>NC_089226.1:36483303-37981046 GCF_963924675.1 Phocoena phocoena
AAGGGTGGGGAGGCATCACCTCCTAGTAAATGATGTGAACCTACCCATAGCCTCTTTACTAGAATCAATCTTGGTTAAGAGGACCCTGAGATATACCAAATAGGGACTCAGAGCCAAGCAAAGCAAGATGATTGGCCGAAGGAAACCCAGAAGAAATGCCCCATAAAAGTTATTCAAACTGCCATGGTGATGCACCTCTCCCTCTGAGCCCATCTATGTGTCTATACATATGTACTCTTTTTCCTGCTAATAAACACTTTACTTGTTTCACTACTTTCCGTTTCTGTGGGAATTCATTTCTGCAAAGCTGACGGGCCAGGGTCTTGCCACTGGTCACTGGTCTAGTGACTAGGATTCAGTGCTCTCACAGTCATGATCTGACTTCAATCTCTGGCTGGGAACCAAAATCCTGCTTCAAGCCACTGCAGGCTGAAGCCACCTGAGATCACTTCCTTCTCTTCTTCTTCCACCTATCGATTTATTATTGTTTTCCTTCAACCCAATAACATTTTACATCCACTCTAAGCCAGTCATTTTCCTCATTCTGGGAACACAAAGACCAGAAGGACAGAGACTCTGGACTCAAAATGATCAATCTAGTAATACATGACCTGAGCAGGAGTGCTGGGGTGAAGTTAGGGGCTGGTGGAGAGAAAGAAAGCTTACACTTATAAAAGACTTTCAGGAAGCCTGGATTTTTACATATGTTTTCAGATTTAACACATCCAAGAACCATTTCATATTTCATATATTAGGAAGTAGGACTTAAAATTGATAGTTTGTTGTGATACCTTAGTAGGTGACAAAGCTTGGGTGTAAAAATAAGTTTAGCTTGTTCCAAAACATATCATTTTACTACAAGTCAATATTAAATCCTAAAATGTCAATCATCAGTACTTGTCTCTGTATTTACGTAAAGTTGCACATTAAAATCAGAACCCACAGAAAGTGCTTTTCTGGATATTGTAATATTATTCTTAAAGGCCTATAGCTACATATTATATATATTTATGTTAATTATAATATATCTGATTTATGTTATATACTCTCTACATGTATAATATTTCATTTCATCAAATACATGGACAACTACACTTCATATTTCTTCTTCTAAGTTATCAAATATCTGTATTTAGCCCTCATATTAAGCCTTGTTATCACTGATATATTTTACCTTTGATATAGTACTTTAAACTCCTTTGAAACTTTTAACAGCTGACTTCAACTGTTCAGGAAAACAAAATGTTCAAAGGCAAGTTGATTTCATTTAGTTTTGTTACATAGCTGTTAACTTTAAAACTTAGGTAAATGTATGAAACCTAATCTGAATATCTTAAATGTTTGAGTTAGCCAATGTGCTACCTATTCAAAGAAGCAGGTTGGTATTGTGCCGTGGTGCTAATGGCTAGAAGTAATAACGTCTGTAGAAATTAATAATAAATTAACTTGAATGAAAAACATCATATTGCTCAAGCTAGCCTTAAAAACAAATCCCCTATATAGTGTTAATATGTATGAATAATTATTTCAGATCTATTTAGAATCTAAGCATTAAACGTAAGACAAGATGGGGGAAATTAATAAAAAATAAAAGGAAATTAAAGATGCTAAAACTACTGAAATATATTCCCTACATTTTCTGAACTTGATCAATTGTATTGATAAATATATATATATATATATATATATATATATATATATATATATATATAAAACAATCTTGAAAGAGAAATATTAGTAATAAGGATAGAGGAGATATTATGAAAATGCATTGAAGAAAGTACAACTTTAATTGCTCTGCAGGACAAGTTTGGTGAAAGAATTATTCCAGATTTTTTAAGATAATGTTTTAAACTAGTTACTGGACTGATATTTATGCAATAAAATAACTTGGGTCTTCACTATAATTGCAATAAACTTTTTTTCAATGTCTTTATTGGAGTGTAATTGCTTTATATTGTTGTGTTAGTTTCTGCTGTACAACGAAATGAATCTGCTATATGCATATATATATCCCCATATACCCTCTCTCTTGCATCTCCCTCCCACCCTCCTTATCCCACCCCTTTAGGTGGTTGCAAAGCACGGAGTTGATCTCCTTGTGCTATACAGCTGCTTCCCACTAGCTATCTACTTTATATTTGGTAGTGTATATATTTCAATGCTACTCTCTCACTTCGTCCCAGTTTACCCTGCCCCCTCCTCGTGTCCTCAAGACCATTCTCTACATCTATGTCTTTATTCCTCTCCTGCACCTAGGTTCTTCAGAACTTTTTTTTTTTTTTTAAGATTCCATATATATGTGTTAACATATGGTATTTGTTTTACTCTTTCTGACTTACTTCACTCTCTATGACAGACTCTAGGTCCATCTACCTCACTACAAATAACTCAATTTCCTTTTGTTTTATGGCTGAGTACTATTCCACTGTATGTATGTGCCACATCTTCTTTATCCATTCATCTGTCAATGGACACTTATGTTGCTTCCATGTCCTGGCTATTGTAAATAGTGCTGCAATGAATATTGTGGTACATAACTGTTTTTGAATTATGGTTTTCTCAGGGTATATGTCCAGTAGTGGGATTGTTGGGTCGTATGGTAGTTCTAGTTTTAGTTTTTTAAGGAACCTCCATACTGTTCTCCATAGTGGCTGTATCAATTTTCATTCCCACCAAGAGTGCAAGAGGGTTCCCTTTTCTCCACACTCCCTCCAGCATAGGAGAAAATATTTGCAAATGAAGCAACTGACAAAGGATTAATCTCCAAAATATACAAGTAGCTCATGAAGCTCAATATCAAAAAAAAAAAAAAATCCAAAAATGGGCAGAAGATTTTTTCTCCAAAGAAGATATACAGATTGCCAACAAACACATGAAAAGATGCTCAACATCACTAAGCGTTAGAGAAGTGCAAATCAAAACTACAATGAGGTATTATATCACACCAGTCAGAATGGCCATCATTAAAAAAGCTACAAATAATTGCTATAAACTTTTAAAGAAGGGATTAATATAAACCTGAATATAAAACTGGTTTTACAATATTAAACAAGCAGATAAGATGGAGCTTAGACTAAATAAGCCCATCAAAATAAGAAAAATATTGAGAGATAACTGATTCCAAAACAAGCAGATTAACAGATGAGAGACCAATTCAAATCTGACATCAATATTCAAGAGGGAACCAAATCTAAGCGAGCAGGATAGTAGTGAAACATCTGAAATGCTGTGTAAAATTTATAAAAGATCAGATGTGGAACCACATTATATTACACAGCAAATATAAAAGATGCCCCAGTTATAGTAAATGGTACTAGAATAAGTTATTTTGAAAAAACAGGAACTTGACAAGCTACCTATGATATCAGATAGAGTTCTATAGATGTCAATGATCAATAACAAAAGGAAACATCCAAGTATTGAAAAACTAGGTAAGAGAGAGCAATTGAAAGTTTTAGGACACCTATGATACAAGTAGCTTGGGAAGTTGATATTCTCATGTTACATGATATACTATTCTTTTTTTTAATATTCTAGCCTTCAGGACAAAATTAGAATGTTATTTGCCATAGTTACAACTTCCACTCCCATCTCCTATAGCCCCAATGCCTCTCTCCCACCAGTTATTAAAGAGAAATATTTCTAATGTTCAGCTAGGCAGAGATCTAATTAATTCTGTGACACATCAAGGTTATTACATGTAACCAGTATGGTGCCAAGAGTAGCAATATCATGGTCATCAAAGTCTTCACACTGACACACAGGCAGAAGAGAAGCTCTTGAAGGATACCATGACTACCACTAGCCTCCTTCTCCTGTGAATAGTACACATTCAACGGTCTGAAGATTTATTATTTTTGTTATTTACATAATAACAAAGTAATAGAGGTTTTGTTTGTTAACACCTGTTCCTTTTGGGGGCTATAAAACTCATCTATTGGAAGTTCATCCATGTATTTTGACCACTTCTTGGTTATTGAAATTGCTCTTATCTATCATGAACCAACTGAACCACACTTACCCACATACTGTTTTCCTGCCTATGGACTCTGCATAAAGGACACCCTTAAACTGGAAGGGTGATATTTACAGAGAATAAATACTATGATTTAAGGTTTTACATCATCTAGATAAAAGACAAACAAAGGAATATGAACAAGTACTTTGTTATAGCTTGCAAGTCTCTATACAACCCTCCTTGGATTGTAAGCTTCTCACTTCTTGATTTGAACATTATGTTCAGGCATCAAGTCTTAGCTCTTGGTGTTCTTCATTTCTGCTTACAAAATCAACTTATCTCTATCTTCTCTCCTCATCTATGTCCTACTCAAAAGGGACAGCACAGGATCATGATCACTGTCTCAATGAAATCTTCCTGAAAACACACAAACACACACACACACACACATTTTTGCAAAAATAGGTATTTGTTGAAAGAGTGAATCTTTTCTTGCTATATTTGAAAGTTCACTGTAAGCTTTTAGAACAAGAGGATCAGGAATTTTTATTGTCCAAATCTTCACATATTACTTAGTCTATAATGAACTTTGACTAATATTTGCTGATTTAGAAAAAACAAATACCCATTTTTAGAGTTATGAAGATGTTTATCTCTAGCAAAAGAACCTAAACTTCTTTAGATTAGAGACAATCTTTTTATCCATTTTTATACCTTTAACATCTAGAATAGGTTAGGCTCTCAGTGAAAGTTGATTTGATTAAATGGAATTTGCTGCCAGTCATTCCCTTAAATATCATTTACGGTACACCCACAGGATACTTAACCTTTCACTAGAAGCTTATCTTATTTAAATCCTTTTCACCATACAAACACATTTTGTAGAAAGTGCTGACGATGTGACCTCTTTTGAGAAAAATAAACACTGCATAGTAGAGTCTTCATTGGGTGCATGACTTTAAAAAGACATCTGGAAGACCTACTAAATTAAAAAATAGTTTTTTAAAATTTCTCAATACAAGGAAAAAGATAAATATGTGATAAAAATTTATTAACACTGAGAGTTTTTTTGAACATTCACATGTAAAATGAAACTATTTAGTGCTTAACAAAATAAATTGTTTGCCTGACAGAGTTTTAACAAAACAAACAACAAAATACCTAGTTGACTCTGAGTGTTTAAAAACATGATTCATGAGAAAACATAGGCCAGTAAAATATTACACAACTTCTCTGCAACTGATGTTCTATTGCATTTCTTCCTGTTTCTGTGTTTGCATGTATAAGTAGAGTTAAATGTCAATAACAATACAAATAATTCAAGTTGCATCTTTTCAAGTCCTATCATGTCTTCAAATATCTGATATCCTAACTCAATTTTCTTGGATATGAGACAATTTATCAACTTTCTATTCATTATTTTTAAGGAACAATATCTTAGAAAGAATATGGCCTGGAATTTTTACTTGAATTTGTATTTATTTATTAATTTTTATTTTATAACAGAAAATAGTTGATTTACAATGTTGTGTTTGTTTCAGGTGTACAGCAAAGTGACTTAATTATACATATACATATATCTATTCTTTCTCAGATTATTTTCCCATATATGTTATTACAGAGTAATGAGTAGAATTCCCTGTGCTATAAAGGAGGTTCTTCTTGATTATTGAATTTGTATTTAATCAAAGATACAATCAACATAAATGTTCTGCTGTTAGGTAACATTTATTGCATTCACAAATTAAATTCACACTGATGAAATAAAATTTGAATTTTAAGGCACTTAAAATTCACATGAAAAAGTTCATGATTTATGTTCAGATCCTGGATTTTGTGTTGCCTCAGTATGAATACAGTTATAATGGCCATATCATTAAAAATATACAAACAATAAATGCTGGAGAGGGTGTGGAGAAAAGGGAATCCTCTTGCACTCTTGGGGGGAATGTAAATTGATACAGCCACTATGGAGAACAGTATGGAGTTTCCTTAAAAAACTAAAAATAGAACTACCATACGACCCAGCAATCCCACTACTGGGCATATATCCTGAGTAAAGCATAATTCAAAAAGAGTAATGTACCATAATGTTTATTGCAGCTCTACTTACAAAAGCCAAGACATGGAAGCAACCTAAGTGTCCCTTGACAGACAAATGGATAAAGAAGATGTAGCACATATATATACACAATGGAATATTACTTAGCCATGAAAAGAAATGAAATTGAGTTATTTGCAGTGAGGTGGATGGACCTAGAGTCTGTCATAGAGAGTGAAGTAAGTCAGAAAGAGAAAAAACTAATACCGTATGCTAACACATATATATGGAATCTAAAAAAGAAAAAAAAAATGGTTCTGAAGAACCTTTATTCCTAGGACAAGAATAAAGATGCAGACATAAAGAATGTACTTGAGGACATGGGGAGAGGGAAGGGTAAGCTGGGAAGAAGTGAGAGAAGGGCATGGACAAAAATATGCTATCAAATATAAAATAGATAGCTAGTGGGAAGTAGCCACATAGCACAGGGAGATCAGCTCAGTGCTTTGTGACCACCTAGAGGGGTGGAAAGGGAGGATGGGATGGAGACACAAAGGGAGGAGATATGGAGATATATGTATATGTATAGCTGATTCACTTTGTTATAAAGCAGAAACTAACACACCATTGTAAAGCAATTATACTCCAATAAAGATGTTAAAAAATACATCATAATTATATGTTTTCAGTTCTAATTCATTGTGATAAACAATTTTAGAGCAGTTTGTTAACAATACCCCAAATCAAAAAGAGAGAGGACTAAATAATATTATACTGAATCATGATTCAATCAGAAGCAGAATTATAATTACAACAGATCTGTTATATAGGATAGATTAAATGAGGTTTTTACTTTATATACATATTATACATTGTAGACAGAGAGGTTATCCAAGTCAAATGAGAGAAAAAAAAAAAAAGGAATGAAGAAAAATGAACAAATCCTCGGAGACCAGTGAGACACCATCAGGCATACATATAAAGGCTTAAAGGGAGAAGGAAGAGGAAAAGGGAAGAAATAATATTTGAAAAATATTTGAAAAAACAATGTCTAAAGAAAATAATGTCAAAAATGTTCCCAAATTTGATTAAAAAATGATCTATTCATTCAAGAGACTCAATAAACTCCAGGTACAATAAACCTCATTTTACAACTTGACACATAATAATCAACCTGTTCTAAGCTAAAGAGATTTTGAAATATAAAATACAGTACCAATGTATTTTTGTTTGTAAATTTCTTCTATGTGATTAAAAAAATATATAAAATTAAGCATAAATATATGTTAATGGGCACACAGTGTATATAGAAGGAATTTAACAGTAGCAGCACAAAGGCAGGAGTTAGACATATACAGGAGCAAAGTTTTTGTATACTATTGAAATTAAGTCAGTATTAATTAAATATAAATATATTAATTTCTCCAATCAAAAAGCAGGCAGTGCTTCAACTATGTCTTCAAGAGACTCATTTTAACAAGTTAAAAATAAAATGATTAGAAAATGCATTAGATGCAAACACTACTTAAACAAAAGCTGGAATGGCTATATTGATTTCAGACAAAATATATTTTAAGACACAAATTATTACTACAGACAAAGACAGAAATTATAAATTGTAAAATTTTAAAAGTTCAATCTGTCAAGAAAATACAAGTTCAATCCATTAAGGAGATATAACAATTGAAAGCATATATGCAACAAAAAGCAGAGTCCCAAAATACATGAAACAAAAGCTAACAGAAGTGAAGTGAGAAATAGACAATTAAATTATAATAGTTGATGACTTCAATATCCCACTTTCAATTATAAAGCAGAAAATCAGCAAGAATATAGAATACTTGAACAACACTATGTAACAACTAGACATAACATACAACCAACAGGAGCAGAATGCATATTCTTCTCAAGTGCACTTGGAATATTCTTAAGACTAGATAATAGGCCATAAAAAAATTCTCAATAAATTTTACATGTTAAGGAACTAGGAAAAAAAAAAACAACTAAAAACAAAACTAGAAGGAAAGAGATAATAATGATTAGAGAAGAGATAAATTAAATAGAGAATTAAAAAAAAAATAATAGAATGAGTAAAACCAAAATTTGGTTCTTTGATATATCAACAAATCTGGCAATGTGTTACCATGACTAACCATGAAAAAAGAGAGAAGACTCAAAACTAAAACTGGGAATGAAAGAAAGGACATTACTACCAGCTTACAGAGATAAAATGATTTTTAAAAGTGTAAGGGAATATTATGAAAAATCAGATAACCTAAATAGCATTGAAAAATGACAAAAAGCACACAAGCTACCAAAATTTACTCAACAACAAAATAAAATCTAAACAGTCCTATAACAAGTAAAAGCATGGAGTTCACAATTTTCAGAAGTCACTGAATAAGAAAATTTTAAAAATAAGAAAAAATAACTTTCAGCAATAAAAGATCAGGACTGCTTTATTTCACTGAAGTCTACAAATTATTTTTTAAAAACTTAACACAAATTTTTCTCAAAATATTTCAAAAACAGAAGAGGAAGTATCCCTTTATTATGTTACTCAGCATAACTCGTTGTTTGAAGCCAGTATTACCTTGATACCAGAGTCAGAAAAAGACATAACAAACAACAAAAACAAACAAAAAACTACAGACAAATATCCTTTGTGAATATAGATGCAAAGCATCCTCAACAAATACTGACAAAATAATTCAGCAGCATACAAAAAGGATTATACACCATGGCCAAATGGAATTTATCCCAGGAGTATAAGGTGGCTCATCTTGTAACACCCAAACAGTGTATTTACCATGTTAATAGAATTGAAGTATTCATATGGTGAGATACATATGGGGAGGACATGACCTTCTAGGTACAGAAGAAAGCGTTTGGGAAAATCCAGCACATTGTAAGATTTTAAAAATACTCAACAAAATAGGAGTAGACGGAAACATTCTCACTGTGATAAAGAACATCTATGAAAAAACCCATTAAGTGAAGCTTATATTTAATTATGAAAGTCTGAAATCTTTCCAAGATCAGGGGAAAAAACAAAAAACAAAAATGGAATTTCCTTTCACCACTGTTATTTTATCCTGCACTGAAGGTTCTAGATAGAACAGTTAAGTAAAAGAGATAAAGAGCATGAAGATTAGATTAGAAGAAGTAAAACTATCTCTATTTGGAGATGATATAATTTTATATATTAAAAAAATAAGAACTACAAAACATATTAGAGCAAGACAAAATTAATATATAAAAATTCATTGCATTCCCATACACAATCAATGAAAAATCTAAAAAAAAATAAGAAATAATTTCCATATACAATAACATCAAAAGTAACAAAATACCTGGAAACAGATTTTAAAGAAGAATTACAAGACTTGTACTCTGAAACTACAAACAGATTGAAAATTACTTAGAGAATATAAAAATAAATGCAATCAACAGTATGGTACTGACATAAAAGTGGACACATAGATCAATGGAACAGAATAGAGAGCCCAGACACAATCCTACACATACAGAGCCAACTAATTTTTCATAAGGGCACCAAGAACACACAATGGGTAAAAGATAGTCTTTTCAAAAAATGAGGTAGAGAAAACTAGATATTCATAAACCAAGAATAAATCTGGACCCTTATACCTTCACAAAACGTAACTCAAGGGAGACGGGGGAAGATGGCGGAAGAGTAAAACGTGGAGATCGCCTTCCTCCTCACGGATACACCAGAAATACATCTACACGTGGAACAACTCCTACAGAACACCTAGTGAAGGCTGGCAGAAGACCTCAGAGCTCCCAAAAGGCAAGAAACTCCCCACGTACCTGGGTAGGGCAAAAGAAAAAAGAAAAAACAGAGACAAAAGAATAAGGACGGCACCTGCACCAGTGGGAGGGAGCTGTGAAGGAGGAAAAGTTTCCACACACTAGGAAGCCCCTCCGCGGGCGGAGACTGCGGGAGGCGGAGAGGGGAGCTTCGGGACCGCGGAGTGGTGCACAGCGACGGGTGTGGAGGGCAAAGCGGGGAGATTCCTGCACAGACGATCGGTGCCGACCGGCACTCACCAACCCGAGAGGCTTGTCTGCTCACCCGCTGGGGCCGGCTGGGCTGCGAGCTGAGGCTCGGGTTTCGGTTTTGGACGGAGCGCAGGGAGAGGACTGGGGTTGGCGGCTTGAGCATAGCCTGAAGGGGTTGGTGCGCCACGACTAGCCGGGAGGGAGTTCGGGGAAAAGCCTGCACCGGCCGAAGAGGCAAGAGACTTTTTCTTCCCTCTTTGTTTCCTGGTGCGCGAGGAGAGGGGTTTAAGAGCGCTGCTTAAAGGTACTCCAGAGACGGGCGCGAGCCGCGGCTAAAAGCGCGAACCCCAGAGACGGGTGCGAGCCGCGGCTGAAACCGCGGACCCCAGAGACGGGCAGGAGACACAGGGGCTGCTGCTGCCGCCACCAGGGGGGCTGTGTGCGAGGACAGGTCACTCTCCGCGCCCCTCTTCTGCGGAGCCTGTGCAGGCCACCACTGCCAGGTTCCCGGGATCCAGGGACAACTTCCCCGGGAGTACGCATGGTTGGTCTCAGGCTGGTGCAGCGTCACGCCGGCCTCTGGTGCAGCGTCACGCTGCCTCTGCCGCCGCAGGCCCGCCCCGCACGCAGTGCCCCTCCTTCCCCCATCCCCCAACCCCCGGCCTGAGTGAGCCGGAGCTCCCGAATCAGCGGCTCCTTTAACCCCGTCCTGTCTGAGCAAAAAACAGACGCCCTCCAGCGACCTACACGCAGAGGCAGGGCCAAATCCAAAGCTGAGCTCCTGTGAGCTGTGAGAGCAGGGAGGAGAGGGGGAGGTCTCTCCCGGCAGCCGCGGAGGCGGTGGATTGAAGCTCCACAATCAACTTGATGTGCACTGCATTGTGGAATACCTTAATAGACAGGGAGTGATCCCAAATTGAAGAGGTGGAATTTAGGAGCGAGATCTGTGATTTTTTTCCCTTTTCCTCTTTTTGTGAATGTGTGCGTGTATGCTTCTGTGTGAGATCTTGGCTGTATACTCTTGCTTCCACCATTTGTCCTAGGGCTCTATCCGTCCATGGTTTTTTTAAAAAAAAAAAAAAAATTTTTTTTCTTAATAATTAATTTTAATTGTAATAACTTTATTGTACTTTACCTTCATTCTTTCTTTCTTTCCTTCCTTCCTTCCCTCCTTTAGACAGCGAATCACCCCAGGTTGAGGGGGTGGTCTCTGGGAGCAGGATTTATGATTTTTCCCCCTTTGCCTCTCTTTGTGAACGTGTATGTGTATGCTTCTGTGTAAGATTTTCTCTGTATAGCTTTGCTTCCAACATTTGTCCTAGGGCTCTATCCATCCATGGTTTTAAAAAAAAAAAAAATTTTTTTTCTTAATAATTAATTTTAATTGTAATAACTTTATTGTACTTTACCTTCGCTCTTTCTTTCTTTCTTTCCTTCCTTCCTTCCCTCCTTTAGACAGCGAATCACCCCAGGTTGAGGAGGTGGTCTCTGGGAGCAGGATTTATGATTTTTCCCCCTTTGCCTCTCTTTGTGAACGTGTATGTGTATGCTTCTGTGTAAGATTTTCTCTGTATAGCTTTGCTTCCAACATTTGTCCTAGGGCTCTATCCATCCATGGTTTTTTAAAAAAAATTTTTTTTTTCCTAATAATAAATTTTAATTGTAATAACTTTATCGTACTTTACCTTCGTTCTTTCTTTCTTTCTTTCCTTCCTTCCTTCCCTCCTTTAGACAGCGAATCACCCCAGGTTGAGGAGGTGGTCTCTGGGAGCAGGATTTATGATTTTTTCCCCCTTTGCCTCTCTTTGTGAACGCGTATGTGTATGCTTCTGTGTAAGATTTTCTCTGTATAGCTTTGCTTCCAACATTTGTCCTAGAGTTCTATCCGTTCCTTTTTTTTTTTCTTTCTAAATATTTTTTAGTACAATAACTATATTATACTTTATTTTAGTTTTACTGTATCTTCTTTCTTTCTGTCTTTTTTCCTTCTTTCCCTCCTTCCTTCCTCCCTTCCTCCCTCCCTCCCTCCCTCCTTTCTTTCCTTCTTTGCTTCTTTGTTCCTTCCTTCCTTTCCTCCTTTCCTTCTTTCTTTCCTCATACTTCTACTAATTCTCTATACATTTTCTCCTTCTTTCCCTCCGTTCCTTCCTTCCTCCCTCCCTCCCTCCCTCCTTTCTTTCCTTCTTTGCTTCTTTCTTCCCTCCTTCCTTTCCTCCATTCCCTCTTTCTTTCCTCATACTTCTACTAATTCTCTCTACATTTTCTCCTTCTTTCCCTCCTTCCTTCCTTCCTCCCTCCCTCCTTTCTTTTCTTCTTTGCTTCTTTCTTCCTTCCTTCCTTCCCTCCTTTCCTTCTTTCTTTCCTCATACTTCTAATAATCCTCTCTACTTTTTCTCCCTTTTATTCTGAGCCGTGTGGATGAAAGGCTCTTGGTGCTCCAGCCCAGGAGGCAGGGCTCTGCCTCTGAGGTAGGAGAGCCAACTTCAGGACACTGGTCAACAAGAGACCTCGCAGCTCCACATAATATTAAACGGTGGAAATCTCCCAGAGACCTCCATCTTAACACCAGCACCCAGCTTCACTCAACGACCAGCAAGCCACAGTGCTGGACAACCTATGCCAAACAACTAGCAAAACAGGAACACAACCACACCCATTAGCAGAGAGACTGCCTAAAATCATAACAAGGCCATAGACACCCCAAAACACACCACCAGACGTGAACCTGCCCACTAGAGAGACAAGATCCAGCCTCAACCACCACAACACAGGCACTAGTCCCCTCCACCAGGAAGCCTACACAACCCGCTGAAACAACCTTAACCACTGGAGACAGACATCAAAAACAAAGGGAACTACGAACGTGCAGCCTGCAAAAAGGAGACCCCAAACACAGTAAGATAAGCAAAATGAGAAGACAGAAAAACACACAGCAGATGAAGGAGCAAGATAAAAACCCACCAGACCTAACAAATGAAGAGGAAATAGGCAATCTACCTGAAAAAGAATTCAGAATAATGATAGTAAGGATGATCCGAAATCTTGGAAGTAGAATGGACAAAATGCAAGAAACGGTCAACAAGGACCTACAAGAACTAAAGATGAAACAAGCAACGATGAACAATGCAATAAATGAAATTAAAAGTACTCTAGATAGGATCAATAGCAGAATAACTGAGGCAGAAGAACGGATAAGTGACCTGGAAGATAAAGTAGTGGAAATAACTACTGCAGAGCAGAATAAAGAAAAAAGAATGAAAAGAACTGAGGACAGTCTCAGAGACATCTGGGACAACATTAAACGCACCAACATTCGAATTATACGGGTTCCAGAAGAAGAAGAAAAAAAGAAAGGGACTGAGAAAATATTTGAAGAGATTATAGTTGAAAACTTCCCTAATATGGGAAAGGAAATAGTTAATCAAGTCCAGGAAGCACAGAGAGTCCCATACAGGATAAATACAAGGAGAAATACGCCAAGACACATATTAATCAAACTGTCAAAAATTAAATACAAAGAGAGCATATTAAAAGCAGCAAGGGAAAAACAACAAATAACACACAAGGGAATCCCCATAAGGTTAACAGCTGATCTCTCAGCAGAAACCCTACAAGCCAGAAGGGAGTGGCAGGACATACTGAAAGTGATGAAGGAGAAAAACCTGCAACCAAGACTACTCTACCCAGCAAGGATCTCATTCAGATTTGATGGAGAAATTAAAACCTTTACAGACAAGCAAAAGCTGAGAGAGTTCAGCACCACCAAACCAGCTTTACAACAAATGCTAAAGGAACTTCTCTAGATAAGAAATGCAAAAGAAGGAAACGACCTATAATAACGAACCCAAAACAATATAGAAAATGGGAATAGGAACATACATATCGATAATTACCTTAAATGTAAATGGACTAAATGCTCCCACAAAAAGACACAGATTGGCTGAATGGATACAAAAACAAGACCCTTATATATGCTGTCTACAAGAGACCCACCTCAGACCTAGAGACACATACAGACTGAAAGTAAGGGGATGGAAAAAGATATTCCATGCAAATGGAAACCAAAAGAAAGCTGGAGTAGCAATTCTCATATCAGACAAAATAGACTTTAAAATAAGGACTTTTAAAGGGATAAAGAAGGACACTACATAATGATCAAGGGATTGATCCCAGAAGAAGATATAACAATTGTAAATATTTATGCACCCAACATAGGAGCACCTCAATACATAAGACAAATACTAACAACCATAAAAGGGGAAATTGACAGTAACACATTCATAGTAGGGGACTTTAACACCCCACTTTCACCCATGGACAGATCATCCAAAATGAAAATAAATAAGGAAACACAAGCTTTAAATGATACATTAAACAAGATGGACTTAATTGATATTTATAGGACACTCCATCCGAAAACAACAGAATACACATTTTTCTCAAGTGCTCATGGAACATTCTCCAGGATAGATCATATCTTGGGTCACAAATCAAGCCTTGGTAAATTTAAGAAAATTGAAATTGTATCAAGTATCTTTTCTGACCACAACGCCATGAGACTAGATATCAATTACAGGAAAAGATCTATAAATTATACAAACACATGGAGGCTAAACAATACACTACTTAATAATGAAGTGATCACTGAAGAAATCAAAGAGGAAATAAAAAAATACCTAGAAACAAATGACAATGGAGACACAACGACCCAAAACCTATGGGATGCAGCAAAAGCAGTTCTAAGGGGGAAGTTTATAGCAATACAAGCCCACCTTAAGAAGCAGGAAACATCTCGAATAAACAACCTAACCTTGCACCTCAAGCAATTAGAGAAAGAAGAAGAAAAAAGCCCCAAAGCTAGCAGAAGGAAAGAAATCATAAAAATCAGATCACAAATAAATGAAAAAGAAATGAAGGAAACAATAGCAAAGATCAATAAAACTAAAAGCTGGTTCTTTGAGAAGATAAACAAAATAGATAAACCACTAGCCAGACTCATCAAGAAAAAAAGGGAGAAGACTCAAATCAATAGAATTAGAAATGAGAAAGGAGAAATAACAACTGACACTGCAGAAATAAAAAAAATCATGAGAGATTACTACAAGCAACTCTATGCCAATAAAGTGGACAATCTGGAAGAAATGGACAAATTCTTAGAAATGCACAACCTGCCAAGACTTAATCAGGAAGAAATAGAAAATATGAACAGACCAATCACAAGCACTGAAATTGAAACTGATTAAAAATCTTCCAACAAACAAAAGCCCAGGACCAGATGGCTTCACAGGTGAATTCTATCAAACGTTTAGAGAAGAGCTAACACCTATCCTTCTCGAGCTCTTCCAAAATATAGCAGAGGGAGGAACACTCCCAAATTCCTTCCACAAGGCCACCATCACCTTGATACCAAAACCAGACAAGGATGTCACAAAGAAAGAAAACTACAGGCCAATATCACTGATGAACATAGATGCAAAAATCCTCAACAAAATACTAGCAAATAGAATCCAACAGCACATTAAAAGGATCATACACCATGATCAAGTGGGGTTTATTCCAGGAATGCAAGGATTCTTCAATATACGCAAATCTATCAATGTGATAAACCATATTAACAAATTGAAGGAGAAAAACCATATGATCATCTCAATAGATGCAGAAAAAGCTTTCGACAAAATTCAACACCCATTTATGATAAAAACCCTGCAGAAAGTAGGCATAGAGGGAACTTTCCTCAACATAATAAAGGCCATATATGACAAGCCCACAGCAAACATCATCCTCAATGGTGAAAAACTGAAAGCATTTCCACTAAGATCAGGAACAAGACAAGGTTGCCCACTCTCACCACTCTTATTCAACATAGTTTTGGAATGTTTAGCCACAGCAATCAGAGAAGAAAAGGAAATAAAAGGAATCCAAATTGGACAAGAAGAAGTAAAGCTGTCACTGTTTGCAGATGACATGATACTATACATAGAGAATCCTAAAGATGCTACCAGAAAACTACTAGAGCTAATCAATGAATTTGGTAAAGTAGCAGGATACAAAATTAATGCACAGAAATCTCTGGCATTCCTATATACTAATGATGAAAAATCTGAAAGTGAAATCAAGAAAACACTCCCATTTACCATTGCAACAAAAAGAATAAAATATCTAGGAATAAACCTACCTAAGGATACGAAAGACCTGTATGCAGAAAATTATAAGACACTGATGAAAGAAATTAAAGATGATACAAATAGATGGAGAGATATACCATGTTCTTGGATGGGAAGAATCAACGTTGTGAAAATGACTCTACTACCCAAAGCAATCTACAGATTCAATGCAATCCCTATCAAACTACCACTGGCATTTTTCACAGAACTAGAACAAAAAATTTCTCAATTTGTATGGAAACACAAAAGACCCCGAATAGCCAAAGCAATCTTGAGAACGAAAAAAGGAGCTGGAGGAATCAGGCTCCCTGACTTCAGACTATATTACAAAGCAACAGTAATCAAGACAGTATGGTACTGGCACAAAAACAGAAAGATAGATCAGTGGAACAGGATAGAAAGCCCAGAGATAAACCCACGCACATATGGTCACCTTATCTTTGATAAAGGAGGCAGGAATGTACAGTGGAGAAAGGACAGCCTCTTCAATAAATGGTGCTGGGAAAACTGGACAGGTACATGTTAAAGTATGAGATTAGATCACTCCCTAACACCATACACAAAAATAAGCTCAAAACGGATTAAAGACCTAAATGTAAGGCAAGAAACTATCAAACTCTTAGAGGAAAACATAGGCAGAACACTCTATGACATAAATCACAGCAAGATCCTTTCTGACCCACCTCCTAGAGTAATGGAAATAAAAACAAAAATAAACAAATGGGACCTAATGAAACTTCAAAGCTTTTGCACAGCAAAGGAAACCATAACCTAGACCAAAAGACAACCCTCAGAATGGGAGAAAACATTTGCAAATGAAGCAACTGACAAAGGATTAATCTCCAAAATTTACAAGCAGCTCATGCAGCTCAATAACAAAAAAACAAACAACCCCATCCAAAAATGGGCAGAAGACCTAAACAGACATTTCTCCAAAGAAGATATAAAGAATGCCAACAAACACATGAAAGAATGCTCAACATCATTAATCATTAGAGAAATGCAAATCAAAACTACAATGAGATATCATCTCACACCAGTCAGAATGGCCATCATCAAAAAATCTAGAAACAATAAATGCTGGAGAGGGTGTGGAGAAAAGGGGACACTCTTGCACTGCTGGTGGGAATGTGAATTGGTTCAGCCACTATGGAGAACAGTATGGAGGTTCCTTAAAAAACTACAAATAGAATTACCATATGACCCAGCAATCCCACTACTGGGCATATACCCTGAGAAAACCGAAATTCAAAAAGAGTCATGTACCAAAATGTTCATTGCAGCTCTATTTACAATAGCCTGGAGATGGAAAGAACCTAAGCGCCCATCATTGGACGAATGGATAAAGAAGATGTGGCACATATACACAATGGAATATTACTCAGCCTTAAAAAGAAATGAAATTGAGTTATTTGTAATGAGATGGATAGACCTAGAGTCTGTCATACAGAGTGAAGTAAGTCAGAAAGAAAAAGACAAATACCGTATGCTAACACATATATATGGAATTTAAGGGAAAAAAAATGTCATGAAGAACCTAGGGATAAGACAGGAATAGAGGCGCAGACCTACTGGAGAACGGACTTGAAGATATGGGGAGGGGGAAGGGTGAGTTTTGACAGGGCGAGAGAGAGTCATGGACATATACACACTAACAAACGTAGTAAGGTAGATAGCTAGGGGGAAGCAGCCACAAGGCACAGGGGTTTTAGCTCGGGGCTTTGGGACAGCCTGGAGGGGTGGAATGGGGAGGGTGGGAGGGAGGGAGACGCAAAGAGGGAAGACACATGGGAGCATATGTATATGTATAGCTGATTCACTTTGTTATAAAGCAGAAACTAACACACCATTGTAAAGTAATTATACCCCAATAAAGATGTTAAAAAAAAAAAAAAGAAAACTAAAAAAAACAAACAAACAAAAAAAAAAACGTAACTCAAAATAGATCAAAGGCTTAAATGTAAGACCTGAAATCTTAAAATTCATAGAAGTAAACAGAGGCAGTAAGCTTCTTGACATTGGTCTTGGAAATGATATTTTTGGATTTGACACCTAAAGCAAAGGCAACAAAAGCAAGAATAAACAAATGGGACTACATCAAACTAAAAAGTTTCTGTTCAGCAAAGGAAACCATCAACAGAATGAAAAGACAGCATATAGAATGAGAGAAAATATTTGCAAATCATATATCTGATAAGGTGTTAATATCCAAAATAAATTTAAAAACTCATAAACTCAATAGCCATAATAATAACAACCCAATTAGAAAATAGACAAAGGACCTGAATAGATATTTTTCAAAAGGGAGATATACAAATGACCAATATGTACATTAAAATGTGTTCAATGTCACTAATCATCATGGAAATTCAAATAAAAAACATAATAACGTATCATATCTTACCTGTTAGGATGATATTATCAAAAAGGTAAAATCTAACAAGTGTTTGTGATGATGTGGAGTTAAAAGGAAACTTTGGCAGCATTGTTAGTAACATAAATGGGCACTGCCACTATGGAAAACAGTATGAAGCTTTGCCAAGAAATTAAAAATAGAGCTACCATATGATCCAACAATTCTACTTCTGGGAATATGTCTGAAGGTAATGAATTACTCCTTTGAACAGGTATCTACACATCCTTATTCATAGCAGCATTACTTACAATGGCCAAGATTTGGAAATAATCTAAATGTCCTATGGAAGAATAGCTAAAGGAAATGTTGTATGTGTATACAATGGGATATTATTAAGACAAAAAAAGAAAAGGAAAGGAAAAGAAAACCCTGTCATTTAAGATACCATGGATGAATCTGAAGGGTATTACTCTATGCAAAATAAGTGAAACAGAGAAAGACAAATACTGTACAGTAACATCTATATGTGGAATCTGATTTTTTGTTGTTGTTGTTATAAAGATCCAATTTCATAGAAACAGAGAAAAGAATCTTGGTTGCCAGAGCCTGGGGGCAAAAGGAAATAAAGAGATGTAGGTCAAAAGGTACAGACTTTCAGTTATAAGAAAAATCAATTCTGAAGATCTAATGTACAGTATTGTAATTATATTTAATAATACAGTATTATATAGTTGAAAGTTGCTGAGAGTTAATCTTACATCTTATTACACACACACACACATGCACACACACACACACACACACAGTTAGCTATGTGAGGTGATGGGTATGTTAATCATCTTGATCTTGGTAATCATTCCACAATGTATATGTATATTAAATCATGTACCCTTTAAATATATATATAATTATACTGGTCAATTATTCCTCAATAAAGTTGGGAAGAAAAAAAGGAAAAACATCCTGTGGTCATGGATTGGAAGACTAATTATTGTTAAATGATGTCTCCCCTAATTTATCTAAGATTCATTCAAGCTCTAACAAAATTCCTATAGCTTTTCTTTTTAAAGAAATTTAAAAAGCTGATCTTAAAATTGATATGGAATTGAGGGTACAGAGCATAGTCAAAAAAATCTTGAAAAAGAACATAGTTGGAGCACTCTCATTTCCTGACTTGAAAATATACTGTAAAAGTACAGTAATCAAAACACTATTGCTGACATAAGGATCAACATGTATTCCAAAGGAATATAATTGAGATGTCAGAAATAAACACATATATTTAGGATCATTTGATTTTTGACAAGAATGTCAAAACTATCCAACGTGAAACGAGTAGTATTTTCAGCAAATGGTGCTAAGGCAACTGTATATCCATATGCAAAATAGTAAATTAGGATACCTACCTCATACAGCATACAAAAATTAACTGAAAATAGAATTTAAAAAATCCTATTTAAGAGCTAACAATATCAAACTTTTAGCTGAAAACAAAGAGGGATCTGCAAGACTTTAATTAGGCAACTAATATATGACACCAAAAGTACAATAAGCAATCAAAAAGTAGATAAATTTAACTTAAGGTTAAAAACTTCTGTGTGTCAAATAATATTATCAATGAAGTGAAAAGAAAACCCACATAATGGGTGAAAATACTTGCAATCATATAACTGATAAAGGTCTAGAATTCATAATTTATAACTCTTGCCACTCAGCAATAAGACAAATAATACAATGCTAAAATGGGAAAATGATTTGAGCAGTTATTTCTCCAAAGAAGATATACTAACGACCAGTAAGCACATGAAAAGATGTTAATATCACTAGTCATTAGGTGAATGCAAATCAAAACCAAAATGAGATACCACTTGGCAACTTCTAAGAAGGCTATAATCAAAATAATTGCAAGTAACAATTGCTGCCAAGGGTGTGGATAAGTTGGAATCCTCACACATTGGTAGTGATTAATGTAAGAAGAATCTGGCAGTTCCTCACAAAGTTAGATGCAGAATTGTCATATGACCCAACAATCCCAATCCTAGGTATATACCCCAAATTGAAAACATATGTTCACACAAAAACTTGTATATAAATGTTCATAGCAGCATTATTTATAATAACCCAAAAGTGGAAACACTAGCTGATGAATAAAGGAACATGGTAACTCCACATAATGGAATATTATTCACACACAAAAAGGAATATAGCACTGTTAGATGTTATAACATTAATGAACACAGAAAAAATTAGCTGAAATAACTCAGGCACAAAAGGCTACATATTGTGTGATTTTATTATATGAAATATTCAGAATAGTAAAGTTAATGAAGAAAGTTGATGAATGGTTTTCAGGGGATAAGGAAAAGAAGTATTGAAACCAACTGCTAATAGGTACAATTTTTTTTTTTTTTTGGTGGGGTAAGGATTTGTTACAGAGATGTCCTGAAATTAGGTAGGTATGATAGTGGCAAAGCATAGTAAAAATGTTAAAAACACTGAAGTGTGCAATTTAAAATGGTATGTAAAAAGTCTAAATAAAGCAGGTGTGTATAGTTTTACATTCATTCAAGGAATAATTAGTTCTAGATATATAAAAATTTGCTAGTATAAATTGTTAAACAGAGTTGTGCTCTCTACTAATTTTATAAGACTAGTACGGCTTTGAAATTTGATACAGAGAAGTACTGCACAAGCTAATCTTTATAGGTCAATATCATTTATGAAAATAGGCAAAATAATATTAAGAATTACTAAAAATGTAATCCAAATACCCTCTTCTCTCTTTTCCATGCATTTAATTATGTAGATACATGTTTGTAAAATACTAGGATTGAATTGGATTCACCCCAGGAATGCAAGAGTTGTTTAATTTAAGAAAACCCATAAATGTAACACAATGAATATATTAAGATTAAAAATATCTAAAGAAATACATAAAATATCACATGATTTTTATAAAATAAAAACATTGAAAGCACAACTACATATTGCTAAATAAAAATATACATACATTCTATAGTCTTAAAAATTATGTATAAATAAATCCCATACTCTATCTACCTATCTATCTAGAGAGAATGGTGATTTCCTTTAGGGAGATGTCAAATTTTGCATGCAACCTGGAAGGTATGTTGTTGTGGGAGGCTTGTGTACTTTATTCTTTATATCTTTTGCATATTTTCAGTATTTCATAATAATTTTAAATAACCAAATGAACAAATCTGACATTTTTATGAGCTCTGTTGTCCTAATTTTCCAAACTAATACCCTTATATGTGAATATAAGATTCCAATCATAATACATAATTTTCCAGGCTACCTAACATTTTTACATACACAAAGAATATTCAAGTCATATAATTTACCCCAAAATATTTGTGATTAAAAAGCATAAATATAAACAACAGTTTCATATTCATGAAAAGGAGACTTACCCACATGCCACTATAAATTTTCTTGTTGTTGTACATGAAATGATTACTTGTGTATTGGATTGAAGGAAGTATTATTTTAGTAGCTAGAACCAGAGTTTCTCTTAAGAAATATTTGCATTTAATTAAGAAGAATTATCTTCATATGCTCCTTGAGGAAGACAAAGAGTCCAAAATGTATGATGATGTGAATAGAAATAAAAGAGTGACAAAATTGGAGCACAAAAGAAAATAAGTTGACCAAGGGGGTAGGGGAGAGAGTGAGAGAGAGAGAGAGAGAGAGAGAAAGAGAGAGAGAGAGAGAAAATAGTCTAGAAAAAAAACTGGGTAAGGCATTAAGAGGCAGTGAGGAAAGTTAGAAAAGAGGACAGGTAAGGGAAGACAAAGATAAATAAGAAGGGAGGTGGGGAGAGGGAAAGCAGCCCCACAACATGGCAGGAAAGCAACTACCACAGGGGACAATGGCCAGCGAGATCTTTGAAGTGTTAGATGAGCAGGGACTTCTAAATTAGAGGAATTTAACATTCACTTGCAAGTTATTTGCATTGCTTTGAAGTTCCTCTGACAGTAATGTTTGATAATCTTGGAAGTCTTTTGTGGAGAAGGTGAAAAATAATTAAAATATACAATACAGAGGAGTGTAGTCTCTCTGATAGTTACTCCTTTGCTGATAGCTATGCAGAGAGCCCAGCATCCTATTTAGGACACACTTGTCCAGGAATTCTAAGCAATGACTTGCACGTTATGAGAAAGTACAAGTGACAGGTGGATTCCTCAGTCATGGGCACACACAAACACACAGACACACACAGACACACACACCTCTTTTCTAAATATATGAGAAAAAGTTGATTCAAGTAAGTTAGATAAATTAGGTTGTCCTTGTATATGAAAACTGAAACAGAATGGCTTTAATTTCATTCTTACGTACTGTTTTTTTCTGTAAAAATTTTACTAATTTAAAACTTAACATATGTTTTGGTACACACCTCCATTTTGTGGGTTCTCTCAGAGTCTGCAAAAGTGAATGAAGACATAGAAGTTTTTCAACTACTTTCATCTATTGCATGTGTCTATATTATGTAGAAATGTAGAAATTAAGTATTATAAGTTTGAAAGTTTCTGCTGAGTGGAGATTTCTTTGATTTTTTTTTTTTTTTTTTGCGGTACGCGGGCCTCTCACTGTTGCGGCCTCTCCCACTGCTGAGCACAGGCTCTGGACGCGCAGGCTTAGCGGCCATGGCTCACGGGCCCAGACGCTCCACGGCATGTGGGATCTTCCCGGACCCGGGGCACGAACCCTTGTCCCCTGCATCGGAAGGCGGACTCTCAACCACTGCGCCACAAGGGAAGCCCTGATATTATTTTTAATTTGCAGTTTCTCCATTTCCAAAGTGAAATCTTAACATAGCATCAGTGAACTCTGTTTGCAGGTGCTCCAAGGGGTCAAAGTCAAACCATACATTTTAAAAAGTAAACACTAAATTTCTCATTTCTGGAGATGAAGCTGTTTTTTGATATTTAGGCATTATTAGCAATTTATTTAGTTTCTATTCTTTACAGAAGCAAGAATATTACATATCACTATTCATATTCAAAAAGGAAGATTTCCCCAGAAATCCATTGCAATACTTCCATATTTATGATCAGTCTAATACAATGATATTTATAGTTCATTTGATTCTTTCCATTACTCTAATTTGTCATATGTATACTTTATAGAAATTTTCCATGTATGAAGGAAAGGAAACATTTAACATAATATATTCATCTTCCAGAATAAGAATGTTACCAAGGAGTAAGAAAAAATAATAAAAATAAATGATTGAGTGGTGGTAATGTGGGTGATTTTAACAAAACTTTCCACTGATTAATACTCTTGTTTAGATACCAGGTGATGCTTATTATTATTTTCCTATATTTTGAAAAGTTGTACCTTACTCTAGAGAAAAGCAGATAACTGTTTCTAATGAAATATAATTACAAGAGATATAGGCACTTTAGTATGAGTTAAGAATCACCTTTCTTTTAGAAAACGATCAAAATTAACCTTGTGTTTGAGTGAAACTTCATGAATGGGCACTTGGAAACATTGCATGCCAATTATATCACAATAAAATGAAGGGGAATTTTACCAAACAAAATGAAACATATACAGTTGGAGCAAAATTGTTTCTCTGTAAACATAAAGTATGCTACACAAAATTATCCATAATAATGAACACCTCTAACTATATAGGTAGCCAATTTTATCGTGTATTATTTTAAAGCTGAGAATATCATTACTGAGATTCAGTGACTGTGGTAAATTGTTTACAGTGGATAAAAACAAGTAAGGAAGGGAAGGATGTGGAGGCACTGTTGTTGCTGAAGAGCACACAGGTCCTAATAGTGGAAGAAGGCAGTGCAAGCAGGTGAAACCTAATTGTAATCAAGAATGATAGTGAGCAACAAAGAAGGATTTTCAAGGTGATGTGAAAGGAGTGACCTATAGGTAGCTGGAATACAAGTACCAGTATCAGGCAGAAGAGTTGTTGTGTAGCAGAGGCTAATGTACTGTGCCATGGAAATTACTACTGACAGTGTTTAGACATTTTGAAGAGAAGGATCCTGGCACCAGAATTATATGGGGCATTAAACTAGTTATCAAAGGAAATATTTAAGGATGGAAGTCTTTAATTGAGTCATTCTAGGGCACCTCAAGAGCCTAGAGCTTGGAAATGTTGAAGTAGTGCAATTAACTTTTAATCATAGCATAGAGTCATGATGAGGAAAGTAGCAAGGGCAGAAGAAAGTATATATTGTTTAATAATCTCTTATGAGGATAGCTCATATTTTGAATACCATGCTCCATTTAATTCTCAAGAAAACCTATAGTTGAGTGGATGTCTCAAATTTAACTGACTGGAAAAATCATCTATAGCTGTACCTAAGCCATAAACTCTGAGAGGATATTGTATCTTTTACTGTTTCTTATATCTTCTGTGATATATACATAGCACTTGAATTTTAGTGGGCATTCAAGCAATATTTGTAGATGAAATTGTTTATGAAGTAACAAAGCTGAGATTAAACTCTGAACTGAAGAATTTTTCTTTATTCAGGATTTTTTTCCTGTGGGAAATGGCCTAGAGTTTGGAAAGAATAAGGTAATAGAGGGTGGGAATAAGCTTGGCATCATGGCCTACATATTCTATTTTTATCTACTTGGTCATGCTGACTGGATGAGAGCAATTAGCTTTTTTTGGTCGCACCATGCAGCTTGAGAGAACTTAGCTCCCCTCCCAGGGACTGAACTTGGGTCCTCAAGCAGTGAAAGCACAGACTCCTAACCACTGGACTGCCATGGAATTCCCCGGAAGGGAGCAATTACTGGTTAGTAATTGCTGTCTATGGCCGCATTTTGGGGGGAGGTGGACTGAGGAAGGCACAAGAATAACCCATTATTTCATTAAACATAACACAGACACACACACACAAATACACTAGAACATTGATGAAGAGATACAGCTATTAGAGGTTTTCTACTCACTACCTGGAGTGGATGACAGAGAACTGAGATACAGAGAAGAAAATTGGTCTTCATAATAAAAATAATATTTTCTTCTGCTCAAAAAGCCTTACTCTATGAAGCACAAATTAAATTAACAAAGTATAGCATTGTGTGGATATAAAGTAATTAGAAATTCATCTTAAGATGTGAACATGCCCTAAGGTTTAAAATCTCCATTTGAACCCTGACTGTGTAAATGTGAATTTGAATTATTTTTAGAATTTAACAAACAAGGTAAGATTAGCAGGAGTTCAAGAAATGTTGAAGATTCTGACTTTAAGAATATAATGCACCACAGGAGGCTATGCTTGCCAGTTAGAACACAGCACTGTAGTACAATTTGGGGATATTTATTATGACAGTCTGAAAAGTTTCTTCTGAAAAGTTTTTAAGGTATAGCAAGTGTTTTACATTTTTAACTATAGATAGACCAGTGGAGAATTTTTTCTACAAAATGCTTGTACCAGACCAATACCATAGCATAATTTTTTCTAGGTGAAAGAGGATATTAGGACAGAATTATCTATATGAGTGGATCATGCATGCTTACAAATGTAATGTGATATATTCTCTGAAAATAGTGAGAAATAAGTGTATATCGTATTTTAGTTTGTATAGATAAAGTTAACTCTAATCAAGAATCAGTATGCAACTTGGCAATTATACTTTTTTAAAATGAATCAAAATGAGAAGGTATGGACTCAAATCTTTTTTTTTTTAATTTTTATTGGAGTATGGTTGATTTACAATGCTCAAATCTTTTGCAACAGTGTGGTGTTCTATGAACAAATAATATAGGTTTGAGATCAAGGGATGATTTTCAGGGAAGTGCAGTTTAGGAGAAATTTCTCTCCGTCACTGGTATATTTAGTAAAACATTATATTGCACTAGCCTTTGTTATTGTTAGCTTTAAAGCTCCTTTTCAATGTATTTTTATTCCAAGAGAAAGAAAGGGTGGGCAAATGGAAGAAGATGTTGTGATTCTCAGACATCTTGACAGTAAAAAGGATCATAGCTAGCAGCCATAGTCATAGTAACAGCCACAGCAACAGTGGCAGGAATGGGACTGATTTTTTAATCTGTTTTTTTGCTTTTAGATATTGTAATAGATGGTAGGCTTTCAGCACCAGTGCCTTCTTCTGCAGGTGAGTGTCTTTACTTCATTTCATTAGATGTTGCCAAGGAGGCAGAATAATGGAGTGTCTCTGGAATCTGACTGATAGAATTTCAAAATCCCACCTCTATCATCTAATATATATATTTTTAAATTTGGTCCCTTTCAATCACATTTTCTAATTTTTCCCAGCCATATAATGAAGAGATAAATAATACATTCTGATTTATAGGATTTCCATGAGGACTAAATTTTAAAATATGTTTAAAATACTTACATCATGCCTGACACCTATTAAGTACAGAGAGCTAGCTTTTGTTACTCTCATTTCTGTTGAGGAAAGGAAAACTTAAAAAGTTTAACTAACATTTTATATCATAAAACAAACAACTTTCAAAGCAAGACAGACCCCAAGTTCTCTATGATTCTAGAATGCAACTTGTTGCTTATTTAATATTATATTTGTAGGCATCAGAATTATACATTATTTTAAAACCAACAACTTCAGTTATTATTTTTATAATCTGATTTAAGTAAATTTGCTTAATCTTCCTAAAGGAAATAAAGCAATAAAGAAAATTACTGAACTCTGTATGGAATGAGAACAATGTATTATACACTGAACAGTTAGAGCATACCCAAGTGCACATACACACACACAATAAATTACAAAAATTATATAGTATGATTCTGGTGTAAGCTTAAATAATGTGGGTCTAGGACAATAACTGATTTCAAATCAATCAAAATAGACTACTTTGGCTATCTGGATCTGATGTTAATTTTCTATCTTATCATTTATACTTTCTCCATGTAGACTACTTTTTTTTCCTTTTAATTAAGTGCCTTAAAGTTTTTTGAGTCTATGAAAATATGTATAGAAAATGAATAATATGCTTGAGGTCAGAGAGTGAGAAATTGAAAAATACTGTACTTGAACCTGGCACTTTTGACACATAGCCCAGTACTTTTTAACTAAACTATCTTCCTCAGAAGCCAAATTACTGACTTTGGGAAATCAGGAATGTAACAAAATTGATATTGCATATAATGCAGTATTTTGACACATTTAAAATCCTCAATAAATATATAAATAGCTCTCTTTCAATTAGAAAACTCTGAAAATGATTCCCAGATAACTTCCCAGTTGTTGCTTTACCATATCTTCTTTCTTATGCACCCCAAGTCATACTTGTACATTTGAGAATTAGCTACAATCGCTATGTGCTCAGGCAAGGGTGTGAGTGCTTGTGTGTTTGTATACTGACAGATAATATAAGAGTAATCATTTGAATAAACTTAAAATTGTTCTCAATTCAAAAATATTAAATTAACTTCTTGGTCTAATCTAAAATGTTAGAAGACATACAAATTTGCCAATATCTATTGTCTCTACTAAGAGGCATTTATAGGCCAACGTCATTAAAGCTTAGATTCTTTTTGCTTTTCCACTTCATTATTCTTTCTTTTTTAACATCTTTATTGGAGTAGAATTGTCTTACACTGTTGTGTTAGTTTCTGCTGTATAACAAAGTGAATCAGCTATATGTATACTTATATTTTTATAATGTCATTGATTGCCCTTATAAAACAAACATCGGCTACACAGATGCTTCAAGAGACAAGCATTTGTGGGAGATTTTGAACTCAATGTTGAAGAGGTAGAGATGCAAAGAGAAGAAATGGTTGATACATTACCTCATACTTATCAGTCTGTGAGCCCTGCTGCCACTTTTTTCTTTCATTTTTTTCTTAAAATATTAACTCCTATCATCATTTCTATTATTTTTCTCAAAATTACTATTTTAGAAATAATTTATTACACAGAAATTAAGTATCGGAAACAAAGAAGAGGAGGAAGGTACAGGATTGCAAACATTACTCTGGATAACTTTACCAGTAGGAAGATCATTAACAATTTTTTAAGTTATTCTTAGATAATGATATATTTGAAAACCTACCACACACTTCACCTCTCCATTAAAAAAAAAGTCTGAGCTTTTAAAATATGCTTCTATTTCTCTTCATTTATTTATTCAATAGACATTTAAAAATATTTACTGTTTTGGTATTTTGAATAAAATATAAGTACACACCAAGGAATAAAATAAACCTGCCTTCAAGGAACTCAGAATTTGTGGGGTATAGCAATAGTCAGACAGGTACAACAGAGTATGTGGTAAGTACTGAGATTAGCACTGAGAGCTTGGGGACCACATTACAGGAAACTTAAATTCTGGCAAATTTGGTGGAGCCAGTGTCAAGAAAACATTACATCACTAGTAGGACACTGTTTTCCACTCTATTTAAGAGGTAGATTTGATACCAAATATTCATTTTCATGCACATAAGACAGTATTATAAAAATTTTCTTCTCTATTTAAGAGTCCAGTTCCAAACTCAGATGGTCTCATGTGATTATAAAATCTAGCTAATCTATTGCTTAAACTCACTGAATGTTTAGACACTCCATATGTTCTTGGACCCGGGATCTTCTGTTTCTACATCATCTCTACTCTGTAACACACATATCTGCAGAACTATGTAACCATTTTCAGTATTAACTTGTATTCCAGTCACTGTGCTAAAAACTTTACCTGTATTATCTAATTTTTATCTTCACAACACTCAGTGTTAGATATCTCTTATACCCATTTCAGATGAAGGAATTGAGGCATTAATGAGTTAAATAACTTGGTGAATTTCATTTTTAGTAACTAGTCAAGCCAGAATTTAAACCCATTTAAGCTGTCTTCAGAGCCTGTGATCTTAAACTATTGCATAAAATGTTCTTAACCATGGGAGTACCCAGTTTCTCTTCATAATAACAGGATACTGAAAAACTTTTATCTTTTGCTCAGAAAATGCATTTGGCATGTAGTAATAGATTATAAAAGATTAGCCCTGATCATTTTAACTTTTTTAGCTTGGCTTAATGAAGTTTAGAAGACAAAGTACCTAGTAAGACTTCAATGAAAGAGAAATCAATAAAAGTAGTTATAATATTCATAATAATGGAATATATTTTTAATTAAATCTAATATTTATGTCTCGCTAATAGTTGAAAGAATTGTTTATATTTATTACTTAGATAAACTTATAAAACTAATAATATTTATATAGTAATACAAACCTGTCTACCCAAAATAATTTCTTGCATAAGTTTATTTAGTTTAAAAAATACTATTTGCTTTATAAATTTGTATTGAAAGGTTTAAGGTTGACAATAAAAATCTTAACAGTGAATTATTTTGTGAATGAAAATAATGTAACTGACTGACCAATGGCCAATGTAAAATTTACTATCATAGTTCTGTTTGTATTTATGATTATTTGGTCCAAATGGTGGTTGGGATGCAATGAATCATTTCTTCTTTATCAGAGATTAATGTCTAATTCTCAATGACATATTAGTAAGGCGTGGTCTTTTTGCTGTATTGTGAGTACAGAAATCAGACTCAAGGAGGCTGTGGTACTCAGAATCTATGGGATAGAGGGATGAAAAGGGGGGAAATAGATAAAGAGATTCAGAAATCTAAAAAGAAGACCTTTGAGTTTGTTACTAAATATTGAGGAATTCATAAGGGGAAATTCCAGGTGGCTGTGAAAGAATGATCAGGAGGAAATTGTATGTTGAACAATTTCCACCCAGAACTTGGAGGCATTCAAGTTCTTACCAGTAAATGTGGAAAATCCTCACAAACGCCAAAGATATTCAGTAGAACCACTGCAAGGATTGTGCCTTTACCCTGAGATAAAGGTTACTCTGCTCCTCCAAAAAGTTAAAAACAAGTCAGAAAAGGATTAAGGTGATCTGCAAATAAATTAACTCACTGCCAGAAAAAAATTCAACACTCATTAAAGCAAAACAAAAAATACAGCATTCAAAAATGTATAATACATGTTGTGAAGCTTCTGATAAAAAAAAAATCACTAAGCCTATAAAAAATTAAGAAAATGTGACCCACAACCAGGAGAAAAATCAGTAACCAGAGGAAATCCAGAAATGATAAAATTTCAATAAAAACAAATATGATCACAGACTTAAAAAAAAAGCATGACTAGAATAAGGAAATAAATGAGACATAAAACAAAACTAGGTGAAACTTCCAGAAATGAGCATATATTGTCTATACTAAGAAATCCATTGTCTGACATTAATAACAGATTAGATATTGCAAAACAAAATATCAGTGACCTTGAAGACATAATATTAGAAACTATAAACTAAAATATAGAGAGAAAAAGACTGCCATAAAATGAACTGAGTTTCATTGCCTGTGAGACAATATCAAGTGGTCTGACTTTCATGAATTTGAGTCTCAAAATGAGACGTGAAAAAGTATAGACAGAAAAAAAAAATAAAGATGTAATGACTAAAGTTTTCTAAATTTGATAAACTACAAAGAGAAATACCCAAAGGTATAATTATACTGAGACATTTTAACACATCTCCCTCAATAACTGGTAGATCAAGACAAAATTCAAGGCTATGAAGCCTCTGCTTGATTTTCATGGGGCACTTGCTCTGGGGGAAGCCAATCAGCTGTAAGAAGTTCAACTATTCTGAGACTGCTGTCTGGAAATGCCACGTACAGGAACTTGAAAGCCTCAGATGAACTCCCAGCAGATAGCCAGCATCAACTCATAGCTATGTAAGTGAACCATATTAGATGTTATCTCAGTTACACCTTCAGCCAATATTTGGATATTATTCCATAAATGAAGCCAGTCAAGAACTGTTCAGCTGTTCTTTCCCCAAATTCTTGATCCACAAAATAAAATTATCAAATAGAGCCACTAAATTTTGAGGTATTTTTAATCCAGAAATTGAATATTGGAACAGTAATTAAATCATAATTAAAAATTGTCACACATACTACACACACAAAATACACACACAAATATATTTCCATAACCTGTACACCAAGATGACTTCCATAGTAAATTCTACTAATATTTTAGAAAGAAAAAATGCAAACATTTCCAGAAACCACAATAAAGTGATCAATTTCCACATTATTCCACAATGTTAGCTTAACTTTGTTGTAAAAACCTTATAAAGACATGATATGAAATTAAAAAAAAAAAATAGAAGTCAACTTCACTTTTGATCCAGGTTGCAAAAATCCTAATCAATATATTAATTAGATACTAACAATAGACAGATGTTAGATAAATAGATAGATAATATGTCATGAGCCAACAATTTTTTTCTCCTGCATTATTTTGATATTTGAAAATGTATTGGAGTAATTTGACATATTATCAGAATAAAGGAGAAAAAATTAATACAATAGATTCAGGGAAAAATGCAATAAAATTCAGCATCCAGTTGTGATAAACTGTCTTAGCAAATCAATTTTCCTACACATCAGTTGAGAGTGTAATCAGCTATAGCCACTGGGGAAACTATCTTGACATTGTCTGGCAAATTTGTATATATCCCTACCCATTGTCCCCAAATTTTTACTCCTGGTTTATACTTTGTATACTTGCAAAAAGGCAATAAAATACATGTACGAAATTTTCTCTGCTGTACCATTTGAAAGGACCCAAAACTGGAAGCAATCCAAATACTCATCAACATTTGAATGAACAAATAATTTGTGCTTTGTTCATACAATGAGATGCTACATAGCAGTAAAGTAAACATATGTCAGTAAGAACGTGGATTAATATCACATGCAAAATGTTGAATGAATAAAAGCCAGACACAAAATAATATGCATCATATGGTACTATTTTTAAGTTTCCCAGAGTGATAAACTAATCTATACTTTTAAAATTCAAGGTACTGTTTTCATATGAGAAGGAGGTAGAAATGATTTACAACTGACATATAGGAAACTTTGCATATGCTGGTAATGAAACATTTCTTGACCTCTGTTTATGGTTCTCACATGTAGTCACTCCAACAAGCTGTAGTAGGCAGAATAAAGCACTCCACACAAAGATGTTCCTGTCCAGATTCCTGAATCCTGTCAATATGTTAGTTACATGACAAAGAGGAATTAAAGTTTACAGATGCAATTAAGGTTGCTAATCAGCTGACCATGAGATAGAAAGATTATTCTGGATTATGGTAGGGTGGTTTAGGAGATGTAAGCACACAGTGGAAGAGGGAAGCAGAAGATTGAGAACCAGAGAGATGGTAGAATAAGAAGAGTTGGCTCCAAATTGCTGGCTTTGAAGATGAAGGAATGGGGCCATGAACCAAGGAAGGTGGGTGGTTTCTAGAGGCGTTGTCTTCTAGAGAATCCAGGAGGAACAGAACCCTACTGACACTGATTTTAGCATAGTAAGTTCCATTTCTGACTTCTGACTTCAACTTTAAGTGCAATTTTAGAAAATTCTCTTATGATTCATTTCATATTTTAAATGAGTTTCATTTGGCTCTATGCTTTCACATTTTCTGGTAGAAAGCTTATTAAAGAAGGAAAAGTGCTTCAAATATCCACTTTCCACAACACCTCAAACACTTTATTGGTTCAACAAATGCTTTTTGAGCAGAAAAAAATGAATTCATTAACACTTATGTGGCATTTAAAAATATTGCTTTGGTATTTTAATCCTCTATGAAAAACTGCTGGTGGGTAGGATATAATTTGTTTTATTTGGTATTTTGTTTGCTTGTTTGTTAACATGTATTTTATACTGAAAATGCTATTTTAAAATATGCATATTTTGAAATAAAATCACCTTTTTCAAATAAGTATTAATCTAAGTTACGTTACTTTTTGCATGCAACTTATTTTTAATTTCAGGAAGACAAATACATTTATTCATAAAGGTAGTGTTTGAGATACTAAGATTAATGAAGATAGTGAGAGAACTAGTGGAAATTACTTCAAAATAGAAAACACACACATTTAAAAATAGAAGAAAATAACATTTAGAGAGTTTAACTTGAGTTGGTTATAATTAGAAATAATTTTCAAAATATTTAATGCTTGGGAGACATAGGTACAGACCAGCTAGAATATAATCAGTCTGTAGAACTGAATCAAGATCTTGGAGGATTTTACTGGTCTTGGTGTTACTATTTTAATTTCTTTATTTGAGCAAATCCAGATTTGACCTAAATATGACCCAAGAGAGGGAACAGAGATAAGACTAGTCATTATTTATCAACTGGTGTAAACAAATTTCATTCTTTGAATAATGTGTATAGCTGTACCAGTGCATATGAGCTCAATAGCAAAACTACTTATAATTTTTAGTAGTGAAATCCTGACATAATGGAGTGCAAAATATTAACTTGTATATATTTTAGAATCACATCATTGCAGGGTTAATTAAATATTGGGGTTGAACGTGTACTGTTAGCCAGCTAGGTGTTCTGGGTTTCATCTGCACACTTTCAAATCTGTTAAGTCCAAGCTGCAGTTTGCTACCATCTTATGGCTATTGACAGCTTTGGTATATATATTTATGGGGAAGATTCTGTATTCAATGTCTGACTGGGACTTCTGGGAAAGTGGAAACTCTTCTAAGAATCCTTCTGTCACAGGCCATCCATTTCTTCAGCTCAAAGAATAAAGGGAAGAATCAGCTCAAAGTAGACTCTCATCATAAATACTCATCTTCTATCTTTCAAATACTTGCTTCTCTATCCCTGAACATATTTCCCACATCACTTCTCTCCTCTGAGAATATATAAACTTCAGTCACCTTTTTGAATAATGGTTTCTGAGCAAGAAATGCCAGCCAATCAATAATCATCTCTTACCACCTCTGCTGGATGGAATGCAGACATACAATGGAGCTACCTTACATCACAGGAATGAGAGTGACACCCTAGGAGAGTTGAGTAAAAAGAAAAAGAAGACTAGACCTGTAATGAATTTACAGAATGTTTATATCATTCTCTGGCTTAATATATGAGAGAGAACATAACTTGGAAGTTTAATGTCAATTGTATTTTAAGTAGGTTTATTTACCAGACACTGTGCTGAATTCATGGGTATGGTATATATGGAAGAAGTTACACATTGTGTGTGACAAGTGTTGTTATGGAAATAAACTGGCAAATAAGATTCACAGGAATGGTGGTGAGGGTGGTGTTTAGGGTTATGGGTGGCAGCAGTCTCAGCAGCGATTGTTCTATCTACAGTGCTTAGGCAATGTCAACTTTCCTTGGAGCAAATCTGAGAAATAAGGACTCTGATATTTCTTTTAAAAAATATCTTAGTTTTTAAAATATCCCCTTTTAAAATTATTACTTATTTCTAAAGAAACATTTCAACCATTCCATTTGAAAATTTAGCACACATTATTTGTAGTTGAAATAGAATTCTTAGCATATGATTGTTATGTACCACAGTTACAGAAAAATAATCTAAAGAGCAGTGACTTTTCTAATGCATTTTGGTATTTAAGAGCTAAGTAAAATTACAGAGCCAAATATGAATTGAATCAATAAAACACTGATTTATCACCCTGATCCTTTTTAAGAGCTTTTTCTTCTTCCTTTATATTTACTTTAGGCTCTTGTTTCTAAGTCAAAAGGATCCAGGCAGGATTTCATGTTTTTTCCTAAAGTGAAGGCTGCACTCCCTCTCCAGTCTTGCACTTCTCCTGTCTCCCTCTCTGCCCTCATTCATTCTCATGAACACTCCAGGAGAGCCAATAGAAGAATCCCCCTTGAGTCAGTGGCTCCCTGAGGTTCTACACTCTCCCTTTGTTAGGGAAACATTGACTGATACCATTCACCCTAACCAGGCACAATAATAACTGCTTGCTTTAGTTACCTCACAACAGGAGGTCCTGCCCAATAAGAACACTGACCTGACAAGCTGCTGCCAACAAGCTACTGCAAACCAGAAGAATCCGGGAGGAGCCAAAAAGAGGGAGGAGACCCCAGATCATATGACCAGCCAACATCCCAGAAACCCTCATTCTGGAATCCATCTTGGCTGAGAGGCGTACACACCACCTGGAAGGACCCTGAGTCAGACCAAATATGACTGCAAACAAGAAGGTTGGCCAGAGACAACACAGAAACTAACCCCACTATTATAAAATCTGAGACTGCGAGCAGACCATGTGGAAGAGTGGTTCTCCTGGGTTCCTTACCCTGCTGCTCTCCACTCGATCGTCCCTTTCAATAAAGTCCTTTGCTTTGTCAGTATGTGTGTCTCCTCAGATAATTCATTTCCGAGTGTTAGACAAGAGGCCACTCTCGGGCCCTGGAAGAGGTTCCTTTCCCATAGGACATTCAGCCCATTCATTAACAATCTTTCTCCTTTCCTGAGGGGCTGGCCGGGCCAGAGAAAGAGAGACCGAGAGAGAGAGACAGAGGTGGCTGCAAGGAGGCGTAAAAGTAAACTGGGAAGTAGACTACTGAGTTCACACTTGGCTTATGGATTTGCATCTCATCAAGGAGCTCCTCCTCATACAGGTACTTGTTAAAAGGAAATATAATGATCCAAAGGTAACCTTTCATTACAACATACACTTAAAAGTATTGCCCAATGTTTTATTACTGATGGGGTGTTCCTGGATTACTTCGAACCCCCTGATTCCAACCCCCATGAAAAAACAGTGGCATATGTGTGGATGAAAGGCTCTTGGTGCTCCAGCCAGGCATCAGGGCTGTATCTCTGAGGTGGGAGAGCCAAATTCAGGACAATGCTCCACAAGAGACCTCCCAGCTCCACGTAATATCAAATGGAAAAAATCTCCCAGAGATCTCCATCTCGATGCCATGACCCAGCTTCACTCAACGACCAGGAAGCTACAGTGCTGAACACCCTATACCAAACAACTAGCAAGACAGGAAGACAGCCCCATCCATTAGCAGAGGGGCTGCCTAAAATCACAGTAAGGCCACAGACACCCCAAAACACACCACCAGACATGGACCTGCCCACCAGAAAGACAAGATCCAGCCTCATCCACCAGAAAACAGACACTAGTCCCCTCCACCAGGAAGCCTACACAACCCTACTGAACCAACCTTGGCCACTGGGGACAGACACCAAAATCAATGGGAACTATAAACGTGCAGCCTGAGAAAAGGAGAACCCAAGCACAGGAAGTTAAGCAAAATGAAAAGACAGAAAAAAAACACAGCATATGAAGGAACAAGGCAAAAACCCACCAGACCTAAAAAATGAAGAGGAAATAGGCAGTCTACCTGAAAAAGAATTCAGAACAATGATAGTAAAGATGATCCAAAATCTTGGGAATAGAAGAGAGAAAATATAAGAAACTTTTAAGAAGGACCTAGAAGAACTAAAGAGCAAACAAACAGTGATGAATAACACAATAAATTAAATTAAAAATACTCTGGAAGGGATAAATAGAAGAATAACTGAGGCAGAAGAACGGATAAGTGACCTGGAAGATAAAATAGTGGAAATAACTACTGCAGAGCAGAAAAAAGAAAAAGAATGAAAAGAATTGAGGACAGTTTCGGACACCTCTGGGACTACATTAAATGCACCAAAATTCAAATTATAAGGGCCCCAGAAGAAGAAGAGGAAAAGAAAAGGACTGTGAAAATATTTGAAGAGATTATAGTTAAAAACTTCCCATATACACACTAACAAACGTAGTAAGGTAGATAGCTAGGGGGAAGCAGCCGCAAGGCACAGGGATTTTAGCTCGGGGCTTTGGGACAGCCTGGAGGGGTGGGATGGGGAGAGTGGGAGGGAGGGAGACGCAAGAGGGAAGACACATGGGAGCATATGTATATGTATAGCTGATTCACTTTGTTATAAAGCAGAAACTAACACACCATTGTAAAGCAATTATACCCCAATAAAGATGTTAAAAAAAAAAAAAAAACTTCCCTAATATGGAAAAGGAAATAGTTAATCAAGACCAGGAAGCACAGAGAGTCCCATACAGGATAAATCCAAGGAAAAAAATGCCAAGACACATATTAATCAACCTATGAAAAATTAAATACAAAGAAAAAATATTAAGGCAGCAAGGGAAAAACAACAAATAACACACAGGGAATCCCCGTAAGGATAAAAGTTGATCTTTCAGCAGAAACTCTGCAAGCCAGAAGGGAGTGGCAGGACATATTTAAAGTGATGAAGGAGAAAAACCTACAACCACGATTACTCTACCCAGCAAGGATCTCCTTCAGAATGGAGGGAGAAATTAGAATATTTACAGACAAACAAAAGCTAAGAGAATTCAGCACAACGAAACCAGCTGTACAACAAATGGTAAAGGAACTTCTCTAGGCAGGAAACACAACAGAGGGAAAAGACCTACAATAATAAACCCAAAATAATTAAGAAAATGGTAATAGGAACATACATATTGATAATTACCTTAAATGTAAATGGATTAAATGTTCCATCCAAAAGACATAGAATGGCTGAATGGATATGAAAACAAGACTCGTGTATATGCTGTCTACAAGAGACTGACTTCAGATCTAGGGACACATAAAGATTGAAAGTGAAGGGATGGAAAAGATATTCCATGCAAATGGGAATCAAAAGAAAGCTGGAGTAGCAATTATCATATCAGACAAAATAGACTTTAAAATAAAGACTATTACAAGAGACAAAGAAAGACACTACATAATGATCAAGGGATTGATCCAAGAAGATGATAAAACAATTCTAAACATTTATGCACCCAAGATAAGAGCACCTCAACACATAAGGCAAATACTAAGAGCCATAAAAGGGGAAATTGACAGTAACACAATCATAGTAGGTTACTTTAACACTCCACTTTCACCAATGGACAAATCATCCAAAATGAAAATAAATAAGGAAACACAAGCTTTAAATGATACATTAAACAAGATGGACTTAATTGATATTTATGCTACGTTCCATCCAAAAACAACAGATTACACATTCTTCTCAAGTGCTCATGGAACATTCTCCAGGATAGATCGTATCTTGGGTCAAAAATCAAGCCTTGGTAAATTTAAGAAAATTTAAATCATATCAAGTATCTTTTCTGACCACAATGCTATGAGACTAGATATCAATTACAGGAAAAAAAAATCTGTAAAAAATACAAACACATGGAGGCTAAACAATACACTACTTAATAACAAAGAGGTCACTGAAGAAATAAAAGAGGAAATCAAAAAATACCTAGAAACAAATGACAATGAAAACACGATGACCCAAAACCTATGAGATGCAGCAAAAGCAGTTCTAAGAGGGAAGTTTATAGCAATACAATCCTACCTTACGAAACAAGAAACATCTCAAATAGACAACCTAACCTTACACCTAAAGCAATTAGAGAAAGAAAAACAAAAAAAATCCCAATGTTAGTAGAAGGAAAGAAATCATAAAGATCAGATCAGAAATAAATGAAAAATAAATGAAGGAAATGATAGCAAAAATCAATAAAACTAAAAGCTGGCTCTGGGAGAAGATAAACAAAATTGATAAACCATTAACCAGACTCATCAAGAAAAAAGGGACAACACTTAATAGAATTAGAAATGAAAAAGGAGAAGTAACAACTGACACTGCAGGAATACAAAGGATCATGAGAGATTACAAGAAACTCTATGCCAATAACATGGATAAACTCGAAGAAATGGACAAATCATAGAAATGCAGAACATTCTGAGACTGAACCAGGAAGAAATAGAAAATATGAACAGACCAATTCCAAGCCCTAAAATTGAAACTGTGATTAAAAATCTTCCAACAAACAAAAGTCCGGACCAGATGGCTTCACAGGTGAATTCTATCCAATATTTAGAAAAGAGCTAACACCTCTCCTTCTCAAACTCTTCCAAAATAGAGCAGAGGGAGGAACACTCTGAAACCCATTCTACGAGGCCATCATCACTCTGATAACAAAAACAGACAAAGATGTCACAAAGAAAGAAAACTACAGGCCCCTGTCACTGATGAACATAGATGCAAAAATCCTCAACAAAATAATAGCAAACAGCATATTAAAAGGATCATACACCATGATTAAGTGGGTTTTATCCCAGGAATGTAAAGATTCTTCAATATAAGCAAAATAATCAATGTGATACACCTTATTAACAAATTGAAGGAGAACAAACATATGATCATCTCAATAGATGCAGAGAAAGCTTTCAACAAAATTCAACACTGATTTATGATAAAAAACCCTGCAGAAAGTAGGAATAGAGAGAACTTTCCTCAACAAAATAAAGGCCATATATGGCAAACTCAAAGCCAACTTCATCCTCAGTGGTGAAAAACTGAAACCATTTCCACTAAGATCAGGAACAAGACAAGGTTGCACACTCTCACCACTATAATTTAACATAGTTTTGGAAGTTTTAGCCACAGCAATCACAGAAGAAAAAGAAATAAAAGGAATCTATATCGGAAAAGAAGTGAAGCTGTCAATGTTTGCAGCTGACATGATACTATACATAGAGAGTCCTAAAGATGCTACCAAAAAATTACTAGAGCTAATCAATGAATTTGGTAAAGCAGCAGGATACAAAATTAACGCACAGATATCTCTTGCATTCCTATACACTAATGATGAGAAATCTGAAAGTGAAATTAAGAAAACACTCTCATTTACCATTGCAATAAAAAGAATAAAATATCAAGGAATAAGGCAAGAAGACAAAATACCTGTATGCAGAAAATTATTAGACACTGATGAAAGAAATTAAAGATGATACAAATAGATGGAGACATATACCATGTTCTTGGATTGGAAGAATCAACATTGTGAAAATGACTCTACTACCCAAAGCAATCTATAGATTCAATGCAATCCCTATCAAACTACCACTGGCATTTTTCACAGAACTAGAACAAAAAATTTCAGAATATGTATGGAAAAACAAAAGATGCTGAATAGCCAAAGCAAACTTGAGAAAGAAAAGCAGAGCTGGAGGAATCAGGCTCCCTGACTTCAGGCTATACTACAAAGCTACAGTAATCAAGACAGTATGGTACTGGCACAAAAACAGAAATATAGATTAATGGAACAGGATAGAAAGCCCAGAGATAAACCCACACACATATGGTCACCTCATTTTTGATAGAGGAGGCAAGAATATACAGTGGAGAAAATACAGCTTCTTCAATAAATGGTGCTGGGAAAACTGGACAGGTACATGTAAAGGTATGAAACTAGAACACTCCCTAGCACCATATGGAAAAATAAACTCAAAATGGATTAAAGACCTAAATGTAAGGCCAGACACTATATCACTCTTAGAGGAAAATATAGGCCAAACACTCTATGACATAAATCACAGCAAGATCCTTTTTGACCCACCTCCTAGAGAAATGGAAATAAAAACAAAAATAGCAAATGGGACCTGATGAAACTTAAAAACTTTTGCATAGCAAAGGAAACCATAACCAAGATGAAAAGACAACCCTCAGAATGGAAGAAAATATTTGCAAATGAAGGAACTGACAAAGGATTTATCTCCAAAATATACAAGCAGCTCATGCAGCTCAATATTAAAAAAGCAGACAACCCAATTAAAAAATGAGCAGAAGACCTAAATAGACATTTCTCGAAAGAAGATATGCAGATTGCCATCAAACACATGAAAGGATGCTCAATATTACTAATCATTAGAGAAATGCAAATGAAAACTACAATGAGATATCATCTCACACCCGTCAGAATGGCCATCATCAAAAAATCTACAAACAATAAGTGCTGGAGAGGGTGTGGAGAAAAGGGAACCCCCTTGCACTGTAGCTGAGAATGTAAATTGATACAGCCACTAAGGAGAACAGTATGGAGGGTCCTTAAAAAACTAAAATTTGAACTACCATACGACCCAGCAATCCCGCTACGGGGCATATACCCTGAGAAAACCGTAATTCAAAAAGAGTCTTGTAACAAAATGTTCATTGCAGCACTATTTACAATAGCCAGGACATGGAGACAACCTAAGTGTCCATCAACAGATGAATGGATAAAGAAGATGTGGCACATATATACAGTGGAATATTACTCATTCATAAAAAGGAACAAAATTGAGTTATTTGTAGTGTGGTGGATGGACCTAGAGTCTGTCATGCAGAGTGAAGTAAGTCAGAAAGAGAAAAAACAAACACCCTGTGCTAACACATATATATGGAATCTAAAAAAAAAAAAAAAAAAGGGTCATGAAGAACCTAGGGGCAAGACTGGAATAAAGACACAGAGCTACTAGAGAATGGACTTGAGGATATGGGGAGGGTGAAGGGTAAGCTGGGGCAAAGTGAGAGTCACATGGACATATATCCACTACCAAACGTAAACTAGATTCCTAGTGGGAAGCAACCACATAGCACAGGGAGATCAGGTCTGTGCTTTGTGACCAGCTAGAAGGGTGGGATAGGGAGTGCGGGAGAGAGGGAGATGCAAAAGGGAAGAGATATGGGAACATATGTATATGTATAACTGATTCACTGTGTTATAAAGCAGAAACTAACACACCATTGTAAAGCAATTATACTCCAATAAAGATGTTTAAAAAAAAAAAAGAAAAAACAATCTTAGAGGAGTCCCCACCCACTGGTACATCTAGCTGCCTTGAGTTCCTCCCATGGTTGCCATGTGGAAGTCAGCACTCACAACTTGACTCTTATGGAGAAGACTGATGTCCCTTCATTTCTAGCTACTGGCGTGTCCTACAGTTTCAGCTCTCTGGTGGGTCCAAGAAAGATATTTGTTTTATAAATAATCTGACTTGATATATCATTAGGCTGGAAACATTCGGTTTTCAGCCTACTGCACCCTAAGCGGCAGTTGGATGTTTATTTAAATCATTGTTAAAGTGTTTTTGATTGCATTTTTCCAACTTATTCTTAGCTAGACTGAAGTATCTTAGATATATTCACAAGTTTTGTTTCTATTTTTAGCTCCAAAATTTTTACAAGCTTGATTTCTTTCTTATATTTTTAGAAAAAAGACAATTTGTCTTAATCATTAATTTTACATTACCATGAAAAGCTAACCTGTCACTGCCCTAATTTACCAATTTTTTGCCATTTATTTAACATGTGTAGCAATAAACTTAGTATTTGTGCATTCATGTAACAAGCCTGGAATGTTAATATGCTTACTCAATTACAGACTTCACTTTCATGTACATCCATTCTATATGAATAAAGTTATTTTACTTTTCCAGTTTCTGAATAATAGTTGAATACTTCACTACCATGAAGCCTTATTTTAAAAATCAAGACCACTTGGCTGGAGCCCTACCTTCATGCCTACCCAATATTAACTACTTTTCCTAGATATGGTTCCCCATAACCAATTAGTATTCTATTTGGGTGAATCATCTCCCTTAATTTAAGCATTGTTTCATAATATACACAAATTTTGACATGTCTAACCCACCATACATGATTCTTCTGATCACGTATGATTTCAGAGCTTGAAATTGTTGTTCACTGAAAAATAGATTGTATATATGTGATTCCTCTGATATTGGTCTTGGCTCAGAGAATGTCCTCATTTCCACATACCTTTTAATACTGAAATTTGTTTTGCCACTTAACACAGAAGTCCACCTAAAATCTCCATTTATCTTTACTTCCTAGAGTTGTTTCAAAATAGTATTGGATCATACCTATGACACATATTTTAGGTGCAGATTTTATGAAGATGTTAATAAGAGCTCCCTGTAGTGAGGACTGGGCTTTATACTTCCATGTATCTTCAGGCCCTGATGTAGAAACTGACAAATTAAAAATCAAAAATATTATTTGCTGAGTAAAATATTATATGTTCTAATAAGTTAATTATTTATGATAATGTCAAACTAAAAATGATAATCTTCTTGATCTAAAGACCTTTTTATCCCTACATTTATGACCTCAAATTTTGTCCTAGTCTTGGGTAATAAGGGAGAATGACCTTGTTTCTTTCTAAAATTTAGGAATCTGGTTGAGCCTTGTTTTATTATTTCCTACAACCAAGGAACATCTATTTCAATAATACTTCCTTCAAAATTTACTAGTTTTTCTTTTTTCTATGAAAACGTTTAAACTTTGAAATTTAAAAAAACCTACTCACGTTTAATAACAAACTACTAATATTGCAAAGTATCTCCACTTATTCTCTCACATCTTGAATTACACTTCTTAAATTAATGATTTCATGCGCTGGTAAATTAATTTCATACCCAAACCATCTAATTTTCCTTAACTACCTAAATTTTATTTTTCTTTCTACTATTTACTTCCTCAAAAACAGACCATTCATATTCTTGTTAACCTTATGTTCTTGATTTATTTCTTCATTTATCAAGACCCTTTTAAGTGGCTAATACATACCAGGTACTGGGAAAGATTCAGATACACATTGGTGAGGAAAACGAACATTGCCCTTTTCCTCACTGTTACTTACAGACCAGTAGCAAAAAGAACAAGGAGACATTATTGAGAAGGGGCACTTGTGTCCTACTCTTCCTTTTCCATAGTGATGAAATCTATTTTCTATGCATAATGTGATTTAGGGCTAGAGCTCAGCATGTTTGACTCAATCTTTTTCTCTTTTATTTTTAGGTTTTTATTATCTATGTCAAGCTTAGAATTTCTGCTCTATATGTAGTCAGTTCTGCGAAGCTCAGTCCTCATGGAAGAGGCCTGTAATAGTTTAATGTGGCCTAAGACTATATGGGTAATTCTAATTAGGAGCAAAATATTAGCACAACCTCTCTTCTATGACCTAAGTCAACTTCTTGTAGCTTCTATCAGCAATAATGCTAACATTTATATATCCATCTCTGTCTTCTGCAATTATCTCTCAGTTGGATCTAGACTGGGAAGAGGAAGACTTGCATAAATTATTTGGATACTTCAAGAATGCAAACTTCTGTAGCATCAAACATGAACTTTACAAAATGTTCAAGAAGTAGAATTTGTGGGAGAAACTACATAGAAAGGCCAGTTTAGGTAATATTAGTCATTAGAGTTTCAAAAGCAGGTGAACCATATGTGACTTTAATAATAGGAGCCTGCAGAGGACTTTAATAAGAAGACAGTTGCAGTTTGACTTTAAAATGCACACAGAGGTGACAAGGATTAGATATATCTCTAATAAAGTTTCGCCTTGAACCAAGCAATACTTTAGTAACAATATATATTTTTCCTTTTACTCTATTTTTCAGTCACTACTGCAAACCAGACCAGGACTTTTTAAGTTTTTAAGGCAGCTGTCTTCTCTGTGTTATCCAGAGGTATAATAAGTGCCTAATTTTAAATTGTTAAAGCCAAGTATGAGATAGGCAGTGCAAGAGTAGCTTCTTCAGATTCTGAATTCCTTTTTAATATTTTGAATTGTAATGCACACTCTGCTCAACCAGCAGTAGTGATTTTCTTTTCAAATTGACAATCATATTTACAAAACACAATAAACTTCACTACTGTCAAGTTTTCTTATCATCAATATAAGAAACAGGACAGACAACACACAAAATGCATGGTGATAGATAGAGTAATGAAGGTCCTGAGTGTAGCAGCTTCTGGATATCCTTAAGTCACTCCACAATTAGAGTACATGTGTTACAGACAGCAGTATGATTGGGCATGAACCAACATCAGTTCTAAGGTCCCTTTGGGTTTTATACTTTGCTAGTCATGTAGCCACCTCAAAGATGTCTCCCAATCTCCAGTTCAGCTACACCTCATGAATTATACAGTATTCATAAAAAAACAGGTTATCAGTAAACAATATTAACAAGAAATACACATCTTTGTTTGAATACAAAGTATTATCTTGGATGCAGTATATGTTTATAAATTCCTTGAATTAGTATTACAAGGAGGATTTGAAGTAGATTTTATTAAAACATGATGTTTGAACATGATGTAAGATTGCAGAGCTTGAAATTGTGGTTCACTGAAAAATGAATTGTATATACTTAGTAGTAGTTAAATGAGAAAGTTTAGACTTCTGTTAATAAATGATCATGCCGTTAAAGAGAAACATATTTTAAAAAAAGAACAAAAACTCAAAGAAATATCATATTATGTATGTATTATATATATATATATACATACATATATCTATATATACAGATATAGATAGATAGATAGATCTCCAATAAAATGTTTGTGACTGGATCACAATATCTATGGAAAAGAAGCCTATTTTTTTCTGCAGTGGTTTGAAAACATAGTTTACTCTCACTGTCAAGTGAAAAGCATTGGTAAATGAAAAAAATAAATAAATAAAGGAAGACTTTAGTTTAGTTAAGTCATTTAAAGAAGGATTTCCCCAGGGAGAAGGCTAAATCCTACAAGAGAAAGCAAATATTTATGAAGGTGAAATGATCGTAAAAGCCAGGATAAAGTAGATATAAAAGATAAAGAAATGTACTAAGACTAATTGTTCTTAAAATAGCCCTTAGAAAATGGGGGAGACACTTCAGTTATTATTAGATCACAGTGATGAAGAAGAGAAAAATGACAGGACAGAAAAAGGTCATAGAAAAAGGACTGGAAGAATCCTCCAAGGAGGCCAGTATGCTGGGAACTTTTGAGATGTGACCTTTTAAAGCTGTGGAACGAGTACATTCTAACAACAGTTGAGGAGCCACTCTATAAAGATGAAAACAGCTGTTCTAGGATGTACATGAATGGATTTGAGATACAAATATTAGAAAGGCTACTATAAAATACTCCAAAAAGTTTCTGAAGAGTTTGAAGATGACATAGATATTATAGATGGGGGACTATGTTTCTTGAGAGAATATATCTCAGAATTTATGTAATTGAGACTCTAATTAAAAATAAAACAAAGGAGAAATAAAGGGAAATCATGAAAAGAAAATTAAATAGGGGAATGATTGGATTAGATGCTTATTTGATGGGAAATATAATCCACATGGAATCATCCAACTCAGAATAGAGATATGCAATATTTTTTATAAAATTTTAGAGACACTGAATGTATCCATTTGTTAGCTCTTATTATAAGAAAACCAATAAGATAAAGTCAAGAGATTATGTTAAGGAGGAAAGCAAACAAAAATTAAAAGAAAAAAAGGTACTTAATTCTAGCAAACACATTAACTGATATGTTATAGATGGAAAGTGAATTTAGCTTAATGAAGTTGATTAAGCTGTTTCAGCTTTAACAGCTTTAAACTCTAAGTGAAAAAGAGTGATACAAGTAAAAGAACACTAGAGTCTTACCTTACTACGGATGTAAAGTAATGATAGAAATTTTATTCCAGGCCTAGAAATTCAAAATCTTGGAAAGATAATGCCTTCAGGAGCATTTGGTAGAGCAATTGGTCCTAAATGAGGATAAATAGACTTCAAATACAGTAACCGTAACTACAGTTTCCTTGAAACTAAGGTGGGACTTCAGATGCAAGGAAAGTTTTTCCTAGAGACAATTTCCACAGGTTTAAGTAATTCCATAGCCAAAAGCAAAATTGCAAAGCAAAAGCTAGTGTGGTATAAAAATTTTAAATATTCAATCAAAAAATGTATGACAGGACTTCCCTGGTGGTACAGTGGTTAAGACTCCAAGCTCCCAATGCAGGGGGACCAGGTTCAATCCCTGGTCGGGGAACCAGATCCCACATGCATGCCAAAACTAAGAGTTCGCATGCTGCAATTAAGGAGCCTGCCTGCTGCAACTAAGACCCAGCACAACCAAATAAATAAATAAAATATTTTTTAAAAAATGTATGACACCGGATAAGAGTCCATACTCAAAATATGACTAGAGTGTTAAAAATATAAGCTTCAAAAGGAAATTAAAATTAAGAAATTTTGTTACAATGAATGGGAAAGAAGGGCACTTCAAATGAGATATGGTGACAGGCTAGGATTGTTTATTTTCTAGTTAGAAGAGAAAACCTGTATTTAAGTGATAGTCACTCATTGAGACAAGAGACAATAATTCTAAATACTCCCTTTCCCAATTTGGGGAAACCATGACAATATTGACCTCTTTGTGGGGGTCATTTCAACCAATTTTACTTAAGTTCAAATGTAATAAAACCTGGACAATTAGCATTGACTTAATTGGTGAGACTAAACAAGAATGATTTCTCTACCCAACCTCATTCTTTTAGAAATCTTTGAGTTCCTCCTATATTCTTTGGTAACAGTAAGTACTGACTTCTGATAACTATACTTTTCACTAGGGGAAGGCTTTAGGGACTAAGGATTACCTTTTAATTAATTTGTTAAATATAGGCCTAGTGATATGGGCCTCTGGTGAGTTTCATGAAGTTTTTGAATCTTTAAAAGTAAAGCATATCAGACTTTCTAGACATAGATTCAGTGCTCTCATGAAAGATAGAACCACTTACTAGGAAAACTGGACAGGTACATGTAGAAGTATGAAATTAGAACACTCCTTAACACCATACACAAAAATGAACTCAAACTGGATTAAAGACCTAAATGTAAGGCCAGACACTATCAAACTCTTAGAGGAAAACATAGGCAGAACACTCTATGACATAAATCACAGCAAGATACTTTTTCACCCACATCCTAGAGAAATGGAAATAAAAACAAGAACAAACAAATGGGACCTAATGAAACTTAAAAGCCTTTGCACAGCAAAGGAAGCCATAAACAAGACCAAAAGACAACCCTCAGAATGGGAGAAAATATTTGCAAATGAAGCAACCTACAAAGGATCAATCTCTAAAATTTACAAGCAACTCATGCAGCTCAATAACAGAAAAACAAAAAACCCAATCAAAAAATAGGCAGAAGACCTAAACAGACATTTCTCCAAAGAAGGCATACAGATTGCCAACAAACACATGAAAGAATGCTCAACATCATTAATCATTAGAGAAATGCAAATCAGAACTACAATGAGATATCATCTCACACTGGTCAGAACGGCCATCATCAAAAAATCTAGAAACAATAAATGCTGGAGAGGGTGTGGAGAAAAGGGAACCCTCTTGCACTCTTGGTGGGAATGTAAATTGATACATCCACTATAGAGAACAGTATGGAGGTTCCTTAAAAAAGCTACAAATAGAACTACCATATAACACAGCAATCCCACTACTGGGCATACACCCTGAGAAAACCATAATTTAAAAAGAGTCATGTACCAAAATGTTCATTGCAGCTCTGTTTACAATAGCCAGAACATGGAAGCAACCTAAGTGTCCATCAACAAATGAATGGATAAAGAAGATGTGGCACATATATACAATGGAATATTATTCAGCCATAAAAAGAAACAAAATTGAGCTATTTGTAGTGAGGTGGGTGGATCTGGGGTCTGTCATACAGAGTGAAGTAAGTCAGAAGGAGAAAAACAAATACCAAATGCTAACACATATATATGGAATCTAAGAAAAAAAATGTCATGAAGAGCCTAGTGGTAGAACAGGAATAAAGACACAGACCTACTAGAGCATGGACTTGAGGATATGGGGAGGGGGAAGGGTAAGCTGGGACAAAGTGAGAGAGTGGCATGGACATATATGCACTACCAAACGTAGGGTGGATAGCTAGTAGGAACCAGCCACGTGGCACAGGGAGATCAGCTAGGTAGTTTGTGACCACCTAGAGTGGTGGGATAGGGAGGGTGGGAGGGAGGGAGATGTAAAAGGAAAGAGATATGGGAACATATGTATAACTTATTCACTTTGTTGTAAAGCAGAAAGTAACACACCATTGTAAAGCAATTATACTCCAATAAAGATGTTAAGAAAAATAAAAAGATAGCACCATTGTTAAACACACTTTTAGTCTTCCCAGGCGTTAATATACTCTGTCACTGAGAATAAGCAGTAAGAAATGGGAAGGACATAAAGAAGCTTTTATTAAATGAAAGCAGGATAATTTTATTTGGTACTTCAATTTATTTGTATTATTTTTGAATTTTAATGTCTCCCCAAGAAATTAATAATGGGTAAAATTTATAATCATTTAGGGAGTATCTCTATATTAATTTTACTGAAGTACCTTAATGTTGCTATTTAATTTCATTACAAAATCTCTACTAAGTCGTTTTGTACAATGTAGCAGGATATAATTTGGGATTGAATATAGAATATGAAATAGGTTTTCATACGAAGGTAAGTGTGAAAATTAATTTAACTAATGGTTATTATTATGTTCTAATTCAGAGTCAGTATTGATGGAAAGATATGGGCACATGTCAGAGATATTTGGGAGATAAAATCAACAGAACTTGGAGTTGGATTGGATATAGGCCATGAGGAAGAAGGTATCAAGGATGTCTCTTAGGTTTCTGATTTAAGAAATTTGATGGATGTGAGTGCCCTGGAAAAGAATGTGATTTTGGACAAAAGTCTTAAATTGAGTTCTGTTTATGTAAGTTTAACTGAGATCTCCACAGTGTTCAACAGAAAGGTGAATATGACATTGGGTGTTCAGGGGCAGTTCTGGGATGGAGATATTAAACTAAAAGTTTTGCAATCCAATAAAAGAATAAGCTTAAGAAGTAAAAAACAAAACACAACTTAGAAGCAAGAAGGATAAAATTTAAAACTGAGAGAAGTTAACTTTTCACCATTGAGAATGATGTTAGCTGTGGGTTTGTCGTATATGACCTTTACTATGTGGAGGTAAGTTACCCCTATTCCCACTTTCTGAAGAGCTTTTATAAATGGGTATTGAATTTTCTCAAAAGCTTTTTCCACATCAATTGAGATGATCATATGGATTTTATTCTTCAGTTTGTTAATGTGGTGTATCACACTAAGGGAGAGGAAGGGTCAGGGAGGGAAGGATTGCGTGTTTGGGATTAGTAGATGCAAAGTATTATATATAGGATGGATAAACAACATTGTCTTACTATACAGCACAGGAAACTATAATCAATATCCTGTGATAAACTATAATGGAAAAGAATATGAAAAATAATATATATGTATAAGTGATTGGAACAGTTTCAGAAGTATAGATGTTAACTCTTCTCTTAATGTTTGATAGAATTCCCCTGTGAAACCATCTGACTTTTGTTTGCTGGAAGTTTTTAAATCACTGTTTCAATTTCAGCACTTGTGAATTATCAGTTCATATTTTCTACTTCTTCCTGGTTCAGTCTTAGATGGTTGTACCTAAGAATTTGTCCATGTCTTTTATGTTGTCCATTTTATTGGCATATAGTTGTTTGTAGTAATCTCTAATTATCTTTTTTATTTCTGTGGTGTCAGTTGTAACTCCTCTTTTATTTCTAATTTTATTGATTTGAGCCCTCTCCCTTTTCTCTTGATGAGTCTGGCTAAAAGCTGATGTATTTTGTTTATCTATGTAAAGAACAAGATTTTGGTTTTACTGATCTTTGCTATTGTTTTCTTCATTTCTATTTCATTTATTTCTGCTCTGATCTTTATGGTTTCTTTCCTTCTACTAAGTTTGGGTTTTCTTTAATCCTCTCTCTCTAGTTTCTTTAGGTGTAAGATTAGGTCATTTATTTGAGATTTTTTCTTGTTTCCTGAGGTAAGATTGTATTGCTATAAACTTCCCTCTTAGAACTGCTTCTGCTGTGTTCCAAAGGCTTTGGATCATTGTGTTTTCATTGTCATTTGTCTCTAGGTATTTTTTAATTTCCTCTTTCATTCCTTCAGTGATCCATTTACTTTATGTAACATACTGTTTAGCCTCCATGTGTCTGTGTTTTTTACAGTATTTTTCTGTAATTAATTTCTAATCCCATAACATTGTGGTCAGAAAAGATGTCTGATATGACTTCAGTTTTCTTAAGTTTACCAAGGCTTGATTTGTGGCCCAAGATGTTATCTATCCTGGAGAATGTTACATGTGCAATTGAGAAGAACATGTATTCTGCTGCTTTTGGATGGAGTGTTCTATAAATATTAATTGTCAGTCTGGTCTAGTGTGTCATTTAAGACCTGGATTTCCTCATTGCTTTTCTGTCGGGATGATGTGTCCATTTATGGGAGTTGGGTATTAAAGTCACCCAATATTATTGTGTTACTGTTGATTTCACCTTTTATGGCTGTTAGCATTTGCCTTATATATTGAGCTGTTCCTATATTGGGTGCATATAGACCTAAATGTAAGACTGTATACTATAAAACTCTTAGAGGAAAACAAAGGCAGAACACTCTTTAACATAAATTGCAGCATATCACTTTTTGCCCACCTCCTAGAGTAAAGAAAATAAAAATTAAAATAAAGAAATGGAACATAATTAAACTTTAAAGCTTCTGCACAGCAAAGCAAACCATAAACAACATGAAAAGGCAGCCCCTAGAATGGGAGAAAACATCTGCAAATGAAGCAACCAACAAGGGATTAATCTCCAAAATATACAAACAGCTCACGCAGCTCTATGTCAAAAAAACAAACAACCCAATAAAAAAATGGGCAGAAGATCTAAATAAACGTTTCTCTGAAGAAGACATACAGATGGCCAAAAAGCACGTGAAAAGATGTTCAATATCACTAATTATCACTGAAATGCAAATCAAAACTACAGTAAGGTATCACCTCACACCAGTCAGAATGGTCATCACCAAAAAGTCTACAAATAATAAATGCTGGAGATGGTGTGGAGAAAAGGGAACTCTCCTCACTGTTGGTGAAAATGTAAATTGACACAACCATTATGGAGAACAGTATGGAGGTTTCTTAAAAAACTAAAAATAGAAATACCATATGATCCAGCAACCTCACTCCTCAACATATATCCAGAGAAAAAGATACATGCACCCCAATGATCATAGCAGCACTATTTACAATAGCCTGGACATGGAAGCAACCTAAATGTCCATTAACAGATGAATGGATAAAGAAGATGTAGTACTTATATACAATGGAATATTACTAAGCCACAAAAATGAACAAAATAATGCCATTTGAAGAAACATTCATGGACCTAGAGATTATCATACTAAGTGAAGTATGTCAGAAGAGAAAGACAAGTATCATATGATATTGCTTATATGTGGAATTTTTAAAATTATACAAAGGAACTTATTTACAAAATAGAAATAGAGTCACAGATTTAGTAAACAAATTTATGGTTACCGGGGTGAAAGGAGGGAGAGAGATAAATTGTGAGGGTGGAATTGACATATACACACTACTATATGTAAAATCAATAACTAATAAGGATCTACTGCATAGCACAGTGAACACTACTAAATACTCTATAATGAGCTAATGGGAAAATAATCTAAAAAGGGTGGATATATATATGTATAACTGATTCACTTTACTGTACGGCAGAAACAAACACATCATTGTAAATCAACTATACTCCAATAAAGTTTATAAAAATAAAATAAAATAAAACTGAGAGGAGTTAGGAAAGCTTACAGAGATGTAAGAAAAAAATAGAGAAATTAACAGAAGAGAAGGATTAAAAAGAGAGAATGGGTTCAGATGTTAAGTACTCTAAGAGATCAAATGCAATGAGGACACTTAAACTCTTTTTTGATGTAGAGATATGGAAGTTATTGGTCACCATAGCAAGGGTAATTTAAATATAGTGACATCACACTTAGAGCGAGTTAACAAGTTTGGGTGTTGATGTAATCAAATTAAAGATTTTCAAACTTTTTAATTTTAAGTTTGGCTGTTAAGGTGAGTGAGAATTTAGAAAGAGCTCTTTATTAATTTATTAAATGTAAATAGGTGAAGTAAAAAGAGAAAAGGTGAGACAAAGAAGTTCCCTTAAGCTAGCATAGAAAACACACACAAACAGGGATGGCAAGACTACAAAAGTGAAGAAAATGTTCACACTACAGGATAAAAAAGGGATAAGCATTAAGTGAAAATTGTCAAGAATATAAAAAATTAAATACAATTTTAACAAGTGTTCATAGATTAACAAGTTGATTTATTAATAACATGCTCATTTTAACTATTGCTTTCTTTGGAAAAAGTACTAAAATAGTTACTATAATATAAATACTAAAATAAAATAGTTACTAAAATAGTTATTATATTTTAGGTTTTGATTGCTAATTAGTGGAGGTGAGAAACATTTGCAATCACTCAAATCACACTTTGTAAGATGTCTTCCATTCCAGGAACAAAAGATGGCTTTTTTCACCCTCCCATGGTTTGTGCTGCATTTTCTCCCTAATACCTCTAGTTTACATTTTCCATAGTTGATTGTCATTGTCATCATAAGACTGAACTTGTTACATCATAAAGTACTCACATGAAGTAGACTGATTTCAAATGTAGTCATAGTTTAAATTATCTTAGAAAGAAAAAATGGAACTGAAAGCAGTAACTCAAGCCATTGTATTATTTCTATTTTAGTTATATTCACAGAGTAAAAAATATCTTCACAATATGTTAACATAGTAAATATTGGTAATACTGAATAATCGTTATTAATTTTGTGGCATTTGTCAAAATGTCTCTAAATTTTGTTAAAGTGAGAGAAAATGTAATTCATTTCTTTACTCAGCTATTCATGCTAAATGTTTTGCATAATTTCTGAATGTACTCATTTTCAGAATAGATAATTTGAAAGGACAAAACTAAAAGGATAATATTTAATTTGTTTTATGACCACACTTACATTTTAAGTAGGTCATTTATATAGAGCCTTGTCCTATAGAAAGCAGTTTCAAAAATGAAGTCATTAATCTCAGTATCCTTTTACAATGGTTGGATATTTTTACTTTTCTTGAAAAGATGAGCACAATACCCAGTAAATTTAAGGAACTTGCAAACCCTCTTTGTTAATGAATGGTGAAGCCAATACTGAGAATCTAGTCTGTGGCTCCACAAAGTAGATATATGGCTAACTAAAAGTAAAGTGTCTACCTTATTTCTTTAAAATTTAAAATTATTATTGCTATTACATCTTGTAGGCATGCTGTGTTTTAAAAATTATGATCAAAAAACAATAATGATATAATTTAGGGTAAGATGTAAGTTTAGACATTCTCCATTTTAGTAACTATTCACACTGTCACTCAGGACACTGAACTTTCAAACATGTACAAGATGTTAAAGATGAACAACTCAAACATTCACATTAAAATCCTTCAGTAACATTCCATTTTACTTAGAATAAACTATAAACTTCTTAAACTGACCTATAAAACTCTTTATTTCAGACCTCTGTCTACCTGTGTTAATTAGGATTTGTTTTGGCACTTAAAACAGAAAATCCTAAAGTAACAATTACTTTAATAAACAAGAAGGTATTTATTTCTCACTTAAAAACCCCAAGGTAGGAAGCACAAGGTTGATACAAGAGATATATTAATTTATTAACATTTCATGGTTCTTCCAGCTCACCTTTCTGCCATCTCTTTTATGTGGCTCTCAGCCTAATGGCCCAAGATGGCCATTAGAGCATCTTTTTTTAAGACAGAGTTAAGAGTAGAATAAGGTGTCAAGGTAAATCTTGGAATTCTGTCACTAGAGGAGAGTGAGAATGTTTGAGGGCAACTAGCAGTCTATGTTCCACAATGTCTACTAACAGCCTGTATATTCTACTTCTTAATTACTGTTTTCCACCCATTTTGCCTCTCTGTGAGTTCCTTCAACACATCCAAACATTTTCTGCCCTGTCTTTTCCAGCACTGCTTAGAAACACATTCCACAGTTATACACATGACTTGATTTTGTTCATCTTTTGAATAACAGTGAAAGTATCATTTTCAATGTTTTTGATATATTTTAAATGATTTTTTTTATATTTAATCACTTAATGAAACATTTTACCTCATTTATTTTTTTTTAACATCTTTATTGGAGTATAATTGCTTTACATTATTGTGTTAGTTGCTGCTGTATAACAAAGTGAATCAGCTATACGTATACATACATCCTCATATCCCCTCCCTCTCGCGTCTCCCTCCCACTCTCCCTATCCCACCCCTTTAGGTGGTCAAAAATCACCAAGCTGATCTCCCTGTGCTATGCAGCTGCTTCCCACTAGCCATCTATTTTACATGTGGTAATGTATGTATGTTAATGCCACTCTCTCACTTCGTCTCAGCTTCCCCCTCTCCATGTCCTCAAGTCCATTCTCTATATCTGCATCTTTATTCCTGTCCTAGGTTCTTTGGAAGCATTTTTCTTTTTTGAGATTCCATATATATGTGTTAACATATGGTATTTGTTTTTCTCTTTCTCGCAATTCAAAACCACAATGAGGTATGACCTCACACCGGTCAGAATGGCCATCATCAAAAAATCTACAAACAATAAATGCTGGAGAGGGTGTGGAGAAAATAGAACCCTCTTGCACTGTTGGTGGGAATGTAAATTGATACAGCCACTATGGAGAACACTATGGAGGTTCCTTAAAAAACTAAAAATAGAACTACCATATGACCCAGCAATCCCACTCCTGGACATATATCCTGAGAAAACCATAATTCAAAACTTGTCATGTACCACAATGTTCATTGCAACACTATTTACAATAGCCAGGACCTCATTCACTTTTTTGGGCACCGTATTCATATTTTTTAGAGTACTTATCAATTTTTAATTATAGACTCAATAAAGAGATAAGTATAGATATATTTCTATATAGCTGTGCACAGAAATATAAATAGTTCTAGATATATATATATATAGGTGTGATCATATAAACATACACTATTAAAGGTGAAGTCAGTTCTGAAGATGAACTAACCCATTATTCTCTCTATCTCTCATCTGTCTTTCTTCTTCTTCTTTCTTTTTTTTTTTTTTCCTGAAGGAGTTTGTGTAAAGAGAGACAACATCTAACTGTGGTCATAAACACACACGCACACACACACTATTTTAGCCATAGAGAGAATCATCTTTTGCTACCAGTTCGCCAAACCCTAATTCCCTCAGGACAAAGTGATCCTTATGCATGCAGTGAACTGTCTAACAAAAAGAAAACTTGAGATTAGTGAATCTATATATTTTATAATAGACAGTAAGCATGCCAACCCTTTCCTCTGGAGGAAGATATTTCCTTATTATACCTTGCGGTTATTTAAAAAAAAAAAAATTATTGGAGCACATTTAGTTGATTTACAGTGTGTGCTATTTTCTGCTGTACAGCAAAGTGAATCATTTATACATATATCCACTATTTTTTAGATTATTTTTCAATATAGGTCAACACAGTTATAATGTCTTCACTTTTCTTCCCAGGCAGTTTGCTATACCAATATCCTTGAAAAAAAAAATAGTTTGCATCAAAGGAATATTAATGCATCATTCACAAGATGGCAGAAACCTACAGATAATTATCTCACATCAATATGCAAAGATGCTCAGGAGTTTTAAATTAGAAGGACATCAAGATGTTGGATTAGGAGGACACTGAGCTCACCCCCCTGATGAAAGCATCAAAAATACTTCTACATGTGGAACAACTGTTGGTGAAAACAACCTGGAGACTGGCAGAAAGGCTCTTCTACAACCAAGGCTGTGAAGAAAGAGTCAGGTAAAGGCAGGAGAAGCAATCAGGTCAGGACCCATGTCCCTAGAAGACGACTCAGAAGAAGAGTGGCATATCACAGGCTCAGGGATCCTCCCCAGGGTGGGAGAGGTTTGAGTCACATACCAAGAACCTCAGTCTTGGTGGTCTGACACTAGAAAGATGAGTTCCTTTAGCTGGTTTGAAAATCAGTGGGATTTATCAGAGAGCTGTAAGAAACTGAGACTCTAATCATGAAGAGTAAACACACACTTGCTTACTCCCAAGAACAAGATGGAGGAAGCAGGTTGATATTGCTTGGGGCTCTGATGAACTTGCTGGGACTGTCCCAGCATGCACCTTGGCCCATACCAGGCACTGCACCAGCCCCTCTTGCTCCAGTGCTGCTCACCACTGGAATAAAAGTGACATTTCTGGGGGCAAGGGGAAGATTGCACATTTAGAGGGAATGAAATCAGCTTGTACCCAAACCTCAGGGCTTCTGCTCCAGTACCTTGGGCCTGAATTCCACCCCTGATAGAACAGTGATTGCCATTGAGCATTGGAGAAACCACAGCTCACTTCTGGCCCTGGCTCTAGCTTCTCATTTCCATCCCTACATCCCACCAAAGTAGTAACTGCTAGCACACACTGGAGGAAGACACAGTCAATGCTCACTTAAGATCAAGGTCTCCCACCAAAGCCATTGGGCACACGAAAACCGCATAAGATGCTCCCACAGAACGACATTGCTCCAAGACCAGGATACATAGTTTTTCACATAATTTCATAGAGGAAGATAATGTTAAACAAAACAAGAAGACAGAGGAATATGTTTCCCATGAAAGAACAAGAAATAAAACCCTAATGAAACAGAGATAAATAATTTATCAGATAAAGAGTTAAAAGTATTAACAATAAGAATGTTAATGAAACTTGGGTAAAGAATAGATGAAGACAGTGAGATTTTTAACAAAGAACTAGAAAGTATAAAAAAGAACCCATCAGGACTTCCCTGGTGGCACAGTTGTTGAGAGTCTGCCTGTCAATGCAGGGGACACGGGTTTGTGCCCCGGTCCGGGAAGATCCCACATGCAGCAGAGTGGCTAGGCCCATGAGCCATGGCCACTGAGCCTGCACGTCCGGAGCCTGTGCTCCACAACGGGAGAAGCCACAGCAGTGAGCAGCCCGCGTACAGCAAAAAAAAAAAAAAAAAAAAAAAAAAATTGTTGTTGCTGTTTTAATAGAAGTGACTGGGGTAGGACTTACTCTGTTGTGTCAGAAATCTTTAAAAAAGTTTTACATGCTAAATTTTTACATTCTAAAACCTTACATGTAACTATCTTTTGTCATTGTTGTTTTGAGCTTTTTTTCTTTGGTTGGTTAATTGCTTTTGTTTTATTTTTTTAGGAAGTGTTCAAAAATGCTCCATTTCTACGATTTCCCTAGATATCTTCTTCTAATATTTGATTCCTTAAATTGAAAAAATCACAGGCATTTTGCACTTATTCAGCCATTGCATGCCTGCAGGGCATTTCCATAAACTTACCTCTTATTGAAATCAGTAGGAATTAAACATCTACAGTGCAGTTGTAGGGTTGTGAAGGTGTATAAAGCTTAGTGCTCATAATTGTCACAATCCTCCTCTTGTATTCATATTTCTCACAGGGGAAATTTTTAAAACTTGACTTTAATTGTAAAGTTGTCACCTGAGTTGACGCCTGGATAAAAGACTATATCAAAACAAAATGATGAATGGGCTCATTTGTGATTTTTGGTAATGAACTCTTGTAGGTGGTTATATTTGCAATAGATCTTAGTAAGAAAAAAATAGAAAAATGAAATCCTTGGTTTATTTTGAAATGAGGACAGTGAGATTGCATTCTTGACTTTTCAGATTAAAGAAAAAATCAAAATGATTTTAGATGAGTATTCCTAAGACATAGTAAGGAGCTTATTTATGAATCCTGTGATTTAATAGCCATAGAATAATTATAAATCATGAATGCTATGCTTTGCCTTGATCAGGTCAGTTTCAGATTATGTTTCTGTCCATCCTATTCAATTGAATATCAGGGAAATGAAAAAAGGCTACTGATAAAATGTAGTAACTGTAGTTTTACTAACCTTACAAACAATTGACAGAAGAATAATGATTATAATTAAGGAATATTTGAAATCTAATGGATGCAAATTATTCTCCAGAGACCACTAAGTTGTGTCAAGGCTACAAGATTTTCAAATTAATTTTTTGGTGAAAATTCACAAAAGACATTTAATCAGTGTTACCACATGCCAAAGTTGGTTTTTAATCACTTTTATCAGTGGGTAAGGGTCTTGGGGATAATAGATGCAAATTCAGGATGAAAATAACACATTCAGAATGAAAAATAATACAGACATGCTGGAGGTGAGAGCAATGAGTTCCTGAAAATTTGTTATGGATTATATTTTAAAGGTTATTCAGACATAAATTAGGACTTGGAGAAGATGAATTTTCTCATAAATTATATGACTGTATAATATGGGTGTGTTCAGTTTGTCCCTTTGTGTTGAGAGAGAGGGGAGACAGGCAGGGGAAGCAGAGGGGGAGGGAGATAGAAAGAGAGAGAGGAGACTGGTAAGGAGACATATATAGAGAGAAAGATAGCTGGACATTAATCATTTTCTGTGAACAATAAGAGATAATTTGGAATTAGGAGCAAGGAAAGAAAATGTAGTATATATAGTTACCTTGAGTAATGTATGACCTATAGGAAATAAAATTTAATGTTTTTGTTGCTGTTTGGGCTTTATTTATTTTCTTTCTGTGAAGATTTTCTCATTTCTGACAAGATGAAGAGAAACATACTCCATGTGGAATGGGTACAAGAGGCATTGCTTCCCCAAGGAGTTTAGAGTATCTTCCCTGAGGGTTCCAGGATCTCAAATGCACTCCTTAGAGAACTGTGTTGTGCTCCTAGTTCCTGGTAATAATGTTTATTAACAGCTCACATTTTTATTGAGCGCCTACTGTGGTATTAGAAATTTCAATGTCCATTGCAGTGCCTACATAAAATTTGGGGGAAATGGCTAGCTGCCTTTCCCTGAAAAAACTGTTGGTTTCCTTCTATATTGCATTGATAGCAGGGAACTGGGAAAAACAGACTATAAATAAATCAGTAAATGTTCCCTGTTTTAAACTGGGACTAGGATACTAATGAAATGGTAGAACTCTTCAGAGAATCAAGGAATTTATTAATTTATTCTAAATCTAAGCTCTCTGAGAAATAAACCAACATGAACTTTAATTACAAATGGCCAAGAACAAATAGATTATTTTTTAAACAAAGTGAGAATGAGCCTCAGCCTTCTCCTGTTCATTCTACCTGCAGAGATACGAGCACTGAGGAGCAAAATAGCCAGGTTTGTACAGAGGGGATCACTCAAATCATTCTATTAATATAAATAAAACACCTGAGGAAAACCACATCAGTGGAATGTCACAGTTGCAGACAGCTGTCTAAGTTATCCAAATGTTACAGGTAAAATGTACTTTGCTCAATAATTCACCATTAAAATGGAGCAAATAAGCCAACACATCAGTAGGAAATCTGAGCAAAGCTATAACAGAAAATGTCAGCTTTCTCTTTATGTATTTCTAAACAAAAGAAGTTGCAAGGAAAGAAGTCACAGGGCATAGTTTTATTGTTGAATTCTAGCTGGGCATCTATACATACTGTCTTTAAAAACAGGCAGACGGATTGGCTGAAATATAAGTATTTTTCTTACAAGTCAGATAAAGCAAGAAGAGCAGAAGAGCCCAAGGGAGTCTGATTTGATCTGTTGTTACTAAACAATACTGTTTCAGTTCCCAAGATTAAGCCAATTTACAAAATTACTGAAAGCCAAGTCCTTCCAACTTTTAATTAAGAGACCTGAAACAGGATGACTAGGAGAAGAATACTTCATTTTTTCAAGAAGTTGTGATGGAATGTGAAAGTATTGCACAGTTTTCTGGAACAGGTAAATTAAAGCAAACATATATGTGACTGTTGCATTTTGTTAATATCCATCTAAAATTTAATTAAATATTTCAGGTTTATGAACTCAAGAAATATACTTTGCTGCTTGTAGATTGGGTAAAATAAAGGTATGCAAGTTTAGTTTTTGCTAAATAACTGGTGATTCTTGCAACAGGTTATTCTAAATCAGCAGTTCAAGGATGGGATGGAGCAATCAACATTTTAATAAGCCCTTGAGTAATTCTGAAAGGGGTTGTCCCTAGACTACTTTTAAAGAACCATTTTATTATAGACATAATTCTTAGACTAAAGCTGTTTTTATTTTAACTTTATAAATGAGGAAGCATTTGCTTTTCTCTTGCCATATTTCCAACACACAATCATCACATAATGATCAACATTTCATTTTAGATTTATTTATTATCCATTTTCCATTTATTAATCCAACAAATATATTTTGAGAATCTACTGTATTCCAGGAACAGTGATAGGCACTGAAAATTTTGTGATGAACAAGAGAAGGGTAGTTACTATTGCATTTTCTAAGAGCAAAAGATAATTTAAAACTAGCAAGATAAAAATGATTAAGATATAATAAAATAACTAATATCATTTACATCTCTATTAGCAATCATAAGTAACATTGCTGTAGTAACGAGCAAGTAACTCTTGCCAGTAAGATTTAGACATTAAAAACAAAACTAATGAAATTAGCATCAAAATACCTAGTGCCTTTGAACAAATCTGAGAAACTATATGCAAAAATCTATGGCGAAAACCATAAAATTCTAATGAAAGATTTTGCTGAAAACCCAAATAAGTGGGGATATATACCATGACTATGACTAGGAAAGCTCAAAATGTCAATTTATATCAAATAGAAATACAGAAACATTGCATAAACTGTGATAACCTCCATGTTTTTGCAAGGGTAAATGAAGAAACTTGACGTGAAGATTTTAAAATTTATGAAGGAATACAAAGTTTTGAATTTAGTCCAGATAATCTGAAGAAGAATAACAAAATGGTAAGAATGCTCTACCAAATGCAAATATTTATCACACAGTACAGTTATTAAATAGGGCTTTAAAATATCAAGATAAGACAAGAGTGAGATTTGGCACCATTTGCCGCACATAACAGCCACCACTTTTTTTTTTTTTTTTTTTTTTTTTTTTTTTTTTTTTTTATTTTTGGCTGTGTTGGGTCTTCGTTTCTGTGCGAGGGCTTTCTCTAGTTGTAGCAAGCGGGGGCCACTCTTCATCGCGGTGCGTGGGCCTCTCACTATCGCGGCCTCTCCCGTCGCGGAGCACAGGCTCCAGACGCGCAGGCTCAGTAATTGTGGCTCACGGGCCCAGTCGCTCCGCGGCATGCGGGACCCTCCCAGACCAGGACTCGAACCCGTGTCCCCTGCATCGGCAGGCAGACTCCCAACCACTGCGCCACCAGGGAAGCCCCAGCCACCACTTTTTAAAAATAAAGTTTTATTGGAACATAGCTATGCTCAATCATGAATGTATAGTTTATGGCTGCTTCCTTTTCTTTTTTTTTTTTTTAGAGCCCAATTATTGATTTCTTTTTTTTTTTTAATTTATTTTTCATACAGCAGGTTCTTGTTAGTTATCTATTTTATACCTATTAGTGTATATATGTCAATCCCAATCTCCCAGTTCATCCCACCCCACCCCCCACTTTCCCCCCTTGGTGTCCATATGTTTGCTCTCTACATCTGTGTCTCTATTTCGGCCTTGCAAACTGGTTCATCTGTACCATTTTTCTAGATTCCATATGTATGTGTTAATATAGGAAATTTTTTTTATCTTCCTGACTTACTTCACTCTGTATGACAGTCTCTAGGTCCACCCACATCTCTACTAATGACCCAATTTCATTCATTTTTATGGCTGAATATTCCATTGTATATATGTACCACATCTTTACCCATTCATCTTTCGACAGGCATTTAGGTTGCTTCCATAACCTGGTTATTGTAAACAGTGCTGCAATGAACATTGGGGTGCATGTGTAATTTTGAATTATGGTTTTCTCTGGGCATATGCCCAGTAGTGGGATTGATTGCTGGGTCATAGAGTAATTCTATTTTTAGTTTTATTTTGTTGTTGTTGTTTTCGGCACGCGGGTCTCTCACTGTGTGACTTCTCCTGTTGCAGAGCACAGGCTCCAGACACACAGGCTCAGCAGCCATGGCTCACGGGTCCAGCCGCTCTGTGGCATGTGGGATCTTCCTGGACCGGGGCATGAACCTGTGTCCCCTGCATCGGCAGGCGGACTCTCAACCACTACGCCACCAGGGAAGCCCTATTTTTAGTTTTTTAAGGAACCTCCCTACTGTTCTCCATAGTGGCTGTATCAATTTACACTCCCACCAACAGTGCAAGAGAGTTCCCTTTTCTCCACACCCTCTCCAGCATTTACTGTTTGCACATTTTCTGATGATGCCCATTCTAACAGGTGTGAGATGATATCTCGTAGTTTTGATTTGCATTTCTCTAATAATTAGTGATGTTGAGCAGCTTTTCATGTGCCTCTTGGACACCTGTATATGTTCATTGGAGAAATGTCTATTTAGGTCTTCTGCCCATTTTTGGAATTGGGTTGGTTGTTCTTTTTAATATTGAGCTGTATGAGCTGTTTATATATATTGGAGATTACTCCTTTGACCGTTGATCCATTAGCAAATATTTTCTCCTGTTCTGAGGGTTGTCTTTTCACCTTGTTTTTAGTTTCCTTTGCTGTGAAAACCTTCTAACACTCATTAGGTTCTATTTGGTTTTTTTTTGTTTTAATTTCCATTACTCTATGAGGTGGGTCAAAAAAGATCTTGCTGTGATTAATATCAAACAGTGTTCTTCATATGTTTTCCTTTAGGAGTTTTATAGTGTCCAGTCTTATATTTAGGTCTTTAATCCATTTTGAGTTTATTTTTGTGTATGGTATGAGGGTGTTCTAATTTCATTCTTTTCCATGTAGCTGTCCAGTTTTCCCAGCACCACTTATTGAAGAGACTGTCTTTTCTCTATTGTATATCTTTGTCTCCTTTGTCATAGATTAGTTGACCATAGGTGCATGGGTTTATCTCTGGGCTTTCTATCCTGTTCCATTGATCTATATTTCTGTTTTTGTGCCAGTACCATATTGTCTTGAATACTGTATCTGTGTAGTATAGTCTGAAGTCAGGGAGCCTGATTCCTCCAACTCCATTTTTCTTTCTCAAGATTGCTTTGGCCATTTGGGGTCTTTTGTGTCTCCATACACATTTTAAAATATTTTGTTCTAGTTCTGTAAAAAATGCCTTTGGTAATTTGATAGGGATTGCCTTGAATCTGTAGATTGCTTTGGATAATATAGTAATTTTCACAATATTGATTCTTCCAATCCAAGAACATGGTATATCTCTCCATCTGTTTGTATCATCTTTAATTTGTTTCATCACTCATATAGTTTTCTGCATACAGGTCTTTTGTCTCCCTAGGGAGGTTATTCCTAGGTAGTTTATTCTTTTTGTTGCAGTGGTAAATAGGAGTGTTTCCTTAATTTCTCTTTCAGATTTTTCATCATTAGTGTATAGGAATGCAAGAGATTTCTGTGCATTTATTTTGTATCCTGCTGATTTATCAAATTCATTGTTAGCTCTAGTATTTTTCTGGTGGCAACTTTAGGATTCTCTATGTATATTATGTCAACTGCAAACAGTGAGAGTTTTATTTTTTCTTTTCCAATTTGTATTCCCTTTATTTCTTTTTCTTCTCTGATTGCTGTGGGTATGACTTCCTAAACTATGTTGAATAATAGTGATGAGAGTGGACATCCTTGTATTGTTCCTGATCTTAGAGGAAATGCTTTCAGTTTTTCACCATTGAGAATGATGTTTGCTGTGGGTTTTTCATATATGGCCTTTATTATGTTGAGGTAAGTTTCCTCTATATCCACTTTCTTGAGAGGTTTCATAATAAATGGGTGTTGAATTTTGTCAAAAGCTTTTTCTGCATCTATTGAGATGATCATATGTTTTGTATTCTTTAATTTGTTCATGTGGTGTATCACGTTGATTGATTTGCATATATTGAAGAATCCTTGCATGCCTGGTATAAATCCTGCTTGATCATGATGTATGATCCTTTTAATATGTTGCTGGATTCTGTTTGCTAGTATTTTGTTGAGGATTTTTTCGTCTATATTCATCAGTGATACTGGCCTGTAATTTTCTTTTTTTTTAGTATCTTTGTCTCATTTTGGTATCAGGGTGATAGTGGCCTCATAGACTGAGTTTGTAGGTGTTCTTTCCTCTGCAATTTTTTGGAAGAGTTTAAGAAGGATAGGTGTTAGCTCTTCTCTAAATGTTTGATAGAATTCACCTGTGAAGCCATCTGGTCCTGGACTTTTGTTTGTTAGAAGATTCTTAATCACAGTTTCAATTTCATTTCTTGTGATTGGTCTGTTCATTTTTTCTATTTCTTCCTGGTTCAGTCATGGAGGGTAATATCTTTTGAAGAATTTGTCCATTTCTTCCTGGTTGTCCATTTAATTGGCATAGAGTTGCTTGTAGTAGTCTCTTATGATGCTTTGCATTTCTGTGGTGTCCATTTTTACTTCTCCTTTCTCATTTTTAATTTTTTTAATTAGAGTTCTCTCCATCTTTTTCTTGATGAGTCTGTCTAAAGACTCATCAATTTTGTTTATCTCCTCAAAGAACCAGCTTTTAGTTTTATTGATCTTTGCTATTGTTTTCTTTGTTTCTGTTTCCATCATTTCTGCTCTGTTATTTATGATTTTCCTTCTACTAAATTTGTTTTATTTTTTTCTTCTTCCTCTAGTTCCTTTAGGTGTAAGCTTAGATTTTTTGAGATTTTTCTTGTTTCTTGAGGTAGGATTGTATTGCTATAAACTTCCCTCTTAGAACTACCTTTGCTTCATCCCATATGTTTTGGATTGTCATGTCTTCATTGTCACTTGTCTCTAGGTATGTTTTTATTTCATCTTTGATTTTTTTCAGTGATCTGTGGTTATTTAGTAATGTATTGTTTAGCCTCCATGTGCTTGTGTTTTTTACACTTGTTTCCTCTAATTTATTTCTAATCTTATAGTGTTGTGGTTGGAAAAGATGCTTGCTCTGATTTCAATTTTCTTAAATTTCCCAAGGCTTGATTTGTGACCCAAGATGTGATCTATCCTGGAGAATGTTCTGTATGCATTTGAAAGGATACTGTAGTCTGCTGATTTCAGATGGAATGTCCTATAAATACCAATGAAATCTATCTGGTCTACTGTGTCATTTAAAGCTTGTGTTTCCTTATTAATTATCTGTCTGGATGATCTGTCCATTGGTGTAAGTGACATGTTAAAGTCCTCCACTATTATTGTGTTACTGTTGACTTCCTCTTTTATAGCTGTTAGCATTTGCCTTATGTATTAAGGTGCTCCTATGTTGGGTGCATATATATATGTAATTGTTATATCTTCTTCTTGGATAGATCTTTTGAGCATTATGTAGTGTTCTTCCTTGTCTCTTGTAACATTCTTTATGTTAAAGTCTACTTTATCTTATATGAGTATTGCTACTCCAGCTTTATTTTGATTTCCATTTGTGTGGAATATCTTTTTCCATCTCTTCACTTAGGTCTGAAGTGGGTCTCTTGTAGGCAGCATGTATATGGGTCTTGTTTTTGTATTCCTTCAGCAAGCCTGTGTCTTTTGGTTAGAGAAGTTAGGCCATTCACATTTAAGGTAATTATTGATATGTATTTTCCTATTACCAGTTTCTTAGTTCTTTTACATTTGTTTTTTTTTTTTTTTTTTTTTCCATAGGTCCTTTACTTCTCTTGTGTCTCCCACTTAGAGAAGTTCCTTTACCTTTTGTTGTAAAGCTGGTTTGGTGATGCTGAATTCACTTAGCTTTTGCTTGTCTGTAAAGCTTTTGATTTCTCAATTGAATTTGAATGAGATCTTTGTTGGTTGTAGTGATCTGGGTTGTAGTTTCTTCCCTTTCATCACTTTAAATATATCATGCCACTCCCTTCTGGATTGCAGAGTTTCTGCTGAGAAATCAGTTGTTAACCTTAGAAGAATTTCCTTGTATGTTATTTGTCATTTTTCTCTTGTTGCTTTTAATAATTTTTCTTTGTCTTTAATTTTTGTCAGTTGATTACTATGTGTCTTGGTGTGTTTCTCCTTGGGTTTATCCTGCCTGGAACTTTCTGTGCTTCCTGAATTTGGGTGGCTATTTCCTTTCCCATGTTAGGGAAGTTTTCAACTATAATCTTCAAATATTTTCTCGGGTCCTTTCTCTCTCTCTTCTTCTGGGACTCCTATAATGTGAAAGTTGGTGCATTTAATGTTGGTCCTAGTGGTCTCTTAGGCTGTCTTCACTTCTTTTCTTTCTTTTTTCTTCATTCTGTTCTGTGGCAGTGATTTCCACCATATGTCTTCCAGGTCACTTATTTGTTCTTCTGCCTCAGTTATTCTGCTATTGATTCCTTCTAGTGTATTTTTCATTTCAGTTATTGTATTTTTCATCTCTGTTTGTTTATTCTTTAATCATTCCAGGTATTTGTTAAACATTTCTTGCATCTTCTCGATCATTGCCTCCATTCTTTTTCCAATGTCTTGGATCATCTTCATTCTCATTATTCTGAATTACTTTTCTGGAAGGTTGCCTATTTCCATTTCATTTAGTTGCTTTTCTCGGTTTTATCTTGTTCCTTCATCTGTTACATAGTCCTCTGCCTTTTCATTTTGTCTGCATTTCTGTGAATATGGTTTATGTTCCACATGCTGCAGGATTGTAGTTCTTCTTGCTACTACTCTGTTTATGGCTGCTTCTATACTCCCCCAGCTAATGAGAGAGTATATCACCTACAGTCTAAAATATTTCCTATCTGACCTTTGAAGAAAATGTTTTCCAATCCCTGAACTAGCAGAGTGAAGTAAACTAAAGAATCCAGAATCATGCATATATGAATGTTTGATATATGATGAAGATATAACTACAGAGCAGTTAGAAAAAGATGGATCATTATGTCAGGACATAAACACAACCCCCCCACCCCCACACACACAGAGGTGCACACACACACACACAGCAATTCTGCAGGGTTTATAGAACTAATATTAAAGGGAAAAGTGATGTCCTTAGAAGATAGTTTGAAAGAGCATCTTCATGATATCTGGGTAGCAATAGATTTCTTAAATGGCACTTTAGAAAATCTGTGTATAAATGAAAAGGCAAGTAAACTTGACTACATTCCGGGTATTAACTTCAGAAACATCATTTAGAAAGTGAAAAACAAGTCATGTGATGGGAGAAGATATTTGCTATGTATATAATTGGTGAAAGGGTTATATTCATAATATTTTTAGATTGAAATATATTAGTAAGAAAAAAATCAGATAAATCAATAGAAAAATTCACAGAAAAGAAGGAAGAAAGGCAGGCAAAAATGAATGAAGGGAAGATGGAAGGGAGATTTCTTAAAAGGAATCCTTAAAAGTCTTCAGAAAAGAAGAAATATAGATGGACAAATATTTCAAACTGGTGACAAATCTAATTAGTAACTGATGAAATCCAAAGTAAAACCACAAATATATACACATTGCAAGTCCAAAAGACTAAAATTTAAAAATACATATTCTGAATATACCAAGTTGAGAAGAATTTGGAACAATCAGAAATTACACTGGGAATCGAAATATAAATAGTCCAGAAGAGTTGCATGTTGATTTTGAAAGCCAAAAATAACAATAACAAAAACAAACAAACAGATATTATTTTGTATAGTTGAGAATCCATATACTGTTCAATTCAACAAATCTACTTAAACATTTTTTTTCTACAGAAACATGCTTATTTGAATTAACATATATGTACAGGTAACTTCATGGTATCATGATAAATAAAACTTTAACAACTCAAGGTAAGATCAAGAATAAAATGAACAAATAATGATGCATTTATACAAGGGAATACCGTAAGCAACAAAAATTATGAATTATTTTTATAATAATAACTTAGATGAATTTGTAAATATAATGCTGAATGGAAGAAGACAGAAATAAAATTTATATATACTGGATAATTTCATTTCTATAAAATTTAAAAAGAGATGAAACTAAGGTGTAGAGTAATTGTATTGCTGCTTGCTTTTGCAAATTCGCTATACTGTATACTTGTATTTTATACACATTCTGTGCAATATATTTTACAGTGTAGAAAGTTTAGAAATTAAAATTAATAGCAGAAAAAATAGCAAAAGATATCACAGGTAATTTATGGAAGAGGAAATCTGAATGGCTGATAAAAATAGGAAAGAATACTCAACATCACTAATAATAAGAGAAACTCAAATTAGAACTAGATATAGCTTTTCACACCTGTCAAGCCTGTAAGATTTAAAGTCTGATAAATTTTATTTTTTTTACCAGTGTTGAATGTAGCATGTGGAAAATATAGCTTTAAATAGCTATTGGGAGTGTAAATTGTTAAAACCACTTTGGGAAGAAATTTGACTCTACCTAATTAAAGTTTTTAGAATGTTCATTCTTTGGAATCCAGTCATTCTGCTTTTAGAAATCTACACTATGAAAAACTTTTTCACGGGTAGACAAGGTTACAGCTGCATGAATGTTCACTGCAGCACTCTTAACAGTTTGAGACAATGTACAAATAATGAAACCATTTTTCAGCAGAAGTATAAAAAATAAATACATATTTATTTATTCAGCAGAAAAGTGTATCAGCTAAAATCAATAAACCAACTCCATGTACATCGATATAAATAAATTTCAAAAACCTAATGTGGAATAAAAATGACTTGCAGACTATTTATGGTATGATAGGCAAACTGATCTCTTCCAACAATATGGGAGGGAGATTAAATGCATAGTTATAAATAAGTAGTTTCATTTATTTTCCCAAATAAGTAAGTGGAGTATTGAGTTCATCAACTTAAAATGAGAAAGTGAAGACACTAGAGATATTTTTAGAAGAATAGGTATGAAATTGTCTTCTTGGAAAGTGGAAGAGTGAATTCCTCAGGGAAATTATCACTTTTTGCCAGGTGGTGCTGAGTTCCCATGTGAGGTTTATGGTACAATTTAAATGGAACCCAGTCAGAAGGGACCTGTGATTTTCACCAGTCACATCCAACTGCTGATATGAAGATGAAGAGAAGGTAAAATTTGTGCATAATTGGGGTTTAAGATTTTCCAAGCAAGGTGATAGTGTAGGTAATGAGGTACAAGAGTAAAGAGTCTATGAACTGAATAAAATCTAATCTGGAAAGGAGAACAAATGAAAACATGAGGAGCTGGCAAATGGAACAATTGGAATTTTTAATTTAACAAAAGATTTTTGCTTTGATTGTGCTGATGTAAAGGAGCAGAAAACATAGCATATTTGGTAAAAGAGTTACATGTATGAAGTTGGGATTTCAGAAATGATGTGGTAATTGAGAGTGAAAATGTTTAGGCCATGAGAGGTAACTAAAGTGGAATTAAGAAAGAGATTACTGGAAGTGCAGATGCCAAAATACTAGGAGGCCAGGGAATTGGAGGCCAGGGAATTTACATTAATGTAAATTTAGACTCTGCCAAGAATAATGCCAAAAATAGTGATATGAGAGAAGACGGTAAGCTAGATGAAAGAATGAGGAGAATTCAAGAATGAAGAGGAGTGAGAAATGTTAGTATATGTCAGCATGAAAGAGAACTAGGAGATAGTAAAGCCTAATGGCCTCACTTGAAAGAATCTTTGGTTTTTGAGACATAACAAATGGTCTGGAGGCTAAAATGAAATACAAGGAGATATACCACCTTCAGGCCTTATAATACATGGAGTATTGGAAGAAAAACAATGACAGCTTCCTCTTTGAGGGCCGCATTGGCTGTCACATCTTCAACAAAATAAGGTGAAAACAGGAGAGTTGAGAGAAGGGTTTGAAGTGCGTAGATGGTAGGAGCTGCTAATAAAAGATGTGGTACAAAGGGAACAAAAGTTTGGAGGTAGGGGGAAGATGAAAATTGGTTCACTGTAGGGAATGAATACAGCTGTATGGGAATGACTTTCAGTGGTGAGTGATTTCTTAGAGGTTTAGACTTTGGCTGCTGACAGGAGATACACAGGTATATGATAGGATTGTCTTGAATATTTGATAGAAAAGATGAATCATCAGTCCAAATTAAGGCTTCCCTCATGTGTTCTTTTTTTTCGATTAATATTAGTATTGTACCAAAGCTTAAGATACAAAAACATTTAGTATACTTACAAAATAAAGTTGATGGAATTGGAATACTTTTTATGTCACTTAACATAATTTAATATATGTAAGCAAATAGAAACAAATTATTAAATGCTAATCTTCAATCTACTCTGTTTTATGTTGGAACACTCAAATTTATATAATTAATCTATTCATTAAACTATTGATTTTAGTTTCATTTTTGCTACGAAAACTGAAATTTAAAAAAAATGTTATTTTATTGTGGTAGAATGCTTAACATTAGATCTACTCTCTTAACAAACTTTTAAGTATACAATACAGTATTGTTAACTGTGGACAGAATGTTGCACAGCAGATCTCTAGAACTTATTCATCTTGCATAAATAAAACTTTATACTCTTTGAACAACTCCCCATATATCACTGCCCTCAGCCCCTGGCAGCCACCAACCTACACCCTGCTTCTATGAATCTATTTTAAAAATTTATTTATTTAGTTATTTTTGGCTGTGTTGGGTCTTCGTTTCTGTGCGAGGGCTTTCTCTAGTTGCGGCGAGCGGGGGCCACTCTTCATCGCGGTGCGCAGGCCTCTCACTGTCGCGGCCTCTCTTGTTGCAGAGCACAGGCTCCAGACGCGCAGGCTCAGTAGTTGTGGCTCACGGGCCTAGTTGCTCCGTGGCATGTGGGATCTTCCCAGACCAGGGCTCGAACCCGTGTCCCCTGCATTGGCAGGCAGATTCTCAACCACTGCGCCACCAGGGAAGCCCTATGAATCTATTTTAGATATACAAATAGAATCATGCAATATTTGTTCTTTGGTAACTGGTTTATTTCATTTAGCATAATGTTTTCTAGGTGCATCCAGAATCCAGGTAGTTGCATATGGCATGATGTCCTTTTAAAAATTTAAAGTTTAAAATTGTTTGGTAATGCCTGAAGAGGTTTGCAATTTCCCTAAGACTATATATATATATATATATATATATATATATATATATATATATTTTTTTTTTTTTTTTGTGTGTGTGTGTGTGTGTGTGTGTGCGGTATGCAGGCATCTCACTGCTGTGACCTCTCCCATCGCGGAGCAACAGGCTCCGGATGCGCAGACTCAGCGGCCATGGCTCACGGGTGCAGCCGCTCCACGGCATGTGGGATCTTCTCGGACCGGGGCACGAACCCGTGTCCCCTGCATTGGCAAGCAGACTCTCAACCACTGTGCCACCAGGGAAGCCCCCCAAGACAACATATTGATTTGCAAAGGACATTATCTTAAAGTCAGGTAGACTGAGAATGTACTGCATGTTCTTCCATCTAACAGTGATATGCTCTTTTCAAAATTACTAAATCTAGTTTTTTGTTACTGAAATGAGAACAATATAATTGTTAGGATTAAATGAGTCGTATAGAATCCCTGGTCCTATTTGGTGAACAGGATGTTAGTCCCTCTAAATTTCCTGAAAGTTAAACAGGTGGTATCTAATTAGGGTAGTATAAAGAGACTAGACCTTAAGCTTATTTAAAGTGAGGAGCAGGATTGTATTATTGAATGCAATCTCCACTTTATTTTGACCAGAAAGATAGATAGACAGATAGATAGATGATAGATAGATTGATAGATATATTCACTTTGAAAATACATTATATGCTCAGTTTCTACTTAGTAAATTATGAAATCTCTCAGCTAAGGAAAAGATTAAAGGAAAACAAAACCATAACTAGGAGAAAATGTTATTGTCCTAGCAGTATGTAAAGAATTCCTTTTAGTGAAATAAGATCCTATCCACTTTGATGGGAAAATTCTCAAATAAGCATGCTTGAGTTAGAAGCTGACCTGTATGTGGATTTACCTGCTTTAGATATAGGAGGATGGCAGAGAGAGGAGTGTTATTAATTCACACAGAGTCAGAAGGTAAAAGGAGATTGAGACTGCACTCATTATATGTCAAAGGCTTGGGATTTGTAAAGTGTGACCTTCCTCTTGGTTCTTAAAACTCTCCAAGAAAGTTACAAACTCATAAAACATTGGTGTAAGAAGGCATTTTTTTTTTTGTTAGTTTTTTTGAGTAAAGTAGGGAAGGGTGAGTATGTGGCCGAAGAGAGTCAGAACCTCTTTTTTTTTTTTCTAGAGTACAGAAAGAGTCTGGAAGAGAGAAATTGATGAAGGTCTGAAGTTAGGAGGGAGGCTCTAAATTAAGATAAATTTGTCCAGACCTTAGAGGGTCAGAGGTTCCATCTAATAATGGGATGACAGGAGTACAGTAATTCCCTATTTCTGTCTCTAAGCAGAAAGTTCTTTGAGAGATTGCACTGTATTTTCTTCTACTCAACTGTCTTTAGGAGGACTCTCATAGTTCTTTTTTACTTCAGTTAGTGATTATAAACAGTAAATTTCCCCTAGGCATACTGTCTCCACTACTGCATTAATTAACCTGTGCAACTAGTCTTTGGGGACTCAGTGAGGTTTTAAATTCCCTTAAATGTGTTTCTTATAACAAGACAATGTCTTACAATCCCTCCTAATTCACTTGTACAGATCGCTTGCCCCTGGGAGTAGCTATCTATTCAATAATTTTTTAATTCACAAAAGGTTCTTATAAGTTTTTTCTTATGAAGTGCATTAAACACAAACAAAGCTACATTCTGATTAAGTTCATAGGACACTAGGGAGGTGATATGACTAAAAATAACACATGTAGATCATGCTTTACCATCAAAAAATTTGTGTTCATATGCTTTATCTTATTTTGCAACAATCTTGTTAATTAGTCACACATATATTTTTAATCTTTATTTTACAAGTGAGAAGACAGAGTTTCAAAAGGTAATGGGCTTGCCCAATATCACTACTGAGAACTGAGTGGAAACATGACTCCAATAAACTATTTCCAAAGCCAAGGTTCTGGATACAATCCAATGAGTTCTCTCTCTTCAGTCATGTATAAACTACAGTGGTCATTTATCTTAACTGGGCAGATTTAATCTACCTCTTTCCTTACTTTTCTTTTTTTGAGAAATAATTAAGTAGAGAAATAATACCTAAGCATGAATCTTTTTTTTTTTTTATGCCATTTTAGGTTAAAAACCATATAATGATCTGGTCCTAAGTTGCCCATTTGAGGAAGATAAGAGGAGGTAAACAAAAGACAGGTCCTAAAATAAATTTTAAATGTGGGTACTTGACTTTTGGTTATTTTGAATAGCAGTACATTTTCAAAGGAAAGTTTGGCCATGAACAAAATAGTGTTTGATTTATAGACAAAAATCCTAGAGTAAAACAGAATATAAATATATGTACCAGGAGTTCAAAAGGAATAGCATTGTCCAGCCTCCATTTGGCCAAACATGTATTTTTTTAAAATTTATATTTCTATTAGGCTATAGAAAATCAATATTGTAAATTTTGTTAAAAACATATTGTTAATCTTTTAACTTCTACTAGGAGCAAGTTCTTTGAAGTCACTCTAGTAAGATGTAAACCATCTCTGAATACCTAGCTGTAAAACTGGATATGAAATATTACTATCGACAATTATTCTTATTTTAAGCTGCAGACAATAATATTATCTACCTTATAATATTATGGTGAGTCATGAGTTAATGGACATGAAGTGGTTAGCACTGAATGTGACTTGGCTTATGTTCGACAAGTACTCCTTCTCTTCCTCCTCCACCTCTTTCCTTTTCCTTCTCTTTCACCAAAAATAATTTATATTGAGCTATTTTCCCCTTGTGTTCAGGACTATAATTAAAAAGGTACTTCTTAGCTCTGAGTTCTTCTTTAGCCAAATAGCTTTCTGAAAATAGTCTTCAGAGAAAGAAAGTATAACTTATTATCTCAGTGTCTGTTTATCACTGAATTTACATATTTTTAAATCAACGTTTTTTGCTATTGAGTTGCATGAGTTTTTTTATATATTTTGAATATTATTTCATTATCAGATATATTATTTGCAAATATTTCTTCCCATTCAGTAGGTTACTTTTTCACTTTGTTGACTATTTCCTTTGCTGTGCAGAAGCTTTTTAGTTTGATTTAGTTCCATTTGTTTATTTTTGCTTTTTTTTTTTTTTTGGCTTTGTTTTGGAAGTCAGGTCCAAAAGATCATCTCCAAGACTTACATCAAGAACTTGTCACTTCTTTTCTTCTAGGATTTTCATGGTTTCAGGATTTATGTTCAAATCTTTAACTTCTTTTGAGTTAAGTTTTGTGTGTGGTGTAAGACAGTGATCCAGTTTCATTCTTTTGCATGTGATTGTCCAGTTTCTCCAACATCATTTATTGAAGAGACTTTTCTTTCCTTATTGTGTATTCTTGGTTCTTTTGTCATAAATTAAATGATTACAAATATGTGGGTTTATTTATAGACTCTCCACTATGTTCCACTGATCTATGTACCTTTTTCTATATCAATACCATGCTTTTTTGATTGAGTTCAGATGCGGTAGTAAAATGACAGTTCAGCAAAAGTTTTAATCTTTGTGAATGGGCTATAATAAGATAAGATGAAGTTAAGTGTTGTATAAGTTTCAAAACTGCAGAGAAAGAGGCCCTGGATAAAAAGGTACTCCTAGGAGAAGGGGCATGTCAAAAGAATGTTATGAGAATCAAGATAAATTTGCCAAAGTGAGCCCTGCTGAAATGTCTTCTCCCACATGCATCGGACACATAAGATATTTTAAAGTTCCTCTAAGTATCAGATTGCAAATGATTAAAGGTTACCATTCTATATGTATTTTATTATTCATTAACTCAGTAAAATATGATACCAATTTTCAGAGTTTACATAATCTCTTCTCCTTCCTTCCATGGACACCTTGCAACCTTGAATATACTGGCCAAGTATTTTACAGTCCAAACTTTATAATTTCTGAACATATATTCCCTAATAATTCAGGCTTATATGTCCGTAATAACTAAGATGAAAAACTTAGAAAATGTTCTTTCTTTGAATATTCACATGGTGGTGAGAAAAAGCTGTCATCTACCCAATTTCTCATGTTTAAAGAGAAGAAAGATGATTCTACTGTTTTTTTTAATTTATTTAGCAAATTGTTTTTAATCTTGAAATAATGCACATATAGAAAAGTGCACAAAGTTGATTTATCAAATATTCAAAGTCAGTGACCTTGTTCAAAATAGAGTATTCCCAACACTCCAAGAAGACCCCTTGATTCTCCCTCCTAATCACAAAGCCTCCTTATTCCCCATAGTTCACCACCTTGCTACTTTTATGGCAATATACCTTTGATTTTTTATAGTTTTAACAACAAGGTAAGTCTGCCTAAAAACTATCCAGATAGATATAGATATAGATACATACACACACATATATAAATGTAGACAGAGGAAGTATAAGTTTTACTTCTTGGATTATTTTATTATCTTAATAGTTGTAAGACTGACCAATGTAGTTGTATCTAGCTGTAGTTCATTTGTTTTTATTGCTAGATAATATTTCTTGTATAAACATCCCACAAGTTTTTCACTTATTGCACTATTGATAGGTAATGTTGTCATTCTTTTTAAGTTGTTTGTTATTGTTTTTGTAAATATGTACACATTTTGTAAGAATACACCTAGGAATTAATATCATTTTTTAATGTTGGCCATTGTGCTCAGTGTTTAGTGGTATATTATTGTGGTTTAAATTTTTATTTTTCTAAATATTATTAAAGTTGAGAACTTCATAGGACAGTTGGAAACAGGTTTTTTTGTAAAATGTCTATTCAAGTCATTTGGACCCTTTTTGGGGTTTGTCTCATTTTTAATAATAAATTATATAATTTAATTCAAGTCCTTTGCCTAACATTTGTTTTACAAACAAATATTCCCAAGTTCAGAAATGCTTTGCTTATTTTTAGCAAATATTTTAAAATGTTAAATTAAAAAAATTACTCCTGTTGGGCTAAGATTTTAGATTAAATCCAGCTCTAATCAGTTTGCATCTTTATAATACTGAATCATCCAAAAAATAAATAAACCATAATAAGTTCGTGTATTAATCTTTTCAACTATTAGTTTATGTCATGCTACTCTTTCTTGAGTCTTAAATATTGATAAAATCATGGAAATGGCCAGACTAAATCACCAGCATTAACTGATTAACAAAGGCATAGTTTGATTTACTAACCATATAGAAATCCAATAATTCAGTCTCTACTATGTCATTATTTATAAATTAATACAACTTTTGTTTGTTTGTTTGTTTTGTGGTACTCGGGCCTCTCACTGTTGTGGCCTCTCCCGTTGCAGAGCACAGGCTCCGGACGCGCAGGCTCAGCAGCCATGGCTCAAGGGCCTAGCCGCTCTGCGGCATGTGGGATCTTCCTGGACCAGGGCACAAACCCATGTCTTTTGCATCGGCAGGTGGACTCTCAACCACTGCGCTACCAGGGAAGCCCTAAATTAATACAACTTTTGCTCAAATAATCTCTATGAACCAAAAATCTGATACATATTGTATTTAAGTATGCCATCCATATGGCCTAAAAAATAATATGTGTCCCTTACAAATAATTTTGGCTCTTCAGTCAATAAGTTAGCCAATGATATAGCTTCATTATTTACCAAAGGAAAAAAATGTTCTCATTAAAATTAAATTTTCTTTTGCAAAACTTTACATTTAAGAAGTGTTGTTACATAATACTTTATATATTCTTTGGTACAAAAAATTTAAAAATTGGCAATAGAAGTAGAAAAGTTATCTGAAATTAAATAGTATGCAACATGATTTGCAAGATTTTTTAAAAATTTCTTTTATTTAACAAGAAAGATATTCGTATTTGAGTTGTTTTGCAAATATGGTTCATACCTTTGAAAATGAAATTCTCAGAATTTTAATACACTTTAAATAAAAGAAATCTGTATTCTTTCAAGTGAATAGTTATTTATTATACACTGAACAAAACACTTCCAGGAGCACTGTGAAGAAAGTAGAGAGGTAAAACACAAAGGTCTGCTGTAATAGGCTTTTGCTGAAATGACAGAAATTAAGTAATTTCAGAAAATGTAATAAGGAGTTTCCCTCGTGTGATATAAATTACTTGTAATTTCTCAATCTGCTTTCTTCTTTCATCATTTACTATTCTGACCAAATGTTAACAAGTAAAGCTTATGGCCATAGAGTTGGGTCATACTTTTCTCTAGAACTGTACTCTAAAGCAGAAAATTATAAAGTTAAACATCTCTCACTATTAAACGTTTCAGTTCTAAAAATGACGTTAAATTAATAATTAATTAATCCTTAATTAACAATAATTTTATTTCTTTCATATAATTTAGAAAGCCATTTGGAAATATTATATGGATGGAGTTAGATCTCTAAAAAAACTGACGACTGTCTCTCTAGTTATGTCTTAGAACTGATTCTAATGATATAATAAGAGATGTGATCAAATATTTATGCTAAGTAATAATTATGACAATGAAATATATTATAGTAAATATTAGTGATACTCTATATGTCAATTATATGTCAACATACTCTTGATTAGTCTATTATCTAGAAAATCTAACCAAGTACTAGAATTTTGTGTAGTTTTTAAGTTTATGTTTTCAAAGATAATTTATATATGAAATGCTCATGATATAATTTTAAAAATAAAATAATGAAAAAATGCATATACATGCACATTACTATACTACAGTGTGTGTGTTAGTGAGATGTGTGCATGCGTGTACGTATGTACATTTGTGTGTGATATGAGAGACAGAGAGAGAGAAAGCTGTCAAAAATTAAGCAAAGTATACTTACTCCTTTGGAGTTTATTAAGGGGTGCCACTTGGATTCAGTAGCCACAATATCAGCTCACCCTTTTTGTGGAAAAGAAAACCTAAAAAGGTATGATAAAAAAATTAATGATAAACATAGGTAATGACAGCAGTAACATGATTGGTTTTACTTTCTTTGGTTGAACATCCTGTGATGTACAGGAGAACGAATAAGGACATTAGATCAGTTTAAATGAGTCTTTTCTCTAGTTTGCTGGCTTGACATGGGTGTATGGGTTTCTTGTGGGTTAACTGAATACCTCAGAAAGTATTTGTTTGAACAATGCTAGAAGCTTTGCCTTAGCTCAGAAACCCCAGCAACAAAGGTTATGGAGTGTGGCCCTAGGCAAAGGTATTGAGAATAGTTAGAGGAGGTCAAGTAGATCACCCACGTCAGAGAAAAGTGTCATTCAGAAGGCCCTTGCATGGCTCTCTGAAGGATGAGATGTTCTTTTCACATGTCGGTATTCATTTCTGAGCCCTTCTTTAAGTTCTGACACAAGAAGAGGTTCCCAGCTCACCTTTGTAACTCTCCGGCAGCAGTCGTGGAATCCATACTTTTTCTCAAGAAGTACTACTTATTTTGAAACGAACAGTATTTAGAAACCAAGATTAAGATGCAAGGATGCTAGGTATCTTAGTCTTTTAAGGCTGCTATAACAAAAATATCAAAAATATCATAGACCGGGTGGCTTAAAAAAAGACATAAATTTATTTATCACAGTTCTGAAACCTGGGAAGTACAAGATCAAGGTGCCAAAAGAATCTGTGTCTGGTAAGGGTCTGCTTCATTGTTCATAGACGGCGATATCCTCACTGTAACCTCACACGGTGGAAGGGTCAAAGTGGCTCTCAGCAGCCTGTTTTAAAGGGCATTAATCCTATTCATGAGGACTCTACCCTTATGACCTAATCACCTCTTAAAGGGCTCACTTCCACAAACCATTGTACTGGGATTAGATTTCAATGTACAAAATTTGGGGTACACAAACTGTGTACAGTACTAGGCATGCTCATTTGTTATCATTATATCTTGGTCTTTTCAGCAGACAAATCTAGGACTTATATCTATATAGAGATATACATATATAATACATATTAACTATATATTATGTATATGATAAAATTTGATATTTTATATAATGTATATAGTTTGGAGTTTGAAGTTTCAGTGCAAACTCATAATTTAATTATAAATTTATACTGAAATCTCAAATTCCATCCCAATACCAAAAGGCTCTTCCCTTGTAATTCTCCCATTACACTTTTTTTTTTTTTTTTTTTTGTGGTACATGGGCCTCTCACTGCTGTGGCCTCTCCCATCACGGAGCACAGGCTCCGGACGCACAGGCCCAGTGGCCACGGCCCACGGGCCCAGCCGCTCTGCGGCATGTGGGATCCTCCCGGACCGGGGCACGAACCAGCATCCCCCACATCGTCAGGCGGACCCTCAACCACCACGCCACCAGGGAAGCCCCTCCCATTACACTTTTGGGTCTCTTTTTCCCACATTGAGAATTCTGGCTGCCAAGATACCAATGTATTTACTCAATACCACAATATATACAAAACAGTTATAAAATTAATATATGTATACATACTTTTAAATTATTAAAACTACTAAATAATGTTCAATAATTTCTTTGTAGTTCTTTCAAATTTTTATAGGCAGTATATATATTCACTTGGATTAGTGAAAATTATTTGGATTAGCTCTACTTTCCCCTATCAGTGGACTTGTTGTTAATTTGGGACAGACATACCTCAGAGATATTGCAGATAGAGTTCCAGACTACTGCAACAAATGAAAGTTTCAATAAAGCAAGTCACCCAAATTTTTTGGTTTCCTAGTGCATAAAAAAAGTTATGTTTACACAATACTGTAGTCTATTGTGTGCAATAACATTATGTCTAAAAAAAATGCACATAATTAAAATATCTTACTGCTAAAAAGTGCTAAACATCATCTGAGTCTTCAGGGAGTCGTAATATTTTTGCTGGAGGAGAGTCTTGCTTTGATGCTGATGACTGCTGACTGATCAGGGTGGTGGTTGCTGAATTGGGGTGATTGTGGCAATTTCTTAAAATTAGACTGAAGGTTGCCACATTGATTGCTCCTTCCTTTCATGAAGGACTTTTCTGTAGCATGCAAAGCTGTTTGATAGCATTTTACCCACAGTTGAACTTTTTTCAGAATTAGACTCATCTCTTCAAACCCTGTCACTCCTTTATCAACTAAATGTATATAATATTCTCAATCCTGTTGTCATTTCAACAATCTTCATGGAATCTTCACCAGGAGCAATTTCCATCTCAAGAAATCACTTTATTTTCTCATGCATATGAAGCAATTTCTCATTCCTTCAATTTTTTCATTAGATTGCAGCTCTTCACTCACACACCTTCATACTTTATTTTTTATCTTAGTTCTCTTGCTATTTCCACCACATCGGCAGTTACTTTCTCCACTTAAGTCTTGAACCCCTCCAAGTCATTCATGAGGTTTGGTATCAACTTCTGCACAACTCATTTTGATGTTTATATTTTGACCTCTTCCCATGAATCACAAATGTTCTTAATGGGATCTAGGATGGTGAACCCTTACCATTCAATTTACTTTGCCCAGATCTATTAGATAAGTCACTATCTATGGCAACTATAGCCTTACAAAATGTAATCCTTAAAAACAAAACTTTGAAACTGGACATTACTCTTGATCCATGGGCTACAGAATGGATTTTGTGTTAGCAGGCATGAAAGCAACATGAATCTTATACATCTCCATCAGAACTCTTGGATGACCAGGTGCATTTTTTTTTTTTCTGAATAGTAGGCCTCCACAGTGGGCTTAAACTATTCAGTAAACCATGTTGTGAACAGATGTGCTGTCATCCAGGCTTTGGTGTTCTATTTACAGAGCACAGGCAGAGTAAATTTAGCATAATTCTTAAGGGACCTAGGATTTTCTGGATGGTAAAAGAGCATTGGCTTCAACTTTAAGTCACCAGCTGCTTTAGCCCCTAAAAAGAGAGTTACCCTGTTCTGTGAACGTTTGAAGACAGGCATTGACTTCTCTTCTCTAGCTATGAAATTCTTAGATGGCATCTTCTTCCAATATAAGTCTGCTTTGTCTGCATTGGAAATCTGTTGTTTAGTGGAGCCACCTTCATTAATTATTTTAGCTAGATCTTCTGAACAACTTGCTGCAAATTCTACATCAACACTTGCTGGCTCACATTGCACCTTTATATTATGAAGATGTCTTCTTTCCTTAAACTTCATGAACCAACATCTGCTAGCTTCAAATGTTTCTTGTGCAACTTCCTCATCTCCCGCAGCCTTCACAGAATTAAAGAGAGAGCCTTACTCTGGATTCACCTTTGGCTTAAAGAAATGTTGTGATGGGTTTGATCTTACATCCAGACCACTAAAACTTCTCCATATCAGTAATAAGGCTGTTTCCCTTTCTTATCATGCATGTATGTACATTGGATTAGCACTTTTAATTTTATTCAAGAATTTTTCTTTTGCATTCACAACTTGGCTAACTGGCACAAGAGGCCTAGCTTTTGTCCTATCTCACTAAGCTTAATCAATTCTAACTTTGTAGTACTTTTTGACCTTTTTTCATCCAGTTCCCCCTCCCCACACCTTCTGTTTCTGGTAACCACAAATCAGATCTCTTTTTCTATGAGTTTGTATTGTTTGTTATTTGTTTTGAAGTATAATTGACCTACAATACTATCTTACTTCCTGTTACACAACATAGTGATTTTTTTTCTATATATTTTCTAAATGATCACCAAGATAAGTCTAGTTATGATATGTTACCACAAAGATTTTACTTAGTTCTTGACTATATTTTCCACACTGTATATTTTATACCTGTGACTCATTTATTTTGCAATTGGAAGTTTATACCTCTTAATCTCCCTAACTACTTCTTTCCTCTCTCCCACCCTCTGGTAACCACATGTTTGTTCTCTGTATCTATAATTATGTTTCTGTTTTGTTATGTTTCTTCATATCTTTTGTTGTTTAGATTTCACAGACATATGTTTTCTACTACTTTAGGTAAACACCTAAAAGGGTGATTGCTGGATTCTATGGTAAAAGTATGTTTAGTTTTGTAAGAAAATGTTAAAACATTGTCCATAGTAGATGTACCATTTTGTATTCCTACCAGCAATGGATGAGCATTCCTATTCTTCTTCACATTGGTTTCTTACTTAGCAATATATTCTGAGAATAACTCCATAACAGCTTTTAGAGATTTTTTTCTATTAATTTAAACAGGTTCATAATATGTCATTATATGCATGTACCATAGTTTATGTTTATCTAATCTAGTGCTTGCATACATTTGTGTGTTTTTGTGTGTCCTGAATGGCTACTTCACAAAGTAGGTAAACCTAAAGCCAGGAAGTAGACAAGTGAAGATATTTATCTTGATGTAGGATGAACCTGTTCACACACTCAAATGCTACCTGAATCATGAAGTGATCCTAAGGAAGAGTTTGCATATTTCCACTGTGCTCTGACTCTTCACTGCATCTTCTCCTATTAGAATATCTATATGTGATTGTTATTGCTTATTCCATTTCAGTCTCCACCAGCACTTTTTACTCTAAGTAACATAATTTTCTATGCGTGGTTGAACATTGATATTTCTGTAGCTAATTAAGTTTCACTGAAATTATGTTATTTTTCATTTTTAGTTGTTGGTGGCAGAGGCTTTGATCCTTATATTGATTTATAGTGCTTAACTGATGGCAAACAATCTACTGGACTGCCCTGGTTTGCACATAATGCATTATCTCTGTGATTTGGGACCCTTAGCCCTTATGTTGATTGTTTTCTTCCTTTAATTTTCTGTTTCCCTCTTTTTCCTAAGTGAATGGAAGATCATCTATAATTTTAACCAGAAAACCTTTTCAATTATATTTGTGTTGCCTGTTTCCTTACATATAAATTTATCTTTATAAACTGTTAAAGGTGATTGGAGAGGTAGCTTAAATCCTTACCTTTTCTATTTCTTTCAAACAGGTTTAATTTGATTTGGTTCATCCTAATTGTTGCTGTTGTTTCATGTGTTGGGCTAAAGGAACCTATGTGCACAGTAGACATAGCTTTGAAGTTAAATAATATGGAAAACAGTAAATAATGCTGTTTATATTTACAGTATATTGGGCAGAGTTGGATACCAAAATATATGAAGTCTTCTTTCCTTCCTGCCTACTTTCTTTTTGTTTTTTTTTTTCATATATTTATTCTTTAAGTGCTTATTACTCAAACATATACTATGTACAAGGTACTGTGTAAGATGTCTCAACTAAGTGATTCTTATATGTATTTTGAACACCCATGTTAGATCATATTTTCAACATTGAATGAAAGAATGTTGCAGTGTTCTGTTTCTTAGCTGGATTTTAACTAACAGCATAGCAAGTCATATTTTAATAACTATCTCAATGCATTTACAGACTTTGAAAGTACAATGGAATTTTTATTTGACACTATAATGTAGAAAAGTATATGAATTATTAGCCTAATATTTTTATATACCTCTCACAAAATATGGAAATTTTACTTCAGAGGAAAGTTACTATATATGAAAATATATTTCCTCTGATCAAGTTTAGTGAATCAAGCCCAAGGCTGCTTGCTTCAATTTTCATTTATTTTCCTTATGTTGTCATTCATAGCAAGAAAGAAAAACAACTATAAGCAAAGGACCATTAAATAAAAAAAAAACATTTCACTGAAAATATGTGCTTGAAAAGGATTATGTGATCTACAACTTGGGATTCTGCATGTTATCACATGGCTAAGCTCCAAAGTCTCTAAGGTACTTTTTCACTAAATGCATATAGATATATAAAGTCTTTAAAGAAAATAAAGAATACTGCACTGAGTCAGAAAAATAGTTAAGTGAGGCTTGAATATTCTCCTTCTTACCGGGACAGTAAGACATTTTTTGCTGAAATGTGATCAGTTTTCCTCCAGGGAAAATCACTTTAAATTGTCAAAGGTTTACCACCAAAACTAATTAGTTACTTCATGAATTTATTTACCAAAGACATGCATTTAACACCCAGGATGTGCAGAACTCGGAGTTAATTAATGTAGTTGGTGTATAGTAGGTCTCCCTTGGCAAAAACAAGTGTAGGAAATTGTCTGTCAATTGCCTATACCTGCAGTATATCGTCCCAGTACAGTGGTGATAATGATGGCAGTAGAGGATGTTCGTTTGCAACAGTGAGAGAAAAATCATAAAAATCCTTAGAAATTTCATAAGACAAAAGGATAGTGTAATGTAACATATTGAACTTTAGATAAGTAGACAAAAGGATAGTGTAATGTAGCATATTGAACTTTGGATAAGTAACCAGATTGAATTGGGTTTAACACCTTGCTTTTTAAATTACTGTGTACCCTTGGGCCATCTATATAACTTCTCCCAGCTTAACTTCCTTTGTATGTAACAAAGAAATAAGCACCTTTATATTCCAAAATGAATTACACAATGAAGATTAGAGATTCTGACATTTCTTTTGATTCAACTCTGGTAACACTGGTGTCACTGTTCATGGTTATCATCACTAACCTCAGCCACCTCACTTTTGTCTATTCTCATTGACATTCATGAACCTTTCCTACTTTTATTCAAGTCCCTTTTATTTTTATAATATTCATTCATAGTCCATCATATATATATGTATATGTATATATATATATATATATATATATATATATATATATGTTAAATCATCAACAATTAGGACAAACCAAACCAAACCATATACATACATATGAAAACATCTCACATTTTAATTTATTGTTCATTCTTACATTATTTGTATCCATAACCTCTCTTTGTTTAAAATTTAAAACCAGTAAAATGACCACGGGTCAAGATAATTAGATCAAACCTAGTTACCCTTGTTGTGTACTTGTGCCTAACTATCCAACTGAAGGCATCAAAAATATAATTTAATCTTCAAAATGATTCCCACCATCACCATCACTATCATGACCCACTGACACAACTTGAGCACCAATCTAAAACTCTAATTCTTTTTCTTTTCATACAATAGTCTCAAAAGCACTCTTAATTTTGAGCACTTTGATTTTAATTATTCTTTTATTTAGAACATACCTTTCTATTTAGTCAATTTTTGAATATTCTTATATAATTTTAATTTACAACAATCAAAACACTCTACAGGTACTCTAATACTGTAGGTATATACCTGACAATATTTCTTGCTTACCTTCAATGTGCTATGTATGGTGCACATTTGGCTGCACAGAAGAGGAAAGGTTTCTGCTGTTTCTTAAATAGACTTTTAACCATCTCTTTGTTTATCCAACTCACTTGCAGCCACACACACTCCCAGAGGTTCCCATACCACCAAATTTTATGGTTTAGGAGGACTAGGTGGTACATATTTGCTTGGTGCTCTACAGCATAATTGCCTGTTTTGGAGTCATTCTCCTTGGTTCTGTTTTGTTCTTTACCTTTTGTTCATCCTCTTTCCAGTCTTCAACGTTGCTTTGTGGTTTCTCCTCTCCAATTCTACATTTCATTGTAGATTTATGTTTTAAAAAGTAATTGCCTTACTGTTGTGCTGGAGGGGTTTTAAAGAGACTAGAAGTTGGTGCAGGTGTTTAATCTACCAACTCTATCTGTATGCACTATTTGTTACACTATTTTTTTTGGCGGTACATGGGCCTCTCACTGTTGTGGCCTCTCCCGCTGCAGAGCACAGGCTCTGGATGTGCAGGCTCAGTGGCCATGGCTTACGGGCCGAGACGCTCCACAGCATGTGGGATCCTCCAGGACCCGGGCATGAACCCGTGTCCCCTGCATCAGCAGGCAGACTCTCAACCACTGCGCCACCAGGGAAGCCCTGTTACACTATTTTTAATAACAAATTTCATTAACCATAAAATCAGTGGCCAAAAAATAAAATTTTATTTCTAATTTTGATATTTTTTTAAATTGAGGTATAGTTAATTTACAATGTTTTGTTAGTTTCAAGTGTACAGCAAAGTGTACATATATATAAATATATATTCTTTTTTAGATTCTTTTCCATTACAGGCTTTTATAAGATATTGAGTATAGTTCCTTGTGCTATACAGTATGTCCTTGTTGCTTACCTATTTTATTTATGTAGTATGTATGTGTTAATCCCAAACTCTTAATTTATTTCCCTCCCACCTTTAGTAACCATAAGTTTGTTTCTTATGTCTGTGAGTCTATTTCTGTTTTTTAAAAAATCCATTTGTATTATTATTTTAGATTCTACAAATAAGTGATATCATATGATATTTGCCTTTTTCTGTCTTACTAACTTCATTTACTATAATAATATCTAGGTCCATCCATGTTGCTGCAAATCACATTATTTCATTATTTTTTATGGCTGAGTAATATTCTATTGTATAAATATACCACAATTTCTTTATCCATTAATCTATCAATGGATATTTAGGTTGCTTCCACGCCTTGGCTGTTGTAAATAGTGCCGCTATGAACATTAAGGTGCATGTATCTTTTTGAATTAGTGTTTTCTCTGGATATATGCCCAGGAGTGGGACTGCAGAATCATATGGTAACTCAGGACTTCCCTGGCAGTCTAGTGGTTAAGATTCTGCTTCCACTGCAGGGGCCGCAGGTTCGATCCCTGGTTGGGAAACTAAGATCCTATATGCCATGTGGCACAGCAAAAAAAGAAATAAGTGAAAAATTAAAAATAAAGATAAGCTCAAGGTCAGAAAAAAAAAAGAATCATGTGGTAACTCTATTTTCAGTTTTTTAAGGAACCTCCATACTGTTCTCCATAGTGGCTGCAACAATTTACATTTCTACCAATAGTGCAGGAAGGTTCCTTTTTCTCCACACCCTCTCCAGCATTTATTATTCGTAGAGTTTTTGATGATGGCCATTCTTGACTGCTGTGTGGTGATATCTCATTGTAGTTTTGATTTGCATTTCTCTAATAATTAGCAACATTGAGCATATTTTCACATGCCTGTTAGCCATCTGTATGTCTTTTTTGGAGAAATGTCTATTTAGGTCATCTGTCCAATTTTTGATTGGGTTGTTTGTTTTGTTGATATTGAGTTGTATGAGCTGTTTTTATATTTTAGAAATTAATCCATTGTTTGCAAATATTTTCTCCCAATCTATAGTTTGTATTTCTGTTTTGTTTATGGTTTCCTTTGCTGTGCAAAAGCTTTTAATTAGTCCCATTTGTTTTTTATTGTTTTTTTGTTTGTTTTTACTTTTTATTTTATATTGGAATATAGTTGATTAACATTGTTGTGTTAGTTTCATGTGTACAGCAACATGATTCAGTTATACATATACATGTATCTATTTTTCTTCAAATTATTTTCCCATTTATGTTGTTGCATAATATTGAACAGAGTTCCCTGTGCTATACAATAGGTCCTTGTTGCTTATCCATTTTAAATATAGTGGAGTGTACATGTCAATCCCAAGCTCCCTAACTATCCCTTCCCCCAGCCTTTGCCCCTGGTAACCATAAGTTCATTCTCTAAATCTGTGAGTCTGTTTTGTAAATAAGTTCATTTGTATCATTTTATTTTTTAGATTCATCATATAAGTGATATTTTTGTTTTTTATTTCCATTACTCTAGGAGATGAATCCAAAAAAAATACTGCTACAATTTATGTCAAAGAGTATTCTGCCTGTGTTTTCCTCTAGGGGTTTTATAGTATCTGGTCTTACACTTAGGTCTTTAATCCATTTTGAGTTTATTTTTGTATATGGTATTAGACTAATCTCATTCTTTTACAAGTAGCTGTCCAGTTTTCCCAGCACCAGTTATTGAAGAGACTGTCTTTTCATGACTGCATATTCTTGCTTCCTTTATTGTAGATTAATTGAACATAAGCATGTGAGTTTATTTCTGGACTTTCTATCCTGTTCCACTGATCTGTGTTTCTGTTTTTGTGCCACTACCATACTGTTTTGATTACTGTTGCTTTGTAGTATCATCTGAAGTCTTGGAATACCCATTATTCTGAAGGTCGAAAACTAATCTTCATTATTCATAGAAAAGTCTTATTAATTTAGAGTTTCCTAAGTCAATTGGAAAGGTAATTACAATTCCTGTTTTCTTTCTGGTCTTTGGTACATGAAGATATCTGCTAATAATCACAATTTCAAGAATTCTCTAAACATGGAAACTACTAACGCCAGATTTCTGGCACTATTAACTGCACAGAAAAGTGGTATACTACCCTATATGCAACTATATGCCTAAAAGTCTATATAGGACTTACAGTCTACTGCTTTCATGTCATGCTTAGATGGAATGGGGATATCAGTAGAAATCCTGCACCATTTACCAATTTCCTGAACTTGTTATTCTGCAAACTAATCACAGAATCTATTTGATTTCAGATTCCATTGTCTATTGGGGTTTCTAATTAGTTTACTGTTTCTTATTCCCCTAGCCCAGATATTTTTATTTACCTAAGAAGAGAAAGGAGAAGGAATTAATAATACTGAGCCTTCCCTTAACATACAATTTTTATAATCTATTATTTAGATTAAAAGCCATGATTAAACAAAATTTATTCCAACTGTTCTGCCTCCTTTTTACGAGTCTCCAAGATGAAGATTAATTTAAATAGAGGACAGTCTATAAAAATATATATAATCTAAATATATAATATATATGATATAAACATTATACATAATATATTGTATATACCACAAATATACATTTTTATGTATAATATAAATATATATGTAATATATTTAATCAAAAATTTATAGATAACTACATTTAAGCTTCACTTGCCATACCTAAAAAATTTACATACTATATTAATATACAATTGATATAAATTTATGTGAAATAATTTTTAAATTTAAAATAACATCACTGGCAATGTTATATCATTATTTTTATTTTCTATTACTATAATTTAATAAATAATCTTAGTATGCAAATTGTATACATGATTCTTGTCAAACTCTCCAAGCGTTTTATTAGCATAAATTTCTAGATGTAAAATTACTGTACTAAAAGTGAAGAATATATAATTTTCTTCTTGATGTGACAAAATGATTTCAAGGCATGTCTAACTAATTTACAATATAAACAGTTTAATAGGGTTACTTTTTTTTACAACTTCCTCACAAAAACTTGTGAGAATAAGGAAGATAACCTCATAAATTTGAGTACTTTCCTTACTTCAGAAATATGCTGTTCACTGTGATAGAAACAAATTAGACATAGTAATTGGAAGCTGAAAAATACAAAACTTACTGAAATAATTGTCCACATCAGTGAAGCATAATGCAAACCAACATCAGAACAGGCTACTCTGATCACAATATAATAAATAAGCAAACAAATAAATGTAGGTATGTTATTCTTTGGATATTTGCTCATGAGATTTAGTAATAAGGACAGATTTTGGCATGGGCTGCCTATAGACTGAATTTGGTAAATGAGGTTCAGTGTGTCTGATCTAACTGATATTCAAGAAGCTTAATCTTTTCCACTGTAACAATATAATAATGACGGAAGAGCTTTAATAGCTCTGAGTCTATCTTATTACTCTTAGTTTTCATCAGTCCAATAATTAAAAATGATAGATCCCAGGACAACAATGCCAAAAATTAAATACAGGGGAATTGATTCCTAAGTATGAGTGTAAAGTGGCATGGTCTTATTATGGTATAACCACAAAATCTGGACTCAAGACTAGTAATAAAAATACCTTAGAAAAAATCTATATTATGTGCCAAGCATTGTTTTAAGTGCTTTACATGTGATTAATATTTTTAATTTTCAAGATAGCCCTATTAGGTATGTGTAATTATTATATTTATTTTATAGATGATGAAAGTAGGCAGAGTTAAGTAACTTGCCTAAATTCAAAAGTCTGTTGAAAATCCGAAAAGCCTAGATTATCTGCTCAAAGCAGTCCTTTATAATGACTCATTGTAATGATGTTGATAAAATATATCATTGAGCACCAAACAGTTTTATCTCTAATTTCCCAGTCAGATTAGCACATGTATTTCTCACTAGAATAATGGTTAAATTTTCTAGTAATATTTATTGACATTGTCATATTGGCATACAGGTCTGCAAAAATATCTATCTGGACAGCCTGTACCTTCACAAGCATATGTGGCTTTAACAAGCGACATTCATCTTTCTAGGGAACTGAGTTAGGACAAGAGGAAATTTCTATCATATGAGTTGTGGAGTTCATCTGAGGTCAGCACTATGCAATTTTAATTTTAAATCCTCAACTATTCATAGAAAGAAAACTGACTGTGAAGAAACATTTAGGAAAATTTACTAGATTTTAAAAAATATGTATAAACAATAGTACTGCTATTCAGCTTAACTCCGTTTATAAAAATAAGCTATAATTTATTCATTTTGTATGTTGTAAGTTGTCCTTAGCCAATCCAAATTAAAGCATATTTAACTAGTCCTTAAAAATAGGAGAATCTGTAGGGACTGTAGGTAAGGATGGAAGAAGGTTGCCTCCATGTAAATCTGTATAAACTTGAGATGGTGCATTTGGTCAACACTTGTCCATAGAGTTACCAGTTCCTAAAATAAGAAAAAAAATTAGGCCAGACATAATTTGTGAGAGTGGCTGAGAAATATAAAATATCAGACTAAACAAAAATAGGACTAATTCTTTTATGAAAACATGGTGAAATTCTCCCCCATTGGTCAACTTCTACTAATAAGTACAGGATCCTCCAGGGAAGCTAATGATAGAGAACCATTTAAAAATAGTATTACACTTTTTAATTATATTTTATATTATAAATATAAACAAATATTTATATAAATATCAATAAATATTATTTACTTATATAAAATATATATTATATTTATAATATTCAGATATTACAGTGTTTCTGAATACTGAGTAAGTCATTCTTCAGGGTATCCAGAAGATCTTTTTATATTTTTCTTTTTTGCTATAGAAAAAGCTGAAGATGGATAAAGAAGTTGCAAATCATCTGGCTCTGGGTACCCTTGGGCTTTACCAATGATTAGGAAATAGGTGAAGAAGAAAGGTAAAGTACTTAGATCTGTTCTCCTGAGAGACCCTAGACATCTAATTAGACCCTAGACTTTCCAAAGAAATCCAACAAAAATAAGACAGTTGTCCTTAAAATGTAGAGCTGACTTCATACAATATCTGAAACCGTTGAAAATAACCACTATTTGGAATAACTACTATTCCAAATTCTCCTTGGCATGAGTAATGTAGAAAGTGATCAAACAAGTAACTAACAAGATTGCTTGTTTGTTGTTCCTGGCCATGCCAAGGTTAAAGGTCTGACTTGAAGAGACAATGATCAAGGCAGGCCAGGTATATGTAGCTTCAGAAGTATAGCTGTGGGACACCCCTGTGCCTTGAGAAGAACTCTCTCTGCTTAGTCTAGGCTACCACACAGTTGTCCTTCCTATGTATACTCTTCCGTATGTCTTTCTTCTCAGCTTTAATTTCAAATAAAATGTTTACAAATTTGATTAATTTAATTTCAAATAAAATATTTAATTTGCAGATTTAATTTCAAATAAAATGGTTACAAATATATAATTGAGTGTGAAAGACAAAATTTCTCAAGTTTTGATATTGTGAAATGTCACAAGAAAATATTAAAACAGCCATGCACTTTGCAGAGAGAATCATTTTTTGGCTTTTAGAAGACTAATCCTATAACTTGATGAGAATTTTTGGCAACCATATCACACCACTGTCATAATTCAAAAGTATACTCTATTAAAACTACTTAAAAAATAATGGGCCCTAACACTAGTAATGTTATTTGCTATATTTCACATTCATAATTATTTACTAATATAAGAAAAAATTCCTAAGCATTTATCCCTATACAAGTTTGAACATTTAAGTTTTATTTTTTTAATTTGCATTTCCTGTTAAGCAAAAACTAATATAAGTGTCCTGTATTACCAGACCCTGTGCAATGAAATTTAGAAACCTTTCCTAACTAAATCCATACAACACTCTCACATGGTAGATATTATTACCCTCATGTTACAGTTGAAGAAAATGAAACACAGAGAGCAATGTTCCAAGGTTCAAAGGGTAATAGTGGGCAAAATCATCATGCTACGTTACATTAATCTAAGTTGAAAGGATTTGTTTAAAATCACTATGATTTAATTATTCTGTTTAGTAGTATATGTAGTAAACTACATAGTATAAAGTCCTTACACATAAAAGATTACCCCGTAATAATTTATTTTTACTCTATTTGATGCAACAATTGTCTTGACAAATGTTATGCTATATACCTTATATTTATTTCAAATAAAATGTCAGATGTTGAGGAGAAAATGACTTTTAGATTAGTGATCAAGTATAGATTTTAAATAAAGTCAGGTTAAGGCATTTTTTGCTTGATAAAACCTTGCAATGTGGTATAATTAACATAATTTCTTATTATGGTTTCATTTCAATGTTTTCATGACATGTAAATAGTTTAGCTATCACTCTATGCGGATGCTCATGAATTATTGATCTAATCTCTGTTTAACCCAAATCACTGTGCTCCACTATTTCCTTAAATGGCACTTATTATGTAAAAATACAAAGAACTCCATTATTCATGAATTAGAGTGATGCTTTCAAAATATACCAACATTTTAAAAATAAATTTGAGCAATGTTCAGTTGCATGAGTATTATTTAAATTCTAAAATTATATATTAGTCATATTTATTTAACATATTTTGTAGGTTAAAACAACACAATAACTACAGAACAAAAGAAGATTTGACTACTGAATTAAATAAATAATACTCAGGTTATCAGGTATAAATTTCTCAGACCTCACTTCCAGTTCATCTGTATATAAACATCTAAGGTAGAATGCAATGAATTAGTGTCATGGAGATTACTATTCTTTAAAGCAAAATACGTAAATGTTAAAATTGGACTCCTGTAAAATGTTAACTTTGACCCTGTGCCATAAATCTATTTTGGGAAGGCAAAAATTGTTTTTCTTGTAAACTTTTGTTCCACTTGAAGTCTTCAAGAATATTCAAGGACAAAAATGTTTTTCTTTAATTTAAAAGGCTACCTATTTTTATATGCATGTGAAATGCTTCACTGCAGCTTTTCTGTCTAATTCAATCCCTCAGTATGCTGCAAAGTCAGTTTGAAAATCTTTCTTTCTTCATATGACACTGAAGGTTGTTTTCAAACAAAATCTCCTGAAAAGAAAACTAAATATCCACAAGAGAAAAGCACTGATTCGTTGGTTGGATAAGAAACAAGTGTGATATACTGTTCTGTCTTCTTATTTAGATGCAAAAAAGATGAATATGTGATGTTTCTTTTCCTTTTAGAGCAATGCCATGTATTATCAACAAATACCGTCATGTGTATTGCTGCTCAAAAACACATTTTGGTGAGGGATTCGACGTTTCCTGCTATTTATTGATGTGACAAAAATAACTTCTAGATAATAACTCAGTTGAGAGAGTCAGGAAGGATTCTGTTTAAGCCTTTGATTTGAGAAACCTAAAATGATGAAAACAGAGAAGAGGAGGATGAGGATCCACATAGTTGTAGACAAAAGAAGGAGGAAAGCATGTAAGGAGAGAGGAACAGAGTACACTTTATAGCTGGCTCTCTCTTTTTAAGGAAGAAGAGTGCTATTGCCTTTATGAACACACTCTTTAAGAAACTATTTTTTATTAAGTGCCTATTATCCAACATGTGACTTATACAAATTATCATGTTTAATCCTTGTAACAAAAATGTGTTTATCACATAGAAACATTGCCAATCAAAAGTTAAGTAATTTGCTCCAGTTTATGGACTCTAAATGCAAACATGCTTCCTAAACTCAATATTTTTCCATTCTATTAGTCACTCTACTTTTAGGTCCTGTGTTTTCTGAGATATAAGCTGCATTCACTTATTCTTCAGTCTTTTGTTCACATATTAAAATTTGTGGCTCCCACATAGTCTATCAAGACTCAGCTCAAATGTCATAATATCAATGAAACATTCCCTGATCCTTCTGGACTGAAAGAATTCTTTTACTTCTGAACTCAGTTCTCAGTTAACATCTTTATTGCACTGTACCTTGTACTACAGTTGATTTTGCAAATAACTCTACTAAATTATAACTTATTTGAGGGCTGTACTCTTGTCTCTCATTTCTAAATTCTCTACATCCCTACAAGTGTCAGATACACAATAATTAATAACTGACTCGTTCTAGAATGAAAGGATAAAAGAGTTGACAGTGGGATGAATAAACCAGTTAACTAATTGTCCTTCAAATAGTTGATCTGATCACAAAGTTTTTAACTTGAAAATTCAAAGCTTGTATTTTGTACCAAATTCCAGTTTTTCAAGATTTACTAATAGCTTTAGTTTTTCATAGAATGTGCATATTTGAATAAAATATTTCCCTAATACTGTCAAATATTTTTCACCATAGTTCATCATCAAATAATAAAATTGCTTATATTTGTTAGTATTAAATGAGAATCATAATCTCAATGGAAAATTTGTGAATGGTAAGCAAAAGGGACAATTTGCCTTTAGGTTGACATTTTCATACAGACTCATTATTTATATTGGTTTAAATTGTTATATACAGAGACAGTAATAATAATAATAATAAATAATAAAATTACTGGAGTTGTCAAGTAACATTAATACAAACATGTAAATGTTTCAACTCAATTTAATTTGGAAATTTTTGTATTCTTATCAATAACATGGAAATAGTGTCTGCCTCAGTTCCACAGATTTTAGATGCTTATGTATAAAATGTATTCATTATGACATACGTTAAAAATTATATAACTATAATGAATAAATTTTTAGTTTATAAGGATATGATATTTCACGATATGAAAACAAAGAGAAAGTTTATTACTTATTAAATCGACTTTTCCTCCCTGTTTGCCTCCACAGAATATAAGAATTTTGTCTCTGGGCATGTGAGAGACACTGATGGGGAAGGAAATTTTTTGAAATAAAGGTAGCAGTTTTGCATGAAGTAAGGGAAGAATAGGTTAACAATAATAACAACCCATGATGAAAAAAATAAACACCTCATCATCTACTAATTTCTGACACTGCTGTAGGTAATAGAGAAATACAATTCTATGTAACACTATTTTAATCCTGGAGAGCATACTGAATGTAAGGCTGAGTTACTAGTAACAATTATTTATATTAAGTTAAATAAAATAAAGATATACATAATGCTACTGGAACACAAGAAAGGAATAATTAACTCCACTTGTGGGTGCAACAAAAGCATTGAGAAAACTTAGGGAAAGTTTCATGAATGTGGATGGCATGCCTGTGAAGAATCAATGTGAAGAATCAACTTAAAGAATCACCCTGAAGAATTGGTAAGAATTTTTCAGTCAGCCAGTTAGGGAAAGGACATTTCAAATTCAGGAGGAAATAAGAGAAAAATCAAGAAGGCATGAAAGTACATTGTGTGTTGGAAATGACACCAACTATTTTACACCTAGAAGATGTTCTTCTGCAAAATTCCATTATATTTGGTTTTACAAATACTGATTTATCAACTAGGAAATATGGGGTCCTGAGACAGGAGAATGGCAAGTGATTTTGCATTTTAAGTATCTTTCAAATATTTTAAGAAGAGAAATTCTGAAATGTTATACTAATGAAGAAATAGTAAATTAATTGAACAAAGTCAAAATATGTCAAATGTCATTATTATTATATTAAGTGAGCTGTCAGTTACTTTACATAAATTATAATACTAGGTATTAATTAGGATTGTCATAAAATGACTCTAAATCACTGTCAACTTAACCCTCTTACCTACTAGTAGCCAGAGAAAAAGAACAGTTTACAAAAGAAGAACAAATATTAGAACTGTAACAGCTTACTTGTTAAAAGACAATGTAAGTCAGAAGGTAATGTATTGACATCTTTAAAATAGTGAGAGAAAGGAAAAAAATTCAACTTAAAATTTTGTACACAGCTAAATTATCTTATGAAATTTAGCTTACAAGAATTGAACACATTTTAAGAATAACAAAAGCTAAGAAAATCCATTGCCTGCAGACAGATATAAACTAAAACAAAATGAAACAAAAGCACTTCAAACTTTAAGGAAGATTATTAAGCAGATGAAAAATAAAATAGATGAAAGATGGATATTCAGGTCTACACAAAAGAATGAAGAGTAATGAACGGGCAAGAATGTGAGTAAATATAGAATATTTTCTCATTTTTAATGCAAATGTAGTAATGTCTGTTGAGTTTATATATATATATATATATGTGTGTGTGTGTGTGTGTGTGTGTGTGTGTGTATACAAACTTGGTATAATAATGGTACAAAGGATGGAAATAAGAAACTTTATCTATACAGAAACTATCTATTGCAGGATTTTCACATTATAAATGAAGTGGTATAATATTTAAATGTTGACTTTTAAAGTAAACAAGTATGGTATAAATTGTAAAGAAATGCCTAATAAAAATTTAGAGCTAATAAAGTAATAGTACTTATAAAATATAATCATAATACTCAATTAAATAAAAGAATACTGAAAGAGGAGGAAAACAGAAACAAATTGACTGCCTGTCATGCTCTGAAATGTTGAGAGAAGGTGCACATATTGAGACCTTTCTCCTAGGAACGAGGGAGAGGAGTAGAATGTGCATCTAATGTCTCAGTTCATCTAATGTCCCCCTCTACCTAAAAGGGGAGGGTGGTTTATGGTGGCCAGCAGGGCTCTGTGATATTGAGGATGGCTCACAACCTGAAACTTCTCCTCCAGAAGGGAGGGAGAGCAATGGTATGTGCACATCCACAGAAAACATTTGAGGGCTCCCAGAATCTTTAGTCATAATGACTGATGAAGGTATTTCCCTGTCAAAATCCATCCTTAAAGATTGGAGGTTGTGTCTTTTATGTAAGTATTTACATGATTATATAAGCAAAGAAAGGTATAAATTAATTATCTAAATTTTTACCTTATGAAATTAAAGAGAACATTAAACCCATGTTAAGAAGAAGCAAGAAAATATTAAAGATAAATGAAATCAATAAATAGAAAGCTAATGAGCAATACAAAAAATGAAATCAAAAGCTGCTGGGGGTTTTTTTGAAAAACACTAAGAAAATTCATAAAACTTAAGCCAGACTCATCAAGGAAAAAAGAGAGACAAATTACTGATCAGAAATAAAATGAAGAGGAAACATCATTACATACCTTGCAGAAATTAAAAACACAATAAGGGCATATTTTAAACAACTTAATTTTTATCACCATGGATTAGGTTAGCCTGTTTTCAAACATTGTATATTGAATTAAGTAACATGCACATTTTGTATTCAGCTTATTTTGCTCTAATATTATGTCTAAGTTGTTCATAAATGTTGTTGGGTATATAAGCAGCTTCCTTCCTTTTATGGTACAATAGCATTCCATTGTATCTATATACCGCAATTTGTTTATTCATTCTCTTGTTGGTGAACATATGAAGTGTTTTCAGCTATTACTCACAGACAGAAAGAGAGAAAGGGCTGCTATAAGCATGCTGTTTTCTCATTATCTTCAGGTGTAAACTTCTAGCCTGAGTTTTAGTTAAGCATGTGGCCCCTCAAGTTAGAGACTACATTTCCAGTGTCCTTTTTAGTTAAGTACTGCAATTGTGATTAAGTGCCAAACAACAGACACAAGCAGAAGAAATGTAGGCATCTTTTGGATAATAGTTTTATGAAGAATCTGCTTACTCTTTACTTATTATCTCTTCCTTCAGTTTGAAACACTGACAAAATTCTGGTGATCTAGCTCTAACCATCTGGGTTCTAGAAGAACAAGATAGAAAGAGCCTTAGTCTCTGACTGCCCACAAGGAGGGCATCCTCCCATGCCCAGGCCTTGGAAACATTGCAGCTGGAATTTTACAAAAGAAAAAAAAAAAAAAAAAAACTTCTTTCTTGAGGCTCTGTATTTTGTAGTCTCTTTGTTATATCAGCTTGGTCTATATTCTAACCAACACAATATATTTTTCCTTATTTATACCTGTGATGAAAATATACATAGTAGAATGTTTCCCTGACTTTACTGGAAGAATAATCTGGAATCATTATTTAAAAGAAGATTCTTATTGTCCTCCCAGGATATTCTAAGTTAGGACTAAAGTGGGACTGAAATATTTCAGATGAATTTTAAGCACAAAGTTTAGAGATCAAGTTTTTAGACAAATTTTTCTAGTATTTTATTTTAACATCTGAACCAATTATTGATTTTTTTTCATGAAAAACATATAATGTCTAAAAATGTTTATGTGTTTTGGCATCACTTTGTAATATAAAGGAGACCAGGGAAGCCCTAGGAGGTTTTTAAAAAGGTATACCCTATAATAGGATGACTTATATGTTAAGGTACATATAGAGAAGAGAATGCTATGTATTTCCAGAGATAAGCAGATACGTACCATCTTTCAGCAGAAAAATGCCATTGAGAGTAAATAATCTTGTAGAGTTGCAAAGTCAACAGCACAAATTCAATTTTTTACACAAAAGTTTCACTTAAGTCTTGTCATTCTGGTATTTTAATTAACACACTAACCACGGTATCCATTTCAAACAATATTAATATTTTCCTCAGCATTCAAGTCACAAAAACTTCATTGGGGCCTTCCCTCGTGGTGCAGTGGTTGAGAGTCTGCCTGCCGATGCAGGGAACACGGGCTCGTGCCCCGGTCCGGGAAGATTCCACATGCTGCGGAGCGGCTGGGCCCGTGAGCCATGGTCGCTGAGCCTGTGCATCCGGAGCCTGTGCTCAGCAATGCGAGAGGCCACGACAGTGCCCGTGTACCGAAAAAAAAAAAAAATTTCATTGATTTTGTTTTGCATAATTGTGGTATGCTAAGATTTTCAAAAATATTTCTTATAAATTAAGGAGAACACAAAAGCTTTACAGAACATCCAAATATCATGGAAATAATCTCTTTTCTAAGATACTGTTTTTTGAGTTCTTATGGGCTGAACTGTATCCCCTGAAAATCATACCTTGAAACCTTTCCTTCTGATGACCCAGAATGTGACTCAATTTAAAGATAAGGCATTTAAAGAGAAATTAAATTAAAATAAAGTTATTAGAGTGGTTCAAGTGGAATATGACTGTTGTCTTATAAGAGGCGATTAGGAAACAGACAACATACAGAGTCATATGTGAAGATACCAGAAGAAGATAACCATCTACAAGACCAGGAGAAAGGTCTTAGAAGAAATCAGCCATGCCAACACACTGATCTCAGAGTTCTAGCCTCCAAAATTATGAAAAAAACAAATTTCTTTTAAGCTGCTTGGTCTGTTGTACTTTGTTATAGCAACATTAAGTAATACGTGAGCCTAAGGAAAATATTTTCAACATCAAATATCTGATTGCATTGCTTGGCATCTTCTTGGTTTCCTTCTGCTTTTTGCTTTCAGCCTATATACATATACGAGGGATATCTTATTTCCACAAATGAAAGGTGAATAATTTTCCATATTTTAATTTCCTTAAACTTGCAGAAAAGATCATGTTTCAACTACTCAAAGTTTTGGTTCTAAAGATTCAAAAGAACATAAATAGTTGAGAGCTAGCATTATAGTGCCACCCTATTTGATTCAAATCTATCTTTGTCACTCATACTTCTTGACTTTAGACTTTGGCTTTTTTAATCTTTAACATAGCAATAATAATAGCACCTACCTTAAAATGTTACAATAAGGATTAAATGAGATAGTAAATATATGGCATGTAGAGCTATGTATGAAAATAGTCCAAGTAACCATATGATTTATTGTCAAACTAGGATCCTTCTGAGAATGATAAAGGGTGCTTCTCATAATTATGCCAGTACATAGTCATAAATTGTTATTATTTGGAAAAAGGTAAACATAGGAAACACAGATGAATATTTATTGTTTTTATTATTAATAACTAATAAGTAAGAATGTTCAAATGGATATAGTTAATGTAGCTGTAGTTCCTGGCATAAATACAGGTCTCATTCACTTCTAATTAATTTAATGACTCCTGTCACCCCTTTTGTAGCATGACCATGTTCATTTCAAGCTTTCAGTAGAGTAGGTATTATGGGGTGTCTTTCCTGAGTATATCCTCTCTAAAAGCTCAAATCATGTTTGTACTGAATGATATACTCACATGAAGCACAAATGAGACAAAGCCATATGTTTAAGGATAGAAGTCTGATCCCCAGTACATGATCAGAGACTTAGGCGATTTCTCTCTCTCTTAAGGAAGGGAAATGAGATATAAAATTATCCTGCAGTGGTTATTGGGCCTATAAGGATGTGTTGACTCAGGGTTGGTTTGCAAGATCAGCCTTGTATGCACAGAGGGGGTGATCCATTAGTGCTTGTGTCTTAGGTTGTTTTCTCATGCCTGACAATTAGTCTCATTTTATTTGAGTGGTTTATCTTGTGTAATTTGCTTGTCTTTCAACCAAGGAATTCCTAAACCATTCAGATTAAAACTATTTTAACAATAAGCAACTGTAACTATCATATACTATGAATAAGCATGCTATAAAAGGAATTTCAATATTTCAACACAGGTAGGCTTTTAACTACTACAACATATAAGGCCAGTTGTACATAAGACAATGGCAATAAACTCTCAGTAGACCAAGGGGTTTTTTGTTTGTTTCTTTTTGATATGCTACTTTAAAATTTTACTTATTCCCACACAAAGCTTCCCAACTAAAAAACAACAACAAAAAAGTCTTTGGCAGGTTTTCCAACTAAATGTAAGAAATAATGCATCTTAAAATACTTTTTGGATGTTCACAAAGGTATGATAAATGCACAAAGAATTAACAATTCACCTTACTCTCTATTCATTACATTAACCTTGAGGATAAGAAAAGATTCAAGCTCATAAATGCTGTGCCTCAATGTTTAGACAATCTATACTTGCCAGAACTGATATAAATGTAGATAAATATGATTTTTTGACAGATGTGGATTTGCTTCAGAAATTATCTGTCAGGAGGTTGGAATAGGTGAGGTTAAAAAAATACTTACTCTTAAAACAACCATCCATATCAAAATTAGACTGCATCAGTCTCAATTTCAGTGTCTGAAAAAGTGAACCTATAAGATCTTTTCTATATCTGCAAGTAATAACCACACAATTTAATCTTCCTTAAGTAGCCTTACTCTTATTTTTTTTCATAGGCATAGAATGTGTCTGCTTAGAAATTGCAATCTTAGGCCTCAGGAAAACAGTATTTCATGCTGTGAGGTTTTTATTTTATGTGACTTCATTTGACATGCTCCCTACAATTCAGATCTAGGAAAATAGTTTCAGAAAAAGAAACAGTTCATTTGGGAAACAGCTTAGCTCTTACAGGATATCCTTAAAAGAATTACCTTTAGCTTCAAATATCTGTATGTTAATAATCAACTATTACCCTTATATTGTATTGTCTTTTTTATTAATTTTTAAAACCCAAAGGACATGTAATCATGTAGTTTATATTGTTTGCACCTGTATGTTATGGAAAACTAGGCACAGGTGACTTCTAATAAAAAGTGTGGATGATAACGTGAATGATAATATAGGAAAATTGATCCAAGGACTTTTGCTGCCCCAAAACTTAATTTGTTTCTTCTGAGTTCGTCTTGATACTTCTCTAAAACACCACCTATTTTGGTGAAGAGACATGACGATTGAGGGATGATGCTATTGGGCATCTTGTTCATCTTTCATTCCTCTTTTTCAAACTGCTAGTAACTAATTTAGTAATGCTGTATTTAGGCAGTTTCAGTACAGGGAGGGGGTGTTTACACTAGCTTCCTACTTTTCCACTCTTCCCGTTTCCCATAATTGGTGTTAGATTGAATGACTCCATTTACAGTTAGATGAAAATATAAACTTCAGATATATTTTAAAATTTTAAAAGGCTTCAATAAGAACAGCAACTTCTCAGGAGTCCTAAAGTTCTCTGAAATCTATTATTTCTTTTACTATTTAAAAAGTCAATGTGAATACATAAAACCCAGCTCAGGTGGCAACACCTGTATATTTTCCCAAAAACCCTGTCTCACTTTTACAACCCTTTGACACATGCTTTACCTTCTGACATCTGTGTTTAAAGAATTTAAGAGCTATAATTTTCCCACTGGAAATATTTAATCCCAACTATCTTCTATGGCTTTAAACCATTCAAAAATAAACAAAACCCTTTAAAAGGGATAAAATTTTCAGCATTTTTAAGAAATCATCAATGTTAGGCTGCAGAGCAAACTTGAATCTACAGCCATAGTCATGTTACATATTATGAATTTAGGTGACCATATTTGCAGCTTTCTAACTGGCAGGAAAAGAGCCTACTCTGGTAATTTTACCATACTCAGGAGGGAGGAGCTTGATTGACAACAGCACAAAGAAATGAAAGATAAAGAGATGATAACAGCAACATATAGTAGCTTTGTTCCACTCAATAGAGAAAAGTGGACCTGTATATGACAGATTCTCAACATCTGATAAATCACTCCTCTCATGGAGGGATAAAGTGTAATAGATGAAATGGAAAGCAGAAATGTTACTCCAAAGTTTGTTCCTTCTGGGCATAGAAATGCCTTCATGAAAACATAAGGAATGGGGAATAAGTTTACTTTAAAACTCTTCCTTGTACCCTTCTGAGAAATATTCCATTGGTTTCCTTTAACTGGTTCACTCACCTTGGATTCTGTTTACCTCTTACATTTGCATGCTGGCTTTATTTCACTGTTCACCATCATGTTGTTAGTGCCACCTCATTCCTTAGCCTTGATTCCTTCAAATCCACCTAGGTCTGGGTAGCTAAGTGCCCCCAGCAAATAGAGGGGGCATACGCATATGTGTTTTATAGTTTTTAGTGTGGACTTCAAAGTCAGCTACATTATTTGCAGGGCCCCGAGCAAAATGAAAACACAGAGCCCTTTGTTCAAAAAACAGTAAAATAGTGCCATTAAAGTTACTAAAACATAAAGCTTTTTGTTCCTTTCATGGTTTTTCTCTTTCTACCTGGCATGCTGTTTTTAATTTGTTTTTAATACTGTTCTATGTAAAGAGAAATAAAATTGTTAAATTATTAATATAATTTTACCATTTATCTCTATATTGAACAATTCCAGTTTTAACTGGAAATAGAAGAGTGTTCAACTAATGCATGAAATCACCTAATGACAATTCATATTTTGTAGCTTATACATGCATATATGTTTTGTTCTTACTGGAATAATGGAAAGAAAGGTTGCAGAAAACTAATTAAAGTGTTTTACTTGATACATGTATATTCTACCAACACTCTCAACCTTTGGCTTATTAATGAGTAAAGAAGAAATAAAAGGAAAATGCACCATGCTTTGCCTTATCCTGTCCCTTTCCTTCTGTGAAATCATTTTCAGTGTAAGTGGTTGGCCAATACAGGGAAGTAACATGAGTAAGAAAAAATAGGAGAGGGTTCCTAGGTCATTTATATTTCTTAGAATGTAATTGTCTTTTTTTCTGCATTCAAAGTTAAGTTCTGGTTCAAATAGAACTGTGGTCTCTTGGGGTTGTCAGCACTCCTGCTTAATCAGTCTTTGTTGTAACACACTTACTTCGTACTGATGGGGTTCAGGGCAGACCACCCGAAAATATGCCACTTTGGCATATTGATTATTCTGAATTAAAGTTACTTGAGGAACAACTGGGACAAGAAGGACATTCTGATTCTCCTCTCTGTCCCCCTGAAAGCAGGAAATAAATCTCCCATGTTAACGGTATGCTCAGCACCAGTAGGCAGAGAGACATCCTTCTACCAGAGGTAGGGAATTCAGGGCTGAGAAGTCTATGTATACAAACTCTGCTTCATTTCCTCACTAATTAGTACCCAAGCCTAAGTTTCTTTGTCTTGTCAGTTCTTCACAAATTTGTTTCTTTGTCTAAAAGCTATAAAAGCTGTCTGCTTTTGTCATTTCTTTGGGCCTCAAATTCTTCGGGAGCCCCCATCCTTACACAATTATTTTTTTCTCCTGTTAGTTTCATGTCAATTTAATTTTTAGACCAGCCAGAAGAACCTAGAAGGATAGGAAAAGAGCTGTCCTTCCCCAACAGTACTCAGTTTGAGATTCACTGAACTCCCCAGCATTATGGGACCACTAGAATTCTGTGCTTATGTGACACAGTGAACGTTCCATGTAAATGGGGCAGCAAGAAATGGCAAAGGTACAGAGGTACATAGTTCCTCTGCTCACATATATGTTCTATTGTCCCACTGGAAAATCACAAGTTCAAAGAAAAAAATATTAAGAATTTCAAGAGAGTGAAAGCACATCATTAAACCAAGGAAGTAGTCCTGATCAAGGGAACCTGAGGGAATGAGTAAGTGGCACATTCATGAAGTTAGCACTAGTAGTCTCTCTGGGCTTTCTTTCCATCCATTATGTAATTCTCCTTATAATATATCACTGGCCCCTCAAAACTGATATTACCACCTCCTACCATGGATGCCTATTACTCTTTCCTCTATGAATCCCCTTTTCGCAGTCTATAAAACTCCAAACTGCAGAATCATCTTCTATTTATTCCTCTATTTTTCTGTGCTTTCATGTCTAATGAATCAAGAACCGTATTTGTTGGTGCACCTTTATTTCTAATATTAGGAAATTACCTAAGAGTGGCTTAAGGAAAATAGGATTATTGGCTCACCTAGCTGAGAAGAATTTTGGGGAACTCATGGAATCAAAAGAAAGAGCTGCGGGAAACAGGACCATATAAACTAAAATTGTGGTATTAATACAAGCAGGCATCTGCTTCTCCAAATGTGTCTCATTTCTTTTCATTTCCACTAACAGCTTAGGCCCAAATGAGTTCATGTTTATAATTCACATCTAGTGTCTCATACATGGTATGTATTCAATTAAAAATATTATCATCATGTATTGTTTTTATTTGTATCATTATTATTACATCCATACAAGAATAAGGGGAGGCTTCCCCCATCAACACCAGTTTAGCCTTTTTGGAGGAAAAGATTAGCACTGAGGTAAGATCAAGTTTGAACACCAACAGGAAAGGGGAAGTGTTGGTATAAAGGAAGAATTTGGATTGTTTTCTTCCCAGAATCACATGGATCGAGATGGGAACTCACAGCAAAGGAAATAAGTCGCTCTTTACTTAAAATGGGCAAATCAAAGAAAAAGGCTGTGTCAGTTTATTATATCCTCACTCTATGTTGCCACAAATACTTTTGTTTTTCTATTTTCTCTGTCACTTCCCTAGTTTAGGAATTTAATCCTTGTATAAATAATGTTCTACAATTATATTTCAATTTGTTATCCTACCTCCATTGTATACCAGTTACAATCTACCAAATAGAAGTAACTGTATGAATATTCTTGTATGCACAGCTCTGATTCATCACTATAATATTAAGCAAGACTAATAACTCTTACTACTTTATTTAGTCAATTTAGACTAATTTACATATTATAGTAAATTTACAAATTATAGCAAATTTAGACTAATTTACATATTAGTCTAAATCCTAATATGTAAACTCTGTACATTTCCTAGTTCTGACTCTATTCTTTTTTATTTCAGCCAAAATACTTAGCCCTGTAGTTACACAGAGTCAGGGAATTCACTTAGGCCCGAACATGCCATGTAAATTCTTGATCTCTTACTTTTGTTCAGACTGATCTATTGACTTCAAATACACTGCTTGCCAATATCTCTCTAAATCCAAATTAGATAATTTGTGTAAAGGTAATTTTTAAGTCTAAAATGCAATATAATTATTATCATTATTATCATTCACTCTTTAAGGTTTAGGTTACATGTTAAAGTTCCCTGATAAAGCCTTCACCAATTTATCAACTCAAAAATAATCTCTTAAATTTCTGTTTTCACAGTGATATTTATTTTTCTATAATATTGCTTTTTATTTATATTTTTGGATTAATATAATTTTTGTACATAGTATCAAATAAAAGAATATGATCTTCCCTTTCACATAATCTTCAAAAACAAAAATTGAATTGATTCTGTCTAAAAGTAAAACACACAGGAAAAAAAATCACATGACTTCCACTCTAATGATTTTAATTTATTTTTCCTATCTTTTTCTTACCTGTGTAAAGAAACACTTTGAAATTTATAATTCTTTTGTTTTCTTTTCCTTTTTAAAGTTCAAGAAAAAAATGTTACACTACTAATTTAAAAATGTACGCATATCTTATCCCTATAATTTTTTCTGAATATGTTTATCTATCAGTCCATTTATCCAAATGAACATAAACGTTGAGATATATCTCAATTCAGATTGAGCAAATATCATGAATTTATCCCTGGGTCTTGGGATTTTAGGTGATTTGTAGCTGTTTCTCTTTATATGTCATGTGCATGAATCTATTTTGCATAAAAAATATTATTTTAAAATGGCAAATCAAACATATGAAAATAAATATAATGAGATTAAATTTTACATAATTTTTTTGAAGAAAGTCACCCTCTCTAGTCCATTTCTGTATCTCATAGAGCAGACATTGTGGGTCAAATTCAATTAGCCACCTGTTAGTATTATTAGAAAAACATTTGTTTATATATTTTTGCTTCACTGTATAGCAGCACTGCGATGGCAGAGGTGAATAATTGAGATATAGGCTTTAATGGATCACAAATCCTAATATATTTACTACCTAGCCTTTTACTGGAAACAAAGTTTGCCAACCCCTCTCCAGAGTCTGGTACAATATTTAGCAGGTTTTCAATAAACATGAAATTGATTTGAATAAATCCATATGTAGTTATTGCAAATCTATTTTAAACTAGGCTATGAATATACTATATTCTAAAAGTTTTATGGAAGGACATTTTAATTTTCTATAAGCTTTGAAATAGCCTTTCTTTGAAATACCGCAGGGTCTGGTTTATTAGTACTCTGACAAAAAGTTGAATATGTTTCTCAAACTGAAAGTTACATACTATATTTTGTAAATTTTTTCTATTGGATTTATCTTCAAGTAAGATTATAGAACAGGTTAGAAATCCAGACAGTAATATAATTAGCCACTTAATATTGCATGAGAAATGCATAGTACACAGTTCTCTCACTGACATTGGAATCAAAAATGGTGAATGTGATTTATTTCATAACTAAAATGCCAACATAAATTAATGTTTACTTTATTCATGAGCAACCATGATACTCCATAGTTAGAGATACATAAATCAAAATCACTTCATCTTTCTAAATTATATCGTAGTTGATTATGTGTTTTTTTAAAATCCAAGAACATCCAAAATTCTTTAAAGAAGAAGCAGCCAGTATTCCCAAAAAAGTTATAAAGTTGGTTAAGTAGACTTAGAAAAGTGACCTTCCAAAATCCTGATCTCTTCTATATATAGATTATAATTCAACTATTATTTCTCACTATAATAAAAACATCCATAATTGATTTTCATCATATTTAAATTGGCAAAATATAGATTATTGCCAAATATTTTGTTTTGGAATTTTCTTTCTTAGGCCTATTACCTGAATCACTTAATTTTTCTCAGAATACATCAGTATTCCATAGACTGGAGAATAGGAACAACTTATAGAATATTCTTAAATTCCCAGAAAGTATAGGCAAACGTTATGAATATTTTGGAAAGTTCCATCAGCTTCTTAGAAGAATCTGTGATGTACAAAATGTTTAGAAACTCTCTGAGGTGATCTTATGCACTGTGATCATCCATGTGTTAAAACATCCCAAATTAGTCATTAGTCTAAATAGCTCTTTTGAGCTTCAGACTTATATACATCCAGTTGGCTATACATTTCTCTGCTGGATTGTTCCATAAGCACTGAAACTCAACAATCAGTAACAGAACTCATCTTTACTTCCTTAACTTGTTCTTTCTTTCTTGTCTTTTACCTGCAGGAATGTTAGGCTTCATCCAGTTGTTATCTGTCTGAACTCAAGAGACTCAAGACGCTCTTCCCAAATCAAATCAATCACAATGCCCTCTCAGTTGTAAAGTACTAAGTATGTCTCAGGTTTAATTTCAAATTTCTTTGCAGGGCTTACAAAGCTCTGCAAATTCAAGCCTTTATTTACCACTCGCAGCCTGAGCTGCCAGCATCCTCCACCCTCTACTTCTTACTTTTCAAGTTATCTTAAGTTATATGTTAGTACCCCTGAAAAGCTTTAATATTTCTCTAAAATTTGGCTGAGTCTCTCACCTATCTTTTCAGTTTAAAACTTAATTTTACCATTGTAATGCCCACACTCATTTTCAACTAAATCTACTCAGTAATTTGCTGGTAAACGTTTAAAAGCTGGCTCTCTGGAAAGCAAAAGGCTAAGAAGAAATGTAGCATTTCTGAGATTTCAACGATGAATCTGATTTCATCAATGCTACTCCTGTGACTTTAACTGGCTTGCAAAATTCTTAAAAATTTAACAATTGACTATGATAAAGACCAGATTCAACACACTACTGATTCTACACACTATTTACCTATTGTATCTCTAGCATCTTGCATAATGACACAGCATAGCGAAGACACATAGTGAATACACATTAAATGTGTATTTTTATTCCAGATAAAAATAGGAAAGTGAAGCATAATCACAAATGCTCCTTCCATGAATGTCTAATGAAATTACAAAAAGAAAAGGAAGAAAATAAAGCAAAAAAAATTTAAAAAGCTAGTTAAGAAGAATGCAAGACAGCAAGTTAGAATGCCAGAAAGAGAAGAATGGCATATATAAAGAGAGGGAGGTAGGAAGGAGGGAGGGTAGAAGGAAGGAAGGAAGTTATTGATATGATTGAGTTTAAATCATGATCTTATTATTTTATATTTTCTTATCTTCTTTTGGTCATTTTACTGCCTTTTATAAAACTTAGTATTTTTCCTTTAAAAGTTTTTTTTTTTTTTTTTTAGTTTTCGATTTTATCATTATTATTGACATATTACACAGGCCTCTTTTAAAAATCTTTTTCTCCAAGGATTTAGATATAAACTTCTAACTTAAAACAGTTTGCTCTGAAATACAATCATACTATGTCATATATAGTGAGTGACAATACACATCAATTTCCACTTTATCCATTGTGCTATTTTGTCATATATTTTATTGCTACATATTTTATAAACCAAATACTCTTTTAAAATTTTTTTGCTTTAGTAATTAGTGTCTTTTAATTAAGTTTAAAAATGTAACAAAATAGAGTTCTATATTTACCCTCTTATTTTTCAGTGTTCTTCATTCTTGCAGATTCCAATGTCTATTTATAATTATTTCCCCTCAACCTAATGCACTTTCTTTAGCATTTCCAGTAGTGCAAGTCTGCCAGTGACCAATTCTATCAGCTTTGGTGTATCTCTAAATGTCAAATTATTTTTCAGTTTTTAAGAATTTTTCTTTTATTTGATAAAAATTATTCTGGCCTCCATTCTTTCTGGTAAAAATTAGCCATTTTAAAAATCTTTATTCTTCTCAGTGTATAGTGTCCCCACCTGCACTGTTTTTAAGAATTTATTTTTATTTTTTAACAGTTTGGTTAAGATTTACATAGCTGTTGTTTACTTTGTCTTTGTCATGCCTGGTGTTGACTGAATTTATAGGGCTTTAATTGATATTTATCATATTATGGAAAATATTGGCTCATATTTTTAAATTAATAAGCATTATATTTTTAGAGTGGTTTTAGGTTCACAACAAAATTAGGCAGAAATTACAGAGTTCCAGTATAAGTACTCTTCTCAAACATCTTCCCCACTATCAAATCCTGAACTGCCATGGTACATTTGTTACAATCTGTGAATGTATATCGACATATTGTTATCACCCAAAACCTACAATTTACATTTAGGGTTCAATCTTGGTGTTGTACATTTTATGGGTGTTGCCAAATACATAATGACATGTATCCATGATTATCGTATCATATAGAATAATTTCACTCCTCTAAAAATTTTCCATACTCTGCTTATCCATCACTCCCTCACCCCAACCACAGGAACCACTGATCTTTTTATTGTCTCGATAGTTTGCCTTTTCTAGAATGTCATATAGTTGGAATAATACAATATGGCTTCTTTTACTTAGTACAATTCACTTAAGTTTCTTCCATGTCTGTTAGCTCATTACTTTCTAGCTCTGAATAATATTCCATTGTCTAGATGTACCACATCTACTGAAAAACATCTTAGCTGCATCCAGGCTTTGACAATTATGAATAAAGCAGCTATAAACATTCATATGCAAGTTTTTGTGTGGACATTAGTTTTCAATTCATTAGGGTAAATACCAAGGAATAAAATGCTGGATCATATGATAAGAGTATGTTTAGTTTTAAAAGAAATTGCTAAACTGTTTTCCCACCAGCAATGAATGAGAGTTCTTACTACTCCATATCACAACCAGCATATGGTATTCTCAAGTGTTTTAAATTTCAACTATTCTAATAGGTGTATAGGGGTCTCATTGTTGTTATAATTTGCAATTCTCTAATGACATATGACATTAAATTTTTTTTTCATACGCTCATGTGCCATCTAGATATCTTCTTTGTTGACGTTTCTGTTCTTGTCTCTTGCTCAAGTTTTTTTTTTTTTTTTTTTTCGGTTGCTTCTTTCTTATTGTGTGTTTTGTGCTCTTTATATGTTTTGGGTAGCAGTTCTCTATCAGCAATCTCTTTTGCAAATATTTTCTCCCAGTCTGTGGCTCTCTTCTCATTCTCTTGACATATTTCAGAGTGTAAGTTTTTAATTTTAATGAAGTCCAGGTTATCAGTTCTTTCTTTCACACATTGTGCCTTTAGTACTGTATCTGAAAAGACATCAGCATACTCAAAGTAACCTAGAATTTTTCCTATGTTATCTTTCAGGAGTTTTATAGTTTTACTTTTTACATTTAGGTTTATGAACTATTTTGTGTTAATTTTGTGAATACTGTAAGGTCTGTGTCTAGATTTTTTTTTTTCTGTATGTAAATCCACTCTTGTTCTAGCACTATTTATTAAAAAGATTATCTTTGTTCCCTTGTATTGCCTTTGCTAACTTTACACAAATTGTTTGACTATATTTAAGTGGGTCTATTTCTGCACTCTATCCTGTTCCATTGATCTGTTTGTCTATTCTTTTACCAACACTGCACTGTCTTTATTAACTGTAGCTTTATAGTAAGTGTTGAAAAAAGTTGGGTATATCTTCTTCTAACTTTGTTATTCTTCAATATTGTATTGGCTATTCTGTGTCTTTTACTTTTCCATAAAAAATTTAGAGTTAGTTTATTGATGTCCACAAAATAACTTGCTGGGATTTTAATTGGAATTGTATTGAATTTATAGAACGATTTGAGAAGAACTGACACCTTAGTAATGTTAGTTCTTCCTATCTAGAGCATGGCATATCTCTCCATTTATTTGGTTCTTCTTTGATATCCTTCATCAAGTTTTATATTTTTCTTCATGTAGATCTTACATGTTTTGTTAGATTATACCTATTATCTCATTTCTGGGGGTTCTAAAGTAAATGGGAATGTGTTTTAAATTTCAAGTTCCTTTTGTTCGTTATTGATATATAAGAAAGGATTGACTTTTGTATATTAACCTTGTATACTACAAACTTGATATAATCACCTATTAGTTCCAGGAATTTTTTTGTCAATTTTTTTGGATTTTCTACATAGACAATCATGGCATCTGCAAACAAAGACAGTTTTCTTTCTTTTTTTCTTCCTATTTTCTGTATTGTTTCCTCTTTCTTTTTTAAAAAAAGTTTACTGGAGTATAGTTGACTTACAATGTTGTATTAGTTTCTGCTGCACAGCAAAGTGAATCAGTTATACATATAGGTATAGCCACTCTTTTTTAGATTCTTTCCCCATATGGGTCATTACAGAGTATTAAGAAGAGTTCCCTCTGCTCTACAGTAGGTCCTTAATAGTAATCTATTTTATTTATAGTAGTGTGTATATGTCAATCCCAATCTCCCAATTTATCCCTCTCCCCCCACCCCCCCACCCTGTAAACTACTTCTTTCTTTTCAATCTGTATAGTTTTTATTTCCTTTTCTTTTCTTACTGCATTAGCTAGGAGATGAGAGCAATGTTGCAAAACAGTCGTAAGAGGGAATTTTTTTCCTGTGTTCCTCATCTTAGGACAACTTTGAATGTCTAACCATTAAGAAAGTTTGCTGTAGGTTTTATGTAGATGTCCTTTATCAAGTGTGGAAGGTCTCCTGTATTCCTAGTTTACTTAGTTTTTATCATAAATAGATGTTGGATTTTGTCAAATGCTTTTTCTTGATCTGCTGATATAATCACATACTATTTTTCTTTAGTGTGTCAAGGTGAGTGATTAAATTAATTCATTTTTGAATGTTGAATGAACCTTGCACATCTGGGATAAATTCCAATTGGTTGTGGTGTATAATTTTTATCACCATTGGATTTGATTTGCTAATATTTTGTTGACGATTTTTGCATCTATGTTCATGTGAGCTATTGGTCTGTAGTTTCCCTTTCTTGTAACATTTTCATCTGGTATTTGTATTAGGGTAATGTTGGCCTCATAGAATGGGTCAGGAAGTATTCTCTCTGATTTCATTTTCTGAAAGATTTTGTAGAGAATTTGTATAATTACTTCCTTAAATACTTGATAGAATTCACCAATGAATCCATCTAGGCCTGACGTTTTCTGTTTTGGAAGATGATTAATTATTGATTCAATTTTTTGAGATATAGGCCCATGTCTCTTTCTTCTTGAGTGAGTTTTAGCAGATTGTATCTTTCAGGGAATTGGTCCATTTTATCTAGTTTATTACATTTATAGGAATAAAGTTGTTCATATTATTTCTTTATTATACTTTTAAGTATGTAGGATCTGTAGTTATGTCCCCTTTTTTCATTTCTAGTATTAGTAATTTGTGTCTTTTCTCTTTCATCACTTGTTAGTTACAATTTAGGTTTCCCTACTCTGGCACTAGTTCCCATAGAAGTTTCCTCTGGTTCTTGCTCCTCAACTATAATAAATGATGATTATCTGTATCCTCCTGTATTTCTCTGCCAATTTTGGGAACAGTAGTTTTCCCTGGAAACTCATGTGTTTGCCAGATCTAAGAAGTATTTCTGATTTTCAGTTGATTTACCTTTTTACTTTTAAGGATGGATTAGTGACTTCTAAGCTCCTTATATGCTAGACAGAAAAAAAAGCTTTTATTTTTCTATTGTAATAGTCTATCTGCCACTTTCTCTCACCTCTCCTTCTCAGACTTCAATTACATGTAGGTTAGAGCTGATAATATTATTACACAGGCCATTTGTAGGTATGAGGTTTTTTTTTTTTTTTAATGATCATCCTTTCTTGCTGTCATTATCATTTATATTTCATATCTAATCTTTTATTAAATTATTTATTTTAATCTCCTTTAGGAATGCTTCTGGTTAACAGCAAAATAATGGATTTCAGTCTCTAATTCACTAAACTTTCTTTTACCTTTTTCATATATTAACTAAATTTATTTTCTTGATGATACTATTTTTTGCATTTGTTCTGATTTTGTTATTATGAGGAAACAGATTTTTATTGTAATCCACAGACCATTCTGATAAATGTGTTAAGTCGGTTCAGGGATGAATTGTGGGATAAGGACCTTAAGTTGGGTACCTGTGGACAGTAATGTTTGGAGATTTCTGGACATTAACTCTGCATCCTCCCTCTGAATGAAGATGTGGTCTTCTTGAGTTTTGAGTTTGGCTCAAGAATAGTGGATGGACTCTGATGTCTGTACATGTTCTTTTCTGGACATATATTGTAGTATAACTTGTTTCTGAATCTGTACATGAGAATAATATATATAAGAGGTATACTAAAATAAGAAAATGCATTTACTAAGTTTGGATGGACTCTCACCTCAAGATATAGCTACTTCCTTTTTATGGAAAGTCAGATATAAGGAACTTTTGCTACTCTATCCAGCTTCTCTCATTTTCCAATATTAACCTTGTTCATCTGAAATAGCCTACAACCAATTTAATATGACCTTTTTTTCTTTGGAGGTCAACCAGATTTTAGGCACTTTGAAGGTAACCAATTCCCCATCCTCTACTCCTTGTCCCTTTAGTTATTCTTGTTAAGAAAATACGTTTTTACTTACTGCAGTGGGAATTTGTCATTTATTTGTCCAAAATATTTATGTGATCTTTTGGAAAACGATATATACTTCCAGTTATAAGATAAATAAGTATGAGGCATGTAATTTACAACATGATAAATATAATTAATGCTGTTGTATGTTATGTATGAAAGTTGTTAAGAGAGTAAATCCTGAGTTCTCATCACAAGGAAATATTTTTATTTCTGTCTATTTTATCTAAATGAGATGATAAATGTTCAGTAAATTTACTGTGATAATCATTTCATGATGTCTTAAGTCAAATAATTATGCTGTACACCTTAATCTTACACAGTGTTGTATGTCAATTTTATATCAATAAAACTGGAAGAAGAAAAATTAAAATGATGTCATATAAGTTTATTAATTAATTACATTATACATTCAAGTTAGTTTTTAGAGTTTTAATAGTGTAGGAAGAAAGAACTTGTATTCTAGGGTAAAACCTCTTAAAAGAAAATCAAAATACAGACTGTGAACACATATGCTTGCAAACAAACATACATCAAAATCTCTAGTAACAAGCCACTGAATTTTTCTGTCAATGCACTTCTCAGCTGCCAAAAATAGACTGAAATGAAGAAGTGCTCACAGGCTGGCAGGGGATTTCTAAGTTTGATCAGCCAGATACTGCTAGATCTCAATGTTTAAGGTACATGTTGATCTGTGGTACTCAACTATGCTGTGATTCAGTCAGCAATTTGAGAACTCTAAAGAAGGAAAAAAGAGAAAGAAAAAAATGAAACAAACAAACAAAATATACCTGTTTCTCTGTGAATGCTGAAATATAAAAGAAAGAAAGGAAAAACTTAAAGCTTGTTCTATCATAGGTATGTGCTGCTATGATACATGAAGAACATTCCTTAAAGTATGTTTTAAAACAGTTATTATTGGAGAGGGTTTAAAAGTTGATTTAATGTTTTAGGACAATCATGGTGTAGATGTACTCTATGTGACTTCTATCTGACCCTAGGTTTAATTGGTAGTGTTGTGCATTTAATGTGAAAGGATAGTCTGCAATAATAAAGTAAGTAGGCAGTGTGGTTACCCAGGAGAGCTGAGACCTGGCTAGTGTATTGTGAGCTTTGGAAATGTAATTTATGCAACAGATTTCTAGATATGATATTACTTATAGAAAAAGATTATCTGTGTTTTACAAATGCCTTTACTAGCCTATATTAAAAAGACCTTTTGACAGGTGTGCATTCTTTTGCTGTGGTCAGCTGTCACATAGATTTTATATGTATATCAGTTATATGAATCCACTGGTAGTGTGTGTAAATGCCAGACTTGGTGACATTTTACCTTATAAATGTGATCAGATAAAATAACTCTGATAGAAACTAAGGAAACTAGCAGAATGTTTGACTTGATGACTGATGTTACATGATTTATGTTAAATATATACTCTTTTAATCAATGAATAATTCATCTAAAGGTAAAAAAATTGAAGTTAACACAATTAATATTTTGAAAAACAATGCTGTTTTACTGAAAATATATCATGATGTCAGATGTATTAAAAATAACAATTTGTATGTTTTTATAGTTTCTTATTTGTATGTGGTTATTTTTATCTTGACATGATGGATCATATTTGGACCTTGCTACCTTGCACAATTTTTTGAATTCAATTTAAATATATTACAATGTACCACGTTATGGTTCAATTCTACCACTTTTTTCCTATATTCAAATTATTGTGAATCATCTACTGAAATATTGTGCTAGACAGCATTTTGTTTTATCTGGTGATGTTATAATTATAAACACAAAGGCAAATGTTGGCACTAAAATCTGATATCTATACTTTGTAATACCACTGGTCATGAAGAGAGAATACACTCATTTTTTTTTAATTTACACTAAAAGATACAAAATTATACACACACACATACACATATTCATACTAACAATTCATTAGTCCTGAAGAATTTATCTATGGATCTCTCTCTGAGATATAAAGAACAAAGAATATCAGAAACTGATGTTGTACAACGAAATAATCATGGCATAAACTGAAGACTCAATCCATTAGGCAAAAATACTGGTTTAGGCTAATATTAGGTCATAAACATCTGTGCCAAAACTGAGGGTCACATTTATAATAAAAAAGCAGATGTCATAACAGAAAAGAGAACATAGAAAAAAATGCTCGTTGAAATCACTTAACTTAATACTTGTAGATATAAGAGCTTGGCTTTAAATATCTTTTAATGAAAGCAAAATGCACCTCTAACTCTTTAGCGTCTTAAGGTGAAATTGACAGAAGACACAAAAATATTTATATGTATTTCCTCCCCCAAATCAAACAAAGATAAATATTTGGGGAAATTAAATAGTAAAGGTTAATAAAATTGACTGAAGTTGTCAAAAAAAAGCTATAGATGAATTAATTATTTTTTTTCTGACAAGAGAATGGACATAATGTTGGGACTCAAGAGGGCAGCACCAGTATTATATTCATTTCAGACATAGGAAGAAGATGGTATGGTGGCTACTCCAGTTACATTAAAATGATCCCATTATCATTTTATCTTTTTTCTGGAACTAGGAAAATATATAAGGTAATTTTGATAAACACTGGAAAACAATTTCATAAATTACACACTTGATCATGGTATAAAATATACAGTTGGCTACAGGAAATACCTATTGCTCTTGACCATGTTTCTACATTTTTCAAATGAAGAAAAAAGTGTTCTCTGTAAAGAAAATTTTTTAAAAATCTACTTTTGAATAAATAATCTTCACTACAAACCATTGTTTAACTCAACATCAGGAAATGATTAACGTTTAAGGGAATAGAAGGCAATTTTATGATATCAATGAGGAAAAATTATTAAATTAAATTAAAATTTATCATAAATTTAAATATGATATGTGTGGTTATTTTTATACTGAACTTTTCTACTCCATTGCAATTCAAGTGTATAGATATAGAAAATAACGTGTTATTTCATTTATAATAAATTTCACTATCAAAATCAAAATGTTAACTCAGAAAAATTATATTTGTACAAATTATGAAAGATAGTTGTGAGTTGAATATATAGGAAACATCAGTTTCTTTGAAAATAATGATTTTCATGGATAAAAATCAATTACTTAAAATATTTTCTCTCCAATAAAATAACATGATGCCCAAGATAATTTCTATTCCACCCCAAGAGAGAGAGACACAGTTAAGCCTTCTATAGACCTTATTTCACATAAATGAAGACTATTGAGAAATGTCTCATTTAAGTGTTTAATAATTATTTTAATAAAGAAAATATTAACTTGGCTTAAGAAAAGAAAATACAATACTCTGATAGTTGAATGAATGGGACAAAAATTCCCATAGACTGGGTCTTTCAGTAAGAAGAAATTCAGAATTTTGACCCCAAGTTGAGAAAATATGTGCTACATTTTTTTTTTTTTTTTTTTTTTTTTTTTTTTTTTTTTGCGGTATGTGGGCTTATCACTGTTTTGGCCTCTCGCATTGCAGAGCACAGGCTCCAGACATGCAGGCTCAGCGGCCATGGTTCACGGGCCTAGCCGCTCTGCGACATGTGGGATCTTCCTGGACCAGGGCACGAACCCGTGTCCCCTGCATCAGCAGGCAGACTCTCAACCACTGCACCACCAGGGAAGCCCTGTGCTATTTTTTAATTCTATTTTAATTTTCCCTGCTTTCTCTGAGTAAAGATTTATAAATAACTAGGTAATTGGTGGAGGGAGTAATATTGGATGAAGTTTGAGGCTTAGGAAAAGAATGAAGAAACTAGGATTATACTTAAGACATTTTGCTCTAATGATTAATGATGAGTCAACAAAAATAAATCCAACAAAAGGATACACAGATTTGAGGAGTAATAAAAGATATACATACTTTGAACATATTTGGTTGAGGTTCCTAAGGAATAGTCATGTAAAGGTGTCTGTTAGGGCTTCCCTGGTGGCACAGCGGTTGAGAGTCCACCTGCTGATGCAGGGGACACAGGTTCTTGTCCCAGTCCAGGAAGATCCCACATGCTGACCGCAGAGTGGCTAGGCCCGTGAGCCATGGCCGCTGAGCCTGCACGTCCGGAGCCTGTGCTCCACAATGGGAGAGGCCACAACAGTGAGAGGCCCACGTACTGCAAAAAAAAAAAAAAAAGGTGTCTCTTAACTTTTGGAACTCTCAGTCTGAAATTTTAGATACAATAGAAAACATGGTGACTGAGACCAAATAAGCTGAGTCAATACAATTAAGGTAAACAAGAATACTGGTGGAATGCTAACAATGAATGCAATGTATCAGAATCATCTGCTCTATTTTTTTGAAGATTCAGGCTCCTGAAATATTCCTCAGATCTACTTTGATGATGGGGCCCAAGAATCTACTTAAAAACTTTTTTAACATAAGCATTACAAGTGATATAATGGATAATAAAACTTGAGATCCATAGATTTAATTGGGCAATAGAAGAAAAGAACAAATAAGCAGGTATGATATAAAGGTAAAAAAAAAATGCCAAGAAAATATGGTCACAAAGAGTAGGGAAGGAGATCAAGGAGAAAATGGTTAGTAGGCTTAATGGTGCACAGAGATCAAATAACACAAGATCTGAAATGTTTCTACTAGATTTACAATCCAGCAGTCGTTGGTAACCTTTCACAAACAGTATCAGCAAAATAGTAAGGAAAAAATAGAAAGCTGAACACTGAAGACTGAGGAGCGAGTTTATGGAGAAGTTGAAACAACAAATCTGGATCCTTTTTCCACAAATTTTATCATGAAGGAAAATTTTAGATAATATAATGTGCAGAGCAGAAAGCAAAGTGAAGTGATAGATTTTTATTTCACTTTTAAAGGGTGAAGAAGCTTATTCAAGTAAACTACAAAATATACATTTTTTTCTAGTCAATGTAACATCAAACAAACAATCCTTTAACCAATTCATCACTTATATAACTCATAATTCCACACTGTGGCTCCTGTTTCATAACAGTATGCCCAAATGAACCTGTAATTTCCTCTCATTAAAGGGGTGGAGGAAGTAAGATATGCTAGAATTCACATATTATTGAAAAACAAAATATTAGAAAGGGCTCAATTGTTTAAAATGTTGACAAATGTTTAAACAATCAACGTCAGCGGTTTACTACAAATCTAGTAGACTGCATGTTGCATTCCTTGATGTGTGATTAAATCCTTATAAGTAATTCAACACACATATCCTGAGAGCAAGGGAAGTCTCAGAAAGGTAGCTACAACATAAAAATATGTCTGGTTGTCACTTATTAATGAGGCCAACAATCCTTTATACATGAGTCTTTTATGAAAGATTCCACTGAATGCTTTATGCTATTGAGTTTTTTGCTCAATACAGACAATTTGGGAATAAGCAAATAAAAGTCAATGTTGTCTTCAAGTAATCATTTTTCTGGTGCTTGATTCCCCCTGCCACTACATTTTTATTGTGTTTGGGCATTGAGGGTAGAAATAATTAAAAGGATTTTCATTTTGTATCCTCACTGTGTTTAGAAAGCATCAAATTAATGTTTAAAACAATGTCTTCCTGAGTTGATGCTTGCTGAAGAAGGAGGGGAGGGAGGATTTTGTAGAAAGTCTCTTTGTATCTCTTACCAAAATAATGACAAAGACTCCATTGTTTTGAACATTTGCCACCCATACTTAAATTAGCAGACATATGCAATGCCATTCAAACTTGAGAAAAAATGCTTTATCTGAGATCTTAATAGAAGTTAATTGAAAGCTTGGCTGGATTAATTACCATAAAACATTTCATATAGATAAGACCAGGGAAACTAAACTGCTTAAACATGAGATTTTTTTCCCCCTGCAGTCCATTGTGTATCTCAACACTCAATGAAGATTTTGGAAAAGTATGTGCTTGCCATGTGGGATTCTAGTAGCAAAGCAAGTGCATTTGGTCATCATATATGCTTTAGTTATTAGCAAGAAAATGCTTATAATTGTAATTTTATTAGTTTTAGTAGTGGTGCTGATAACTCACCCTTATTGGACAATGCTAATCCTGGCCACTGTGCTAAGTATTTTATTGTAATATATAATTTAACTCTTGTTGTACAAAATTTAATACCTTTCTTTTACTGATGAAGGAATTGAAGAAAAAATATGTTAAATAGCTTGCCCAAGATACACAATTAGTACTGGGCAGACAAAATACTAGAACTAAATTTGTCACAAGATTGAACTTGAGATTTTACCCCTTGTTCCTTACTGTTTCTGATTGAATGTGGTATAAATCCCAGTCCAGCATGACCTTGTGAGATATCTTCACAGGTAGAAATGCAATACTATGTTTTTTTGCACACAACAAGGATCACCATTAGATTAGTCTGTTTATAATAACTAAAATATTTTTGTGTAGATTTTTGTAAAATATGTGTGTGCATACATACAAAGCAGAAGAATTTTAGTAATTTTTAAGCCATAATTAACATATATAGGCTAGTCCATAGCCTGGGTTAAATAGCTAAGTCCAATGACCAAAAAAAAAGGATTTTTGATAAAAAATAAACAATAATCACATATGGCTTCAGTTCCTTTAAGAAAGTTACATATGGGGAGGAGTTTCAAGATGGCAGAAGAGTAAGATGCAGAGATCACCTTGCTCTCCACAAATACATCAGAAATACATCTACACGTGGAACAGATCCCATAGACACCTACTGAATGCTGGCAGGAGACCTCAGACCTCCCAAAAGGCAAGAAACTCCCCACATACCTGGGTAGGGCAAAAGAAAAAAGAAAAAAACAGAGACAAAAGAATAGGGAGAGGACCTGCACCAGTGGGAGTGCGCTGTGAAGGAGGAAAGGTTTCCACACACTAGGAAGCCCCTTAATGGTTGGAGACTGCTGGTGGCGGAGGGGGAAGCTTTCTTTGGAGCCCCGGGGTAGAGTGCAGCAACACGGGTGCGGAGGGCAAAGCAGAAAGATTCCCACACAGAGAATTGGTGCCAACCAGCACTCACTGGCCCGAGAGGCTTATCTGCTCACCCGCTGGGGCGGGCGGGGACTGGGAGCTTAGTCTCGGGCATCGGTCAGATCGCAGGGAGAGGACTGGCGGTGTGAACACAGCCTGAAGGGGTTAGTGCACCACGGCTAGCCGGGAGGAAGACCAGGAAATAGTGTGGACCAGCCGAAGAGGCAAAAGACCTTTTCTTCCCTCTTTGTTTCCTGGTGCGCGAGGAGAGGGGATTAAGAGCGCGGCTTAAAGGAGCTCCAGAGACGGGCGCAAAACGCGGCTATCAGCACGGACCCCAGAGATGGGCAGGAGACATAAGGCTGCTGCTGCAGCCACCAAGAAGACTGTGTGAGAGCACAGGTCACCAACCATACCTCCCTTCCGGGGAGCCTGTGCAGCCCGCCACTGTCAGTGTCCCGTGATCCAGGGACAACAGCCCTGGGAGAACACAGGGCGCGCCTCAGGCTGTTGCAGCATCACTCTGGCCTCTGCCGCCGCAGGATTGCCCCACATCCGTACCCCTCCCTCGCCATGGTCTGAGTGAGCCAGAGCCCCCAAATCACCTGCTTCTTTAATCTTGTCCTGTCTGAGCGAAGAACAAATGCCCTTAGGTGAGCTACACGCAGAGGTAGGTCCAAATCTAAAGCTGAACCCCAGGAGCTGTATGAACAAAGAAGAGAAAGGGAAATTTCTCCCACCAGCTTCAGGAGCAGCAGATTAAATCTCCACAATCAACTTGAAGTGCCCTGCAACTGTGGAATACCTGAATATACAAGGAATCATCCCAAACTGAGGAGGTGAACTTTAGGAGAAAAGATATATTTTTCTTCTCCTTTTTCTCTTTTTGTGAGTGTGTATGTGTATGCTTCTGTGTGTGATCTTGTCTGTATAGCTTTGTTTTTTACCATTTGTCCTAGGGTTCTGTCTGTCCGTTTTTTTGCTTGTTTTCTCTAAATTTTTTTTATTAATATTTTTTTATTTTAATAACTTTATTTTATTTCACTTTATTTTATTTTATGTTCTTTATTTCTTTGTTTCTATTTTTCTCACTTTTATTCTGAGCCATGTGGAAGAAAGTTTCTTGGTGCTCCAGCGAGGTGTCAGGGCTGTGCCTCTGAGGTGGGAGAGCCAACTTCAGGACACTGGTTCACAAGAGACCTCCCAGTTCCATGTGATACCAAATGGCAAAAATCTCTCAGAGATTTCCATCTCAATGCCAAGAAACAGCTTCACTCAACGACCAGGAAGCTACAGTGCTGGACACCCTATGACAAACAAGTAGCAAGAAAGGAACACAACCCCATCCATTAGAACAGAGGCTGCCTAAGATCATAATAAGGCCACAGACACCCCAAAACACACAACCAGACGTGGACCTGCCCACCAGAAAGACAAGATCCAGCCTCATCCACCAGAAAACAGGCACTAGTCCCCTCCACCAGGAAGCCTACACAACCCACTGAACCAATCTTAGCCATTGGGGACAGACACCAAAAACAACAGGAACTATGAACCTGCAGCCTGCAAAAAGGAGACCCCAAACACAGTAAGTTAAGCAAAATGAGAAGACAGAAAAACACACAACAGATGAAGAAGCAAGGTAAAAACCCACGAGACCTAACAAATGAAGAGGAAATAGGCAGTCTACCTGAAAAAAACCTTCAGAATAATGATAGTAAAGATGATCCAAAATCTTGGAAATAGAATAGAGAAAATATAAGAAACTTTTAACAAGGACCTAGAAGAAGTAAAGAGCAAACAAACAATGATGAACAACACAGAAAATGAAACTAAAAATTCTCTAGAAGGGATCAATAGCAGAATAACAGAGGCAGAAGAACGGGTAAGTGACCTGGAAGAAAAAATATTGGAAATAACTACTGCAGACCAGAATAAAGAAAAAAGAATGAATAGAACTGAGGACAGTCTCAGAGACCTCTGGGACAACATTAATTGTATCAAAATTCGAATTATAGGGGTCCCAGAAGAAGAAGAGAAAAAGAAAGGGACTGAGAAAATATTTGAAGAGATTATAGTTGAAAACTTCCCTAATATGAGAAAGGAAATAATTAATCAAGTCCAGGAAGCACAGAGTCCCATACAGGATAAATCCAAGGAGAAACACACCAAGACACATATTAATCAAAGTATCAAAAATGAAGTACAAAGAAAAAATATTAAAAGCAGCAAGGGAAAAACAACCAATAACACACAAGGGAATCCCCATAAGGTTAAAAGCTGATCTTTCAGCAGAAACTCTGCAAGCCAGAAGGGAGTGGCAGGACATATTTAAAGTGATGAAGGAGAAAAATCTACAACAAGCTTACTCTACCTTACAAGGATCTCCTTCAGATTTGATGTAGAAATTAAAACCTTTACAGACGAGCAAAAGCTAAGAGAATTCAGCACCACCAAACTAGCTTTACAACAAATGCTAAAGGAACTTCTCTAGGCAGGAAATACAAAAGAAGGAGAAGATCTACAATAACACACAATTAAGAAAATGGTAATAGGAACATACATATAGATAATTACCTTAAATGTAAATGAAATAAATGCTCCAACCAAAACACATAGACGGGGAATGGATACAAAAACAAGACCCGTATATATGCTGTCTACAGGAGACCCACTTCAGACCCAGGGACACATACTGACTGAAAGTGAGGGGATGGAAAAAGATATTCCATGAAAATGGAAATCAAAAGAAAGCTGGAGTAGCAATTCTCATATCAGACAAAATAGACTTTAAAATAAGGACTATTACAAGAGACAAAGAAAGACACTACATAATGATCAAGGGATCAGTCCAAGAAGAAGATATAACAATTCAAAATATTTATGCACCCAACATAGGAGCACCTCACTACATAAGGCAAATACTAACAGCCATAAAAGGGGAAATCGTCAGTAACACAAATATAGTAGGGTACTTTAACACCCCACTTTCACCAGTGGATAGATCATCCAAAATGAAAATAAATAAGATACACAAGCTTTAAATGATACATTAAAAAAGGTGGACTTCATTGATATTTATAGGACACTCCATTGAAAAACAACAGACTACACATTCTTCTCAAGTGCTCATGGAATATTCTCCAGGATAGATCATATCTTGTGTCACAAATCAAGTCTTGGTAAATTTAAGAAAATTGATATCATATCAAGTATCTTTTCTGACCACAACACTATGAGAGTAGATATCAATTACAGGAAAAAATATGTAAAAAATACAAACACAGGGAGGCTAAACAATACACTACTTAATAACCAAGAGATCACTGAAGAAATCAAAGGGGGAATCAAAAAATACCTAGAAACAGGGCTTCCCTGGTGGCGCAGTGGTTGAGAGTCCACCTGCCAATGCAGGGGACACAGGTTCATGCCCTGGTCTGTGAAGATCCCACATGCCACGGAGCAGCTAGGCCCATGAGCCATGGCCAATGAGCCTTCACTTTCAGAGCCTGTGCTTCACAACGGGAGAGGCCACAACAGTGAGAGGCCCACGTACCACAAAAAATCCAAAAAACAAACAACAACAAAAAAACCTAGCAACAAATGACAATGAAAACATGATGACACATAACCTATGGGATTCAGCAAAAGCAGTTCTAAGGGGGAACTTTATAGCAATAAAATCCTACCTCAAGAAAGAAGAAACATCTCAAATGAACAACCTAACTTTACACATACAGTAATTAGAGAAAGAAAAACAAAAACAAAAAGAAAATCAAAGTTAGCAGAAGGAAAGAAATCATAAAGATCAGATCAGAAATAAATCAAAAAGAAATGAAAGAAATGATAGCAAAAATCAATAAAACTAACAGCTGGTTCTTTGAGAAGATAAACAAAATTGATTAATCATTAGCCAGACTCATCAAGAAAAAAAGGGAGAGAACTCAAATCAATAGAAATAGAAATGAGAAAGGAGAAGTAACAACTGACACTGCAGAAATACAAAGGATAATGAGAGATTACTACAAGGAGCTCTATGTCAATAAAATGGGCAACCTGGAAGAAATGGAATAATTCTTAGAAATGCACAACCTTCCGAGACTGAAACAGGAAGAAAAAGATGAACAGATCAATCACAAGCACTGAAATTGAAACTGTGATTAAAAATATTCCAACAAGCAAAAGCCCAGGGCCAGATGGCTCCACAGGCAAATTCTATCAAACAATTAGAGAGGAGCTAATACCTATCCTTCTCAAACTCTTCCAAAATATAGCAGAGGGAGGAACACTCCCAAACTCATTCTACGAAGCCACCATCACCCTGATACCAAAACCAAACAAAGATGTCACAAAGAAAGAAAACTACACGTCAATAACACTGACAAACATAGATGATAAACTCCTCTACAAAATATTAATAAACAGAATCCAACAGCACACTAAAAGGATCAAACACCATGATCAAGAGGAGTTTATCCCAGGAATGCAAGGATTCTTCAATATATGCAAATCAATCAATGTGATGCACCATATTTACAAATTGAAGGAGAAAAAACATATGATCATCTCAATACAGAGAAAGTTTTGACAAAATTCAACCCCAATTTATGATACCCACCCTAGAGAAAGACATAGAGGGAAATTTCAACATAATACATGCCATATATGAAAAACCACACACAACGTTGTCCTCAATGGTGAAAAACTGAAAGCATTTCCACTAAGATCAGGAACAAGACAAGGTTGCCCACTCTCACCACTCTTATTCAACATAGTTTTGGAAGTTTTACCCACAGCTACCAAAGAAGAAAAGGAAATAAAGGAATCCAAATCAGAAAAGAAGAAGTAAAGCCATCACTGTTTGCAGATGACATGATACTATACATAGAGAATCCTAAAGATGCTACCAGAAAACTACTAGAGCTAATCAATGAATTTGGTAAAGTAGCAGGATGCTAAATTAATGCACAGAAATCTCTAACATTCTTATAAATTAATGATGAAAAGTCTGAAAATGAAATTAAGAAATCACTCCTATTTACCGTTGCAACAAAAAGAATAAAATATCTAGGAATAAACCTACCTAAGGAGACAAAAGACCTGTATGCAGAAAATTATAAGATACTGATGAAAGACATTAAAGATGATACACATAGATGGAGACATACACCATGTTCTTGGATTGGAAGAATCAACATTGTGAAAATGACTCTACTATCCAAAGCAATCTACAGATTCAATGCAATCCCTTTCAAACTACCACTGGCATTTTTCACAGAACTAGAACAAAAAATGTCACAATTTGTATGGAAATGCAAACTACCCCAAATACCCAAAGCAATCTTGAGAAAGAAAAACGGAGCTGGAGGACTCAGGCTCCTTGACTCCAGACTATACTACAAAGGTACAGTAATCAAGACAGTATGGTGCTAGCACAAAAACAGAAATATAGATCAATAGAACAGGATAGAAACCCATAGTTAAACCCACACACCTATTGTCACCTTATCTTTGATAAAGGAAGCAAGAATATACAGAGAAAAGTTAGCCTCTTCAATAAGTGGTTCTGGGAAAACTGGACAGGTACATTTAAAACTATGGAATTAGAACACTCCCTAACACCATATACAAAAATAAACTCAAAATGCATTAAAGACCTAAATGTAAGGTTAGACACTATCAAACTCTTAGAGGAAAACATAGGCAGAACACTCTATGATATAACTCACAGCAAGATCCTTTTTGACCCACCTCCTAGAGAAATGGAAATAAAAACAAAAATAAATGGGACCCAATGAAACTCAAAAACTTCTGCACAGCAAAGGAAACCATAAACAAGACCAAAAGACAACTCTCAGGATGGGAGAAAATATTTGCAGATGAAGCAACTGACAAAAGATTAATCTCCAAAACATGCAAGAAACACTTGCAGCTCAATATCAAAAAAGCAAACAACTTAGTCCAAAAATGGGCAGAAGACCCAAACAGACATTTCTCCAAAGAAGATATACAGATTGCCAACAAACACATGAAAGAATGCTCAACATCATAAATCATTAGAGAAATGCAAATCAAAATTACAATGAGATATCATCTCATACCGGTCAGAATTGCCATCATCGAAAAATCTACAAACAATAAATGCTGGGGAGGGTGTGGAGGAAATTGAACCCTCTTGCACTGTTGGTGGGAATGTACATTGATACAGCCACTTTGGAGAACAGTATGGAGGTTCCTTACAAATCTACAAATAGAACTACCATACAACACAGCAATCCCACTACTGGCCATATTCTCTGAGAAAACCATAATTCAAAAAGAGTCATGTACCAAAAGATTCATTGCAGTTCTATTTACAATAGCGAGGATATGGAAGCAACCTAAGTGTCCATCAACAGATGAATGGATAAAGAAGATGTGGCACATATATACAATGGACTATTACTCAGCCATAAAAAAAAAGAAATTGAGTTATTTGTAGTGAGGTGCATGGACCTAGAGTCTGTCATACAGAGTGAAGTAAGTCGGAAAGAGAAAAATACCATATGCTAACACATATATATGGAATCTAAGAAAAAAAAAAGAAAAAAGGTCATGAAGAACTTAGGGGGAAGATGGGAACAAATACACAGACCTACTAGAGAATAGACTTGAGGATATGGGGAGGGGAAAGGGTACACTGTGACAAAGTGAGACAGTGGCATGGACGTATATACACTACCAAACATAAAATAGATAGCTAGTGGGAAGCAGCTGCATAGCACAGGGAGATCAGCTCGGTGATTTGTGACCACCTAGAGGGGTGGGATATGGAGGGTGGGAGGGAGGAAGACACAAGAGGGAAGAGATATGGGAACATATGTATATGTATATGTATAACTGATTCACTTTGTTATAAAACAGAAACTAACACACCATTGTAAAGCAATTATATTCCAATAAAGATGTTAAAAACATTAAAAAAATTTAAAAAAAAGAAAGTTACATATAACACTAAGACTCTATCTCAAGTTTTGGAACCTAGAACACAAAAACTAATAGATATAGAGATTTCATAGTGAGATGAAAGAACGATCAGGCTCCTAGTTAAATTCTCTGACATCTTGGACTGAAAGTCTAGCTTCTTAGCTATCAGTCCATAAGTCATTAAAACAAACAACAACAGCAACAACTCAGTGAGGAATTAAAATACTCCAAGTCATACAAAGTAAAGCACCTTAGTAGAATATTTTTTTCTGACTTATAACTTGTCTGTATTTGACAGCTCTGGTGATTTCATTGGGCTAAGTAAGAAAATATTGCTTTTGGTCTTCACCTATCTTCTTTCTGTCCTCCTGTTTTTGGGGAAGGGGATAGAGTAATTATCCTTAAATGTGCCCTTATTTAGTGTCGCTGCAAAAACTATAAGAAAATAAGTCATTAGATGAAAACACAGTGGTTTTGTTTGGGTATCTTCAGAAGTAAAGATTCAAAGGAAGGGTTTTATTTAGGAGATGAAGGAGAACTCTGATAAGGGAGTGAAAAATGAGACAAGGAAAGGCAGCCAATAAAAAGTGTGTTACAAAGTCCCCTACCACTGTGGGCACCAGTAGCTTAATCCTGCACAGAAACCTCCAAGAGCAAAGCATGCAATACTTGGCTGAGATTTATCTCACCTGAAGCATGAGAGAACCGAGAAGTTTATACCAACTTTCATCCATCATTGGTTGGAGATTGTCTGCTTTCTTTCTATAGAGACAATTTGTTCTTCAGAAGGCAGAGGTTCTTGCAGACAATTGACTTTATGAATTTTGCTTACCAAAGCTTAAAACCGGGGGGGACCTTGAAGATGGCGGAAGAGTAAGACGCGTAGATCGCCTTCCTCCCCACGGATACACCAGAAATACATCCACACGTGGAACAACTCCTACAGAACTCCTACTGAAGGCTGGTAGAAGACCTCAGACCTCCCAAAAGGCAAGAAACTCCCCATGTGCCTGGGTAGGGCAAAAGAAAAAACAGAGACAAAAGAATAAGGACGGTACCTGCACCAGTGGGAGGGAGCTGTGAAGGAGGAAAAGTTTCCACACACTAGGAAGCCCCTCCGCGGGCGGAGACTGCGGGAGGCGGAGGGGGGAGTTTCGGGACGCGGAGTAGTGCACAGCGACGGGTGCGGAGGGCAAAGCGGGGAGATTCCTGCACAGACGATCGGTGCCGACCAGCACTCACCAACCCGAGAGGCTTGTCTGCTCACCCGCCGGGGTGGGCGGGGCTGCGAGCTGAGGCTCGGGTTTTGGTTTTGGACGGAGCTCAGGGAGAGGACTGGGGTTGGTGGCTTGAACATAGCCTGAAGGGGTTAGTGCACCACGACTAGCCGGGAGGGAGTTCTGGGAAAAGCCTGCACCTGCCGAAGAGGAAAGAGACTTTTTCTTCCCTCTTTGTTTCCTGGTGTGCGAGGAGAGGGGTTTAAGAGCGCTGCTTAAAGGATCTCCAGAGACGGGCGCGAGCCGCGGCTAAAAGCGCGAACCCCAGAGACGGGCGCGAGCTGAGGCTGAAAGCGCAAACCCCAGAGACGGGCGTGAGCCGCGGCTAAAACCGCGGACCCCAGAGACAGGCGGGAGACGCTAAGGCTGCTGCTGCCGCCACCAAAGGGGCCTGTGTGCGAGCACAGGTCACTCTCCACACCCCTCTTACGCGGAGCCTGTGCAGCCCGCCACTGCCAGGTTCCCGGGATCCAGGGACAACTTTCCCGGGACAACGCACGGCGGGCCTCAGGCTGGTGCAACGTCACGTCACCTCTGCCACCGCAGGCCCGCCCCGCACGCAGTGCCCCTCCTTCCCCCATCCCCCAACCCCCGGCCTGAGTGAGCCGGAGGCCCCGAATCAGCGGCTCCTTTAACCCCGTCCTGTCTGAGCGAAAAAACAGACGCCCTCCAGCAACCTACACGCAGAGGCAGGGCCAAATCCAAAGCTGAGCTCCTGTGAGCTGTGAGAACAAAGAAGAGAAAGGGAAATCTCTCCCAGCAGCCACAGAAGCAGTGGATTAAAGCTCCACAATCAACTTGATGTGCCCTGCATCTGTGGAATACCTGAATAGACAGGGAGTGATCCCAAATTGAAGAGGTGGAATTTAGGAGCGAGATCTATGATTTTTTTTTTCCCTTTTCCTCTTTTTGTGAATGTGTACGTGTATGCTTCTGTGTGAGATCTTGTCTGTATACTCTTGCTTCCACCATTTGTCCTAGGGCTCTATCCGTCCATGATTTTTTTTAGAAATTCTTTTTCTTAATAATTAAGTTTAATTTTAATAACTTTATTATACTTTACCTTCGTTCTTTCTTTCTTTCCTTCCTTCCTTCCCTCCTTTAGACAACGAATCACCCCAAATTGAGGAGGTGGTCTCTGAGAGCAAGATTTATGATTTTCCCCCCTTTACCTCTTTTTGTGAAGGTGTATGTGTATGCTTCTGTGTAAGATTTTCTCTGTATAGCTTTGCTTCCAACATTTGTCCTAAGGTTCTATCCGTCCCTTTTTTTTTTCTAAATATTTTTTAATTCAATAACTATATTATACTTTATTTTATTTTTACTGTATCATCTTTCTTTCTGTCTTTTTTCCTTCTCTCCCTCCTTCCTTCCTTCCTCCCTCCCTCCCTCCCTCCTTTCTTTCCTTCTTTGCTTCTTTCTTCCTTCCTTCCTTTCCTCCTTTCCTTCTTTCTTTACTCATACTTCTACTAATTCTCTCTACTTTTTCTCCCTTTTATTCTGAGCTGTGTGGATGAAAGGCTCTTGGTGCTCCAGCCAGGAGTCAGGGCTCTGCCTCTGAAGTAGGAGAGCCAACTTTAGGACACTGGTCAACAAGAGACCTCCCAGCTCCACATAATATTAAACGGTGGAAATCTCCCAGAGACCTCCATCTTAACACCAGCACCCAGCTTCACTCAACGACCAGCAAGCCACAGTGCTGGACAACCTATGCCAAACAACTAGCAAAACAGGAACACAACCACACCCATTAGCAGAGAGGCTGCCTAAAATCAGAATAAGGCCACAGACACCCCAAAACACACCACCAGACGTGAACCTGCCCACTAGAGAGACAAGATCCAGCCTCATCTAGCACAACACAGGCACTAGTCCCCTCCACCAGGAAGCCTACACAACCCACTGAAACAACCTTAGCCACTGGAGACAGACATCAAAAACAACGGGAACTACGAAAGTGCAGCCTGCAAAAAGGAGACCCCAAACACAGTAAGATAAGCAAAATGAGAAGACAGAAAAACACAAAGCAGATGAAGGAGCAAGATAAAAACCCACCAGACCTAACAAATGAAGAGGAAATAGGCAATCTACCTGAAAAAGAATTCAGAATAATGATAGTAAGGATGATCCGAAGTCTTGGAAGTAGAATGGACAAAATGCAAGAAACAGTTAACTAGGACCTAGAAGAACTAAAGATGAAACAAACAACGATGAACAACGCAATAAATGAAATTAAAACCACTCTAGATAGGATCAATAGCAGAATAACTGAGGCAGAAGAATGGATAAGTGACCTGGAAGATAAAGTAGTGGAAATAACTACTGCAGAGCAGAATAAAGAAAAAAGAATGAAAAGAACTGAGGACAGTCTCAGAGACCTCTGGGACAACATGAAACGCACCAACATTCGAATTATAGGGGTTCCAGAAGAAGAAGAAAGAAAGAAAGGGACTGAGAAAATATTTGAAGAGATTATAGTTGAAAACTTCCCCAATATGGGAAAAGAAATAGTTAATCAAGTCCAGGAAGCACAGAGAGTCCCATACAGGATAAATACAAGGAGAAACACGCCAAGACACATATTAATCAAACTGTCAAAAATTAAATACAAAGAAAGCATATTAAAAGCAGCAAGGGGAAAACAACAAATAACCCACAAGGGAATCCCCATAAGGTTAACAGCTGATCTCTCAGCAGAAACCCTACAAGCCAGAAGAGAGTGGCAGGACATACTGAAAGTGATGAAGGAGAAAAGCCTGCAACCAAGACTACTCTACCCAGCAAGGATCTCATTCATATTTGATGGAGAAATTAAAACCTTTACAGACAAGCAAAAGCTGAGAGAGCTCAGCACCACCAAACCAGCTTTACAACAAATGCTAAAGGAACTTCTCTAGACATGAAACACAAGAGAAGGAAACGACCTATAGTAGCGAACCCAAAACAATATAGAAAATGGGAATAGGAACATACATATCGATAATTACCTTAAATGTAAATGGACTAAATGCTCCCACCAAAAGACACAGATTGGCTGAATGGATACAAAAACAAGACCCTTATATGTGCTGTCTACAAGAGACCCACTTCAGACCTAGAGACACATACAGACTGAAAGTAAGGGGATGGAAAAAGATATTCCATGCAAATGGAAACCAAAAGAAAGCTGGAGTAGCAATTCTCATATCAGACAAAATAGACTTTAAAATAAGGACTATTAAAAGGGACAAAGAAGGACACTACATAATGATCAAGGGATCGATCCAAGAAGAAGATATAACAATTGTAAATATTTATGCACCCAACATAGGAGCACCTCAATACATAAGGCAAATACTAACAACCATAAAAGGGGAGATCAACAGTAACACATTCATAGTAGGGGACTTTAACACCCCACTTTCACTCATGGACAGATCATCCAAAATGAAAATAAATAAGGAAACACAAGCTTTAAATGATACATTAAACAAGATGGACTTAATTGATATTTATAGGACACTCCATCCAAAAACAACAGAATACACATTTTTCTCAAGTGCTCATGGAACATTCTCCAGGATAGATCATATCTTGGCTCACAAATCAAGCCTTGGTAAATTTAAGAAAACTGAAATTGTATCAAGTATCTTTTCTGACCACAACACCATGAGACTAGATATCAATTACAGGAAAAGATCTGTAAAAAATACAAACACATGGAGGCTAAACAATACACTACTTAATAATGAAGCGATCACTGAAGAAATCAAAGAGGAAATAAAAAAATACCTAGAAACAAATGACAATAGAGACACAATGACCCAAAACCTATGGGATGCAGCAAAAGCAGTTCTAAGGGGGAAGTTTATAGCAATACAAGCCCACCTTAATAAGCAGGAAACATCTCGAATAAACAACCTATCCTTGCACCTCAAGCAATTAGAGAAAGAAGAACAAAAAAACCCCAAAGCTAGCAGAAGGAAAGAAATCATAAAAATCAGATCAGAAATAAATGAAAAAGAAATGAAGGAGACCATAGCAAAGATCAATAAAACTAAAAGCTGGTTCTTTGAGAAGATAAACAAAATAGATAAACCGCTAGCCAGACTCATCAAGAAAAAACGGGAGAAGACTCAAATCAATAGAATTAGAAATGAAAAAGGAGAAGTAACAACTGACACTGCAGAAATAAAAAAAATCATGAGAGATTACTACAAGCAACTCTATGCCAATAAAATGGACAATCTGGAAGAAATGGACAAATTCTTAGAAATGCACAACTTGCCAAGACTGAATCAGGAAGAACTAGAAAATATGAACAGACCAATCACAAGCACTGAAATTGAAACTGTGATTAAAAACCTTCCAACAAACAAAAGCCCAGGACCAGATGGCTTCACAGGTGAATTCTATCAAACGTTTAGAGAAGAGCTAACACCTATCCTTCTCGAACTCTTCCAAAATATAGCAGAGGGAGGAACACTCCCAAATTCCTTCTACGAGGCCACCATCACCTTGATACCAAAACCAGACAAGGATGTCACAAAGAAAGAAAACTACAGGCCAATATCACTGATGAACATAGATGCAAAAATCCTCAACAAAATACTAGCAAACAGAATCCAACAGCACATTAAAAGGATCATACACCATGATCAAGGTGGGTTTATTCCAGGAATGCAAGGATTCTTCAATATACGCAAATCTATCAATGTGATAAACCATATTAACAAATTGAAGGAGAAAAACCATATGATCATCTCAATAGATGCAGAGAAAGCTTTCGACAAAATTCAACACCCATTTATGATAAAAACCCTCCAGAAAGTAGGCATAGAGGGAACTTTCCTCAACATAATAAAGGCCATATATGACAAGCCCACAGCAAACATCATCCTCAATGGTGAAAAACTGAAAGCATTTCCACTAAGATCAGGAACAAGACAAGGTTGCCCACTCTCACCACTCTTATTCAACATAGTTTTGGAAGTTTTAGCCACAGCAATCAGAGAAGAAAAGGAAATAAAAGGAATCCAAATCGGAAAAGAAGAAGTAAAGCTGTCACTGTTTGCAGATGACATGATACTATACATAGAGAATCCTAAAGATGCTACCAGAAAACTACTAGAGCTAATCAATGAATTTGGTAAACTAGCAGGATACAAAGTTAATGCACAGAAATCTCTGGCATTTCTATATACTAATGATGAAAAATCTGAAAGTGAAATCAAGAAAACACTCCCATTTACCACTGCAACAAAAAGAATAAAATATCTAGGAATAAACCTACCTAAGGAGACAAAAGACCTGTATGCAGAAAATTATAAGACACTGATGAAAGAAATTAAAGATGATACAAATAGATGGAGAGATATACCATGTTCTTGGATGGGAAGAATCAACATTGTGAAAATGACTCTACTACCCAAAGCAATCTACAGATTCAATGCAATCCCTATCAAACTACCACTGGCATTTTTCACAGAACTAGAACAAAAAATTTCGCAATTTGTATGGAAACACAAAAGACCCCGAATAGCCAAAGCAATCTTGAGAACGAAAAAAGGAGCTGGAGGAATCAGGCTCCCTGACTTCAGACTATACTACAAAGCAACAGTAATCAAGACAATATGGTACTGTCACAAAAACAGAAAGATAGATCAGTGGAACAGGATAGAAAGCCCAGAGATAAACCCACGCACATATGGACACCTTATCTTTGATAAAGGAGGCAGGAATGTACAGTGGAGAAAGGACAGCCTCTTCAATAAATGGTGCTGGGAAAACTGGACAGGTACATGTAAAAGTATGAGATTAGATCACTCCCTAACACCATACACAAAAATAAGCTCAAAATGGATTAAAGACCTAAATGTAAGGCCAGAAACTATCAAACTCTTAGAAGAAAACATAGGAAGAACACTCTATGACATAAATCACAACAAGATCCTTTCTGACCCACCTCCTAGAGTAATGGAAATAAAAACAAAAATAAACAAATGGGACCTAATGAAACTTCAAAGCTTTTGCACAGCAAAGGAAACCATAACCTAGACCAAAAGACAACCCTCAGAATGGGAGAAAACATTTGCAAATGAAGCAACTGACAAAGGATTAATCTCCAAAATTTACAAGCAGCTCATGCAGCTCAATAACAGAAAAACAAACAACCCCATCCAAAAATGGGCAGAAGACCTAAATAGACATTTCTCCAAAGAAGATATACAGAATGCCAACAAACACATGAAAGAATGCTCAACATCATTAATCATTAGAGAAATGCAAATCAAAACTACAATGAGATATCATCTCAAACCAGTCAGAATGGCCATCATCAAAAAATCTATTAACAATAAATGCTGGAGAGGGTGTGGAGAAAAGGGGACACTCTTGCACTGCTGGTGGGAATGTGAAATGGTTCAGCCACTATGGAGAACAGTATGGAGGTTCCTTAAAAAGCTACAAATAGAATTACCATATGACCCAGCAATCCCACTACTGGGCATATACCCTGAGAAAACCAAAATTCAAAAAGAGTCATGTACCAAAATGTTCATTGCAGCTCTATTTACAATAGCCCGGAGATGGAAACAACCTAAGCGCCCATCATCGGATGAATGGATAAAGAAGATGTGGCACATATACACAATGGAATATTACTCAGCCTTAAAAAGAAATGAAATTGAGCTATTTGTAATGAGATGGATAGACCTAGAGTCTGTCATACAGAGTGAAGTAAATCAGAAAGAAAAAGACAAATACCGTATGCTAACACATATATATGGAATTTAAGGGAAAAAAATGTCATGAAGAACCTAGGGGTAAGACAGGAATAAAGACGCAGACCTACTGGAGAACGGACTTGAGGATATGGGGAGGGGGAAGGGTGAGTTTTGACAGGGCGAGAGAGAGTCATGGACATATACACACTAACAAACGTAGTAAGGTAGATAGCTGGGGGGAAGCAGCCGCAAGGCACAGGGATATTAGCTCGGTGCTTTGTGAAAGCCTGGAAGGGTGGGATGGGGAGAGTGGGAGGGAGGGAGACGCAAGAGGGAAGACATATGGGAACATATGTATATGTATAGCTGATTCACTTTGTTATAAAGCAGAAACTAACACACCATTGTAAAGCAATTATACCCCAATAAAGATGTTTTAAAAAAAAAAAAAAGCTTAAAACCATTGGAGAGATTATGATTGGTATCCTTAGCATGTGGCAAAGCAGAGTTCAGCATACAGATGGCCAACAGGCACATGAAAATATGCTCAACATCGCTGATTACTAGAGAAATACAAATCAAAACCACAGTGAGGTATTACTTCACACAAGTCAGAATGGCCATCATCAAAAAGTCTACAAATAATAAATGTTGGAGAGAGTGTGGAGAAAAGGGAACCCTCCTACACTGTTGGTGGGAATGTAAATTGATGTAGCCACTATGAAGAACAGTATAGAAGTTCCTTAAAAAAACTAAAAATAGAATTACCATATGATCCAGCAATCCCACTCCTGGTCATATATCTGGAAGAGATGAAAAATCTAATTCAAAAAGATACAAGCACCCCCAATGTTCATAACAGCACTATTTACAATAGCCAAGACATGGAAGCAAACTAAGTGTCCATCAACAGATAATGTATATATATATATATATATATATATATATATATATATATATATATTAGAAAATTACTCAGCCATAAAAAGGAATGAAATATTGTGATTTGCAGCAACATGGATGAACCTAGAGATTATCATTCTGAGTAAAGTAAGCCAGACAGAGAAAGACAAAAATTGTATGATATCACATATATGTTGAATCAGAAAAGTAATACAAATGAACTCATTTACAAAACAGAAACAGACTCATAGACATAGAAAACAAACTTATGGTTACCAAAAGGGAAAGGAGGGGAGGGATAAGTTAGGAGGTTGGGATTAACAGATTAATACACACTACTATATATAAAATAGATAATCAACAAGGATCTACTGTATAGCACATGGAACTATATTCAATATCTTATAATAACTTATAATGGAAAAGAATCTGAAAAATAATATATATGTATATATATATATATATATATATGTATATATATATAACTGAATCACTTTGCTGTACACTTGAAACTAACACAGTATTGTAAATGAACAATACTTCAATTAAAAAAAATAAAATGAAAAAGTCTTCAGACAAAGAAATGCTAGAGCTAGAAGTTCAAAGTTAAGTTTCATTGAAGTGGTAAGGACTAGAGGATATGGGATAGGACACCAACAGTGTCTGCTACAATTTATGTTAAAATTTCATATGCAAAACATTAGTTTATAGGGTAGTTCTTTTATTAAGAGATGTAACATATAATTTGGAAGGTTATCAATCAGTTAAGTTTCCTTCATCACTCTTTTCTAACTCTGCCCTCTTGAAATTCAATGGAACTAACCTAATTTTTGTTATTTGATCCAGCATTTCTTAAATCTTTAGTTCCTTCTCAGTTCCTAACATAATTAAGCCAGTTTCTGAGATCGTGAGGAGCTGATAATCCAGTTAAAGCTCCATTGTAATTAGAAAGTTATGTCTTTTTTTCTGTGAAGCTCACATTCTCCTGTATTTCTGATTAGAATTAAAATATCAAGATGATGCATAGGAGATTCAATTACGACAACTATGACTGAATTAAGAAAATCCAAATATTCTGTTTTTGATATTAAGAAAATTTGCTGTTCAAAATATTCTTGCTTTCACTTCTTTCCTTTAAAATGTTATTATGAAATGTGGTGCATACCAGAAAATGCTTGGTGCAGTGTCTGGGGTGGGGTTTGGGGAGGGGGGTCTTTGGTCAGTAAGCACAAGGACACTGTGAGATACATTGGGCAGGTACATTTATAACTTACTGTAAAAAAGTGAAAAACTGTCATTGGAAATGCAGTTGCTCAAGCACTGACATTGGACCTTTATGTCTTTGATTCCAGACAGTTAAATCATTTATGAGGAGCAGGGTATTTATGTGACAGAATATGTCAAAGTTTTGTCTTTAATGACGATTATAAAACAGTGCAGCTACTGCTGTTTTTGCTTAGATAGTGAGCATATAACATATTCTGTATGTAAAATGCAATTTAATGGGACAAGGGGCTATTAACCCTTCTAACTGGACTATGTGCTGGTCAAAATTATTTTCATGATTAAAACAAAAGTAATATGAAAATACTTTCATAAAAATATATTTTTTATTTCTTTAATCATTTTTCTTCTGGTGAAAAATAAATCCCCAGTCTAATGTGTATACCTGTTTCTGTGTGTGTGTGTGTGTGTAAATTTTCTCTCATAGAATTGCATTCAGAGTAAAAAACCAGAAAATTTTAGCAATATTTATAAAAGATGCTTTGTTCTTCTGTGCTAGGTGCTTTACTGCAAAGATGTGAATGTGTAAAAAATACAATATGTCCTTTTTCATAAAGATCACTGAAGAGGAAACCTAAGGACAAATTCCGACATGATATAAAAAAGGAAGAAAAGTTGACCAGTGACTGAGGGTTTACCACTGTTCTTATGTTACACTCCATCTTGCTCTATACTACTGTAAACTTAAACTATGTAGGCAAAATTGAAGTGCCAGAATTTTAGTTTATTTTTAAGGGGAAAGATCTAGCTAAACACTGGCATAGATTGTAGCCAAATACTCAGCACAGTTTTCAAGGGAGATAAATCAGTCCTTTATTTACATTACTTATATGTTTACTAATTTTTTATTTAGAAAAATTTTCAAATTGTAATAAAATCACCTCAGAGTGCAAGTATGGATTAATGGCATTTAATTAGATGTTTTACTTTATTTTATTATTTATTTATTTAATTTATTTTTTAACACCTTTATTGGCATATAATTGCTTTACAATTGTGTGTTAGTGTCTGTATAGTTTTTGTATAACCAAGGGAATCATCTATACACATATATATATCCTCACAGCTCCTCCTTCTTGCGTCTCCCTTCCACCCTCTCTATCCCACCCCTCTAGTTGGACACAAAGTACCGAGCTGCTCACCCTATGCTATGCAGCTGCTTCCTACTAGTTATCTATTTTACATGTGGTAGTGTATATATGTCCATGCCACTCTCTCACTTCGTCCCAGCTTACCCTTCCCCCTACCCGTGTCCTCAAGGCCATTCTCTGTGTCTGTAATTTTTTTCTTTTTTTTGCGGTACACGGGCCTCTCACTGCTATGGCCCCTCCTGCCGCGGAGCACAGGCTCTGGGTGCACAGGCCCAGCGGCCATGGCTCACAGGCCCAGCCGCTCCGCGGCATGTGGGATCCTCCTGGACCGAGGCACGAACCCGCGTCCCCTGCATCGTCAGGCGGCCCCTCAACCACTGCACCACAAGGGAAGCCCACGTCTTTTTCTTTATTCCTGTCCTGCCCCTAGGTTCTTCAGAACCTTTTTTTTTTTTTTTAATTACATGTATATGTGTTAGCATATGGTATTTGTTTTTTCTTTCTGACTTACTTCATGCTTTATGACAGTATCCAGGTCCAGCCACCTCACTACAAAAACTCAATTTCATTTCTTTTCATGGCTGAGAAATAGTCCATTGAATATATGTGCCACATCTTTATCCATTCATCTGTCGATGGACACTCAAGTTGCTTCCATGTCCTGGCTATTGTACACAGTGTTGCAATGAACATTGTGGTACATGACTATTTTTGAATTATGTTTTCTCAGGGTATATGCCCAGTAGTGGGATTGCTGGGTCATACAGTAGTTCTAATTTTAGTCTTTTAATGAACCTCCATACTGTTCTCCATAGTGGCTGTATCAATTTACATTCCCACCAACAGTGCAAGAGCATCTCCTTTTCTCCACACCCTCTCCAGCATTTATTGTTTGTAGATTTTTTGATGATGGCCATTCTGACTGGTGTGAGGTGATACCTCATTGTAGTTTTGATTTACATTTCTCTAATGATTAGTGATGTTGAGCAGCCTTTCATATATTTGTTGGCAATCTGTATATCTTCTTTGGAGAAATGTCTATTTAGGTCTTCTGCTTATTTTTGGATTGGGTTGTTTGTTTTTTTGATATTGAGCTGCATGAGCTGCTTGTATATTTTGGATGTTAATTCTCTGTCAGTTGCTTCATTTGCAAATATTTTCTCCCATTCTGAGGGTTGTATTTTCATCTTGATTATGGTTTCCTTTGTTATGCAAAATCTTTTAAGTTTCATTAGGTCCCATTTGTTTATTTTTGTTTTTATTTCCATTTCTCTAGGAGGTGGGTCAAAAAGGATCTTCGTGTGATTCCACTAAGATCAGGAACAAGACAAGGTTGTCCACCCTCACTACTATTATTTAACTAGTTTTAGAAGTTTTAGCCACAGCAATCATAGAAGAAAAAGACATAAAAGGAATCCAAATTGGAAAAGAAGAAGTAAAACTGTCATTGTTTGCAGATGACATGATACTATACATAGAGAATCCTAAAGATGCTATCAGAAAACTACTAGAGCTAATCAGTGAATTTGGTAAAGTAACAGGATACAAAATAATGAACAGAAATCTCTTGCATTCCTATACACTAATGATGAAAAACATGAAAGAGAAATTAAGGAAACACTCCTATTTACCATTGCAACAAAAAGAATAAAATACCTAGCAATAAACCTACCTAAGGAGACCAAAGACTTGTATGCAGAAAACTATAAGACACTGATGAAAAATTAAAGATGATACAAACAGATGGAGGCATATACCATGTTCTTGGATTGGAAGAATCAACATTGTGAAAATGACTATAGTACCCAAAGCAATCTACAGATTCAATGCAATCCCTGTGAAACTACAAATAACATTTTTCACAGAAGTAGAACAAAAAATTTCACAATTTGTATGGCAACACAAGAGACCCAGAATAGCCAAATCAATCTTAAGAGAGAAAAATGGAGCTGGAGGAATCAGGCTCCCAGACTGCAGACTATACTACAAAGCTACAGTAATCAAGACAGTAATGTACTGGCACAAAAACAGAAATATAGATCAATGGAATAGTATAGAAAGCCTAGAGATAAACTCACACACATATCGTGACCTTATCTTTGATAAAGGAGGCAAGAATATACAATGGAGAAAAGGTAGCCCCTTCAATAAGTGGGGCTATAAGTTCTGGGAAAACTGGACAGCTACATGTAAAAGAATGAAATTAGAACACTGCCTAACAGCATACAGAAAAATAAACTCAGAATGGATTAAAGACCTCAATGTAAAGCCAGACACTATAAAACCCTTAGAGGAAAACATAGGTAGAATACTGTATGAAACGTTTTATTTTAATTTAATAAGTGACCTGTGTTTAATAAAGCCCACTTTAAGTGCTTGAGAGTAAGTTAGCCAAGCAGAGCTCCACAAACTGAATGCAGATAATTACACCACTAGGGGTTCTGGCAGGAAGTAGAGCAGCCAATGACTGGGCTTTTTAATAGTTATTTAAGTCAGAAATGACTATGCTTCCAGCACAGTGCACTCTCTGTATAGTGTAGGCACTTAAAGATCAAATGAATAAATGATGAAACTTTTTTTTTTATATTTAATTTCCTGAAAATGTTTTTTGTTTAGTTTATGTCTGGTCATTTATGGGAAAATACCATTTAATTTTATTGTTTTTACAGTATATATTTCATTAAAAATACCCATTTGAACCATTCAAACTGCACTGTTCCTAGTTCTGGGTTTTTCTCACATGTTAATAAAGGAGCTATTGTGAATATAATTTGGAGTTATAGAGACTCAATAGAAGTGAAGGCGAAGTATTTGTAAAAAAAACAGAAAACTATTAGACAGAATAGCTTCAAGGGCAGACTTTGAAGCTGACCTGGCTTATGGTCCTGGAGGTATATCTATATATCTATGTCTGTGTCTATATCTATATCTATTTTTGTTAGAATACACTGAGATGTGAAAGAGTTGTTTTACTTCATTTTGTTTTCCTCCAAATATTTTTCAGTTCCTTTATTCCATATTTAGAGAAGTGTCATTCTTGTGCCTTATGGAAAATTTTTGTCTTGGCAGAAAGCAGAGGTGCTTGTAAGCACTTGTCTTTCTGGCTTTTGTTTACAAATGTTTAAAGTCATTGAGGAGATTATGATTCGATTTGTGTCCAAAAGCCTAGGGAAATAGATTATGAGTAACAGAGAATAAAATGATTATAAAAGAAAAAGTTTAAAAGAGTAGTTTATACCAGATTAAAAAGTATTCCCATAGAGTGGAGATAAGATATTTTAGGAGTGGGTGGTAGGGGTAGAATTCTAGGACTTTAAGGCTCCCAGCAATACCAAAAATTTGATGCTTCAATTACCACGTGAAAGCAACAGAGGAGGTGGAACTGAAGGGACCAGGTGGACCAAAACATAAGATTTTTAGCAGTTTAATCTGATTATCAATGATCACAGGAATGGGAAGGAGGAAAGAGACTGTTCAAATGTTGACTGAAGTTAAATGTCCTTTATGCTGCAGATATAATATATAGAAGCTTAAAGAGTCCAGTTTAATTTGGCAAGATTTTTATTTCTGTTCTGTCCTAATCATTTGTTCCTTCCTCTCTAGTGTATCATAGTCAGCCACATACATTTATTGACTATTTAAAAATCCGTTTCTTCCAAGCTTTCCAAGTACTTCCCTAATCCCTTCCACATTATTTCCTACGAAAATCACTACTTGCTTTCTCCACATCCATAGTTTCCTTTCACTTTCAATCTACTTTAGTCTGACTCCTGTTCATACCACTCATTCACTTTCCACATGTCAAATCACCACGACTTTCAATTCTTTTTTTATCTGAACAAATATCTGAGCACTGTTCCACATGTTAGACTCTTGTTCCTTCTTGAAATATATTTCTTCATTGGCTTTTGTAATGCTATATACTCCTGGTTTTCTTCCTTTCTACTATATTCTTTCTTAAACTCCTTAGTTATTTCCTCCTTTTTGGTCAAATCTTTGAATTATTTTAATTACTCTATGTTTTCTTCAATTTTTCCTTTTTTAATGTATAATACTATGTAGATGTTCTAGTTAATAAATATTAGTTCCTAGTAGAAAAATGGTCCCACAGACTGTGAGCTAATGCTACCACCTGACTTCTTTGGGTTTATCTTACCATTTAACCGTTATGCAAAGAAGAGTGTCACTTTATTCACTGGAGGGATTGAACCTGATTATGAAAGGAGAATAGAATTGATGGTTAACCTATGGAACAAGGAGGATTCAGCCTAGGCTTAGAGAATTGTCAGAGCACCTGTCTTAAAACTCTGCTATTCCAGGGTAAGCTATAAAAATATACTCTAGCAATTTAATAAGGCAGAGTTAGTAATGAATCAGACCCTCAGACCTTTTCAGAATGAAAAGATCATTCCACTAGGAAAAGTATCCCAACTAGCAAAAAACTGGGTGACTGCAAAGGGAATATTGGGTTAAGTAGACACAGAAAAGTACTAACTACTGCCCTATATCTACATGCAAATGTGACTGCTTTAATAGCTGTGTAATTTCCTTCCTTAATTTCTTGTCTATATTTAAATATGGCAACTAATTCCTCCCTCATCTTCTTTCCTTACTAGCTAGTAGAAGAAATTCTATTGTTGATTACCCTCCATAATTTTGTTTTTTAAGTTAAAGGATCTCAAGTGTAATTGTGACTAATCTATTCAAGGAATGAATATCACTGAGATATATGCATGGACTTATAGACCATTGGAGTTCCCCTTTATGGGAGGAAATGCAGTTATATCCATTTTTTCAACAGACAGTAGCATTATGTTAGGCAAGGATATAATGTTGCTTTTACTATAAATTAACTTTGAGGACTAATGTATATAAAGCCACCTATATCCATTTAAAGTGTACAATTTGATCAATTTTGGCAGTTGTATCACCCATGAAACTATAATCATATACCCACTAGCCAATATTTTTTTAAAAGTTTAATTACAACAAAACTATTTTTCATATCCATTTGCAGTTAATCTCTCCCTCTGCTCACATCTGGAAACAACCACTGGTTTGCTGTTGGTTGGTATACTTTAGTTTGCATTTTCTAGAATCTTATATATGTAACCATTTAATATGTAATTTGTGTGTCTAGTTTCTTTCACTCAGCATAGTTTTTAGATTTATCCATGTTACTGCATCAGTAGTTCGTAATTTTTATTTCTGAGTAGCATTTCATTGTCTGGTTACAACTCAATATGTTTTATCTATTGACCTGTTGATGGACATTTGTGGACATTTGGGTTGATTCCCATTATTCAGCTATTGTGAATAAATCTATCAATATATTCATATGATTCTTTATACAGACATGTATTTTCATTTCTCTTGTTCATTACCCAGGAGTAAAAGGTCTCTTTTATATGGTAGATTTTTGTTAAACTTCTGAATAAACTGTCAGCCAGTTTTACAAAGTGATTGTCTTATTTTACAAGTGTGAACACTCATTCACACAATCACTGAATGAGAGTTCCAGTTATTCCACATCATCATCAACACCTGGTGTATTCAGGTTTTTCTCTTTTCGTTTTGTATTTTTCTCTCTTTTTCTTTTCCTCGTCTCTTTTCCTTTTTCTTTTTTTCTTGTTATTTTAATGCATGTGAAATTGTATCTCACCATTATTTTATGGTTTTAATCTCTATTTTTCTAATGATGAAATATGCTCATTTTTTTTCATATACTGTTAGCTGTTTCTATACCTATTGCGATGAAGTATTTATTCAAATCCTGTGCCCATTCTGGTATCAGGATATTTTTGTTTTTATTATGAACTTGTTAGTATTCTTTATATGTTCAAGATACTAGTTCTCTGTCACGTATGTATATTGTGAATATTTTCTTACTTTCTGTGGCTTCCATGTTTCCTTAATGGTGTCTTTTGTATAACAAAAGTTTTTAACTTTCTGAAGTCTAATTTTATCAAAAATTTTAATGCTTAATGCCTATTACAAGATTGCTGAAATGTTTTCTTTTAGATGTTTAATAGTTTTGCCTTTTATCTTTAGGTCTCTTATCCATTTTGAATTATATTTTTTTATGGTGTGAGGTATAGTTGGATCTTCATGTTTATTCAATATGCTTTCTAGCTTTTCTAGCAAATTTATAGAAAAAAAATTGAAATCTTTGTTAAAAACTAATATGTGAGAATCTACTTCTGAGTTCTCTATTGTGTTTCAGTTATGTATATATATATATATATATATATATATATATATATTTTTTTTTTTTTTTTTTTTTTTTTCGGTACGTGTGCCTCTCACTGTTGTGGCCTCTCCCATCGTGGAGCATAGGCTCTGGACATGCAGGCTCAGCGGCCATGGTTCACGGGCCCAGCCATTCCGCGGCATGTGGGATCTTCCTGGACTGGGGCACGAAGCCGTGTCCCCTGCATTTGCAGGCGGACTCTCAACCACTGCACCACCAGGGAAGCCCAGTTATGTATATTTTTGACATTGCCACACTCTCTTGATTGTTCTAATTTAAAAATATCTAATAAAATCAGGTAAGTTAAGTCCTCCAACTATGGTCTTCTTTTAAAGGTCACTGTGGATATTCTTGATCATTTACATTTCAATATAAATTTTAGAACCAATTTGTCAGATAGCATTTAAGAAAAAAGAATACTGAAATTTTGGCGGAGATTGCATTGAATCTCCATATAAATTTGAAAATAAGTGACATTTTATATAATATTGAGTCCTTCAATTCCATAAACAAAGTGTATATCTCTATTTATTTATGTATTTTTAAGTTTCTCTCAGCAATATCCTACAGTTCTTAGTGACAAGGTTTGGCATGTGCTTTGTTAAATTTATTTATAAATATTTTATGGAATTTAAATGTTATTTTGTTTCACTCTGTTATTTTTTTTTAATTCTGTCTTCTATTGCTCACTGCTACTCTGCAAAATGCAATTAATATTTTTATATTAACATGTATCCTGTGACCTTGCTATATTCACATATTAATTGTAGAAATAGTTTTGTGTATTCCTGAAGATTTTCTTCTGAGATGATCATGCTGTCTGAAATAGAAATAATTACTTTATTCTCTGTACTCTGCATACCCTTTATTTGTATCTTGCCCCATGGAAATGCCAAAGACCTCCCGAACAATGTAGAATACATGTGGCAAAACCAATATGGGATAAATATGGTAGAAGCAGACATCCTCTTACTGTTATTTTTACTGGTTTGTTTTTTGGATATTATATATGAATTAAATAAAATACATGAATTTGAAATATCCAAATCAGTAGATTGTATGAGGTATCATTAGTTGAAATCTGGGACCATCTCAGAACTTCTAAGCTTTTCTCCATACCTCAGATAAAAGGATTTTCCAGGCTTCCCCATCAACAGGTAATCTGGTTAGATTTCACTAGTGATGGACATTATACAAAATTGGAAAGGCAGTGTTATGGACTGTACATTTGTATCCTCTGAAACTTCATATAATTAGGTCCTAACACCAAATGTGGAGATGGGAACCCTGGGAGTTAATTAGGGTTGATAAATTCATGAGGGTGTGGCCCTCATTATGGGATTGGTGGATATATTAGAAGATGGAGATTGATTTCTTTCTCTCTTTCTCTGGATGTGAGGACACAAAGAGAAGGCAAACCAGAAGAGGGCTCTCAGGAGGAACTGAAATGACTAACACCTTGATCTTGAACTTCCCAGCCCCAAGAACTATAAGAAATAAATGTCTGTTGTTTAAGGCAACTGATCTTTAGCATTTTCTTATAACAGTCCAAACTGACTAAGACAGACAGCAACTAGAGAACTGCAGAAAAGAGTATTTGCTGGAAGCTACTCTAAGAAGGTAGCTGAAATCATTGTTGACTTTCAGCAGCTCCAAAACAATGAAAATCAGCTCTTTTGAACTTCAGGCAGGTGGAATCCTTGTGGTGGAATCCTTGACTCTCTGCATTATCAAGCTTCCTGAAAACTGCTTTGTTCTCCTTTGTTCTCTCATCCTTCCTATTGGTTAAGTTTCTTTTTACCCATATTAAATCTCTTCTTACTCAAAATATCTACGGGATTTAAATTTTCCTTACTCACTGATACACTTCCACACATAAAATGTATCTGGGAAGTTCATTCTCTTGCATCAAGCAGACAACTTCCTAAATAATGGACATGGTGTAATGATAAGGAGACATGAGTCACTTCAACAGACTCACACTTGGACATAAATGGAATGACGGACCTCATCATCCCTTCTTGAATAGGATTTCTCTTTTCATTTTTAGGGGTGGACATGAGAAGGAAGAGGCATTTCTAGTCTTCTATCATTCATCAATACAATGTTTACATGTAAGAAAAGCTAATTTACAAATTAGTTTACAAATAGCTATCTTATGAATTACTTTTTAGAACATGTTCTTTTGGTAATATTGAAATAGTCTTTTTAATTACTATATAACTCTTTGTAATAGAATATATTATAGACAGTTGAGTGAGCACTAACACAAGCCAGTCTTTCAGGTACTCTTAATTCTACATTTGCTGTCAGATTACTCTCCATAAATTAGTTCTAATTATGGTATTGCTTAGCCTCCCAAACCTTAGTTGGATACCATTCTATACACACATACCCCTTACACACAAAACATCCAACTACTTACCCTGATTAATAAGGGTGCTCTGTAATGATGATTGATCTAATAGGTTTCCATTTTTACATTTTGCACCACTATTCATGTACTCCCAGTTGAAAGACTAGCAATTCTCCTAATACTCTTTACTCTTCTCTAACTTTGAGCTCCATCATGCTGTCCTTCATCATGAAATAATTATATTTCAATTCTATGTGTGAAAATTTCACTTGTTATTTTTATTCTAGCTTAAAAGCCTTCACATTTCCCCTATTTTCTCTAAGATGAGTTATCTTTCTTTCCTCTGAATTCTCACAGCCATTTATCTCTGCCTCAGAGAGCAATTCCTGGTTTGTATCTTTAACTTTATTTCTCTATATAGGTAAGGGGATGTTAAATTTGAAGGCTTCCTGTTATCCAGGTTCAGCTAAGACTCTATAGTTGAAATCAAAGAGATACTACATCATCTATGCATAAATTTCTGTGAGGTGAGACCCCAAAATTTGTCTATCTCCTTTTTGCCCATTACTAATCTTAAGGAGATTGATCAGAGAACTTGGGAGTGGTAAATTTTCTCAAGAGTTGTTAAGGATTTATTCATAATCTCTCTTCTACCTGTAGTGGTGAGAAACATAAAGTGCAGGGAGAGCCTTGCCAGGTCTCACTCCTGGTTTTACATTTGAAGAATTTTGCTAGTTCTGGTGCTGACAAGTGACTAGAATTATGCATAGAAAAAGAAGTATTGAAAGAACCTGACATATACACCCTGTATTTTTTGGATCCTGAACTCTTGATACTAACTCCAGACTAAAGAAATCTGAAGGAGAGTGGCTGGCTGGATCCACCCTGATGGGAGGGTGGATAGAGAGGGCTACAACAAAAAGAAGTTGTATTTTCCACTGTTGACAGGTGAAGACGAATGTTTTCTCCTGAATCAAGTGGGATTTCAGAAGATAGTCAGGTTTGAGTGGGCTTCAAAAGACCTCACTCAAGAGGTCTTCCTTCAGGAAGAAAGGCATCCTCAGTGTATCCCAGAGGAACATAAACAATTGGATATACATATATCTATATATAAAGAGATAGATAGACATAGATACAGATATAGAATAGATAGATAGATAGTGTGATTTGTTATAAGACATTGGCTCATATGATTATGGAGGCTGGGCTTTTCCAGCATTTGCTGGGTGAGGTGCATCAATAATCCAGAGACCTAGGAGAGCCAGTGGTACAGTTCCAGTCTGAGAATTTGAGTCCAAAGGCCTGTGATGCAGAAAAATTGTTGGTGTAGGTCCAGTCTAAAAGCTGACAGGTTCAAGATCAGGAAGAGTCATGATTCACTTCCAGTCTGAAGGTGGGACAAAGTCAAAGTCCTAGTTCAAAAACCATTATTCAGGAATAATTATCTCTTACTTGGGGAAAAGTCAGCTCTTTTGTGATATTGAAGCCTTCAACTGATTGGATGAGACCCACCCACATCAGGGAGGGTAATCTGCTTTACTCAGTTTACTGATTCAAAAGTTAATCTCAATCAAAACCACCTTCACAGAAATATTCAGAATAATGTTTGACCGAATAGCTAGTCACCCCACCATCTAGTCAAGCTGACACATAAAGTTAACAAGCACACTCAGTAAGCAGAGATAAAGGTTTATTCGTGGATGCTGATATTGACTGGTCAAAGAGTGGGATATGGAGCATGCCTCACATTCTTCAGGTCAGAGAGATCTCTCAGGAAACCCTAAAGCATGCAATAGGTAAAAGGGCAAGCATTTGAACATATAATACATTCAGAGGGCACCAGCACTAAATCATAAGTTTAGAGTCAAGTAAGAATTGCTTTCCTTAATTCCTAAATACCTGCTCCTGCAATTGTGCAAGAACCAGGGGCAGCATTGTTCTGCTGCTTTTCAATATGACTGAAACTCTAGCTGGTAAAAAGTAGGCTTTGAATCAGAGGAGTAAAGGAAATATTACTAACAGGCTGGATTTGTCATTTTAGTCACTGAATAATCAGACGGTTGAATTACAAAATGAATCTCAGGGCTATGAAAGGTCCATTATTTCCTGCTTTTTATCTAATTTAATTCAATTTATTGAATAATCATGGTATATATTAGTATTTTCTTCTACTATATGCTTCTTAGTGATGATATTCATTACACCTCCACGTTCATCTTGTAATAGGTAAATTATCCTATATGTTAGAAGTACAGAAGCCTAAGTATAAGAAGAGACTTATGGAAGACAAAAAAGAATAACAGTTCCAAACTTTTACTGTTGCAAGATTCTCTTATCATCCTTAAGATACATCCACCTTAGAAGATAAATTGTTATTGCTTGCTCTTATTTACCTTTGTTACTAAGACTACATAGTGATAGCCGAGGCAGAACCGCCTCATATTGACTCTCTCTCTATAAGGATGCTCTTAAATGAGGTCTGTGATTATCTTTACTGAATACTAGGCATTTATCAGGACATTGGCGATACGAAAATAACTCCTGATTTCAAGGATGATGTATGGGAGTTGGCTATGTAAAGAAATAATTATAGTAAAGACTGATCATAGTAATCAAATAAAGCATAGTTAGCAATCAAATAGCACAATATCGTATGAGTTTTATTACAGTTATTCGAGCTGCGTAACAAACCACACCAAAAGTTAGTTGGCTAAAACATTTATTTTGCTGATGATTGTACAATCTGCAGGGTTTGTTAATGACAGCTCTCTGGCTCCACTCAGCATTATATAGTGGCTGGATTCATCTGAAGGTTTCTGGTCCGGGAACACTCAAGCAGTTGGGGACTGGAACAATAGGGACCTCTCAGTCATCTCTCTTTATCTCTGTGTGGTCTCTGTATATAATCTCTCCAGCATGGACATTTAAGCAATGGCAAACTTCTTCTGTATAGACTCAGGACTCCTAAGATACATGTCACCAGTGAAAGCCAGGTAAAAGCTGGTCACCCTGGGCTTCCCTGGTGGCGCAGTGGTTGAGAGTGCACCTGCCGATGCAAGGGACATGGGTTCGTGCCCTGGTCCGGGAAGATCCCACATGCCACGGGGCAGCTAGGCCCATGAGCCATGGCCGCTGAGCCTACGCGTCCGGAGCCTGTGCTCCGCAACGGGAGAGGCCACAAGAGTGAGAGGCCTGCGTACCACAAAAAAAAAAAAAAAGAACACATCAACTGGGGCATTTCATTTGGAAAATTCAGTCAGCCATAGTTGCACAGAAAAGGAGGACCTATTTCAGAGTGGAGAAGTCAAGGAAGCCTTCCAGCAGGGGTAGTCAGAAATCCAGTACAAGAACCACCTGACTCTCCCTGCCTCTAGAGTCTGTCCACCAATCAATCCATTCTTCACATTACATTCCAAGCAAATAATCTAAAATGCAAATTGGATGTCATCCCCATGTCTAACACCTAGCATTCATTTCCAAATTTAAAGAACCTATACCAGCACTGTCATATAGAACTTACTGTGATAACAGAAATATTCTCTGTGCTGTACATTATAGTAGCCACTAGCCTAATTCTGCTTATTGAAAATTTAAAATGTGACTATTGCCACTGAAGAACTGAATATTTAATTTTATTTAAGTTAATTTTAATTAAATTTAAACACTACATGTAGCCAGTGGTTAACATTTTGAATAGCACAGGCATTCTGTGATAAACTCCAAAGTCCTTAAATTTATATTTTAAAATCCTTGTAACATCATGATGCTGTTATTATTATTCTATTTTAAGGGCAAGAAAAGAGATAAATATTTTCTACTTAAGATGGTAGAGCATGCCTTGTAATCTGCAGATGTTATTTTTACCTAGGTCAATGCAAGTACTGAGAACTTCTATGTGTAACATTCAGTGTTAACTCTAGGAAAAACTTTTACTGGGATCTGCTTTACTGGTGTTCTTTTCTGTAATGTGATGTTTTACAACCTCACATACTCTAAGAGGTTGACCAACCATGGGGAAAAAAATCAAGGTTGTGCTCTAGTTCTCTTTAAAATATTGATGATATCTAAAAGTGTTTAAAGTCACCCCTACAAGGCTTTCTAAGTGATCATATTGTTCATAATCCAGAGATTTTGCATAACTTGTTATACTTGTGTAGTTGGTCTTAGGGGCAATGCAATTTTAAGCAATTGTTAGTTCTCTTTAGATTATCTCCCCTAAACAAGGTAGTGAAATAATCCCTTTAACAGACCTTTAACAGTATGGTGATTTATAGATCCATTGTATTGCACAAACTTAGACTTTTTCTCAAAATGAAAATATTTAGCCAAATATTTTTGACAGAATGCTAAAATTTCATATATATTGCATGAATTGTGATAGATACATAAGAAAGACAATAACATTTATCACACCACCTTAAATTAACAAAGCTGAAGATACCAAATTGGTAAAAAGTTCATGTTAAGAATGGACCTGGAAGAGATGAGTGGTCTCTTTTACATACTTATACAGTCTATTTTGGGTCCATGTAATCTGATCCATACATTAGTCATCTTATTTTCAACTCAAGATTTCCTTTTACATTTTCTAGATGAAAAATGAAACTTAGCAGGGAAGATGAAAAGGGACAACTAAATTCTGTTTATTCTGTGAGTTGTAATTCACAGTTCTTGCTGATTAGCAAAGAGCAATATTTGAAAGGTTGACTGTTTTGATATTTGCTTGCTACACTTAGGATAATAACTTTCCCACACATGTGGCTAAACAGTCAATGCAAAGCACCAATTTTTATAGGAGAGAGATATCCCAGCAAGGGCCGTACATCTAAATATTCTAATCTAAATTTCCCTGTCATTTCCTTTTCATTGAGAATTTCTTGTAGGATGGAAAGTGATCCTACTGTGAGGTCAGGCCAGTGCTTCAGCAGGCTGGGCTGCTCCAAGTGCTGTGTTAGCTGGAGCACACAGTTGAGAGGCAGAGAATAAAGGAAGAATGTCCTGGTTGGTGATGGTGTTGGTGTATGGGACTGGATATTTGGCTCTCCCTGCTGCATCCAGAATGAAATGAAAGGAAATAGAAAAATGAAGTTGGGGGACAACACATTATTTAGCTCTGTATTCTTCCCACTTTTTTTTTCTTTTTCAGTTCACAAAATTGAGTAAATATTGTATTGAATGACACAAATAAATATTTGGTTCAACTCTGCCCTCAAATCAGTGAATTATCTCACACAAGTCATTTCATCTGGAGCCTTCTATTCTGGATTTGTAATTAATGTCTAAATTATTGGCTTGTCTCAAGAAGTAAATGTGTAATGCAAGTGAAATCACTCCAACATAATGCTTCTGAAACTTTAGTGAGCTCCAGGATCACCTGGAGAACTTGTGAAAGCAGTGCTTTGAAGCGTTGTACCAACATAAAGACAGCAAACAATATCAACTAATATCCTTCTATCTAACAGGAAAAGCAACCCTTACAAATTTGGATTCAGTAAACAATTTTCATTAAGAACAAAACAAAAATAGATTAGGATTTTCTAAATTGGGTCACATCAAAGAATACTTTATAGTATTAGTGCAGGTAGTTATATAACAATTCTTATATTACTTAATAAAAACGATTTGAGTTTATGTTATATAACTCTTGATTATTAAATCTCCAAATATTTTTTTTCTTTAAGAAATTTAAGGAAATAACTAAATGATCTGTTTCTAAACTTTAAAATAAATCAGGGTAGTATGTCGAATAGTGTTTCCCCAAAATTCATGCCTACCCTAAATCTGAGAATATAACCATATTTACACAGGATCTTTTCAGATGTAACTAAGAATTGAAATTAAGTCATACTAGATTAGGGAGGGCCCCGAATCCAATGAAAATGCTTTTATAAGAGACAGAAAGGACAGATGGAGAGAGGAGGCAATGAATGCAAAGATTAGAGTGTCTACAGGCCAAGAGATGCTAAGGATTGACAACAATCATCAAAATCCAGGAGAAAGGCAAGAGGCAGTTTCTCTCTCAGAAAGAATCAACCCTGTCAGTACCTTGATTTTGGATTTCTGGTCTACTGAACTGTGAGAGAATAAATTTCTGTTGTGTTAAGCCATGAAGTTTTTGGTAATTAGTTACGGCAGCCCTAGAAAATTAATACCTAATAGTAGGTATAAAAACAGACATATGAGTAGCTTAAAATGTTTAACCTCTATTTTATTTTAGCAAGTAGTTTGTTACATGTAGAAATTCTCAACAATGTTTTTGAATCCCATTGAAAATAGGCAATGCTTTCACTGGTCATTATCTGGTCCCTAAAAGGCCTCCTAGTTCTCTGCATTCAGTTTCCATTGTCACTTCTTCTTGTAACTTTTCGGTTGACTTTCATTTTCCACTTTGACCTTCCGGTCCTCCTTACAGTGTTTGCCCTATCACTACTCTTCCAACAACAAGGTTATGCAGGAACTGTCTTTCTTTTTTTCCTCTTCCATGGTAAGAACAGATAGAGCTTTGTATCTCAAATAGCTGGCACTAGTGCTGAGTAACTCTTGTGGTTTCTGTCTCTGCCCAAGCATGAAAATAAGTCTGCATGAAGACTTTAGTAGGCTGAGTAGTTTTTTAAAAAACAGCCAACCAATAAAACTATACATACATATACATATACATGTGTGCATCTCCTACATTCAGAAAAACAGTTTTAACAGTATGCCTGATTTAACTTTATTGTTATGATATTTTGCTTTTCAAAGGTCCAATCAGTTCCTCAGCACAGCTGCACCCAGGAAGAGAATAAAAAAGAGGAGGTTTTAAAATATGCTAATTGTCATGGTGCTGGTTTAGTCTGAGCTACAAAATAGGCAATATTACAATTCTCAACTGCTCTGCTAAATAGCAATTACTGAACACTTTAATTTCATATCAAAACTGTCCTTCCTGGTAGACTGTCAATACAGAGTCCCATCTGTATCCATCAGAAATGTGTGATTTATGGTATTTTAATTAGTTTATAAATAATTCATAAAAGAATATGCTTGCTTACCAAGACCTGAAAACTGAATCCTTATAGCTTTAGATTTACCATTTGCCTTTTCCCTCATAATTTTTTCATCCCTTTAAGGAAAGAATGACTATTTAAAGAGTTTACTGTATTTTCAATTTAATCTCCATTTCACTTTTGTGATTATGAGTCAGAGCAATTAATGTACTGATATTTTTCTGAATTGGTTATAACAATAAATTAACTTTATCAGAGAATCATCAATATAGCAGAAGCTGCATTATGTTATTTGGGCATATTTAGGCCACTGTTCCAATGTTTAAAACACCTCAAAGATCCCAATTTATTCATTAAGTAGTACATGCATTTTTTTGCTCTTTAAATATATATGTGTGTGTATGTATATATATATATATATATATATATATATATATATATATATATATACACACACACATATATTTTAGTGGGGATTGTATTTGGTAGGGATTCAATTTTTAATTGAATACAATTAAAATTGTATTTTTGTATTTTAATTGTACAATTAAAAGCTGTTTAGATGCTGCTAAGCCAAGTAATTGTTTAAATTTAAAGAAGCTAAGATTATATTAAGAATGTGAATGGAATGTACCACTTGGTGAAATATAGTGGTCATAAGTTAGTTTGTTCATTTCAACATTTTTTCTCTTTCCTTTAGATCCCCCTCTTCCACTTATGGAACTATCAGTCATATAGGCTTGACTCCAACTTCCACAGGAGTGAACATAGAACAAAAGCTGGGCTAACCAACACCCTCCAGGGAAAATTTTCTTGAGTGATTAGAAAAAGGTAAAAAAAAAAAGTTCCCTTTTCTATATGATTGATGGCTTTGAGGATAATGCATCCTTGCATTTACAGAGAGATAATATACTTAAGAATAAAGCTAAGAGAGAAGATATCAGAGCCAGCCAGAAAAGGGGAAAGACTATTTTCATTGAGCTTTTGGACTTACCCATACTTGAGGTCTTGGACATTTTAATTAGGATTCAAGGTAATAAATTTCCTATTTCACTCAAGCTAAGTTTTGTGTTCCTCTTGCTTGCAACCAAGGTATCTTAACATAGTAGATAGCCCAGAATATCACATTATATTCTTAAGAGTTGGAACAATGGTGTATATCTTTTAATATATAATAGGCCATAAATGAGAAACTAATAAAAGATTAGGAATCTTTAAAAGTGTGTATATGCATCCATGAGCCTATGTTTTCTTTTAATATAGTTGATTTCTTTTCTCATATTGTTGTGATAAGAAAAGATGCTTGAAATGATTTGTTTTCTTAAATTTATTGAGACTTGTTTTGTGGCCTAGCATATGATCTATCCTGGAGAATGTTCAATGTGAACTTGAAAAGAATATGTATTCTGCTGTTTTGGATGGAATGTTTTATATATATATATATATATATATGTATATATATATATATATATATATATATATATACATTAATATTAACATATTAATTAATGTAAACTATATATATCATATATATTATATATATATATATATATATATATATGCAATATGCTATTAAATAACCAATGGATCACTGAAAAAAAATCAAAGAAGAAACCAAAAACACCTGGAAACAAATGAGAATGAAAATGCAAATACAAAATCTAAGGGACACAGAAAAGCAATTCTAAGAGAGAAATTTATAGCAATACAAGCTTACCACAGGGAATAAGAAAAATCTCAAATAAATAAATTAAACACCTAAAGGAACTAGAAAAATAAGAACAAAACCCAAATTTAGTAGAAAGAATGCATAAAGATCAGAGCAGACATAAATGAAATAGAGACTTAAAAAAATAGGAAAGATCAGTGAAACTAAGAGTTGGTTCTCTGAAAAGATAAACAAAAGTAATAAACCTTTTGACAGAACCATCAAGAAAAAAAGAGAGAGGGCCTAGAACAGTAAAATCAGAAAAGAAAAAGTTACAACCAACACCACAGAATTGCAAAGGATCATAAAAGATTGCTATGAACATTATATGCATATAAAATGGACAACTCAGAAGAAATGGACAACTTCCTAGAAACGTACAATCTTCTGACTTAACCATGAAGAAATAGAAAATATGAACAGAACAATTACCAGTAATGAAATTGAATCAATGGTAAGATAACTCCCCCAGAACAAAAGTCTGGAACAAGATAGCCTCAAGATGAATTCTCCCAAACATTTAAAGAAGAGCTAACACCTATTCTTCTCAAACTATTCCCAAAAATTGCAGAGAAAAAATACTTTTAATCTCATACTACGAGTCCAGCATCACCCTGATACTAAAATCAGATAAAAATATCGAACGCAAAAAAAAAAACAAAATTGCAGGCCAATATCACTGATGAACATGGATGCAAAAATCCCCACCAAAATATTAGCAAAGCAAATTCAACAATACAAAGTGTCATACACCATGATCAAGTGGGATTTATCCCAAGGGTGCAAAGATGGTTCAGTATCTACATATCAAACAATGTGATAGTCCACATTAACAAACTGAAGAATAAAAGCCATATTATCATCTCAGTTGTTGCAGAGAAAAAGCTTTTAACAAAATTCGACATCCATTTGTGATAAAATCTCCAGAAAGTGGGAGTAGAAAGAATATACCTCAACATAATAAAAACCATATGCGATAAGCCCATAGCTAGTATCATACTAAAACAGTTAAAATCTGAAAGTATTTCCTGTAAGGTCAGGAACAAGACAAGGATGCCCACTGTTACCACTTTTATTCAATGTAGTACTGGAAATCCTAGCTTCAGCAATCAGACAAAAATAAAATATAATATATCCAAATTGGAAAACAAGTATAAATGTTACTTTTTGCAGATGGCATGACACTATACATAGAAAATCCTCAAGGTGCTACAAAAAAACTACTAAAAATCATCAATAAATTCAGTAATGATACAGGATACAAAATTAATATACAGAAATCTGTTGCATTTTTATAGAGTTACAACAAACTATCAGAAATAGAGTTTAAGAAAATAATCACAGTATCAAAATAGGTATACTAGAGAAATAGAAAATCCTTAATAGCAGAGCAAACAAGAAGAGATTCAAAAGCACAGGTACACACTCTCCCATTATTTCACAAAAAAGGAATCTGAACCTGGTATTGCTGGGCCAGCAATGTGGGTCTGCATTCCAATGGAGGAAGTTTGTCACTTGTTTTTCTTTCTTATTATAGATCCAACATGACAGTGCAGATTTGTCTGTAGTGTAATACAGTGTTTGGTATCAGCTGGATTTTATAGGCCAGGTGCCCAAAGGAGTTATCTAGAAATTTCAGTTAGCAAGGATCTAGAGATCTGAGGGCCCTTGGGGTTTTGGAGTACCTTCTGATGAGGTAGGTTTGTGCTTGAGAATGGGGACCCCCAAGTATCAGGGAAACTGAGCTTGGATATAGTATTTCCTGCTGCTAGGAAGAAGATATTTCTCTGCCTCTTCAAGTATGTTTGGGCAACTCAAAAGAGCTCCAAGAATCATTTTCAGACACTTCTGCTTGTTTTTCCACAACTTCCTGAGCAAAGCATATCATTATTTAATTATTGTGATGATAATGATTAAAGCCCACACTGAAGCCTCGCCACACCATTATGAATGTTTTATTTTATTTTTTTCTCTGTAGTAATAGATATAGGTTAGAATCATGGTATAACAAGGATGCCTTTGATTCTACTGGTAACTACCTTGGATAGCATTCATGATTATCATTAAATATGTTGTTCATTTTGAATTTTCATTATGTAAAGAGGATCCAAGTATACTAATTTTAACACATCTGAGCTTATATCCAAGTTGACAATATTTTTTCACACTGAACTTTCTAGGCAGAATTGAAGTCTCAGGCTAACCTTCTTTTTATATACATGGATGCCTGGTATTAATTCCTTCACTCTGTATTTGCCAGATGCTCCAGATATGTGCCTGACAATGTGAGTAAGAATGGGAAAACAAAGAATACATATGCCCTGTGTTACATATTATTAGAATTCTAAGCAGCCTGTATTTTCGAACACCCAAATATATGTTCTAGTTTCAGCATTTTGAAGATTATTCACATTTTGAAGAAGATCAATCACAAAATTGCACTTAATTTTTGTTTTTATTAACATGATTGTACTTCAATAAAAAGTTGATTTTAGAGCTGAATGTAAGCAAAGTAATGTTACTGACCAGTATTTTTATGATTCTGGATTTTACCCAAAGCAGGCATATTTCAGCTTAATACAATGTTTGAAGAATTATATTAAGGATTTGTTTAAAAAGGCTTTCATGGATTTTTATTGTAATACCTGTGACTATGCAAATATAAAACACTGACAATATTCAAATGTTCAACTAGGGGATTAACATATATAAAATAATAAATTCTGAACAAAAATATGTCATGTAAGAAAAACCAGACACATCAGAAGCTATGAATAAAACGTGAAATAATAATATACAACAATTCATTGACAGTAATGGAAATTTTTATATGTCTACTGTGAGTGAAACTTTTATGATGACATCAGAATATCTTTTCACATTTCATATGTAAACATGCTATGAAATTAAAGTTCTATCTGAAAGCTATGCATAACTACTTAGTTTTTCAGCAGTGGAATGTCAGAGATTATTACTTTTTCTTAGGAAACTTCTCCAATGTTATTGTTATATTACTTATTAAATAAAATAGTCTAAAATTAAAAATAAATTGCTTGAAGCCCAAGGAAACTTTTGATAGAAATGCAAAATAAACCTTGGCAAATAGAACATTTTTATTTTGGACAGAGATAGAAATTACAAAAAGAAGACTTCTCAGTATCATGAAACAGGATTACAAATGACTTATTGATACTGAGATTTGGTATAGATTAGAAACTAATACAGCTATTTTCTACTTATATGAGTTGAAAATAATTTGACCAGCTCTCTGTCCTGTTTATCTATCTTCACTTATGGAAGGAACGTAAGAGAATTATCTCTGCTAATTCTATTTGCTGATAACAGTTTGTTACATCAATAGTTGTTATAACAAATAAATAATGATCATCAATATTTAGATAGCATATGTTGTGTTGTGCTTCTTCAGGCAGTAAAAATACACAGGCAAGGAGATACATCTGCTATGTGAATCTCTGCTTCCTTTCATACCACTTCTTCTACAAGGCTTTCAAACAGTCACTAGTAAGTATTTTTTCAGTATGACTGGTTGAAATTTTAAGAAAATAAACGTGGAGGTTATGGGACATGTGGATGAGTACAGGGAATACCTAGGGATAAGGAAATCCTGATTCTCTTTTAATAGTGAAGACATGCAACAATGAAGATATGGCTCAGAATCCAATCAATAGGAAAGAAAAGGGAGGAATGTGTATGTCGGCACTAGATAATAACATAAGAGGTGGAGAGAAGCAATGAATTAGAAAATTTACATTCGTTCCCTTGCCAAGTTTAAAATTTTTAAATAAAATTTCATACAAGTTTAAAACAAAGGAAAATCACTGTAAAATATCAGAAATAATTAAAATGTTACATTTTTCAATAGTTGAAATATGGATGTTTTTCTTCTTTTCTCTCCTTTTAATACTGAGCATATGTTTTTGCAAGGGGAAAATACACTTTAAAATTTTTTCATTGTGCCTCATCTTTTTTGTTTGTCTTCTGAAACCAGTACACCTATCTATTTTTTCTACATAAACTGTTTAAATAATTTTTTAAAACCTAAGATATTTTATGTGGAGTAAAAATATCTTGGCATTTACTTAAACATTCTTTTTGTAGCCTTAAAAATTCTTCCCAGCTTTGATATTACACTTGTAATTTTGGTAGGGGAATACAAAGTATAAGAATATTTAGGTGTATTCCTAGTTCTTCAAAGCTTGCCTCATATACCTACTTTTCTACTCTATCTTCTAATACTCTTTCCTTGACACATTTAATTTGGTTTTTTTTTGTGTGCCCACTCAACTGAAACAACGACACCATTTACCCTTTTTTTGGCCACAGTCCCAAAGCTAAATTTCTTCTCTCCTTTCATTTTTCTTGGCCTCACTGTTGTCCTCAGTATGTTACCTGATCCTCTCCTTTAAACTAAAAACAAGCTGTGTAAAGAAAATGATACTATGAATTAGCTGAAAATTTACGTTTTCCTAAACCACTGCACGGGTCAATTAAATGGCCACTATAGAAGCATTTGGAGAAGTTGGAAGAGAAAACAGATGTTTGAAAAAAGAATTTTGAATGTAAGATTATTTAGAAAACAAACAATATTTATTTGAAAATTGATCTATCTGTCTGTATATCTGTCTAATCTTTGTTGTGTTAAACAATCACTACCTGTGATATAATAAAAAACATCTTGATTTTGGTTTCACATCATTCATTGAAAATATATTCATTTACTATATAGGCTGGCTTTTTACTCTGTGGGTATGAAAGATGCTTAAAACTAGACACTTTACCTTCTGGGTATGTCCACATTTCCATAGTGGAGTACCTTTTACTTGAGTTCCCTTGACACAGGCAAATGAATGTCTTATCTGTGTAGTCAATGCAGCTCTTTCCTTAATTCCTTGAAATTCACTATTCAACACCAGTTTCTGCTGCTTGGTCCTCTACCCCTCTAACAAGACTTATTGTGAGGACAAAAGTTACCTTGCTCTGGCTCTCTTTCTCTTTTATGTTCACAGAATATACTCATGAGTCCTTTAACTTGACAACCTTTGGGAGAGCAAACTTATTCTATCAAAAATTGAAGCAAAATAAAACAAAATTGTCTCATGGCTCAGCCTGCAAAGCAACTAGTAAACCTATTGGTCTCTCTGTAGATATTCAGTTGAGAGTGTCACCTTTATCATTTTCTTTACACAAATTTTTAGTGTGAAAAAAGAGAAAAGAAAAGAAAAGAAAAAGAGTATTCCCTATCTATAGGGATACACATGTCAATGTGTGATGATACTTACTACTGATGTTCACTTTCTCCAGAATTAAGGTGAAGGAGGTATTTTATTTTACACATAGTAGCTTATACCACTAATCCCCTACCCCTATCTTGTCCCTCCCCATTTTTCTCTCCCCACTGGTAACCTCTAGCTTGTCTGCTACAGCTGTGAGTCTGTTTCTTTTTTCTTATGTTCACTAGTTTGTTTTATTTTTTTAGATTCCAAGTATAAGTAATAATATACAGTATTTGTCTTTCTCTGTCTGACTTATTTCACTAAGCATAATATCCTTCAGATTTATCCATGTTGTTGCAAATGGCAAAATTTTATATTTTTTAGGACTGAGTAGTATCCCATTTTTGTGTGTATGTGTGCGTGTGTGTGTGTGTATACTATATATGTGTATATATCACATCTTCTTTATCCATTCAACTGTTGATGGACACAGGTTGATTCCATATCTTAGCAATTGTAAATAATGCTGTTATGAATATTGAGGTGCATGTATCTTTTCAAATTAGTGTTTTTATTTTCTTTGGATATACACTGAGGATTGGAATTGCTGGATCATATAGTAGTTCTATTTTTAGTTTTCTGAAAACCTTCATACTGTTTTCCACAGTGGCTACACAAATTTACATTCCCACTAACAGCATACAAAGGTTCCCTTTTCTCCACATCCCCACCAATACTTATTATTTATGGTCTTTTTGATGGTAGCCATTCTGACAGTTGTGAGGTGATACCTCATTGTGATTTTGATTTGCATTTCTCTTGATGATTAGCAATGTTGAGCATCTTTACATGAACCTCTTGGCCATCTGTATGTCTTTGGAAAAAATGTCTATTCAGGTCTTCTGTCTAGTTTTTAATCAGGTTATTGTTTTTTGATATTGAGCTGTATGAGCTGTTTAGATATGTTTGGATATTAATCCCTTATCAGTCATTCCATTTGCAAATATTTTCTCCCATTCAGTAGGTTGTCTTTTCATTTTGTTTCTAGTTTCCTTCACTGTTCAAAAGGTTTTAAGGCTAATTAGGTCCCATTTTTGCTTTTATTTCCCATGCCTGAGGAGACAAATACAAAAAAAAATATTGCTAAAATTTATGTCAGAGTGTACTGCTTATGTTTTCTTCTAGAAGTTTTATGGTTTCCCATCTAACATTTAGGTCTTTCTCACTGCTTTAGTTTCTAAATCAATGGGGATAATCTCTCAGGATAACTTTTAGGGTTAAATGAGAACAACAGTGGCCAAACTGTAATACATGCTGTTATTTTGATGTTCTTATATTTTTATATTCTTATAACATACTGTTATAAAAATGTGTATTGTGCTACTTTTTGATGGAATATTTTATATATTTATTAAGTTCATTTGGTCGAATGTGTCATGTAAGGCCTGTGTTTCCTTGTTGACTTTCTGTCTGGTTGATTAGTCCATTGATGTAAGTGAGGTGTGAAAGTCTCTTTCTATTATTGTGTTACTCTTAGTTTCTATCTTTGTCTGTCAATATTTGCTTTATATATTAGGTTGTCCTATGTTGAGTGTGTATGTATATATATATATATATATATATATATATATATATATACACATATATCATTGTTATATCTTCTTCTTAAATTGATCCTTTGATCATTATGTAATGTCCTTCTTTGCCTCTTGTAACAGTCTGTTTTAAAGTCTGTGTTTTCTGATATAAGTATTGCTACCCCAGCTTTCTTTTGATTTCCATTTGTATTGAACAACTTTCTCCATCCCTTCACTTTCAGTTCATGTGTGTCTTTAGATCTGAAGTGAGTCTCTTGGAGGCAGCATATATATGGGTCTTGTTTTTGTATCCATTCAGCCACTCTATGTATTTTGATTTGAGCAGTCTATTTGCATATAATTATTGATATATATGTAATTGTTGCCACTTTGTTAACTGTGGTTGTTTTGTAGTTCTCTTTTGTTCCTTTCTTCTTCTTTTGTTTTATTCTTTATGATTTGATGACAATCTTTAGTTATATGTTTGGGTTCCTTTCTCTTTTTTTGTGTATTATCTATTATAGATTTTTGGTTTTGTTTAGCATGAGTTTTATGTATAGCATTCTTTCTATATACTTTATTATTTTGTTATCTCTTAATTTCAAATGCATTTCAACAACCTCCAATTTTTACTCTCCACCCCTCATGATTACTATTTTTGTCACCATATTTTACATCCATTTTGCATACTCCTTAATTTGTATTGTGGATATAGATTATTTTACTCCTTTTGCCTTTTAAACTTCTTACTTACTTTGTACATGGTTGATTTACTATCTTTTCTGTATATTTGTTTTTGCCAAAGCTCTTTTCTTTCATAATTTTCTTATTTCTGGTTGTGGCCTTTTCTTTTTCACTTAGGAAATTCCCTTTAACATTTCTTGTAAAGCGGGTTTGGTGGGGCTAAACTCTTTTAACTTTAACTTTTTTGTAAAGCTTTTGATCTATCAAATCTGAATGAGAGCCTTGCCAGGTAGAGATTCTTGGTTGTAGGTTTTCTCCTTTCATCATTTAAAATAAATATATCATGCCACTGCCTTCTGGCCCACAGTGCTTTGCTGAAAAGTCAGCTGATAACCTTATGGCATGGTAGTTCCCTTGTACGTAAATTGTTGCTGTCCCCTTGCTGCTTTTAATATTCTCTTTATCTTTAAATTTTGTCATTTTAATTACAATGTTTCTTGGTGTGGTCCCCTTTGAGGTAACCCTGTTTGGAAATCTCTGTACTTCCTGAACTTGGATGTCTGTTTCCTTTCCCAGGTTAGGAGAGTTTTCAGCTATTATATCTTCAAGTAAAATCTCTGTCACTTTGTCTTTCTCTTCTCCTTCTGAGACCCCTATAATGTAAATATTACTTCACTTGATGTTGCCCCAGAAATCTCTGGGACTTTCCAAATTGCTTTTTTAATTAAAAAAAAAATTTTTTTTCTGTTCGGCTTCAGTGATTTCCACTTCACTGTCTTCCAGCTCACTGATTGTTCTTTCATATCATTTAGTATACTGTTGTTTCCTTGTAGTATATTTTTCATTTTGGTTATTGAATTCTTCATCTCTGTTTGATTGTTCCTTATATTTTCTATCTTTTTGTTAAAAACTTCTAACTGTTTGCTCCATTTATCCATCTCCCAAGTTTTTTGATCATGTTTATGATTATTACCTTGAACTCTTTCTCAGGTAGAAAGGTATCTCCACTTCACTTGGTCTTTCTTCTGGAGTTTTATCTTGTTCCTTCATTGGGAACATGTTCCTTTGTTGCCTCGTTTTGCCTTTTTTGCTTTTTTTTATTTCTATGTATCTAGTAGGTTGGCTATGTTTCCCAATCATGAATAAATGACCTTTTATAGGAGATCCTGTGCATTTCAGAAGCACACTCCCCTCTGCTCATGACAGCCATATGCTTTAGAGGTGCCCTCTATATGGGCTGTGTGGGTTCTTCTATTGTAGCGGGCTGACAACTGTGGGCAGGCTGGTAGGTATGACTGGGCCTCAGTTTGGTGGGTTGCCAGGCCCTGCCTTATGTGGAGGCTGTCAGCTGCTGGTTGGCAGGGCCAGGTCACAAAGAGTCTGGCTGTGGAAACCCAGTGGTCCTGGGGCTTTTGCTGGCTTACTGGTAGGCAAGGTCAGGGTCCAGGGGCTCCTAGAGCCAGTGCCCATTCACTGGATCCTGGTGCTTGTGCCAGCCCACTGACAGGCAGAGCCAGGTCATGGGGTCTGGCTGCAGTGCCCAGGGGTCCCAGAGCTGATGTCTGACTGTTGTTGTGTGGAACTAGTTCCTGACACGGCTGACTGAGGGACCTGTGGTGTCCTGGAGCTTGTGCTGGCATGTGGTGGATGGGGCTGGGCCTCAGTTGGTCCCAGGGTTGATGCTGGCTTGCTGGTGTGTGAGCTGGGTCCTGTCATGTCAGACTGTAGGACAGTGGTTATCCTGAGGCTGGTTTTCACCCACTGGTGGCTGAGACTGGTCCCAAGGCTAGAGAGCTTTCTGGCAGGAAGGGCCAGGGCCCAGAGGATACTAGGGCTAGTGCCTGCCCACTGGTGGGTGTAGTTAGTTCCCAGGATCTCTGGTTGCAAGGGCCCTGGGGGTCCTGGATCTAGTACCTGAACACTGTTGTGTGGAGCCTAGTCCTGGGCCCTCTGGTAGGCAGGCTGTATCCAGGGGTGCCTGTGGGCTCAGAGGGTCTGAAGGCAGCCTATGTGCTGGTTGGTGATGCTGTGTCCCTGACCAGTTAGATGCTTGGTATCCCAATATAGGTTCCTACAGGCTTGTGGGTGAGGGCAAGTCTGGGTCCTGAGGTTAATCTAGAGGAAGGATTCCAAAATGGTGCTTACCAGCACCAGTATACACGAGATAGAATGAGCTCCCAAAAATGTCTGTTGGCATTGTCTACATCCCAGAGTGAGCTCCAGTTGCCTCCTGCCTCTCCAGGAAATTCTCAAAGATCAGCAGGTAGGTGTGAAACAGGGTCCTTTCAAATTACTGCTTCTGCAATGTATCTTAAAGCTGTGAGATTTTGTGTGCTCCCTTTAAGAGTGGAGTCTCTATTCCCACAGCTCTCTGGCTCTCCTGAAAGTAAGCTCTACTGGTCTTCAAAGCCAAGTGTTCTACGAGCTTGTGTTCCTGGCACAGGATCTCCCAGATTAGGAGTCTGATGTGAGGCTCAGAACCCTTGCTCCTTGAGGAGTATCTCTGTAATAATCATTATTCTCATGTTTGTGGGCCACCCACCTGGGGGTATGGGTCTTGAATATAACACAACTCAGTCCCTCCTACTCATCTCATTGTGGTTCCTTCTTTATGTCTTTAGTTGTAGAAGTTCTTTTCTGTTTTTTTAGTTATTTTGTAAATAGTTGTAATTTTGGTGTGCCCATGAGAGGAGGTGAGCTCAAGGTCTTTCTACTTTTCCATCTTGCTAGTTTTTCATTCAATATTACAGTGATTATATCAAATGTAAATAAAGCATACCAATAAAAAGACAGATATGGATTATATATATATTATATATTATATATATATATAATCCATATCTGTCTTTTTATTGGTATGCTTTATTTACATTTGATATAATCACTGCTTTCCTAAGGCTTAAGTCTCGCATTTTATTTTTTTCATTTTCTGTTTGTTCCTTATTTTTCATTATTGTTTTATTTCCTTTCCTCCTATATGTTACTAGGACATTTTTAAGAATACTATTTTAATTTATCCATACCATTTTAGGTATATCTCTTGTATAATATTTTATTGGTTTCTCTAGTTATTGCATTACACATAGGTAATTTATCAGAGTCTACTGGGTTAAACATTTTAAAAGTTTGAGTTTAATGTAGAAATATTTCATTGTTTTAACTCAACAATCCTCTATAGCTTATAATACAACTGTCTTAAATATTTCCTCTACATATATTGAGAATCACATCAGAAAATATACTTTTTGTTACAACACTTAAACATATATTAGAAAACTCAAAAGGAGAAAGATAACCTTTTTCTCTTTTTATTGTTCTTTCTTCTTTTCTGATGTTCTAAGATTTATTTTACCATTCCTTTTTATTTAATTAATTTCCTTTGGACATTCTTTTAGAGTAGGTTTACTCATGATCTGATAATGTTTTTATTTCCTTTTCGTTTTATGTCATGGCTACTGTGAATAGTGCTGTAAAAAACATGAAGTTGCAGATTCTCTTCAAAATACTGATTTAATTTCCTTCAGACATATACTCAGAAGTGAGATTATTGGATCACATGATAGTTGTTTTTAATATGTTTTGAGGAACCTCCATACTGTTTTCCAGAGTGGCTGCACAAATTTTCGTTCCAGCCAACAGCGCACAAACTTCCCTTTTCTTCAAATCTTTACAAACATTTGTCCTTTTGAAAATAGTCATTCTAAGAGGTGTGAGGTGGTATCTCATTATGGCTTTGATTTACATTTTCCCTGATGATTAGTGATATTGAACATTTTTTCATGTACATGTTTGTCTCCTTGGGAAATATTATTTATTCAAGTTCTTTTCCATTTTTAAACAGGCTTTTTGTCGTTGAATTGTATGAGTACCTTTTATATCTTGGATATTAAACATATATTTTTAAATATCAGGTGAATATTCTCCCATTCTATAGGTAGGCTTTTCATTTTGCTGATTGTTTATTTTGTTGTGCAGAAGCTTTTAAGTTTGATATTGTCCCATTTGTTTATTTATGATTTTGTTGCTTTCACTTTTGGTGTCATATCTTAAAACTCATTGCCAAACCCAATGTCAGGGAGGATTTCCCTATGATTTTTCCTAACAGTTTTGCAATCCTTGGTCTTAAATTGAATTTGTTAATCCATTTCAAGTTAATTTTTGTGAGTAGTGTAAGCTAGGGGTCAAATTTCATTTTTTGGCATGTGAATATCCAGTTTTCACAATACCCATTTATTGAAGAGCCTATCATTTTCCTATTTAGTATTTTTGATTTCTTTGTCAATTATTAGTTGGCTGAATGTGCATGGGTATATTTCTGGGCTCTCGATTGTGTTCCATTTTTCTATGTATCTTTTTTTTTATGACAATAACATACAGTTTTGTTCACTAGAGCTTTGTAATAAAGTTTATAATTAGTAATTGTGATGCTTCCAGTTTTGTTTTTTCTTTGTGAAGATTGCATTGGCTATTCTGGGTCTTTTGTATTTCCATACAAATTTTAGGATTTTTTTTTCCATTTCTGTGAAAAAAGCCATTGGAATTTTGATAAGGATTGCATTGAATCTATAGATTGGTTTGGTGTGTTGTATGGACATTTTCACACTACTAATTCTTCTGATCCATGAACATGTGATATATTTCTGTTTATTTGTGTCTTCTACAATTTTTTAATACATTTTTTATAGTTTTCATCATACAGGTCTTTCACCTCCTTGATTAAATTTATTTCTAATGATTTATTTTTGATGTTATTGTAAATGGGATTGTTTTCTTTATTTCTTTTTCAGATAGTTTGTTGTTAGTGTATAGAAATGAAACTGATCTCTATATGATGATTTTGTATCCTGCAAGATTAATGAATTTGTTGATTAGTTCTCATAGATTTTTGGTGGGGTCTTTAGGGTTATCTGTATAAGAGAATAACATCTGCAGGGAAAATGTTACATCTTCCTTTGTTATTTGGATACTTTTTATTTTTCTTGCCTGATTGCTCTGTCTAGGACTTCCAATACTATGCTGAATAAGACTGGTGAGAATATCCTTGTCTTGTTCTAATCTTAGTGGGAGAGTTTTCACTTTTTTACCATTGAGTATTGTTTTAGATGGGTGTTTGTCATATATAGATTATATTATGTTGAGATACATTTCTTCTATACCAATTTGTTGAGAGTTTTATCATTATACAATGCTGAATATATTTAAATGCTTTTCTTCATCCATTGAAATCATCCTATGATTTGTATTTTTTATTTATTAATGTGGTATATAATATTTATTGATTTATTTATGTGGAACTATCCTTGCACTGCAGAGATAAATCCCACTTGATTATGGTATATGATCATCTTAATGTGCTGTTTTATTTGGTTTGCTAGTATTTTTTTAAAGAACTTGTACATGTGTACTCATCAGGGATATTGGACAGTAGTTTTCTTGTGTTGTCCGTATTTGGCTTTGGCATCAGAGTAATGCTGCCCTCATAATATGAGCTTGGAAGTGTTTCTGCCTCATCAATATTTTGGAAGAGTTTGAGATGTTTGGTGTGAATTTTCTTTAAATATTTGGTAGAATTAACCAGTGAAAACACCTAGCCCTGGGAGTTTCTTTGTTGCAAGATTTGATTTTTTTTTTTTTTTTTTTTTGTGGTATGTGGGCCTCTCACTGTCATGGCCTCTCCCGTTGTGGAGCACAGGCTCTGGACGCACAGGCTCAGCAGCCATGGCTCACAGACCCAGCCGCTCCGCGGCATATGGGATCCTCCCAGACTGGGGTATGAACCCACATCCCCTGCACTAGCAGGCAGACTCTCAACCACTGCACCACCAGGGAAGCCCCAAGATTTTGATTACTATTTCAATCTCTATATTCATTATTGTTCTGTTCAGATTTTCTGTTTCTTTGTGAATCAATCTTGGTAGATTGTATGTTTCCTGAAATTATTCATTTCTTATAGATTATGCAATTTGTTGACATCAGATTGTTCATAGTATGCTCTTATTATCCTATTTCTGTGGTATCAAACATAATGTATCATTGTTTCTTCCTCATTTTGTCTTCTCTCCTTTTTTATTAGTTAATATAGTTAAAGATTTGCCAATTTTGTTTATCTTTTTTTAAAAAAAATACCTCTTAGTTTCATTTATCTTTTCTGTTGTTTTTCTGGTCTCTATTTCATTTGTTTCTGCTCTGTTCTTTGTTATTTCTTTCCTTCTCCTAACTTTGGGGTAGTTTGTTCCTTTTTTCTATCCCCTTTAGGTATAAAGTTTGGTTGCTTACATATGTTTATATATCTTTTTTGTTCTTAAAAACAAGCACTTTTTTTTTTTTGCTATAAATTCCCTCTTAGAACTGCTTTTGTTGTATCCAATAAGTTTTGATATATTAAGTTTCCATTTTGCTTTCTTTCAAGACATTTTATTTCCCCTTTGATTTCTTCTTTGAGCCATTTATTGTTCAGGGGTTTATTGCTTAATTTCCACACATTGTGATTTTTCTTTTTCATTTTTCTTTCTGCTATTATTTTCTACTTCCTGGTTGGAAAGTACTATGTATGATTTTAGCCTTTGCTGAGACTTGTTTTGTGACATGTCATATCATCTATTCTGGAGAATGTTCTGTATGCCCCTGGGAAGAATGTGTATTCTATATGGTGGAATGTTCTGTATATATTTGTTAGGTCCATTTTGTCCAAGGTATAGTTCAAATCCAATGTTCTCTTATTGATTTTCTTTGTGGATGATCTATCTATTTTTAAAAGTGATGCATTGAAGCCCCTTCTAGCCATGTAGTGTTGTCTATTTCTCCTTTCAGATTTGTTAGTATTTGCTTAATATTGGGTCGGCTGAAAAGTTTGTTCAGGTTTTTACATAAGATATTAAGGAAAAACCCAAACAAATTTTTGGCCAACCCAGTAGTTTTAGGTGGTCCGATGTGGAGTGAATGTATTTACAAATTTTAAATACTTTTGATGAACTGACCTCTTTATAAGTATATAATGACCTTTTTTGTTTATTACTATTTTGCTTGACATAGCATAGTTACTCCTGATCTCTTTTGGTTTCCAATTGCATGGAATATATTTTTCATCCCTTCACTTTGATTCTGTGGATGTCTTTAAAGCTGAAGTAAATCTCCTACATGCAGCATATAGTTTCGTCTTGTTTTAAAATTCATTCAGCAACTCCTTTGCTTTTTGAATGGAGAATTCTATTCAATTCTCTTTCTTTGTTGAACCTCTCATTTTGTCCATGTATTCTTTTCCTAATTTTATTTAGTAATCTGGCTGGGTTTACTTGTAGTTTATTGAAGTCCTTTAAGAGAGTTATTCTGAATTCTATGTTAGGGAGTTCATAGAATCTCCATTTTTTATGGTCAGTCATTGGAGTTTTCTTTGTGGTATCATGTTTTCTTGATTAGTCATGATCTTTGTGGTTCTGCTTTGGTGTCTGCACATTTGAGGAAGTAAGAATCTCTTCTACTCTTTACAGACTGGCTTCAACTGCAAAGACCTTTACATGTCAGCCCAGTCTGAGGTTCTAGGTGAACCATATCATGGTTCTAGATACCATATCATAGTATCTGCAGGCAGGCTTGCTCCTGGAGTACTTGGGCAGACAGATCTGGTTCCTGGGCCCTAGGTGGGCAGGCTTGGTTCTTATGTTCACAGGGATGGATCTAGAACCTAGGTTCACTGGGGTGGGTCCAGTTTCTTGAGTTTGATGTGATGGGCCTACAAACTGAGTCTGTGTGGGCAGACCTGGATGCTGGATCCACAAGGGCCAACCAGACACTAAGTTCCACTGGTGTGGCCTGACATATGGGTTCATAGGGGCCTGTCTGGGTTGCTGGTTTCACAGGAGTTCATCAAAGCTGAGGCTGGGGAGTTGTCCTGACACCAATGTGAACATGGAGTTTGGGGCTACATTTGTTTGCCTAAATCTCAAACCTTGGGAGCTAGACTGGCACTGAGACAGAACCAGAGCCTGGCTGCATGGAACCCAGCCTTGAGGCTGGGCTACTGACTGGGTCTATAGTAATTGGGCTGGCACTGTGCTCATACTGGACCCTGGATTCACACATGTCCACCTGGACCCTGGGTTCTAGTGGCTGATTGGGAGCCTGGAGCCACAGGAGTCATGGGAGCTGACCAGTACTAGATTGTGCCTAAAGTCTGGATTTGAAGGAGTCCACTGATGGCTCTGTGCCACTGTAGCCAGACAGTGCCAGAGTGGGCTGGAAGCCTGGGTTTGCAAGAGACTGCCTGGAGCATGGGGTCACAGGAGCTGCCTTGGGCCATGGAAACTGGTTAGTGTTGGGGTAGGCTCAGAGCTTGGATTTGAAGGAGTCTTCAGGGAGCCACCTAGGAATGTGGAAGTTGGTCTAGGGCAGGAGCAGCCCAGCTCTTAGATCCACAGTGAAGTCAGATGCTTAGTTCCCTCTCCTTGTCTAGTGGGGAAGGTGTTTCACTCCAAACTGGGTTGCTTGGTCTTGAGAGTGGATGATGGGTGTAAAATGAATCCATTTTTCCTACTGTCCTGAGTGTTTCTTTTTTCATTTGTGTGCTTTACCCAAGTGCTGTAATCTGTCACCTAGAATCCTTGTTTCTTGTGAAGATATTTTTGTGCACAGATGATTTTCAAACTGATTTTTTCTGGCTGAGGAGATGAACACTAGAAATTCCTTTGTTGTCATTTTGCTCAATTCACTGAATTTTTTATCTTTCCTTTCCATTTGGTGATTGAGCCCATCTGGTAAATTTTGGTTTTATTTTATTTTTTCAGTTTTATAATTTTCATTTATTTCTTCATATCTTCTGTTTATTTGATGAGAATTTCTTTTGTTCCCCCATTTGTGTCAATCATGTTTACAATTTTCATGGAATCTTTATGATAGCTGCTTTAAAATCCTGTCACAATTCAAGATCTGTGTCATCTCAGTGTTGGCATCTGTCGATTATTTTTCACATTCAACTTGAGATTTTCTCTTTGGGTGGGACAAATGAGTTTTCATTGTTTCCTAGGTATGATGGGTATAATATTAAAATACACTGGATATTATTTAAATCTTCTGTTTTAGTAGACTTTCTCTGACACTGTACCAGTGGAAAAAAGGGTAGTATTGCCTTGTTACTTCTAGAAAGGGGTAAAAGTTCAGGTTTCCCAATAGGCATCCTTTGATGCCTTTGGTAGGGAAAGTTTACTTCATTGGTTGGATGGAGCATATATTTCAGATTCCCCACTAGACTTTCACTGACATTACCCTGGCTGTGATGGAGAGGAGTTCCTGGTTACGGGTTTCTAGGTGGCCTCCACTAGCACAATGGGAAGAGGAATCATTATCATGATGTGACAGTGAAAGTTGCATTCCCACTCTGCATCCTCTTACACAGGCCTTGGGGATATATGGTGCCTTATGGTGGTTGGAGTCAGCATTCCCACTTGTTCTCCACTGACACTATGGAGGGAGTCCTTGCCACCATTGGACTGGGATGAAACCCCCAACTCCTCACTCTGTCTGTTCTGAAACCAGCCTGTGGAACAGGCTGCAAGCATGACGCATTACAGCCCAGAAAGAACAGAAGTCTAGGGTGTTCATTTGGCCTTTGCTGATGGGGATGAAGATGGTACCATGGGATCCTTTACCATGTTTGCTGAGATAAGACAGTTATTGTCTAAAATTTCTGCCTCGCTGCGTTGCCTTTTTCCTGGTCTTAGGAGGAACAAGTTTTTCTTGTTTTTTTTTGTTGTTGTTCTTATTGGCTTTTCCAAGTTGCCACCTTCTTTAGCACCAAGTATGGAATATGTGAGGCAAAAGGAAAACCCGGGTATAATGGTCAGTTTCATGTGCCAATGCAGCTATGCTGTAATACCCAGTTAGTTATTCAACCAAACATTAACCTAGGTGTTACTGTGTAGGGATTTTGTACATGTGATTAAAGTCTGTCATCAGATTACTTAAAGTGAGGAAGGTTATTATACATAATCTTTGTGAGTTTGATTTAATCAACTAAAAGACCTTAAGAGCAAAATTGAGGCTTCCTTGAAGAAAACAAATTTTGCTGGTGGATGCAGCTTCAGCCTGTGCCTGAAAGTACTAATCTGCATTTCCCAGTGGACTGCATGACAGCTTTTGAACTTGCATTGCCAACCTCCTTAATCATATAGGCCATTTCCCTGCAATAAATATTTTCATACCAGGAAGTGATGTGCTGCTGTAACAAATGCCTAAAATATTGAAGTAGTTTATAATTGGATAATAAGTAGAGGCTGGAAACATTTTAGGAAGCATGATAGAAAAAGCCTAGATTCCCTTGAACAGATTGTTGGAAGAAATATGAATATTAAATACTGCCAGTGAGGATTCAGGAGGAAGTAAGGAGCATGGTAGAGAAAGCCTGTATTGTCTTAGAGAATACATGCATCCATAAGCAGAATGTTCGTAGAAATATTAATGTTGTAGGTTCTTCTAGTGAGAACTCCAAACGAAATGTGGAACATGTTGTGGAAAATAGAGGAAAGGAGGTTATTTCTGTATAATGGAGAAAACTTAGCTGAACTGAGTACTATGTTTATGTGGAAGCAGATTTTGTAAGTAATGAACTTGGATATTTAGCTGAAGAAATTTCCAAAAAAGTTGTTCAACATTGAAGTTCTAACATCCAGTACCTTATTTGAAGACAGGGTCTTTACAGAGTTAATAAAATTAACATGAGGTCATTAGGATGGCCCCTGCCCTAATATAACTGATGCCCTTATAAGAGAGGGAAACTTGGACCCAAGCACACACACAAAGAGAAGGCCATGTAAACATGTTAAATGGTTATCTACAAGACAAAGAAAAGCCTGGAATAGATCCTTCCCTCCTTAGGAGTAACCAGCCCTTTTAACACCTTGACTTTGGACTTTCAGCTTCTAGTATTGTGAGACAGCAAATTGTTGTTTAAGCCATATGATGTGTGGTACTTTGTTATGGCAGCCCCAGAAAACTAATATATATACTGAACAAATTTTCAAAGTGAATGGATGGAGAAAGGAATATGGTAATTTGATTACTTCTCTCAGAAAATCTGGTCCTCCCAATCAGTGTGTCAGAGATATCTTATTCTTCCAACCTTGTTGCCTTTCCTTCAGACTAGCATTTCGCTGGGGGTTGATAATCTTACTATTTAAATTTTGTTGCACCTGGGAGACAGTATAGATCCAAGCAGGCCTTAGAGTCATATTGCTAGGGCTTGCATCCTGGCTCTCCCACCTATTATTTGCGGGTGTCCTTTGGCAAGTTATTTACTGCTTTGTGCATCAGTTTCCACATCTTTTAAATGTGTATAGTAATGACTTCACTTCTAATATTATAGTGAGAATTACATGAGGTAATCTCAATTAAATAAATGCTAAGCATAGTTTTCTTTTTCTTTTCTTTTTTTTTTTTTTTTGCCTCATTTTTTTGATCTTTATTCTACTCTTCTGGAAAAGATTCAAATCCACTTCTGTAGCTCTTTCACCTGGTGAACAGTAGAGTATAGTGATGAAGAGCATGGACCTTGGAGATGAGCCAGGGCTTAAATGCAGGCTTTGCTCCTCACTTGGTTTATGATCAAGGGTAAATTACTGAATGTGAGAGTTGCTGTGGAAATTAGATAAAAACAATGATTATAAGCTACTAAGCCTGTGCTTGGTACAGAGTACATATTCAATATTAGTAAATATTATGTGCATCTCCCCAGTTTTGCTCTATAGTCAGCTATTTCTTATGATTCATCATATCATCATATACAGAGCTAGGGTCAACTCTTTGCACTGACTTTATTTTTTACATCCTCCCTTCCATTCTGGCTCATTTAATTCAGGCTTTTCAAAATTTCACAATGAGCAATCATTTCTCTTCCTATTTGTCTGCCCCAGTTTTTCACTGCATCACAAATGAACCACAATTTCTTAGCTTTCAACCACCTATCTCTGTTCATATCTGCTTCTCTGTCTCCAGAATCCCGTAAGTTCCTGACATGATATATGTCAGAAGTATGCATGCTTTTTTATAGATTTGTTTTCTCTTGATTTCCTTCTCCCATTTTTTTCCTCCATTAATTTTCATGCCATTGAATTTTTGAATAGCCTCCTATTTATCAATCATTTGATGACTTTCCTATTCCAAGAACAGTTTGAATAGATTTCTCTCAGAAGTACTTTTTAGGACCATTACATGGATGGATTTAGAAACTTTTGTTTCCTCAATCATGCTTTATGTCACCCTTCTTAATATTTAGTACTTCATGGTTTAAATTCAATTTTAAAATATATTTCATAGTTAAATGTTTTTATGGGCTGAGTTGTGTTTCCCCTCTAAATTCACATATTGAAATCCTAATCTCCAGTACCTCAGAATATGATTGTATTTGGAGATAGGGCCTTTAAGGAGGGAATTATTGTAAAATGAATCATATGGATGGGCCTTACTCTAATATGACTGGTGTCCTCATAAGAAGAGGAGGTTATAACCCAGACACGAACATAGGAAATCCCATGTGAAGACAGAGAGAAGGCCATCTACAAGCCAAGAAAAGCAATCTCAGAAGAAACCACTCTGATGATTCCTTGATCTTGAACTTCAACCCTCTGGAATTGTGAGAAAATAAATTTCTATTGTTTAAGCCACTTAATCTCTGGTATATGTTATGGAAGCCCTAGCAAACTGATACACATTTTTTTATGAATTTACACAAAATAAATGATTCTTTTTTGTAGAGAAAATCTTACCTTTGTAGAATGATGGTAATTATTATCTGCCCCCAATCAGTAAACAATGCAGTTGGTTCCATGAAAAAGCAAATTTATAAAGCACAGAATATTATCAATTGTTGCTATTCCCAATTCCATTTGCATTTGTGTTAGATGAAAGCTTCTGGATTCAAGATTCCTCTCCTTAAACTATGGAGTTCTTCTGACTGTTAATTGAAGACCAGGCCCCAAATGACAAAATTTGAATTTATGAGTACAGTTAATGTTGAAGTAAATAAAATGAAACAGTTTAATAGGATCTTTTGGAAACATTTTCAGAAATGTAAAAAATATTGTATAAGCAATTCTGAATTACCCAATAATTAGATAAAACCCGTCAAAGATGAAACACTAATAAAAAATTGGAATTGATAAAATATATAGAAATATGCAACCACAAAATTTAGGAAGTATTTTAGAAAAGTGGACAATGATAGTTCTTCAGTGCTTAGCTTTTGTTGAAAATCCTGGTCTAGTCCTGGGTGCAAATTATCTGTTAGAGTATACGAGAAACAAACGTTTTTCAGGCTTTGTTTTTGGTTTTAGTTTGTTCGTTGCAAAACCTGGGATAATGTTCCAAGAAAAGTAACCACCCTATCAGTAGGCTTTCCTTCTAGTTTTGTTCTTATTTCTATCTAGTCTTATAACTTCAAGAAGTCTTTCCTTTTTCCAAACTATTCTTTTGTAATTATCATAATTGTAAAAAATAATTTAGCTACACTACAAATCTAGCATGTGATCATGAGATGTTCCCTATGTAAGCCTCTTTAATAGTTCTCACTGCTCATAAACTTCCTTCTAACTCTGCTGGGCTTCACTTGAAGCAAGCTCAACACCAAGGTTTTCTTCTCCTCTGGGTGATTCTAAAGCAAGTAATCTGTAGACCCACCAAGAAAAAACAAATAAAATCTTAGTCTTCTTGCTGTGTTTCTTCCTTATATGTTTTTGTTTCTAATCCCTGTTTCACTTTACTTATTCTCAGAACAAAACCATTGATAATGATTGCATTTCCCATTCCAAATGAAGTGTCTTTGACTTTGCTGATATTATTTCCTCTGTGTTCAACTTTCTGTACTCCCTTCCTGTGTTTAATTTCTAGTTACCTTATTTTTATAAGTAAACAAAAATACCAAACATATGACCATTTTACATGATCTCTCTTCCACAAACACCCACTGTGAGGTTAGGGAACTCTTTTATTCATTTTATTTATTTACAACTTTTGTAACTTTTATCATGTGATCATGCAAATACCTGTTTACTTAACTGTCTCACTTACCAGACCTTTAGCTTCTTGAAGATAGTGACTATAGTTGGTTGTTTGTTTTTTACTGGGTAGTATAACATATTTACATAGTGGGCACTTAATATATGTTCACTGAAATAAACTAGAACATCATAAACAGACATTCTACCACATTTCTAAACTATATTTTTATTATATATATAATATAGTATTACACCATAATAACAAAAATCCCTTAATTCACTACAGAATATCAATGATCTTATAAGACAAGATTTCATATTTTCAAATATACATTCAGTTTACTCAAATGTAGGTATTTATAGAGTGAAAGTTGGCAGGAGTTTAATAGAAAATAGCCAAAACTTGGCAGTTTGTGGCAAGGAGCTTAGAAGAAACTGTTTCTTGTTTGGACAAACATGGAGAATTTAGGTCACTAGATTATCCTTACATAGATTGAAACTGGGCCAGGTTATAGGCTAACCATCCTGCTCTCTAGCAAAATGTGCCCTGGGATGCTTAATGACCACAGATGATCAGGACTTCAGCTTTATGTCTCATCCAATAAGATCTCTTATCTCTCAAGACACTAAAATGAAAGATGAGTCATAAGGAAATCAATAGTGTTGTATTCAAACAAGGCTCTTTAGACCAAAACACATTCCATTTTCTCATTAGTCATGGAGCCAAAGAGGAAAGGGAGGAGGATCTGCATTCATTTCAGATTGCACGCAGATGGACCTCTTGGTTCCCACTGCCTAATGAAGGCTCCAAAGTGCACACAATTAAATGTATTTTATTAAAACTAACTTTAAAAATGCATGTTGTTTTCTCCCATTTATCCAATAATTGATTAATTACAGCCTGCTTTATTTCTCTCAGTGTCATTTTCTAGTTTCATTTGTCCTTTACACTTTTGAAGTTTGGTTGGCTTTGGGAATTGTGTTTTAACTGAATTTTTAAGATTTGAAGATATTTGATTTCCTTTAAAAGAACATAATGTATCAATTTTCTAAAGTCATTTGTTGGTATGTATGGATTTATTACTTCCCATTTTTTATGTTTTCCAACACAAGGCAGAGGTCATATAACTGGAAAGGCAAGATGTTTGTTCCTAACACCTTAGGAATTTGTTCATATTCTACTTCAATGTTATGAAATAGAAATATAACGTGAGTCACATATATAATTTTAAATTTTCTAGTAGCCATATTAAAGAGAATAAAATAAACAATGAAATTAATTTTAGTACCGTATCTTATTTAACCTAGTGTGAAATAAAATTCTTATTTTATGGCAAGACAAGAACACTTAAACATAAAAAATATTCTTTTCTGCCCTTTGGCTTCCTCTCCCCCCCCCACTACTGTGCATTGTGTATCTGCATTATACATCTACCAAACCTCCCTCATTGGCAGAAATATCTACTCAACCATACAAAACAACATGCTCCTAGCATCAAGACAACTCCTTAAGAGATAACATTCCTTCTTAATCTTGTAAGGGGCCACAGTGATACTTAGATCTGGATTGTGAATAATATGTCATTTAATGTAAAGCCGGCCCTGTGTCTCAAAAAACTTATATAACTGTGCCTTGACTTCTAACTGGTGGAACAGTTCTCAGAGATTTCAGTGATATTATTCACAGGTTATAATCCTCAAATTTGGCGCAAATAAAATTTTCCATTTCTTTCTTCAATCGACTGTTTATTTTTTATCACCTGGTGACATTAGTATTGTACATCCAGAATGTTAACATTTCAACATGCAATCAATATAAATATTATCAATGAGTTATTTTACTTTTTTCTTAGTAATAAGTGCTTGAAATCTTGTGTGTATTTTACCGTTAGAGCACATTTAAATTTACACTAGCTTCACTTAAAGTGTTTAAGTGGCTACCATAGTGAACATCATGGCTCTACTTGATCTAACTATAGCACCACAATAATAATAAATCCCTTTGGAAGTTGCATCATTGCATTTCACCATGTCCAAATATTAAAATCTCTTGAATATTACTCTCTCCCTCCATCACTACCACCACCAAAACAAATACCAAAAAAAGTGTGATTTATTTTACTTCAAAATGTCTGCAGATTGTACAGGATGTTGTAGCTTTATGATCAGTGCTTAGAGAGCAATTAACATTTGAATTAAGCCACATGAAGATAAAAACAGGCGATTACCCATTTTAACAGCTGCTAAGTGATGTTAATTGCTGGCTGTAGACCACAAGCTGAGGAATTTTCTGTGTATTATACAAACAGAACAAAATAAAATAGAAGTTTAAAAAAAGTATTATCCCCATTATAATAAGGTACAGTATCTGGGAATATAATGTATCCTTTTAACCTCTGACACTTATGAAATTGATCATGAACAGATAATATTTGAGAGAAATTATATATATATATAAACAATCATATATATATGATTGCTTATCTTTATTTTCAAGTAGTAAATACTCAAAACATTCATACATACAGTTAGAAATGCTTTAAACATTTCATAACTTATAAAACTGTCAGTGGATAAAGTTCTTGATATTTAAATCAATTAAGAAGAGATGTGGTTAAATGTTAGTTGCAGGAAGGTGGGAAATATAAAGCATAGTTAAATTAGTTCTGTTAAGAACTGCTTAAAGAAGTAGAATTTATTAGATAATTAGACTGTGCTGACTGAGCTAAGTTCTATCAATATTTATTGACATTTCAGCTTCTGGTTTTAGTTCCTGAAATGATGACAAAAGAAATATTATTGGTTTCCATTTCCAATCAGTGGGATTGTGAAACAATAAACTGATCACATGGAGAAATTAAAAGTGTTTGGTTATATAAAATAGTAAACATGATCAGTATAGTTTATTCTTATTAATACGTATTTTTAAAATGAAGATATTGATTTGATATAGACTATTTCATGGTCTAGTTTAGGATATAAATTGACATTATTATTTTGGCAAAAGCTACTCTCATACAGAGTCCCCTTGATTTCTTATTCTGTACAACCATCTGTTGATCAGTTTGGCTTTAGGGCATGAGTTTCATAGTCCTATAATGTGACATATATATTTTCAGTGGAGGTTATTGTGTTGCTACATTTGCCACCTGATGCATGTTGTAATTTTATCTTTTACTACTAGGTCATTTCCCAAATCTAGCCAGGCTTTAACTATTATCAATTGGCCTCAATATTACTCTCAACTTGATGAAATTTTAGACATGCTTGCTTCTTCCCTACTATTGGCCCCTGACCACGCACCCTTTTCATAGAGCATTTCCTTTAGAGCAATTATAAATTCTTTCTCTGTCCCTTTGAGATGGAAATCTCCCAACCTCTTCCAGTGTTATAACCTAGACATGTCTTTCTCAAGGATTGGGGCTCATTTTTTTGAAACATAACATCAAGAAAGACAGGATTTCTATATACCAGTCTTTGTGAGATGACTGATGGCTGACTTGATAAACACCAATTAGCAAACACAGGTGGACTAATTATACTGACCAACCTCTCCCTTAATCCCCTCCAATACTTTTCCACTAATTTATCCCAGTGCTTCAAATCTGCCTTTTGTTTCAATGGACTTGGAGTTGACTTCAATCTCTCTCCCCTACCTACCACAATAGTCTTAATTCCTAATGTAATAGTCTTGAATAAAATTTTCCTTCCTCTTTAATTTCATTGTGCTTGACTCTGGTGCAACTTTTCTTTGACTATTTCAAAAGCCCCATATCTGGGCATAGAAAAAGAGGGTCTTGCAAATTTACTTTATATAATTAAGTCTTACACTTATGGCATTCTAAAATTATCTGCACTTAATCTAGTACTGATCTCCGGTGGTCTCGGCCTGCAGCAGCTTGTAGCAGGGTTTCAGTTCCCAGCCAGTGACTGAGGTCATGTCCTGGCGGTGAGAGCACCGAATCCTAGCTATTAGACCAGTGGTCAGTGACAAGTCCCTTGCCCTATGGCTTTGCAGAAAAAGAATTCCCACAAAGACAGAAAGTAGTGAAAGAAGTACAGTATTTATTAAGGGAAAGAAAGAGTACAGTATGTGTGGATAGACACACGGGAGGGCTCAGAGACAGAGTCACGTCCTCATGGCAGTTTGAATCACTTTTATGGGGCATTTCTTCCATGTATCCTTTGGCCAATCATTTTGATTTGCCTGGTTCAGAGTCCATATTTAGTGTATCTCAGGAATTTCCCATGTGTGCATGGTGGATTAGCCAAGATGGATTCTACCAAAGAGGCCTATGGGTAAGCGAGCATCAGTAGGCATCACTCCCCTTTTTACCTACAAGGAGCCTTTCTGCACATGTGTAGTTGGGGAGATCTCCTGACTTTGAGAATGAGGAATATGTGGTCTCTTATATTCTATCTGGGCAGGGCCCAGCCTCCTCTCTCAATTGTCCTGTTATTCCTGTCTTGGAGTATAGGTGCACAAAGAACAAACACAAACTGTTTGCCCTGGTGGCCCATCTGTCTCCTGCCTCAGTACTACACAGCTCACAAAGATGTTTTATATGGATTTATTGGAGCACGGAGAAAGGTATGGAAAGAAATATCACCTGGTTGCCTTGGTTACATCAGAGAAGTAGAGATGCTGAATGTGAAAGGAGACAGGTAGAGCTTAATTCCTTTTATGCCTTCCTTTGTATTCTTTTGTATCTTAAATTTTTGTTAATCTTGTAATTAAAACGTATATACTAAGGTAAAAAAAAATCCAAAACAAGAAGAAAAAAGCAAATTTGCAAACAAATATCACTGTGGCTGATGATTTCTTAGGGGAAATAATCTTTATTTATAAATTATAGATTTTAAAATGTATTTAGAAAGGAATTTTGAAGGTATGTATTTGGGGGGAAATATAATTAAAAATAAAATGTCCTACAAACCCAGACATTTGTGCAAAGGTAGAGGAGAAAGAAAACAATTTTATTATTGAATACATTAAGCTAGAATGTAATGTGCATCAATTGCAGCCTACTAAAAGATTGCAAAGACAGAAAGAAATCTCAAGTGTATACATAGCCAAGCAGATGCAGCCATTAGGTATATGTTCTCAACATAAAGAATAACTAGTTCTCAGACAAGAGCACTTGACACTGCTATTTGTCAAAGATAATTTATCCTCCACTAACTTGGTAATTGAGTTGACCATCTGTCCAAGTCAATTGGTTTTATACAAAGGAAAAATAAACTTCTGATATCTTTATGAAAGGAGGTAGTTTTACAAACTAGAGTCAAAGCCTGCTGAAGTTAGACTTTTACTCTTCAACAGAAACTGGGAAATAGGAGCACTATCTTCCCTGCGTGTTTATATTCCAAATAGATAGTTTTCAGGTCCTTGAGAAAGACATTCTTATATCAGAAAGCTGGCAAAAGGACTTAGCTTTTAGAAAAATGTACATATATTTCAAAGAGAAAGAGAAAGAACTTACAAGTTTTCAAAAGTAAATATTCTTATAAAAGGAGAACAGTAAAATTCCTTTCCTTGATTTTCACCAAGGAAATTGTCTCTTGTTTTTAATTTGTATTTGCTCTGGCAGTACCACTATTTTTCTTGAATGAAACAAACAAAAGAAAAATACCTTAAGAAAGCTTGAGAGTCATCTATTTACTAATTGAAGTAATAGTCAACAGAATGATCATTACCTGCTTGGCTCTTAAGTATATAAACAAAGGATCAGTGTTATGGAATGAATGGTTTTGTCCCCGCCAAAATTCATGTAGTGAAGCCCTAACTCTCAATGTGATGGCGGAAGGAGCTGGGACCTTTGGGAAGTAATTAGGATGGAGCCCTCATGAATGGTATTTGTACCCTTATAAGAGACCTGAGAGAGCTTATTTACTCTCTTCCTATCTTCCACATGAGAAGGACCCTCACCAGACACTGAATCAGCTGGCACCCTGATCTCAAACTTCCCAGACTCCAAAACAGTGAGAAATAAATTTCTGTTGTTTAATCTACCCAATATATGGTATCTTTTATAACAGCCCAAACTGAAGAATACAAGCAAGTCACTGAGGCAGTGCTCTACTAATCTATGTATTTTCAGTTTAAGTAATATAGTTTTTTTATTTCCCTACTTATTCTATAGTATTTGTTAAGAGATTCTCTAGAAAATAAAACATATATCTATAAGGAAGAAAATAAAAATAATTTTGATCAAACATTGTTAACATTTTTGGTAAATTTTCCAGTAGTATTTTGTACTTATACATTTAAATATAACTGAAATCATAGTGTGTGTATGTAGTTAAACTTTTGAATTTAGTGTTATATGTGTTTTGACTGTGTAATTAACTTTAAAATTAATCAGTATAGATAATGTATTATACTTTCCAAGCTATGCTCTAGGGGCTGTTATTTTCTTAGTTAGTAATTCACACTCCAAGAGGAGTCAACTAGCATTTATCAGAGATACCACACTACAGAGGCCGCTGCAGTGAGAAATCTAGCTATCTCTATGCCCTATCTGTACCAGCTGCTTTATACAAGATATGTTAGAACTAGGTTTTTATTGATGAAATTAGATAATTGCCAAAATGAATGTTAGAAACGGTTTTGAAGATGAATGGATTATCTAGAATATTGTAGAGACCCTTTCCCCAACTTTGCATTAGCATGGTATAAAAATATAGGGAGCACCTTAAAATGTAATGCTGGGAACGCTCCTTAGGCTTGATCCCTAACTGGTCAATATTCTCATCCTTTTTCTGATTACATGGCCCTGATAGAGGATGGGATAAATGCTATAACTGGAATATGGTCACATTTGTCTCAGGTGAACCTTTAATAGAGGATGTTTTGAGAATTCTGAAAAAGGTAGAGAGATTATAGAACATTTAGTGTCACTGTATTTTATTAAATGCTTACTTAAAATAAGTCAGCATGTGTGGTAGGAATTGCTGTCACTGTAACATTTTTGTGGGATAATTCTGAAGGAGCAGCTAACCCTCACCCAGGACTACTGTTGACTATTAACAATGCCAAAATAACTTACAGTTGTCTAAGATAAATTCATGTATGCCAGTTTCAAATGTAAATATCTCTCTTACTGCATTTCTTTATAAACATTATTTTATTAAATGAATCTTAAAGACTACAGTTTATCTAATCAGGATCAACTGATAGGCATGTGCATGAGAAACAATGTAGTAAAAACCATCTTTGTTCTTGAATCTTTGAATTTCTAATAATTTTATTGTGATATAATGCCAAAAGTAATATTACTTCTTCAAAACATATGATTATAGCTCTTTATCTACTGTCAAGTTGTTTTCCAGAAAATAAATGCTAGTTTATAATTCCTTTATTTCTCTGAAAGTTACCTCCATTTTCTCTAAATCACCTTTTATTTTGAATGTAATCAGAAAGAAAAGAAGTTAAGCTTCCTGACATTTCAAGACAAGCTCTCTTTACTAACCATCTTTTTCTTCTATTTCCACTCAGTGCATATTGCACACCTATGGATAAGCAGTAACCTATGTGGAAAGAGGGGATTAGGGGCTTCTTTTTAATCACTGGTGTGATGATCAGTGGATAAATTCTTATTCTTTCACTCAAGAAAAACTCAAACAAACACCTAGAATATTTTAGCTATGTGAAAAGGGCAATAGCTAAAGGAAAATATCAGGGTATTAAATTCACAGAAGCCAAGTTATCAATCATATCCAAAGGAAGTGATGAACAGAACACACTAAAGGGGAAGAGACTACACCAAAGACTGTTACTTAACCCAAGTTGGAAGACGTGGAAGAGATATCCCTACATGTTTTATAAATAATATTGTAGTTTATTATCTTTAGGAAAATTTAAGATATTATAGCCAACGAAATATTAAGAAGATTTATTAGTGATCATGGCTGGTGGGAATTAGAGGCAAAAATATGAGAGGTCTGTCCAGATAAGAGGTTTGTTTCCCTGTGTGTGTGTGTGTTTTTCTGTGTGTGTGTGTGTGTGTGTGTGTGTGTGTGTGTGTTGGTATTTGTGCTTATTTGGGGTGTCCTCTCTGTGAATTACAACAGTATTTGATCATACTTTCTCTGACATGAGTAATAAATTCATGAATATGTCCCTAAATGGTTAGAGAACTGGGGGTGGGAGCTGAGTATGAAGAGTAGAGTTTAACTCCTTTTATGTTATTTGTACCTTTTTACATCTTACAATTTGTATTTGTTAATCTTGTAATTAAAAAATATATAAACCAGAAAATATTAAGCTGGTAACTGCATAGTAACTAAAATAATTACATAAATACATAAAAAGAAATTAAAATATTGAATAAATGGAACTTTCTAATAATTTTATTTTAGCTGAGTTTATTTATTTTGTGATGAATATCAAGTGTGGGGTACTTAGACTCTCTTTGGTGATCAGAGTAAAATCATACTATAAATATCCTAAAACAGAGCTGGTGACTTCTGGTGAGTTATAGTTGCTGAGTTTTGTTGTTTTGTTTGTTTGTTTGTTTTACAAAAGAATAACTATTAAGATTAAGAAAGATAAAGTCTGAACCAGTTAAGAAAGGTAAAGGGCTGAACTATTATCAATTACTTGTATTAAAAAGTAGATGATCAAACTGAATCAAACTGAATTTTTCAAACTCCCAGCACATGAGTTGATAATCAATACCTAGAAAATTTATCTGTGTGATATAAGTTCTTCGCGGCCTTCTTATTCTTATATGTTAAATCAATTTTACTTTTTAAATTTCATTTTATACCTAGGATATGTAGTCTCTGATTCTGAAGAAATTCATGGAAACTGAGTAAATAAGTAATAACATTGCATCACCATTTCCCAAAATGCAATACTGCCAATTCTTTTTATTTTTGAACTTAATGTGTAGTCTGAAAGACTTGTTCAAATATGCAAACACTTGGAGAATGAAAACAATAGACAAGAATAAGAGGGCTTCCCTGGTGGCACAGTGGTTGAGAGTCTGCCTGCCAAAGCAGGGGACGTGGGTTCATGCCCTGGTCCGGGAAGATCACACATGCTGCAGAGCGGCTAGGCCCATGAGCCATGGCCGCTGAGCCTGCGCATCTGGAGCCTGTGCTCCGCAACGGGAGAGGCCACAACAGTGAGAGGCCCGCGTACAAAAAAAAAAAAAAAAAAAGAATAAGAGGAGGAGCTCATTTGTATGTAAATGACTTTCTAAAGAATTAATAGAGCATATATTTCTCCATGTTATAAAAAAATTCAATACCCTGAAAAATAGCCTTGTTATAAGAAATTAAGTTAAGGAAAGGAAAACACAATATCTTAATGAGTGAAGCAATTGTCTGACTATCTGATATGCATGAAAATTTTTCTGAGAACCAAATGCAACCACTCAGACTAACAAGAAGTAATCTGATCAAAGCCCTATCATATGCAGAATATTCTGAGCTATCATTTTCCCTTCAAGCAACTATAAAAGTAATGTTAAATGAGCATATTTTAAAAGCCAGACTTATAAACCATGGCCTATATTATCATTATTTATTAGTAAAATATGTCTCCAAAATGGTATAACTCTTTTGCACTGAAACAGAGTGAATATCCTTAAAGAAATTTTTAAAAGACATTTTTATATAAATAAATAAGTTCTTTAGCTAGAAGATGACTAGTTATAGAACTCTGAAACTTAAGTTTTAAACCTAATGTTTGGATGAATGTCATATCATATATCTATATAACTACAGAAAAAATTTTAACATTTTGAAATTCAACCTGATGCAATCACAAAGAAAACCCTGAGATACATTTGGAGTCATTGTACTAAAGAAACAAAGTCATATAAATGTAAAGCAATTAGGTTAATTATATCTTAAGAGAAAGAATCATAAATAATTCTTTGAGAATCCTAATATATTTTAAATACTGCTAAATGATGAAAGTTTCAAATGTCAAGTGATAAAAGCTAACTATGAAATATGTGGCATTATTATTCATTTTCAAAAAAATACTTAGTTAATTTTGCACTCATATGCATCTCACACACAGACCTCAACATCTCTCATGCCTTTGATGTACCTGGAAATTAATGATATCTGTAGGAAATTATTCCACTACAAGAGCACATCCCATTCCTTGCAAAGCCTTATTACCTAGAAAAATTCCACAACTTCAAGCATAAATACCTTAATAAGGGACAAACAAACCTAAAACATCAGGATACCAAAAAAGGAACAACCATTCTAACAAGCATCTAATGTTTGTCTAATTAGAATCACAGATACAGAACAAAATGAATTAGTGTCTTTGAAATTATGACAGGAAAAACATCTGATCCTTTAATTTGATGTTCAAGTTATTGGTGAAGTGTACGAGTAAAAAAGATACTCTCAAGTTTAATACTTATGAGCCTATTAAATTACTCAAGAATGTACACCAACCATAAAAGTACTCTTAGAAAGAGAACAAATCTTGGGTAGCTGAGTAAGATCAAAAATTGAAGGAAGCCAGAATGAAATTAAAAGAGGATGCATTAAATTTTGATAAAACTAAGTTATTTTTTGAGATACTGATTCTAATAGCATAGTATTGTACCTTTTTCTATTGGTACTACAGTAAGAACATTTTTAGCACATGTTTAACATATATTTTATTGGTTTCAGTTTTAGACTAAAATCCCCAAGTGTTCCGGTATATTTAGTATTCACAAGAACTATTTGAGGATATAGTTACAAATGCAGATCCCTATTCCTCATTTCAGAGCTGCTTAATTATTTCCCTGCAGGTAGATATAGGAATCTGCATTTCAATGAGCAGACAGGGAGTTCTGTTGCATGTGGCCCATGTACATTAGCTTAGAAATTCTGCTAACATAACAAAGAGGCGACTTAATTAGCATTACTGAATAAAATGCATATAGTGTGAATTTTGATTATATGAAATAATGAAATAACTAACAAAACTTGGGAGACTAAAAGACCAGTGCATGTGAAAGGAAGGATAAATAAGGTCCTCATTTTCATAGCAAAGAGTGATCAAATTCATTGTTAGAAGGAGAAGAGTTAAAACAGGCAGAAGCATATTATTTAAAGTTGTATTATTTAGTTATATTTGGTGATTACCAAAGGAAATGACAACAGTATTTAGTTCTGGAGGAGAGATAAAGGGGTTGGTGATAAAGTAATAAAATATTTACTTTCATTTTATACTTTGCATAATTTTTAACATCTTTATTGGAGTATTATTGTTTTACAAAGTGTGTAGGTTTCTGCTGTATAAAAAAAGTGAATAAGCTATACATATATATATATCCCCATATCTCCTCCCTCTTGTGTCTCCCTCCCACCTACCCATCCCACTCCTCTACGTGGACACAAAGCACTGAACTGATCTCCCTGTGTTATGTGGCTGCTTCCCACTAGCTATCTCTTTTACATTTGGTAGTGTATATATGTCCACGACACTCTCTCGCTTCATCCCAGCTTACCCTTTCCCCTCCCTGTGTCCTCAAGTCCATTCTTTATGTCTGCATCTTTATTCCTGCCCTGACCCTAGGTTCTTCAGAACCTTTTTTTTTTTTTTAGATTCCACATATATGTGTTAGCATATGGTATTTGTTTTTCTAGTTCTGACTTACTTTGCTCTGTATGACAGAATCTAGGTCCATCCATCTCACTACAAATAGCTCAATTTCATTTATTTTTATGGCTGAGTAATATTCCATTGTATATATGTGCCACATCTTCTTTATCTATTCATCTGTCGATGGATGAATAGCTTCACCTATCGACAGCTTCCATGTCCTGGTTATTGTAAATAGTGCTGCAATGAATATTGTGGTACCTGACTCTTTTTGAATTATGGTTTTCTCAGGGAATATGCCCAGTAGTGAGATTTCTGGGTCATATATTAGTTCTATTTATAGTTTTTTAAGGAACCTCCACACTGTTCTCCATAGTGGCTGTATCAATTTACATTCCCACCAACAGTGCAAGAGCATCCCCTTTTCTCCACACCCTCTCTAACATTTATTGTTTGTAGATTTTTTGATGATGGCCATTCTGACTGGTATGAGGTGATACCTCACTGTAGTTTTGATTTGCATTTCTCTAATGATTAGTGATGTTGAGCATCCTTTTATGTGTTTGTTGGCAATCTGTATATCTTACTTGGAGAAATGTCTATTTAGGTCTTCCACCCATTTTTGGATTGGGTTGTTTGTGTTTTTGATATTGAGCTGCATGTGCTGCTTGTATATTTTGGAAATTAATCCTTTGTCAGTTGCTTCTTTTGCAAATATTTTCTCCCATTCTGAGGGTTGTCTTTTTGCCTTGTTTATGGTTTCCTTTGCTGTGCAAAATCTTTTAAGTTTCATTAGGTCCCATTTGTTTATTTTTGGTTTTATTTCCATTTCTCTAGGATGTGGGTCAAAAAGGATCTTGCTATGATTTATGTCATAAAGTGTTCTGCCTATGTTTTCTTCCAAGAGTTTTATAGTGTCTGAATTTACATTTAGGTCTTTAATCCATTTTGAGTTTATTTTTCTGTATGCTGTTAGGCAGAGTTCTAATTTCATTCTTTTACATGAACTGTCCACTTTTCCCAGCACCACTTATTGAAGAGGCTGTCTTTTTTCTATTGTATATTCTTGCCTCCTGTATCAAAGATAAAGTCACAATATGTGTGTGGGTTTACCTCTGGGTTTTCTATCCTGTTCCATAGATCCATATTTCTGTTTTTGTACCTGTACCATACTGTCTTGATTACTGTAGCTTTGTAATATAGTCTGAAGTCAGGGAGCCTGATTCATCCATCTCCATTTTTCTTTCTCAAGATTACTTTGGCAATTTGGGTTCTTTTGTGTTTTCATACGAATTCTGAAAAGTTTTGTTCTAGTTCTGTGAAAAATGCCATTGGTAGTTTGATAGGGATTGCATTGAATCTGTAGATTGCTATGGGTTGTATATTCATTTTCACAATGTTGATTCTTCCAATCCAAGAACATGGTATATGTCTCCATCTGTTTGTATCATCTTTAATTTCTTTCATAATTGTCTTATAGTTTTCTGCATAGAGCAGAATACTATACAGGTCTTCTGTCTCCTTAGGTAGGTTTATTGCTAGGTATTTTATTCTTTTTGTTGCAGTGGTAAATGGGTGTGTTTCTTTCATTTCTCTTTCAGATTTTTCATCATTAGTTTACAGGAATGCAAGAGATTTCTGTGCATTAATTTTGTATCCTGCTACTTTACCAAATTCATTGATTAGCCCTAGTTTTCTTTTAGCATCTTTTGGATTCTTTATATATAGTATCATGTCATCAGCAGACAGTGACAGCTTTACTTCTTCTTTTCTGATTTTATTTCTGTTTATTTCTTTCTCTCCTCTGATTGCTATGGCTAAAACTTCCAAAACTATTTTGAATAATAGTGGTGAGAGTGGGCCATCTTGTGTTGTTCTTGATCTTAGTGGAAATGGTTTCAGTTTTTCACCATTGAGAATGATGTTGGCTGTGGGTTTGTCATATATGGACTTTATTATGTTGAGGTAAGTTCCCTTTATGCCTACTTTCTCGAGGGTTTTTATCATAAATGGGTGTTGAATTTTGTTGAAAGTTAGCAGAAGGAAAGAAATCATAAAAATCAGATCAGAAATAGAAGGAAAAAATGAAAGAAATGATAGCAAAGATCAATAAAACTAAAAGCTTGTATTTTGAGAAGATAAACAAAATTGAAAAACTATTAGCCAGACTCATCAAGAAAAAAAGGGAGAAGACTCAAATCAGTAAAGTTAGAAATGAACATGGAAAAATAGCAACTGACACTACAGAAATACAAAGGATCATGAGAGATTATGACAAGCAACTATATGCCAATAAAATGGACAAGCTGGAAGAATTTGACAAATTCTTAGAAAATCACAACCTTCGATGACTGAACCAGGAAGAAATAGAAAATCTAAACAGATCAGTTACAAGCACTGAAATTGAAACTGTGATTAAAAATCTTCCAACAAACAAAAGCCCATGATGAGATGGCTTCACAGGAAAATTCTATCAAACATTTAGAGAAGAGCTAATACCTTTCCTCCTCAGACTCTTCCAAAATATAGCAGAGGGAGGAACACTCCCAAATTCCTTCTACGAGGCCACTCTGATACCAAAACCAGACAAATATGTCACCAAAAAAGAAAACTACAGGCCAATATCACTGATGAACATAGATGTAAAAATCCTCAAAAAAATACTAGCAAACAGAATCCAACAGCACATTAAAAGGATCATACACCACGATCAAGTGGGGTTTATCTCAGGAATGCAAGGATTCTTCAATATACACAAATCAACCAATGTGATACACCATATTAACAAATTGAAGGAGAAAAAACATATGATCATCTCAATAGATGCAGAAAACATTTCATATTGTTTTTTTAAATGGGTATGTACTACTTTGTTTTAAAGTTTTTAAAAAAATTAATATATTGTGCATTTCCTGCTTTCTTGAATTTTTACAAATATTAGCACATCCTTATTTAATTATTGTATTTTGCTATAACAGTTCTGTCTTTCCTCTAGGTTTTTGCTGGGAGTTATCACTTTTGCTATTACTATCAGTTCCTTTGGTCTCTTTGTAATTTGCTGCTTGGACTGTGCTTTATTCTGGAGAAATTAGACAAATCAAGTATTTGAGAAGGACTTTAATACATCAGTAGTTAACCATTCTAAAGAAGTTATTAGGACACTTTTCAATAATAAAGTGCAAAAAGTTTTGTACATAGGCTTTATGAAATATATGCCATAAGCCTTCTTGTTGTGTTTTTGTTTGTTTGCTCCCTAACTACCTATAGTAAAAGTCATTTGGTTCATCTCTGAGAAGATTTGGCACATCCATCTATTGTGACAGGAATCTACTGCAGGTCCCTGAGTTTTCATTAAAGAACACTAACCCAACCTTTTCTTTTTTCAAATGAAGATATTTCTATTGTATATACTGATAAATAATTACCTCTATAGGAAGTATTTAGCAATGAATTGCCATGTCCACTCTTTGACACTCATAGAACATTGTGCATTACCTGACATAGCATCCCTTTAAAGCACATGTCCAAGTGAAATTTGTAATTGTCTTGTTTCTAAGAATAACTTTAATTCTGATATTTAAAAAAAAATACTATGGCATCTGTAAAATACATAACTGACTAGAGTTTGTAGGTAGGGGTTTCGAAAGCCTAGTATATTTTGGCCACTTGTTTGAAATAATATATTGTGTGGTACACAATTTAGGTTAACTTATGTCTTCATCTTAGATCTATCCCTTATTTTTCTACCTTTACTTTCCCCTATTCTTCATTTGTTTGTTGCTGGTGAAGGGAAAAATAAGACTTACTCTGGCATTGGATCTTTTTAGAGCAAATATTGCCTCTACCCCTTCCAAACTGTAGGATTGTGGGAAAAAAAATATGACTTATGTAAACATTGATCTATTCAGCTTTACAAAAGAGTTATTAGCAGTATCTAGTTCATAAGGTTTTTGAGAGTACTAAATGAAATAGCGTGAGTATAGCAAATAGCATATGGTCTGGCATGTAGCAGTTATTAGCCATCATTGCTGTAGTAATCTTCCCTAAACTTTTTCTAGATAAGAAATCAGTCTGCCTATTTATGTATATGTGTACATATATTTTTATATACATAATATTTATATATGCATATATATAATCATATATACATATACTATTTGAACCACAGACATTTTGACCATAGCATATAATCTCTTTACATTTTTATTTCCTATTTTATACTGATAAATCCAACATAGCGAGTTTTAAGAGAGAACCCAATAGCTTGGCATTCAGCAGAGAATATACATTCAGGATAATTCTCACAGTTTGCTATAAATGCCTGTCTATGAACACAACCTGATGCAACCATTAAAAGTGTTTTGCAGAGAGATATTGGAAATAGAACAAATAATGGAAAATATAAGTATATTCTAGTCAGTTTCTAAGAAAAAGGAAATGTGTGCCTGAAATAATATTAAACTGAAGGCTGACACATGGTATGTCAAAATGTATTCCATGTTCTCATCTGAGGTTTAAATAGCATTCTATTCTTAGAAATTCCTTTTATTTAAAGTGTCTCCTTTTCCCACGCAGTTCAGTGAAATGACTTTTCTTTTGTGGAAGTAAAATACACTGTCTTGGAAAGCACATTCATACTATCATTTATTTTAACTAGTTGATATTATTCAAATGAAGATGAAAGTCTGCACAAAGCAAACTCCCCTTTCTGTCTTATCACTTTCCTATACATTTCTTTTCTTCCTCACTGCTTTATTTTCCTTCCCCTCTTCTCAGCTTCATGCATTTTCTAAAGCTTGCTAGGGGAATTATTGTGTGCACAGCTGTGTCTTTTAAACTACTCTCTAATTTTTTTTTTTCCTTCATAATTGCTCCTTTAGTCTTTGGAGAAGAAGGTAAATATGCAAAATGAAGAGAGGGGACATTTATTTCCAATGTTAATTCCAATCCTGAAACATTTCCTGTTTATCAATTACAGACTTTTGACTAAGATCTATACTTTCTTTATTAGAAAGAGAAAGGAAATACGCAAATTCCTTCATCTACAAATATATGTTCAAAAATCAGGGTCTCAAATAAACAGGTTGCTTTGGATTTCATATTTATTCATCTACCACATACCTCATAGAAGTCATTGCACTCTGTGTGATTGGGAGAGAAAGTCCATTAGCCAGCAAAGATACAGGGTAATTAAAAAGCATCAACTCTATTGTATCCATGATGTATCTCTAATTTCTACAGTTTACTTCCTCATGCCATCGTGTCAATGGCAAAATTCCTAGATGCTAATTTATATTGTCTAGCCTAGAAATTTTTTGAGAGAAATCTGGGATCAAAGTACTGCTTGCAGAAAAATAGCCAAGAGATCAAATGTGTTAGATTTTTTAAAAAATGCTGTTTGTTTGCAATTGTGGTTTAAAATTGTAAGCAAATGGCAAAAGGCATCATTCTAAAAATTGCTCTTAAAGGTATTTTCCTCCTGAGAACAGATGTGAATGACTTCTGTTAAAATTAAGAAAGAGGCATAATTACAAACACTGGCAGCAGAGAATTGGATTCTTCTTATATTTGGGATTTATATATTAGGATATATATTTTGGATATATATATATTTGATATATATTTCCAGATATAGAACTCCAATTCTGAATTAAATTGTGCATTAATGTTTAATTATTTGTTTCGTAGTCAATGAAAAGATAATTTCCATAACAACTAGAGAAAATGATATCTAAACAAGATGTTTATTTAGTTTTTCATTTGAATTTATTTTCATTTAGCATATACTCTACAGTTACTGCTAAAGAACACTTAAACACCTTCTTCAAATAAGGGACCTAATTAAATTTCCAAAACCTGTTTTAATATTTAGTCTTTAATTTAAATTCCACTCTTATCCCAGAATAAAAGCCACATATTAACCTTGATATAAACATTTTTAAAAGTAGAATATGTTTAACAATAATACCTCACCTATTCCGAAATCAGTTATTTAGGGATCAACCCTCTTTTTGGAACTAGATTTTAATAGATGTAAAAAGAGATGTGTAGACCCACTGACAGTACTATATTTTATCTTAATAGTAAAGCATTATAGGAGGAGACAAAAACTAGAGCCATTATTGAAGAAAATTTTGTAACTCTGTATTTTTCAATCAGTCATAGTATAATTATTAAGATGTGAAAAGAGAATCTCTTTTACTTAAAATATTTAAAATATATTTATTATTTTCATTATGCTTTTTGAAGCTACCACTGATTATAAAGTTTATAAAGACAATGATTATGCCTAAAATTCTTCCCTGTGTCTCCAATACCTAGCAGAAGATTTATGTGTTTGATTACCAGATAAAATATAGGATGCCTAGATAAATGTTCCTTTGGGACATACTTACACTAAAATATGATCTGTAGTTTATCTTAAATTTAAATTTCACTTGCTTTCTGTATTTTACTTCTTAAATTTTCAATCATTCCTATGTGCTGAGTAAATAAAGAAATAAATATCTTTAACAAAAAAAAAAAAACAAAAATATTTTCTAACGCTCAGAAGATTGTACTGAAGAAGGAAGTACATATATAGTTCATTTTAGAATGATTTCCACTTATTGCAATTAATATATGAAGTGCTTTGTGTCTATAAAAATAAACACTAAGCTCTCTAGAGTACAGATGAACACATTTTTCCAAAGACAAACACTTAGGGTTTCCTGTGTATTCTCTAAAATATATTTCCACAAGATTACTAAATTGTTTGCTTTTGTTTTTTTAAAATATTATGAATAAAAACAAGAGGAACTGAGTTCCAAGAGAAGAAGGAAGCATCACTATTTCCCACTTGCTTATTATTTTTCAGCTTCTTCCTGATAATTGAATATCTGAATTCATTAGAGATTTAAATCTGTTTATTATTTCTGTGGACTCTCATTCATAGTGAATGGTTTCTTTGTGTGTTGGGAAATTTTAATTATAAGCAGCTCTTTACTTGAACATAATCTGCAGTATAATGGGACCTATACTGAGGAAGCTTTCCTCCTTAGTAACAGAATTGCCTTGTCTTCCCCAGGGAGTGATGTTAATCTAGGGTTATGCTCCCCTCCAAAAAAATTTTAAAAATAGAAAAAAATGGGTCCTTGACTGAATGTGAGAATTTCAGGTTCAAGTCCTCTAATTTTTTTGTGCCTCAAGACTTAGTATCAAGATCACATGCTCACATTTTTAGCCAAGACAACACAGGTTTCTGAGTATTCTTACCACTTACATCCACCTAATCTGTTTTCAGTTTCTCATTCTTTTTTTAAAAAATTCTTTGTAAGTCCAGAATTGTATTAAAATTACGTTTGTTGACTGGAGCCAGAAACTTTAGAAGCACTTGGGATCATGTAGACTATGTTTAAGTATCTCCCACTCTGAAATAGTCCAAGAAATGAGGAGCCCAGTTAGTGGATTATTTTATTTAAATGAAAGTGGCAAGGTTTAGTTAGAACTAGAGGAGTTAACTACAACCTATCAAGGGGATTGGGTTTCACCACCTTATTACCCTACATAACTTTGCATCAGAAACTTCATTGATTTATAGCTAAGAATTTCCTCGAAAACATTTCCCTGTTTTCAAATGAAGGGAAACACCCTTACTTATGTTTTGTTCACCAGGATAAGATTTTTCTCTCTTTAAATTTTGTAAAGCATTTTATCTGAGGCACACTTGGGTTATTTAGTGTAATTTGTTAGTTAGGCATTGTCCTATAACCTCTATAAATTTCAAGCTATATGAAGACAAGCAGAGCCTCACTCAATTTTTTAATCTCCTGATCAAATACATAGGACACCAATTCAGGCTTTTGGAGAAAAAATTGTGACAAAAAGACCCATAAAATAAAGTTTACCATAGTAATTATTTTTATGTATACAGTTCATTTATGCTAAGTATAGTCACATTGCTGTGAAACAGATCTCCAGAATTTTTTTTTTTTTTTTTTGCAAATCTGAAACTCTGTACAAATGAAACAACTCCTCTTTCCCTGAAAGATTCAAATTTGTAAGTCAACACTATGTTTAGAAGCTATTGACTCAAAGCTTAAACAAAGGACTCCCATCGGTATAATTTTTGCCAAGTATTGTAGGGGTTGTCTTTTGACTTCTTTTTTTATAAGACCTTTGGAGATTCTAATGCTTATGCTAATTTACTGACAAAGGATCAGATGGTACATATTAATTTTTGCTTTTTTAATCTAGGAGTGCTAATCTTTTTTTTTCCTTTAGGTTAATTATTAGATGACTCTTGGTCAAGGCAAAAAGTTGAAATATTCACCTTGGGGAGGTAAAGGTATAAAACATTCAGATTAAGGCATCTCTCCTATCCATTTTGTCTATTAATTACAATTTCCAGAGAAAATTTTGTGATTATCCTCTTGATACTGTAAGAAAAAAATAACATGTTTTTATGAAAATACAAATAAGCTCATTCTCCTAAAATGTATCCAAAGCCTTGATATGTCATGACTTTATGTGAATTAGAGCTATTGTTGAGTCCTCCAGATGTCAGTAATTCTAAGTTATCATTTTAAACTGTTTGGAGGATCGCAGTCATGAAAACAATTAATTTAGCAAGGTTGAATGTCTGAAGGGTCATAAACTCTTCTAGTACTAATGCATTTACAACAGAGAAATTGTTTTTTTCCTTTCTTCCTTCCTTTCCTTTTCTATTTTCCATCTTATTTTTCTTCCTTTCTTCTCTTTATTCCATCATTCTTCCCCTTTCCTTCTATCCTCTATTTTTCAGAATTGTGTAAGGGAAAAAAAAAAAAACAACTAAAATTTTATGGCAAACCAATCCCTTGAAAACTGAAGAAAGTTTTAATATCTGAAAGGCAATGTTTTCAATTAAATTTGATATTTAAATGTTCATTTATTGCTTTCAAAAGTCTCCTGGGGATTTAGAGAGGAAGAATCATGTGAGAGGCAGGGCCATATGATGGGCTCAACTGTAACAGTTCCGACTCCTCACTAAGTCCCCATGAGACATTAGGAAATGCTCAATTGTAAGAGAAACTCTAAGTCTTACTGGACACTTTCTGTGCCAAAATCAGTAAAGGTGGAGACATGAAAATCACTGAGGACCCTCTGCTTTCAAGTAGCTTAAAGTTACACTGGAAGATACAGGAAAACATAGAAACCAGTGAAAGTATATGCTAGATACAGAACACATATGCAAAGTGCTATAGTTCAAAATAATATGAAATGTAATATGAGTTGGAGGTAGAAAATAAGAGGGAAGACTCTTATTTAAGACTGAGCTTTGAAGAACAGATACAGTATTTATAGGTGAATACTTATGTATAGAAATTTCTAGGTGGAATAGCATGTATAGAAATTTCTAGGTGGAATAGGTGGAATAGCATGAGAAAAAAAAAAAGTTTTAAAGAAAGTTCCATAACAAGGGAAAGTAGAATTATTTGAACAGTATAGTAGGTATTTGGTTGAATATTTAACTTTCCTTCACTCTTTTTGTGTGTAGACTAAATTTTATTAGCATCTGCCTCACAGAATTTTATGATAATTAAGTGAGGTAATAAATGGAAGGCACTTAGTAAAATATATGGAACATAGTGATTGCTGAAATAATTAGTAAACTTATTAAGAAAGAATGAGAAACAGTGTAAATGTGAGGACTACTTTATAGTTAATTTTGATTGGATCCTAGTGACCAGATGAAGGAATTATGAGAGAAAGAACTCAACAGATTGAGATAAGAATCTAATTTGAACACTTCTGAGAAAAGGAAATTAAGTCTTTGTGTTTATTTGATTAGGATTTCTGCTTCTACTTCATTTTCGGTTATATGATTTCTTAATGTAGTATTTTATTTTAAAAATTCTACTTATTATAGTAATCCTTTAAAAATTAAAAAATAAAACTAGTCTCTTACAAGAGTGAATATGAATATGTACATCCTTTGCATTGTAAAATCATAGCATTATTATTAAATGTCAAAATTGGCAATAAAAACAGAACTAATTGTGTGTCATCAGACAAAATACTCATTGTTTTAAGTGTGTATACAAGCTTCAACATTTATAAGAATAAGGCTAAATACCTCATTCAAAACTTAATTTGTAGAGTATTGTAGGAATACTATTTATAGCTTAATTTGGTTTCCAGAGACCCTATAAAATATAAGCTTGCTCAAAAGCAAATGCTTTTTAAAAGTTGTATTTAATTTATATTATGGTCATTTCTTTTATACTTTACATTAGAACTTATAATCTTTTTTTCCTCCTGACATCATACATTAACTGTTGTCCACTTGTTGATACATAACCCACGTATGCAGGCTAAACAATTCCCAAGATGCTTTTGGAAATCCTATCCACTTCTCTTTCTCTCTTACTCAATAAAATATATGAAGTTGCAAGTAACAATACCACATTATTCTGGGGAAAACTTTGAATCTTATCCAAATTTTTAAAATTTCTGACTGAGTTGGTATTTTAAATAACATAAAAATAATTTACCTGTTACACATCAGAAAATTCGTCACTAGTCACAGATTGCTGTGATACTGTGATATATAATACTTTCTCTGAGAAATTTGATTCAACTGAGTCCTGTTGAGGCATTTTGAGAAAATTCATATCTTCCTGAGGTAGTTTTTCTTTTGAATGAAGATATTCCCATGGTCAGTAAGTGAATGCGTTTCTTATTCCAATTCCTCTGAAGAAGTGAATAATTTGGTGGGAAGTCAGCCAGCTCTGTTGGGAGGGGTGGCAATTTATAATTTGTGAGTTAAACAGGATGGTCAAAGTATTGGTCTCAAAGGCAATCAGAGGAAATGGAAGGTATCAGAAGTCATCTTAGCAGGCTTTATTATGTACACCGCAGAAAGGAGGAAGGGGTGGAGGTTACAAGCTTGAAAAGATGATAAGTCTAGCTAAATTAACAATATGTAATATAAAATCTCTATCACAGCCTGTCTATCAGGAGCCCCAGGGTATATAACCTTGTATCTTTTCTTGTAAACTGTGTCAATAAACATGTATTATCCCAACCCGTCACCCCACCTTAACTAACCAACAAACATATCTAAGGTTGATTTACTTAGGCATCAGAACAACTGTTTTCCTTTTAAACCTGAACCATTTTGTAAGTAGAGAAAGGGCACCTTGCCCTAACGTCTTGATATTGTGGTGTTGGTGCTCAATGCCCATAACATAGGAGAGTTTCTTTGCTTAAGTAATTTGAATTTGGCTCCAAAAACTTCTCCTTCATGATCTACATAGAATTATACACTTTGATATATAAAAATCGAGTTCCTCACTCTCCTATTTCATTCTTCTGGGACTTCTACTTTATCATTCTGTGTTTAAGCATAGCCATAAGTGTGGCATCATGGTATATTATGCCCCAATACTATGCTATTTGTTCCTGTTACTTGAAACTCCAACTTCATGTGCTACACTCTTACTCATTCTTCAAGATCCAACTTAAGCAACTCCTGTACTGTAAAATCTTTCCTCAGCTTGCCAGATGAAATTAAGAAGTTAGTTATTCCTTGCTTTGTGACAACCCTGAACCCTATATATTTTTTCTATTTAAGCACAGATCATACTCAATTGAAATTATTTGATCACTTGCTTGTTTGCCTTCCTAAACTATGATTTTCCCTGCACTATTAGAAAGTATATGATTAATAATCTAAAGTTCAATAAAATATGATGAATAAGTGAAGATAAAATGGAAAAAAAGATAATGAAAACAGGAAACAGTATATTCAATTAAACACTTATTTAACTAAACACTTAGAAAGGATAGTCATATATTTGACTATAACAGCAACTATCTAGATTTACTGCAAAATAAAATGTAATTCAGTTTAAAGAGAAATCTAACATGTGAAAGAAGTAGATTCAAAGAAAAATACAAAATTTCATCAGTAGCAGTTGTGATCGTTGTAAGGATCAGTTCATAATCCAGCCTATGAGTATTGAACTGTACTCTGAATCCTAGGGATAGAGAAGAAACCATGAAATCTTTATTTTTTTAAAGTAACACTCATTTTAGAGAGCTTATGGTATGAGAACATAATTTCATTTTGGCTCCCTCTTTGTGGCAGGCAAAACAATCTGTTTGTGTGTTTATTTATTAATTTGTTTACTTTTTTATCTGTTTAGTCACAAAACACAGAAAAGGGGTTTACTTGTTTTCTTTCCAGGCTTTCTCTGTCTTCTATAAAGGCTTGCTTTTCAGAAATACTATGGTTGCTTTCTAAGGTTCCTGTTTGAAAGATACAACTGACACATACCGAGAACACACAGAATGTCTCCTGGCAAAGTGGAAGGGTTTCTAAGTCAAGAAACATAATATAGATGGATTGCTAGAATCCTTTTACATGGATTGTTAGGATCCCTGATTGGTACATAAGAAGGTCTTTATGTTGAAGATTGTATGTGTTTATACTCATTTTCTTATGACAATCAGGAAGAATTAAGCAACATTGATATTTATTACACATACACTAACATAGTAGTGTATGTGTAATTTATAAATTAATGTGTGTGTGTGTGTGTGTGTGTGTGTGTGTGTGTGTGTGTGTGTGTATTTGGGGGCATGCCAATAAAATTTTTTATTTTTTTTTTTTATGAATGGGAGCATGTTAATAAAAACTTTTAGATAGTGCTAATATGCAAAGTTGTAGTCACTGATATATACAGAATACAGAGTTACTAGGAATGTAGTAATCAAGTCCAGAAATATGATCAATTTTCTGATCTAGTTATATTCAAAATATACAGGAATATAAATATTATATAAAATTGCGTTTGTTTTCTTGCCTGAGTATTACATTATTGCTGCTGTTTATGTTGTTATTTAATTATGATGATGATGATGATGATGGTGAAAATGATGACAACAATGATGGGGATTTTGGGAATACTTCTTCCTCAACTTTGATGTGTCTACTTCACAAAAAGCAAAATTGTTATGCTTCTGGACCTTTATTTTGTCCTTTCTATTATTGATACATAATGAAGAATAAGTGCATGTTTGGCTCCCTCTACTCGTTTTTTTTTTTTTTTTTTGCGCGGGGGGGAATGCATCTGCTCAGCAAGATCACAAGGTATATCTATTCTTTGATGTGATAGGTTGATGCAAACACCTAATTGCCTAACTCTGTGATTTAGTTAGAAAGCCCATAGACCAATAGAATTAAAATCTTATTTTCCAATCTGGACTCATTTAGTTAAAAATAAAACAGTTGTTTTGCTTCATCTTTACCCCCTAAATGGTCGAATGCTCTAGATTGGATGCTCTCTCTGAGACTTCAACAGTAATTATCATGTTGATCTAAACTGGATAAACTCTCAGATAAGAAGATGAGCACAAAGGTTTTTCCTACATCTTCTTCAGCAGGAATCTGACTAAATTAGGCACACAAAAACAGTGGGAACAGAAATTATTTGACATGGATTCTAAGAAAAGTAGTTAAAAGTGGTGTGAAGAGCTTTAGCACTATTGAGTCTATTGTTATCTGTATAAGATTTCTATTGCTGTTGTAGTAAATCGCCACAAAATTAGTGGCTTAAAACAACACACATTTATTATCTTATAGATCTGGAGGTAGGAAGTTCTAAAATCAAGATGTTAGCAAAGGCTGAGTTCCTTTGGAATTCTCTAGGGAAGAATGCATTTTCTTGCCTTTCCCAGCTTCTAGAGGCCACCCATGTTCCTTGGTTCATGGACTCTTTCTCCAACTTCAAAGCTGGCAGTGTAGAGTGTTCAATTTTTTTTCTCTCTCTCCCTGACCTCTTTTTCCATGTCACATTTTTTTTTTTAAGACTCTGATTTCCTGCTTCCCTCCTTTAAGAGTTCTTATAATTACATTGGATCCATCCAGGTAATTCAGGAAAATATCCCTATTTTATGGTCTTTATATCCCTTTAATCTGACCTGCAAAGTCTCTTTTTCCATGTAAGGTAACATATTCATATATTTCAGGGATTAAGAGGTAGCAATCTTTGAGGACTATCATTCTGTTTATCACACCATCTTTTTAATAAGATGGTAAATCCTTTAAGAATCATTTCTTGCAAATAGATTTAATGGAAAATTAGAATATATGAAAGAATAAAACCATGACCAAATGTTTATTCAAGCTTAGATTTTATTTTTATATTTTAACTTTTCACTTGAAATAATTTCACATTTATATAAATGTTGCAAATATAAATAAAAATATTTATTTCCCATATATCCTTCACTTGGCTTCCCTAAGTGATTATATTTTGCATAAACACATAAAATTATCAAAATTAAAAAATTATCATTGGTACAACATATTAACTAATTTATTGGACTTGTTCAAAATATATTTGTCCCACCAATATCCATTTTCTGGGCCTGGACCATATCAAATATCCTATATTAAAATTAGCAGTCTTATTAATCTATTTTAAGATCCTTAGCTTTTCTTTGCTGTTCATAGCCTTGATATTTTGAAGAGTACTGGTCAATTCATTTATAGACTCTCCCTCAATTTGAATTCTCTGATTTCTTCATGATTAAGTTCAGAAGTGATGTTGTGCCTTTCTCAGCACATCATATCAGAGAGTATATGATATATTGACCACCAATATAGAATTTAAAGAGTCTTTCATTCAGTTAAAAAAAATAAGTAAAAACTTACTACAAATATACAGTAATCAAGTCAGAGTTGTACTGGAAAAACAAAAGATGTGTAGGTCAATGGAATAAAACTGAGAGTCCAGAAACAAACATCCACATTAAGAGTGATTTGATTTTTGAAGAGATTGTATCAAGGAAATTTAATGGAGCAAAAGAATGGTCTTTCAACAAATGGTTCTAGGAAAACTGGATACCTACATGCAAAAGAATGATGTTGGACAATTACATCATACAGAAAAGCTAACTCAAAATGGGTCTAAATGTGAAAGAAAAACTATAAAAACTATGAAAAGTGTTCAATATAATCACCCATAAGAGAAATGCAGATCAAAAACACAATGTGATAAAACTCACACCCACTAGGATGACTATAATTGAAAAGTCAGATAATGTCAAGTGTTGCCAAAGATGTGGAGAAACTAGAATGCTTATACATTGCTAGTAGAAATATAAAATTATGCACTCATTTTGGAAAACAGTCCAGCAGCTTCTCAGCATGTTGCACATGGTGTTATCACCATATGATCCAGTAATTGCACTTCTAGGTAAGTACCTAAGATAAATAAAAACATATGTCTATACAAAAACGTGTTCATGTATATTCATTACAGCATTGTTTATAATAACCAAAAGTGAAATGTCCTTCAACTGGACATATTGCAACCGAATGTCCATCAACTGATGCAATATGGTATATCCATACAATGAAATATGATTTGTCAATTAAAAAATGAAGCATTCTTATATGCTGTAACATAGACTAATTTTGGAAATACTATGCTAAGTGAAAGAAATGAGTCACAAAAGACCATGTATTGAATGATTTCACTTACATCAAATGCCCAGATTAAGCATATTTACAGAGAGAGAAGGTAGATTAGTGATTTCCTACAGCCGAAGTTGGGGATGAAGTGGGACAGTGATTAGGGAGAAGTGGGAAGTGCTTGCTAATAGGTACACATTTTCTTTTTGGGGTGATGAAATGCTTCTAAAATTGATTATGGTGATGGCTGCACAAGCCTGTGAATATACTAAATCTACTGAATGTTACAACTTTAGGTGAATTGTACAGTAAGTGAATTATATCTCAATGATGTTGTTATACTAAAAAACAACAATTACTTGTATCTTTCTCAACATACTTTGCTCTATTACCTTTAAATTTTTTATTCCTCAAACATATTCATTATTTAATTCAATAAATATTTATTGAATGTATACTGTGTGTTAGGAATTGATACAGCCATTTGGACTACAGGAGTGAAAATTGAGGCAAAAATTACTGCTCTAAGATTACATTTTAGTGAGGCAGATAGAACATGATCAAGATTAGAAGTATAAATATCATGCTAGATAGAGATATTACCTAAGAAGAAAAATAAATAAATCAAGGAAAGGAGAATTGTTCACGCACAAAACTTTAGACAGCATAGCCAGGGAAAGTCTCATTGAGAACATGGTCTTTGAAGACTGGAAGGAAATGAGGCAGTGAGTCCTGGATTTATCAGGGGAAAGAGAAAAATAGAGGAGACAATAAGTGTAAAGTCTGCGAAGTCTTTTCAGAACTATTAAGAGAACATTGTAGCTGAAGAATAGCAAATGAGGAAAAATAAATAGTAAATGAATTTAGGAAGAAAGTGTTGAAAAAATTACATAGAGCTTTGTCACTTATGATAAAGATTTAGACATTTTTTTGATTGAAACAAGAAAACATTGGTAGATATTTGTTATAAAAGTGATGTCATGTATATGATATTTTTAAAGAATCAATCTTATTTTGGTTTCAAGGATAGTCTGTAGCAGGGTAAATAAAGCCAGAGACCAGTTATGAGGTATTGCAGTAATAGTGGAAAAATATATTATCTTATATCGAGGTTATGGTTCTGAACCCAACACACAGAATATAGTGTGAATGGTGCTCCTTGGAATTTTGCCACATGAAGAATTTAGTTAATGCAGTTGGTGTAAAGGGACCAAATTCAAAAATATTTTGAAGGTAGAACCAACCAAATTTATTTACAGATTATCTGTGGAGGAATTTGTGAGTAAAAGAGAATCACAAAATATAATCTTAGGTCTTCAGCCTTAGCTCCCCTAAGAAAGGAGTTGTCATTTCTGAAATTGTAGGAGAATCATGTGCGTAGAATATCATGAGCTCAGTTTTGTGCAAGCTAAGTTTAAGGCATCTATTAGATATCTAAATGAAGCTGTCTTTGCAACTAATAGATGAAGTTGAGGGAAGAAGTCTGGTCTGGAGACATAAATTTTGGAAATAAATTGATGCTATTTAAAGCCAACAGCCAGAATGAGAACATATTGAGCTTTTTAAAATTCTTACCGAATTAATCACCTCTTCTATTAGACTTTCTCTATGCCTCCAAACTCTGTTAGATGCTCCTCCCATGCACTTTTTTAGTGATCAGTACAGCCTACTGCAATGCCATAACATTCTTATATGCTAAATGTTGTGTGTGGTGGGAATATGCACCACCTTATTATACTTCGGTGTAAGCTTTATTTCCGTGTAGCTTTTCACAGAATAAGGTATTTATAAATATGTGTAAAATGGATGAATGAAGGAATTTTGAAGCAATCTACAAGTTCTGAGATAAAAGGGAGACTCTAAGAAATGAGTTTGTAATTAGTGTAATGAATTCCCTTATGAGATTACGAGAATCTCATCACTGAAAGTATCCAAGTAAAATGTAAAATATTTAATTTCTGTCAAGAATCTTGTAAAGGGCAGTCTTGTGCACAATGGACAGTAGCTCTGAGAAATCTAGCAACTCCAAAATTTTAATATCTATGAATCAAATGAATTTATTAGTAGGGCAATGAAATGAGTGAATAATACAAATGTAGGAAGATCCACTAAAATAAAAGGAAGTGATGTTAAGGTGTCATCTGCATGTCCAGCTGTCTTTCTAAGAAAAGGCATCAATAAAATGTTATTACCTTGGCAATTTCATCAAATTCAATGTTGCATCTCTCAGCCAGATCCTCAAGGATTTAAAGATGTTTATTTATGCACAGAGAATTCACAAAAGACTTGATATTGTATTAATTTATTATACAATGAAAAATTGAACTGTCAAGGGTATAAGATAGTCAAATAAGTCTGAACAGTTTTCTCTGTAGGAAAGCCATGAGGAGAATGAATTTAGCAAAATACCATCTTGTTTAGCAGGAACAAGAAGTCACCACAAGAGGAAATATAGGTTTATCATTTGAACGTTTCCATGTTTGTTCAGGCTTGGATGCTCTAAGGTCAATCTTCTCAATAGGATGAACTTCCTCTCAGTACTCTCTCCTATAGAGCTGTTAAGAACTTTGTCTCTGGCTGTTATTCTTCTATGTTCCATTTCTTCCTAACGCTGCTCTGATTAACTTGTTTTTTATAGATATATACTGACTTCAGTTTAATCTTGCTCTTCTTATGAAATATTCCCTTTTGTTAAACCATTTGTTATAGTTAATGTACAACGTTGTGTTAGTGCCAGGTGTAAAGCAAAATAATTCAGATAAACATATATATGTGTGTGTGTGTGTATATATATATATATATATATATATATATATATATATATATATATGCAGTGTCTTTACCTGCCTATTCTTGATAAATGATGAGTTGAGTTTACAGTCTTATTTTCAGGGAGGAATGAGTTAATGCAGCTGGCCTGCTGTCCATTCAATTTTTTTAAAAAGAAGACACTCCTAGAAGCAAGAAAACAAGGCAGGGAACCATGTTCAGTCTCCTTTTCTGCTGGACCTCTGCATAAAGAGGAGGGAGAGACTTCACCTCTGAAATGATCTCAGGATCTGTTCTGGCTAAGGGTATTCTATAACTAATAGAGCCTAGGATCTTTGAGGCATGAGAATGTCACCAAAGCACACAACTCCATGGAATTAAAAATAGAGATGTTTTGGGACTTCTCTGGTGGTCCAGTGGTTAAGACTCGAAGCTTCTACTACAGGGAGCATGGGTTCGATCCCTGGTCAGGGAGCTAAGAACCCACATGCCATGTGGTGTGGCCCAAAAATAAATAAATAAAAGAAACCCTTCTCTAGAGCGAGCACTCACCCATCCCACTGATTTATCATTTTAAAAAAAATAGAGATGTTTTATAAGTTAACTGCTCCTTATTGAAAAGAAAATCTGCAGACTTAACTCAGACTCCTCATCTATCCGGGCCAGAGGTGCATGCCATACATAGTAACAAGAACCTGGGGAGCCACCCTCAATGTCATAGATGTATTTCTGCTTCTTCTGAGCTTCTAATTTATGGTATCCTTGAAATTACTTAGTAAATCTTGTTACTGGGTAAGGTCTTTGATTTGTGTGTGGCTGATTTAACAATGAAAACCTATGAGTTAGATCAAATGATAGAAGAGATATCTTATTCCTCATCTCTAATATGTAGAAGAGTGAAAAGGGAGATCACTTCATTGTTACCACTATGTAATACCTCCAAGAGTTATATCTGTAAAGGGTTTTTAAATATACACACACACACATATATATATATATATATATATATACACACACACATATATATGTATATATGTAATTCAAATAATGGAATGGGACCATTCATCCTATGACTAATACAAAGAAGTTCAAATAAATTTGAATGGTTTTACTAGGTAATGTGATGTAGAAATGTAATATAGAAAGTATTTGGTGTTTATAGAACTAACCACACTGTCCTAGCAATATTCATTCTTTGAAATCCTGTATGCTTTGAGTGCCAGTTCAATAATATTTGTAAGAATGTCATTTTATTTACCTATAATGAGATGCATTACAAAACTATATAGCATTTTAACTTCTTTATGTATTACAAAGCTCATCGTTCCTCCTCAATTTACCGCTCAGTAATCAAGACCCTTACAATTTATGTACATTGTTCAATATCACACAATTATTAGCACGAGGGACAGAGCTATATCCCAGATTTCTGACTTTTCTCTTACTGTTATCTCCACTATAGCAAAGTATAAAGCACAAAATTCATGTTTGAAAATCTCATACTTGTGAAGGGTGGGTCTATAAGGAAAAATGTAAAATATGTAAAAGATTTTTCTGATGTTGTTTTGTTTTCTTTCTTTTTTTCTTCTTTTCTCTTTGAAAAACAGTGTTTTGTTGACTCTCTTACCCTTCTAGATATGTTACTGTGTGATCTGTATCTAGAAATCATAATAAAATTTGTCAGTTTTCTAGGTCTAAGCAATTTGCTTAAACAGTATAATCTATTTGTAAGAACACATCAGCCAACCGTAAAGTTTGCAATTTCAAATTGCAAGTCAGAAATTTATTAAAATACAAGATTTGCTATAAAAGTAAAAATGATAACAATAGCAACCAAAGCAATTGAAATCTAACATGTAAATAAATTACAGCTATGTTATTAGGAAAATTATAATTAATGATGTGTCAAGAACTTGCAATAGGAAATCCATTTTTCAGGGTGTTTATAAGTTAAACATAAAATGATTAATTCTGACAAGTATAGTTGTTTACAGTAAGAAAACAGACATTTTCTATGGATGTACAAAATAGAAATTATCTTCAAAAAGTAGTTTATTTTTTCACTAGCAATAAGGTGGTTTATTGAATATATATATATATATATATATATATATATATATATATAAAATAAGCTATTATATAGTTAGTAGGTCTAGATATTTTAGTGAATTAAATTTTAACTTAATTTTATATTTATTCCCTCAATTAGTTGTTCATTTCTATGTTTAATTTAAAACATAAGATCATATAAAGTTATATTTGAACCAAACCATATAGTGTAAATTTAGTGTTGATGCAACAAGCCTATCTCATTAAAAAAGTTTCATTAACAATATATATACATAACTTTGAGGTAACAAATCTCCCCCAAAAATCTAACATTTGGCAAATAATTTAGATTTAGAAAACAAGTCCTAACATCCCCAAATGAAAACAAAAACACTCCCCTAAAAATGTGCAAAATGCTCAAGAAATCACCTCACAAAAGAAGATATAGGAATGGCCAACACATTAAAAATGTGATCAGTGTCACTGGTATCAGGAAAATAAACACTGAAACTACATTTTGGTACCATTTGAAACCAACTGTAATGAATTGAAAAGAAAGACTGACAACACCAAATATCAGTGAGGATGTAGGACATATTTTACTGGTGGGAATGTAAGTGGCTTACCTATATTGTAGAACTCCTTTTGCAGATTTTAATAATTTTAGAGATATTTAGCCAAAATAAATGAATATAAATATTTTCAGAGAAATACTGTAGTCTTATTAATTAAAAAAATCCAAATATCCATCAAAAGGAAACAAATTCTCATTATGTCATATATATTATGCTATTCAACAACAAAAAAATAATTTGATATGCACAAAAACATGAGTGAATCCCACAGTCATTAAACTAAACAAAAGAAAAACTGACATAAAAGTATACTGCAGCATTACAATTATATAAAGTTTAAGAACAGGAAACATTAACCCTTGTGATAGAAATTAGAAGAGTGGCAGTCTCTTCAGAAAGTGAGGATGACAATTTGACTAAGAAGGATACAGGGGCTTTCCTGGGTAAGAAAAATGTCATAACAAGTGTGATCCAAGTGTGGTTTACATGAATGTATACCTTTGGCAAGACTTACTGAATTTTATGCTTAAGATCTATTCACTTAACATAGATTATACTTCACGCTTAAGAATACTTGTTCATCTTTTGTCTTCCAAAATAAATTGTATTTTCATGAAGGCCAGACTTATACTGTGTTGCCTAATATAACAACTTATGTATAGTGGCCAAGTGTTTATTGAATCAATGGATGAGTTTGATGGACTGATCTTGATGAACAAAGAAGATAAGTTAATTATGACATGTCTTTTTGGTCTGACAAAAAATGGATGGATATCAGAATTAGTCAAATGCATTTGATTTGAGAAATACTGGAGGAAAATCTAGTTATTTTGAAGAGATAAGTTGAGTTTTCAATATGTTGACTTTAACGTAAATGTATGGCAACCATAAGATATTACACAAAATATGTATCTTAATTTTTATTATTTGTTTGATAATAATCCAGAGAGTGAGCAGATATTTCAATCCAGCTCAGTCATTCAGAGTTGCATCTTTTTAGCAAAAGTATTTGCTGAGACTGAACATAGGAAGTATCTGCCTACACTGGGCATAAGTGTAATATCACTTTCCTTACCCCAATGCAATTTTGACAGAGAATTACTAAAAATATAGACAAATGAGCCTAGAACATGATCAAGTTGAAAATTAGTTACTGATTAAAAGACTTAAAAGAGCTCTGTTTAAAAAAAAAAAAGAATGTACAAAATTTGCAATAAGTAAAATAATTCCTCTAGTTAAGTTCATTAAAATTAACTACTGAACATTCACTAACCTTTCAATAAAGATTACTTATTGCCTAATAATTTGCAGAAATGGCACTATATGCTGAATAATATGTAACCCATGCTTCTAGTGATTGTTGGGATGAACTCCATTATTCATTCCACCCAAATGATTGACAGATATAAAAAATGAGAAAGGCTCATTCAAGACTTTTGGCAAATAGAAACAAAGAAAAGCTATTCTCTTTCTGTATAAGAAGAAAGGAACACATTTCCCAAGTTGCTACTGGCAGCCAACTTGTGACTCTAAAAGGAATTAATATTCTTACAAAGTTAACCCACAAAAAATATCTTAAAATTGTGTGAAATAAAATATGGCTTTCTGATGTTCTGCTAACCCACAGAATCAACCAACATTTGAGTGTATCTTACCTGTGGAATTATAACTGGAAGTAGCAATTCCCTTATTGGTTAAAAAGCACGTCAGAATTTCTGCTACGTACAGCCAGAAATATCCTAATTGATCCAGTTAACATGATGCTCATATTATTAAAAAGAAAATGTGTACTCACTCTTTAATTACAATGACATAATGCTACTGTGGAAAACACCAAGTACCCCTAAAGTGTTTGTTATCTACTTGTAATCTTGTTGAAATAACCCCTCCTGAGTTGTCAAGACTCAGTTGCCTTAAAGACATGTCCCTCCAAAAGACCCTTGACTAATCATTGAACAAACACAATCCTGAATGAAAGACGGAATGTATGCCCATGACTCCTTTCCTTCCAGCTAATTTTCTGAACTTTGACTTTGACTGATTGCTCACATCCTTCCCTAGAACTAACAGGTAAAATCCAAGTTTGATTTAATACCCCAGTTAAACTCAGTCACACCAGAAATCTAAGCCTCCCTGACCATTCACTTTTCACATAGATCCTTATCCTCATAATACTCTGTACATCTCCCAGATATGACCACATCAACTCCATTTTTGCCCATACCAAACATTTCCTCTGTCATCAGTCAACAATATTTCTCATCAGAAAACCCTATATCTATACACATTTTTATAAAGTTCTCTTCATATTCTTGCTTTAATTGAAGCATGTTTGTCCCCTTAAAATACTATTTTCCCTATACCCCTCACAATTATAGGCTATTTACATCATTATCTCTTCATATTCTCATGTACTTTGAGGCCTAGATTTGAAGACATTATTCTTTTTGCAATTTATTGCTTTTTACCAAACTATTTTTCTTTTTCACTCCTCTCAAAACCCTAAGACGTTTCAATCATATATTGTCAGATTCAATACATTTTATTTTCTAGGAGTCATCTTTTCTGAAAACAAGTAAAGATCAGAAAATGGCAAAATATTACAGTTTCAAAATTCAGATCCCTACACACACACACACACACACACACACACACACACGAGTAGGATGGGGGTCTTTTGTCAAGAGACAAAATAATTAACAGAATCAGATTCAGAGATGACGAAGAAGTTGGAACCACCAGTGAGAGAGATTTTAAAATAAATATAATTAACAGGACAAAAGACATAGTGAAAAAGATGGGTACCATATAAGAACAAATTCAAGATATTGCTTTATAACTAAAGTAGCACATAAAGTATCTCCACATGAATCAAAGCCATTGAGTTTTGACATACTCATGACTATTCATAAGAGTGTGAAATTTCAGAAAATTGGAACCAAAGAAAATCTTGAAAAGTTCTTGTAAGTTTAAAGAACAAACAAAATCAAAGATGTTTGTGAGTGTATGTGTGTTTGTAATTTTATTGGATATCCTTTGTAGACTAAGAGAGACTGACATAAATATTGTTTATGTCTGACAATAAAAACACCTCTCTTAAGACATTTAGAGTGGGATCAAATCAATCTAATCAGGAGTTTAGATGGATTTGAGCTTTGTTGCTTGTCTGGGTATCTTCAGTGTACCAGAGGGTTCAGATTTCTCTAATGATTCCATGTAATTATAATATGCTGAAGGGTTTTTCTTGATATAAAAGTTTGTTCCACCCTCAGCTTTGAGCCATTCTTATATGTTTGCCTCACAGAGGGTTCTCTCTCCATGGTTTTTCCTCTCCTTCAGATTTACACCACTGTTGCTCATTATTAGGTACTTGCTAGGTTTGAAGTAAAAAGGCAGAAGAGGTTCCTATTATTTCTAAGTTATTTTTCTTAACTTTAGTTTTGGGTAGTCCATGAATGCCTGGCTTCAGATTTAGGATTTTCTTGCATTTCGGCTGCTCCTCATCACAGTTAGCCAAATTATTTCTTGTAACTCTGCACAAGAGGAGCAGGCATTTGTGCCTTTCCCCACACCATCACACTATTTCCTCTTCCATATCTGCACTGTGATGGTAGGCTCTCTCCAGTTTTTTCCTTGTCCCCACTCACTCTTTTGAGTAGCTAGTGAAACTCTGTCAAAAATATCTTTGATTAGGTTTAAACTTCTTCTGTGTGTCTCTCAGAATTTCTATAATAATATGTTAACCCATATTAGTAAATGTTATGTCATTTATTGAGTACTAAATAATTTACTGAGTATTATATATTTTTAAAATTCTACCAGAAACTAAAGAGAAATAACTGAAAAAGAATTGTAGATATTTCAAATACTAGTTCTAAAAATGGACTTAAAGATCATTTATTTTAACATCTACTGAATTATTGTACATATATATTAACATATTTTAGGCCAAAATATTTGCATATTTTAAAACATATATAAATGTACATTTTTTAAACTATCAATTTAAACAAAGTTAAATATTTTTCTTTATCTTATGATTTTAACATTTAATGCCCCCCGAGAAATACCACAATATAGATACTTTAAGCAGTGTTTGTCAAAATCATTTGACTAGAGAATTCTTAACTTTCAGAGAAAATTTCTACTGAACAATTGGACATTTATTGGCAGATACTTATCTAGTCTAACCCCTTCATATAAAAATTTGCATGGTGAAGCTCAGAATGTGAGGTTCTTTGAGGAACTAAGTTGCAATATATAAAATGCTTAAGTAAATATTAGATCTGATATATCTTTGAGTTTGTGTAGCATTTTATAATACCCAAAATAAGGTCCCTTAGTTTACCACTAAATCTACAGAAAAGTCATAAAATATATTATTATCAGTTCCATTACAAATACTATTATTAATTCCAAACTAGTTCCAAAGAAGTCAAATGACTTATCCAAAGTACTAGTTCTAAACAAATAGCAAAATTTCTAGGAATTGAAATTATCCTTTCTTATTCATTCTATTACAATGAATGGATTTTTCTGAGAGAGAGAGAGAGAGATTTCTTTTCTGTAAGGAAAAAAAGTTTCTGCAAGCTAAAATGATTTAAGAAGGGTTCATTGCAAATTGGCAACAGTTACTGGATGAGTTGCACTTGGACAGGTAGAGAAGAACATGCTTTATGCAAAGAGCATAGTATAAAGAAAGGCATGAAAATAAGAATAGAATGGCAAAAGTGGTGGAAAGTGAGGCAGAAAACGTAGCTAGAGTGCAGTGTGCATAGGCTCCATGGGAGATAAGTTTGGGTAGACCAGGAGGAGCTCTGCTTAAAAGATACCTAAAATAGTGCTAAAACATTGTTTTTAAATTTGAACAGGAGGGATAGGGAAGAAGGCATCCGTTTTTAAACATTGATGTTGAATGCAAGATTAAAAATAATACAATTAAAATCATGAATGCAGTAGTTAGACTAAGGATTTCATTGCAAATTTAATTCCTTCACAGTACTTTATAAATTTTATCCTCATTATTCCTGGTGGGTAGAATTTGGTCTGTGCTCAAAGCCCCTTATTTCTTACAAAAATATACTTGTGGTATTTTTAAATCCATTCATACGATTTTGAGTAATAAGTAATAGGAAAACTTTGTCCATTTAGAAGAAAAATACTTCAACTCTTTTTTTTTTCCTTTGGTATAATTAAAAAACAAAAACAAAAGCTGAAGCTGAAGCTGAAGCTATAGAGCTCCAAAATTGGCAAGAGTGCAGTTTTTACTAAGGTAAGATAAATTATACTATATTTGAAGAAAATTGGTTAAGTATTTTTGGAAATTTGAGGATTTAAGATATGCATTAGAATATGTATAAGGAAAATGTTCTTATTTCTGTTCAATGGCTACCTCAACTATAGCCATTTAAGAAAGCATCAGCTCAAAATTTTTCAGTAAAGATAGTTTTTCTGGATTAGGTCCAAATTATGGGTACTAAAGCAAAAATGAATTTTCTATGTGTAAATGTGCATCATCAAAGGGAGCAATTATCAACTGAATGAACTAAAGATTTTTTCTTTATAAATTGCCGGTAAAATATAATACATTTATGTAGAATATTCTCACTCTAAAACTTTCAGTGTGCTTCAACTTCACTGAGGTAATATTTATATGATGCTGTTGTTTGAAAAAGGGATTTGTGGATGTATAAACCAAATTTGGCTGTAGTTTTCATATGGGACCAGAATTTTCCTTACCAATTCTTTCAGGTGTTTTTATTCAGCACGATTAGAGCAAGTCACTTTGTAGTTGAAGAATACAAGCCTTATTAAGCATAAATAAATTGGTCAAGGTAATGAAGGTAAAAAGAAATAAGACCAAGATTCAAATCCTCCTCTATTTGATCATAAAGTCCAAGCTCTTCTCATGACCAGAGACTCACTACATAAAAAAGAAGTGTAACGTGCCTTTATCTTTTTTGAACATTATAATTTATTTCAGTGTGAAAAAGATGCGTAAAAATAAACACTACAATTTAGAATATATTTAAATACTAAATTGGGTGATACAAACATTAAATGCTATTAACATTTTAATGGGGGACATAGTGAGGGCTGGTATACTCTAACAAGTCTAGTGAAGTGGGTGAGACTTGCTCTGTTGTACAAAACTTGAGAATCATTTAGAAGAGTAGAGAAAATATAATTGTTAATATTTATGTTTTTCCAAGAATATCCTCTGATAGTTAATTGCCATCTTCCTTCCTTCCGAGATTACTGCATAATCTTATCTGGTGACCCAGATTACCCTTTTTATCTATTCCCCTAAGTTTGGCAAAAGAGACCCCGTGATAGTGATGTCCACACCCTTGTTATGGCACTATTGGTTCCTAAGGTGGCTTCACCACAGAAATAGTATGTTTATGTGTATGTGAGTATGATACCTCCAAAGGATGAAATCTTTTTGAGGACAAGGTCTATACCTTCTTTGGAAAAACTCTGTATACTCAAGGACTAGTATAATTTGTGATGTTTAGTCAATAGGAGCCCTAATAAAGGTATCTAATGGATTGAACATAAATCACTGGACTTCTGACTCCTGTTCTAAGTTGCAGAGGCCAGGAAATAGGGTTGCTACTTAAGCAAAACATAACAAGACTAACATCAACTTTATGATCTATTGAGTATATCAAAGAATTGAGGTCACATGGCCTTAACTTGGCCCAAATTCTAAGGGAAGAGAGGTGACTGGAGGTGTGGAAGGGTGTTGCTTAGGAGCCATGAGCCTGCACTTACTTACAGGATACAACTAGATATAAAAGAGTTCATCTAGAATAGTTCACTAGTTGGTGAGTTGGTGAAGGCCACATACAGAATGGCAGGGCTGTGTGAAACAAGATAATCACAAGCATTTGAAGACTTTAAAGCATTGAGGGTTATCTAAGCAAAAAAAAAGAGTCAGTCTTAGCTCAAATCGTAACTAGAATAACTCATAACTCTTCACTTAAGGCTTAGCAAAAGGGAAAGATTTACCTGTTTCCAGACATTTAAAATTATCTACCTCCATTTCTGCTTACTTACATGAGTTGTCTATCTTTCAATAAAATATTGCAAAATACATGGAAAGAAAAGAAACAACACACTTCCAAGACACAAGGCAATAATCAGAATGAAAATAAGAGATGACACAAATGTTGGAATTATGTGATAAGGAATTTTAAATAACCATGATTAGTATGTGAAAGTTTTAATGGAAAAGTGGGAGCATATAAGACGGAATGGGTAATCTCAGCAAATTTATGGACTCAATGTAAGAATCAATTAGGAATGTTAATGTTAATTGAAAGTTAGGAAAAAAAAAACTTAGTAAAAATGGTTTTCAATGCTTCCATCAAATGCTTGGCATAAATGATAATAGAACTAGGGAACACAATAATAGGTAAACATAAAATAGACAAAATGAAATAAAAAGAGAATAAATAGTGAAGTAAAATATACAGAACATCTAAGATCAGTGGCACAATATTAAATGTTGTAAAACATGTATAATTAGAATCTCAGAAGGACGAGAAAAGACGTAGAGATTGAAGAAAAAGTACTTGAGACTTTCAAAAATTAATGACAAATACGAAACCACAAGCCCAAAAATCTCTGAGAGCACTGAGAAGGATAAATAACAAAAGCAAAATGAAAGTTAAACTGCTGGAAAAAACTCAATATTCTGTAATAACCTATATGTGAAAAGAATCTGGAAAATAATGAATATATGTATATGTATAACTGAATCACTTTGCTGTACACTGAAACTAACACAACACTGTAAATCAACTATACTCCAATAAAATAAAAAAAAAAGACAAAGATAAGGAAAAATTTTGAAGACAGCTAGAAGAAAAAAGAAAAAATAAACATGTTCACAGTATAAAAGATAAGATTATAAACAGCATCTCATAGGAAAACATGCAGGCTAAAGACAATAGTGACATCTTTAAAGTGCTGAGAAAAACAGCGACAACAATTATCTACCCAGAATTCTACACTCAGCAAAAATACATTTCATAAATGAAGAGAGAAACCAAAACTTCTTATACAAATAAAAACTGAGAGAATTCATTACTAGCAGACCTAATCTACAAGATTAGGAATTACTTCAACTAACTGGTTAATCAGATAACAAAACTACTGATAAGTCAATTAGTGATGCAATCTAGGGTTAAGAGACAGCAGGATCAGATAGTGGCTCTGAATAAAGAATAAAGAAGCTCTGCTGTCCAGCAGGAGCTAGAACTCTGATACCAGAAGCATCTGGAATCTCAGAGAAGCCACAACCACACATAGAGATGCTTCCTGAAATAGCAACTCCCTCTGGGAATTCAATTGCCTAAATAAAGCTGGAAAAGAGTCAACTCCCTTTGGGAATTCAACTTGAAACTAGGGTAAATTAGCCGAGGAAATACAGACTGCAGCATTCAGCCTCTCAAAGATATAAAATAAAGAAAGAACAAGGGAAGATGGTGGAAGAGTAAGACGTGGAGATCGCCTTCCTCCCCACGGATACACCAGAAATAAATCTACACGTGGAACAACTCCTACAGAACACCTACTGAAGGCTGGCAGAAGACCTCAGACCTCGCAAAAGGCAAGAAACTCCCCACGTACCTGGGTAGGGCAAAAGAAAAAAAGAAAAAACAGAGACAAAAGAATAAGGACGGCACCTGCACCAGGGGGAGGGAGCTGTGAAGGAGGAAAAGTTTCCACACACTAGGAAGCCCCTCCGCGGGCGGAGACTGCCGGGGGCGGACGGGGGAGTTTCGGGACCGCGGAGTGGTGGAGTGGTGCATAACGATGGGTGCAGAGGTCAAAGCAGGGAGATTCCCGCACAGAGGATCAGTGCCGACCGGCACTCACCAGCCCGAGAGGCTTGTCTGCTCGCCCGCCAGGGCGGGAGGGGCTGCGAGCTGAGGCTCAGGTTTCGGTTTTGGACGGAGCGCAGGGAGAGGACTGGGGTTGGCGGCTTGAACATAGCCTGAAGGGGTTAGTGCACCACGACTAGCCGGGAGGGAGTTCCGGGAAAAGCCTGCACCTGCCGAAGAGGCAAGAGACTTTTTCTTCCCTCTTTGTTTCCTGGTGCGCGAGGAGAGGGGTTTAAGAGCACTGCTTAAAGGAACTCCAGAGACGGGCACAAGCCGCGGCTAAAAGCGCGAACCCCAGAGACGGGCAGGAGACGCTAAGCCTGCTGCTGCCGCCACCAAGGGGCCTGTGTGCGAGCATAGGTCACTCTCCGCGCCCCTCTTCCGCGGAGCCTGTGCAGCCCACCACTGCCAGGTTCCTGGGATCCAGAGACAACTTCCCCGGGAGAACGCACGGCGGGCCTCAGGCTGGTGCAACGTCACGCCGGCCTCTGCCGCAACGTCACGCCGCCTCTGCCGCCGCAGGCCCGCCCCGCACGCAGTGCCCCTCCTTCCTCCTGCCCCACCCCCGGCCTGAGTGAGCCGGAGACCCCGAATCAGCGGCGCCTTTAACCCCGTCCTGTCTGAGCAAAAAACAGACGCCCTCCAGCGACCTACACGCAGAGGCAGGGCCAAATCCAAAGCTGAGCTCCTGTGAGCTGTGAGAACAAAGAAGAGAAAGGGAAATCTCTCCCAGCAGAAGCAGCGGATTAAAGCTCCACAATCAACTTAATATACCTTGCATCTGTGGAATACCTGAATAGACAAGGAATGATCCCAAATTGAAGAGGTGGAATTTAGGAGCAAGATCTATGATTTATCTCCCTTTTCCTCTTTTGTGAATGTGTACGTGTATGCTTCTGTGTGAGATCTTGTCTGTATACACTTGCTTCCACCATTTGTCCTAGGGCTCTATCTGTCCACGTTTTTTTTTTTTCTTCTTAATAATTAATTTTAATTGTAATAACTTTATTATACTTTACCTTCATTCATTCTTTCTTTCTTTCCTTCCTTCCTTTCCTCCTTTAGACAACGAATCACCCCAAATTGAGGAGGTGGTCTCTGAGAGCAAGATTTATGATTTTTCCCCCTTTACCTCTTTTTGTGAAGGTGTATGTGTATGCTTCTGTGTAAGATTTTCTCTGTATAGCTTTGCTTCCAACATTTGTCCTAAGGTTCTATCCATCCCTTTTTTTTTTTTCTAAATATTTTTTAATTCAATAACTATATTAAACTTTATTTTATTTTTACTATATCTTCTTTCTTTCTGTCTTTTTTCCTTCTTTCCCTCATTCCTTCCTTCCTTCCTCCCTCCCTCCCTCTCTCCCTCCTTTCTTTCCTTCTTTGCTTCTTCCTTCCTTCCTTTCCTCCTTTCCTTCTTTCTTTACTCATACTTCTACTAATTCTCTCTACTTTTTCTCCCTTTTATTCTGAGCCATGTGGATGAAAGGCTCTTGGTGCTCCAGCCAGGAGTCAGGGCTCTGCCTCTGAGGTAGGAGAGCCAACTTCAGGACACTGGTCAACAAGAGACCTCCCAGCTCCACATAACATTAAACGGTGGAAATCTCCCAGAGACCTCCATCTTAACACCAGCACCCAGCTTCACTCAACAACCAGCAAGCCACAGTGCTGGACAACCTATGCCAAACAACTAGCAAAACAGGAACACAACCCCACCCATTAGCAGAGAGGCTGCCTAAAGTCAGAATAAGGCCACAGACACCCCAAAACACACCACCAGACGTGAACCTGCCCACTACAGAGACAAGATCCAGCCTCATCCACCACAACACAGGCACTAGTCCCCTCCACCAGGAAGCCTACACAACCCACTGAAACAACCGTAGCCACTGGAGACAGACATCAAAAACAATGGGAACTACGAACGTGCAGCCTGCAAAAAGGAGACCCCAAACACAGTAAGATAAGCAAAATGAGAAGACAGAAAAACACACAGCAGATGAAGGAGCAAGATAAAAATGCACCACACCTAACAAATGAAGAGGAAATAGGCAGTCTACCTGAAAAAGAATTCAGAATAATGATAGTAAGGATAATCCGAAATCTTGGAAGGAGAATGGACAAAATGCAAGAAACAGTTAACAAGGACCTAGAAGAAATAAAGATGAAACAAGCAACGATGAACAATGCAATAAATGAAATTAAAAGTACTCTAGATGCGATCAATAACAGAATAACTGAGGCAGAAGAACGGATAAGTGACCTGGAAGATAAAGTAGTGGAAATAACTACTGCAGAGCAGAATAAAGAAAAAAGAATGAAAAGAACTGAGGACAGTGTCAGAGACCTCTGGGACAACATTAAATGCACCAACATTCAAATTATAGGGGTTCCAGAAGAAGAAGAGAAAAAGAAAGGGACTGAGAAAATATTTGAAGAGATTATAGTTGAAAACTTCCCTAATATGGGAAAGGAAATAGTTAATCAAGTCCAGGAAGCACAGAGAGTCCCATACAGGATAAATACAAGGAGAAACACGCCAAGACACATATTAATCAAACTGTCAAAAATTAAATACAAAGAACGCATATTAAAAGCAGCAAAGGAAAAACAACAAATAACACACGAGGGAATCTCCATAAGGATAACAGCTGATCTCTCAGCAGAAACCCTACAAGCCAGAAGGGAGTGGCAGGACATACTGAAAGTGATGAAGGAGAAAAACCTGCAACCAAGACTACTCTACCCAGCAAGGATCTCATTCAGATTTGATGGAGAAATTAAAACCTTTACAGACAAGCAAAAGCTGAGAGAGTTCATCACCACCAAACCAGCTTTACAACAAATGCTAAAGGAACTTCTCTAGACAAGAAACACAAGAGAAGGAAAAGACCTATAATAACGAACCCAAAACAATATAGAAAATGGGAATAGGAACATACATATCGATAATTACCTTAAATGTAAATGGACTAAATGCTCCCACCAAAAGACACAGATTGGCTGAATGGATACAAAAACAAGACCCTTATATGTGCTGTCTACAAGAGACCCACTTCAGACCTAGAGACACATACAGACTGAAAGTAAGGGGATGGAAAAAGATATTCCATGCAAATGGAAACCAAAAGAAAGCTGGAGTAGCAATTTTCATATCAGACAAAATAGACTTTAAAATAAGGACTATTAAAAGAGACAAAGAAGGACACTACATAATGATCAAGGGATCGATCCAGGAAGAAGATATAACAATTGTAAATATTTATGCACCCAACATAGGAGCACCTCAATACATAAGGCAAATACTAACAGCCACAAAAGGGGAGATCGACAGTAACACATTCATAGTAGGGGACTTTAACACCCCACTTTCACCCATGGACAGATCATCCAAAATGAAAATAAATAAGGAAACACAAGCTTTAAATGATACATTAAACAAGATGGACTTAATTGATATTTATAGGACATTCCATCCAAAAACAACAGAATACACATTTTTCTCAAGTGCTCATGGAACATTCTCCAGGATAGATCATATCTTGGGTCACAAATCAAGCCTTGTTAATTTAAGAAAATTGAAATTGTATCAAGTATCTTTTCTGACCACAACACCATGAGACTAGATATCAATTACAGGAAAAGATCTGCAAAATATACAAACACATGGAGGCTAAACAATACACTACTTAATAATGAAGTGATCACTGAAGAAATCAAAGAGGAAATAAAAAAATACCTAGAAACAAATGACAGTGGAGACACAACGACCCAAAACCTATGGGATGCAGCAAAAGCAGTTCTAAGGGGAAGTTTATAGCAATAAAAGCCCATCTTAAGAAGCAGGAAACATCTCGAATTAACAACCTAACCTTGCACCTCAAGCAATTAGAGAAAGAAGAACAAAAAAACCCCAAAGCTAGCAGAAGGAAAGAAATCATAAAAATCAGATCAGAAATAAATGAAAAAGAAATGAAGGAAACGATAGCAAAGATCAATAAAACTAAAAGCTGGTTCTTTGAGAAGATAAACAAAATAGATAAACCGCTAGCCAGACTCATCAAGAAAAAAAGGGAGAAGACTCAAATGAATAGAATTAGAAATGAGAAAGGAGAAGTAACAACTGACACTGCAGAAATAAAAAAAATCGTGAGAGATTACTACAAGCAACTCTATGCCAATAAAATGGACAATCTGGAAGAAATGGACAAATTCTTAGAAATGCACAACCTGCCAAGACTGAATCAGGAAGAACTAGAAAATATGAACAGACCAATCACAAGCACTGAAATTGAAACTGTGATTAAAAATCTTCCAAGGAACAAAAGCCCAGGACCAGATGGCTTCACAGGTGAATTCTATCAAACGTTTAGAGAAGAGATAACACCTGTCCTTCTCAAACTCTTCCAAAATATAGCATAGGGAAGAACACTCCCAAATTCCTTCTACGAGGCCACCATCACCTTGATACCAAAACCAGACAAGGATGTGACAAAGAAAGAAAATTACAGGCCAATATCACTGATGAACATAGATGCAAAAATCCTCACCAAAATACTAGCAAACAGAATCCAACAGCACATTAAAAGGATCATACACCATGATCAAGTGGGGTTTATTCCAGGAATGCAAGGATTCTTCAATATAAGCAAATCTATCAATGTGATAAACCATATTAACAAATTGAAGGACAAAAACCATATGATCATCTCAATAGATGCAGAGAAAGCTTTCAACAAAATTCAACACCCATTTATGATAAAAACCCTCCAGAAAGTAGGCATAGAGGGAACTTACCTCAACATAATAAAGGCCATATATGACAAGCCCACAGCAAACATCATCCTCAATGGTGAAAAACTGAAAGCATTTCCACTAAGATCCGGAACAAGACAAGGTTGCCCACTCTCACCACTCTTATTCAACATAGTTTTGGAAGTTTTAGCCACAGCAATCAGAGAAGAAAAGGAAATAAAAAGAATCCAAATCGGAAAAGAAGAAGTAAAGCTGTCACTGTTTGCAGATGACATGATACTATACATAGAGAATCCTAAAGATGCTACCAGAAAACTACTAGAGCTAATCAATGAATTTGGTAAACTAGCAGGATACAAAGTTAATGCACAGAAATCTCTGGCATTCCTATATACTAATGATGAAAAATCTGAAAGTGAAATCAAGAAAACACTCCCATTTACCACTGCAACAAAAAGAATAAAATATCTAGGAATAAACCTACCTAAGGAGACAAAAGACCTGTATGCAGAAGATTATAAGACACTGATGAAAGAAATTAAAGATGATACAAATAGATGGAGAGATATACCATGTTCTTGAATGGGAAGAATCAACATTGTGAAAATGACTCTACTACCCAAAGCAATCTACAGATTCAATGCAATCCCTATCAAACTACCACTGGCATTTTTCACAGAACTAGAACAAAAAATTTTGCAATTTGTATGGAAACACAAAAGACCCCGAATAGCCAAAGCAATCTTGAGAACGAAAAAAAGAGCTGGAGGAATCAGGCTCCCTGACTTCAGACTATACTACAAAGCTACAGTAATCAAGACAGTATGGTACTGGCACAAAAACAGAAAGATAGATCAGTGGAACAGGATAGAAAGCCCAGAAATAAACCCACGCACATATGGACACCTTATCTTTGATAAAGGTGGCAGGAATGTATAGTGGAGAAAGGACAGCCTCTTCATTAAATGGTGCTGGGAAAACTGGACAGGTACATGTAAAAGTATGAGATTAGATCACTCCCTAACACCATACACAAAAATAAGCTCAAAATGGATTAAAGACTTAAATGTAAGGCCAGAAACTATCAAACTCTTAGAGGAAAACATAGGCAGAACACTCTATGACATAAATCACAGCAAGATCTTTTCTGACCCACCTCCTAGAGTAATGGAAATAAAAACAAAAATAAACAAATGGGACCTAATGAAACTTCAAAGCTTTTGCACAGCAAAGGAAACCGTAATCAAGACCAAAAGACAACCCTCAGAATGGAAGAAAATATTTGCAGATGAAGCAACTGACAAAGGATTAATCTCCAAAATTTACAGGCAGCTCATGCAGCTCAATAACAAAAAAACAAACAACCCAATCCAAAAATGGGCAGAAGACCTAAATAGACATTTCTCCAAAGAAGATATACTGAATGCCAACAAACACATGAAAGAATGCTCAACATCATTAATCATTAGAGAAATGCAAATCAAAACTACAGTGAGATATCATCTCACACCAGTCAGAATGGCCATCATCAAAAAATCTAGAAACAATAAATGCTGGAGATGGTGTGGAGAAAAGGGAACACTCTTGCACTGCTGGTGGGAATGTGCATTGGTTCAGCCACTATGGAGAACAGTATGGAGGTTCCTTAAAAAACTACAAATAGAATTACCATATGACCCAGCAATCCCACTACTGGGCATATACCCTGAGAAAACCAAAATTCAAAAAGAGTCATGTACCAAAATGTTCATTGCAGCTCTATTTACAGTAGCCCGGAGATGGAAACAACCTAAGCGCCCATCATCGGATGAATGGATAAAGAAGATGTGGCACATATACACAATGGAATATTACTCAGCCTTAAAAAGAAATGAAATTGAGCTATTTGTAATGAGATGGATAGACCTAGAGTCTGTCATTCAGAGTGAAGTAAGTCAGAAAGAAAAAGACAAATACCGTATGCTAACACATATATATATGGAATTTAAGGGGGAAAAAATGTCAAGAAGAACCTAGGGGTAAGACAGGAATAAAGACGCAGACCTACTGGAGAATGGACTTGAGGATATGGGAAGGGGGAAGGGTGAGCTTTGACAGGGTGAGAGAGAGTCCTGGACATATACACACTAACAAACGTAGTAAGGTAGATAGCTAGGGGGAAGCAGCCACAAGGCACAGGATATTAGTTCGGTGCTTTGTGACAGCCTGGAGGGGTGGGATAGGGAGAGTGGGAGGGAGGGAGACACAAGAGCGAAGACATATGGGAACATATGTATATGTATAACTGATTCACTTTGTTATAAAGCAGAAACTAACACACCATTGTAAAGCAATTATACCCCAATAAAGATGTTTAAAAAAAAAAAAAGAAAGAAAGAGCAAGAATTGCATCTGAGAGAAAAGAGACAAATGACCTATCCCCTTCACACTTAAAATATTTTTCTGTATCCATTTCACCACTGTACTCTAACTGCTAAACAAAACGTCATGTCTCTGCCTAATATTATGCAACTGTATTTCATAAAACACAACTAATCTTCCTCTCTCTCCAAAGTCTCATCAGTTATCACATTAATTTCAATAGCTTGGGATCTCCAGGTAATATGAAGACTTCCCCATATATATAGCTTCTTGTGGTCTTGTGACACATGGACTAAATTGAATATTTAAACATCATTCATACTCTTCATAGAAATAACAGGAGAGAGGTAGGAAGACAATAGAACTAGTTAATATATACAGGTTAATGTAGTAGTATACAGGTATATATAATCTCTTTCTCTGTCTCTGTCTCTCTCTCTCTCTCTCTGTCTCTCTCTCTCACACACATGCACAAACCTGCTAAATTCCTCATTGCCTCATTTCTATTATTTTCTAGAATACTGTAATTATTTATCGCTTCCTTTTTCTACCACCTATGCCTCCTTTGTCCTAAGACAGCACCTCAGCTGATCACTTTTTTCTTTAAGACTCTTGTTGAGTTAAATTCATTCCAGAAAGGTCTACATATTTAGTTGTCCATATTTTATTCAGTTGATGTACTTTTTACTTAACGTTTGATATTAGACATGACAGTAATCAGGAGAATTCCAGTGAATCCTCTGGTTCCACATATAGACCCACAATTGCATTACAGAAACAAAAAAAAACACTTATACCTGACAATCAAAATTAATCATCCCAGACAGTACAGACCTTGTTTTTGGCTTATTGAACACCAGTGATATAGCATAAGCACCTAAGAAATCTAGGCTTCCAGTAAGAATTAATGGAATCATTCAAATAGCAGTAAATATTTCTAGCTATGTGTGGGAGAATTTTGTTAAAAATATTGTTGACTTAATGTTGACTTTTAGAATATGAACTTTGATATTTTCTCACTACGAATTCCCTATTTTTAAACCTTCAGTGTTGGTCTAGCACAACCTTCACTTTGAAGTCAGTTAAAACAGACAAAAGTTGTATAAACTACTAAATATATTTCTTTCAAAAAAAAAAAAAAAAGATGACAATCTACATAGATTTAGGAGAACCCTGTTAGCTGTGAGAAGATTGGCTTATGGAAACTAACTGGTTTCTCTTAATGACAGCTATCCTGATTAGGTTAGCTTTTTTTTTTTTTTTTAATTTTTATTTTTGCTATGTTGGGTCTTCATTTCTGTGCATGGACTTTCTCTAGTTGCGGCGAGCGGGGGCCACTCTTCATCGCGGTGCGCGGGCCTCTCACTATCGCGGCCTCTCTTGTTGCGGAGCACAGGCTCCAGATGCGCCGGCTCAGTAGTTGTGGCTCACGGGCCTAGTTGCTCCGCGGCACGCGGGATCCTCCCAGACCAGGGCTCGAACCCATGTTCCCTGCATTGGCAGGCGGACTCCCAACCACTGCGCCGCCAGGGAAGCCCCTGATTAGGTTAGCTTTAACTGCTGGCATTAACTATAGCTCTTTTAATTATGTCTGTTTAAAAGTCACAGGGAGGACTGAATATACTGAATTCTATCCGAAACAAGACAAATAATGGCTAAACAAATGTCATGATTAAACACACAGAAACCAACCAAACTGTTGAAGTATGATGATTTTTCATTCCTCAAATGTAGTGCTAGTTTACAAAGAATAAAATTCAATATGATTGCATTTATTGACATTTTAAAATGGCCACATTTTTAGTTAAAACAAAAAAAGGCAGAATTAGAGAAAACAAGTTTATGGAGATTTATATGTTTCCTATAATTGCTGAGGAAATCAAATTTTCCATTAGGTGAATTAGATTTTAAATGCCTTAGGGTGAGAGAATTACAGTTAGTAAATATAAAATTAAAGAAAATATCTGTGATATAAATAATTTCCTAATTTTTTGTAAACTTTTTTTTTTTGTTTTGCGTTAGGTTTTCTTGAACAGAGATATACTATAATCTATATATCCTAATTGATATATGATTTAGTTACTACAAATCAACCTTAAGTTTGCTTTACTATCCCACTTGAATGTTGCTGCATGTCTAGGGAACTCAAATGAGAATGAAAGAGTGGCCTTTAATTAAGAGATAAAAGGGTGCATTTCTTAAAACAAAAGAATGTGGCAGGATTATTGACTCCACTTTGCCACCAGCTCAGCACATTGGCTGATGGTATTGATTGCTGAAATGCTAACAAATAATGGGACCATAAAAAACTGCAATTGTCTATTGCTATCATACCAGTATCGAGAGGTACTAAAAGCAGACTAGTTGCCTTCGGTCATTTGAAAATTACAACAATCAAATATATTCCATCAGTGATTTACAATATAGCTGGGTTTTGTTTCAGGAACTTTTCTTACTTTGTTCTTAAATTTAAAAACATATTTCAAATTAGAATGGTTGCAATTTGTGTGAAACATATAGGTTTCAAATACCAACTACTTAGAATTTTGCTGCTACCAGAAAGAATGAAAATATTAATTCAAAATATCACTGCTTGATTTCTTAATGATCTGTTTTTCTCTGCTGCTAATTATATATTCCAGTAAGGGAGACAGCTATAAAATGCAAACTTCTCCCCACTGCTCTCAGATATTCATTAATTTCAGTTTATATCATAAATTCTATAAAGTAGAAGAGAATGGTGTTATAAAGACAGATCTTGCAAAACCAACATTATACTGAAATGCAAAAAAAAAAAAAAAAAAAACTTCAGACGAATTATACAGAACCTAGACCTATTTCTATACCTATACATGTCTTATGTGAAGCCTTATTCACATGCCTCAACTTTTTCATTGTAAAAGAAGTGTCTTTAAAAGACTTCTGGGATATTGCATGTTCAAGTCATTAGTTAAAAGAAGATGCCCTTTGTATTTAAATACATTTAATTGGGATTCCTTGTGTGTAACTCACCAGCTTTTATTTACTTCTGTTTAACCTTGAGAAAGTTACATTTTCTAAACCTCAGTTTACTATATCTGTAATAAGGAGATTTAATTATTTATGTATTATATTAATAAGAAATAAAGTGCTTTGCATCTTCTAGGCATTAAATGAATATGTTTTCCTTGTGTGCTTCATCTTCCCCTTTAGAATTCCTTCTAGCTTATCCTATGGTAACATCCTATGTTTCTAATAAATACAAAGAATATTAAATAAAGCTAGTGTTATTATGATAATTTACTTCAACAATATTTGCATGGGTGTAATCATCTTATTTGCTTATTTGAGGTATTCCAGACAAATAGTTGCAAATTATGCCATAAGAGTAACCCTCACATTAAAAAGATTGTGGTTGTTTCTAAAATTAGCTATTTGAAAAAAAAACTGTATATCACAAGCAGTATTATCTTCTCTAACAAAAATATTTCTTCATTAAATAAATATTTATTGTACTTCCTCAGAGAGTTATAAAATATTTGTTTTTATTCTAACAACTTTTAAGTTTACCAATTACAGGGCTGCATGTTATGCACTAAAAAATTTTTTCTTGTTCAGTGAAAACTTTATGTTTACTCCCAAGCATGGTTAAAAGAAAAAATCAACCTTAGAACTTAGAAAATCAACCTTTCTGATATAGTAAAAAAAAACAGCTCCAACCCTATATACCTCCATGTTCTGTGACCAATAGGCCTATGGCTTGAAGCTTTGGGTATAGAGGACTCCTACTTGGGAGATAAGGAAACACTGACCTTTGTTCAAGGAGCAGAGTTAAAAAAAAGAGGAAAAATGGAGACCAAGAGGCAAGATTAATCTCAGTCTAACTTCTATCAGTTATTTTTTTAAATAAACATTTAAAGTCTTAATCTGAAATGCCCTTAACAATGTATCATTGGTTATAAAATCTTTTTACTTTGTCAAGTGAATGAATATTTATTCACTGCCTAAAGCTAATCACCACATCACACCCTATGGGTCTGATAAATTCTTTAAACTACTACCATTATTTTCATTTTTCCAATAATATAGGAATCTTATGCAATCTGTATGGGCATAAGTAGGCTTCTGGTGAAGTATCATAAGATATTAAGACAAGCTCATGTGTTTATTTGGAGAGAAATGAACAAATAATGATATCTCAAGTAAACATAAAAAAAGAAAAACAGAGAGAGAAATGGTTTTACAGAATTATAGAGTGAGTAGCTAGTGTTTCTGTTAGAATCTAGAATTTGTTCCTCTTACTGAATAATTGTTACTTAAATTTTCCCAATAATGGCAAAATTATGCTTGTCTTAAGGCTTAGAGTTTGGTCAAGAACAAAAAAAAAAAAAAAAGAGTTTTCAGATTCCCTGCAATTCTTGAAGAACTGCAAGGTTTAGGCCAAAAACAAATGGAGAGACAATATATTGAATAGAGTTCTAATTTCAGAGAGTTCTAAATTCAGAGAATTCTAAGTTCAAAATCCAGCTCTGCCTCATTTTAGTTGTCTTGGGCAATTATTTTTGCAATTCTAATTTCAAGGGTCCTTTTTACTGAAATTGGATAATAATAACTGTATATTCCTTGTAGACTTACTTTAAAAATGAAATGAATTGATATATGTAAAATGGCTATTACTGAGTCTGATATAAATGGTTATTAACTGGAATAAAATAACACAAACAAAAAATGTGGAATAGTTGAGAGAAACCCACTTTGCTGTGGTGTGGCTAGACCCAGCCAGATTGTCACATGGTCACTAAAGTACTCATCTCAGTCTCTACCCCTCCTTCCCTTCCCACCTTTCTTCTTTCCTCTGCTTCCCCCATGCCCTACCTCATTTACACACACACCTATATTTTAAAGTATAATACTAAGGGCTTATCATTGTTATTTAAAGGTGAAAATATGGGAGTTATAATTCATCTTAGTAAGATTTTTATTGTCAATATTTTCCAACTCCTGTAGATATATCTATATAAACATACAGATGTGTTAGTACTTTCTGCTGGTCTGAAGTTCTCATAGGCTACTGTTTCTATTTCCATTTGTCCTGAGTTCTCTCCTTATACAGTCCCTAGTGATTAGGTACCTAGTTGGGCAACAGACATAGTATGTGGCCAATCAGCTTAAAAATACACCAGTGTGAGCAAAAGGTTCATGTGAAGAACATGTTAGGGTTTTGAAACATTTTAAAGCTATACAAAGCATTTGAAACAACTGTCATCTTTTATGTAGATAAAAAGGTGAAGTGTCCAAAGGCAGAATTTGATCTAAATCTGTAACAAAGGAGTAAAAAAACACTTGGAAAACATAAGAGGTTATTTCAATCTATTCATGAGTTAAACTCACTTATAAGCAGAAAACATTGTTTAAATTGCAAATGTCCAAAATTAGTTAGAAAACATTTAGAAATAACCATATTTTTCCCCAGCACATCCAAGCTAATATTAATTGTAAATAAAGACTTTAGTCAGAACTTTCCATCTTATGAATAAATGAATAGATGAAATTATCCTTATCTAAGGAGGTCTATCATACCCAGGCAGGATCAATAAATAAGTATATGGAAATATCAAGGAAGATTGATCAGGTATTGACTCAGAGCAAAGCTGAGTCCTCATTACCTTATTAGTACAAAACATTCAGGTACCTCTTATTTGTGTAGTTATGTTCCAAGAACATTGTGATTTTTATACTCAAAGATACTAGTGATAAAGGTACTTTTGAAAGAAATGAAACAATAATATTGCTCATCTGCTGATTTGTCTTTTAGCTTTAAAAAATTGGTGTATCTCAGGGTTGGTGTTTAGTCCAGTTTACTTCATTAATTTTATTGAATAAAAATCAAACATTTTGTAAACTATATCTTCACTATAATACTGCTTGGGGGCTCTATCCTGTTAAGGCCCTAAATGATATTGCATTATGAATATGAACATTGGGGCTTCCCTGGTGGCGCAGTGGTTGAGAGTCCGCCTGCCGATGCAGGGGTCCGGGAAGATCCCACATGCCGCGGAGCGGCTGGGCCCGTGAGCCATGGCTGCTGAACCTGCGTGTCCGGAGCCTGTGCTCCGCAACGGGAGAGGCCACAACAGTGAGAGGCCCACGTACCTCAAAAAAAAAAAAAAAAAAAAAAAAAAAAGTTAAATATGAATATGAACATTATGTATAAGTATGAATATATTAACGTTATGTTTGAAACTAAACAATATTGAATATTGGACTACATTGAAATGTGTTAAATTCTAGGGCTAGGCTCTAGTCGATACCTACTTATTGTTGTAAGTTCCTTCACTTTTCTGTGTCATCTCTGTAAACTCTCCAGGCAGTTGATTCTCTCCTCTCTGATTGAAAGGTATGGCCTTGCTTGGTTGCTGTTTAGAGATTTATTGAGCAAATAATTTTTGCTTTCTGCCATGGTGCTTCTAAAACTGAATCTTTGCCATTTTCTCACTTTAGGGGAAACACGATATTCTATGGTGTACATTTTAAATGTTAAGGAAGCAATAAACAAAGCTCCCTTATTTTTAACTTTTTGTTGTGTTTTTTTGTTTGTTTTGTTTTTTCCCCTTCCTTATGCAGTTCTTTAATGAAAAACTCAGATTCATTCCCATGGCCTCTATGGTAATATTCATTGCAAACATCATTACGGATGTGAGGTCTCTCCCTTAATTAAGAACTAAAAGGCTTCATTTCCTAAAACGAAAGCATGTGGCAGGTTTTATTGATCTGGTTTGTGTCGCCAGCTGAACACATTAGCAGAGATTATTGATTACTCTAGTGGTAATGAGCTTGGGTTCCTTGTCAGGTGAAGTCCACATTCCTTGGGAGCATTTTCTGGAAACTGGCTAATGTGCAAGTACTTGTTCACTGTGATACATGATTCAGTAGACTTTTTAAGCTTTATGGCTAATGAATCATTCTTTAAAAATATAACAGCAGTCATTAAAAAGGTTATTTTCCAGTCATTATCTTTTGAAAATTTCTTCTGAATGCTAACGATGCACTTATGAATAGATGCTAAACCAAAACAAGTGGAACATTAAAGAGATGTGATCACATATGGCTCATACTGCTTTTAATAAGTTTTCAAGTAACCATCTTCATTATCGTCTGATGACCAAGCTGGGCAACTTAACTAGTTCAGCTTCATCATGATAAATAGTCATGATCTCCACCTAGTGTTTGAATAAGAATTGATGAAAACAGCTTCAAGGATTGATGAATAATAAGAAATGGTAATCTAGGTAGTAAATGTGTGTGACATTTCTTAAGAAAAATGATGTAACTTCTTCATTACAGGAAATGTTTTAGATAAATATTGCTAAAATTTATCTCACCCCAAGATTTCTATTCAGGTAAAAGACCTACTTATTAATTCATTAGCGTGGAACATTGCCAAATGGGATGAATGAAAGCAATGAGGGGCTTATTATCCTTTTGACAGGATAACGTCATGGTGATAGTGGACTTCTTGGATTATTATAGATATATATGTGTTCAGCCAAAAGAAACTGGGTGATCTTAAAAAACATTCAGAAATGTCTCTGGAAAATCATTAGAATATTTGAGTTTTGAATATGCTAGCTTCATTACAGATATATTCAAAACGAATTGAGGGATAAAATTCCATCCTGCTAAATGGAAGGAAGAGATGCTCATGAAAATACCGTGCAATGGTTTAATAAGAAGTACAGCCAGGGCTTCCCTGGTGGCGCAGTGGTCGAGAGTCCACCTGCCAATGCAGGGGACGCGGGTTCGTGCCCCAGTCTGAGAAGATCCCACATGCCGCGGAGCGGCTGGGCCCGTGAGCCATGGCCACTGAGCCTGTGCGTCCAGAGCCTGTGCTCCGCAATGGGAGAGGCCACAGCAGTGAGAGGCCCACGTACCGCAAAAAAAAAAAAAAAAAAAGTACAGCTAATGAAAATTCTAAGAGATGTTATTCGGAGCCTGGAATTTTCACGTTGATTTTGGACTTAGGAAAAATTATTTCATTTCAAACCTTCAATCTTTTTATAGTCTACTGAGAGGTTTCTGCTCAGTCATTGAATGTGTTACAAGGCCCTCTGGGGCCCACTTCCAGACAAAGAAAACTTCTACCTTTCCTCTCTGACCACTTCTGCAACATCTGACTGAAGGAACAAAATTGTTTCTGACCTTTGAATCAACCCAATTCCCAATTCTCATCAGTCTGCAAAAAAGTTATCCACAATACATTGATAGTTTATATTGCTTCCATCTCTGGTAGATCGTACAGTATGTGAGCCCTAATGAAGTGATATATAAAGTTAATGGAGATGCAAACACAATGGACAAAATAATATGTTATTTGTAATTTAGAATCAAGTTCACCTTTGAAAATGGAAAAAATTGATACTTGGCGATGTGGAATCAGCAGCAGGTTTCCAAAGCCAGGTTTATCAATATAGCTACAGAATTTTGTTAACAAATTCTTATCCAGATAATACATAGTTCTTCTGAAAATTTGCTTACCTGTTTCATTTACATGGCATTTTATATTGATTAGATTATCATGTTAAATGACAAACTTTCACGCAGAATTTTTTTTTCTGAATGATTTAGTATTTGTTAGGTAGTATCAGTAAAATCATCTTGCATGGTATCACAAATGGGTCCACCTCATACCAAAAGTTCTATACATCTTTGTTCTACTATCTACTAATCTACACCCAGGTACCTCTCTAAAGCCACAGTTTCCTTATTTTTACATGAACATAATAGCATCCATTTAATAGAAATGCTGGAAAAAATATTAAAATAGATGATTTCTGTACATGGATTATACCAATTAATCTACAAATGTTGATATATCTCCTTTCTATCAAATACACAAAATACACACACACTGATAAGTTGTTGATACTGATGATTTGTTTGATATCCACATCAGGACAGATGCTTGTTTTTTGTTTTCTACAAATATTCCATTTAATAGTACATAAATGATGTATTAAATAGGGTCTAATGTACATGTGGATTTTCAATTTTTTTCATTTTTCTGAAGTTATATAATGGTTTTTTGGGGGTAGCCTCTACCTATTTAGTACTCTGGAGAAGACAAGTTATAGCAAAGTATCATAAAAGCACCTTTCTTAATCACTTAAAAAAAGGAAGATATATTATCTAATGACATACTTTCAAGTTACTGTATTCTGTTTATCCATGTTATACCTTCTCTTCTTATCAACCATTCATACCTCCCTCCGTATCTTTCCTTAACCATTTGATTCTATTCAAATTTGTCATATCAATCAACATTTTACATCATAATGTAGCTGATCCTAAACTGCTCAAAGTTCTTATGGAAGTCAATAGTTATATGATGAAATTTCTCTTAAATTAATTCATATAGTCTCAGGACTTCCCCGGAGGTCTAGTGGTTAAGACTCTGCACTTCCACTGCAGGGGGTGTGGGTTTGATCCCTGGAGAGGGAACTAAGATTCCATGTGCTGGACAGCATGGTCAAAAAAAAAAAAAATAATTCATATATTCTCATAATATCAAGTGTACTGATTATACAATATGTACGCCTCTTTAGACTGCAGCAGATAACAAAGCTCTAGCAATGTCTAAGAGAGTGATGCAGTCTTCTATCCATCCTTATAGAAACTGTCCACTCAGGTCACACAGAAGCAATGGCTTTGCACCGCACTATATGAACAATCTTGAACAGGCCCATTGTATGAAGATAAGAAAGTGAGAAGTGTGTGTGCTGCCTAGGCAGCCACAGGGAAAGAGAAGAAAGTGACCTCTACATCTGTAACTAAGATTCTTCATTCTTTCCTGTACATAATACATTTTAAAGTAAACAATTTAAATTCTGTCACTGACATACTTTAGTCATGGCATTCTTTATGACTATTTTGCAGACAACTATTATACTCTGATTTGAAAAAATAAATATTAATATAGATTTTCTTTTAAAAAACATGGTATAGAGGGGAAGTTTAGACTATTCACTTCTACTGACAGAGAAACAGGATAATACAGATTACCCATGCAAATGCTTATTTTGAATTTTAAGACTCAGAGATAACTGAAAGAATTTTTAAAATCTCATTTTTTTCTGATATCACCTTAGAAGGAATAATATGGTAACCCAGCACAGATGACATTTTTGTTTAAAATTCTGCTTTGATTTATCTCATATAAGCTTTAGTTATAATTTCCCTTGGGTGTTTTCTGGTGGATATTCTTATATATTGAAGAAATTCTCATTTGATTCAAATGATTCAGCAAAATGTGATTTGATTCTCAATATATGTCATGTCTTAACTCACACCTTGTTTTAGTCACATAAAAGAATATTAGTTAATAATTAAAATTCATAAATGACAATAACATGCAAACACATGAATTAATCTAGCAATATGATAAGGGGAAAATACTACCAAATGTTTATACATATTGCTATATCTTTCAAGTAAACAAAAAGTCATTTAAAGAAGACATATAGATTTAAAAAAAGATATATAAAAAAGAGAGAGAGAGAATGATGAAAGCAGGATTTGAGATAGTAGGTACACTAGTGAAAGGCAGGAAAATGGATTGGTTGGAGGCACTATGTTATTTGATAGGCTATTAGGGGCTGTTGATGCCAAAAACTCAGCCTCTGTACACTGGCACTGAATTGAGTCTCAGAGGCAGATTTTTGTGTGAGATAGACAGGAATAGCTTTATTGCTTTGCCAGGCAAAGGGGGACAGAGTGGGCTCCTGCCCTTGAAAACTGTGTGCCCCAACCTGTGAGGATTTGGTAAGGAGTTTTATAGCAGTGTTCAAGGCCAGAGTTGCTGATAAGATTAGGGTGTGTACAGGGTCTGCACTCCTTTAATCTGGGCTCAGGTAATCTCTTGATGAGCTTCTCTGGTTCCTTTAATCTGGCCTCAGGTGGTCTTCTCTGGAATGAAGAACACTAACTGCATTTGCTGAGTGTTTTGTTCTGTAAAGAGCTCAAAGATATTGTTATGTGTATTCCTTGAGGTGGAACCAGGGCCCTGCCCCAAGGCTGCACTATTATTTCTTGGTTGCTCCTCCCTTGCCTCTGCATTCCCTCCCTTCCCGGACTAGCAACTGTTTGAACCTACCCTTTTAGGATTCAGGGAAGGTCATGGAGGCTGGAGTCTGTTTCCAGCAAACAAGGAATGGTGGGGGGGGGGGGGCACAGAAAGCCTTCCATACCCAGGAGCCCCATAGGGTCCCGCTTGGTTTCACTATTGATCCTAAATTTTAAGATAAGTGTTGGCCAAAGGTATGGCCAAAGATAAATAATTTGAGTGTCAAAATGTAGAAATGGATTATAATGCAAAGTAGAAAATAAGTCCATTCGTATCTAGATGAACAGTTGATTAGTTAAATAAATTGGAAAGAATAACTGTATCTCCTGTATAGAAGATTCCAAATAATTTATGTAGCTACTCCTCCCTCCAGGAGGGGAGCTAAAATCTCCCAACAACTTGAATATGGGATGTACTTAGTGAACTTGCTGCCAAAGAGTAGAGTGTAGAAGAGAGAGGAGGGGAAAGAAGTAAATTTACAATGAAGAAACCTGGCAAATACTAACTCTGCCGGGTGATCAAGGTTAACATAATCAATTATGTCATGTTGATAGTATGTACCCTTGATATGATGTAAGGAAAAGACATTTCACTTCTGTGATTTTCCTCTTAAAACCCAGTGAACTCAATCTAAACATGAGAAAAACAGCAGACAAACCTAAATTGAGTGTATTAGTCCACTCAGGCTACCAATACAAAATACCACAGGCTCCATGACTTAAATAATAAACATTTATTTTCTGACAATTCTGGAGGCTGGAAGTCCAAGATCTACATGTCCACAGGGTAGATTCTGGTGAGATTTCTCTTCCTGGCTTGCAGATGGCTACTGTGTCCTCACATAGTCTTTCCTCTGTGGGAGAACACAGAGAGAGCAAGCTCTGGTGTCTGATCCTCTTCTTATAAGGACACCAATCCAATCAAAATAGGGCCCCACCCTTATGACCTCATTTAATCTTAATTACCTAATTCAAAGCCCTATTACCATGTAAAGTTGCATAGGAGGCTAAAGCTTCAACATGTGAATTTGAAGGGCACAATTTAGTCCATAATATTGAGGAACATTATTGAAATCTAAAACTGTATTCCACAGAACAATCAAGGTCATTAAGGATAAGGGAAGCCTGAGAAACTGAATAGAGGAGATGCAGTTAGGAAAACATAATAGCTAAATGTAACGTGGTACCTGGATGAAATTCTAGAACAGAAAAGGAACACTGGGGGAAAACTTGTGAATTCTGAATAAAGTGTTCAGTTTAATTAATAATAATGCATCAATGTGTGTTTCATTTTGTTACAAACATAAAAATGTGATGGAGGGTATTAACATTAAGAAAAGTAAGTGAGGGGAATACAGGAATTCTGTGTACTATGTTTGTGACATTTCTGTAAATCTAAAATTATTGTAAATTTAAAAATTTATTTTAAAAATAAAATTAAAAAATACTAATGGAGGACCAAAATAAAAGAGAAACAAAGAAACAAAATTAGTCCATGGGTGAGCTAATTAATGTGTAAGCTTTACTTAAAAAGGCTTATAATTGTGTTGGGGCTCCCAAGGACAACTCTCAAGCTCAACAACTTGCTAGAAGGATTGACAGAGCTTAGAAATTCATTATATTCATGCTTATGGTTTATTACAGAGAAAGGATGTAGTGAAAATTAGCAAAGGGAAAACACACATAGACAAAGTCCAGAAGAAACCAGGCACAAGCTTCCAGGTGTTCCCTTCAAGTAGTGTGGTGTGGAGATACACTCAGTCCTCCCAACAGCAATGTGTGACAACTCTTGTGAAGTATTGCCAGCCAGGGAAGCTCACCTAGTCCTTGGTGTCCAAGATTTTTATTGGGGATCAGTCACGTAGGCATGCAGTACCCACAACTCAGTCTCTAGCACCAAAGATCAAACAGAATTAGCATGGCCCAGGGCCTCAGGCAACCCAAAACACTCTTATCAGGCAGGACATTCCCCAGGCTTGGAGGTTATCTCCTAGGATCTGGTTAAGGGACAGCCTTCCTGAAGGCAAGCATGTCTTTGGAATGTGGGGGACTTGGGCAACCCAGGCCTGATGAGTTAACTCTTTTTTTACACAGTAATGAATCTGATTTTGTATACTTGTGCTCAGTAATATAGTATAATGGATAAAAATTGCATCATGCTTATATACTTGAACTTAAGGAATATAAAACTATAGGCAATATAATCATGTACAGGAGAAACAAAGAAATATAATTAGTGATTTAATAAAGAAAATGAAATTTCAACATGAACCCATAGGAAATAAATTATTGTATTTGAGAAGTGAGGTCGACATAATTACTTTAAAAACATATATATATATATATATATATATATATATATATATATATATATATATATATATATATATAGTAAGGTCAGTTCTTAACAAACGGCACCGCAAAACAGAGGAAAGCTTCAAGTGAGCTTTATTAGGGAGCGCTCCTGGGCGGGGTTCACTGGTCCAAGAGAAAGGGGCCAGAGAAGTCACACCCGGGCGAGGGTTGGGCAAGATTTTGTAGGGGAAGAAGGGAAAGGGCTGTGGTGAATCTAGGAGGGCGCAGGGTATTCCTTATTTGGTGGTCTTTTCGGGTATCCTGGGGGCCGTTGGTCCTGCCCCTCAAAAGGCGGGAAGGCTGGGCTGGGTTCAAAGTCCCCAGGTCAGTTCCTGGAACTGGGTGGTCCAGAATGTCTCCAGGGCAATTTCTGGAACTGGGTGGTCCGGAGAATTTCAGTCGGATGCAACCTGTGAATCTGATTGTGTTCCCCTGCCTCGGGCCAGTTGGCCTTACATGTGTATATATATATATATATATATATATATATATATATATATATATATATATATATGTGTGTGTGTGTGTGTGTGTGTGTGTGTGTGTGTGTGTGCGCGTGCCCAGGACACAGCTGCTCCTAAGTAGACACTTGATTGATGTAAGTTAATTAACATGCTTCTTTAGGATTTTTTTTTTTTTTTAACTTGGAACTACTGAGACTGAGCTTGAATCCCTTGCTAATATGAAGTTGGGACTTACAAGTTTTGGGTGTTGTGAAACTCCGTGTTATCAATCTGTGTAGAGGAAGTCATACAAAAGACTGAAGACAGGAAGAAAGAAGAGTTGTGAGGTGCAGAGTCATAAGTACATTCAAACCCCTGATTCACACCTGCTTGAAGTTCATACGCCCTCCTGCGCTACTTGGTATTTTGTTTCTGTTTTGATCTGTGTTATATCAAGTTATCACTTGATTGTTACCAAAGGAATACTTCCTGAAACAACCAAGTTAAAGCTTTCATAGAGGAAATGACATTTGACTAAATTTTTAAAGACTAAGCATCACCAATATTTGTTAAAGATGTTCTATGTTTCAGATACATGCTAAATGTTGGAACTCTTAGACCGATAAAATATGAATGCTGTTCTCAAATTGTTGACAGTTAAATGAAGATGAACATGTAAACAGTTTAGAGCAATTTAGTATGCTTAACACTCTAAAGAATTATAGTAAAAATGTTGAGACATGAGTCTGATTTTGCTGGTAAAAGAGAGAAGAAAATACATTCTAGGAACAAAGAATTCAAAATGATTTAGACTAGTTGAAGTATTGGAAGTAGCTGAGATCACTCAGAAGGAGTAAGATATTCATATAAATATTATGGCACCTAGGAGAAATTACTATTACAGAATACGTTCTAGAAAAGTAAAAGAAAAAAAAAAAAAAAACAAGGCAAATAAATATCATGAAAGAAAAAAAAAGTAAGCCTAATATTTTCCAAAGAGATTTCTTTGTTAGAATGAATTAATGCTTTAAAATATGATTTATTTTGAATCATCCCTGAACATGTAAACTAAATCCAATTCCTTTAAACTGGTTTTAATTCTCATGCCTCTACTATTAAAAAAATTATGTAAGAGACCCTGAAAAACTTAGTCCCCCAAACTGCTCCTCCCCACCCACATTGATAAACCCAAGCTTCTCAACTGGGTGGCTACAAAATCTCAAGAACAGTTTCTTCATTTTCAGAATACATTTTTTAGCCCTCTATTTCTGAAGCAAACTGAATTTTCAACTCACTCTTCTAGAAAAAGCCTCAACAAAAACCAAAACATTCTTTCAGAACCTTCTCATGCCTGGGATTTTAAATAAAGATCTATGCTTAATGATACTCTAGTTGATTTTCTTCAGTTTCATGTGTTGTGCCTTGAATCAGGACTGGACCCCTTCTGCTCAGCCCAGGACACTCAAAGGGGATAGATCCTGTCAAATAGTCTTTGATGGCTCCCCTCCTCAGAGTCCCATTGACTACACACCTGAGTAAATTCTGTTCCTAACAAACTAGTGCCCTTCTCTTTTTACACTGATGCACCACATAAAGCCTTTATTCTTCTGTCTTAAGTGTGTTTGGGACAATCTTTGATTCATTTTCTTTCACTGCTCAGGAGTCTCATAGATGATGCAGAAGCACAGGGACAAGACTCTCTGTATGTGACTGTCTCTTGTTCATTCTTGTCATTTGAGTATGAGCAATCATTTGTCATTCAACATGTCTCCAGTTCGTTGCTTACCTTCTTACATGTGCAAACATTACTTTACAAATCACACTGTGTTACTAAATTTGGTACATAAATAAACACTCTATGTGATACCTTAGAATAAAAGGATTCAAAGATTCTAAGTATTCAATGGTCAGCATTTTTTGATTGGTATGAAGAAACTGCAAAAAAATATGAAAACCCTAAAATTACTTCCATTAAGAATTTATTTAGAAAAGGCTAATAAAAATGTAGAATTTGGACTTCCCTGGTGGCGCAGTGGTTGAGAGTCCGCCTGCCGATGCAGGGGACACGGGTTTGTGCCCCGGTCTGGGAAGATCCCACATGCCGCGGAGCGGCTGGGCCCGTGAGCCATGGCCGCTGAGCCTGCGCGTCCGGAGCCTGTCCTCCGCAACGGGAGAGGCCACAACAGTGAGAGGCCCGCGTAACGCATAAAAAAAAAAAAAAAAAAAAAAAAAAAAAAATGTAGAATTTGTTTCCTCTCCCTCTTCCAGCCCAACTGCAAATTGATATCGCTACTGTACTCTTTTACATGGACTTCCTCTTCCCTCTTACTCTGCTCTCCCTCCTCCTGTACCTTTTTCCAAACTTTTTTGCCCTTTCCATGACCACCTCTATCTAAACACTCCCCTGTCACTGGTCAGTATTTCTCCTAATGTTTATCATGAGTGGAGAAAATGCCCAGCTCCATTAGTTCTCTATTTTAGAAATTTGGTGAAGGTCAGATTTGCAAAGTCTAGCTAAGGACTTATCCATCCCTCATAACAAAAGACAAGGTTTCACTAAATATCTTAGAATTGCTCTAAGAAATTACAATTCAAAGTTATTTTATCTATATGAATTGGTTATATCCTCAAGAGATATAAAATTGTCCAAACTTGCTTAGAAAAATCAGAATGAATGGATTACTAAGAAAACTTTAAACATATGCATGGACAGTTGAACTTGGATGGATATGAAAACAGTATAAAATAGATCAAGACCTTTTAGCAGCTATCCATTTGTATTTTCTATTAAAATTGCCTGTTTAAAATTCAGATGTGTAAACAGAGAAATGATAAATTCTTCCTTGATTTCAGAGTTCACTTAACTACCATCTTCTGGGAATACTTTGGTTTTAATAAGGGTGAATATATCATAACTACCTAATCTACCTCTGTTATTGTTATTGTTGTTGTTGAGTGGCCCTCCCAGGGTAGTGTATTCAAGGCAGTAGTCCTTATCCTTATGATCTAAAATCATGTCAATCCACAAACTCAGGTGGATGGATCAGAATTAAATTTGAATGCCTAATTCCCCTTTAGTCTGGTTACCACTCAGACTTAATACCAGCCCAGCCTCTCTGGATGTCCACTAGGGAAAAGAAAGATGCTTGAAGACCAGGAATATTTAAGGTAGAACCTTGAATATTCAAAAAACATCTATATAGCATCCCCTGCGACCTCCACTTTGTCCATCTCAGTACTTAAGTAGACAAGAGAAAGTCATCCCTTCCTGGGAATAGTTGCATTTAATGACCAAACTGCCTTATTAAGATGTGTGTACCAGGAGGACATGAGAAAAGTAGAGGTAGACTATCAGCTTTTTGAGTAGTTTCTGCCATAAAAGTCACAGATTGAAAAACTGCCATCAGTCTGGAATGCTGAACACATGACGCATATTAATTGCAATGGCCCTATCAGTATGGCAGGAAGAGAAACAGAAACTGGGTAAAAATCAATACTGGAAATGCCACAGATGGCACCAATGCTCGTCAATAGCCAGATGTAGTCAATCTGTCAGAATTAAGAGGAGACCATGATCCATAGGATGTTTCCTTTCCCATCTTGCAGCTTTTGGTGGGAATTACAAATTTGGCATGCAATTATAGCCTCTGCATCAAAAACAGAGTCTGTTTTGTTTTGGTTTGTTTTGAGTATTTTTTAGTGCCTAGTCCACAACGTGAGCATGTTACCATGACTGGTGTGGTGGATTTATGCAACAATCTGGTAGTCCAAGCAATACAGACACTGTAAAGAGCCTGATGCCAGTTTGTCTCATCAGTGTGGAGGTCCTTTCTGTGGGCATCTATGAGTCACCCAGACAGTTCAATCAGCAACCACAATATGATTCCATGGTTCATGTCCCTGAAGAGACATTGTCCCTCTCTAATCTGCAACAGTCTCAGAGTTGAGTTTCATCCACTGAATGGAGTGACCATGTCCACTTTCAGTTCATGAATTTAATCAACTCACATTTCTTCTCAAATTATGTGTATGGATTGTTCCTAGGTAGGAAACAGTAAATACTGAATAGTATATTTGCCTGTAGATACTTACAAATTCATAGTACTTTCTGGGGAGACCATAGTTGATATGTCAGTTACACAAATTTTCCCACGAATATCCAAATTCAAATGTTTGTCAAAGTATTCATATTTTTTTTAAAAAAACTTTTTTCAGTGTGACAGATTGATAGGTGCCAGTTAGCTATCTGTTATGGTAGGAACTCTGAGTTTACTTATAAGGCATAAGCAACTTACCTACTATCGAATTTGTAATTCTATGTCCCTGAAAGTCATTGCCTGGACTCTCTTCAATTCACAAGTGCCTAAACCAGTAAATAGGAATGAAAAAAAGAGAAAAAAAAGAAAAATCCACTTTGTGGGGTTGAAAGTCTAAATGACTTCTGCATGCTAAGTTAATTATGTAAATGGCCACTTCAACGAAAACAATGTAGCTTCAAAAAGAAAAACTAATGTATTGTCTTATGGAAGGATCGGTCTAGAAGAAATGGTAGACAATTTATTTATAAAAAATAAAGATATGTATTTTCTTTCACTGAGAGCTTTCTTAGAATCCTAGAAGAACAAACAAAGTAAGATAATAGAATGGGGCTGATTTTATGAAATTAAAGTAAGATAAATATGTTGATTAGGCAACTGAATAAAAATCCAGTACAGGTCAGATATGCAAATTAGTAGTTTTTAAAAATTTTAATCAGAGATATCTGTATTTGAAGTTCTAGTGAATAGAATCCAAATCTGGGAGAAAAAGGCCCAGGGCATTTTCTCTAACTATGCTACTACTTATACATTTATGTTTTATACTTGAAATATGATTTTTTATACATATAATTTGTTACAACAGGACTATTCAGGCATATCATATATAGAAAATTATATAATTTACATAATCACATGTAATTTCATCAATTTTAAGCTATGATCAGTATTATGTATTAGCTACTAACATTTTTAAATTTTATTTGTTAATTTCATAGATCTTATATTTATAGAGGAGAAAAATAATATTTTTATATATTTGCAATCTTAAAAGCATATAGCTTCTCAAAAGAATTCCCACCAAAACATTTATTCACTACATTTTTATTGTTTGTGTAAAATTGTTCTCTCATTCTTCAAGCAAGGGCCACTAGAAATTGCATACATGATTTTGAGGGAAAAAAAGCAAAATCGACTTGGAGTGTATAAGGTTGTTTTTATTCACAATATGCTATTTTACAGTCTCCAGCTCTATGTATCATATCCAAGTCAGATAGAGAAAAAGGGAGCAATTATCAATAGAGACGTTTTGAATCTTTTCATGGGGTCACCTTTTGAATAAAACCTATTAGTATTCTGTGAAGATACAGAGGACTGTACATTCAAAATAGAGGACATTCAAAAGAAACTAAATTCTCAGAGAAGAGTTACCTGCACACATATTCATCATCAAAATAGCCAGCTAACAGAAAATAGGGCTACAGACATTACATATAACCCTGGACAGCTGTAGCTCTGAGTGAGTCTAAGAGGAATGGGATCCATACAGCCATCTCTTCTTAGATATTTCTGACATTCTAGAATTAATTTGCTACTATCACAAGTCAATTAAGGACATTTGTTTTTAACAGGACATACAAAAATAGGAGACAAGATAATATTGAACCACCAACATTTTGCTCTGATGGCTCATCCTGGGAATAAGAATGAATAAAAAAAAAAAGTGAATTGTGAATGTGCCATTTTTTTGGTAAAGTTATGTGAGCAACCCTAATATGTCACAAATGATTCCTTTCTCAAAGAAAGATGTAGACATAGATAATTGAGAAACCAGAGGACTTCTGCTCCATTATCACAACTGATTTAACATCAGGAATATTGGTATATACCAAATTTGTATTAACACTGACCATTAAGGAAATTATTTTCTTAAGTTCTATAAAGCTGTGTTTATAATTAAAATACATTTGGAGCACAGATGTATGGTTTGGTACTTTCACCTGGGGATCTCAAAATGCTTGCAACACGTTAACATTTTTAAAGGTTGGCTACATCTGAATTCACATAAAAAAGACATTTGTGCTGGAAAGAGCTATTATAAAAATTAGACAGCTTCATCAGTGTGTTAATTATGGCAGTATATGTGAAGTAATGAAATTAAAACAATCCTTACTACTGAACAATCCAGATTTCATAACTCACACTTGAGCCCTCCTTTCATGGAACCTGCGTGTTCTTGCCCTAAGAGAAAGGTTTCAGCATATGAAAATGCAAATAATCACTTCTTTTTAAAAACTAGGTAGCATCATAGTTCATTGATTATTGAAATGATGTTAGTAATGGCAGCAGTATGCTATAGATGAGCAGCAAATGCTTTTAAGGGTGATTTGGCCATAGCATTTCCACATATACCCCATTTCTCTACATTTTATCTGTACCACCTAGGAACATGTGGATAGCAAATTTAAAAAATTTACAGGTGGAAGAATATTCCTCACATATATAGTCATGTTTAGTCTTCACAGTGATTTTGTAAGGTAAGTTTGGGACAAAGTGTGAGGCAATCAGGGAGGTATGAAATATAGAGAATACATACTGTCATAAGATAGTAAAGGCTGCTATTGACTACATTTTTAAAATGATGTGACTAGTATATATTTTTAGTTTAATTCATTTTTGGTAAAAGTTGAAATTATAGGATTTATATATACATTTAAGAGCCATGATGTTAAGAGAGTAAGACTGCCAACCCTCAGCAGGTGATGTCTCTGAATTTCACACTAGTTCTTTTCACCTTAGAAAATGTGAATAGAGTAAAGATTGGCAGAAACAAGATAACTCACTAGAAGAAACAGTGGAGTAATTTTCTGCCGAAGAAGGCAGATAAGAGAAATGCAACAGAGTTCTGTTTTATAAGTAATGTAATATTGTATGGAATTAGTGCAGAAGAATGAATAACATGTGTACACTTTGTGCAAGATTTGGTGTAGGTAGAGAGAGAAATACAGAAAAGAAAATGTAAAAGAACACAAAAGTCAATGTATATCCATAAAAGTGCATTACAAAGTCCAACCCTTCTAATATATATATATATATATATATATATATATATATATATATATACACACATTTATTTATTTTATATTTTTCTATTTTAAATACAAACTAAGGGCTTCTCTGGTGGCGCAGCAATTAAGAATCCACCTGCTAATGCAGGGGACATGGGTTTGAGCCCTGGTCTGGGAATATCTCACATGCCACGGAGCAACTAAGCCCGTGCACCACAACAATAAAGCCTGCACTCTAGAACCCGCAAACCACAACTACTGAACCTGCATGTCACAACTACTGAAGCCCGCACACCACAACTACTGAAGCCTATGCACCTAGAGCCCGTGCTCTGCAACAAGAGAAGCCACCATGATGAGAAGCCTGTGCACCACAACAAAGAGTAGCGCCTGCTTGCTGCAACTACAGAAAGCCTGTGCACAGCAACAAAGACCCAACAAACACAGCCAAAAATAAATAAGTAAAATAAATAATTTTTTAAAAAAATTTAGAAAAAACCAAAAATTGATACAAAGTTGTCACAAATTTTTGGCTCTCTACTGTAAAAGATTGATAAAATTAACACTTAATACAATGTTTATGAAGATTCAAGCAATAAAGTGATACATAAGTACTTCTAGAATAACTCACAATTTTTGCATATCATCAGACCAAGTATTCAATTCTTGAAATACAGAAATGCTTCTACATTTCTAAGTGGCACCTGAAAATGCAGAGGGACAGTGTTCCTGTATTGCCCTCGGGAGATAGTGGAAGGTAGGGAGCCCTCAGAGTCTGAGAAAGTATGACAACTCCGCTTGTGCAGCCTTTCTTGCTTTCTGTCTATAATTTCCTTTGGAACTTGGCAAGGATGATTCTCCCCTGAGGGAAATGCATTGACCTTAACAGACAAGGGGGGCAAGCAACTTTGGTTTATTATTAAATGTGCTTTTCAGAAGTGAAGTTTTTAAAAATGTTTCAGAAAGTGGTGTTTAAATTGTTATAGCTGCAGGCACCTGCAGTTTATGAGCTAACCATGTATGTATGTTTTATGAAGCTTTTTAATCTGTAACTCACTTCTTTTGAAAAGGCAATCACCATAGCAACTATCAGAAAGTTTTGTGCTGGTTTTGACACACAGAGTGCCCAAGCAGATAACGCCATATATATCATATGAAGTCTGCTTAAGCTAGGAATGCTTGGTTTCAGGAAAGTGAGAGTTAACCTATTACTTTATTCATTTTTTTTCTCATCACTTTAGGCAAATGATGAGAGTGCTGAAGTAAAAAAGAAGTAAAAAACTATTGAATGTGAAGTATACCACTGCTACTGGCTGAGAGACCCCTTAGTTAAAGTGACCTTAGCAATTTTAAAAGAAAGACTAATATAAGAGATCAGAATTTTCCTTTCAATCATAAGTTATTCTCTGTAAAGAAAATAATTATTTCCCTTCATGATCACATAAATGTGATTTTCACATTAAAAATTCACAGGAACTATGGGGAGTAATTACTTTTTATCCCAGTAGCATGGTAAGTCTATGTCCATTATAAACCATTTTCACCTCAGATCAGCACAAAACAGTGAATTTCTTTTTAAATACTTAATGCAATTTTACCAACAATAAAAAATCTGAGAATTGCTATATTTTGATGATATTGAAGTACATGATATTGTTTTCTTCTGCTTGAAATAAAATTAATATATGTCTTTTATAAATAGAATATTAAACATGTTTGGCTATAAAATTTGATTAAAACAAATATAATTCCACAAATGTATCCTCAATTTTGAAGCTTTACAAAATGATTTTTTAATTTTTATTTTGGAACTATGTTTTAATATTGGATTTTCCTTCTTAAATCTCGGTTATTTGATGTATTTCTGAAAATATTTCAAGCAAATCATCAACTAGTAAAATAATGACAATCTGGGTCATAGTTAATAAATAATAATTAACTTATCATTCAATTATGTTAATCATTTCATATTTATTGAACATACTTTATTATATGTGCATGACTTCGAGGTACTACAGGGATAATTTTTCAAACTATTTATATGATACCTGCCTCTAATAAGTGTGTACTATAAAATGAGATGATAAATAAAAGACAGCTTAAGAGTTAAATTAAGTGCTCCATGCAATAAACAATCATCTGATCATCTTCACATCTACTTCATTCAATCCCCAAGGAAGGCTGCTACAATCTTTTGTTCTTATCTTTATGAAAGGAGATAATCACATTTGTATTATTTCCCCCAAGGTCAACATATATCCATAGAAAATTACATTTTATGTTCACATATCTGCTGGGACTTTGAGGAGTAAAGTTTAATCTTGGCTTAATCTTCTCTATGGTGGAGCACCACTTTTCTTTTTGCTTTGGAAGTCAGCATGTGGATTCTACTGCCATAAAAGACGGCATCACCCCAGAAAAATCCATCTCAGATGCACATCAGGCATGTGACACATGCTTTTACTTTTCTGGTTGCACACTTGACTCTGAGATATTCACAGCCTCACCTAAAGCTCAAGATCGGGTTTCTCTTAGACTTTTGAATCTTTGCCTGATATCAAGGAACTGCCTTACTTGATTCCCGACTAACTTCATTTTGTTCCTCAGGATCTGAATGTTGGGATATTTTACACACTTATTTGTTTATTTATTTGTATGTCTGACATTCCATTTGTTTCTTTTGATCTTAATTTGTAGCCACAAGTCTATATCCTGCTTCTAACCCATTTCTCAAAGGGGTGGTATTTTTTCCAATTGTTACTCTTAGCCCCATTCACTTCTGTTTTCTTGAAGGATCTTCACCTACATTTTTACTCAGCTCTTTCTAGAGTAGGGAATGACCCTTCATTTATGAAAAGAATTATAGATGTCAGTAGACACATAAAATGCATGTACAAGATTTTCATGTGTAAACATTTACACATTTCTTTCCTGGGGAGAGTTTTATAGCTTTTATAGGTTTCCTTAATGGGTCACTGACCCTCTAAAAGTTTGACTATTATTGCTTATATTTCCAATGTATACACCCATTTACTCCTAGGCACTGCATCTTCTACTGGCTTCTTTTCCTTCCTTCTTCTCCATTGCTGGGTACTGCATTGAACTCAGTTTTTAACTCTGCATTACATTGTCTGCATTAGAGGAGATACCTAATTTCACTACTTTGGCTGCATGTGAAAAAAGAAGACCTCAACATTTCTGGCCCAGACACCAAAGATTATTAAATTCAAATTAACTAAAATTGGACTGATTATTTTTCCTCCAAAATTAGATATCCCACATCTATAGGTGGCACTATAATTCTTTTGATCCACTAAGTGCAAAGCTTTGGAAATAACTCTTTCTTGTTCTCTTTCTCAATCCCTAAGTGAAATTGACCTCCACCACTACTGCATCATACAATATAAACTTCTTACTATCACCCTCCATTTATCTCAGGCTAAAATTATTGAAGTAGCTTGTTTTATCTTTTCCTATTCTACAATTCATCTCTAAATGTTACCATCAGAAGAAAATTTCCTAATATGTTATCATTTGCTTTCAATTTACAGAAAATTTCTGGTAGATGCTAATTGTCCCAATGCCAAAACTCACACTTCTACACCTATCATTAAGAGGCCTAACAATTTGGTTCTTATTACTGTCCCCAGACTTACATCTCCAGTGTTATACAACCTAAACCTCTTTCCAAAAGAACCTGTTGTACAAATATACCATGTGCAATATTCCTGTATTAATGTTGTGCCTAAAACTGCCACTCTTATCTTTGTCAAATTATGTTCATTATTTTAAAAAATCATTTTAAAGTTCTGTGTTATCCAAGAAGGCTTTCCTAATTTTTCTGCACGTTCATGGTGTTCACTCCTGAAAATCACATTAAAATTACAACCACTTTATTTTCTTTGCAAAGTATTTAGCACATTTAGAAGGCATGAAATATTTGAGTCACCTTGACATTTTGTGAACATTCCTGACTAGCATGTGAGGTCCTTAATGGCAAAGACTGTGCTTTTACCATATGTTTTCTAATCCAGAGATTTCTTAGTTATGCAGGCTACATACTCAGAGATTTTTGTGTAAAGAATGAATTCCATAGAAGCATGTCAGTTTTAAAAGTGTGTTTATAATAGGGTTGCCAGATAAAATAGTGAATATCCAGTTAAATTAGAATTTCATAAACACAAAATAATTTATGAAATAATTATTTATGATAATTAATGAACAATTTTGGTACACATGCACCATGCAATGTTTAGGTATACTTATACTAAACAACATCTGTTGTTTATATGAATTCAAATTTTACTTGGTGTCTGTATTCATATTCAATGAATCTGGCAACTTTAGTTTTCTTTATAGGGATAAGCAATTATATGGAATTTAAAACTAAACAATAATGATGTGAAAGTTGAACAATAAATTCAGTGTTTTCTTCCCTTCCCATTTAGAATGTAATAGAATATATTGTGAAAAACTATCTAGAAATAGATATTTTGAATTTTGTGGCCTGAGGTTCAAAACCAACTGTCTTTATTTCATAGCAAGTTACCATAGTCTCCCAAGTGAGTTGATGGCTGATTTGTCTCTTAATCAGTGTTTATTTAGTTTTTCAATCTTTAACGTACTATAAAAGCTGTTTACCTTTAGATGCTGGTGTTATAGCAACAAATAAGACCAACAGAATACCTACTTGAAAGTGACAAATATAATAATATAAGAAGAAAAAAAGAAATTAAAATTTCAGACAGCAATAAATGCTATGAGGAAAACAAATCAGGTAGAGTGATAAGAGTTGGATGGTCAGGGAGCACCTGTGGAGGAGGCCACAGTTGAGTTGAGTAGAGGCTTGAATGATAGGAAACAGCCATCCATGAGAAAGGGTGAAGCAGGAATATTCCAGGCAAAGGGAACAGCTGGAGGAAAACTCAAATGGAGGAACAAGCTTGACATACCTGACAAACCAAGGAATTGTATTGTTACTAGACCATATAGGGCTAGGGAAAGGTGAGTGGTTACAGATGAGGAGGGAGAGGTAAATAGAGGATAGATCATGCAGAGTCCCATTGCTTTTGTTAAAGATATTGGATTCAACATTAAATATCTTAAAGATCTACCAAAAAAGGATTGTTTTAAATGACATGTGGAACATTAATTGTTGAGGGTGGGAGACAAGAGCAATAGAGCATCCAGTGTGGTAGCTCTTCTGGTAGCCCAGAGAATACACACTGGTGCTGTCTACTAAGGTATGAGAACTGGAGGTAGTGACTCACAGATGAAATCGGGATTCATTTTGAGGTCAGAGCTAACAAATTGTGTTAATAGAATACTCAAGGCAAGAGAGGAATCCAGGGTAAATTTTGAGTTTTGATTTGAGTATCTGGATGAATGGGAAGCTAGAGGAAGAAGCATGATTAGCAGTAGTGAAATGATTCACAAATTCAGGCTTGGGGTGGAATACCCATTCCCTTGGCTAGAGTTCTGGATAAAAATTGCATTTTATTAGGGCAAGAGAAAAAGTCCTTGCTAGGGATTATGAATGCTTTCTGATCTGTTTTAGAGAGTAAATAATTGTTGACAACTCCTACCCGGGTACAATAGCATGTGTATTATCGGGGAGGAAATGTTTTAGGAACATTAACTCCAATTTAATGTACATGCCAATATTTACATTTCTCAAAGCCAGAGGTCAGTCTTATTATTAATCTTTAGTATAAATGTCTTATACACTTTATGCCACGTGCCTAGTAGATGTTAATTAATAACTTTCCATTCTTAATGAGCTCCTTTCTGTGTATACCTGTATCATATTAACTGAGTTCACATTATTTTCTCAGATAATCTTCTAATGTTTTTTAATCCATAGTCTTCCCCTCTAAACTCTGGCTTTGAGACCAGAAAACTAGTTAAAATATATTTTTTATATTAAAATATCTTTTCACCCCATTATTGAACATATAAAACATATTCATAAGCACATGTTAAAAGAAAGAGGAAAGAAATTACCTTGGGGAAAGAAATTAAATTCGAAAATAATCCTAAAGCCACTTTTTTTTTTTTTTTTGTATCAGGTTTATAATGGCTAAGGCCATAATAAAAAAAGTCAGCTTTAGAGACTGTATCTCATACTGATATCAGCATGTGAAACTCAGCAGGGACACTAAATTTTGAGCATTAACCAGGTTAATCCACAGAGCAAACATCATAGCTCTCAAAATCTAAGGCAGCTTTTCGACCCTTTATGTCATCTCTCTATACAAACCTTATAGTTCACATAAGGATTCTGTTCTTTCTTTCTTTCTTTCTTTTTTTTTTTTTTTTTTTTTTGCGGTACGCGGGCCTCTCACTGTTGTGGCCTCTCCTGTTGAGGATCACAGGCTCCGGACGCGCAGGCTCAGTGGCCATGGCTCACGGACCTAGCTGCTCTGCGGCACGTGGGATCTTCCCGGACCGGGGCACGAACCCGTGTTCCTTGCGTCGGCAGGTGTACTCTCAACCACTGTGCCACCAGGGAAGCCCAGGATTCTGTTCTTTCTGATTAAGAGAGGAAGAAAATTCTGTCAGCTAAATCAATATCTTACTAGTGGAAAAACAAAGAAAATTATAAATAACAGCGGCTACTTTCTATGATTGGTGAAATGCCATGGCAAAGAAAGCATGATTCTCTCCAGGGCTAGGAAATTCAAGTTTCATCTTAGACATCTCATCTTCAACATTTCAAGGTTTGAATGAAAACAAAACATGGTTTCATAGTATTTTACTCAGTTATATTTTAAGTTCCATGAGTAAAACTAACCACAACAATTACTAACATTTGACCTTTCTACCTATATTACCTATTTCATAGGATTTTATGAGCTAATATTTGTAAGTACTTAGAACATTCCATGGCATATATTAAGAATAATATCCAAGGTTTCAATATAAAAAAGTAAATACCATTATATAATAAGTGCAGAGGCATAGTTTCTGGGTTTTTTTTACTTTAATTTTCATTTTTTTATTAATCAGAAAAAGTAATCATTTTTCAATGCCGCAAAATGCATAAGATGGAACTCTTTGTGTGAGTTTAAGAGTTTTCTTTAGTGTTTTTGTTTGTTTGTTTTTATATCTTTATTGGAGTATAATTGCTTTACAATGCTGTGTTAGTTTCTGCTGTACAGCAAAGTGAGTCAGCTATATGTATACATATATCCCCATATCCCCTCCCTCTTGAGCCTCCCTCTCACCCTCCATTTCCCACCCCTCTAGGTCATCACAAAGCATCGAGGTGATTTCCTTGTGCTACGCAGTGTCTTCCCACTAGCCATCTATTTTACATTAGGTAGTATATATATATATATATATATATATATATATATACACACACATACATATTGATGCTACTCTCTCACTTCGTCCCAGCTTCCCCTTCCCCCTCTGTGTCCTCAAGTGTGTTTTCTATGCCTGCATCTTTGTTCCTGCCCTGCCACTAGGTTCATCAGTACCTTTTGTTTTACATTCCATATATGTACATTAGCATCTGGTATTTGTTTTTCTCTTTCTGACTTACTTCAATCTGTATGACAGACTCTAGGTCCATCAACCTCATTACAAATAACTCAATATCATTCCCTTTTATGGCTGAGTAATATTCCATTATATATATATGTGCCACATCTTCTTTATCTATTCATCTGTCAATGGACATTTAGGTTGCTTTCATGTCCAGGCTAGTGTAAATAGTGTGGTAATGGACATTGGGGTACATGTATTTTTTTGAATTATGGTTTTCTCTGGGTATATGCCCAGTAGTGGGATTGCTGGGTCATAGGGTATTTCTATTTTTAGTTTTTTAAGGAACCTCCATACTGTTCTCCATAGTGGCTGTATCAATTGTTATTCCCACAAACAGGGCAGGAAGATCCCTTTTCTCCACACCCTCTCCATCATTTATTGTTTCTAGATTCTTTGATGATGACCATTCTGACTGTGTGAGATGCTACCTCATTGTGATTTTGTTTTGCATTTCTCTAATGATTAGTGATGTTGAATATCCTTTCATGTGTTTGTTGTCAATCTGTATGTCTACTTTGGAGAAATGTCTATTTAGGTCTTCTGACCATTTTTGAATTAGGTTGTTTGTTTGTTTTTTTTTTTAATATTCAGCTGCATGAGCTGCTGGTAAATTGTGGAGGTTAATCCTTTGTCAGTTGCTTCATTTGCAAATATTTTCTCCCCTTCTGAGGGTTGTCTTTTTGTCTCATTTATGGTTTCCTTTGTTGTGTAAAAGTTTTTAAGTTTCATTACATTCCATTTGTTTATTTTTTATTTTATTTCCATTACTCTAGGAGGGGGTTAAGAAAGGACCTTGCTGTGATTTATGTCATACAGTGTTCTGCATATGTTTTTCTCTAAGAGTTTTATAGTGTCTAGCCTTACCTTTAAGTCTTTGATCCATTCTGATTTTATTTTTGTGTGTGGTGCTAGGAAGTATTCTAATTTCATTCTTTTACATGTAGCTGTCCTGTTTGCCCAACACCACTTATTGAAGAGGTTGTCTTTTCTCCATTGTATATTCTTGCCTCCTTTGTCAAAGATAAGGTGACCATATGTATGCGGGTTTATCTCTGTGTTTTCTATCCTGTTCCACTGATCTATATTTCTGTTTTTGTGCCAGTACCATACTGTCTTGATTACTGGAATTTTGTAGTATAGTCTGAAGTCAGGAAGCCTGATTCCTCCAGCTCTGTTTTTATTTCTCAATATTGCTTTGACTATTCATGGTCTTTTGTGTTTCCATACAGATTGTAAAATTTTTTGTTCTCCTTCTGTGAAAAATGCCATTGGTAATTTGATAGGGAGTTCATTGAATCTGTAGCTTGCTTTGGCTAGTACAGTCATTTTCACAATGTTGATTCTTCCAATCCAAGAACATGGAATATGTCTCCATCCATTTATATCATCTTTGATTTCTTTCATCAATGTCATATTTTTCTGCATACAGGTCTTTTGCCTCCTTAGATATGCTTATTCCTAGGTATATTATTCTTTTGTTGCAATGCTAAATGGGATTGTTTCCTTAATTTCTCTTTCAGATTTTTCATAATTAATGTATAGGAATGCCAGAGATTTCTGTGCAGTGATTTTGTGTCCTGCTACTTCACCAAATTCATTGATTAGCTCTATTTTTCTGTTAACATCTTTAGGATTCTTTATGTATAGTATCATGTCATATGCAAACAGTGACAGTTTTTCTTCTTTTCTGATTTAGATTCCTTTTATGGCTTTCTCTTCTCTGATTGCTTTAGTTTTATTGATCTCTGCTATTGTTTCCTTACTTTTTTATTTATTTCTGATCTGATCTTTATGATTTCTTTCCTTCTGCTAACTTTGTGGGGTTATTTTTTTGTTGTTCTTCTTTCTCTAACTGCTTTAGGTGTGAGGTTAGGTCGTTTATTTGATATTTTTCTTGTTTCTTGAGGTACGATTTTATTGCTATAAACTTCCATTTTATAAATGCTTTTTCTTTATACTTCAGTTTTGGGTTGCTGTGTTTTCATTGCCATTTTTTTCTAGGTATTTTTTTCTTTTATTTCCTCTTTGATTTCTTCAGTGATCTCTTGGTTGTTTAGCAGCATATTGTTTAGCCTCCATGTGTTTATATTTTTTACAGTTTTTTTTTCCTGTAATTCATAATCTAATCTCATAGCATTGTGGTTAGAAAAGATGCTTGATATGATTTCAATTCTCTTAAATTTACCAAAGCTTGATTTGTGACCCAAGATATGATCTATCCTGGTGAATGTTCCATGAGCACTTGAGAAGAAATTGTATTCTGTTGTTTCTGGATGGAATGTCTTATAAATATCAATTAAGTACATCTGGTCTAACTTGTCATTTAAAGCTTGTATTTCCTTATTTAATTTCTGTTTGGATGATCTGTCTGTTGGTGTAAGTGGGGTGTTAAACTCACCTACTATTATTGTGTTACTGTCAATTTCCCCCTTTATGGCTGTTAGCATTTGCCTTATGTATTGAGGTGCTCTTATGTTGGGTTCATAGATATTTACAATTGTTATATCTTCTTGGATTGATCCCTTGATCATTATGTAGTGTCTTTCCTTGTCTCTTATAACATTCTTTATTTTAAAGTCTATTTTATCTGATATGAGTATTGCTACTCCAGCTTTCTTTTGATTGCAATTTGCATGGAATATCTTTTTCCAACCCCTCACTTTTAGTCTGTACGTGTCCCTAGGTCTGAAGTGTGTCTCTTGTAGACATGGGTCTTGTTTTTGTATCCATTCAGCCAGTCTATGTCTTTTGGTTGGAGCATTTAATCCATTTACATTTATGGTGATTATCTATATGTATGTTCCTATTATCATTTTCTTAATTGTTTTGGGTTTGTTATTATAGGTCTTTTCCTTCTCTTGTTTTTCCTGCCTAGAGAAGTTCCTTTAGCATTTGTTGTAAAGCTGGTTTGGTGGTGTTCAATTCTCTTAACTTTTACTTGTCTGTAAACCATTTGATTTCTTCATTGAATCTGAATGAGATCCTTGCTGGGTAGAGTAATCTTGATTGTAGGTTTTTCCCTTTCAACACTTTAAATATATCCTGCCACACCCTTCTGGCCTGTAGAGTTTCTGTTAAAAAATCAACTGATAATCTTATGGGGATTCCCTTGTATGTTTTTTGTTGCTTTTCCTTTGCTGCTTTTTATATTTTTAATTTTAATTTAATTTTTGTTAGTGTGATTAACATGTGTCTCAGTGTGTTTCTCCTAGGGTTTATCCTGTATGGCACTCTCTGCACTTCGGACTTCATTGTACTATTTGCTTTCCCATGTTGGGGAAGTTTTTCATCTCTAATCTCTTCAAATATTTTCTCAGACTCTTTCTTTTTTTTCTTCTTCTTCTGGGATGCCTATAATTTGAACATTGGTGCACTTAATGTTGTCCCAGAGAGAGGTCTCTGAGGCTGTCCAACATTGTTTTCATTCTTTTTTCTTTACTTTGCTCTGCAACAGTTATTTGCACCATTCTATCTTCCAGCTCACTTTCCCGTTCTTCTGCCTCAGTTTTTCTGCCTTTGATTCCTTCTAGAGTATTTTTAATTTCAGTTATCATGTTGTTCATTACTGCTTTTTTGCTCTTTAGTTTTTCTAAGTCCTTGTTAAACATTTCTGGTATTTCCTCTATTCTATTTCTGAGATTTTGGATCATCTTTACTATCATCACTCTGAATTATTTTTCAGTAATTTTGCCTATTTCCTCTTCACTTATTTGGTCTTGTGGTTTTTATCTTGCTTGTTTGCCTGCAATATATTTCTCTGTCTTCTCATTTTGTCTCGTTTACAGTATTTGATGTCTCCTTTTCCCAGGCTGCAGGGTCATAGTTCCTGTTTCTTCTGTTCTCCGCCTCTGGTGGTGAGTTTTGTCCAGTGGCTTGTGTAGGCTTCCTAATGGGAGAGGGACTTTTGCCTGCATTATGGTGGGTGGAGCTGAGTCTTTTCCCTCTAATGAGCAGGGTCATGTCAGGTGGTGTGTTTTGGGGTGTCTGTGAGCTTATTATGCCTTTAGATAGCCTGTGGGCTGTTGGGTGAGTTTGTTTTCCTGTTTTGTTTGTTGTCTGGTGTGAAGCACCCAGTGCTGGGAGCTGTTGACACTTAGGTGGAGCCGGCTCTTGGATTCATTTAGAGGCCTCCATGAGAGGTCTTGACGAATAATCTTCCCTGGGGAGAGAAATTCTCTAGTGGTCTAGAGTCCTGGACTTTGTGCTCCCACACCAAAGCCTCAGGCCTGACCTCTGGTTAAGGGACCAAGACCCTGCAATTCACTCATCCTAGCAATAGGGGGATTAAAAAAAAAATACTAACAAAACCCCAACAAATGGTAAAAAGTAAAATCAAGCAAACAGAAACAGAAGCAAGGAAACATGCACACACACAAAATAAACAAATACAATACCAAATAAATCAAAAAGCAAGAGAAAAACCAAACAAAAGCAGAATTCCAATTGAAGAATGAAGCAAAGAAAGAAAATGAACCAAAAAAAATTTTTTTAATTAAAGAAAAAGGGGAAAGAAGACACAACAGAAAAGCAAAGTAGAAGTAGAATTTTTTTAAAAGAAAATATACTAAAGAAAGAAAGAAAATAAAAAGACAAAGCCCCAGAGAAATGGTGAAAACAAAATCAAGCAAACAAAAAACAGAAACAAGGAAACACATACACACGTAAAATAAACAAAAACAGCCAAATAAAACAAAAAGCAAGAGAACAGCCAGACAAATAGAACTCAAAACCAAAATCAAACAGGATTAAAACTAACAAAAACACATAACCTGAAAACAAAACCAAAGCAGTGTGCCAACTGAAAAATAAAGCAAGGAAACAGAACTGGTAAAAATGATTAAAAAAAATAAAATAAAATAAAAATGAAAAAACACTGGTCAACAGAAAAGCAAAGTAGAAATGGAAATATAAGAAAAATATATTAAAGAAGAAAAAATAGGGAAAAGAACACAAAACAACAGAAAAGCAGAGTAAAAATAGAATATATAAAAAAATTTTAAAAAATCTTATAAAACATAAAGATCTCAAAAGACTAAATAAATTTAAAAAATACTAAAACAACAAACAGAGGAAAAAGAAAGTAAGAAAAAGAAACAAAAACAAAGAAGCCAGAACCAACAACAGAATGAATCAAAACATGATAAAATTCATAGTAATAATTATGTTTCCCTGGGGTCTCCACTGTCAATGTCTTAGCACATGCTGTGAACCACAGCCCACCTCTGCCTCCACAAGAGGCTCTACTATTCTTCTGGGCTGGTCTCTGGACCTGTTGTGGGCCCTGTGGGCACCACTCAGACTCTGATCTGGCCCAATTCCTGCATGTGCTTGTCCCTAAAGTCCACAGCTGTTAGAGCTAGACCATTTTCATTTGTGGGAACACTCATCGTCTACTCAAATATTCCATAGATGCAGGGTCTACCTAGATGATTACAGGGATCTAATCTGCAGCTTATATTGCTGATGGAAAGATTTTCAATCTTCTTCATTAGTCACCCCATCCCTGGGGTTCAGCTTTGGTTTTATCCCCACCTCTCTGTGTGGTCCACCCACAGGAGTCTGTACTGAGGCTGCCTGAGAGCTCTTGGTCCTATGAGGACCAGGCACAGAGGTGGTAAGACTCCTTGGATCTCAGAAGCCCCAGCAGTGCCAAATGTGCAGGGAAGCTGGTGGCCATGGGCACAAGAGATAAGACCCTAGTGAGGGCATTTTCCGACACCCAGAATAAGGCACGTGATGGCCAGCCCTGGCTGGGCTTTTTCTGGCACTTGGTAGCAGGCATGGGAGGGTTGGCCCTAAGAGGGCTTTTTTTTTATTATTATTGCTCAGCATCCAGCACACAAGAGCCAACCCTGAGCTGGCTTCTTTTATTGTCATTGGCAGGTGCTGGAGTGTGGGGAAAGAAAGGTTACATTAGAGGCTCTGCCCCCTGTGTGTGATTCAGCAGTAGTGCCCTGCTTCCATGGCAGTCCAGTCTCCCTCCATAGGCATTCCCTGCTGCAGATTTCCTCCTTCCTGTCCCCTCAGTCAGTCTCCCCACAACCAACAGCAGTTCTTACTCTGGGCCTGTTCTCCAAGCCCCATGCACTAGCTCCCAGCCCCCTTGAATAACTGTGAACACATGTCCCAGTCTGGGGCACATAAAGCCATGGTACAGACCGTCTGTGTATTTCTCATTCTGTCTCACCTGCCACAGATAGGCTGCTTCACCCTCCTCCAACAGCCTCAAGCGCTTCCCTTCTGTCCCAGTAGATTTCCCTGTCTGATGGGGGGTTTCTCCATCAGAGAGTGGGTTTCCACAAATTCGGGAATCTCTATTTTGCTTCAACTCCCCTGCCCTGGGATGCAGGTCCCATCCTACTTCCTCTCCTCCTCCTTCTCCCTTCTTTTCTCCTTCCTATCCAGTTATGCAGGGATCTTTATAGTCCTTTCCAGTGTCCAAGGTCTTCTTCTAGTTTTCAGCTGGTGTTATGTGAGAATTGTTGCATCTATAGGTGTATTCCTGATGCATCCATGGAGAGAGATGAACTCTACATCCACCTACTTCTCTGCCATCTTGAATATCTTGAGAGTTTTCGATTTTGTAGGCTTTGTATTTCATCCCCTCACTGCTTCTGCAAGCCCACTGGCACCTACCACACTGAACATGTGGGCTTGATCATTTCACCTTCCCCAGCAGCTTTGTTGTCTGGCCTGTTTCTTTGTGGTGAAATATAGGTGTCACTGTGCCCCTTCATATCAGTGATTCATATAACCAGCCACGTGCTGGCAAATTTTTAACAAACTACACTCCAAAGGAATAAGAACAAACAAACAAAAAACAAACAAACAAAAAACAATACTTCTTTGTAATATTTGACAATATCTGTGGTATAAATACTCCAGCTATGGATGATTTTGAACTATTTATGTGACGTCATTGAATGGCATAATTTGGAGGAAATGGGAATTATCCATTTTCATGAGCTAGTATCAGTTGCACTACATATGCAAGTTGTATATGTGAGAGTTACCATTGTTTTTATCGTGAATCAAAAATCTTAAAAAATAGCAACCTTTAATCAATATTAACAATGACTAACATTTATGAAATTACTTCCATGTGTTTACCCGTACTCTAAATAGTTTGCATGTGATAATTCATTTAATTCTCCTAATACTATTAAATAAATTCTATTTTTAAATATATTTGTATCTATAATGAAATCAAGAAACAGAATGATTAAATAAATTTCTCTAGGTTTATGTGTCTCAGATATGTAGAACCTAGGATCAAAGCCAGATATTTTGAATTTCTTATTTTACTTTCAAATCAAGATCTCATCTTCTTCTTTAAGTATTTTCCTAGAGTCCTTTAACATCCCCATTTCCCCAATTCTTCTGAAGTCCCTGTCTTCATTGTCCTTTATCAAACACATCTATTAAGATTATTATTAGACTATTTTTCTCATAACACTGAGCAAAATTCAAAATTATATTATACTTTTATATTGTCCAATTCAAGACCATAAAATCTTTTATCATCATAATTTACTCAGATTTTGAGTTCTAAGCACCAAATTGACTTTTCCCTAAAATAATCATAGGAACACTGGACTGGCTGCTACTTCATTTTATGCTCCATATGATTGAGTTACTCTTATATTCTTTAGGAAATATATAAATTAAGTACTCATTTTCTAACCCTTAATTGATATTATTCTGTATTTCAAAGTGGTATACATGTTTTCTTTCCTATGTTTTTTGACTTACATTAGTTGTTTTCTTTATTATTATTTATATACATAAATATACACCTAATGAAATGTTTATAAACAAATATATAAAACATGATTTTTTCCCTTGAAGAATATATGATATATGCAGGAAAGAAAAATAGGAAAATTCAGAAAAATTAGGGAGCTGTGAAAAGTTGTATTGTTGACACAATAGTTTTAGATAATCTTTAATTTTAGCACATCTATTTCAATTAATTATTAATATATAATTCTAAAATTTAAGAATCTCTAAAGCACAAAAGGCACCTTAAAATATTTTTATTTGAGTATAATGTATACCAAAGGAAACAATAGAAATTACATTTCTCTTCTCCTCCAGCCTCATCCTCAAATTCTTTCCCACCTCTGGTCAAAACTTATTTATCATCTCTGGGATTTTTGTTGTTGTTTTTGCTCTATGTATAGATACTACTGGCATTCATTGTAATAGTAATACTTCATTTAGAAAATGAATTTTTTTTTGTAGTGGCCTCCATCTTTTTTTGTTATCTGGCTTTTTTCATTTGAGGAAATCAACAGGGTCCTGATGAATCCTAAAGCATCATGTGACAAAAGCAAGATGTCCACCACTGAGATGTCTGCTTCCTTACAGGACTCTAGTTCCATCACTCCTTTATTTTGTCCATCACAAAGATTGGCCTCATATGCTTCAGTCTACTCCTAAGTGGTTAAAACATAAGTGAAGTCTTTTCACTGATTAGCTTATTTCCTCCAAAGAGTGTAGAAAATTATTATTCTAAAAATTATTAGCTCAAAGAATATTTACTTAAAATATACACATCATTAACTACTAGAAGAAGAGAGGAAAATTGACCTACCTAAATATAGTTAGAATTCTATTTCTCTTTTTTTTTAGTTTAAGAGGAGAAAATCATAATATACTGTGTAGAAAAAATTTAAGAAATAAAATATCTACTTTCTCCATCTTCATTCTCCAAGTATACAGTAAAGTTTTTATACATGTAATGGATGGAATTTTGTGCAAATATATAGTAATAAATTATTTTGGCTTTTGTATTTCTGAAAATTTTATTTTGCCTTTACTTAAATATATATGGATATAATTTTGTTTTGTTTTATTTTATTTCTGAGCAGTCTAAATTCTTAGATTTTTTTTTTCCCTTTAACACTTTAAATATGTTGTTTCACTGTATTTGGCTTTCATGGTTCTGACATGTTATTATTCTTGTTTGTTCCTTTATATGTAACATGACTTTTTCCTTTAACAGCTTTTAATTTTCTCTTTATTATTGATTTTAACCAATTTTATTATGATGTACATCAATGCAATATTCTTGATATCTTTTTTGCTTAAGGCTCATTGAGCTTTTTACATATTGAAGCTTATATTTTTTCTTAAATTTTAAATATTTTCAGATGATGTTTCTTAAAATAATTTTTCTGTCCCTTCTTCCCTTTCCCATCTTTACTCCAATTATACATATATTAGGCTCAGAGCTAACTGATACTGTATTCAGATTTCTTAAGTATTATTCATCTGTGTTACAGTTTAAGTAGTTTCTATATTTTGAAATTCATTAAGCTTTTCTTCTGTGTCTAATCTAACTTTTTTTTTTTTTTTTGCAGTACGTGGGCCTCTCACTGTTGTGGTCTCTCCCGCTGTGGAGCACAGGCTCCGAACACGCAGACTCAGCAGCAATGGCTCAGCGGTCCAGCCGCTCTGAGGCATGTGGGATCTTCCCAGACCAGGGCACGAACCCATGTCCCCTGCATCGGCAGGTGGACTCTCAACCACTGTGCCACAAGGGAAGCCCTAATATAACTTTATAAATCCAAGCCAGTGGTTTTCTAAACTTAAGATTTAAAATAAAAATCTGGAGAATTCTAGATTCTCAATTGAGCTCTTTTTTTTTTTTTTTTTTTTTATGCGTTACGCGGGCCTCTCACTGCTGTGGCCTCTCCCGTTGCGGAGGACAGGCTCCGGACGCGCAGGCTCAGCGGCCATGGCTCACGGGCCCAGCCGCTCCGCGGCACGCGGGATCCTCCCAGACCGGGGCACGAACCCGTGTCCCCTGCATCGGCAGGCGGACTCTCAACCACTGCGCCACCAGGGAAGCCCTCAATTGAGCTCTTTACACACCTTTCATATCTTCATTTAATATGCTATAGTTTTCCTGTATTTTCTTGAACACCTGGAATATAATTACAATACATTTTAATGTCTTGGAATACTTATTCTATCAACTTAATTATTTCTGGATCAGTTTCAATTGATTTTTTCCTTTTTACACAAGTTGTAATTACCTGTTTCTTTTGCAAGAGTGGTAATTTTTTAAATTATATTTTAATTTAATTTAATATTTTATTTTATTTTTTTGCATGCTAGCAATTGAAAATTTTATGTTTTTGTATGCTAGATCTTATTGTATTATTTTAAATATTTTTGAGAGTGTTTTTTCTTGGATGCAGTTAATTTATTTGGAAAGAGTTTGGTCTTTTTGAGGAAGCTCTTTAGGGTCTTTTAGACAGCACCACAGCAACATTTAGTCTAGGGCTAATTTTTATCCACTACTGAGACAATAGCCTTCTGCATACTCTGATGACATGTGAATTACAAGTCTTTTCCACTTTGATTGTTAGGAGCAAAAATTTTTCCTGACCTTATTTGAGCCTCAAAGATTGTTCTATCCATTCTTTCAGATGGCGCTTTACATACATTTATTTCTCACCACTCAACTGAAGACTTGAAGAGTACTCTCTAGAGATCTCCATAGTTGCTTCTCTCTCTCTCCCTGTCTTTCTCCTAATCTCTCCTCTCTTGTGCTCTGTTGTGCCATGCAAACTCTAGATACTTTGTGCTCTCTAAATCTCAACTGCATTTCCTCAAATCAGGAAGATGATAAGTCTCTGACTGGTGATTGACAGGAACTTGGAAATTTTCTCCAAGTGCTAAACTAGAGCAATCATAGGACATTCCTTATTTGTTTTCTTTTCTGAGATCACACTCCTGTGATGGCTGTTCTCCAAACTCTAAAAGTAGTTGTTCTATATATCTGTCCATTTTTTAAAGTTGTTACATCAAGACTGACCTGAATTGGAAGTACTGGAATAGTTTCTTTAACAGAGCATGAGAGTTATTTAGTTCTGTATGTTCAGAGTTAATTTATATATATATATATATATATATATATATATATATACACACATACACACACACAGAGAAAGAGAAACTATTATGTATCTGAGTTAAACCATAGATACTGCTCTCAGGTTGTTTGCAGTCTAAAAGTCAATCTAAAAGACAGACGAGCAAAAAAATGCATTAAATTATCCATCAAAGAGTACAACTACTGCAAGGGACTAATAGGAGCCAAGAGGTGGATTTGGCATTACATTGCAATGATAGCACTTCTGGCAGTTTTAACAAGAACAACAACAATCAGTGGCTTTTCCAAATAAAAATTTATTTCTCATTTTAGTCACGGTCCTATATGTCAGATGAATCTTTCAGATATCTCTCTTCTGACCAGTTAAATGAAGGTGTCAAATTCCTCCATCATAGCTTATTTTTCATTTAATTTTTTTAAATTTCTAGCAGCATGAGTGGGAGAAAGAATCAACCAAAGATATCTCAGGAAATAATAAGGACCAAAACTTCAATTAGTATACATCACATTTAGATACATCAATTAGCTAAATTAGTTCGCATGACCTGGATCTAACTGCAAAGGAGCCTGAGAAATAATTTTATAAGTACTCAGAAAAAAATAATCAGGATTGGGAGTACTTAACCAATGTCTTCCATGGGCCTACGTGGATGACGAACGAGTTCCACCTTATTATTGATAGCTTGGATATGGATACTGTAAAATAAGAGGAAAGAGACAACTTGGGAAAAAAATGATTCAGGGCTTTGAAATCCACACAGAAGCCTTTAGGATATATAGAATAAGAAATATGAAACTATTTTAACTTCTTAAAAAATGTTTATATGAAAGATAGATTTGGAAAAATTCATGCTACAAAGTTCAGGTTAGACAATTAAGGATGATACATGATTGAAGTGAGCAAAATTTTGGAAGTTTTGTTTTACATGGTGGTACAAAATGATTAAGTCATTAACCAGAAGATTAACAATTAAAAATCCAGTGGTTAAGAGTCCACTTTCCAATGCAGGGGACATGGGTTTGATCCCTGGTTGGGGAACTAAAATCCCACATGTCACGGGGCAACTAAGCCCGCATGCTCTAGGGGCTATGCACCACAACTAGAGAGCCCTTGCACCGTTAACTATTGAGCCTGCACCCCACAATGAAAGACCCCGCATGTCACAATGAAGATCACACATACTGCAACTAAGACCTGATGCAGCTAAATAATTAATTAATTAATTAATTTTTTTAAAGTCATGAAAGTTGAGACTCTATGAAAGTTTCAGAGGAAAAGGACATATTCTTGGTGATAAATAAGAAAAATGGGAAAAATAGAAGGGAGAATTACAAAATAAATCCAAAGTCAACATAATAAAATTTTCTGTGGAAAACAGAGAGCATGTATCCATTAGAATCCCTGGACAAACTTAACAAATTAGAAGATTAAACTAAGTTTTGTTTGTGAAAATGTAATGATGTTATACATTTTGCCTTAAAGACACATGCATAGAAGAACAAGGGAATAAAAGGAGAAAAGGGTGTCATGGGTGAAATGAGTTTGCTGTTCCATCATAAAAAATAATTCCTTAGAACGTCTAAGGATTCTGTAACAGTAGTTTACAAGATTTTTTTGATGTACTGTTGCCATGCATTTAAATTTGTCAAAATATAAAATCGTTTAAACTGCACAAAATTAAGACTTAAAACCTATACACGACTAAGTAGTCACAGAAGTATTTAAAGAGAAGTGTTAATGTCAAGACCATAAATTAACCTTTACTTCAGTGTCAAGACCATAAATTTGCTTGTACTTCAGTCTTGACAAATGCAGGAATATAACTTTTGAATATAGGGGAAAATTTCCTGTTAGCTACCATTAACAACATTCAATGTCCTATCCTTAAACCTGAGAGTGGTTTATCTGAATACAATGTATAAGTATATTATTATTAACTGAAATATTTTTCCTGTTATTCACAACCATCAGCCAACACACACACACACACACACACACACACACACGAACAAAAGATACATTTGTAGATAATCATGTGAATCTTTACTTGAAATATTTGTTTTTGATTAGAAGTTCCTGTAATCTACTTGTAAATAATAGCTGCCATTGTATTAAATATGACTGCATGCTCACCTCTGTAAATGTGTTTTACATATGGAATTTCCTTTCCTTTAATCAACACAACCATGCTTTATTTTATCAGAGCTGACTGACATTTTGATGAAGATTAAGAAAAATGTTTTGCTGTTTGAATATTAAGCATTATTTTTGAAAATATGAATTAGAACAACTTTCACATGCTAGGTGAGGAAGACTTCAAGGAGACAGGAAAAGGTTGAAATGATTTCTATTGTTTCCAAAAAGAACAGGTTTTCTAATAGAAAGAACTTAACTGAAAATATATGTATTCCCCTAAAAACAAGTTAAATAAACATTCCCTTTAGTTGAGAGAAAACAGGTTTAACATAGACCCAAGGCTTTTATTGGAGAGAAAATGATAGAGGAATGATGTTAGTATTGGTCTTGACTTATTTCATTTATCCATATCACTTTTGATCAGTATAGCCAAGGTGGGAAGCAAAATAATAAGAGTCATCAGTAAGGTCTTTGGTTCCATGGCTATGTGGCTAATTTTAAGAATTATCAGTGAACCAGATGGTTTTACACCTGTCACAATATACCCATGACCAAGGAAAGAAGAGCTTTGGAAAATGACTGAAATAAGAATATAAGAAAGTTCACAGTAGCAAAGTTTATTGCTTATTGTAGCATTGAGGAAACTAATCTCCATATACTATTACTAGAATGTAATAAGTACAATCTGTTGGAGCTGAAACTTCTGGACTGGTAGAGAAAAATGTGCAGCATATAAAGGGATAAGAAAAGTAATGGAAGATATGCAAAAGAAGTAGTAGGAATAGTAGTTACAGCTTTCCATATTGACATTTAGATTTTCTAAAGACCTTCTTTTTTAATGTAATTCTCTTGGAGAAACCTTCATACAGAAAAGATAGCTATCTGGGTAAAAATAAATGCAGGGCTAAAAATAAATAACTTCAATCCAATTGTTAGCAATTTGATCAAGAACAGGGCTGAAGGTTATCCTTCCCATTGTAGGAATTGTACTCATTCCTATAATGAGAAAATTAGTAGTTGAATGGGATCACATCTGGGTAATGTATTTTATAATGGGTTACATACGTACATTTGTTGAATTAAACACAGCACATGTGCACACACATGCAAAATCAATTATTTGTATTGTCATCAATCAGCTATTGAGGCAACACAAAGTTTTTGTCACTGAACTAAAATTTAAATCAGGAATATAAAGATAAATAACATATGAACCCGTTCCCTGATGACTCCTACCAATAGTATTATTGTTTTTTGTACCTTAGTGCCTGAGCAGGGACACCCTAGGTGGTTTCTTCACAACCACTAATTTCAAAACCTTATTTTATAGAACTTCTGTCAGAATAGGTCTCCTATCTCTATTGGGAAGACTATCTCATGAATCTGAATGTAACCCATGAAGAAAAATTCCTCTCTAATCTACTTTAGTAAAGCACACAAATTGAAGTCTTTGGAAAATATCTTTCTGTCTGACTGTGATTCTATGCATTAGAATTATTATTCTGTGATTAGAAATATATAAAGATATTGATAAAAATCTGTGTCCAGCCAATACAATGACAATGAGATTGCCTATTTATATTTTATGTGTATTTTGAAAGGGTATAAATAAAATGGTACTAAATTATCATTATCATGCCTGTTCAAACATCAGGCATGATTATTATAATATTGTAAGGTATACTTGAGATTACATGTAAAAATAAAGTTATCTAAATTATGTCAGTTCTGTAGACCAGTGGTCCCCAACCTTTTTGGCACCAGGGACCAGTTTCTTGGAAAACAATTTTTCCACAGAACGGGGTGTGGGGGGAGGATGGTTCAGGTGGTAATGTGAGCAATGAGGAGCAATGCACAGCAGCAGACGAAGCTTCGCTCACTCACCCGTTGCTCACCTCCTGCTGTGCAGCCCTTTTCTAACAGGGCGTGGACCAGTACCAATCTTCCGCCCAGGGGTTGGGGACACCAAGTGTAGACCATTTAATACAGAGAATGACAGATTCAAGTACTAAATATTTAATTCTGATTCTATTATCCTCCATAGCTTATATACAAAGTAAATACTTCCAGCTCTTCAGAAAACAATGCTCAATGCCAATGTAAGATATATTAATAATAGCATAAAAGATCAAAGTCTGAAATAGCAAAAAACTACTAGGCAAATATATTGCAAACCTAATTTTAAGAAAGAAATATCTCCCTTTTACCAGAAAATGCATGTGGATAATTTTAAAGCAGAAAACGAAATTTTTCTAACAAGCACTAGTTCTCTCGAATTTTTTTACTCTATGTGAAAACATTTAGTGTGCAGGACTTGTCAAGATGGAAGGAGACACAGAAGATCCATGAAACCAATGATATCACTCTTGTATTTTTTGTGTGATTTTTAACAGTTTTATAAACAGTTGGGCTGAAAATGAATTTCAGTCATTGGAGTTAAAATTTGGATAAATATGTCCTAAACACTGATCTGAGTGTAGGAACAAGTCTCCCAGTTCCAGATAGATTGTTTGTTAGAGGGAATGACAATATAGGTCCCTAGTTTTTCAGTTTATCCTTGGTGTTGGTGATTTCATCTTGACCATTATAGTGAAAAGTTGCTCAGCTTCTTTTATCCTACTATAATACATGACTTTTTGGAAGCACTAAGCAACAGTTCTCTTACTTACTTTTATTTTTTTCTAATACTACTTTGTGAAAGTCTCTGACAGATCTAAACTCATGATAGGAATATTATAAATGAGGGCCAGGTTAAAACTGAGGAAAATGTCAAATGTTCTTCATATTAGAAATTGTTCAATGAGATTTTCTAATCTGTTGAGAAGTGAAAGTAAAGAAAACAAGATTTGTACATTCTGCCCTTTCCAGCACAGTAATAAGTGTTCCTGTAAAAAGATAACAGCAGGGAATCTTTCCTGTTGAACAATATCACTCAGAAAGTGAGATGATGGGGAGTACCACATGGTATACAGGATGATGAAATGCATCAGGGTTTAAGGACAGAGTTAGGAAAAATACAAAATGGGAGTTGATCAATCATATGAAAGAAAAAATGCCTCAGGCTGATTTCCAGTAGTATTCTTGTTCAAATAGAGACCAAATACAAGAATTGTGTTATTTCACTGAAGGGAAAAAATGATTTTTGTTTTGCTTTGTTTTTGTTTTTCAGAAGATAGAATAATTAATGTTTTATAAGAGTAAGCGATTAGCTTAGAAATGAAATGATTGCTTTTACTTATTTACATATGCCTAATGATGCCCAATTTTATTTACAATTAATTGAATAATTAAACTTAATTCACAATATAGTGGATAAATAAAGGAATAATTGACAATCAGAAGAAAACTGATTGGTGCCATTGGTGGCTTATTTAATATGACAGAGAAAGCTTTCTTCCACAGTATTCATGATTTCCTTTTTTCCATAATGATAAGAATTTTTAACCTGGAAGTGGTCAGGGAAAGCAAAGACTACGTTACCAACCTCCAATACAGTTATATGAGGCCACATAACTATGTTCTGGCCAATTCATAGAAATGTGAAATATCAGCTTCTGGAAAATTTACTTCAAATATTTGTTACATGCTCTTTGCTCACCTTTTGACCCTGTTTTTTACATCTTACTGCTTGTATCATGGATGTGATGGGAAAGTATCATTAAAGAGTGGTGAGGATAGGATTAAATTTTTCCTATAAAACTCCATAAAGTCTGGATCCTTGAGGACACCATGGATTCCAGTCCCCATCCTTATCCTGAGGACTTACCTCTAGCATCTGTTTATGAAAGAGAGAAAAGATATATTGTATCTCATTTCAAACACTTTTTTTCAATATTTGAATTCAATATTATTCTATGTGAAGTAGATCTGAGAACCTGGAAATGATGATTTTTTTAAGCTTTTAACTGAATCCTACAAATAGAGAAAAACTCAGGTTAGAACCAATTTATCTGACAACAGAGGTGGAAGGGGTTATAGCTTTGCCAAGTGAGAGTCTGTCTCTCTGCAGCCTGAAATCTAAGCTGCTGAAGAGAGTACAACTAATTTGGAATCTTGGAGGATTGAAAAGTTCAGTGCATCTGGAGTCCAAACTGAAGCACACATAAAAACAATGACAATGAAGAGGAATCCTTAGCAGGAGATAACTATTGCCCCAGACTTTTTAAAAATAAATTTTCACTGATATCTCTCTGTCAAACAGAGGGAGATGAGAGCAGTAGCAAAGATCAAGTTAAAGCTGCTACTTTACTACAGACACTAAAAGGAAAAAATATAAGAAACTTAAAGCTTAAAAGTAGTTCTAGGCAAGATCTCGGCTCTAGCTATTTGCAAGTATGCCTTCTAAGATTTGGGGGAAATTATATTGCCAAAGAAGCTATAGGTCTAATCAGTAAAAGCCTGCATTTATACCTCTAATGCAACCCTTGGAGCCTCAATTTTTCACCAGCAGAAAGGAGATGGTTAAAGTTGTTAAGATTACAGAAATGGATACTCTTCAATGGTAACTTTATTTTTGCTTATAGAGGTAAAATATATGTAGGAAGTACCGAGAAAAGAGAGTCGGGAATTATGGCAATGAACAAGATTATTTGTTCCACAGTGTAGAACAAGAAAAGTCTGGATGAACCCACAAAATAAATTGTACTACTAAAAATACAAGTATTTCTATTTCTACCCAACAAGATGTGATAGTTTTTGTAGACAATGAATGCTAGTTGCCTATCCTCATTTCCAGGTGGAAGTTTTTATTGCAGTTGTCTTATTCTTATCCTACAATCACCATCACATGCTGGGTAGGATGGATATGCTGGAAAGTCGATTTCACGTTCTTTGGTTCAGAGGTGTCTGGACCAGGAGAAACCACATTCACATCTAATAGAAAAAAATTGTGTGACACCCAAAAGCTCTGAACTTTGAGCTGGAGGCAGAAACTGGATGAGACTTTATTGGTATTTTTCTCCTAAGGTAGTTAGTACAGTCTATGTGAACAAAGAATGCTGCATATGAATATTGAGGTAACCAAAGAGTAAGATTATGGGAAAAAGTTGTACTGTTATACCTGTTCCTCATGTCTTCCATATTAATAGAATGTTCATCTGTTTACAGAACAGAAGAGAAATTCATCTGTTTACATGTGACCATATGTGACTGTCTTGGCTAAGTGTCAGGTTTTATATTATGCAAAATGATATGTGTAACAGTCTTTAGTTTAGGTTTCAGGTTTAGGTAAAGATCAACTGATGCTTCCCTTCTGAGACTTCGTCTTCTCTCTCTCTCTCTTTTTTTTGTCCCTGATTCTTGAACTATAATCATAATGTTAGAGGCTCTGTTTTGGACCGTGAGAATTAAGGTACACCCTGGAGGTGATGGGAAGATATAATGAGCCTGGGTCCTGGAGGACAGCATAGAACAGTCCTAGCATTCTAGCAGGAATGAACAACTTCTAGACTCATACATAAGAGGCAAATAAACTCATATATTATCAAAGCCACCCTTACTTTGAATTGCTGTTAAATCACAGTCAAACATAAGTTTAATAACATAATAAAAGTAATCACCTAATTCTGAACCTTAAATGATAGGCTTTGTACAAATTGTAGATGCCCTTCCATATTCTGCTGTTACACTACCCTTGTATTTATTTTTAGACTTGTTGTTTTGACGAGACTTCTACTCTAATTCTTTGTTTATAATCTGAGAATTTGTTTAAAAAATGATCTATATTGTATCTCAGTCAATGTATTATAAATATGTTAAACTTACCTTATAATTTCCTGGTTACTTTTTATGTAGGGCAGCTTTACAAAAGTGCCTTATAAGTCTTAAAACTATAAAAAACAAACCTTAAACTACCAACTCTATAAGCAGAGAGAGACCAAGGTCTCCAATGTTTAACTAGGAAACTGATGGAGCTGAAATGTATATCTCTTAGTGACAAGTTTAATAGTCTCTCTCTATACCTTGTTCCTTTACAACAATATCCACAACCTATTATGTATTATCAATGTCTTTAATCACTGATAGTATTTACACAATTTTAAAGTAATAGAAATATATTATTAGCACCACAGTTCTTGGATCTCTAATTTAGACAACCATTCAATTCATTTTAATTCATTTCAGAATATAAGTACTAGATGTCAAATATACAAATATGATTAAATATAGATTATCCATGAGATGTCATATAGTCTAGTGGGAAAAATAAATAAGTGTAGATAATTTTAATGTAATGTTATAAGCACAAAGATAGAGGAACACACAGTGGATTCTGAGAATAGGGGTGGTTCTCCCATCCTGGGGAAGTTTAACTGCTCTCTTGATCTCAGACCCCACATCCATGACTCTTGACCTCTGTAAGAAGGGGATACTCAACAATAGTAACACTTTAGTTTCAGTCTACAGCATGAGGGACTCACATGTTTCTGAGCAGTTGTCTCCTAACTTGTCATTCTCTACAATGTTTCCTTCACTCTGACACAAACTTGATAGGTAATTCATTATTTTTAAGATATATTCAAAATTTTACTAATAAGCATGCTTATTTTCTCTGCCTGTGGAGAACAAATAGTTAACTATTTAAAAAGAGAATCCTGGACAGTATTTACTTTTAGTTATCTTTTGCTTTAAAATGAGTTACTCATAATTTTAGAAAAATATGAAATATAAATACTTCTGGAGAATAACTACTATTTTAATTTGACTATGCAATGCAGTAAGTCCTCTACATATGAACAAATTCCATTCTGAGAGCACATTCATAAGTCCAATTTGTTTGTAAGTCCGACAAAATTAGCCTAGGTACTCAACTAACACAATTGGCTATATAGTACTATACTGTAATAGGTTTATAATACTTTTCATACAAATAATAAATAAAAACAAACAAAAATAAAGAAAACATTTTTAATCTTACAGTTCAGTACCTTGAAAAGTACAACAGCTGACATACAGTAGCTGGCATCCAGTGAACAGGCAAGAAGAGTTACTGACTGGAGGAGGGAGAGGAGGTGGGAGATGGTAGAGCTAAGAATCATTAGCAATAGGAGATACCAGCTACATCACCGCTGCTACATCTTAACAGTACCAGCTACATCACTGCTGCTTTTATGCTTGCTTCCAGACATCCTGGGCTTGTACTAAAGATACTGTACTACTGTACTCTATATAGTACTGTACAGTAAAGTATACAAAAGCACACCTACTTGTAAAGGATGCACGCATGTGACATTGTATGCCAGACTCGTGAACTAACTTACGTGATTGAACATGGAAATGCACATTCCCATCTTTGAAAGTTGGCAACTTGAAACTTCATATGTAGGAGACTTACTGTATTAACTTTTTGGCAGAATTTACTTATATAGCTATAGTTTCAGATTCAGAAATGTATTGTAGATTTCATTCAAAATATAGTTAATATTCCTTAGCTATTACAGATATAGTTGCAATAAGGCAAAAATCTTTTTGTTTTAATGAATTTATACTGAGATAAACTATTTATTAAATGGAAATTCATATAAATATTTTGAAGGGGAATTTGAAAGTGTGTACAAAATTTTAGACTTTTGAGTAGAAATTTTTACCTTCACATTATTCTTTTATCATTGTATACTGGTGCATCTGTACATTGAAATACTGGACAGTTACTAAAATTATGATAAATAAAATTTATGATGCTATACACTGTATATTCACATTATTAAATAAGATTTATAATGTACAGTTAAGTAAAAATGATAAGTCATAAAACAGTATATATAACATGACTCCATCTTTACAAAATATAAAGGTATATGTATGTAAAGATTAAACACAAATAATATACACTGAGAACTAACTTTGCAGCAGGTATTGAATTAAGGACTTTATAAGCATTATCTCATTTATTTACGGTATTGTGTTATAACCAATTTGAAGATATACACAATGAGTCTCAAAGACTAAGTTTTGTATATAAAATCACAATATTGCCAGTTAGTGGCAGAGTCAATACTGAAAGTAAAATCGGCTGAATGAGAAAGTCCATACTTGTAATAACCTGACTACATGCATATATTGCCTTATGAGTATAGACATATAAAATGTAAACTTCAGAGAATATACAATAAAATGTTTACTTATGGAATAATTTACCCACTCAAATGATCAGCATAAATAAGTGCATTATCCAGAATTGTAACCTTAAATACAATTTACCATGTCTCACACTTACTTTAACCCAATTTCCCTCAAAAGTTAAGTGACAAGAATTACTAGATACAGACATAGAAAAATTGGAGTTGGGTGAGGGTAAGGTGGGGCACTACACTGGTGAACCTAGATTATGTCTGACAAAATAATTTACTTATTCTGCTAAACATAGATATTTCTATAATGTTGTTTTGAAATCAGTTAAAAAAGAAAAAAATGTGCAAAAGAAAGTGGCTGTAGATGGTAAAATAAATATTTGATTTGGTTTGAAACAGTGACACTGATTAATCAGGTTCTCCCATTTTACATTTTTGCTAGTAAGTTTTTGTCCACTTCTCCCCTAAGTTTAAAAAAAAAAATCTGTGAGAGGACACTAAGTGTTCATCAAGACATCAGTATGTTCCTGGCTCATTTCATTTATTATTTCACAGCAAATGAAAGCTCAGGCTGTCCAGCCCCATTTTGCAAAAATTAAACAGGAAGGGCTGACTTTAATTGCTTTGCAAGTCTTCTATTATTGAATGACTTGCATAGATGGGTTTGAAATTTATTGGCAAGCAGCTTGATTGTTAGAGCTTAATCTCCAGTTAACAATTCCTTCTGACTTTGTTCTGCATTGAGTAGGCCTCCCTCTGCTCAGATTAAAATGCACAGAAACCCCTGTTCTCTCAGGCTTTTCTAAACAAAGAATGTCCCCAGTGCCAAGCTTATTTTGATATAATAGAAATGACATTAAAATTCACTAAACTCACTTAACTCAGCACATTGTGTGCTTCTCTGTTCAGAATGATTTTTCAGTCACTCTTTTCTCTATTTGTTATAAAATAAAAAGAGCATTGAAGCCCATATGTTCACACAGTTGTATGGCAGAGATGAGGCTGCTGAAAAAAGGTAACAAGTAGAGAATGTTTTAGAGAAAACCATTATGTACTTCTGGGAATATTCCACAGAAATGACACACCCAAGGATGAAAATCAGTACCCAGAACACTCCACTCCAGCTAAATACTCCACCTATGTATTGCCAAATTGTTCTGAGATTATATATATATATATATATATATATATATATATATATATATATATATATGAGAGCGAGAGCGAGAGAGAGAGAGAAATTCTGTGAAGAAAGTGAATACAAAGTAATATCTTGGAAATTATAAGGATCCAGAAAAGTGGTATAAGTGTGATCAGAATACTGAAAGACAACATCAGGAAACTTCTCCACATAGTAAGAGCCCTTAAATGTGAATGAAATGAATGGATTGGGAAAGAAAAGACCTGTAGTCACTGATGTTCTCTTGGGTAGCAGTTCTCTGTCAAATTGATACAGGAAATCAGTCATCTCATTTTAAATATCCCTTTCAAGGTTTCAGAGTAAGAACAAAATGTTATATTTTTCATACTCTACCTATCTTAGGTTATGAAAACTACAAATAATCCCTGAAATCTGCCATGAAAATTTTGGCTGGCTCCAGAGTGTTAGGATATCTGGTCCAGTTTAAATTAAATCAAGGAAGCAGAAACACAATTTTTTTTTAATATCACAATAAGAAAGAGATTGAGAAGGAGATAGCTGGATCTTTGATTATTCAGTCCACTGCTCAAAATATTTGCATGCAACTGGTCAAATAATCAGGGCTTTTATCCTTGTGAATCTCTCCCTCCTTTCTTTCTTCCCAAATAACCTTCCTTTATATGGCTCCTTCCTGCTTGCTCACAATTCTCATCCTGCCTTATCATTTATTATCTTAGCAATTTCTTCCCTCTCCTTTCCCCTGGTAATTACCACTCATACATCCTGCCCCTTTTTTAGTACTAACACTATGACTTTTAAGTTAAAATACTTAATTATTTAACTTTAACAATCTATCAAGCCTCAAGACCAAAGATGGGTTTCTCAAAGTAGGTGATTTTAGAGAGCTACCATTATTTTAGATCATATTATAAGAAACCAGTAATGATTTCTGAGTTTTGATATTACTGAGGCTATTAGAAAAGAAGTAAAAGAAAGAGAGCGAGACAGACACCCAGGGAGGGAAGATGAGAGGAAGAGAGGAAGGACAAAGGCAGAAAGTGAGGGAGAGAAAAAAGAAAAAAAAAAAAAGGAGAGAAATAAAGAAAGAAAAATAAGAAAGGAAGGAAGGAAATGACATAGGCACATGGTTATTCACTGTAGTATTAATTGAAATGTTAAAGACTATTACAACCCAAATATACATAAACAGGCTACTGGTTGAAAACGTTATAGTAGTAGTCTCATGATCCTTTGTATTTCTGCAGTGTCAGCTGTAATTTCTTCTTTTTCATTTCTTTTTTTTTTTAATTGGGTTATAATTGCTTTACAATGTTGTCTTAATTTCTGCTGTACAATGATGTGAATTGCTATATGTATACCTATATCCCAACTCTCTTAGACCTCCCTCTCACTTCCCCCCACCCCATCCAACTAGGTCACCACAGAGCACCTAGCTGAGGTCCCTGAGCTATAAAGAATGTTCCCACTAGCTATCTGTTTTACACATGGCACTGCATGTACCTCAATCACAATCTAGCAATTCACTCCAGTCCCCTCTCTCCCATGTCCACATGTCTGTTCCCTACATCTGCATCTCTATTCCTGCCCTGTTCACCTGTACCATTTTTCTATATTCCACATACATGCATTAATATATACTTCTTTTCCTCATTCTAACTTCACTCTGTATGACAGACTTTAGTTCCACCCACGTCTTAACAAATGACACAATTTCATTCCTTTTTATGGCTGAGTAATATTCCATTGTACATATGTACCACATCTTCTTTATCCATTCATCTGCCGATAGACATTTAGGTTGATTCCATGTCCTGTCTATTGTAAATAGTGCAGCAGTGAACATTGAGGTGCATGTATCTTTTAAAATTATGGTGTTTTCAGGGTATATGCCCAGTAGTGAGATTGCTGAGTCATATGGTAGTTCTATTTTTAGTTTTTTTAGGAACCTGCCATATGGTTCTCCATAGTTGCTGTATCAATTTACATTCCCACCAACAGGGCAGGAGGGTTCCCCTTTCTCCACACCCTCTCCAGCATTTAATATTTGTAGATTTTTTTGATGATGGCCATTCTGACCAGTGTGAGGTAGTATTTCATTGTAGTTTTGATATGTATTTCTCTAATAATTAGTGATGTTGAGTATCTTTTCATGTGCCTCTTGGTCATCTGTAGGTCTTCATTGGAGAAATGTCTATTTAGTTCTTCTGACCATTTTTTGATTCGTTTTATATATATATATATATATATATATATATATATATAGCTTCATGAGCCATTTGTATAATTTGTAGATTAATCTCTTGTCAGTTTCTTTGTTTGCAAATATTTTCTCCCATTCTGAGCGTTGTCTTTTTGTCTCATTTACAGTTTCATTTGCTGTGCAAAAGCTTTTAGGTTTCATTAGGTCCCATTTGTTTATTTTTGTCTTTATTCTCATTACTCTAGGTGGTGGGTCAAAAAAGATCTAGCTGTTATTTATGTCAGAAATTGTTTTTCCTATGTTATCTTCTAAAAGTTTTATAGTGTCTAAGAGTTTTATAGGTATTACATATAGATCTTTACATTTAGATCTTTAATCCATTTTGCATTTATTTTGTGCATGGTTTTAGGGAGTGTTCTAATTTCATTCTTTTATGTGTAGCTGTCCAGTTTTCCCAACACCATTTACTGAAGTGGCTGTCTTTTCCCCATTGTATATTCTTGCTTCCTTTGTCATAGGTTAGGTAACCATAGGCATGTGGGTTTATCTCTGGGCTTTCTATCCTGTTCCATTGATCTGTATTTCTCTTTTTGTGCAGTACCATACTGTCTTGATTAATGTGCCTTTGTAGTATAGTCTGAAGTCAGGGAACCTGATTCCTGCAGCTCCATTTTTCTTTCTCAAGATTGCTTTGGCTATTTGGGGTCTTTTTTGTTTCTATACAAATTGTAAAAATTTGTTCTAGTTCTGTGAAAACTACCATTGGTAGCTTGATAGGGATTGCATTGAATCTGTAGATTGCTTTGGGTAGTATAGTCATTTTCACAATAGTGATTCTTCCAATCCAGGAACATGGTGTATCTCTCCATCTGTTTGTGTCATTTTTAATTTCTTTCATCAGTGTCTTATAGTTTTCTGCATACAGGTCTTTTGCCTCCTTAAGTAGGTTTATTCCTGGGTATTTTACTCTTTTTTTTTTGCAATGGTAAATAGAATTGTTTCCTTAATCTCTCCTTCTGATCTTTCATTGTTAGTGTATAAGAATGAAAGAGATTTATGTGCATTAATTTTGTATCCTGCAACTTTCCCAAATTCATTGATTAGCTCTAGTAGTTTTCTGGTAGCATATTTAGGATTTTCTATGTATAGTATCATGTCATCTGCAAACTGTGACAGTTTTACTTCCTCTTTTCCAATTTGGATTCCTTTTATTTCTTTCTGTTCTCTGATTGCCATAGATAGAACTAAAACTATCTTGAATGATAGTGGCAAGAATGGACATTCTTATTTTCTTCCTGATCTTAGAGGAAATGCATTCAGTTTTTCACCATTGAGAATGATGTTTGCTGTGGGTTTGTCATATATGGGCTTCATTACATTGAAGAATGTTCCCTCTACCCCCACTTTCTGGAGGGTTTTTAGCATAAATGGGTGTTGAATTTTGTCAAAGGCCTTTTCTGCATCTATTGAGATGATTATGTGGTTTTATTATTCAGTTTGTTAATATGGTTTACCTCATTGATTGATTTTCTTATATTGAAGAATCCTTGCATCCTTGGGTTAAATCCCACTTGATCAGGATGTATAATACTTTTATGTGTTGTTGGATTCTGTTTGCTACTATTTTGTTGAGGATTTTTGTGACTATGTTCATCAGTGATATTGGTATGTAATTTTCTTTAAAAAGAGGTATCTTTGTCTGGTTTTGGTATCAGGTTGATGGTCGCCTCCTAGAATGAGCTTGGGAGTGTTCCTTCCTCTGCAAATTTTTGGAAGAGTTTGTGAAGTATGTGTGCTAGCTCTTCTCTAAATGTTTGATAGAATTTGCCTGTGAAGCCATCTCATCCTCAACTTTTGTTTGTTCAAAGATTTTTAATTACAGGTTCATTACTTATGATTTGTCTCTTTATATTTTCTGTTTCTTCCTGATTCAACTTAGGAAGGTTGTACCTTTCTATGAATTTGTCCTTTTCTTCCAGGTTGTCCATTTTACTGGCATATAGTTGCCTGGAGTAATCTCTTACTATTCTTTGTATTTCTGTGGTGTCCTTTGTAGTTTCTCCATTTTCATTTCTAATGTTATTGATTTGAATCCTCTCCCTTTTTTTCTTGATGAGTCTGGTTAAGGTTTATCAATTTTGTTTATCTTCTCAAAGAACCACCTTTTAGTTTTATTGATCTTTGCTCTTGTTTTCTACATTTCACTTTCATTTATTTCTGCTTTGATCTTTATGATTTCTTTCCTTCTACTAACTTTGTCTTTTCAGTATTTTGTTGTTTCATTTTGTTTTGTTTTTCTTTCTCTAGTTGCTTTAGGTGTAAGGTTAGAATTTGTTTTAGAGTTTTCTTATTTCTTGAGGTGAGATTGAATTGGTATAAACTTCCCTCTTAGAACTGCTTTTTCTGCATCCCATAGATATTGGGTCATTGTGTTTTCATTGTCATATGTTTCCAGGTATCTTTTTCTTTCCTTATTGATTTCTTCAGTGATCTCTTGGTTACTTAGTAGTGTATTGTTTAGCCTCCATGTGTTTGTGTTTTCTACAGTTTTATTTCCTGTAATTGATTTCTAATCTCATAGTATTGTGGTCAGAAAAGATGCTTGATACAATTTCAATTTTCTTAAATTTATGGAGGCTTTATTTGTGACCCATGATGTGATTTATGCTGGAGAATGTTGTGTGTGCACTTGAGAAGTAAATGTATTCTGCTGTTTTCAGGTGGAATGTCATATAAATATCAATTAAGTCTATCTGTCCTATTATGTCATTTAAAGCTTGTGCTTTCTTGTTTATTTTCTGTCTGGATGATCTGTCCTTTTGTGTAAGTGAGGTATTAATGTCCCCTACCATTATTGTATTACTGTCAATTTCCCATTTTATGGCTGTTAGCATTTGCCTTATGTAATGAAATATACCTATGTTGGGTGCATAAATATTTATAATTGTTATGTCTTCTTCTTGGATTGATCCCTTGATCATTATGTTGTGTGCTTATTTGTCTCTTATAAGTCTTTATTTTAAAAATCTAGTTTACTGATATGAGTATTGCTACTCCAGCTTTTTTTTTGTTTTCCATTTGCATGGAGTATCTTTTTCCATCCGATCGCTTTTGGTCTGTATGTGTCCCTACGTCTGAAGTGGGTCTTTGTAGACAACATGTATATGGGTCTTGTTTTTGTTTCCATTCATCCAGTCTGTGTCTTTTGGTTGAAGCATTTAATCCATTTACATTTAAGATAATTATCGATATGTATGTTCCTATTCCCATTTTCTAAATTGTTTTGAGTTCGTTATTATAGGTCTTTTCCTTCTCTTGTGTTTCTTGTCTAGAGAAGTTCCTTTAGCATTTGTTGTAAAGCTGGTTTTGTGGTGCTGAACTCTCTCAGCTTTTGCTTGTCTGTAAAGGTTTTGATTTCTCCATCAAATCTGAATGAGATCCTTGCCGGGTTGAGTAATCTTGGTTGTAGGTTTTTCCCTTTCATCACTCTATATATCTCCTGCCATTCCCTTCTAGCCTGCAGACTTTCTGTTAAAAAATCAGCTGTTAACATTATGGGAATTCCCTTATATTCTGCTTATTGCTTTTCCCTTGCTGCTGTTTATACTTTTTCTTGAATTTAATTTTTGTTAGTTTGATTAATATGTGTCTCAGTGTGGTTTTCCTATGTTTTTTCCTGTATGGGACTCTCTGTGCTCCCTGTACTTGGATGGCTATTTCCTTTCCCATATTAGAAAGTTTTCAACTGTAATCTCTTCAAATGGTTTTTCAGATCCTTTCTCTTTCTCTACTTTTTCAGGCACCCCTATAACTCGAATGTCGGTGTGTTTAATGTTGTCCCAGAGGTCTCTGAGACTGTCCTCATTTGTTTTTATTCTTTTTTCTTTATTTGTTCCACCCCAGTTATTCCTACCATTCTATCTTCCAGCTCACTTATTCGGTCTTCTTTACAAGGTATTCTGCTATTGATTCCTCTAGTGTATTTTTTTTTTTTTTCATTTCAGTTATTGTGTTGTTCATCATTGTTTGTTTTTTCTTTAGTTCTTCTATGCCCTTGTTAAACATTTCTTGTTTTTTCTCAATCTGTGCCTCCATTCTATTTCTGATGTTATGGATCATCTTAACTATCATCCCTCTAATTAATTTTCAGGTAGGTTGCCGGTTTCCTCTTCATTTATCTGGTCTTGTAGGTTTTTAACTTGCTCTTTCATCTGTAATATATTTTTGGCCCTCTAATTTTTTTCATGTATGGGGCTGTGTTTCTGTTTTGATGGTTGTTTGGCCTGAAGCGTCCAGCACTGGAGTTTGCTGACAGTTCAGTGGAGCTGGATCTTGGTGTCAAGATGAGGACCTCTGGGAGACCAAACACTGATTATTATTCCCTAAGACCTGAAGTTCTCTGTCAGGCCAGTGGCTTGGGCTCAGCACTCCCACCACAGGAGCTCAGGCCCAAACCCTGGCCTGGTTACCAAGATCCTGCAAGCCATGAGGCAAGGCAAAAAAAAGCAAAAATAGGCAAGAAAGCAAGAAACAGAAAAGAACAGGATATTAACAAAGAAAAGCATAAAATAAAATTTTAAAAAATGAAAAATATGCTAGAAAAGCTAATAATTAAAATGAATCAAGAACAACAAAACAAAATAGAACCACAACAGCAAAACAATAAATAAATAAAAATAAAAACAATTAAAAATAAAATATTAAAATTAAAAAATAAAAAAATTTCCTAGTTCCTCCTTTGTCAGTGTCCTTGCCCCCAAAGTGAGCTATGCCCTATTCCTGCATCCCCAGTAGGCCTCCAAGACCTCTAGGTAGATCTATGGACACTCTGTGTCAGCCTCACCTCAGCATGCATTCCTTTCACCAGTGTCTGTTCCTAGAGTTGATCTGGATCACATGTGCCTACAAAGGTTATCACCCACAGGGGCCAGTATAGTTGGAGGTGGTCTTGTGGGGGGCTGTGCTCAGCCTGCCTGGATCTGCATGATCAGAATAGGTCCTGTCACATGTGGCACTAGTCTCCAACATATTTCTCTGTCTTCTCTTTTTGCCTAACTTACTGTGTTTGAGGTCTCCTTTCTGCAGGCTGCAGGGTCATTGATCCTCTCGCTTCTGGTGTCTGCTACTGGTGGGTGGGAGGGACTGCTCTCTGGTGGGTGAGCTGGAACTTGTCCTTCTGATGGGCAGGGCCATGTCAGGTGGTGTGTTTTGGGATGTCTGTTAGCTCAGTACGACTTTAGGCAGCCTGTCTGCTGATGGTAGGTTTGTGTTCCTCTCTTGCTTATTACTTGGTATGAGGTGTTCAGCACTGAAACCTGCAGGCAGTTGGGTGGGGTCAAGTCTTGCAGTCGAGATGGAGACTTCCTGGGAGCTCTTGTTGATTAATATTCCCTGGGGCCAGGAATCTTCTGGTGGTCCAGCATCCTGGACTTGGTGCTCCCACACCAGAGGCTGAGGCCTGACCCTCAGCTGGACAACTAAGACCCAGCAAGTCTCATGCTGTGGGAAAAAGAAATAAGCGGGGTGGTGGGAGGGGGTGGGGGAAAGAAAACAAACAGACTAAGAAAACCCAAGACAAATAGCAAAGACCAAAACAAACAAACAGTAACAACAATAGTTAAAACAAAAAACAGACAAATAAAACCCAAGACAAATGGTAAAAGTGAAACCAAACAACAATAAAACCTAACAAAGAAACACACACACATACAAAAAAAGAGAAACGAAACAAAACAAAACAAAAAAACAAAGAACAACCAGACAAATAAAAGTACCCCCAAAATGAAAGCAAACAATTAAAAACAAAATGAACAAAAACAGAAAATAAGAAACAAAGCAAAAGCAGAATGCAAACTAAAAAAAAGCAAAGAAAACGTAAAAGAAACACAAATATGATTTAAAAACATTAAAAACAAAAGAAGGAAAAAACACAAATCACTGAAAAAATAAAGTAAAAGTAGAAAAATAAAAATAATAAAAATATATTAATTTTTAAAAAAAAACAAATGTAAAAATAATTTAAAAAGAACAAAACAAAACATTAAAATAATAGTAATAAAAATATTTTCCTGGGATCTCAGCTTTCAGTGTCATTACCCCCACCGAGTCACAGCCAACCTCCAGCTCCCCAGGAGACCCTCCAATACCTCTAGGTAGGTATGTGGACCCACTGTCAGCACTGTGGGGGCAGCTCAGACTCTCACCTGGCCCAACTTTCACCTGTACTTGTCCCTGTAGACCAATATCTGTTGTGGGAACACTCATTGTCCATACAGATATTCCATATACACAGAGTTTACCAAGCCACTCGTGGGGGTGTAATCTGTGGCTTGTGCAGCTGAACAGAAAGAGTTTTGTTCCTCTTTCTTAGTTGCCCCACCTCTAGGTCTCACCTATGCTTTTATCCCCACCCCTGTGTGTGGACCACCTGCAGGGGTCTGTTCCCAAGCATGCCCTGGAGTACTCTGGTCTGCCCTGGTGAGGAAAATGCACAGAGGTGGCACAGGTACTGGGGCCCCAGGAGTCCTGGTGGTGACAGTTGCATGGTGGAGCTTGGTGCCACGAGAGATCCTGTCCCACCAGTGAGTATGTGTGGGGGAAGCCCGCAGCCTTGGGTGCAAGAGATCTGACCCTAGTGGGAGACTTTCCTAGCACACAGCAGCCATTGTGAAGGGATCAGCCCTGACAATTGCCCTTCCTAGCGCCTGGTGGCAGGCACACAAGGGCCAGCCCTGGCAGGATCCTTACTTAGTACCCTGTGGCAGATGCAAGAAGGCCAGTCCTGGTAGGGGTTTTCCTAGCACTGGGCAGCAGGTGTGTGTGCACCAGCCTTGGCAGAGAACTTTCCTAATACCTGGATGCAGGTGTGTGAGAGCCAGCCTTGGAGAGGAACTTTCCTAGCACCTGCGGGGGCAAAGGCCTATGCATGGGGAGAGGCTGCAATGACAGCTCCACCCTGTGCATCACACAACAGTGGCACCTTGCTTCTATGGCAGTCTGGGTTTCCTCCATAAGCACCCCTGGTAGCAGATTACCTCCCTCCTATCCCCTCAGGTTGTCTCCTCACAGGCAATGGCAGTCTTCTCCCTGGATTTGCTCTCTAATCCCCACATTTCAGCTCCCAGCTCTTGTGCACACCAGTGGGCACATGTCCCAGTCTGGGGCACACAGGGCTGTGACATGGACTGTCTATATAGGTCACACTCTGTCCTGTCTCCCACAAACCGGGCATTTCACCCTGTTACAACAGCCTCAGATTCTCCTCTTCTCTCCCAACTGATTTCCCTGCTGGTGAGGGGGCTTGCCCGGATGTGGGAACCTCTCCTCTTCCTCAGTACCCACCCTCCCAGGGGCACAGGTCCCATCCCGTTTCCTCTCCTCTTCCATTTCCCTTCTTATTTTTTTTGTCCTACCCAGTTATGCAGGGATATTTCCTTTCCTTTCCAGTGTCCAAAGTCCTCTGTTATTGTTCAGCTGGTGCTCTGTGAGAATTGATCCTTCTGTAGATGTATTCTTGATGCATTTGTGAAGAGTGACACCTTCACATCCTCCTACTCCTCTGCCATCTTGAAAAAAACCTCAACATTAGTTTTGAACTGTCAGAGAAAACAATGAGCAAACTTGAAGATACACAGATAAGTTATGCAAGTTGAAAAATGGAAAAAGAATAGGAAAAAAATGACCAGAGACTCAGAAAAATGTGGTATACCATTAAAAGCATCAACATGCATGTAATGGGAATACTAGAAGAAAGGGAGAAAATAAAAAAATTCAAACAAATAATGATTGAAAACTTTCAAATTTATAAAAAAAATATTTAAAAAATAACTTACAACACATCTAGGGAGTTAAAAGAGAACTTTAAGCAAGAAAAATATGGAGACCCACAACCAGATGAAGTATAGTAAAAATACTCAAGGTTAAATACAAGGAAGAAAAGTCTTGAAAGCAGAAAGAGAAAAACAATGCATCACTTACAAGGGGAAACCCAGTAATATTAACAGCTGACTTCTTAACAGAAAATTGAAAATAAATGCCAGAAGGCAGTGGGGTATTGTATTTAATGTACACAGAGGAAGAAAAAAATAAAAACAACCTGTCAAGACTCCTATATCCAGCAAAGTTATCTATGAAAACTGAAGGTGAAATAATTGTTAGATAAACAAACACTATGAACAATTTTTGCTAGGAGACCTGCTGTACAGTAAATACTGAAAGAATGTGCTCCATATGAAGGAGAGTGTCCCCAAACATTAATTCAAATTCACACAATGAAACAAAAGGAAGAGTAAAAATAATTATGCAATTATTAAAGACAAGTTTATATTTGTCTTTCTTTAACTGATTTTCAAAAGTAATTGTACAAAATAATGTATATAGAATATATATATGGGCCTCTCACTGTTGTGGCCTCTCCCATTGTGGAGCAACAGGCTCTGGATGTGCAGGCTCAGCGGCCATGGCTCACAGGCCCAGCCGCTCCGTGGCATGTGGGATCTTCCCGGACCGGGGCACGAACCCATGTCTCTTGCATCGGCAGGCAGACTCTCAACCACTGCGCCACCAGGGAAGCCCTAGAATATATTTTAAGTATATCTATATAGAAGTTAATATGTGTGTAATATGTTTGCCAGTAAAAGCACAAAAGAAGTGGGTGGGAGCAAAGCTGTAGTGGGCAAAAGAAATGACTACAGATGATAAAGAAATAATCATAGCAATATATTTTCAGGTTTATAACAGTAATAGAGTAATATCAATAATAATAATAATCCCCAAAGACGGGATGAGAGGATAGAGCTATATTTGAGTAGCAAGAGACTAGACCTATACAGAAATATTCCTTTTGTTTCTATTATTATTATTCATATTAAATCTGTTAATGTCATATATGAATATATATAGATATATGACAGGGTTTCAGGATACAAAATCAATGTACAGAAATCAGTTGTATTTCTATTCTGGAATTAACAATCCAAAATAAAACCAAGAAAAACAATTCTACTTACAGTATCAAAATGAATAAAAAATTAGGAATAAATTTAAGAAAGAATTGAAAATCTTACACTCTGAAAACTACAAAATGTTGTTTGAAGAAATTAATGAGTAGCTAAATAAGGGAGGAAATGTCCCATGTTCAGAGATCAGAAAATTTACTTTGTTAATATGACAATACATCCCAAGCTGATCTCCAGATTTAACAGAATTTTGATGAGAATTCCAGCTGACTTATTTGTAGAAATTGCCAATTGGATTCTAAAATCAGTGGGGAATAGTAAGAGACCTGAAGAGTCAAAACAATTCTGAAAAAGAAGAACAAAGTGGTAAGGTTCACATTTTCTGATTTCAAAACTTACTGCAAAGTGACATTAATCAAGACAGAGTATTATTGGAATAAGGATAGATAACACTGGAGTAGATCTGATAGTCCAAAATCAAACCTGTATATTTATAGTCAATTGATTTTCAACAAATGTTCAAAGGCAATTCAATGGGGAGAGTACAGTCTTTTCAACAGATTGTACTGGGCAAACTGTATGCCCACATACAAAAAAGTCAAGTTGGAATAGACATTTTTCCTAAGAATATGAACAAATGGTCAATAAGCACTTGGAAAAATGCTCAGTATTATTAAGAATTAGAGAAAGGTAAATCAAGACCACAATTACAAGCCAATTCACACACAATAGGATTGCTATAGTCAAAAAGGGAAAACAAACAATAAGAAATGCTGGCAATGGTGTGGAGAAATTGGAACTCATACTTTTTTTTTCTGGGAATGTAAAAATAGTACAACCACTTTTGAAAAAAGTACAGCAGTACCTTGAAATGTTGAACATAGAGTTATCATATGATCCAGGAATTCTACCCTTAGAAAGTCATTGCATTGTTTTGGCTATTATGAATAATGTTGCTATAAACATTCATGTAAAAGTTTTTGTGTGGATGCAATTTTTCATTTCTCTTCTAATGTATCTAGGAGTGGAATTGCTTGGTTCTGTTTTTTTAATCATTTATTTTATTTTTCAAGAATATTTTGTGTTGTTTATGTTTGATTTTCTTTGTTGCCTTTAATATTTTAAATGTTATCCTAAATGTAATGACATTCAAATTATACAACATATTCTATGATTCTATATATAAGGACTTTAAAAATATATATTATTCCATTTAAGTAAAGTGTCCAGAATCCAAAGAAATAGTAGGTGGGAAGTTGGGGATGAGGAATAACTACCAATAGGTAGGAAGTTTCTTTCATAGGGTATTAAAAATATTCTAAAATTAGATTGTTGTCTTAGTTGTGCAACATTTGAATCTACCAAAATTATTGAACAGTTTAATGGGTGAATTGTATGTTATGTATTATATTTCAAAAATGGTTATAAAAAAGGTAATTTACTGTTTGAACAATAATAGACTATCAGACAATTCACTGTTGGTTTATAACACATGTAAAATATAAGGTATGAAATCATAAACTCTATGAGATTGGTTCATTTGTTAAAAATATGTTGGCTGTATGTATTTTCTTTATTTGTACTTTATATTTCTTTCCATAAATATATATATCTGTATTTATGACAATGACTAACTTTGCTGATTAATGTAGCTTCATAACTAAGTGTTATAAGTAGGTACCCTAAGCCCCAATTGTTTTTTTTTTTTTCCTTTTTCAAAATTATTTTGACTCTTCTAGATTCTTTGTACTTTCAGATAAACTTTAGAATCAACTTGACACTTTTTACCAAAACCTTTTGGGAATTTGATAGGAATTTTGTTGAACTGATGGATTCACTTAAGGACTATTCACATTTTAACAATAATAAGTCAATTTATGAGCAGAGTATATAATTCATTTAAATCTTTTCTTTTTTCTCATGTATGTTTTGTAGTTATTAGTGTACAGGTTTTCCCTATATTATTAGACATGGATGCAAATATTTTATATTTTTCTGTAATAGATGGCGTTACTTATTTAGTTTAAATTACAAATTACATTCTTTCTGGTACATAGAAATGTCACTCATTTTTGTATGTTGAACTATGATCCTGTCAACTTGCTAACTTACTTACCAGTTCCAGTGGCTATTTGGTAAATTAAAAAGAGAATTGTTTATATAAATAATAATGTATCTGTAAAGAGTGGTAATTTTACTTCACATAATCTTTTATTATTTATTTGCCTTATCCCATTGGCAAAGTACCCCAATACCATGTTCAAATAAAATGGTGAGATATAAATGATAAATGATATATTTGGAGTTAAATGTTCTAAATTTCTTAGATGGTCTATGAAAAAACTATAGATAACCATTAATGTTACATTTTGATAATTTTAATATGTACTTTGTAAGTTTTAGACAAATGATTAAAATTTAAAAATTGATGTATTAAGCTATAAATTATTAGGAAAAAATTAAATAATTTCAAATATTCAATCAAAAACACATGGAAAGTAGAGAAAAAAGGAATAGGACAGTGAGGTAACTTGAAGAAACATACAATAATAGATTTAAATAAAAAATCAATTGTATAAATATAATTACATGCATTACAGAAGGAATAAATGCTCTATTTAACTGAAAAAAATTGTCAAGAGTTAAAAGCTATAGAAAAATCTCTTCCATGAATATAGATGCACAATTCCTAAACAAAATATTAGCAATACAAATTAAGTAAAAAAGGGTATCAATCTTCGATTTGATTCTATAACAAGAACACAAGTTTAATTTAAAGAAAAATCAGTTTTAACTATATTAATACATTCAAGGTTAACATATAATTATCTTAATAGGTATAGAAATATATGATAAAAAAAATCCCCATACTTTAATAATGAAGGCCCACAGAAAACTCAGAATAAAATAAAATTTCCTTAATTTAATTTTTAAAAAGTTCCTAGAAGGGAGTGGCCAAGATGGCAGAGTAGGAAGACCCTGAACTCACCTCTTCTCACAGTCATGACAAAATTACAATTATTAACAGAGCAATATGGATGAAAATATCTTGAATACTAGCAGAAAAAGATCTTCTACAACTAAAGGTATAAAGAAGGAACCACAACGATATGGGTTGAGGGGCAGAGATGAGGTATAGCCAAGACCCATATCTCTTGGTAGGTGACCCAAAAGTGGGAGAATAATTGCAGACATTATCCCAAGGGAGCAAGGGATCCAAGCCCCACATCAGGTCCTCAGCTTGGGAGTCCAGCACTGGGAAGATGAGGCCTCAGAGCATTTGACTTTGAAGGTCAGTAGGGCTTAGTTTTGGAAGAGCCAGAAAGCTGTAGAAAATAGACATCAACTTTTAAAGGGCACGCACAAAACTCACACACTCTGAGACCCAGGGTAGAAACACTAATTAGAAAGGAGCCTGTGTCAGACCCACTTTCTGATTTGGAGAGCCTCCTGCCTCTCCAGGGACACGCTCTGGGGACAGAGACACTAGCAGTAGCCATTTTGAGGAATATGTACCATGTGTAAACTGGTGATGAGAAACACCATTTTAGAATCCTCCTCCTAGCTTATAAGAACAGGGATCCAGGTTCAACCACCAGCTGGTCAACACCAGTCCTGGGACATACCAGAAAAAATGACTAGCCAATCAGGTCAGGGACACTGTCCCACTGACCAGCAGGTCAGCTGCCTCAGGAATCCCCAAGCTCCCAGTCCAAGACCTGGTGCCACTCTGATGCCTGAGGACTTGCAGCCAGCCACTGGGACAATGACCAGCCCACTAGCAGACCAATGAAAACTCTGGGGCCTCCAGGCCATGTAGTCAGAGACTCCAGGAACCACCAGTGGAGACATCAGTTCTAGGACCCCATGGTAAATAGCCATGTTCACCAGTGTGTAGACACTAGTCATAGGAGCACCATAGCCCCCCAGACAGCCATGTCAGGACCCAGGCCACAAACCAGAATGCCTCAGCACTGGCACAACAGCCAATAGGCCAACACTAGCTCTAGAATCCCAGCCCCACAGTCAGACAACCTAGGACATGGCTCTGCCCATCAGGAGGCCAGCACTATACCCAGGACACCTTGGGGCTCAGCAGTCAGCTGTCTCAAGACATGGCCACACCCACCAGTGATCCTGTACCAGGGCAGTAAGTCCTCAGGGCCATGTAGCCAGCCATGCCAGGACCCAGATCCCCAACCAGCTACCAACAGCAGTCTCCACACTAGGCAGGGCCTGACAACCAATTGACCAAGGGACAGCCTACTAGTGACCCAAAGCATCAGCTTGCCACAACAGAAGGGCCCACACAGCTCACATAAAGGGAACCCCTAGAGCATATAGCTCCAGTAGCCAGAGAAGAGTATGCTTCTGGGCCCCTAAAAATATCTCATACGTAAGGCCACTTCTCGAAGATTGGGAAATGTAACCAATCTACCAAATACATTAAAAAAAAAAAAAAAAAGCCCAGCAAATTAGGCAAAATGAGGCAACAGAAGGATATGTTCCAAAGAAGAAACAACGTAAAACCCTAGAACAAAGTAAAGTGGAAGCCATCTAAACAATAAAGAGGTTCTATGTAATGATCATAAAGATGCTCAAATAATTCAGGAGAAGAATAGATAAACACAGGGAGAAGTGAGAAGTTTCTAACAAAGAGTTAGAAAATATAAAGAACCAAACAGAAATGAAGATTATAATTACTGAAATAAAAAATACACTAGGGCTTCCCTGGTGGCACAGTGGTTGAGAGTCCACCTGCCGATGCAGGGGACATGGGTTCGTGCCCTGGTCTGGGAAGATCCCACATGCCGCGGGGTGGCTAGGCCCCTGAACCATGGCCACTGAGCCTGCACGTCCGGAGCCTGTGCTCTGCAACAGGAGAGGCCACAACAGTGAGAGGCCCGCGTACCACAAAAACAAACAAACAAACAAAAAATACACTAGAAGGATCAATTGTAGCTTAGATAATACAGAGGAATGAATCAGTAAACTGGAAGACAGATTAGTAGAAATCACTTTAGCTGAACAGAAAAAAAAAAAAAAAAAGAATTAAAAATATGAGGACCATTTAAGAGACTTCTAGGCAACAATAAGCTTATAAACATTCAATTATAGGGGTCCCAGAAGAAGAGAGAGAGAGAAATAGGGAGAGAACATATTTGAAGAAATAAAAGCTGAAAATTTCTCTAACCTGGGAAAGGAAATAGACATCCATTTTCAGGAAGATAGAGAGTCCCAAGCAAGATCAATCCAAAGAGGACCATACCAATAAATATTGTAATTAAAACAGCAAAAATTAAAGATAGAGAATACTAAAAGCAGCAAGAAAAATTAACTAGCTATATACAAGGGAACTCCCATAAGGCTATCAGCTGACTTTACAGCAGAAGCTCTGCAGGCCAGAAGGGAGTGTCATGATATATTTAAAGTGAGGAAAGAAAAATCCTGCAATGAAAAATATTCTACCTGGAAAGGCTATCATTCAGACTTGAAGGAGATATAGAGATTTTACAGACAAACAAAATAAAAAAGTGTCCAGAACAATAAAACCAACTTTACAACAAATATAAGAGAATTGTCTAAGTGTAAAAAAAAGTCACAACTAAAAAACATTAAAATTATGAAATGAAAAATATCATTGATATAGGGAAATATACAGTAAAGACAGTCAATCAAAAACCTACAGATCTAGTAGAAAAGTTAAAAATGAAAGTAGTCAAATCATCTATATCCACAATAAGTAGATAAGTAATACACAAAACAAAAAGATATAAAATTTGAGGTCAAAACTTTAAATGTTGGGCAAAATAAAAATGCAGGGTTGTAAAAATGCATTCAGACTTAATACATCAGCAACTTAAAATAATTATATATATATATATATATATATATATATATATATATATAATATCATTATAACCAAAAATCAGAAAACTATAATACATACACACACTCAAAAGAGAAAGGAATCCAAACATAACACTAGAGATAGTCATCAAATCACAATGGAAGAGAATAAAACAATAAAGTAAAAAAAAAAACTATCAAAAAAATGAACAATATGGCAATAAGTATATACCTATCAATAATTACTTTAAATGTACATTGATTTATTCTCCAATCAAAAGGAATAGAGAGGTTGAATGGATACAAAAAAAGAGCCATGTATATGCTGCCTACCTGAGAATCACCTCAGATCTAAAGACCCATACCTACTAAAAGTATGTAAAAAGTTATTTCATGCAAATGGAAACAAAAGAAAAGCTGGGGTAGAAATACTTATATCAGACCAAATATAGTTGGCTGGTAGGAAGCAGCAGCATAGCACAGGGAGATCAGCTCGGTGCTTTGCGATGACCTAGAGATGTGGGATAGGGAGGATGGGAGGGAGGCTCTAGAGGGAGGGGATATAGGGACATGTGTATGCATATGGCTGATTCACTTTGTTGTGCAACAGAAACTAGCATGGTATTGTGAAGCAATTATACTCCAGTAAAGATCTATTAAAAAAAAAAGGAAAGATTTTAAAAAATAGACATTAGAACAAAGGATATAACAAGAGACAAATATGAACATTACATAATGATCAAAGGGTCAATCCAAGAAAAATATACAAGAATTGTAAATATATATGCACCCAACATAGGAGTACCTAAATACCTAAAGCAAAGATTAACAGACATAAAGAGATAAAATGACAGTAACACAATAATTGTAGGGGATTTGAGCACCCCCCTTACTTCAATGGACAGATCATCTAGTCAGAATATTAATAAGAAAACACTGACCTTAAATAGCATATTACAGCAGATGGGTTTAATAGATATATATAGGACATTCCATTCAAAAGCAACAAAGCAACAGAATACACATTCTTCTCAGATGCACACGGAACATTCTCCAGGATAAATCACATGCTTTGACACAAAATAAGCTTTGGTAAAATTAAGAAAATCTGACTCATATCAAGCATCTTTTTGACCACAATGCTGTGAAGCTAGAAATGAACAAGAAAATAATGCAAAAAACACAAACACATGAAATATAAACAATAGGCTACTAAACAACCAATGAATCACTAAAGAAATCAAAGAGGAAATAAAAAATTACTTAGAGACAAATGAAAAGGAAAGCACTATGATCCAAAACCTATGGGACTAAGCAAAATAATTTCTAAGAGGGAAGTTTACAGCAATACAAGCTTACCTAAGGAAAGAAGGAAAATCTCAAATAAACCACTTACGCTTACACCTAAAGAAACTAGAAAAAGAATACCTAAACAAACAATACCTAACATTGGTAGAAGGGAAAAAGTCATGAAGATTAGAGCATAAATAAATTAAAAAAAAAAGAACAAAAAAAAAAAAGAACTTAAAAAACAATAGAAAAGAAACTAAGAGCTGTTTTTTGAAAAGATAAACAAAATTGATAAACCTTTAAGCCAGACTCACTGAGAAAACATGAGAGTGTTCCCTAATAACATCAGAAATGAAAAAGTAGAAATTATAAGCAACACCATAGAAATATGAAGGATAATAAGAGATTAATATGAGTGACTCTATGCCAATACAATGTACAACCTAATGGACAAATTCCTACAAGTGTTCAATCTCCCAAGACTGAACCAGGAAGAAATAGAAAATATGAGCAGGCCGATTACTAGTAATGGAATTGAATAAGTAGTTAAAAAATCTCCCAACAAACAAAACTCCAGGACCAAACAGCTTCACAGATGAATGCTGCCAAACTATTAGAGAAGAGTAAACACCCATCCTTCTAAGACAATTCAAAAAAACTACAGAGGAAGGAACACTTGCAAACTCATTCTACGAAGCCAGCATCACCCTGATACAAAAACCAGTCAAAGATACTACAAAAATGAAAATTACAGACCAATATAATCCTCTCAGACTTTAGACTGTACTACAAAGCTACAGCAATCAAAACAGCATGGTGCTGGCACAAAAAACAGACACATATATCAATGAAACAAAATAGAAAGCTCAGAAATAAATCCACACGTCTATGGACAATTAATCTATAACAAAGGAAGCAAGACTATACAATGGAGAATAGACAGTCTCTTCAATTAATGGTTCTGGGAAACATGTACAATTATGTGTAAAAGAATAAAATTAAAACATTTTATCATACCATATACAAAAATAAAAGCAAAATCAATTAAAGACCAAAATGTAAGATTGGAAACCATAAATCTCCTAGAAGTAAACATAGACAGAATGATCTCTGATATAAATTATAACAATATCTTTTTGGATATGTCTCCTAAGTCAAAGGAAACAAAAGCAAAAACAAACAAATGGGGTCTAATTAAACTTAAAAGCTTTTGCACAACAAAGGAAATCCTTGATAAAACACAAACACCACCTACTGAATGGGAGAAAGTATTTACAAATGATATGATCATTTGTGGTTACCAGTGGTGGGGGTGTTGGGGGAGGGGAGGAGAATTGGATAAATGTAGTCAAATGGTACAAACTTCCTGTTATAAGATAAATAAGAACTAGGGATATAATGTACAACATGGCAAATATGATGAACACTTCTGTATATTATATATGAAAGTCGTTAAGAGAATAAATGTGGAGAGTTCTCAACATAAGGAAAAAATATATATTTTTTATATTTCTTTATTTTGTATATATATGACGGATGTTCACTAAACTTACTGTGGTAATCATTTCATGATATATGGAAGTCAAATCATTATGCTGTACACCATAAACTTATACAGTGCTCTATGTCAATTATATCTCAATAAAACTGGACAAAAAAATAAAAAAATTCAAACGTAAAAAAGAATTGAATCATTTTGCCAGAAGAAGTGTCTAGAAAATAAAAAAAGGAACTTCATAAATTGTCCATACTGAATAATAAAATGTTGAAAGCCAATTTCAAAGAGTAATGAACCAGGTAAGCTGCTTAATTCACTTCTGTTGTATAATATACTACTGAATTTCCTAGCCATGCAGTAATGAGAAAGCAAAATAATAAAATTAAAGATTGGAAAAGAAGACAAACAAATCATTCAACAATGATATGTAGGACTTATGGGAAATCCAATGGGTTTTCAGAAAAACTACTATAATTAATAATCTAGACATATTTCTAAATAAAATTTAATATAAAATCAATTTTATGATTACATACAGCAACAACTCAAAAAAGGAAATAATAAAATATCATAGAAGTATTATACATTTAGGAATAGATCTGGCCATAACAACCAAAATGTGAGACCTCTAATCCAACACAGTAAACATTAAATAATATTGAGATAAATAAAGCAACATATAAGCACATAAATATAAACACAATGTATATAGTTTTGAGGACTCAATATTTTTAAGAGGACAATACTCCTCAAATAAATGTTTGGATTCAAATCAATTCTAATAGAAATCATTAATGTTGTAGAGATCTTGAAACTCATAAAATTTATATGGAATCCAAAAGAACAAGAATAGCCAAAACCACCTTAAGAAGAACTAGGTAGGGACACCTCTCCACTAAATATCAAGATTTGTTACAATTATATATCATAATTAAGTTAGAGGGGTATAGATATGATTAGTACAACAGAGGCCAGATATAGACTCAGATTCATCCATAGGTGGCTATCTTAGTCCTTTTGACCTGCAATAACAAAAATACCCCATATTGTGCTGCTTAATCAACGAAATTTTATTCCTCACCATCTTCTCACTGTGTCCCCACATGGTGGAAGAAGCCAGGGAACTCTCTGAGATGTGTTTGACAGGAACACTAATTCCATTAATGAGATCTCTGCCTTCATGCTAATGACCTCCCAAAGATCCGACCTTCATGTTCCATCACCTTGGCGATTAAGTTTTAACATATAAATTTTGTGGAGACATGAACATTTAGTCTATAGCAATCCCTATAGTTTTGCCTTTCCCAGAATATCATAAGAATGTATTTCTTTGTATGCATGTAATTTTTTGGTCTGCCTTCTTTAACTTAGTGAAATACATTTAATATTTATACTAATTGTTGAAAGGAAAAATAGTTCACACCTTTTTATTGCAGAACCATATTCCATGGGGAACTATTGATTTGAACAAAATTGTTCATTTGAGAGATGTCTTAGAATGGAACGGGAGTGAAATTCCAAACTTTTAAGGATCCTTATATTTTAATTTGTATGAGGAAGTTTTAAAAGAATCAAATTCCAAGATTGTTTTCCTAAAATATTATTGGCTAAGGCAAATGAAAAATAAGTGAGCCTTAAAATGATCTGTTTTAGATATACCATAAGCAAAAGTTGGACTTAATGGCTTTTATCCTACTATTCCTCTTCTCCCTTCCTTTGCTGTGCTGTTACTTGTGCCCCTAGCCCTCTTTCTGATTCACTACTCTAACCTCTCATTCAGTCAGAAACCTCCAAAGCTCAACTGCCTCTAAAGTTAAATCATCTTCAGGATAGAATCCTTAATACTTTTAAAGAACATTCAGGAGTAAATCCCAACGCAGACCTGACCCCAGCTCTCCACCTTTTGATGACCTTAAGACAGAAACAGGAGGTTTACAATGAAGTGAAAAAATTGGAATCTGGAGTGGAATAAAGTCCTTCTGTCAGATCCCTTACCTCTTATTGAGCATTTAGAAAGATTATCGAGACAAAAACATGATAAGACTATGAATAAATTGATTTTTTTGTCAGTTATTGCTCCTACTTGTCATTAAGCATTAGGGGATACATGAAGATACTGTAAACAGAATAATCATTGGAAAAACAATTATTTTATATTACCTACATATCTGAGGGGTAAAAAATAATATGTAAGGCTTAATGAAGTTGCTTTAAGATGAACATAATTGTTGGATTTCTCTTTTTACCATTAAACGTATTAGGAGAATATTCTCTGAATGTTAAAGGAAATCCTGTAGATTTGTATTGATACCAGCAATATAATATCCATCACAAACCCTGAAACCTCACTGTCTGTCCCTCAGTGTCAATTTTGCAGATAGTAGATATTTCTAATAATCCATAAGGTAGTCTTCAATCTCAGATCATAACTGTTATCCTTGGATCCTTAACTAAGGAACATTCCTTTTTCCATTTTGACACCAGAGCCATTAAAATAAGTAGGGATCTTCTATGCAAATGAGATTGTCAAATTAAATATTCTTCAAAATGTCCTTTTTCTTGACATATCCAGGATTCTTTTATTTGTAATCAGATTGTAGCTATTTGGACATTGACTAACGTATATAGTTGTGTCTAGATCAAGACTAAATTCAAGATCTCCATGAAATTACAGACTCTTTGTGACCAAAATTTCCATTAAGTTTGGCAGAATTTGGGCTTCCCTGGTGGCGCAGTGGTTGGGAGTCCGCCTGCCGATGCAGGGGACACGGGTTCATGCCCCGGTCCGGGAGGATCCCACATGCCGCGGAGAGGCTGGGGCCGTGAGCCATGGCCGCTGAGCCATGGCCGCTGAGCCTGCGCATCTGGAGCCTGTGCTCCACAACGGGAGGGGCCACAACAGTGAGAGGCCAGCGTACAAGTCCGAGTAGTTTAAAAAAAAAAAAGATTGGCAGAATCAGTGGGCGGTGAAGGCCACAAGGTTCAGATCAACACATAAAATCTACTTAAGTTGCACAGTACTTTTTAAAATTGGCAGCTAAAGAAAGCCTAAGATTAGTAATTGAAAATCTAATAGAGAAGCAATCAATCATGCTTTGCAAAAACCATAGTGGACTCATTTCTCCTTTCAAGGAACCCAAAAGACAATGATATTGCTTTGCTAAGGACTTTATAGCCATAAATAATGTAATTATACTTTATTTCCCTATGGTATTCAACCCAATGTTATTTTATCTTCATACCACCTGAGGCCACATATTCTAGTATTACAGATCTGTGTTCTGTTTTCTTTAGTCAGCCACTGGGTCAAGATAGTCACAACTTGTCTTTTCCTAGACAAATCAATAATATGCCTGAGTAACTATGTCCCATAAGTTTACTGAAGCTCCTTCCTACTTTTCTTTATGTTTATGCCTGTGTCCACAGACATAGACATAAAGTTACACTTTCTTATTGGATATCTACGTTTATCCAGTAAAGAGATGAATGACTTTGGTGTTGGGAAAACTAGTAAAGTAGTCTTTTTCAGGCTTCAGAGGCAGAAGCAGAGCTTTGCCGGAGCTCTAACTCTGCCCGGACTGCGCTCTTGCTTGCACATGTAACAATTGCTCCTAGCGAGTCAGGTGGCACCTACGATAAAAAAGGAAGTGGGTCTTGGAATTTCTTGAGCCCTGGGGACCTGGCCAGTCCCCCAGGGTCTAGAAAATCTTGTGACTCACGTGGCGAAACCAACAGCATTGTTAAAGTGAATCGAACTGCATTTTTGCAGGCAAACTTGTGATATCAGTTTGCGGCCTGGAATTATAAATGGAAGCCCCCAGAACTTCAATCTGAACTCTCACGCATGGGATGGATGCGCCACTCGGGACCCTTCCCAAATGGGGCTCCAGATTGCTGTCACTCAGGACATCCCAGCTGCTGTTTGGATCTGGAAGTAGGTGTCGGCCCAATTCGGTGATGTATACCCTGTTATGTCTCTCTAATATTCTTATTCCTTTCCTTCTAATGATTGTATATTAAAATTAAGTTAAATCACCCTTCACTAAATAATTGATTAAAGCTGTTTATTTGTGTGAGACGAGTGGTTATTTTGCCAGCGAATCCAACGAGCCTTAAAACTGAAAGCAGGCAAAATATTTGATAAAGATGAGGTGAGTTTTAAGCATGATTCCATCTATCTGCTTATTGTTTTATCTTAGAAGGGATATAACATTTCCAAAGAAAAGTTAAAATTTAGTCAAAATTAAGTGCATTATGATAATTTATCCCAAATAAATAAATTATTCACCTTTGAAGATTAGCAATCATTTACATCTCTCTTGCACTGTTTACTAAGAAACAATTCAGGAATGTTCCTAGACACACTGGCTACTGCAGACAATGGGTGTTCTACTTTTCTGAAATAGTCACACTTCCATATGACCTAACTGAGTCACGGTAACCAATATCTTACCCAGGAACCGAAATATGAATGGGGATGCTGTGATTTAGCATTAGCTTTTCAACACTCCCTCTTCTGGAACTTGCTAATGATCATAAACAATCAGGGTTTATTTTGACCCTCAGTTTTCCCAACTCAGAGGAAGTGATCACTAGATAATTTTATTCCATTCAAATAAAGGCCTTAATTTGAGATTTAAAACAATAAAAACTGAAGATGGATTTTGGTTGACCTACTTCTGTTCTTAAGCCTCTTTATACCATGGTTTCCAGGAGGCATAGAGAATGGGAAAAATCGAGCATGTTATGATTCAAAAATTGGCAAGGTAGATACCAAATGTCAGTAAGTTCATAGAAATTCTTACCCAAGGAGTTTGTGAGACCAAGAGTCATTGTTTCAAATCAGAGCAGCCTACACACAATATTAGCCTTTCAATGTTTTTTTTTTTTTTTTAGGGGAAGAATGTTGTACTTATATTCCTGCTTACTTCTGAGATTTTTAATATTATTAATAATATCCAGGGAAAAGAAACATGATAATTAAATATCTGGATAATATTCCTATATGAGACTCTGATAGCTTTTTTGGATTGAGAACAGCATCTGTAGTCTTAGATTAACTGGGAATCTTGGCTCCTGACTTGAGGTAGACTGAAAACTCTTATCATAATGTTTTCCTAAATATTTATCTGCATTTCATTGTTCACATGTGTAATCTTCAAATCTTTATATACTATTTATCACCTTGTCCAATTAATTATTCCAACATAGAAATATTCAACACAACACATAAAATATGCTAACATAATGGTTGAAACAGCCACCACTGGAACCGTGATGTGTATTCATTACTCTTCAAACCATGGTATGGATTGGACTGATCACTGTCCCAGTCCAATTCCAGCTTGGGATAAGAATGACTATAAGTGGAACTGAGAATTGAGTTGGTATGTTAACAAGATTTATTTAAGAATGTAGATCACCTATATCAACATGACATGATGTAGTTGTGTTTTCCAGCAAAATTTTGTATGAGAAAGACAAGACAATGAAAAACTTAACTACTTTTTAAGGACATTCTCACACATAGACTTATCAGATATAGTGGTCTACTGACTTGGACATCTTGCCAAATACTTAACTACAGCTTGCTCCAGGTTCACTTAAAGATGTTCTCTTTATTGTGTCCACCAATCTTAAACATTTAAAAACAATATATCACAAAATTTGCCTAATCTTAGTAAGTTCTCCACCTTGAAGCTTTAACCCACATGGGCCTAGATTGAAAAGTCCTATAAATTTCCCATTTCTTTCTTCGCCTTTTGAGACACTGTCAAAATGTCAAGAAAGTGTGCTCCCTTACTGAAGTAAGTTCTAATAAGTTTTTCACTTTATTAACAGGTCTTTCAATGATATTTTGGGTAAGTTCAACAGTTTCCAGCCATAAGAGACACTTGGAGAAAACATGGAATAGGAAAGCATGAAACATAAACTCTAATACTAACTTTCGAGTTCATTAACATTCTGGACCTCAATTTACTCATTTCTAAAGTGAGAGTCAGTGCAGACATACTTCAAGGAATTAATGACTAGGGACAAGGAATTTTCATGATCAGACACATAATGAGGTATATATATATATATATTCTCTAGATATCCTGTGTGCATTATAGATCCAATACTCATATTCTGATGGCTGATGTCTCACACTACATTTCCATTTCATATTTAAACCGGTTTTATTTTTGTGGTCCTCTGTTTAGTTCTTAACCATGATTTTACAGGATTTATGTACCACTTTCTACATTCTTAGTGTGAGTAAAACAGAAGGCTCATATTGTAAGCAAATATACACAAGTCATTTCCTTAACTGCTCTTTCCCCAAGGGAAAATCTTTTGCTTTAAAAAATTTTTAAAACACTTTATAAAAAAAATAACAAAATTTGACCTCACCTACAGACAACAATAATGGCTACTGTAACTTGCATTGAATTTCCCCAAAATCAAATCTTGAAAAATACTCTGGGACTCCTGATCTCTTGGAAATTAGGGACCTCTCAGGAGCACAGATAAAGTCTATTTTGATAGAAGCATTCTGTGAAAATGGCTTTTAAGTGTTTTTTCCCTATAGACTCAGACTTCATCATTCTTTTCTCCAGGCAATCAGAAATTTGAATATATACTTTTATCACATTGTGGTTGGGAATAATTTTCTTGAATATGTAAAAATTGGCAAAAAATGGTAATTATCCTATCTAAATTATAATTACTTTGTCAATCAATCAACTAAGTAAACAACTCTTACTGTTCATTATGCAGGTACAGTTATTATGAGTGATTTTGTTGGGAGACAAATAAATAAATTTTTTATTTACCACAAAGAGGTAACCACCAAGTTAGGAAGAATAGGGATATAAATAAATTAATTACTATAGTTTTTAGAAAATTTATAGTAATATAAATAGAACAGCAACAGAATATAACATTTCAAGAGATATAATAGTAAAATTAGAAAGTAGGTAGAGAAATTCCAGAATTGTGGATTAAACAGGTCAATGAGGTTTCATAAAAAAAATGTGTGGTGAAAATATTAGACAGAATTTGAATAGGCAAGGGAAAGTGCAAGCAGGGAATAACAGCATACACAGAACCACAGTTGTGGTCATGGTGAAGATAGCTCTGTAAGCAGTGGGTGAGTTCAATTCACTGTAACTGATAATATGGGCAAAAGTAAGATATAAAAATAAACACGTTAATTTTTTTCATTAGTGTAACATAGTGACTTTGTTAAGTCCTCAAATTGATATTTTTATATTGTTTATCATGGTTTTCTGTAGACCTATTTTAACATCAATGTTATTCTTATTACAAAAGTAATATGGAAAGATAGAATGGAAAGATCAAATAATATAGACATATATAAAATGGAAACTATAGCTTCCTGAATCTCAACAACCAAAGTTGCCTACTATTAATGCTTTGGCATATGGTATGTTAATATAATAGACATTTATCTATACAGACTACTTTATATATGTGAGTGGTTTTGTTATTGTTGTTCTTAACATTAAATATATTCTGAAATTACCTTTTTTCACCACATCTTCGTATGAGTTGTTCCAGTTTTTGCCTTTAAACACACACATATATACCAAATAGGATCATACTGCTCTGTATTTTCCCTCATTCACAAAATACATATGTAAACTTTTCTTTTGTCATCTTTACTCAGCTGCAAGAGGATTGCCAACATTTTAAAACAATTTTCTACGTGAACTTATATTATCCAATATTTCAATAATATCAGCAATGTAACTTCAGACATTTATTTTTGCATACTTGTGTGAATGTAGTAGAGATACATTTGTAGAAGGAGAATAGCTATTTAAAGATTACATATATTTTGAATTTGATTCCTGTAAACAATATATGAGAGGACCTGTTTCCAGGAATACTTTATGGCATTATTTTCTTTAATACATGCTGGCTAATTAATTGCTACATTTTGTTAGATGCTTATTATAAAAGAGGCCCTATTTTAATTGTTTAATATGGATTAACCCATAATACTCATAAAAACTCTAAGGTAGGTCATCTTTCTTCAGATGAGGAAACTGAAACACAAGAATAGTAAGAATTGTCAAAGTCACACAACTGGTATGTGGCAGAACATGGATTCTAGCCCAGTCTGTTTCTACAACCTTCCTCTTAACTACAATTCCACTATGTTGTTGACATGCAACCTCAGTTTTAAGACAAATGAAAAGTAAATGAAAAAATTAAATAATAAATCTAAATCCACTCCATAGATATAGAACCAGAAATTTGTCTCTCCAGTAAGAAGTGGGTTAGTTAAGATATAATTTACTACAAACTATATATTTTTTTAAATGACTGTATGGTATGAGTCAACACCATCTATCAAGACTATTGAAAAGAAGCATAACCAAAAAGCCATCAATGATGAACACACCTAGGAACAATCTTTAATGTTACAGTTATCTTATAAATCTAACATAAAAAGTTCCATAATGCTAGACATTTATAAGTGCAGGTATACTACATATGAATACATTAAATTATATTCTTATGGTTTGGGCCATCTCCGTTACCACAGTTATGCACAGATTTATTTCTGTGATCATGCTTTGAGAAGTGTGATACCAACATGTCACTACAGATTCATGCCCCAGGAAAATGTGCAAATGTGATTTTTGAAAAATGCAAATGAGACTCCATAATCCGTGCCCATCCATAAAGGAAGCTTGATTGAGCCTCTTTTATGCAACACTTTTGCTTGTTTTCCTGTAACATTAGACAATATTTAAGAAGCTGAGAATTGTTACTTAGGTTTCTGAGGAAGTGAACATGTTAAAGAGCAGAAGGTGAAATAAAAAAACAAGGCTGAGAAATTTGCCTGTCAAATAAGCATATGGCTGTCTATACACAGGATTTTCTGGTGTTGTTTCAGGGAGCTCCCTTATATCCTTCACCAAGTTTCATTAACTGTGAACATTTGCTACATTTACTTTACACACATACACACACACACACACACACACACACATATATATATACACATATGTGTATATATATACACATATGTGTGTATGTATATATATATATATAGAGAGAGAGAGAGAGCATTCATATATACATAATATACATATATATGTGAATATTTATTATGGGTTAGGAATAATTTGTTGCTTTGCTTCTGAATGCATTGAAATATTGAGTATACATTTATGGATATTGTATTTTTATAATATATTCAATATATAATGATGTATGTGTCTATATATTTAAATATAAAAATATATGAATATAAAAAATATGTTGTGAATTAGTCAGTATATTATAGATGCTTGAAAATGGAATATTGGTCTTTCATTTCTTGAGATCATTGTGCTCTCAGTATGAAACTTACACATTTGTAGAAATATGGCAGGAAAATACTAAGAAAATTTAAAACTTAAAATGACAACTTTGATTTCCTTGAGTCTCATTATGCATTTTGATAACATTTAGCATTTTCACACAGTTAATCCATAAGTTTAAAAATATTGTGAAAAGTGGAAGATAAAAACACTACAATGTGAGGATTTATGGTTGCTAATATTCTTGGCAAGTTTCTCACCGCAGGGTGTTGTATGATAGTGAGTATAAACATTTGGGTCAAAAATTATAGCATAATTAGTAACAACCACTTGTTGGAAACAAGGATTTGATGAGCCTCTTACTTTGCTTGTTTATAATATATTTTTACATGGAATTACATGTATTTCTGCACCATATGTTTTTGTGAATTCAAACCTGATTTCTGACATCTGTATAAAAGCAAAGGAATTGTTCATTGTGTTAGAGAGATTATTGACTGTTTTGCACAATAGCCTAACTTAACAAACAAAAAAAAAGGTAGTTAAGACATTATTCTACTCTGATATTATGTGGCTATGAAATTATGATGACTAGACACATAGAGGCCTTTATTTTAATTATGTTTATGCATTTAGTTATTCAGTCTCCATTTTTAGACAGCCTGTCCAATTATCTAATATTTTACCCCAATGACTACATCAATAGATGATAATATTATGCATTTTTTTAGAAAATTTTATTCTGTTATATATAAAATTTATTAAAAAGTTATAAGATGAGTACTAAAACCAAAATAATTTCCTGTCCCAATGTTAATTTGGGGATCAAGTAAAAATGTCTTAACTGCTTCTCCAGGAAATATCTACTCTAAGGAGGTCAGACTGAACCACTTATCTAGACTAATAACTTGCTCATCAAGAGCTATATTAAGACTTTCTTTCTGCTATGTTCACCAAACCAAAGTCATTTCATTATCAGTTCTTTCCAAGCCTAATCAGTTTCCCATCTCACATGACCTGTCATATTATTCACTTTATTCATCTATTTGAGACACTGCTAAGACTTGGTCCCTGTGGATTCTTCCTTACTGCAGGAGGTCTAGTAACTTTATCTATACCTTATCAATGGGCTTTTCTGGAAGCCTTTTGGGGAGCTCTCTTATTCATTTCACCCAGTTTCATTAACTGTGAACATTTGCTACATTAACTTTACAAACCTCTCTCTTTTGAAATTTTTTGTGAACCACTTGAGGTAAATTTTGGATATCATGCCCCTTCACTCCTTAATGATTTAGTGTATATTTTCAAAGAATCATCACAGTCTCTTACATATGACAGAACATTTTTCAAAATCAGGAAATTTAGCATTATTAAATTCCATGCTTTAATGTATACTCCATATTATAAATCTGCCTAAGGCAAATTTAAACCTGCATCAATATTATAAAGTATGTTACAGAGATCTGTTAAATTAGAAGGGTCTGAGTTTTTAATCTGTCAACTGAAGAAAAAAATACACAACGTGAGAGTTGTGAATTAAGTTTTATTTGGGGCAAAATGAAGACTATAGCTTGATGGACAGTGTCACAGATAGCTCTGAGAGACTGCTCCTGAGAGGTAGGGGGAAAGTCAGTATTACACATGATTTTAATGAAGGGGAGGTACGTGCAGTCAAGCATGCATTTTGGCAGAGGCTGGCTGCCAGTCACAAGAAGTTTGCTGCCAGTCATCAGGAGCAGATGTCATTATTAATGAATTTAGTGGTTTTCCAAATATGAGAAGATGCAAGAATTTGGACTCATAAAATTTCTTCTAAAATTATCTATCTGCAGGCCTCTTCTGCCAGTTTTTCCCAGATCATAGAGTGACTCATTCTTGATCTCTACTCTGAACTCTTTTCAGGATGTGTTGAAGGTCAGTGACTGTAGTGGCTACTAATTTAATCCTTGCAGAGGTAAATGGCAAGTGCCAATTTTTAGTTGGCCTATCCTACTTATGAGCTAACAAGTTAAGAGTGTGTGTGTGTATGTATAGTGTGTGTGTGTGTGTGTGTGTGTGTGTGTATTAAGAGTGTCTGCCTCTGACTCAGAGACTTACTCATTGCAAAATCAGCAGCTAGAGCAACAGTTTGAATCGGTTCCCCAAGCCCCAAACTCAGCAACATGACATGGTGTGAGACAGGTTGTATCTACACAAGCAGTGAGATGCATTATAGGAGAGTGAGCTTCAAACAAGGAAATCTTCTGGATACATCCTCCACTGCAGAGACAGAGAGAAGTTTTATCATTATTCTGGAATCTATTTGGGGAAGGAGAGAACTATATCTTTACTTCCTAAGTTAGTGAAGGCCTAAATTAGTTGTTTGTGGAAAAACTTAGCTTTTTAAAGTAAATATATCACACCTGTTTCTAGATATTTCCAAATGAATGCCTTACCTTTGAGAAAAACTGTGTATAACAGCAGTGAAGACTTCAGAGTTTCTATATCCATGGCATGTAAGAATGGTAATGTCGTTAGAAAAGAGAATAGGAGGCTTATCTTGATAAGGAATTTTTGGGAACACCCTTGTTTTTACCAAGATTTTAAGTGAGGCCTTGTAGTCTGATAATATTTTTAGAGGGGATGTCATCTCCCTTTCAAGCAAAATGAAGGCTTAGTTGAAATTTAAACAAAAGGAATTAAACTACCACAAAATATATAGGCCTGGATGACAAATACAACAGCAAGTTATTTTAATCAACTTTCTCTGTTTTCTGAACATTGCTATAAATCACCTAAAAGGAATAATGTGGCAGTTTATTATTAAAATTCATCTTTAAACATCTCAGTTTAAAAAAATGAAAGCTTCCAATGGAAAGAGCAAGTTAATCCAAACTGTAACTCACTGAGTAAGCTCAGTACTGATTCCTAGTAGCTGTAAGATATTTTCCCTTAATAGTGGAAAAATATCCTTTTCATAATAAACATACTATTGTCTCCCATATCATTGTTAACTTTATATAAATATTTTTCTTCTTTGTTAGAAAGGGGCTGAAAAAATAAAAATGTAAATGTGATATTTTTAGAACATTGATTCAATGATTTTCTATATATAGTTAGAATACATGTTTGGGAAATGAGAAAAAATATCCAAAGGTGAGAGGGTAAAAAAGAGATCAGTAAAAGAAATATATTGGAATTTTCTTTAGAAGGTTAGAAAATATAAAGAGAGACTTGATGCCCTAGAACTAATTAAGGCAGGAAAAATCTGGAGGTTTTGAAGCAAGCTGAACTTCACCAGGAGCAGTGTTTTTGGTAGCCTGAGGCAGATTAGCTCAAAGATGGATATAGGAAGAACTTATCTGGATTTGTAATATAGACAGAAAAGTTCCTGAAGAAGGAAAAGTGAAGAGGACAGTACTAAGAGTAAATTAGGGGAAGGTTGGATAGAGATTGTGTGTATGTGTATACGTATGTGTGGGAGTGTGTAATTTGTATAGTGTATTTGTTACCATAACAAACTAGTACAAAGTACATATGTCTTAAGAAAATAGAAATTTATTGTCTCACAATTTTGGAGGCTAGAAGTCCAAAATTAATATGTCAGCAAGGCCATGTTCTCTCTGAAATCTGTATGGAAGAATCCTTCCTTTCCTCTTTATAGTTTCTGATGTTTTGCCTGCAATCCTTTGAATTCCTTGGCTTGTAGTTGCAGAATATCAATCTATGCCTCAACAATTACATGACATTCTCCACTTATGTGTCTGTTTCTCTTCCACTCTGCTTCTAAGGACACCAGTCATATTGGGTTAAGGACCCAACCTACTCCAGTATGACTTCATCTTAACTATTTTTATTTCAACAATGCTATTTCTATATAACATAACATTTGAGGTACTAGAGATTAGGGCGTTAACATATCTTTTTTGAGGACACAATTAAACCTATAATATATGGGAAAGTAATATCCATTGATGACACGTCCTATGTTCTTCCAGTTACCACCATCAAAGCATGCTCATGGAACTGTTTTGATATTAGTGATTAGATATATAGATTGAAGACGTATTTATCAATTATCATTTTAAAAATGAACTAATTCCATTTGTGATCATTTGTTCTGTGAAATATCCCAAAATACATTAGTATACAAAGATATTCAATGCAACATTGCATGAGGTATAAAAAAAAATAAATGTAGAACATTAAGTAAAATTGTTAAACACGCAATATTATTACTGATATGAAAGATCTTATAGTCATTAAAGTGAAACTTAAAAAATAGTTGTTATCATAAAGATCATTTCTAATGTTATAATGTTTAGTGGAAAAAAGATTAAACTTATGTGCACAATATAATTCTACAAAGTTTAAAAATGAATGAAAAAATATGCTAAAATATTAACAGTACATGTTTTGGGGGGATATGGAGTACTTGATACTTTTTTGTATTTTTCTCCATAGTAATTTTCAATGAAAAGTATAAGGTATTGGTAAGAGAGAAAAATAAAATTTTGGCGGTTAAAATAAATTGTTTGTTTATTTTGGTTTTGGCAGTCAATCCATTGATCTTACCCATCTGCGTTTTCAAAACTTTAGACTGAATCTGTATGTTGCAGGTCATCTTTTCTTACACCTCTGATGATGACTTATTGCTTAGTTTATAACAAAAAGTTGATCATAGGCACTATGCTTGAACTGGGTGAAAGTTTATTTAATGATGGTGACCTGGAACATTTCAGAAAATTAGTGACTTTTTAAGTGAAAAACTGTGAGGAATAATTATGACCAAATATGTCTGAATGTGATTTTCACCCAAAGAATAAAGAAAATAAGGGGTTGTATTCCCCTTTACAAAATACATACTTCTTATGGTTCTATCATTCAAACCTACTAGACAGATACATTAAATTGGTGTTTTTATACTGAGAACATATTTTTCTATAACTGAAATTAAACAACAAATCCAGTCTATATCAATCCACTCCATGTATATCTGGATATTTTATTGAATTAAAAAATTGTTAAAGATATTCATGAACATAAAATAAATTAGTGCTAATAAGAAAAATAGGAGTCATTTGTCTCACTTTTATGCAGTATGTAAATTTGTTCCCCAGGCACAACCTTTTTAATTCTCTGGATGTATCTTCAGGCACTTACTTCCATTTTTCTAAGTTACTTGCTTACATGCTTATTTCTTAATTTAGATTGTAGACATCAGTCATTGACTCCCTATTATGTATGATAATTGAGGGTGTTGGCTCACTTTAATATCCTCTCCACACACACACACACACACACACACACACACAAATTTTACCTCCCCACAAAACATGAGTTATGCCATATTTTTAGTAAATTGATAATGAATATTTATATTATTATGACTATGCAAATAACATTCTCCTCTCAGTTGAAGAGTATATTATAATAATTTATTTCTTGTACATTTTCCCCAAAATTAATAGCTCTAGCTTTTTAAAATTTTCCTTGTTTTCTTTGTACAATTTACCAATTTTTTCCCAAATGCTCCAATGTCCATTAATATTTTTTCAAAACATTTAGTATATCAGATAATATATAAGTCCATTATCTCATAATGGCCTTCCTACTTTAGCCACCCATCATCCTGCCTAAAATGGATGTGCTGTCTCTAAGTCTGGTACTGGCTGCATCCAGGAGCCTTCCTTCCCTGGAGGAATAACAACCTCTGATTGCTAGATCTCTAATATTCCTCTTTGAAGATTTTTGTTTTCCTTTTTACTTTGAGAAAAATCTGAGAAATAGTGCATGCCGAGTAATCTCTTTTCTTATGAGACTAGTTCTTCTCTAAGAGAAATGTTTATTCTTTCTAGAAATCATCATCATCATCATCAATCATCATCCATCATCATTATCATATTTTGATGATTCCTACTCTATTCTTCTTTTCCCCCATCTGGGAAATCCCACTGGTCAGATTTTAGATCTTCTCTTTTGATTCTTTAGTTCTGTTATATTTTTGCTCAATATTTTCCATCACTTTATCTTTTTGTTCTAATATCTCAGACCTTTAATCTACTTTATATTGAACTCTTTCTATAATAGCCAGGATGAATGTTAGATGTGGAAACAAGCAATTCAAATTTCAGTAGTTTAACACAATAGAGATTTATTTTTTTATACAAACCAGGATGTTCCTTGTTGAGTAGTTTCCTTGGGTGACTGTTATAAGCAGAGAACTAGGGAGACATTTCTTGTACTTTGCATCTCTGCTGACTTCTAGGCCCCCAAAAACCTAGACATGCCAAGAGGGTAATGGCATATAGTACATTATATGGCCAGGTTCGACGTTTCTTGTATCATTTCTACCATTGTCCAGAACATAGCCACATGTTTCCAGCTTGAAGCAAGAGGATTTGTGTAATGTTGTTTAATTGACTGCCTAAAAAGATGAGAGCTGAATGCCAATAATATAAACAGTCTCTATATCACAGTAATTGCTACCCAGGTAGATACATGTTTCTTAGCCAAACTAATCTGTAAGTCAAACTACTTTCACCAATCCTGATGCATGTATAACAATACCATTTCTGAAATACCATAAGATTTCCAGAATCCATTCAAACACACTTACAAATAAGTAATTGTTTTATGTATTCACAGGGTCTTTTTCAAATGTGCTCACAAGGAATGTCCTCTCAGCTACCACATTGTATCTAATATAGTATTCTGTTCCTATTCTATATTCCTATTAAGTTCTATATTCCTATTAAGCCACTTAATTCCTATTAAGTTGCTTGTGTCAATATGTGGTTTGCTAGTTCTGTATAACTGCTAAAAGAATGATTATACCATTTCACTGGAATGTCAAAATTTCTAGGTACACGTAAATGTAAGTATCAATTACTAGTCAGACCCCATACTTACTATTTTCCATTCTCATAGTAGCTCCCTGAATAGAGTGAGCAACTATTTAAAAATCAGACATCCTTTACCATTTAAATATCTCTTCTTACCCTATTCCATTTGTTCATTTGCTTGCAGCAGAAACCAGCTCTGTGCAATTTGACACTGGTACTCTGGTCCCCGGAAATTGGTCCCCAAGTGATTGATCACTTGAATAAAAATGTGTCAACAATGGACTATCAACTGGGAATTTGAAATTGAAGCAAGAAAAGTTTAGCTTAGGTTCAGATATATTTTTGAATTGATAAATTCTAAAACTGACTTTTTTAAAGATACTTTCCTGCCCATGTGAACTTGTAAGTCAACAAGTTCTCTAGAGTTGAAGAAAAAGAAATAGTGAACCACACACAATATAAAGTTTGAGTGACTTGCTGGCTTTTTCACAGGGCTTTAGGACTTGATTTCAGTCCATTTGGAACTTCAGCCACATGCCCATTCTTATGAGACGTCTTCAAATGCTTCCTCCTACTAACAAGTCCCCTTTTTTTACCTGCACAAGTTCTACTGGGTTTAAATATTCATGATCATAAGTATAACTCCCATTTTCAGAGATCTAAAGCAAGTCAGAGGAAGATATGCTTCATTTTCAAAAATTACATAGCTTATGAGATGAGAGGCAATAAGAACAGCTTAGTCATTTTGAATGCAATGTTCTTGTTCTTTCTACCAAATAATACTGCATTCAGAAATATTTGACTTTCACAAAATTCTTAGGACATGTGAGATGAAGAAGGTAAAGACAATATATTATAAATTAACGCTAGTATATGTATGAATATTAGGCAACATTTGAATATTAGACAATTAATATATATTTATTTTGATTAAACCATACAATAAAGAACAGTAATGCTTGTAGGGAATATCTTCAACTGTATATTGAATTAGAAAATAACAAATTGTACTCCTCTGACAGTTGAGTATTTAAGGAGTTTGCCCAAGAAAGCTTGTCATCTTTGTTAAACTTTGAAACTAGAGACTGCTAATTTTTAAAGAATTTAACACATTAACAATGGGATGTTATAACACATCTTTTTAAGACATGTCATAGACAAGAATAATTATTTTTTCTTCCTGGGCTAATCCATTGTAAAATGACTATTATTTTAAGAAAATATGTAGGTGGAGAAACACAATCAAAATTAATTATGAGTAGATAGAAAACGTTTTGTTCATGATACAGTAATCATTTCTTTAGAAGATATCTTCTGAAAGATAAGAAGTAATGAGGCTAATATAACATTGTAAAATGTCACAGAGCATCTTTATCTAAAGTCAAAATTTGGTACCCAAATTTGGGTGACATATATTCTTATGTTTGTTTTCCTAAGATTATATGCAAGCGATTTTTTTTTTTAATCCAAAGGGATGGCTAGATAAAACATAATTAAGTAAATGGCATGGCTTCTGTTCTTTTATCTGGACAAGGCAATACTGTGATCCATCATGAAGAGAGAAGAGGTAGAGATAAAAACAGAAAAAAACTCCATTTAAGAGACTTTGGACACTGCCATCTGCTAAAGTGAAAAATTATGACATAGTTCTCATATAAAATAGCTTATTTACTGATATGTTAGTCTTTCTCTTTTAGGGAACAACAGGCAAAAAGTACAGTTTTATTAGAAGGCATCAGCACAACTGGTACTACTATAGTCTAAGGGGATTTTAGACTAGGGAACTTAACAAATGTGAGACAGAATGAGGATTCTAATAATCTGAAAGAACTTTAAGAAACCACCTAATGCCCTAGTCCCTCAATTATGCCTAAAGAGATAACACGAATATTGATTTTGATTTAATATATTCTCAAACTTTATACATCTTTATACATCCAGGAGTCATTTGGGAAATGAGATCAAATTGAAGCACAAGGCCACAAATTATTAGATTTAGTCACTTTTAAAATCCTATCTTCGGGGCTTCCCTGGTGGCGCAGTGGTTAAGAATCCACCTGCCAATGCAGGGGACATGGGTTCGAGCCCTGGTCCAGGAAGATCCCACAGGTCACAGAGCAACTAAGCCCGTGTGCCACAGCTACTGAGCCTGCACTCTAGAGCCCATGAACCACAACTACTGAGCATGCGTGCCACAACTACTGAAGCCCATGTGCCTAGAGCCTGTGCTCCACAACAAGAGAAGCCACCACAACGAGAAGCCCACGCACCGCAACAAAGAGTAGCCCATGCTCGCTGCAACTAGAGAAAGGCCGCCAACAGCAATGAAAACACAACACAGCCAAAAAAAAAAAAAAGAAAAAAATCTTATCTTGGAAATTTCATTTCCTGGTAAAACATTGGACTGAATACTTGCAATGACATTTTTCCCTCCCTCAATCTCTCACTTAAAGCAATAATATCTTATTATTTTTAATATTTTTAATGTAACATCATCTTATTCATCTTCATCCTATTCATCTTCAACTTCTATTCATGAGTTGGTACTAAAGTCAGCCATAGTCTGTAAAGCAGGTATTGAAGGCATTTGCCAAACCTCATGGATCTGAATATGAGAGTTTTCAGACATGTGTGGTTTGGGAAAGAGAAAACAAGATCCACATAAGCTTATGCAAGGTTTAAGATTTAAAAAACACCTCTTCATAAAACTAAATCCCAAATAGATTAGAAAAAAAAGTACCAACAAAAAATATCTCTCCACATGGAGCTTATATTCTAATGGGGGGGGGTACAAGCAATAAATAAAATAATACACAGTGTTCTAATAGTAATAAATGCTATGGAGGAATATAAAGCAGCAAGAGGGATAACAAGTATTATTAAGTTGACATGTTAAATAACTTGGTCAGAAAGAGCTGGCATACAAATGACACTTGAGAAAAGATCTGAAGTATATAAAGGAATGAGTCATGAGGTATCTTGGAGCTGTGTGTTTCAGGCAAAGAGAATAGCCAGTGCAAATGTGGAAGTGCCCCTTGCATTTTGGAGAAAAAGCAAGGAGGCCAGTATGACTGTAGAGTGAATAAAATGGTTATTACAAAGAGATTCAATTGAAGGAGTAACAGGGGAACAGATTGTATAAGACCTTTGATGTAAGGTAACCATATATCCAGTTTTGTCCAAGACAATCTTAGTTCACACCTGTTGACTAGTATAAATATGACTTGGGCCCCCTTTTCATTTTCAAAAATATCCCTGTTTGGGTAATAGATTATATGGTTACCTATTTGTAAGGCATTATAAAGACTTTGGTTTCTCTTCTGGATCATATATAAAGGCATTGAAGGATTTGATCTGGTAAATCACTTGATTTTACATGTATTTTAATAGAGCCACACTCATTTTTAAAAATAACAAATAGAGTGAAGCACAGAAAGAATAGACTTTATTAAACCAGTGAAGGCCATTGTGATTATCTGGGGTAACAGCAATGGGGGCTCAGATCAGGTTGGTTTTGGCAAGGATGAAAAAACTGGCTGGATTTCAGATCTCTTTTGAAGATAAAAACAATGGAATTTAGTAACATATTGGATGCACAACTAGAAAGAAAGAATAAAATCAAGATTATGCTAATATTTTGCCTGGTGAAGAGAACAAGTAGTGTTGCATTGACTGAGAAGGGTCAGAAGTTCATCTCTGGACAAAATAAACTTGCAATGAGTACAAATAGACAGTTGGATAAATAAGCATGGAGCTTTCAGAGAGGACTAGGCTAGAAACATAAATTGTAAGATAGCATCCTCTGGTTAGTATTTGAGCAATGAGATTGGATGAGATCTTCAAACAAGTGAAAGTAGATAGAGAATATAAGTGAACCAAAGGCTGAGATCTGGAGTAGGCCAAAATTCATCTCAAATATGAAGAAGACTCAGTAGAAAAGAAAGAGTTGATATTTCAAAAGAAAGTGAGGATAGGCATTGCTGGAACTATATTCTTCAGTAGGTATGACTACATGAGATTAGAATGAAGTCACCTAGCATTTATTTATGTTAACAGGAGATAAGGCAGGATACATGATAGCAATGACATGGAAGTCCAAAAGTCTGTTTTTGGCATCAAAAAGATAAAACCTGCATTGGTTAGGGGATTATATATAAATAAATAAATAAATAAACATACATATATATATATATATATATTTCATATACTTTTCCTTATTGCCTCATTCCCTCTCTTCACTTCTGCTGAATAAATATTTTCCTGAATTTTATGTTAATCTTTTATTTTTCTTACATTCTTTCATGAATTTCACCCTTTGTATATGTATCCTAATTAAAAATATTTAGTTTGGTGGGAGTAGGGCTATCTTTAGCCTGATCATAGTATAATCACCTTTACACAGTATCACACAAAAGTGATGTAATGTAAATTGTTGTAATGTAGATTTATCTAACTGTTACTCAATATCTGAGTCCCTCTGAGCCTGTTTTTTCATAATACCTATCTCAGAAGGTTGTTTCGAAAATTACACAAGTTACTGAACATAAAAAAGATTGCTATGAAGTACAATATAAATTTTTATTTTTATATATATTTATTTCATTACAAGTGATTAAGAAGAGAAAAACAATGAGTTAGTAAACTGTTTCATGGATGCTAAATAACTGCCCAAACTTTAACCCTGACTCCTTTGGCTATATTTTCATTTAACTTTAAAATCTGCTGGCTAGGTTTTCACAGATCATGTAAGGTAATTTTCTAAAAAAATTATCAAAACACCCCTTTATTAAAACATATCTTGACATTGAAATACCTTTCCACTAATTTGTCAATCTTCTTCTGTCACTTTATTCTGAAAGATGTTTTTCAAAGTCAGGCTTCCTAGTCTTTATGGCGGATTTTGCCCTATCAGTCATCAGCAGCTCTCCTCTTCAATTCAGTCTTCCTTTAATATAACTATTACCACCAAAGAGGCACAAGAATATATATATATATATATATATATATATATATGTCTACATATATGAAGATGTATGTGTATACTATATATATATATATCACTTTTCAGTTACACTAATTTATTTAGTAATTAAAAGGATGGATAATTCCGGTTTTTGTTTGTTTGTTTCCAGACTATCAAACAATGCAGGAAAGATATTGATGATCTGATACTCAAGATTGAGAAAAAATGGAGATTCAAGGATAAAAATATGAAATCAGGCATATACTACAGTGAGTAAAGAAGTAGTCAAGTGATTAATGAGGGATATGTATGTAAAAAAAAGTGATCTAATTTTTGGATGTTTGAATTAGCTTGGTAGGTGAAGCTTTTTTTTTGTATTTTAATTTTTATCTCAAATTATGCAAATAAATGTCATTGGACAAATTTATAAATAAACTTATCCTTACAGTTCTGAACTATATTTTTAATTTTAGTTTTCCATTGCAAAAATATAGGACCCATAATTTTTATAGACAACCAGAATATGTTAATATTATTTTCCCCTTGGATTTTTTTTTTCCTTCATGTCATTCAATATTTTTCTGAATTGTTTTATTTTGATTTCTTCTTTTTGGTGAAGGGGGGAGCAAATATCAAACATCTCACTTATCAACTAAAACGACACATATCAATTTAAAGAGCATAGTATTTTTGATCTGAAAAAAAAAGCAAAGCGAAATAAAACTAGGTGGCCATGTGAATGACAAGCAAGACCCCAAGACACCAAAACCAGTCTCTTTAGCCCTGTCATCAAGACATGAAATGATAGCATTCACTAAAGTGCAGTATCTGATTAATTATGCTGAAGGTATCAGTTAAATTAGATCTAGTCAAATAAAGCCAGACATGGAGTCATCCAATTTAGCTATTAAAAGGTTGTTAAGTACATTTACTAATGTTATTTTGTTTGAGGAGCCAGTTCTCCGTTCAGATATTTTAAAGTCTGAAATGTTTTTCCATTCATCCCTCAAAATGACAGAATGACCAATAACAGTAAAAAAAAAAAAAGAATCTTACAAAAGCAAAAACCATGTAAACAGAATCAACTGCCTTTGAAAATAAGGAACAACCAAATGTGATTACAGGTTGCTTTCCTTCTCAGCATCCTGGGTAAGACAAGTTCTGTCACACAGGTTTATTGATATCAGTTTGCTGAGCTTTTTAATATGTTATTCCATTTTAATGTTTATTTTATTATGTTTTAACTATAGCGTATTTTTAATATGAGACTCAGAAGGGGTCTTTTATAAATTAAATTATTAATTATAATAAAGTCATAAGGAAATAGCTGATAATGAAAGGATATATTAACAATTTATAATACGAAAAATTTATAGTTGTCTGTGGATCTTATAAAAAGATAAAGCACATTATTTAGAAAGAAAAGGCAAAGTGGATAGGACAAAAGGCCAAGAAGATAACTTTTAAGAATTGAAGTATCAAGGATATCAGGAATAACTACTATAGGTAACATTTCTAAAACCAAACCTTCAGATATCAAGGTCTCACTTTACAGGGCTAAACAAATGTCAAATTAAGCATCAATTACTAGCATTGCTTATCACACATATCTTTGTTTTTATTCCAAAGGTAACTTTAAAAATATATAAGTAGGGACTTCCCTGGTGGTGCAGTGGTTGAGAGTCTGCCTGCCGATGCAAGGGACATGGGTTCGTGCCCTGGTCTGGGAAGATCCCACATTCCACGGAGCGGCTGGGTCCGTGAGCCATGGCTGCTGAGCCTGCACGTCTGGAGCCTGTGCTCCACAACGGGAGAGGCCACAACAGTGAGAGGCCCGCATACCGAAAAAAAAGAAAAAAAAAAAAAAAATATATATATATATATAAGTAGGCACTGTCTGTACTCCCATTTGGCCTAATCTCTACTTTAGGTTCATAAACATAATGTTGTTAGTATAGCTTAAGTGAACAAGAATGGCAACTGAGTTAGCTATATCTCATCTAGAAGTGATGTGCTTTTTAAAAATATATATATTATTATTTAACTTTCAAAATGATTGAAATATTTTGTGTCTAGATAGGGAGGTCTATGGAGGGTGTCTTGGGCTGTGAGTAGCAACAGCCAGATTGGGGATAGCTAAGTCAACATTAAGGATTGGCAATGTCAAAAGAAGCCCTGAGGAGCCAGAGTTTGGATACAGGTAAATAGTGAGAATCATAGCATGAAGTGTAATAGACATTAGGCAGAGTGATAATAACAGACTTAGAGAAAGTTGTGAGTGCAATACAAATAATACGTCTAAATGGGAGAAAAAGGAGAAGAAATGGGATCCAGAAGAACAAAAGGTCAGTGCAAAGTAACAGGGCAGTAGTTAAAATGTACAAAGAATAAGAAAATATTTTACATTAAATGAACAATTTTTTTAAATCTTAGAATCACTTAGGGTGATTTTGGGTCCTAATGTCAGAAAATCTCCAAATTGAAATGGTTTAAAAATAAGCCATGAAGCAGAGTTATTATGTGCCACTTTAAGAAAGCCTCTAAACTCTGTTCTTTCTGATATATATGTTTATTATGTTATATATATAATACACTGAATATGTAAATATATAATATATAGAAATGCTGGATGTATACATATAATACACACACATATACATATAACCTTATGGTGAACAATGGCAAATGACAGTGAATCAAGTGTACTCAGGTTAAAGAAGGAAGATGTGCTGATTATCTTCACTTGTTCTTGTACTAAAGGCTCTGATAAAATGAAGCCCAGGGGAGTTTGGAATTTTCTTTGTAAAACAGTTTCCACAGGTGTCAATTAGTTATCTTTTGCTGGGAACTGCCAAAAAACCTGTTAATTGGTTTTATCTATTTGAAATTTCATTAAAAAGTTATTGGATCTATAGACTGAGACTAAAAGAGCTATTATATTACGTAATTTTAGGGCTATACTGAGAAAATGGGTTTATAACTTAACTTATTTTTATCATCTTCCAGGCAACAACCTTACCTCATTCAGCTTACAAAATAAGGTGCTTTTCCAAATACAAAATGTTATAGTTTTATAAGAAATTTTGATCCACACATGGATTTATACTACTAAAGATGCCGTTTTTAATGCTCTCTCAGAATTTTGTTAAAAATAAAATATTTAGTAGAAATTTATGAAAAAATTGAATGGGAAGAAAAAAGGAATAAAGTGGGCTCCATGCTTCTTATGATTTGCTGTTCAAGACTACCATCAGCGTCTAGTTCTTTCTCTTTGCTCTGCAGTTGTCTGTGTTGGCTTCATCCTATTGCTGGTCCCTGTCGTAGTCAAAAATGGCTGCCTATGACAACTGGAGGGCATACTTTCATTTATCATGTTCTTCAGGGAGAGAGAGACAGAAAAACAGCATTCTCTGAAATAAGCAACAAAACAAAACTATAGTAACAAAAATTCTTTCCTTCCACATGATTGGCGTTACATAGTTCAGAGGACTAAACCTAGACCAATAACTAGCCTCAAGGATGTCACGCATTCATTGGCTTGGACTTATTAGAATCACCCCTCTGAATATGGAGGTGAGGGTGACAATTGAAGAAAATTGAAGTTTTGGGAATATAGAGAAAGGGGGGAAATTATTGTATGGTCTGTAAAATATGAAAAATTGACTTGTTTGGTATGATATGAATGGGAGGAGGCATTTTGGCTAACTGTTTAATAGCATTTTCTTTGGAAAGTGATCAACCTGGGTACAAATGATGGCTCCGCCATTTTTCATTTTTGAAACCTTGAGAAACCACTTAGCCTTTCTATAGCTTTTTTCCTTCATTTATAGTAGGAATAATACCATTACCTACATCTTGGGGAATTGAACTATATAACGCACATAAAACACTGACATAAAACCATTCCTGGCCCATAGTAAATGAAAGGAACTTGTTTTTATTGCTGTTATTAACGTTGCTATCTTTTATTATATTTTTATTATTCTTTTTTGGTTTGTTTTTAGATAAACCCCTTGCAAAAGTGGAAATTCTTCTTATGTAGGGAAGAAGAGGTTCCAAAATATAGATGCATAGACAAATAAGGGAAGTTTGAAGAACAAATCACAATTAAGAATAGCTCCTAAATATTTACTAGCAATAGTACTATTTGAGGTGAACATGATGAAAAAAGGATTTCTTATGGGTGAGTATGGTTAAAGAGGTCAAAAACTGATCAGGACAAAGATGAGCTGTGAAAGATTATTAGCACATATCTGCTCCTTGTTACTGGGCATATGTAAGATGCTCTTTCTATTGATAAAATGCCACATCAGGTTCACTACATATTTAATATCACATTTACTGTATAAAACTATTTATCAGAATTTAATTTAGTTTCTTAATACCTACAAATCAATTTTTTTTAATTTAGCTTTGTGATCATTTTACTGGGGAAAAAAATTGACAAATAGAGACTTGAACAATTAATAAAAATTTTTCCCTCAGGAAAATAGTGTATTTGGAAATATTAACAAGTATTCCTAATATCTAAGAAAACTAGCAATTATTTTGCAACCACTGATGATTTCACAGAGCAGAATAAGGAGAATATGTGCTTAATTATGTGATGTAACTTGTTCTTGGCTCAGTGACTGGGTCCTGAGGGGCAGAAAATCATGCCACAGTAAAGCAATCAAGTTGCTGCCTAGTTAAAGAACTTAAATTGTATGGCTAACATTTCTCAGGACAAAGTTATCACAGCACACTTGAAACAGAAAAACAAAAATAATAATACCATTATAGTGATTGTTCCTGTGGAAATTAATGATATATGCCTAGAGATGTGTCTGAATCCAATGCCAAGTTTACTTTGTAATCATTTTATGAGATGGAGAAAACCTGAAGTGAAAGAACATCAGTAATTGCAAAGATAACTACAGATATCTACCTTTGTCACAATCCCTGTTTTTCGTTGTTTCTAGCAATTACTAATTAGTAACATTCAACAAGTTATAAGGGTAGAAAAAAGTTTAATTAAACTACACATGAGAGTTTATATTCATAAATAGTATATTTAGTTGTAGACCTATGTTAAGAACTGTAGATAGTTTTACAGTTTATTTAATCAAAAAAGCTTCCAAATGATTCAAACATGAGCGCTATCATACAGATCTCAACCTCCTACTGCTTTCAGTTAGTCTATATTTTACTATGTTCCAGTTTCTAAGTCATTTCATATATAATGTCCATATGCCTACAGAATGTAGCGGATGCTTCTAAGAAAAGCCACAGTAGAGGAATCATTTCATTTCTCCCATTTTAATGGGCAGAAAGAAGATTGCAGTGCTGCAATAAATGTCAAAAGTTCTCCTACAAGCCAGGACCCAAAGAATGTATCACAGTTTGTCAAGGCCGCTGAAGGCAATTACTTGTGCCACTTTTCTATTATAATAGCAGCAAAGCCTCTGCCAGGTCTCATGATCAAAAACACTGATTTATTCTTGTCACAGGCCTTCAGTCTTCCTCTAACTTTTAATTAATTTTAATTTTTTAAACTTAATCCCACTTACATTCTTCTTTGCCTTGTATGCCTTCTGTTATACAGAAGATAAAGCCGGTGCTGAACCTGATCACCCTCCTTGGCTTACATGGCTATGGCCATACTATAGGAAATGGGGGTGGGGAGTACTTGGCCACTGTAGATTGACACCACAATTGATAGCTCAATATGTAAATTAGAATTACTTAAAATGTGAATAGCTACAACAAACCTTCGTTTATAATGTGATTTTAACTCTATTTTAATTCTATATGGACTTGTTTAAACAGTTCCTCAGGGCTTCCCTGGTGGCGCAGTGGTTGAGAGTCCGCCTGCCGATGCAGGGGACACAGGTTCGTGCCCCGGTCTGGGGAGATCCCACATGTCGCGGAGCGGCTGGGCCCGTGAGCCATGCCCGCTGAGCCTGCGCGTCTGGAGCCTGTGCTCCGCGACGGCAGAGGCCACAGCGGTGAGAGGCCCGCGTACCGCAAAAATAAATAAATAAATAACAGTTCTTCAAAGTAGAATATACAAATGTCTGTTTACATAACCACATCCCCTTGAGAGACAGAGATGCTTAAAACCTTGAATTTTAATGAGACATACTTTTATTTAAATACAATAAATACAATGAATAAATGACTGCATGATAGAAAAGTGTCATGGTTGAATATGGAGTCAGGATTTTTATCCTGGTTTTGCCATTCACTATTATTGTAACCAAAAGCTATTTATATAACCTATCTAAGCTTTTCTTATGCGTAAATTGAAGAAAAACAATAATACGTATCTTGTAGTGTTGCTGTAAATATAAGAAAATTCAGATGGTGTGCTTAGCGTTCAGTAAATAATCAGTACAAATAATAATTGTTATTATTATAATTATTAAACTTACAGCTGTAAGGTTTTCAGTCTTGTGTATTTTTTTCAGCAAATGTTTAGTTCAGACTTGCTTTCTTTTACTAACTTATTTAGAGTTCATTTCTCCCTGTCATAGTTTGACTATGAGCTAATTCTGTAATAAACTTAATTGACAGCATTCTCACCCAAATATAATAAGTAAAATATAGATGAAATATTGCATGTAATCAATTTTAAATCAAAATATTATTTTGTTATATGCATCTCTATTATCATGGATACTTGGAGGTACCTATATATTTATCAATAAGGCAATATATTTTATGTCTCAAATATATTTGAATAAGCATGAATAACTTTTCATCATGAATGCTACACTAGACTTTTTATAACATTAGAATGATTAAATATATTTTCAATAAATCCAGAGTCCAATGATACCAGGTAAGTTATAAAGACTGACTAGCACATCTAGGAGCCTAAAGGGTTGATTCTCAGAATGACTCAACACATTTATTTTTCTGTTTGTGCTGTGTCTATCTAGAGGCTTTAATAATTAAAAAGTAAATAACTCCATAAAAATTTTGAACATCATAGACAATTATACTTCCAAAGATAAAAATTTATATATTTAAAGATTGAAATATTTCAATGTAAATATTTTAGTGAGAAGATCATAGGATATACGTATTTGCTAACATCTATCCTTAACCAAGTCAGCAACTAGGAAAATCTTATTCACACATTCAGCATTATTCCTGATTTTGGTTTTATCATGAGTCCTTATTATATTATAAATCCTAAATGTAATCAGAATGCTGCCCCTAAATTTAATTCTAAATCTGTTTCCTAAATTGCTCCTTTTCTAGATTACTAGAGCATCTGTGAAGTGAAATGTTACAGGAGACTAAAAACAATTTTGAGGCTATACAGTCACAAATGCGAATCTAAACTGTCTTCTCAGCCCTATCAGTCCATCAGACTCTTTCATAGAAGAGTGGGGTCACAGATTCCCAACATGGTTAATTAGTGTATCAGCAGTTGGCCATGATCCTTTCCAGTGATTATTCCAAAGATGACCTGATAAAATAAAATCTTACATAACACAATCATTTGCAAATGTCAGCATTGCCTCTTAAGTCAAAAGAGTAGGATTCTTGTCCCAGACTCTCACTTAGTCTTTATTCACGCATTAGGTATTAGTGAATGTTGCATTTGAGACACAAGCTCATGACTTCTTACTCCAGGGTCAAGACAGATGTGTTTAGTGTATTGTAGCTTACAAAGTACAGCACCTAATAATTATGTGGCTAAATATTCTAAGATTTTGTTTCATCCATATAAATAAAGTTAATAACACTTCTTAAAGTTAATTTGATAATTTGCATAATATATGAAAGAATGGTCTTAAATACAAAGTTCTATACACATGAAAAGTGTCCTTTTCTTGGGATATCATTTAGACAATGACATTTTGTATTGACAAACATAAAATACACTGTGATATAAAAGCTCAGATACCAAGAGAGGAAATGTCAAAGAAACAGTTAGAAAGCAATTTGAAATAGAATTAATTTTATTCTTCTCAAGTTCTTAAAATGATATCCTCTGCTTTTTATATATCTGACATTCTGCTAGCCTTCTTCAATTCATTCTACTAGGCAATTCCTTTGAAGTCAGATTATGTATTCCTTATTTGAAACCCTTATGTGTGTGTTAAGATGAAACATAGTTGCCTTTGAGAGTAAAAAAAATTAAGTATATATGTGTAATATATATGAAGGGAGCATAGTGCTAGATATTTTATTGTTGTTAAAGCTCTTTTCTCCTCACAGGGAAGTCCACTGTAACCGTTCCACAAACTCACAATGTCCACTGTAAGTTTGTGATAGACAAAGACAAAGACAGAAATGTCAATCAGATGGTCAATTTCAAATTTAGTGATTTTGTGTTATTTAAAGAGACAGCAGGAATTGTGACTTGGACACATGGCTCATTACACAGGAATTTCAGTCTAGCCTGTCCATGAACAGGTTAAAATCTCTCTTTTGCTTTCATTTATCTTTATACCTTCCCTGTTAAAATAAAAAATGCAAAACAGCATTACAAAAGAAATGACAAAACAAAAGTAAGTCATTATAAAGTGCGAACCAAAGGTATCCAATTAAGTATATGCACAAATTTTTCTAACAAGTAATGAAATTCTTAAAAACTTCTTGTGTTACTTAGAAACTATAACAGCTGCCATATAATAACCTCAAATCTAACAAATACTTAGCATTTTCCACATTACACTAGAAGTCAATATATTTTTAAAAAATAAGCTGAGTCGTGAACACTAAGGGTGAAGTACAAAATTGTTTTTGTCTCTCCAATCCGAGTTGTTTTATATATTAAATAAGCTGTAATAAAACATTCCTGTTATATTCATGACCCCACCTTTATTTGTTTTTATTTAATGTCATAAAATGATGTTTGGCTTAAGTGTTCCTCTGTTACATGCACTATCCTGAAATCCAACCACAAAATACGATTTGAACTGTGACTGTCATGCTTTCTATTTTGAAGATAACATTTACATTAATAGTATATACAGCATAAATACATACTGGAAAGAAGAATTATAAAGAATTATAACTACTCTCTGATTTGGAAACGATTTGTTTTTGCTCTATCTTTTTAGAATTAAACAATATAGTTTTGCCAGCTTTTGAAAATTTACACAAGTGAAATCATGCCATACTTTCTCTTTTGTGGCTTCCAGAATAGTATTTCATTGTATTAATATACCACAATTTTTTTTTTTTTATCCCCTCCACTGCTTCCACTGGATGTTTGGGTTGTTTCCATTTTAAACCTATTATAAATACTGCTTCAGGCCCATTATGTACGCTTATTGGAAAATGAGGTTTTATGGGATAAACCTTAAGAGTGGAATAGCTGAGTCATAGGTTACACATTTCATCTTACTCAGATATGTCAAAAATGTGTGCATTTGTGTGTGTTTGTGCATTACAAAAGATATATGAATTCCATGAATTCCCATGTTTACTAGTTCAGAAAGTCTTGCTTTATCATTATGATATGCTGAGTTGTATGACTTATGTACTCTTACATTACTTAAGTAATACCATTTTTAAAGTTTTTATCAGTCTTTCCTCATTTTAATATTTTTTCTTGTCTTCTCCCCTTTTAATATTTTCTAGTCTCAGGAAAATAATGATATTACTGACCTTTTCAATATTTTCTTATTAATAATATCTTTCCTGGGCCTGTTAATTAAGCGTGTATCGAATGGACAAAGTGTAAATAAGTAAATCTCCTTTTTCTAAAGAACTCCAGAGGTTTACTCACAAGATATATAGGAATGGAGAGAATAAGAGAGTTTTTGTTCTTTCATTTTGCTTGAAGGAAGTAACCTACCATCTATTAAAAGTACTACATTTTTTTAAAGTGCTTATACCATTTAATTAAGATTGTTTACAAATATGATAACAGAATGGCTACAAAGTGATTTTCTTACTTTAAAAGCCATTGACACATTTGGAAATGAGAGAATTACAGTAGTTGTGAAATGGGCAGTACTCAGTGAACAACATCAGTTCCCCTGTCAGCCCTTCTTTATTCCCAGTGTTTAGACATGCGTTATATTTTATAATCCGTATGTACCGTTACATGTTTTATTGTAAGAATTGAGAGGGGAAATCATCCCTCAAAGTCCCAGTCCCAAAATCACAAATAAATCTTTTGACTTTCTCATTCATTTAGATTTCTAAATTTAAAAGGATCGGAGAAACTGGTTTTTGAATGAGAACAACCATAATAGTATTTTTATTGATGGTTACAGTAGAATAGAGTCAAACACACCTGAAGCCACATTACTGTGAAAGACAAACATCTTAATTTTTGAAGGTCCTCTTAAGGAAATTTAACTATGGTGTCTCAGTCAAGGTCTACTTCAGAAAAATGAAAATGATGACATGTATTTTAACAAATAGGACTTATTATAAAAAATGTTTACACATGTATTACCTTCAAAAATGGAATAATGAAGTATCACAGAGATGATAATCATATGGGATAGCCACCATTCCTACAACTGTGGGAACAAAGAGAACAAAGGATTTTGAAGCAGGGCACCCACAGGGCTGGGACTGAGATCTCTGAAGAACAGGTCCTCACCGGCTGCACTAATATCTTTGAGATTGGAGGAAACACCAGATGGAACCAGGGCACGAATTTCTAAGAAGAAGGCACTGCTTGGCTTATACTAGTAATTTAAGAGGCACAATGTTGCTGATTCTGGTAGTGTGAAAAAAAAGAATCCTGGAAATTGAAACCAATGGCTGTTACTGGAATGAACAGCCACTGCCTTGGTGCATAGTTATTGCTTCTGAGAAGGTTTCAGGAACAGGAAACAAACAGAAAGGCTTCCTCCTCAAGCCTACTAATCTCGTTTCCTAGCACCTCCCAAATGGCAGGGTAAAACAGGGAGCCAGCCTGCAAAGGTGAAATGTGGTTTGCCAAGTCCCTGCCCTAGCATCACAAAATGCCTAGAAGAGTGGGTTTGAAGCTAAAAGACAATAGCTTAAAAACAGGCACACATGGAATTTCATAAAATCCCTCATCCCTTAACTAATAAAAAATGTATAACAAACATCACCTGATGAATGGACTTCAATTTTCTGAAGGATAAAAAGATTATGTTTTCTTGTGTGTTTGCTATTGGCTTTGAGTATTGCTTCTCCGAAATGATTAAAAGACACCCTTCCCCTAAAAAGAAGCAATGGATGAGATATGGAATTCAATATATTTCAGAATGATCTAAAAGAAAATATATTTTTATTTTACACACATACATGTAGTCCCTGAAAGAAATCTATATGTTTGCAGAACAAAGGAAACTGTAAACATTATGAAAAGACAACCCTCAGAATGGGAGAAAATATTTTCAAGTGAAGCAACTGACGAAGGATTAATCTTGTATGTCAAAATATACAAACAGCTCATGCAGCTAGATATCAAGAAAGCAAACAACCCAATCAAAAAATGGGCAGAAGACCTAAATAGACATTTCTCCAAAGAAAACATACAGATGGCAAAGAGGCACATGAAAAGATGCTCAAAATCACTAATTATTAGAGAAATGCAAATCAAAACTATGAAGTATCACCTCACACTGGTCAGAATGGCCATCGCCAAAAATCTACAAACAATAAATGCTGGAGCGGGTGTGCATAAAAATGAGCCCTCTTACACTGTTGGTGGGAAGGTAAATTGATACAGCCACTATGGAGAACAGTATGGAGGTTCCTTAAAAAACTAAAAATAGAACTACCATATGATGCAGCAATCCCACTTCTGGGCATATACCCAGAAAAAAAAAAAATTCAAAAAGATTCATGGACCCCCAAGTTTATTGAAGCACTATTTACAACAGCCAGGACATGGAAGCAATCTAAATGTTCATTAAGAGAAGAATGGATAAAGAAGATATGGTACATATATACAATTGAATATTACCCAGCCATAAAAAAAAATGAAATTGTGCATTTACAGAGATGCAGATGGACCTAGAGTCTGTCATACAGAGTGAAGTAAGTCAGAAAAAGAAAAACAAATATCATGTAATATCGCTTATATGTGGAATGTAGAAAAATGATACAGATGAACTTATTTGCAAAGCAGAAATAGAGACACAGACGTAGAGAATGGACATACGGATAACTGGGGGTGGGGGGGAGGGGGATGGGATGAATTGGGAGATTGGGATGGACTTATATACACTACTATGTATAAAATAGATAACTAATGAGAACCTACCGTATAGCACAGGGAACTCTACTCAATGCTCTGTGGTGACCTAAATGAGAAGGAAATCCAAAAAAGAGGGGATATGTTTATACGTTTAGCTGATTCACTTTGCTGTACAGCAGAAACCAACACAACACTGTAATGAGCTACAATCCAATAAAAATTAAAGAAAGAAAGCTATATGTTTACTCATAAATATAGGTGGTTAAATATAGAAAATAGGAAAAAAGATAACACAGAAGCATTTAGTTTTGAAATAAAAAGTCTTCTTAAGTTTGTGATATAAAGGTTGCTTCTACATTCATGCTATCATGATTATATTGGTATTATTTTCTTACTAGAATGATTAAATATAATTCAAATAGTAAAAGAGCAATGGCTCATGCTCTATTGTTTAATGCATCATCAAGGTGTCATTTGTGTTTAAACTGATAAATTCTATCTGCCAGTTGTTTTATTGTGAAGTATAAAATCTCACAAATCAAAACTATTATTCTAATATGGAAAAATTATTTTTAAAGAGTATGCGGATGAAAACAAAATTTAGTATAATTTCATCTTTAAGGAATGCATGGAATTGTTAATAGGAACATTGTGATGCTCATAGTTATTGGTAAAGCTTGGTTATGGAGACATGGATTTTTATATTATTACTACTATTCTCCACTACATTCATTCATTCGTGTCTGATATATATGTATAATCCAGGCATAGTATGAATTTTAAATTATTTTTGGATTTATTTGCATATTAAATGTGGGTCTTCAAGAAATGATGATAGTCATGTACATCACTTGGAATAAAAGTATTAAAGCAGTGGCATGATTTAGACAAGTTTAATACTAACAACTCCTAAATAAATAAAAGAATTTCTGACACAGAATTTAAATTTAGGATTTAACTGTCGGTTAACTTCGAATTAACTGTCGGTTTTAGGTACACAGAATGGTGTGGCCAATTTCAAGGAATAGGATCATTGCAGAAGCCTTACAAAATTGTCCTAGGATTATCCAAAAAATATGAGTCCTAGCCATGGCTCCTGATGTAAAACTAAAGTAATTTACTTAGGTAATTGTTCTTGGTCAAATATTGCTAGATTTTTCCTTCCTCACCTTATGAAAAACACCTTAATTTCAAAATAAGATTGAATGCCATAAATCCTTGTTATTTTAAAGTAACCACTTTGCTAATTTGACTCAAGCCACATCTATGCTACTTGCTTCCCTGAGGCTTTTCGTCCTCTCCTGGGTGACACAACTGATAGTCAGCAGCTAGCTGAGCAGATGTTGTTCCCCAACAAGTACATGATTATTTTCTTCTGAGAGTAAATATTCCCATGTGTGTACCCTCCATTTCTGATCAGTTTCCCAGTTATATAAACAACAGATTGTGTTGTTGTTTTCTTAGAATATAGACCTTTAAGAGATTTCCACACAAGCATGTATTTTCTAAAAATTGTTGGTAACTAAGACAAGCTCTCCTTCACTCTTCACTAATGTTCTCATTCTACCTTTTAAATCTGGCTCTAAAAAATTATTTGGCCTTTTCGATGTTTCAGAATGAATTTTGTTTAATTACATTATCCAATCTTTGTATATTTATTTTCATTTTAATTGTTTTATCTTGGGTACAAATATATTACTTAACTTTTCTCAAAACTCAAATGTTAACATACTTTATCTTGATTTTTACTGGGAAGATAAAAAAAAGCTAGACTAAGGATTAATATTAAATTCAGTTCATATAATTTCCCATATGATATTGTTTTTTTTAATTTCCTTTAATTCTGAAGCTCTAAATTCTATATCCTAAGAAGACTAGAAATTGAAATGCAGGGATTTCATCTCTTGGTCTCCTAGTTCAGAAACTTATTAGACACTCTTGCTGAACCCATAATTTTTTACTGCTTCTTACTAGACACATAAAAGCAAGCTCCTACTCTTATGCCCCCAAAATTAGAATAATAAATAATAAAACTTAAATTTCCCTTAAAACAAATGGAAGGAGAAAGTATTCCATGTGTGTGCTGTATTTCATGGCATCTCATCAAACACATCACCACTCATCCAGAGACTGTGCAAAAATTACACATAAATTATGGGAGTATAGATTTAAAATGAATCTTCCTCCTTCTTACTTACTTTTCAAATGACAAGATCATATCCAGAGAGGAAATGATACTTTTTCATGATCACACAGTAGTTACTAACAGGACAAATTCAGTATAACATAAACTTTATTAAATCGATTATTTTAATTTTGTGTTTACTGTTAACTCAATAAAAATTAACTTTAAAATGTCTCTTGCGTTAAATCCTCTATAATAAAGTGCATTTTTTAAAAATCTTTATTGGAGTATAATTACTTTACAATGGTGTGTTAGTTTCTGCTTTATAACAAAATGAATCAGTTATACATATACATATGTTCCCATATCTCTTCCCTCTTGCATCTCTCTCCCTCCCACCCTCTCTATCCCACACCTCTAGGTGGTCACAAACCACCTAGCTGATCTCCCTGTGCTATGCGGCTACTTTCCACTAGCTATCTATTTTATGTTTGGTAGTGTTTATATGTCCATGCCACTCTCTCACTTTGTCACAGCTTACCCTTCCCCCTCCCCCATATCCTCAAGTCCATGCTCTAGTAGGTCTGTGTCTTTATTCCTGTCTTACCCCTAGGTTCTTCATGACATTTATTTTTTTCTTAGATTCCATATATATGTGTTAGCATATGGTATTTGTTTTTCTCTTTTTGACTTACTTCACTCTGTATGACAGACGCTAAGTCCATCCACCTCCCTACAAATAACTCAATTTCAATTTTTTTTATGGCTGAGTAATATTCCATTGTATATATTTCTGGCAGTTTGCTCAGAGTGGTTTCAGAATATAACCTGTAATCAGTGCTAAGCTTGAGATAATACAACATAATCAAATGTATTATGTTTGCATATGGGAGTGCATAGTTGCAGATGCAGACATCTGTCTATCAATTGTTAGGTGTTTCTGAGCCACTTGAACAGGTTGAGATGCTGAGTAGTTTCCCTATGATGGGATTTTAAATGTCCAAGAAGAGAAACTTGCTCCCCTTTTCACAAGTAAGGCTTATTTACCTTTTGGTACTCTTATGTCGATAGTTACCAGTTTCTTTAGTCCTAAGCTTTGACTCCTTTGAAAATTTAACTATCCTTTCAAAAGTTATTATGTTAAGAAAATAAATTTTGATAGCATCACATCTTAGTGGTATAAATACCTTACTTAGGAATGAGTTTTTGTAATTGGGGAATTGACTGACTTCAATCTTTAAATAATTGTAACAGGAGAATAGAATTTGTACCCAGAGAGTGAAGTTTAATATTTGACACAAATAGATTTCTTCATAGTTATTTGTTTTTGTTTGTGTGGATGTGGTTTGTTTGTTTTATATTTTTGCCATAAAAACCAGGGGAATAAACTTGGTAGTCAACCAGACAAGGGGGTTTGCCTTCTCTTTGTCAGACCTCAGGGCTGGGGCACCCTGTATGTGGCTTGAATATCTCACTTCGCAAGTAAGGTTGCTGTAATCTCACTTTTCATGTGAGGTCCCTCCCAGGGGCACAGGTCCCAACTTGATCACTACTCTTCCCTTCCTACCTGATTCTGCATGAATCTTTCTTACAGCCTTGGTTATACAGGAGTCTTTCTGCTTATGTGCAGTTAGTTTTCAGTGAGAATTGTTCCATGTGTAGATGTATTCATTTTTGATGTGTTCATGACAGGAGATGAGTTCCACATCCTCCTACTCCACCATTTTGATTTGACCCCTGAAGCTTTATTTTTGTTATTTGTGTCTAATTACATGTGTTTGTGGAGTGTTTTCTGCACAATGTCAATTTTTTTTAATGTTTTGAGTCATTTAATAATTCATGTGGTCTGTCTTGGTGAATATTAGATGTGCTCTTGGTAAGAATATATATATTGCTGTTGTTGAGTAGAATGTTGTATAAGTGCCATTCAGGTCTAGTATAGTCAGTGGTATTATAGTAGTATTTTCTATCCTCACTGATTTTCTATTTACTTGTTCTATCCATTTCTGGGAAAGAAGGGTTGAAATTTGAGACTATAATTATAGACATTTTATATCAGTCCTTTTTCTGCTTCATATATTTTGACACTCTGTTTTCTGATGCAGAAACATACATTTTTGTTATCTTGATGAACTGACAATTTTATTACCATAATATATTATTCTTTATATCTGGTCATATTCCTTTTTCTGCAGTTTATGTCCTATGATATTAACATTAACATAGTCATATAAGTTTCCTTTTGAGTAGCATTTGCACAATATATATTTTCCCACCATTTTATTTCGTACATCTGGAAATATAAAGTGTGATTCTTTTGGAGAAAGTAGAGATGTGCTTTTTTAAAATTAATATTTATTCTGGCAATTAGTACCTTTTAACTTTGGTATTTAGTCTACTTAAAATCAACACAACATTGCAAAGAAACCATACACCAATAAAAATTAATTTAAAAATGCATTTTTGCTAAGGGAAAAAGTCAATATAACTATCAGTATGGTTGAGTTGCATTCTATCATTTTTTTGTCCCCAACCATTTTCCCTCACATCCTTCCTTCTTTATGATGAATTGAGTAATATTGGTATTCCATTTGGTGTCCACTCTTGATATTTTGACTACACTTCTTTGTTTTATTTCTTTTTAGTGATTGCTCTAGGGCTTATAATATGCATCTTTGACTTACCACTTTCTATATTGATATATTACTTCACATGTAATTTAAGAATGTACAAGAATATGCTTCCATTTTTGCTCCTTCTTCTTTTAGATAACATGAATATGTACCTTCAGTATATATTATAAAATCACAAATTTTCTTGTTAAGTTTTGTTTCACACTGTCAATGATTGTTTTAGGTCATGAAAACGAACCAAAAAAACCCAAAAAACAAAACTTTCTGTTTATACTTATCTGAAGAGTTATTATTTCCTGGTTCTTTGTTTCTTTTATAGCTCACTTTTCTGTCTAATATAATTTCCCTCCATATGACAGAGTTCCTTTTTATTTACTTGGGAACAGGTCAGCTGAGAATAAATTAATTAAGTTTAGTAGGTCAGAAATCAACCTGGTTTTGCCTTTATTTACAGAGAATATTTTAGTGGATAAAGAATTTTAGGTTGATTTTTTCCCCTACATTTCAAAAATGCTGTTCCATTGTCTTGAGTTTTACAGTTTCTGAAAAGTGTGACATTCCTATTATTTGTTCCTCTGTATGTATTCATTCTTTTTTTTTTTTTTCCAGCTGCTTTAGGTTTTGTTTCACTAATTTCAGCAAATTGATTAAGCTATGCTTCAGTGTGCTTGTATTTATGACTATCCTTCTTGGATTTAATTTAGACTTTTGTATCTGTGGATTTGGAGTCCTCATCAAATTTGGGAAAAATTACTCATTATTTTATTAAATATCCCTCCTCTCTTTTGGGGGGCCAGAAATTACATGAATGTCAATCAACTTTATATTTGCAGCTCACTGAAGCTCTTAAAAGAATTTGGTTTCCTGTTGTCCATTTTTTGCGCTGTCCTTTATTTTGGACAGTTGACATTGTCTTCAAATGTTCGAGGTCATTGCTCCTTTCTTCTTCAGTGTTAAAACTTCTCTTTTGATGTATCCGTGTGAATCTAGGGAGCTGTGAACACAAAGTGCTTCCACTTGAAGGAGATGGAGCTAGAGCTAGAGCTTGTCATCTTGTTTCCTAGGATGTTTCAGGTTGATTTCTGAGCTGCGTAAAGACAGTCTTTGAGATTACTGTCAGCATACCTGAATATTTTGTAAAGTATAATTTTAAAACTTTAAAGACTTCCCTCTATAAATTGTTAGACATACACAGATTTTATCTTTCACTATGCATTTTAAAATACTGAAACAGATTTCCACTGTATTTCCATAGGACAAAATGATTCTGCTTTTACTAGAAAAAAAAATTCTCATTACCTATCATGTACTAATCCAAAAGACTGAAATTATAATAAATATAATTGTAACAAAGTAATCAACTTGTGTTTCACTTAGAAATCTGAGTGAGTGCTTGTAAAGTGACTGCCATATGGTTAGATTTAGCAGAAAGCAAAGCACATGAATACAAATAAATTTCTATTCAATATAACTCACATCCCTTCTTGACCACCTAATATTGACAAACATTATCATGTAAATTAACATGATCCAAAAATATGGCATATAACTTTAAGAAGCAAAGGTACATAACATTAAAATTTTGCTTAATAGTCAATGTTTTAATATTCCATTTTATTAGGAACTATTTATCTATATAATGATTATCCATTAATTAACCCAATATTTTATCATTCCAAAGTTTTAGCTTTTAAGTTATTTAAGGCTCTTGGAAATGTTCAAATTTTTAAAATATGACAATTAGTGCTGTAAAATTTTTGTCAAAAGTATGGTTCAATATAGTTCATTAGAAATTTACCAGTTTTATATTCTAAAATGTTAAGGAAGTATAACATTAGCTTATTTTATCCATTTTATCAGTAAACCAATACAATATAAGATGTTTAAGAGGTTCAGCTTAATTGGGCCAATAGTATAGTTTGATTGGCTTTGTCAAGTTAGTCCATGCTGCTATCTTGTTTGAACTCTCAAAATTGCTAAGCTATAAGTTTCAACTGGTGAAATCATGATTTTTCAAATATAAAATGCCATTTGTCAAATGTTTCTTTCAACACATTAATTAATAAGGAAAGAAGGAAGATGTTAAGATGGATTCAAACAGCATTTAAAAGCTTAGATATTTACAGAAAATTACAGTAAAGAGGTGCTACAGTTCACAGAAAAACTGGGTTCCTTGCCAGTTTTTAAAACTTACAAGGTGTATCTATAATGCATTGAGATTAATTTTATAAAATATATTTAAAATCAGTCTCACAGTTATTTTATATTAATTTGGGTTACATTTGATAATTCTACAATATTGTAGAAATTGAAACTCATATCCTTGTGCAATTTTACTATTTCCATTATATTTCCCAACTAAGAACTGAGCAGTAGAGTTCTAAATAAATATTAACAGTGGAATATATTTTCAGTTTGGGGGGGTGGGATTGGGATGGCTAAGAAATGCAGTTATTTATCATAAAATAATACTGCAAGATACTGAAATTTTAAATATAAATTTTGTTGGACTATTTCACTATAGTTTAGGTTTCCACAAATCAGAGTTCCATGAAAAGGAGTCAATAAATTACATTCGAACAGCTAGTTCTATGACGTATTAACTTGTAAATTATGTTTTGCTGAAACACAACCGTGTTCATCAGTTTACATATTGATTTGGTTACTTTCTCACTACAGTGATGAAAAACCATGTGACTTGCAAAGGCAAACATATTTACCACCTGGCCATTTACTGAAATAACTTGTAGATAGCTATTTTTGAGGAGAAACCTTATTGTTGTTTTTATTTTATATCTTTACTAATACATACATAATATGAAGCAAGAGGTAAAACTCCTTTGAATTAAAAAAAAAGCAATTTGAAATACAATTTATGCTTGCTGTGAACCTTTTCTCACTATTAGCCCCAAACTTTTCAGGATATGCTTTCTCACCCCTCTACTCTGTCATTGAAGTATCTGATTATAAAATTATAAGTCTTAGAATATGTTAATATTTTTGCACAATATAGCTTATGAATGCTTACTTAATGCTTAAGGAGGAAGTTCTGGTTAACACAACTGCATGTGAAATATATGACACTAATATATTCAGTCTGGGTCCCATAGCCAGGGTAAAGTTGGCATTTGCTTAATGTTATGGTAGGGAGCACAAATCAGATAAGAAATCCCATGTGATTCATAAGCAATAACAAGATGACCTCAATACTATTTTTATTTTCTCTACAAAATAGTCTTGATAATAGAAACTTTCTAGGCATACACAGATCAAACAAGAGCAATCTCTGCAGGACAAAATCAGAAGCACACTTTTCTTACATTTTACACTTTAGGATGACTCCAGGATTTAGATTGTGCCTGTGATGGGAGAAATTGTGTATGAAGGATGCATACTTGGACAATATTATAAAGCATTACTTACAGCTAATTTATACATATATCTGTTCTTTACAAGAAAAAGAAAATCTGGAAATAATATCAATATTGCCATCAAGGTGCAAGGACAAACCATGAAAGTTAAAATATAACTTTACCAGTTATAATGACAAAATCATGAAAGAAAACTTACAGAATAACTTTTACAATCTAGAAATATTATTGAGAATAAGAATCTCTAGAACTTTACAATGCAACTTCAGGTAAGCGTTTATTTTTCATTTATTTTTTGCAAGGCATTCAAGGAAAAAACTAATTAAAAATGATAAACTGACACAATTTCTTCCAAGTACATGTTCCTTTTCATTTAATATACTCTGGAAATGAATGATCTTGGTGTAAATAAACTATAATGATATTTTCCTATCAGCTTCATCTTAGTGTTTTTGGTTTCTCAATTACTGGTGATGGAATTTGCCTAAGTTGACCTGTAATTAGAGCCAATTATCATTGCCAGCTTATCATAGCGTGCATTAAAAGGCACAGTCTATTTTTCATTGAAAGCAGAAGAAAAGACTGAGAAAATTTTATATTCTATACTATAAGTCATAACGATATCCACTCTTAAAATGATGCCAATAAATGCCATGGTATAGTATGGATGTAACTTGTTTTTAATAAGACAATGCAAATATTTTCTTTCTGTTTCGCTGACATGACTTATTCTTCATAATTCCTTTCTGATATATTATGACCAAATCGAAATGATCAGTGAAGTGGAAATATAACCACCAGTGGATGGTTGTATAATTATTATCTCTAGGTGATCATTTTAACGTTAGCCTGAGATTACCATGTAACCATAATTTGTAACTAAATGAAAGCAAGCAAGCCCTCCTGAGGTTTCCTTAATTATTGTCTAATTATGACCTACTGAAAGTAGGTTAAATGAAAGAAAAAGAATAGAAGATATTATTATTACTATAACAATTATTCTATTAGTTATTTGTTTACTTTATCAATAATTTAAATCAAACTGCACAGATAAATTCTAACTTCATTTATAGAGTTTATCAAATAAACCATAATTGTGATTGTATACAGTCTTCTACTGGTCACTGTTCTGGAATGTTGTAGAAAAAACATTCTAAAAATTTTTAATGATACGTTTATCAGTATTTAATATTTAAGAATTGTTTCAAAAATGAGGTTTTTCTGTCAAAATAATCATTTTAAATGAGCAAATATAAGAGCATTTAAAAAAGGGATTCAACAGAAAGACAAATGGTAAGACAGACACATATAAGGAAAGAAATATATTTGCATTAAGGATATATTCCCAAGTAGTTATTTTGTTAGCAATCAAATCATATTTTATAAAAGATAAATATATATTTAAAGAATGTGGGGAAAATGACTTGTGAAAGATCATTTATATGGATAAAATAATTATAATCCATAATTAATGTTTTTTTATAATTCTGATATTTTAAACAAATGAGAATTTTACAGCAAAACTAATATATTCACAGGAAAAAAAAAATAAATGTTTAACAAGTTTGCTCTGATATAAAACTTCAGGGGCAAAATCCTAAATTTATTGTGAAATTTTTTGTACTATTGTAGTTATTATTTATATACTACAACATGAATATTTTATAAAATAAACACAAAATTTTCATAAAGTAAACATGCCAAATTCAAAATATATAATAATGCTAGCTCTTCAGATACCTCTCTCATAATGCTATCAATACTAACCCAACTTCCTAACTAACCTAATCTCTTAACTTGAACCACAATAGAATAATTTGGTTGTCTTTGAACTTTATACATAACAGTATAGAGGTGCTCTTTTGTGTGTGATATCTTTGTCTCAATATTTTTTTGTGAAATCCATCCATATTTTTGCATTTGGTTGTAGCTGATTTATTTTTACTTCTGTATAGTATTTCATTTTATTAATATACCAAATGTATTTGTCTATACAGCAACTAATGGGGATCTGATTTCTTTTAATAATTTTGGGTTGTTTTAAATAGTGCTGCCATGTATATTCTTACTCATATCTTTTGGTGAACATATGTAGTATGTTGTGTAGACATGGGGTATGTATGTAGACATGGAATTGATTTGTCAAAGTTACACATTTGTTCAATTCCAGCAGAAAACTCTGGTAGTTCTCAAAAATGATTGAAAACAACTTATATATCATCCAGGAGTGTATACCTGTGGAACTGGTTTCACACCCCTATAAAACTTGTTATATTCAGTTTTAGTTTTGTTTTCCCATTTAGCCATTCTCTAGTGTATATAGTGGTATAAAATTATAGTTTTAATTTGTAACTCTCTTGAAGACTGAGGAATATGAGGATCCAAACATATGTTTAGTGACAATTTAGATAACTCCTGTGAAATGCCTATTCAAATCTTAGCCTTATTTTTCTACTGGGTTCTCTGCCTTCTATATATTGATTTATATGACTTCGATTTGTATCAGCTATTTATATATACTAAGGAAAATTCTTTGTTATACAAATAAGTGTATTTCAAACATTTTTCCTCATTCTGTGTCTTGACTTTCCTCTCTCTCAATGGTGTCTTTTTACAAATATAAGTTAACTATTTCTTAACTATACATATATATTTGATTAGGTTTAGTGCTTTTGTGGCCTATGTAAGAATTTATAACCTACTCCAAATCATGAAGATATTTATATTTCTTTTAAGAGTGTAATTGTCTTAATCCTCTTATTAATTATGTATTCCATCTAGAACTGGCATATAAAAATGAAGGAAAATGTACCCCATTAGTTACCTATGTGAATAGCTAATTAATTCAGCGCCACTGTTTGCAAAGATCATTCTTTTCCCTGCTGTACCGAGCTATTATATATGTCATGTATCGAATGATCATGTAGATTTGTCTGTTTCTGGACTATCTATTCTTTTCTGTTTCACTATTTGTCTATTCTTGCACAAAAAGAACACTCAAAGTTGCTGCTCTAATAAAGCATATATTATAGTGGGCAATAAAATAATAAAAATGGAATAATTTATTTTAAGAGAGTAGTAAGGGCTATGAAAATAATAAAGAAACTAACATGATAGAGACTAGGAGGGATTAGGTGGTTAGGAAAGACTTTACTGGGGAGGCCACATGTGTAAGCCTGAATATAAGAAGGAGCAGTCCATGAGAAATGTGAGGTGGGAGTATTCTAGACAGAGGGAATAGCTGAAGCAATAGCCCTGATTCAGGAATAAATTTTTAATGTTTGAATATATGATGGAAGTTCATTGTAAATAGACTTTAAAGAGCCAAGGAATAAGTGCTTAAAGTTGACATGGGAGATATGTGAAGAGGGCAGACATGTAGGTCCTTATAGGTCATGTTAAAGATGTCCATTTTTGGTTTAAAGGCAAGATTTGGAAAATATCTAAGCTAGGTGTATGCAAAATGTTCTAAATTTTTAAAATATTACTCTGTCATGTGAAAATTAATCATAGGTGGTCATGAGTAAAATTAGGGCAAACAATTTGGTGGCTATTCGGGTAGCCCAGACGAGAAACACTGATGATGTGTATTTATGTATCAGTACTGGAAATGTTGAGACATGGCTAAATTTTAAATACATTGGGAAATTAGAGCTAAGGAAATTTTCTGATGGAGTAGTTAGGAAAAAGGAGGAATCAAGGAAAACATCTAGAAAATAATCCACAGAATTCAGAGAAATTATGGTTCCATTAACTAAAACTGGGAAGAGAGTAAAAGTGATTTGGTTAGCAGGATTGGTATAGAATCTTGAGTTCAAGCTTCATGATTTATAATTATTTCTTTGTTGGATCATTTATATTTATTTGTTTTTCTTCCATACTACTCCCATTAATGTCTTTTTTCTGTTCCAGCATCTAGGCTAGGGTATCATGTTGCATTTAATCATCATATCTCCTTTAGTCTCCTCTGATCTGTGAAAGTTTCTAAGACTTTACTTGTTTTTCATGATCCTTACATATTTGCACAGTACTGGTCAGATATATTGTAGAATGTCCAGAATATAGATTTGTTTAAGTTTTCTGAGGATTAGACTGGGGTTATGGATTTTTGGAGGAATACTCCTGAATTCTAGTGCTCCTTATATCAAGAGGTACATTAAAGCAACATGATTTGTTGCTAGTGATTTTTATGCAGATCACTTGGGTAAAGTAGTGTCTGCCAGATTTCTCCACTGTAAAATTACTATTATTTCCTTTCATATTGTTTTTTTTAAGACAAGTCACTAAGTCCAGCTCCAGCTTATAGTCAATAAGAGGGAAATTAAATTCTACCTCCTGGAAGAAAGAATATAAAACTATTTATTGGCATATATTAAAACAACCACAATAATTAACAAGCATTTGGGGAAAAATATTTAGAAGCTACAAAACCACCCTCTTCTTAAAGTCCAACCCTCCAATTTTGCATTCATCAGTGGATCTTGTCTGTGAATATCTAGTTTACTAATAGTGATTTTCTATTTCCCTTTGTATTTTTAACTTTATCATTTGTAATCATTCTGCAAAGCAGATTTGTCCTTTTTGTCCTCTTTTTATTTAATATTTTATTTATAGCAGTATGTTGTCGTGGATATATGTGTGTGTGTGCACGTGTGTGTGTGTGTGCGTGTATAAATATAAATATATATATATATGTATATATATATATATATATATATATCTTTGAGGGGGTTATAATCCAATCTTATTGTAACTTATTTCTGAAGACATTAGCAAAATACATTTAATATTCATCCATGTTGTTGCTTGAATCAAGAGCTCATTCATTTTTATTGTTGAATAGTATTTCATTGTATAGATGTGTTCCACATAGTTTATTCATTAATCTATTGAGGGTAATTATTGTACATATGATTAAGATATGCCTTAAATGAAGGCATTGGGTTCTTATGGTCAATATCTTGTTTTAACAAATACCACAAAGACAGCATATATTTCTTAAGACTAGTCAACTTTTTGTCTCCCCTTCCCTGCTCTGCCTTCCTAGATGCCTTATAAGAACATTCTTTAGTTGGTCCACATACAGATGACAAATGGATTAATTATGTTATCTACCAAAGCCCTTTGATCTATGTCACTATATCCAAAATTACAATCTTCCTGGAGACTATTTTTAGGTATCATAATACTTTTAAAAATCCCTTCATAATATTTACGTACCAGAATCTCAAATTATTACATTCATGTCATGTTTATTTTATGTTTCACATTACTGGGCATATGTGCTCTTTAAGGGCAAGGGACAGAATGTGCTTACAGCTGGAAGCCATAATTTTTTCTTCTTTCATTTTTTTTTTCTTTTTTTGGTGGTGGTGGGGTGAGTGGTGGTAGTGATGTATCAAATGGCAGAAACAAGCAGAATGTTTATAGCCTGATTGATATACTACTTTGCTCCAAGTGAGTTGTATTCCCTTTGGCGTTAACTGACAATTGGAGAGATGTATAAGAAACAGTTTCTAAAGCTTAAGTTTTACTCCTATTCTGAAGTGTGATTTGTGGAAGTTCTTTTCAGTGGCCAATTTTCAGTAGATTTAGAAGGGTCCTGTGCTTATGTCCTTTAGAGTACAATGAAGGGATACCAAGGAATTTGGAATCCTTTAAAATGACAAATTAATCATCAGTCTGCCACTCACACTAAAAACATTTGGTAACTTTACACTTTTCTTTCAAATAAGTGAATCATAGATTATTATTTTCATGAAAATATTTTTACTGTTTACAAAGTGGAGTAGAAAAATTTCATAAGATAATGTCTTTAAAATCAACTTTAGAAGTACTGATGCCACTTTTCAATTATTTGGACTACCGTAAGTCTCCTTAAAGTATAGAAAATGATTTTGTTGTTTTCACAAACTTGTACTGGATTTGGGTTTCCTCGTGTAAGAGGCACTATTGCTTATGTGTAGGAAAATATTTTAATCTCACTATCATTATATGGAATAATTTGCATTTCTTCCTTTGGCAGTGATAGCTATGTGGGGCATTTTCCTATTTATTGGCTTGTGAAAAGAGAAGACACTCTGTCCACATCATAAATATTAAACTTTGTCAATTTTATTTTATTATTTATTTTATTTTATTTTATTTTATTTTTTGCGGTGTGTGGGCCTCTCACTGCCATGGCCTCTCTCGCTGCGGAGCACAGGCTCCAGACGTGCAGGCTCAGTGGCCATGGCTCACGGGCCCAGCCGCTCCGCAGCACATGGGATCCTCTCAAACTGGGACACGAACCCGTGTCCCCTGCATTGGCAGGCGGACTCTCAACCACTGCACCACCAGGGAAGCCCAAACTTTGTCAATTTTAGATGAAGAACACAGAGTTTTTGCATAGTTCTTTGTCATCTTGTTCAGGATTTTACCTTATGATTAGTTCTGCAATATTTCTCAAGAAAAAAACATAATTTATATAGGTGCATGTCCAAGGAGATTGCCAAGGATAAAATTGCCTAACATTACTGATATCATCATGTAAATGAGAATCACTATTCATTAGATTTAAAGTGTCTGATTTAGTTGAGCTGCATGTGTGTGATTTTTAGTCCAGTGTGCAACCATTAATCCCTTTTTTCCCTAATTATACACTGAACTGACATTAAATTACATGACTTTGAAAAAAATTGTGTGCCAAAATTATCACATGTATTATTTTCATCAGTATTTACCATGACTAAAATGACTGCATTGTCCCACAAGAGTTTATAATCTAGTTGAGGAGAGGAGAATGGAATGTGAAAGATAAATACTAGCAGGCAACATTATATGAAATATATCAATAGCCTATTATTTACTTCCAAGTAAATATTGATAAAAGTAATAAATATTCTATAAAGGTATTTAGAAGTTTGTCTCCATAAGAGTATCTCAAAATATATTACAGCTGTGTTATGAAGAAAAGCTGTAATATTAGTAGTGTAAAATATTTAATTAATACTCTTTAAATTCCAGTTATTTTATTTTACATGAAAAAACTCTAGGAACAGATCAACTTAATAAGCCCTAAGTCAAACCAGAATCCAAGTTCTCTGGCTCTAGAATTTTCTGTTCCTGTTACTCCTATTCACTTAAATAGTGTTTCAAATCCTAAACGCTTGTATTTATTTTGATTCTTCATTCTTCTTTAATGTTTATTTAAATATCAAGGACACATTTTTTCTCCTTCTTTCTATTTCACTGCCAAATTTATACAATTTTTTTCTGATATGATTGTAGTAAGAATTCCCTAATTAAGTATCCCCTGTAGTATCTCCTGTCTCCCAAACATTCTAGTCTATATTCTATCATATATTAGTATTTCTAAATCATCACACTGTTTCTATTATTCCTTTATTCTAAAGTCATAAAAGGTTCCTCAGAATTGGGTCATTTGTAGAGATGTGGATGGACCTAGAGACTGTCATACAGAGTGAAGTAAGAAAGAGAAAAACAAATATATATTAATGCATATATGTGGAATCTAGAAAAATGGTATAAATGATCCTATTTGCAAAGCAGAAATAGAGACACAGAGTTAGAGAACAAATGTATGGATACCAAGGGGAAAAGGGGGGTGGTGGGAAGGATTGAGAGATTGGGATTGACACATATGCGCTATTGATACTATGTATAAAATAGATAACTAATGAGAACATACTGTACAACACAGGGAACTCTACTTAATGCACTGAGGTGACCTGAATGGGAAAGAAGTCCAAAAGGGAGGGGATATATGTATATGTATGGCTGGTTCATTTTGCTGTACAGTAGAAACTAACACAAAATTGTAAAGCAACCATACTCTAATAAAAATTAATAAAAAAGTAAAGTCATAAATGGTTCTCTATTACCTAAAGAAAAAAAAAAATCAAAACAATTTATGGTAACTATACAATACTACCACAATCATATACCAAAGCGTATTAAAACATAAGACTATATCTACAAACCTTTTCTCCAGCTGCAATGCTAATCTGAGCTTTGAGCCTTGGTGTCCAGAGTTTTCACTGGGATTTTATTACATAGGCATGGTTGATTAAATCATCATCCACCTGGCTCAAATTCCAGTCCTCCTATCCTCTCCAGAAGTCATGCTATTATCCTGTGGCTCAAAGTCCTAAAACTCTAACCACATTTTAGGTCTTTTTGGAATGGCCAACTCCTATTCTGGATAATTTTGTTAGCATAAACTTAGATATGGTCCTAGGGAACCACTGTGAATAACAAAGACACTCCAATCATTTGGGAAATCAGTATTTAGAAGTTGCCTCCCAGGGACCAGAGGCAAAAATCAGTCAAATTCTTTATTATTCAACACTAGCCAAAGTAAACAATTTTCTCAGTCTTCTCTCCCATTTTATCCCCAAAATCTACTTTCTTATGCCCACATGTGAAAATGCTACCATTCCTTCAAGCTCATCACAAACACTATTTCTTTAGGAGCAATTCCTTGATTAGTCCAACATCATGTATTTTTAACTCTAGTAGATCTTCTTTTATTAATTTATTATACTCGTTGCACACAAATATTAAATTATTTCCTGCACAAAATTATAGATTACTTTAGCTTGTAAGCTTTATGCCATTCATCTTTATCTTTCAATAATATTCTGCAAAGAATTTTTCACATAATACCTGTTCAGTATTTAATAAAATTACTCATTTTGTTTTGATTATTACTTTGTGACAGGCCCTGAGATAAGAAAGAGAATACAACAAATAATCATAAATAACAATATTGATTTCTTACCCCCCAGATGCTTGCATGCCAGATGAAGAGGTGAATCTTGTTAGAAAAGGAAAGCAATTGGACCATAGCTCTAGAAAGAAATTTTAGATATGCAAGAAAAGAGCTTAAAAATTATTTCTTGGAAATACGATTTATACTCAAGTTTTGTTTGTCTTTCTCACTTGAAACTTAGCTTCCTAAATTAATCTACTTGGAGAACTGGCAACAAGGTGCAAGAAATCAAGATTTTTACCTTTGATTAGTTATAGGTCTAAGCAGAATAAATCCTGGATATTCACATAGCCTAACAGTACTTGTAACTATATAGGATTTTAGGCCAAAAGTCTTAGCAAGTAATTGATTCCTTTTCCAACATATACCATAGTACCCTTTTAGGTGGCAGAAAATAAAATCTCTTTATTTACCTCTGAAGGACCTAGTAAAAGTGAAGTTAGATGGCTATTGATACAGTTAAAATCTGGCATAGCCAGGAGGACCATGGGAAGTTCAAAAACAGCTATTGTTTTGTAAGTATATGTTTATTCATTTTATTAGATTATGTGGGAAACATGACTAATGAAACAGTTTAGGTTTGCTCTTGTGGTGAATTAAGACATATGTGAAATATACTTTACTTCAGTGAAAAATCTAAAATATTTTGCTTCAATATTCCTTGATTTTGTAATTTGTGATAACATAATAATTTCCAAATTAGTAGTACTAATAAGAAGATAAGCTTATGGTTTTCATGTTCTATGCAAAAATTCATATCTATAGGATCATGAATACATTTCTTAAACTTTCTGAGCCAATTTCTTTTCTATAAGCATAACATGATAAATCCTTTTACAAAGCTTTGGTGTGATTATAAAATATGTTTCTATACATAAAAGACACCTAGTGCAGTGTAAATATTTAGTATATAATAAAAATATCTTAGCTCCCCTCACCAAAATGTCTTGAACAAGTTAGATATTAAAATCCCTTTTCTAAAAATTTTCAAACTGATCTTTATCATGTCAACACAGATTTTAAGAATTTATAAACTTGAATACACATAGGTAACCAAGTTATCATCTTGATATCTTTCCTTAGAATATACTTTAATTATTCACAGGACTAAGTACCATTCACACATAAAATGGACCAAACTTGGATAAATCATTACCTTAAGACTGAAAATAAAGTATCTTTTTACAGAGGAAAATGTTTGCATTCTGGCAAGCTGTGCACAGAAGCTAATGGGAGTGGAATTCAGAGGGGAATATGTAAGTTTAAAAATATCTTTCTATAAAAAAAGAAGAACGGAGAGAATAGAAAAATTCCCTAGGGATGCAGCATGCAATAAAATTTGAGACTGATAGTGAGAAAGGCTATGGAAATCAGTGAATAACAAAATGTCCCTGATTAATGGCATGCATATGTTTTCTGTAGACCCATTTGACACTTTTCTGTGTAGAGCATCCAATTTGGAATCAGGTTGGAACCATAATCTACACAGTTGTATGGTTCTTTTACTTTCTATTTTTTAATCAATGGAATAGATGAATTTCAGAAAGCCTGTATGAAATAGAGAAAAAAGCACTAAGTAAAATCTGTAAGTCATTTTTGAAAGTAGTGTCAAAAATTCAGCTAAAGAACAAAAAATAGAAATACACAGTTTGGATTCATTTTTTAAATCCCTGAATTTTTCTATGAATATTTACTTAGACATCATATATCTCAAGAATACATTTGGAGAAAATTAAGGGAACAGTATTATTTGTTCTGTCATTTCAATCACAGTAAAATTGTTCTCATAGTTGTAACTTTATCAAGAAAAATCATTTACAAATGTTTGGTATACAAGGAGAAAAATTCCATCTTTCAAGTTTTATGTAGTGAGAAAAACTGATACTTTGTATCTAGTCTCACTGGTGTTTATGATTTAAACCTTGACTAATATTCCACTTTAAAAACTTTGAAATAAAAAATAGCTTAGTAATTTCGTGCAATAATGTCATATTGAGCCAATCCAAGCCACTGCTCCTATTAGCATTTTTATTTATTAGGAACCTGAGGTCTCCATTCAGGTTTTAGTAGGCAGATGTTGTTACACTGTGGGAACATTCTGTCAATTAGTACTACTTTGGCTTTTCCAAGTATCTGCAGAGAATTAAAATTAGAAACAAGATAGGAACTGATATATATTCCCGCAATGCACTAGAAACATTCATTTTTAGTTATTGTGGAGAAGTTTTTCAAATATCATGCATTATTTTAGTGATTTATTTTTGATAAAAGTCTTAAGCAATAATCAATTTTAATATAATTATTTAAATCATTCATAAATAAATTTCTAAATAATAGCGCACTGTAACATGTATATTATATCCTTAAGATGTACTTGTTTTATGTGTTAAAACATTATAAAATTAGATGATTTACATAAGAAAAGTTGGCAATTGAGAATTATCCTATACTTGTACTATTTGCAAAATTGTAATACATAGAAAATAAAAATGGTTAATTGTTTTAATTTGAATAATATATGTGAGTCTAAAAAAAATTGAGAATCTTCAACATTATCTTTATTTCAGTCTGTCTACTGTTTTTAAATTTCTTTATAATCTAACATTTAATTATATTTCTTGTATTTTCCACAAATGCCAATTTATTCAAGATCATTTGTAGAAAAAATATTTATTTTGTGAGGAAGTTAAGATCTTGGCTATTTAAAAAAGTAATGAAATATTCTTAGGTAGTTAGGTTTGCATATTCTTAACTTCAGCACAATGGAAGGATAGACCCATCCCCAGCAGTAACAGTAAAATGATACAGCCATGATGTTGTCTATTATTATATTGGTAGTGTATATATGTGTTGTGGATGGGGGAGGGAAGAAAATGGAGTGGGAGGGCTGAAAGCCTTAGGGACTTGCATGTAGTTCGAAAAAGTTTGGGAAAGGATTTTGATAATTCTATTGTTTTCTCTCTAAACAAGATTGAAAACTGCATGCAATTAATTTTGCAATGCTTTATATTTTGAAGCTTATAATACCAATCTGTTTTGTTTTCTTTGTTATTTATTTATTTATTTGTGCTTTTGAGAGATAACAGAACCAAAACAGCACATTGGTCATGTGTTCAGTCCTGGAAACACACCATGTGTGTTTGGAATGCATAACATTGGAAACTTATTTTTCTGGTGAATTTATGCTTTGCCTGGTGTTAATACAATTGTGTCAGGGAGCTACATATCTTCCTCTCTCTTGTCCTTACTATGGCTCCGAGGTTCAAATATGGGTAGAGGTGGTATTAGATAGAGCTCACAGTTTTGGGAGTTGACAATTCAGAAGCTGTACATAAATGCATTTTACTAGCAGAATTATAAAGCAAATTGTATTCATAGCACTGCAATTTCTTTTATGTTAATGTCAGCACAATGATTGGGTATGAATGAGACCCTGAAAATTGAGTTGGAAATACATGGACAGATTCATATAAAGATGAAAATTTTACTTTAAATTTTTTCTGACACCCTCTTGCCACTAGAAACAGAGTCCCTTCCCTGCTTCAGTAGGTGGATTTCCACTTTCCTGAAGAAATTAAAGAACAGTTATTAGGTAGCTGCTTTATAGCACATGCTAGTTCTCATTAAAATCTACCCTCAGCATCTCTCATTGCCTCTATACCTATAACCATTCTAAGAAGCTTCTCCATGCATCTCTCCAAGAGATACTCAGAACCAACTTTCAGTTGTGTTCTTTCCAAATCCATGACCTTAGGCACTGCTTTAAGTTCTGTCTACTGGGAGGATTTATCTTTGACTCTGTCTCTCATATAAACCTTAAGCAGGGTTGTAATGCTACTCCTGTTCGCTTTTGGGTAATGCCAGCATATTATGCAGAACATTCTGTAAACAAGATCCAATTTTTATTTTCTCATACAACTGTTCATAGTGAATACCTCAGGAGATCATAGATGTGTTTTGAGATAAAGACATCAATATTGCAGGAGAAGCAGCCATATGAATTGGAGTCACTTGCCCATGCAACTTATGTGTGCCTTCAGGAAGGCTCAAGTCAGATCTTTTACATATCATAGCCTCTCAGTGACAGAGTGATGTTTTGTATACCTAATTTTTTTGCACCGATGTACCAGGTTACACTGAATTCATGATGAATAGCTCAGTTTGTGTGAAAAATCAGTGGGCTACAGCCAAGCTATTTTTATGCTGACTAGGGTCCAATGGCAAATCAAAAGATATTTTCAGAAGTAGAATAGCTGTCTGCAAAGGGTGGAATCACTTTGCTCCAAAATTGCAAAGGTCTGCCCTATTCTTCACTTACAGCAACCTGCCAGAAGTTCCATACAACATTGCTCTGTGTTATCTTAGACCTGCTGAGTCATGTGGCTGAGGTAAGCTGAGTAGTTTGCATGGCAACCATGTATTATAGCAGTCTTCTCTTCATTTCACGTGAAGAAAACAAACCAAAACATTCTTTTTTATGCCATTAAACTAGGATAAGAAGAAAAGGACTACTTTACTTCCTCAGGTGATTAATCTTGAAAATCAAGGGGGGAATGTGTTGTTACTACATAATGGAGACAAAGTGTGTGTCCAGAACCCAAGAGATCCTTTGAAGATCTGTCTAATATTTTCATATCCTTTGTGAAAGCTAGATGGAGATGATAACCCAAACACAGGCAAAGCTAAAAATGTCCCAGGACCTTCAGTAATTAAAGGTTTGTTAGTCTGGATTTTCCTGAGAAACAGAACCAATAAAATATATGTACCCGGGCTTCCCTGGTGGTGCAGTGGTTGAGAGTCCGCCTGCCGATGCAGGGAACACGGGCTCATGACCCGGTCCGGGAAGATCCCACATGCCGCGGAGTGGCTAGGCCCATGAGCCATGGCCGTTGAGCCTGCGCTTCTGGAGCCTGTGCCCTGCAACGGGAGAGGCCACAACAGTGAGAGGCCCGCGTACCACACACACATACAAAAAATATATATATATATATCCCATTATATATCCCATTATATATGTTAATATAATTATAACATAATATAATATAAATATATATTTATAGAAATATGATAATTATGTATATATAATGGGATTTACTATAAGTAATTGGCTCATGAATTATGAAGTTGAGAAGTCCCATGACCTGCCATCTGCAAGCAAGAGGCCCAGGAAAGCCATACTTTTGGATGTGGTAGATAAGTTTCTGGCCTTGATTATAGTGATGGTTTCATGGGTTTATACTTATCTCCAAACACATCAAATTATATACATTAAATATGAATATCTATTTGTATGCCAATTATACCTAAATAAAGTGGTTAAAAAATAAACCCCACTCCAAGTTCAAAGGCTTGAGAACCAGGAGCACCAATGATGGTGTAAGTCCCAGTAACAGAGCAGGAAAAGACTGATGTTTCAGCTCTAGGAATCAGGCAGAGAGTTAGTATCCCACATTCCTCCATCCTTTTGTTTTTTCATGTCAATGAATCAAATGATGCCTACCCCCTTAGGGAGGACAACATCCTTTACTCTGCCAACTAATTTAAATGCTAACTCTTCCAGAAAGAACCTCACAGACACATCCAAAAATAATCTTTAACCAGGCATCTGGGCATCCTTTTGTTCAGTCAAGTACACACATAAAATTAATGCTCAAAGAAAGTTTACGTCATTCCAGCATCTAAGGGAACACAAAAACTGAGGTGCTTGTTGAAAGCCAAGGGGATATGGAGTAGGGAGTAGAAGATATGAGTAATAAATCAAAGCTATGGCCATATATGGTAGGCAGAATTCTAAGATAGTCACTTGGTCTCACTGCCTGCTGCTCCCCTTTGAGTACGGGAGGGACTGTAAATATGGTGGATTTCAGTTGTACAGAGACCAAGCTGGTAAAATATGTTGGCGGCATCTAAGACCTGGGAGTGATCCCCTAGACAATAGCCAACAAGAAAGTGGAGACCTCAATCCTACAATCACATGGAAATAAATACCGTCAACACCGACATAAATTTGAAACAGGACCCAGAGCTACAGAAAGGAGTGCAGCTTGGCTGGCATCTTTACTTTAATCTTGTAAGATCCTGAGCAGAGAAACCAGTTATGCTATGCCCAATATCTGAATGACAAGACTGTGAAATAATAAATGGGTATTGCTTTAAATCCCTAAATTTGTTGTAATTTGTTATGCAGCAATAAAAAATTAATATACAATATGACCAGTTATTGAAGTGAAAGCAGTAGCATTTGCTTGTCTTCACTGTGTTTATATGAATATATTCATATATGTGTGTTTATTATTTTCTACCTCCTCACTCCTATTATGTAATGAATGTTAATATTCTCTCTATTAAGTTGCCAGATATCAAAGACAGAGTGAATCAGTTTCAGGAGGAGTAAACATTACACAATAGTGGTTAAAGTAATATGTGGGCCATACATGTATTTATTTAACATGTATTTACTTAACAAGGTATAGAGAAATCCTGTTAGGTGGAGACAAGTTTTTATATTCCTTCATGTGGGACTGAAATATGGCTACTAAATGAAGTGTACATAAATGACAAATTGAAAAATGGTAGTCTGTAGTGGATGTTGCTAATCAACATAATTTGAACTGGGAAACGCATTTCTCAAAACCTTCCTCCCTTTAAGGCTTGGGGTTAGAGTTGGCCACAAGAGGAATGTGAGTAATATATGGAAGGTAGAAGTGAGGAATACTTACTAATATCAAAATGTAGTGATGATATGCAATGGATAGATGCAGATTCACCTATCTGGTCCTAGTTTATCTTCTCTTTTCTGCTCTTCATCCACCTTATCTTCTCAGCCATGTCCCTGCTGATAAACAGCATCCCGAGAACCTAACCAGATGTTTGAGTGCAGATCTCAGACACTTTAACTTTATAGAGGTAACCATTCTCCATAGATATCACTTTGAGCTCCTACTTCAATCTCACTCAGGTGATCTGACATGTTTTGCTTGTCAAATTTCCTTGCAAGCCCTGAGTTGATTTCCTGTGAGCCAGTTATTTACCCTTTCCCTGATACTATAACATCCTTTCCATACTTTCACACCTCCAGCAACTTCCATATTTGTGTAAGATTTAATTGAGGCAGGAGAGAGATTGGTTGCAGGTTAGACATTTACAACTGGTCTTCTGTTTACATTTCATTTGGGAGGAAAAAGTGTGCTTCAGACTGGCCACTTACAACTAGCCTCTTGTTTGCCTTTCCTGAGACACGAGATAAGTGGGCTTCAGGTTAGACATTTAAAATCAGCCTCCTGTTTGCCCTCCGAAATGGAAGCAATGACAGAGACAGGGTAAATAGCTAAGCTTTGTCTCTTGTGGATGCCGTAACATAACAGTCATGGCAAGAACAAAGAGGGGAAAAATCTTGTTTGAGTAAAGAATCAAGAGATCTCTGCTCCCCATCTCCTTGGGGCAAGGGAGGCACTACACGTACACAGAAAGGCTCCTTGGGGGTCAACAGTCAGGGGACAACCCCAGGACATAATGAGTTTTGCTTTCACCAGACGCCTTTGTGTCGAGATCCATCTTGGCTGAGAGGTGCATGCACACCTAAGGTGAGGGTCCTGAGACAAATTAGCCAGGGGGGACCAAGCAAGATGATCTGACAGAAGGAAGAGAAAGACCTGGAAAACCGCTCCCTTGTAAAGGACTTAAACTTCCCAAAGGCACCACTCTCTCTCTGAGTTCACCCGTGCATCTTTCCACATGTTCTTTTCTTTTCCAATAAACTTTTTCCTTTGCCTTCTGCCTCCTTGCCTGAATTCTGTCTTGACAAGGCAGGCAAGAACTGGGGGATTAGGCCTTAGCCACTGGCCTTTGGGGTCTAGCAATTAGGAACTCCTGGTCTGGGAACTAAACTCCTGCTTCCAGCTACTGCTCTCTGGGGCTTGTTGCAAGCTGCCTCTTACTGCTCCATGCATCTGAAATCATAATTACTATAAGAAATTTCTTATTCTTATAACAATTGTAGGAGCTCTGCTTCTCTGACTGAACCATGACTTACACCGAGTGTCATTAGAAGGGGCTTATTTAAATATTTTCACTATCTCATAATGGAAGAAACAATGGAATTTCAAATGAACAAGTGGCAGGAGTTAACAAAGGATTTTAAAGAGATAACATTCCATTTTAAATAGTACAAAGTGCTGCCCTGTACTATAAATACCCAAATTCATTGCTCTAATTCTTCAGTAAAATGTTGCCTCCCTTGTGTTTGTGGTCATTTAAGAAAATAAAAGAATTGCAGTGTTAGCTAGCAGTGAAATATGCACAAAAGGAAAAAAAAATGTGAAAGAGAAGAAATAAACACAGAAAATGCTTCAGAAATATTAGTCTCAAGCCAACAGAAACTAGGAGAAGCATTGAACACCCCCCCCCACTTTTCAAAGGTGTTTCAGCCACAAACACTTCTTGATAGCCTTACCATATTTTACTTTGCATTACAGTTATTTGTGAATACCCCATATCTGTCTAACTAAATAGCCAGCTTTTATATGCCTCAAAGAAAGAATGTGCTGTACATATTTTTCTATTGGCTAACTGTCCCTCCTACTCCTCTACATCACACCCAGTATCTAAAGCAATATCTTGCACAGAGTAGCTCAGGTGAACATGTATGTTCACGTATGTTGCCTTTGCTTGTAACATACTTCCATGGATACCTACTCCTCTACTGTTCCACAGAGTCCTTCTGGGGCTATCATCAATAACTTGATTCTCTCTTTCTTGTTATATGGCTTGTGTGTGTGTGTGTGTGTGTGTGTGTGTGTGTGTGTGTGTGAGAGAGAGAGAGAGAGAGAGAGAGAAATCCAAGGAAATTTACTAATAGAAAATTTTATTTTTGGCTTTAGGAATGATTTAAGAAAAGGCATATGACCCAAGCAAAGCTAATTAGACGTTTTTCTATGGAAGTGGTATATGATCATTTAATAAAAAGTAGTATTCTTGGGCTTCCCTGGTGGTGCAGTGGTTGAGAGTCCGCCTGCCAATGCAGGGGACACGGGTTCGTGCCCCGGTCCGGGAGGATCCCATGTGCCGCGGAGCGGCTGGGCCCGTGAGACATGGCTACTGAGCCTGCACGTCCGGAGCCTGTGCTCTGCAACGGGAGAGGCCACAACAGTGAGAGGCCTGCGTACCACCAAAAAATAAAAAAAAAGTAATATTCTTTTCCAGTAGTGGATTTGGATTTGGAGCAAATGAGTTATTATGAAAGACAGAGGCAGAGACAACAAAGCGATCCTATAAAATAATTTGGAACACTTTGCCTTTCAGTATTCTACTCCCAATTTTCACATCTATGTGAGTTAGCAAATTGTCTTTTGTTTAAGTTAATTTATATTTTCTAACTTTCATCAAGTAACAGTGTTACTCAGAAATGGGAAGTTACAAGTGATGTATCTTAAAATACAGAATTGACCAAATGAATTTGGGTTGACAAGTTAGCAGTTTTTATTTGTAAAACATTGTATTAGAATTCACACTATACATTCATAAAATATAAAGATTTATGTGGCTTCTTGTAAAATTAGTCTTGAACTCTTGGCTGTCTCTTTTCACCTACAATTAAATGTTTAAAGAAGTTTCAAGCTTCTTTTAGACTAACCCACTCTAAAAAAGAGAAGGAAGCGATGTGATGCTGCTTTTGAAATATGGCACGTGTTCTGCCTACAATCAAAGAACTAAAATTACCAAAATGTTTTTAAGATAATCATATCCTTACAGAACTGTGAGTATGTATTTTTGGAAAAATTCAGCATGAAGAAGGGAAGCAGAGGAATACAAAACTGGGACACGGGATGAAAAAAAAATGCTAAGTTTAATTCCCAAACTGGTTACATTATTGAAGTAGGGGAAATATTAGGTCTATCTTACTGCTTTAGCCTATGCTCAGATAAAATCTATTAGGCTGTGGACTTAGGACATGGACGGCACATAAAGACTTGTTTCTAAGGGACAGAAATCTTATTGTTGGTGTCCAAATTCAAGATATGCGGCCCCACTCAATTTGACTTTGGTTACAATTCCTGAGATAAGCAAAAACAAAGCTGGCCATAGGCTTCCTGTGGTTTTCTAGAGATATGTTACCAGAGGAAGGCTTGTACATAGGTGATATTAATGTTCAGTCCTTAAGTCATCCAACCCTCCTTAATAGTACATTTAGGCAGTAGACAGCAAACTCTGCATACCTGGTTGAAGAGAAACCACCCCCCTCTGCTTATCCAGATTGGTTCATGGAACAGCATAGACAAGATTTCTCAATTAGCCATATTGAGAAATCTAATAGGAGGACTTTCAGTATGTAGAAAGGAAAGCCTTATTGAACCTGGCTTACAGACAATGGTGTATGCTAAAAAATATTAAATGCCTTATGTTATTCTTTTTCCTCCTTAATCTATTGTTTTTCCACCTTTGAATACTGAATGGAGATCATAGTTAAATTCTTCATTTAGTCAAGAGGTTGTAGAATACTGAAAAGGAATCACCACAGAATTAGATGTGTATCTTGGACTCACCTTTTTATCAACTATTATCACCCTGGAATGACATATTTGGGAATAATTTGGTTTGATTCTCTTGTGGAGATGACAAGCTCTGTTTCTAGTCCATGTTGGAAAGTTATATTATGGTAAATTGAATGTGTTGGAATAAGGGTATAGTGAGTGAAGAATAACAAAGAGATATAATATTCTGCACTTTCAACTCTGACTGTTAAAGCTGTCTTGTATATCCTGAAGAAAGATTATACATGAAGACTTGATTTAGGACAAACCATGTAGAACTGATATATGGTCAAATGTTCATAATTACAGTAGTCAAGCCCCTGAATACAGCTCTATCTGAAGGCAGATCATCCTTGGAAAACTTTGAGATAAGCCAATAAATTTTACTTGCTAAAAGTATTTTTCCCTCCTCATATTTAAATATATTGTTGTATGGACAAATTACAAAATATTCTTAATAGATAGAGCAGATGTGGATATGGCTATACATACTGGCTCATAAATAAGGAATCCAGTGAGAGTATTTTATGTTGCAATAGCTGATATGACATTGGTTGGTCTACTTTTGTGAAAGGGTCGAGTGCACTTTCTGCTTACTGAATAATCAAAAGCAATTGCTGTAATCAGAAAAATGGATTACAGTATTTGGCCTGTCCTCAGGGACATGCTCATCCTGAAAATCTTGACTAATATAATATAAATATAAACAAAATTTAAGAGTAGTTTTCTTACTATGGAGGCTACTAAATTCTACAAGAGCCCTTCATTGAAGCTATACTTTTCATAGATGAATAAATCCACTGAATTCTAAATAAAGAAGTAGCTGAAGAAAATATTTCTCATTTCCATAAGAAGCTTAAAAATGAGAACCACTCACTGTGAAATGACCTAAAACGTAAATGGGGAGCCTAGACATAGCATATCAGAGGTAAGCAGAAAAGTATACTGGAGCCATTTAAAGGAGGAAGTTGCGAAGCAAAGCCCAAGAACGATGCCTGTGAAGATTTTAGCTGAGGAGAACATGTATCTTTCCTCAGTGACATAAAAAATTGTGTACTTATACTCATTAATTAACAATTGGAGCTTTATTTTTATAACGAGCAAATTTTTACCTGTAATCTTTGAAGAGGTATTACCTGTCTTCATATTTCTTACTTAAATATTTTCAGATGGAGGTAGAAAAAAGTTTTGGAGATTTATTTTAATTTATAAGTTAAAGTAAGTTATTGAGTTTAGTTTACCATTTAACTAGATTTTATCTTTTGTTTTATATATGTATGTACTTATTTATATATATTGATATATTTTGTAGCTACTCAGTTACTCACACCCTACTACTATCACTACTTCATATTAGATGAGTTCTTACATTTATTTACTATAAAGATTATTATCTTAAAAATCCTAGGGATTGGGTATATTTACTATTCCTACCAGACACAAAAAACTGAAGCCTAAGAGAAGGTAAACAATAATGGGAGAAAATTCTCCATTAGAGAATTGTATATCTTATGAGTAAAGTACTAACATATTGTTACCAACTATATTTGCCTTGAAAAACAGAGACAGTATTTCCCACTGGAGTAGAGGGCAGTTGTCTTTGCTGTTCAGTACAATAAATATAATGTGTCCCTCTGGGGAAAGTTTGGGCAGGTTGATTGGAGCTCAATATAAAAGGAGGATTCTTAAGGTTTGACTTTCTTTGGCTTAGATGCAAATCTACTAGGCGTGGTGATGCATGCATCTAAGCCCACTTTTGTCTCAACCATGGGGCTGGGAGACATGGAAAACTGGTAGAAGCATGGAAAAATGATGCAATCATGAGGCCCATTATGCTCTCTGTACCAGAAGATGTAAAGTCCTTTGTCTCCAACCAGGAATCTTACATCTTCTGCTGGCAAGCTAACTTGTTAGTTAGAAAGTAGGCAAGATCCCATGCCATTCATAACTCTTGTCAAGCAAGCAAATATGCTTAAGAATACCCAGAGAGTCATCAAGAGAGTCAAGTTTTACAACCAGAAATAACTGTTTCTGGATCTCTTTTTTATTTAGCAACTGCATTGCATTGGCTCCTATTCCAGTCATAGAGCACTATTATAAAAATATATTCGAATTTATATTGAGGTTTAACTAGATTAGCAAATAATCGTATTAGAACAATATGATTTTTACTTCTACTTATAATTCTACCTCAGAATGAATAGAGAAATATAAATTAAAATTTTCAGAAAAAAACTTTAATCACCTTGAAGAGGATAAGAAAGCCATAACTTTAAAAAATGCAATCTATTTCTATGATAACATCTTGAGAATTCATCTCTTAATTTGGTGTTTAGCATTGTGAAATTTAAAAAAGGGAGTGCCAAACAGAGTTTTCAAAATGGAAGATAAGTTGGCTGATTTAGTTAAATAATGAGTTCACTCAGAAAAGGAAACAATATCCATTATAAGTGAAAAATCATAAATGGAATATTTTGGAAGGTTTACCTGACTAGTACTGGCAGGGAAAGGATAAAATGTACACATTCAATATGTGCTTTATTTTGTTATTTTGACATTTGCATATTTTTTACTGCATTCTGAGAGCATCTTTTTACAATTAATAAACCATAAGTAAGCATTAGTCTAGAGTATCACCAAGCAAGTTCAGATCTAAATCTTTACAAAATTCTATTTTTTACAGTTTTTTAACTAACACTCTCCACTCATCCTCTCTCCACTGCTACCCTTTGGGACAGACCATTGCCCAATACAGTTTCAGTGAATAATTTAGTAGTCAATAATAATAGAATTTTATGTAAGAACCTTCATGTGAAGAACATTTTACATAATTTCTTCTAATAGCAATATATAAATTATTCTCTACACCTTACAGAGGAAAATTGAAGCCCTGAGACCTCACCTAAAGTCACCAAGGGCAAACAGCTTATAAATAAGAGTCCACTTTGAACTTAAATCTTATTTCCCACAAATAATAGAAGATTTTTATTTCACTAAAAAGATTACCAGGAAGTGCATTGCATTCAACTCCCAAAGAACTATAAATTCACCTGGGATAGATGTGAGTGACCACTCTGCATAGTGCCATATACAGAGGAGTACTAGGAGTTAACATGGTTTCTATTCTTGTCTAGCATACAGTACACTGTGAAAGTAAAAAAAAAAAAAAAAACATAAACAAGTAAGTGATTATAAAATAATGAAGGTTCATAAGGAGAAAGAAACTATGTGGTACTTTAATGGAAAATATAATGTTTGGATGGATTGTGAGAGTTTACTTAGTAAAGAACACACTGAGGAGGTAATATGTGAGCAGAGATCTGTAGGAAGGTAATGAGCCAGCTATGTGAAGGGCCACTATAAGAGAACTCCAGTTAATGTGGATACCACATCCAAATGTCAGTGAGATATACTATTGAAGGGTTTGAAAGAATGAGCAATGACCAAATTTGCTGCAGAACAGAATATAGAGAGGCTACAGAGTAATTAGGCAAGGAGTAAAACAATAAGATTATGAGGATACTCTAAGTTCAGATAAAAGGCATTAATTATCTTGCAAGGCAGAAAGATTTAAATAGGGAGAGCTGTTATCAAGTATTAACTTAAAAGTTGTCCTGGTCGCATTGTAGAGAAGGAATGTGGGAAATTGGTAAAATGAGATGCAGACATGCAAATTAAGAAGCTACTATATTGAATAGTTATTATTGTAAAATCAGATGATTAATGGTGGTGAATGGATAAAGAAAAAAAAAAAAAAGATCCAAGAGATCTTACATTGGAAAGAGATTCCAAGAGATAAAAGAAAAAAAAAAGACAGACATTGGTGGTGGATTTTAACTGAGAAATAAAGAAGTAGAAGAAGAAAGTAAAGATGCTACACCCCTGTTTCCTGGTATAAGCATTTGATTAAATTGTTAATACAATTCTTAAATGGTTATAGTTGTTGAAGTTCATTTACTGATTTCTTTTAAAAAAAAGTGTGTTGTTTTTACTTAATTATTATTATTTACAACCAAACACAAATATCATAAAGGAAAATTGAAGTTTACCTGCAACAGTCTGAAAACCTCTCTTCTTACAAAATATATAGATATGCATAAATTACAATAAACATACCATTTCAATGAATAATAACCTTGAAGTAAATAAAAATCCACAAGGAATAGTTACTAATACCAGAGTGGTAAGCTCTGAAAACAATACTATTTAAAGAAGATATTGATAGAGAATTTTTCAAACTTTTGCTACATATTGTTTATAAAAGACACTTTCCAACCATGGGAAAACTAAAAAAGTAAAATGATGAAATACCATATATGTAAAGCAAATGCTGAAAAGAAACAGAAAATGAACACAAATTCTGTAACTAGACTGTCAAGAATGAAATTATAGTCTGTCCCTTGTTAACTGCTTAACTTTGCTCATTACTTGAAAATGGGCAAAATAATAGTATTGACTTAGAGATAAGTTTATATATAGTAACATATATGCACGAAACTTTTATACTTATGTATATGTACCTATTGCAAGTATTTGGCCATTATTGTTCATATTTATATTTGAGAAAATATTCTCTCATGCAAAAAAGGTTTTATGTATAAATCAAATCTCCACATGGCAATAATGTTGAATTTACTAAGAAGCAATTATAATTTAAAACTTATATACACCTAATAACAGTGTTTCACAGTAACATACAAAATAATCATTGATAGACCTACAAATAGAAATAAATGAATACAAAATGGTGATAGGGTACCTTAATCCATGTCTTTCAGTAATTGATAAATAAAAATAAAAAATAAAATTATATGTGTATGTAAGTATATATATGTGAACAAAAAAAGGAAAAAAAAATATTAAACAGTCACTGAGGAAGCCCAGATATTAGACTTTGAAGACAAAATCTTAAACCCAGTTATTTTTAAAAGGTTCAAAGATCTAAAGTAAACACTTGCTGTTGCAAGAGCACCAGAGTCACAACTAACTGCTGAACAATCAGTGACAGGAAGACACTGGAACTCACCAAAGAAGATACCCCACATCCAAAGATAAAGGAGAAGACACAGTGAGATGGTAGGAGGGGCACAATCACAATAAAATCAAATCCCATAACTGCTGGGTGGGTGACTCACAAACTGGAGGACACTTATACCACAGAAGTCCACCCACTGGAGTGAAGGTTCTGAGCCCCACGTCAGATTTCCCAACCTGGGGATTGAGCAAAGGGAGGAGGAATTCGTAGAGAATCAGACTTTGAAGGCTAGGGGAATTTGATTGCAGGAGTTTGACAGGACTGGGGGAAACAGGGACTCCACTCTTGGAGGGCACACACAAAGTAGTGTGCACACTGGGACCCAGGGAAAGGAGCAGTGAACCAATAGGAGACTGAGCCAGACATACCTGCTACTGTTGGAGGGTCTCCTGTGGAGGCAGGGGGTGGCTGTGTCCCACCATGAGGACAAGGACATGAGCAGCAGAAGTTCTGGGAAGCACTCCCTGGCATGAGCCCTCTCAGAGTCAGCCATTAGCCCCACCAAAGAGCCGGGTACACTCCAGTGTTGGGTTGCCTCAGGCCAAACAACGAACAAGGAGGGAATCCAGCTCCACCCATCAGCAGACAAGTGGATTAAAGTTTTACTGACCTCGGCCCACCAGAACAACAGCCAGCACTACCCACCACCAGTCTCTCCCATCAGGAAACTTGCACAAGCCTCTTAGATAGTCTTATCCACCAGAGGGCAGAGAGTAGAAGCAAGAAGAACTACAATCCTGCAGCCTGTGGAACAAAAACCAAATTCACAGAAAGATAGACAAGATGAAAAGGCAGAGGGCTATGTACCAGATGAAGGAACAAGATAAAACCCCAGAAAAACAACTAAATGAACTGGAGATAGACAACTTTCCAGAAAAATAATTCAGAATAATGATAGTAAAGATGATCTAGGACCTCGGAAAAGCAATGGAGGCAAATATCAAGAAGATGCAAGAAATGTATAACAAAGACCTAGAAAAATTAAAGAACAAACAAACAGAGGTGAACAATACAATAACTGAAATGAAAAATACACTAGAAGGAATCAATAGCAGAATAACTGAAGCAGAAGAACGGATAAGTAACCTGGAAGACAGAATGGTAGAATTCACTGCTGCAGAACAGAATAAAGAAAAAAGAATGAAAAGAAATGAAGACTGCCTAAGAGACCTCAGGGACAACGTTAAACACAACAAGATTTGCATTATAGGGGTCCCAGAAGGAGAAGAGAGAGACAAAGGACCTGAGAAAATATTTGAAGAGATTATAGTCAAAAACTTCCCTAACATGGGAAAGGAAATAGCCACCCAAGTCCAGGAAATGCAGAGTACCATACAGGATAAACCCAGGGAATAACATGCCAAGACACATAGTAATCAAATTGGCAAAAAATTAAAGACAAAGAAAAATTATTGAGAGCAACAAGTGAAAAATGATAGATAACATATAAGGGAATTCCCATAAGGTTAGCAGCTGATTTCTCAGCAGAAACTCTATAAGCCAGAAGGGAGTGGCATGACATATTTAAAGTGATGAAAGGGAAGAACTTACAACCACTATTAATCTACCCGGCAAGGATCTCATTCAGATTCAATGGAGAAATCAAAAGCTTTACAGGCAAGCAAAAGCTGAGAGAATTCATCACCACCAAACCAGCTCTAAAACAAATGCTAAAGGAACTTTTCTAAGTGGGAAACACAAGAGAAGAAAAAGACCTACAAAAACAAACCCAAAACAATTAAGAATATGGTAATAGGAACATACATATTGATAATGACCTTAAATGTGAATGGATTAAATGCTCCAACCAAAAGAAACAAGCTTGCTGAATGGATATAAAAAAAAGACCCATATATATGCTGTCTACAAGACACCCACTTCACACCTAGGGACACATACATACTGAAAGTGAGGGGTTGGAAAATGATATTCCATGCAAATGGAAATCAAAAGAAAGCTGGAGTAGCAATGTTCATATCAGATAAAATAGATTTAAAATAAAGAATGTCACAAGAGACAAGGAAAGACACTACATAATGATCAAGGGATCAATGTAAGAAGAAGATATAACAATTATAAATATTTATGCACCCAACATAGGAGCACCTCAATACAAAAGGCAACTGTTAACAGCTCTAAAAGAGGAAATCGACAATAACATAATAATAGTGGGGGACTTTAAAACCTCACTTACACCAATGGACACATCATCCAAAATGAAAATAAATAAGGAAACAGAAGCTTTAAATAACACCACAGACCAGGTAGATTTAATTGATATTTATAAGACAGTCCATCCCAAAACAGCAGATTACACTTTCTTCTCAAGTGCACATGGAACATTCTCCAGGATAAATCACATCTTGGGTCACAAAGCAAGTCTCAGTAAATTTAAGAAAATTGAAATCATATCAAGCATCTTTTCTGACCACAGTGCTATGAGATTAGCAGTCAATTAAGGGGAAAAAACGTAAGAAAAACAAACACATGGAGGCTAAACAATACGTTACTAAATAATCAAGGGATCCCTGAAGAATTCAAAGAGGAAATCAAAAATTACCTAGAGACAAATGACAATGAAAACATGATGATCCAAAACCTATGGAAGTCAGCAAAAGCAGTCCTAAGAGGGAAGTTTATAACAATTACAAGCTTACCTCAAGAAACAACAAACATCTCAAATAACCAATCTAACATTACACCTAAAGGAACTAGAGAAAGAGGAACAAACCAAACCCAAAGTTAGCAGAAGGAAACAAATCATAAAGATCAGAGTAGAAATAAATGAAATAGAAACAAGGAAAACAATAGCAAAGAGCAATAAAACTAAAAGCTGGTTCTTTGACAGATAAACAAAATTGATAAATCATTAGCCAGACTCATCAAGAAAAAGAAGGAGAGGACTTAAATCAATAAAATTAGAAGTGAAAAAGGAGAAGTTACAAGAGACACTGCAGAAATACAAAGCATACTAAGAGACTAATACAAGCAAAGCTATGGTAATAAAATGGACAACCTGGAAGAAATGGACAAATTCTTAGAATGGTAAAACCTTCCAAGACTGAAACAGGAAGAAACAGAAAATATGAACAGACTGATAACAAGCACTGAAATTGAAACCGTGATTAAAAATCTTCCAACAGGGGCTTCCCTGGCGGCACAGTTGTTGAGAGTCCACCTGCTGATGCAGGGTACATGGGTTTGTGCCCCAGTCCGGGAGGATCCCATGTGCCGTGGAGCAGCTGGGCCTGTGAGCCTGTGCATCCAGAGCCTGTGCTCCGCAACGGGAGAGGCCACAACAGTGAGAGGCCCACGTATCGCAAAAAATAAAAATAAAATCTTACCACAAACAAAAGTCCAGGACCAGATGGCTTCACAGGTGAATTCTATCGAACATTTAGAGAACAATTAACACCCATTCTTCTCAGATTCTTCCAAAAAATTGCAGAGTAAGGAACACTCCCAATCTCATTCTATGAAGCCAACATCACCCTGATACCAAAACCAGACAAAGATACTACATAAAAAGAAAATTACAGACCAATATCACTGATGAATATAGATGCAAAAATCCTCAACAAAATATTACCAAATACAATCCAATAAAACACATTGAAAGGATCATACACTAAGATCAAGTGGGATTTGTCCAAGGGATGCAAGGATTCTTCAATATACACAAATCAATCAATGTGATACACCATATTAACAAATTGTAGTATAAAAAAGCATATGATAATCTCAATAGATGCAGCAAAAGCTTTTGACAAAATTAACACTGTTTTATGATAAAAATTCTCCAGAAAGTGGGCATAGAGGGAACCAACCTCAATATAATAAAGGCCACATACGACAAACCCGCAGCAAACATCATTTTCAATGGTGAAAAACTGAAAGCATTTCCTCTAAGATCAGGAAGAAGACGAGGATGTCCACTCTCATCACTATTATTCAACCTAGTTTTGGAAGTCCTAGCCATGGCAATCAGAGAAGTAAAAGAAATAAAAGGAATACAAATTGGAAAAGAAGAAGTAAAATTGTCACTGTTTGCAGATTACATGATACTATACATAGAGCATCCTAAAGTTGCCACCAGGAAACTACAAGGGCTAATCAATGAATTTGGTAAAGTTGCAGTGTGCAAAATAAATCCTCAGAAATCTCTGGCATTTCTATATACTAATGATGAAAAATCTGAAAGAGAAATTAAGGAAACACTCCCATTTACTATTGCAACAAAAAGAATAAAATACCTAGGAATAAACCTACCTAGGGAGACAAAAAACCTGTATGCAGACAACTATAAGACACTGATGAAAGAAATTAAAGATGTTACAAACAGATGGAGAGATAGACCATGTTCTTGGATTGGAAGATTGAACATTGTGAAAATGACTATACTACCCACAGCAATCTACAGATTCAAGGCAATCCCTATGAAGTTACCAATGGCATTTTTTACAGAACTAGAACCAAAAATCTTAAAATTTGAATGGAGAAAAAAAGACCCCAAATAGCCAAGGTGGGCTTGAGGGAAAAAACAGACCTGGAAGAATCAGGCTCCCTGACTTCAGACTATACTACAAAGCTACAATAATCAAGAAAATATGATACTGGCACAAAAACAGAAATATAGATCAATGGAACAGGATAGAAAGTCCAGAGATAAACCCACAAACCTCTGGTCAACTAATCTATGAAAAAGGAGGCAAGGATATACAATGGAGAAAAGACAGTCTCTTCAATAAGTGGTGCTGGGAAAACTGGACAGCTACATGTAAAAGAATGAAATTAGAACACTCCCTAACACCATACACAAAAAAACCTCAAAATGGATTAAATACCTAAATGTAAAGCCAGATATTATAAAATTGTTAGAGGAAAACATAGGCAGAACACTTTAAAATGTAAATTACAGCAAGATCCTTTTGACCCACCTCCCAGACAAATGGAAATAAAAATAAACAAATAGGACCTAATGAAACTTAAAACCTTTTGCACAGCAAAGGAAATTACAAAAAGACAACCCTCAGAATGGAAAAAAATATTTGCAAACGTATCAACAGACAAAGGATTAATCTCCAAAACATATAAACAGCTAATGCAGCTCAATATTAAAAAAACAAACAACCCAATTCAAAAATGGGCAGAAGACCTAAATAGACATTTCTCCAAAGAAGACATACAGATGGCCAAGAAACACATGAAAAGGTGCTCAACATCACTAATTATTAGAGAAATGCAAATCAAAACTACAATAATGTATCACCTCACACCAGTTAGAGTGGGCATCATCAGAAAATCTACAAACAGCAAATGCTGGACAAGGTGAGAAGAAAAGGGAACTATCTTGCACTGTTGGTGGGAATGTAAATTGATACAGCCACTGTGGAGATCAGTATGGAGGTTCCTTAAAAAACTAAAAATAGAATTAACATATGACCCAGCAATCCCACTACTGGGCATATACCCAGAGGAATCCATAATCCAAGAAGAAACATGCACCCCAATGTTCATTGCAGCACTATTTATGATAGCCAGGACATGGAAGCAACCTAAATGCCCGTTGACAGATAAATGGATAAAGAAGATATTGTACATATATACAATGGAAGATTACTCAGCCATAAAAAGGAATGAAATTGAGTCATTTGTAGAGACGTGGATGGATCTAGATACTGTCATACAGAGTGAAGTAAGTCAGAAAGAAAAAAACAAATATCATATATTAATGCATATATGTGGAACCTAGAAAAATGGTACAGATGAACTGGTTTGCAGGGCAGAAATTGAGACATAGATGTAGAGAACAAATGTATGGACACGAAGGGGGGAAATTGGTGGGTGGGTGGTGGTGGTGGTGTGATGAATTGGGATATTAGGATTGACATGTATACACTAATATGTATAAAATGGATAACTAATAAGAACCTGCTGTATAATAAAATAAATAAAATAAAATTCAAAATTTCAACAAAAAATATAAATTAACCTATATTTTAAGAACTAAAGGAAGGTATGAGAACAATGTGTAACCAAAGATATCATCAATAAAATGATAGAAATTATAATATTAAAAAAGAACAAAGTAAATTTCTGGAGGTGAAAAGTTCAATAAATTAAATGAAAAATTTAGTAGTGTGACTCAAATTCAAGTTTGGGAAAGCATAAGAAAGAAAAAATGAACTATAAATTGTGAAATTGAGGTGTCCCTTGTGGCACAGTGGTTGAGAGTCTGCCTGCTGATGTAGGGGACACGGGTTCATGCCGCAGTCCGGGAAGATCCCACATACCACGGAGAGGCTGGGCCCATGAGCGATGGCTGCTGAGCCTGTGCTCCGTAATGGGAGAGGCCTGCATGCTGCAAAAAAAAAAAAAAAAAAAAGAGATGTGAAATATCCCATCTTAAGTGCAGAAAGTAAAAAGAATAAAGAAAAATGAACAGAGCCTCAGAGACATGTGGGCATCTAACAAGTGTACCAACATATGCATAATGGAGGTCCAGAGGATGGAAGAGAAAGGGGCAGACAGGATATTTGAGGAAATAATGGCTGAAAAACTATTAAACTACACATCAAAGAATCTCAATGAACTCCAAATAGAATACCATCAAGGAAACATAATAAACTGTTGAAAGACAAAGAAAAAATAACTTGCAAGAGAAAAGCAACTCATCACAAAAAAGTGATGCTCTATAGGATTTGCAGAAGATTTATCATCAGAAACCATGGAGGGCAGACAGCAGTAGAATGACATATTAGCAGTGCTAGAAGGATAATAGTGTACATCAAGAATTCAATGTCCAACAAAATTATTCTTCAAAATGAATAACAAAGACATGCCCAAATAAATAAAAACTGAGAAAATATATAGCTAGCAGATCATCCCTTCAGTATAAGTAATATTAAAAAGAGTTGTTAAGGCTGAAATGAAAGTATACTAGGCAAGAACTTGAATCCACATAAAGAAATGAAGAACACTGAGAAAGTTAACTAAATAAACGACTGTATAAATATATTTCTCTTTGCAAATATTTTTTCTTCTGATTGAACAGACAACTGCATGAAAAAATAATTATAAACATGTGTTGTTGGGCACATGATACATAAAGATATGAGTTCTATGACTGACAGCACAAAGGAAGAAGTGAAGCTATATGGGAGCAAAATTTTGTATACTACTGAAATAACTTTATAATACCAAAACTATATTGTTATAAGTTAATATGGTAATTGTCAACCTTAAGACAACCACTGAAAGAATTCTAAAATCTATCATTGTAGAAAAAGACAAAGGAATTAAAATAGGACAGTAGGAAATATGTATTTAACAAAGAAAACAGATAGTCAAAGAAAAATTGAGGAACAGACAGGACATAAGTGGAAAACAAATATCAAAGTGTCAGACATAAATCCTAAATACAACATATAGAAAATTATGAGATACAGCAAAAGCAGTACCCAGAGGGAATTTATAACACAAAAAATATTTCAAATCAATAAACCTAACCTTCTATCTTAAGAATTCAAAAAAGAATATCATCCCCAAATGAAAGTACATAGAAAGAATAAAATTATAAATATGAATGCAAATGAATGAAATAGAGAATAGAACAAAACAGAGAAAATCAAAGATACTAAGAATTGATTCATTGAATAGATTAACAAATTTGACAAACCTTTACCTAGACTGAGGTAAACAAGAGGTAAAACAAGAGGTAAACGAGGTAAAAACCATTAAATCATTAAAATAAGAAATGAAGAAGGGAACCTGACTACAATCTTATGGAAATAAATGGGATCATAGGGTATAATATGAACAACCGTAAATCAACAAATTAGATAACATGGAATAAACAGACAAATTTCTAGAAATATACAAGCTGCTGAAACGCACTCAAGGAAAAATAGAAAACCTGAATTGATTTGTGATAATTAAAGACACTCAATCTATAATCATAAACTTGCCACAAAGAAGCACCCAGGAACAGATGATTTCTCTGGTAAATTCTACCAAACACTTAAACAATTAACAATAATTTTTCACAATCTATGAAACAAGTATCACCCCAATACCAAAACTATTTAAAAGATATTACAACCAAAAAATGCAGCCAATATTATGTATAAATATAGGTGTAAAAATCTGTAACAATTTAGTTGCCAGTTGAATACAGGAACATATAAGGCTAATAATATACCATTACGAAATGGGACTTGGGGCTTCCTTGGTGGCACAGTGGTTGGGGGTCCGCCTGCCGATGCAGGGACACGGGTTTGTGCCCTGGTCCAGGAAGATCCCACATGCTGCCCAGAGGCTGGGCCCGTGAGCCATGGCCGCTGAGCCTGCGCATATGGAGCCTGTGCTCTTCAATGGGAGAGGCCACAGAGGTGAGAGGCCTGTGTACCAAAAAAAAAAAAAAAAAAAAAAAAAAAATGGGACTTGTCCCAGTAAGGTATAGGCTGTCTAACATACAAAAATCAGCAGAGAATTCTGGGAAGATGGCATAGTAGGAAGCACCAGGAATCTGTATTCCCACCTAAACAACAGCTGCACTGGCAGAATCTTTCTGATGTAATGATGGAACTATTTTGGAACTGTGGAGTCTATTGAAGTCTTGGAACTTCCAGGAGAAGGATTGGACAGTACTATGTGGTTAATTTAGATCAAGTTAGCTCCTAACATTGTAGCAGTTTTCCCTCATCCATCCCTCAGCTTACACACACTTTGTGGGAGCCAAGGTGGGCAAAAAAGACCGTGTCCTCCAAATATCAGGGATCTGTTCTCTGATTGTTCATTGTGGCTTCTGATCACAGTGGTGAAGACAAATACGTGGGCAGTAATTGTTGATGCATTTTCCCCCATGGTTGGAAACTCCTCCTTCTCCATCTGAAGTGACTCCCAGGAAATTCAAAGTCAGGCATCCTACCCCCTCAATTTGTTTTTCTCTTCTCTTCCTTTTGGGAGTCAGAATTAAGACTAAGACATTCAAAAGTAAAGGCATGCAAGGGGATAATTATACAATGGCAACAAATGCCAGGGAAGTGGCTCATAAAAGACCTGAGGAAAACTTAAGTTTATACTTCAGGCTGACCCTTATCACAGAGACTGTCTAAAGCAATCAATAATAATAACAATAGGGCTTCCCTGGTGGTGCAGTGGCTGAGAGTCCACCGGCCAATGCAGGGGACACGGGTTTGTGCCCCGATCCGGGAAGATACCACATGCCGTGGAGTGGCTGGGCCCGTGAGCCATGGCCACTGAGCCTGTGCATCCGGAGCCTGTGCTCCACAACAGGAGAGGCCACAACAGTGAGAGGCCCGCATACCACAAAAAAAAAAGAATAATAATAATAATAAAATCAGCAAACCCTGGGGAAGGGGAAGAATCTGATTACCACATTATTAGATTCAAATATCCAGTTAAAAATAAAAAAAGACATGCAAAGAAACAGGAAAATATATCCCATTTAAAACAAAAAAAATAAATCAACTGTCACTGAAAAAGATTTGATGGTGCAATTACTAGAAAAAGGCTTTAAAAGAAGTGTCATAAAGATGATCAAATAACTAAAGGAAGATGTGGAGAAAGTCAAGAAAATAATATGTAACAAAATGGAATTATCAATAAAGAGACAGAACATCTCAAAAAAAAAAAAAAAAGCAAAAAGAAATTCTGGAGCTGAAAAAATACAACTGGAATAAAAAATTCACTAGAGGGATCCAAAGCAGATTTGAGCAGATCAAAGAAGGAATTAGCAAACTAAAATATAGAACACTAGAAATTATTAAGTCCAAGGAATAGAAAGAAACAGGGTTAAGAATATATATACTATTGATACTATGTATAAAACAGAAAACTAATGAGAACCTACTGTATGGCACAGGGAACCCTACTCAGTGCTCTGCAGTGACCTAAATGGGAAGGAAATCCAAAGAAGAGGGGATATATGTATAGGTTTAGCTGATGCACTTTGCTGTAGAGAAGAAACTAACACAACATTGTAAAGCAACCATACTCCAATAAAAAAAAAAAGAAAGGAAAAGTGAACAGTGCCTAAGGGACCTGTGAGTCACCATCAAGCTGACCAGTGAACACACTGTGTGAGTCTCAGGAGGGGAAGAGAGAGATAAATGAAAGAGAATGTTTGAATAAGTAATGGATGAAAACTTCCCAAATTTGATGAAATACATGTAGACAAACATCCAAGAAGCTAAACAAACCCCAAGATGAACTCAGATACCCACATTGCAACACATTATAATCAAACTTTCAAATGCCAACCCCAAAGAGAAAATCTTGAAAATAGCAAAAGAGAAACAATTTGTCACATACAAATTATCCTCAATAAGATTATAAGCAGATTTCTCATCAGAAACTTTGGAGACCAGAAGTCAGAGGGCTGATATACAGGCATACCTTGAAGATATTATGAGTTTGGTTCCTGACCACCACAGTAAAGCGAATATTGCAATAATTCGAGTCACATGAATTTTCTGGTTTTCCAGTGTATAGAAAAGTTATGTTTACACTATACTGCAGTATATTTAGTGTGCAGTATCACTCAGCATTAAAAAATGCACATACCTTAATAAAAAATACTTTATTGTCAAAAAGTGCTAGCCATCAGCTGAGCCTTTAGTGATTCATAATTGTTCTGATGAGGGAGGGTTTGAAATATTGCAAGAATTACCAAAATGTGACACAGAGATACAAAGTTAGCAAATGCTGTTGGAAAAATGACACTGATAGATTTGCTTGATGCAAAGTTATGAAAAACCTTCAACTTGTAAAAAATGAAATATCTATAAAGCAAAATAAAGTGAAGCAATATAAAACAAAATATGTCTATTTTTAAAGTGTTAAAAGGGAACAACTGTCAACCAAGAATCCCATATCTGGCAAAACTGACCTTCAAAAGTAAAGGAAAAATTAAGAAATTCACTGATAAACAAAAGCTTAAAGGGTTCATTATCACTAAACCTTCCCTGCAAGAAATGCTCAAAAGAGTCCTGCAGGGTGAAAACAAAGGACAAGAAAATAACTCAAGCTGTATGAAGAAATAAAGATCTCAATAAAAGTAAATACATAGACAATTATTAAAGCTATTATTACTCTAACAATAATTTGTAACTCACTTTCTGTTTTCTACATGATTTAAGAGTAATGTATTAAAAATATATTAATCTAAAAGCTAGTATTATTGTAACTATGATTTGCCTCCACACTTTGGTTTCTCTATAAAAAAGACTAATGCATTTAAAAGAGTTATGTTTTTTGTTACAAAATATACGAAGATGTAATTTTGTGACAACAATGAAAGGAGTGGGGACAGAGCTTAAAGGAGCAGAATTTTTATATGTTATTGAAGTTAAACTAGTATAAATTCAAATTAGGATGTCTTAACTTTAGGATATTAAATATTATGCCTGTGGTAACCAAAAATAAAAAAAAAATAGCTATGGAACACTACAAAAGGAAAAAACATAGAAATTTTAAACTTCACTGCAAAAATCAACAAAACACAAAATAGTATAGTAATGTGGGAAATGAGGTACAAAAAAAGCTATAAGGTATATAGAAAACAAATAGAAAAATGATAAAAGGTAGTCCCTACTTATCAATAATTATTTAAATGAAAATGGATTAAAATCTGCAATCAAAAGACAAATTTACAGACTGGATAAAAACACATGATCCAACTATATATTGTTTACAAGAGATTCATTATAGATCTAGAGACACAAATGCGTTGAAATTGAAAGGATGCAAAAAACAAATAAATAAATAAGTACCTTATATTGAATCCTTAGTATTCACAGAAATTGGGCATAATGTTGCCCATGGCTTACTCCATATGGTCTTCCAAGAACCCTTTGAAGGAAATCACTGTTATTCCCATTTTACAGATGTGGAGGTTGAGAGTTAGAGATGCTAAATAAGTAACAAAGTGTTATACTCCCACAAAATATCAGAATGGAGATTCAAAACCAGGTCTCTTAGATGACAAGGTGCATGTTTTTAATCACTGCTGTATTAATGATCCTAAGATTATAATTATGGATGCATATTAAGACAGTGTAAATATGCTGTCATCTTAACATTTGTGCATAGGATAAACCACAGCTTATTATTGTCACTGAATTATGTAAGTTTTATTTCATGAACAAACATAAATGAATACATAAAAAGAAAGGATGAAAAAACTTATTCCATGTAAATAGCAGTCAAAAGAGTGCAGGGATGGCTATACTAATATCAGACAAAATGGGTTATAAATCAGAAAAGTTTATGAGACAAAGAACATTATATATATTAATACAATGCAGCAAGAAGATGTAACAATTATAAACATTTACATACTAATAATAAACCATCAAAATATAGGAAGGAAAAACTGACAGAATTGAGGAGAAAAATAGGCAGTTCTACAATAATAAATACTTCAATACCTTACTCTCATTAATGGGTAGAACAAGCAGACAGAAACAAGTAAGGAAATAGAGAGCTTAAACAACACAATAAACCACATAGATCTAATACACATATACAGAACACTATCCAGTAACAAAGCATATTCTTCTTAAGTGTATATATGTTAGCCCACAAATTTAGTCAAATAGATTTAAAAAGTAGATGTCAAAGTGTCTTCTCTAGCCACAAAATAATGGAGATAGACATCAACAACAAAAGTAAAACTGAAAAATTCACAAAATTTCGAAAATTAAACAACTGACCCTTAAACAACTAATGCATCAAAAAAGAAAACACATAGGAAATTAGAAAATATGTAGAGATGAATGAAAATGAAAACACAGCAAACCAAAAACCTATGGAATGCAGCAAAAGCAATTCTAATGGGGAAATTTATAGCTATAAATGGTCAAAGAAATGTAAGAATACCAATAAGCACATGAAAAAATGCTCAAAATCTTTCGTCATTAGGAGAATACAAATCAAAACCACAATGAAATACCACCTCACATACACTAGGATGGCTATATTAAAAGTCATGGGCAATAGCAAGTGATGTCAAGGATGTGAAGAAGTTGGAACTCTCATACATTTTTGTTGGGAAATGTAAAATGATGTAGTTATTTTGAAAAACAGTTTGGTAGTTTCTCAAAAAGTCCTCTAAACAGAGAGCCCTGCACTTCCATTCCCAGGCTTAATAATCAACTGTTGAGAACTTACGACTAAGACTAAGCAAACCTTGTACATGAATATTCATAGCAACGTTATTCATAATAGCCCAACAATGGAAAGAACCAATATGTCCATCAATTGATGAATGGAGGAATAAAAATAGTATACCAATCAATGGAATATTATTTAGGCATAATATGGAACTAAATAATGATACATACTATCCATGGATGAAGCTTGAAATATTATGCTAAGTGAAAAAACTAGACACAAAAGGATACATACTCTAGGATTCCTTTATTTGAAATTTCAAGAACAGGCAAATATATAATTACAGGAATAGTCTTTGCCTGGGGTTGGGATTAGGAATATAGGAAGTGACTGGTAATAGGTAAGTTTGTTTTAGGGAAGATGAAAATATCCTGGAATTAGATATTAGTTTGCTTTCACAAACTTGTCAAGACAATAAAAAATACTGAATTATGCACTTCAAAAATGTTTATTTTGGGGCTTCCCTGGTGGTGCAGTGGTTGAGAGACTGCCTGCCAATGCAGGGGACACGGGTTCGTGCCCCGGTCTGGGAAGATCCCACATGACGCGGAGCAGCTGGGCCTGTGAACCATGGCCGCTGAGCCTGTGTGTCCGGAGTCTGTGCTCCACAATGGGAGAGGCCACAACAGTGAGAGGCCTGCGTACTGCAAAAAAAAAAGTTTATTTTGTGGTATGTGAGTTACATTTCAATAAAAAAAATTATGAGAAGAAATGATGTGCCAAGTAGAGTGACAAATGGCCTAAGAACATAAGGTTATCATATGTATAACTTACTTTAGCATAATATCTCATGATTGTCAGCTGTTTCAATGTGTTCTAAATATATCCGATACTTAAACAGTTTTCTGAAATGATGATGGAAATTAAAATTATCTCCATTTTGCAAACATAGAGACATAAAGTCACTATGTTAACATCACACTATGTGACTTGGACAAAATTCAAGACTGCTATTTTATAGAGACATTACTCTATTATGCCAGTTAGAAATGTTCTCCAATAAAACACTAAATTTAATTCTGACCATTTTAGCAGCCAAGCACAACATTAAAATATATTTTATATTTACTATTGTTAAATAAAAGGATATATATATTATCATATACATAAAATTCCCTTTGACCCTAATTTTTACAAAAAAACAATTGATCATGTTTTTAGAAATAAGATGTGCACAGATTCAATTCTCTGTTATCCATGTTAGTAGAGGAAATCAGAGATGGAGGGCAAGATGGGGTCTGTATATGTCAGGAATGTTTAAAAAATTATGAAAGTAGGATAGACAGTAAACCACAGACAGTAGTCAAGTCTTTGACAATCTGCATTGTATTTTACTAAGTGTGGCAGTTGCCACTTAGCTTCAGAGAACTATTATAATGAGGGAGGTAGCTCTTGTATTAGCAAATCTGTAGATTTTTCAAGAAAAGCTGGGACTATGGATATTAATATAAAATCTCCAGATTGATAAATACTCTTTTCACAATTTTTAAACACTGATCAGGCCAAACAGCACATTTCTAGTGAATACATTTGTATTTAACTTTGTGATGCTTGTTCTAAGATTGGTGCATAATAAATGCATCACATTTTTTTTGTCTTAGAAATACAAACACTGGTTGCACTGTTTCTAGCACTAATGTTCTTTTAAGGCTAAGACGATAGAAAAATATACATGTTACATACTGGAAAGAAAGCCTACAGATTATTTAAAGAAATAAAGTACTGTATTTGCAAATCAAATCTTAAAATGTATATAAAAATACATTATGAATAAGTTGGATTTATCCCAGGAGTGCATGATTCACATCAATAGACTAAAGGGGAATAAACAATTATTGAAATAGATACAAAATGATCTGCAAAAATACCAAAAATCATGATTAAAAATTAAACTTACCTTGAAATAGAACTGAATTTCTTTAATAGGTTAAAGTGTATCAGCAAACATTCTATATCAAAAGTCACACACATTGAAAAAACATATATTTTTTAAAATCAGGAATTAAAAAATGGTGTCTACCAACCCAACTTCTATCAACACTAAGCTGGAGGATCTACATAGAGGGATAATAAAAAATATAAAAAAGAAAAGCAAAACAATAAAATAATAAATTAGTCATATTAAAGAAAAATACATTATTCAGAGATCCTGTGATTCTCTACTCAGAATGTAAACAATCTACAGTTAAATTATTAAATGAAGAAGAGGTTAATGTTCACTATATATAATACATATATTAAAAATCAATTAAAATTTATTTTATACTCTAGCATTAGAAGTATAATCTTAAACTCTTACACAATTTAAAAGGTATAAATTTATTAGAATAAGTATATTTAAAAAGATTTATAGAGTCCAAGTAAACAAAGAATTAGAGATATTATTTAAAAACACAGTTTTCTGAAGATATCAATTTTGTTTATATTAAATTATAAAGTCAGTGAAATTCCATTCAAATTCTTTAAACTGTTTATTCCTGGTAGAACTTTGCAATCAGTTCTACTTTTTTTTTTCTTTAATGGAAGATCAAAGGACTAAGAAGAACAAGACAATTTTGTAGAAGATAAAGGCTCAAGATATTAGGACTTACCACAGAGCAGTGGTGAGTAATACTATGTAGTTCTGTAGCAGAATAGACCGAGTAAGACCAATAGAGCAAAATAGACAGCATAGAATACAACATATGCATAAATGAAACTTGATATGGCAGTGACGGCATTACAAATCAGTGGAGATGGGAGGGTCCATTCAAGGAACACTGCTGCAGCAACTGATTTTCCATAAGAAAATATATATATATAATTAATTTCTTCTCATCATAGAAAATAATTTCAGATGATGAAATATATCACTGTAAAAGTCAAGATATTAAATTTTGAGAAGAAAATATGTGCAAATATTCTCATCTTGGAATAAGAAAGAATTTCTGAAACATATCACAGAGACCAATGGCTCCATATGAGCCATAGCTGCCATTTCACTTCTCACATCAACTCTTAAGAGTCTCCGAATAGTCTCCCCTTTGCTCATTTTGCTCCAGCCACGTTTACTTCCATAGTGTTTCTCAAATACATAGTGATTTGCATGATTGATGCTTTGTCTATCAAACCTTGGATCAAATGTCACCGTTTCAACAAGACCTAAACAGGTTACCTTTATTAAAATTGCAACTGCCCTTAACTTTTACTTCAGTAATGCTGATCCTTCTACCCTAGACTATTTTTAACTTATCCTTGTAGAATTTATAACTTCCTAACATGCTATGTAATAACACTTCTGATGTGATTTTTTTTTTAATTCAGTTTATCTCTCTTACTGTGATATAAGCTCCAAGAGAGCAAAGATCTTTGTTTTCTTCAACTAATGTACCCCAGACACCCAGAACTGTGAGTAACAAATATTAAGATCAATAAAATTTTCCAATTTCATTAACCGTTTTTAAGTCTTTTGCCTGCATTTCTTTTCTGTTGTGTTAATAAATTATCAGTCATTAACAGCATGCAGATATTCTTTCATATTTTGGAAAGGCTATACTGTCTTGCTTTTCAGATTTATATTAAATTCCCTGGAATTCATTTCTATGACTTAGATTTTATCTAAAAGTCTCCATCTCTGCATAATCTAGCATATTAGGCAGCTAGTAAGCATTTTGCTAAATGACTGTGTGATTGAATGAAAGAAGTCTCAAGATTTGTATGAATACTGTTGTGCTTTTACAACCTTAGCTTATTCAAAAAAAATTTACATTTGAAAATCTCTGTGCCTCAGACTATGGGACACTTATTTTTACATTTTGTTTTTAAAAGAGACAGGTTTTTCCTTCACAAAATGATATAAATATCAAATGAAATTTTTCATTATATTTGCTGTCATCTCATCCAAGAATTTAAGAATAGTATATTAATGGATGCTATAGATTTACCTAGTGTGACCCTTGGAGTAATTTGATTTTAACAGAAGGATAGGCATATATAAAATATAGTAGAAATTTCCCTAGATAGACTTTAAAACTGACCTTTCATGAAAATAATTTAGAATTCCATTTTATCATCTTACTGGTACAGCTCCTTGTAATTCCAAAATAGTTAAAGCTTATTTGTAGACTTAATACTGGTTACAACAGAAGTAATATGTAAATAAAGGTAATTCATTTAAAAGTATAAGAGATTTTACCAATAAAATTCAATTTTCCAAAACTGTCTATATCAATGATAGTGTTGGGACAAGTGGACAGCCATTGCAGATGAATATTTTGAACAAATTCACAGTATTTGGATGACAAATTCTTGTACAGTTTTTAAAATTCAACTTGTTAATTTATAGTTACAATTTAGATATCTCTTTCTCCAAGAATTTTACTATCTCTTTTCATCCAAGATGATGTTGTTATGATTTGGACCCAAGTGCTAGTACACCCCAAGTTCACCAGTAAGCAAAAGACAGCTGCAACTGTGAGTTAAATATAATTTGTATCTTTCCAAGAGGGAATTCTTGAACAGCACAGTCAATACAAGGTCAGCAAAATGCTTCTGAGGTTCACAGTTCATTGGGGAAATCAGCAGACGGGCTGGCTGCAGCTGGAACATATGCTAATCACCCTGGCTTCAGTTGCAATTTCTTCCATGAGATATCTTAGGGTTGCCATTATTAAAAATGCATCAGCCTCCAGTAGTCACCTTCTAGCTCTTAGATACTAAAGGCCATGCCAGCAAGTTAGAGGAATTTGATGTCAAAGGTAGTGAGATAAGTCAACTGGCAAAGCGAGTTTTATGAGGGTCTTGCATGCAATGTAGGCAACAATGTCTAGGCTACTTTCCTTTTATTGCTTGTATTTATCAGAAGTCCCACTTCACTTCCATGAATATAGCATAAACTCATTTTTATCATGCTGCTTAAGTATAAATTCCCAGAGTATGTTATCTGCTGTAACCAGTGTCTTGAATAAAGATTGCTCACAGTATTTATTTAGCTGTTTTTCTGACCCTGCATGTTATGGTATGCTCACAATGGATACTGTATAAATGAATTTATAATTATTAAATATAAATACTATAGTAACCTTACTACATTCATGTCTTGCAAATGTTAGTCACATGTGTAAGAGACAAGGAACAAGATAATGCAATCTATTTTGTTTCTTAATTACAATAAGATGGCTTCAGAGAAATGGTTGTCAGATAGAGGAACTTGGATTCTTTATGTTAAATAACCTATGCTCTCCCTCATGTCTGTCATTTGCATTGGTTATACCTTTGTAATGGAAGAGCACTTTACCAGTAAAATTAAAAGTCTTAATTTCTAACAAGATTGATGAATTTCTTGCAGGGTAGGACCACAGAGTAAGTACTAACTGTCCTAATAAATTACAAAGTACCCATGGGATGATACTGTAATTTTTACTTTATTTTTTATATTGACACAATGTAGAACCTTCCCAATCAGGGCTTTGAATGTATCACAATTTTTATATGAAAACAATTACAAACACAATTAGAGAATAAAGACGTGTTAGCACTGTGCCTAGTATCAATTAAATATTTGATTGATGAATGAAAAAGGAATGCAGTCTTCCTAGTCCTCTTGGTTGCTAAAGTATGTGAAGCCAGGGTAAACTTTCCTAGAAGGCATGTGCTGACATCAACAGCAAAGCCACTGAAAAATTATAAGTTCTTTCTTCTGAGTGGACAGTGTTTCCACTTGTTTTGAAAGTTTTATTTTGCTCTTGATAAAACTTTGGCTTTTAAAAGGACAGTACAAGTAACACTTAAAACAAAAGTATTCAGAGTAACTAAATTGAGATTTAGCTTATACTTTCTATCACCTGAGAAAATTTGTTGCAGATGGAGGGTCTTGACTTGGATGTTGCAGACTGCCCAGGTGTCCTGGGATGTGAGCCCAGCAACTCAGAGCCCAAGCAGTACATGCAGTGCCTCAGGGAGGACTAGGCAATCAGTGACCCCTTGGAGGTTGTGGACTAAGCAACAAAAATCTTCTAGTTGTAAATGAATCAAATAGGTTACTGCTCCTCAGATCAAATGCAGGAAGAAAAAAGGTGCATGGAATTACTTTCCCACAAAATTACTGCTGCCTATAATTGTACTTTGTTGATGTGTGTCCCCATTTTGATAGCATATGGAAATTTTGCTCTAAATTTACCTGCATAAAAAGTCTAAGATCAAACGCACACTGTGTGATTTAGAAGTGGCTATTCTAGCAGCTATTTCAATTATGTCATAGAGTTTGAAGTTGGAACTACAGGAGTTCTATAGAACTGTGCTTCCTTTCCGGTGTGTGCAGATGGGTGACATATTCATTTTTGAGGATAAAGAGGATTTCATAGGATATTTTTGGCCAGGAAAAAAAAAGGCTCTAGGTAAGAAGTTCAGGGTCTTCATTCTGGGAAATTTTATTTAACATATGGCATTATGTTTTTCTGTTGTATAAGCTTTTTCACTGAATATTGTGGGTATTTTCTAGCAGAATGAGAGGACAGTTGTTAGGTCACTAAATTCAACCCAACTACATCTCAAAAAGAATATGCCATCTGTGCCAACTAAATAGAGAACACTATTGTAAATTGGGTTTTTCATTTCTTAAATCATGTGGATTTGTGTATGTGTGTATTGGGACATGTATGTGTGCAATATAAAATACAATATATATTTTAAAGAGCATACACATTTCTACATAGTTTTGTCAGATGCATTTAAACCTCATTTGCTATAAATTTAAGTATGCAAGTCAATACTTGTGGTGTAAATAGCATTATTGTAAATCAATCTTTCTGGTCTTTAATTTGAGAAAAAGTGAAGAAGAAAGAGTCGCTAAACAAAGATGCAAGATTTCTGGAAGATTTCAGTTTATGCTTTCGGTTTTCAGTTTTCTTGTCTGATTTTGGTACTGTAATACGTCATTCAGGGGCCTTCTAACTAAATATTTCATATTGATTAAATGAAATGATATTTATAAATATTTAACACAAGCCATGATATAAGAAAAATGTTCAATAAATGTTTGCTCTTCCCATTCCTTTGTTTCATTTAGATCAAACTCTACTATGAACTTCCCTAACAATTCATATTCTAATACTGTATGCTTAGTCAAGATTTAAGATTTCTTCCCATTTTAGATTATGGGTTTTACATAAAAGAGTTTGGTTTACTTTTGATTGGGTGGAATGGAACATGTGTTCAGAGACTGCTTCCCTTTAGAGCTACTAAAAAAACCCTGAGGTATATTATTTATATGTATATTTTTATGATATATATGTATATAAAATTTTAATATATGATAATCATTACCTCATGTATAATATGATAATGATTATCATATAAATGAGATAATTGTATATGTAAATATGAGAAGAGGAGATAGTGATAGATCTCTGGAGACATCTTTAAATTATGTATAATATATGTCATTATCTTCAGAATTTATAGATGAGGATACTGAACAGTATAAATGAGTCTATTTGGTCAATGGAATTCCCACACATAATACAAATGACAAATGCTTTTGATTAGGATAAAATACTTCGTGCAACATTGTTTTGAGAATGTGTAGATCTTTTCAAAATATTTGCAAAAAATCCAAAGCTTTTAATGTTCCTCAAGCAGGTCTCATTTATGGCATTCTCAAATTTATTTTGATGTATTATTGACATATAATTGTGTAACAGAAAAGTATAGGCTTGAAGTCTAAATTATAATCCCACTATGTTATAATCCTCTATGTCAGAGACTTATCACCAAATATTTCAATTTCCTATTTAGTCTATGATCTCCTACAATGAACTGTAACCTATTTCAGGGCATTCTTGACTACCTTTATCTATCATTGTATTCCCAGCACCTGGCATTACATTTGATGCACAGTAAATCATAAATGTTATTAGTGAATAATCAATTAATGAATGGTCATGACATTTTCTGAATCTTAGTTGTCTCAACTTGTATGATTGGTATACAATTTTATTTATTTATTGGACACCCTGAAGCATGCGGGATCTTGGTTCCCCAACCAGGGATCGAACCTGTGCCCCCTGCAGTGGAAGAGTGAAGTCTTAATCACTGGACTGTCAGGGGAGTCCCCTGGTATACTATTTTAAAGCGATATTTTAAATGATAAAGCCATCTAGTATCAAAAAGATATTTGATTTTTTTTTGCTGTTAAACAATATATTAGTATCAACAATAATTTCCTAAGTTCAATGTATCCACGTATTAGAGAAAAAAATTTCCTGACAAAAGTTAGCCTTTTTTCCAATGACATCTAAGCCCATGTAGTGTTAACTGCAAATAATAGTCTACTTGAACACTGATTTAAGAGGGTAGAATGCTTCACACTTTATACACTTAATATTATTTTAATATAACTGTCATAAAGGAGCAGGCAAACTTACTTACTAGGCCTGGTAAAATGCAATTAGAAACATAGAGCCTCATGGTACAACGGACAAATATCCAAAGGAATTTCTGTGATTTTGTGATCCAAAAGAAAAGCTAGTCAGTAAAAGACTGAAGTAACCTAATCTAGGGAAATAAAAGGCATAGACCATAGAAAGATGCCTCATCTCACCAAGTAACCACTGATTCCCATCTGAAAATGCCCCATTACTCGAAACAAAACATCTGGATATCATCAATGATTTTTAATATCAACTTTAAAATGCTTCCCAAGAGACTGCCCAGGTTAAAGGAGAATATTAGGATATTCATTTTCCCAAATGGTCTTCTCTCTCTCACCTCTACCCACCCCTCTCAAAAGAGACTGATAGGCAAGCTTCCCTGGAAGATGGAATTCACTGTAATGACACAAATCCCCAGAAAGTTTAGAAGTAGGAAGAGGAAATTAAATTTTTTTGTGTCAACTTTCTACTTATGAAAGAGGCCAAAGACAGGAAGGTGCCAATGAAATTACTGTGCAGGGAGATTTCACTACAGAAAAGTTCTTTATTAAAAGGAATCAGAAGGGAATGTTAGAATTGTAGAATTACTGTAAGAATTATGTATTAACAATTTCTGTAAGTATTTGTTTTAGAGATTATAGAAGTAATATGTATTTAATGTGGGCGACTTGAAGAAAAATGTAGCTCAATTTTTACAGCATTTTAACTTTAATGTTTAATTTAATGTTAATTTAATTAATATTTTAATGTTTCCTTTCAATTCTTTCTTTTAATATTTTAAGATCATTTGAAATATGTCTCTTTCCTATTTAAAACATATATTTAAAACATTTACTTTGATATATCTCTTACATACAATTTTAAAGGCTCTGTAACATCCCAGAGTCTTTGGGAAAGCACACACTTGAGAGGTCTTTCTTCTCTATAAAATGGATTGTGTTCACCATAATTAATGTTAACTAAAAGAAAAACACACAACATAAGAACTGTGAGTTTCAGTTTTATTCAGGGACTTTACTGAGAATTATAACCCAGGAAACAGTGTCTTGGTAGCTCTGAGAGAACTGCTCCAAGTAGGTAGGGAGAGAAGCCAGTATGTATATGATTTTTTGGCTAGGGAATACGTGCAGTCAAGCAAGCATTTCCATAAGAGGTTACTCTTAGTAACAAGAAACAGATATCTCAATGATTTTAATGATTTTCTTTGTATGGGAAGATGCAAGAATCTGAGTTCATTAAAATTCTTCCTGAAATGTACATTTAACTATCTAATGCCTGTTTTTCTGAAATGCAGAGTCCCTCATCCTGTTTTTAGTCCTGAATTTCTCACAGGGTGCACTGCTGGTCAGTGTCTACAGTGGCTAATGATTCAATCCTTGTAGAACTGGATGGTGGCCAATATCCTTTGTTTTACACTAATTTCTGATTATTTATGTTTTTTCACTTCTGAGACACACTGAAAATTTATCAATGACCTTCAAAATGTATTAATAAAATTTATTAGTGCCCACTTCATTTGCTGATATCTCTGGTTATACCAGAGATATAACAGTTTGCATTTTGGGGTCTTTTTTCTTATTTTCTTATTTTGTGTTTATTCTTTTTACTATATATCCATGTTTATACAAAAATAAACAAATATGTTTGACAAAGAGAACCATATATTACGAAAATTGGCTTTGAGAATAAACTTTCAGAGTTTAATTCTATCTACACTACTTAGAAAACTGCATGATTTTGAACAAGCTATTCAACCTCCTCAGGCTTTATTTTTCTCATCTATAAAATGGGAAAAACTTTAGTGTTTATCTCCTAGGATTGTTATAATTATTTAATAAAATTATGTAAATAAATATTCTTGAAAGAGTCTACAGGATATTAAGTATTCAGTACAACTAGCTATTATTTGTATCATTAGTACTTAACACTAGAGTCAGAAACATAATTTTAATATTTAAATGCACAGGAAGTTAAAACCAGTAAATCTGAGGCACAATTCTTATAATTAACTGGATGATGTTTTCACAGTAGTGAAATATATGATAAGGCACAGACACAAATGCTGAACCTCATCGACTGCATTAAATTTAAAAAAAATAAGAACCGATAGCAATATCTTGCATTTTGAGGCAAGTTAATATTTTGCCTTATTTTTAATATTCCTTCTTGACTACTAAATCTCTGGTGTGTGTTTAATGTGAAAGTAGAAATCATTTGAGTTCAATTATTTTTGTTTTTGAAAATGCTAATATGTGAAGTGCTATATAGTTTTTTTTTCCTTTTTATTCCTATATTAATGTAAATATTTGTAATAGAGATGATCTATTAAGCCATGTCCCAGACACTTTAAATATTTTCTGTGTTAGCCTTACACACACTGAATACTTTGAGATCATTTGATTATTATTATGGTGAGGCAATTTATAAAAGTATAAATTAAGTCTATCACTGTTTTAAACCTGATGAAGGATGCATTAACAAGCAAAGATGGATGGGTAAGAGAGAAAAAAAGAGATGGGAGAGAGGGAGGAAAAGAGACATCTGTATATCTGGGTAGAGGTGTTATAACAGTTGCTGATTTTCTTAAATTAGGAATTTAAAATGCACAAATTAGCTATTTGACTTCAGACAAATATTGCAATTTCTCAATGACATTCTCCGTTATAAAAATGAAACAATATTCTCAATCATTGGGATATTGTAATTGTCGTACTGGGGTATGGGAATGCACATAAAAATAGCAAACCATTATTAAAAAAAAATTGTAATCTTAAAAATTGCAGTTTTTTAAATAGAACATATTTCATGCTATACATTTGGATGGTTTCACTAAGGTAAAATTATATTAAAAAAAAAAAAGAAAAAACCTTAGAGAAAAAGTATGTTAAAAGAACTTGGTTAAGGAACAATAGAGAAAGGAGTCTGTAACTTTTCAGGAAAATATATTGGAAATGTATATGACAAAAGGTAAATTGAAGAAGCATTGCATCGGTACCAGTCAGGGTTCTATCTCCAATTTTTTTTTTTTTTTTTTTTGTACGGTGAGCAGGCTCAGCGGCCATGGTTCACGGGCTCAGCCGCTCCGCGGCATGCGGGATCTTCCCGCACCGGGGTATGAAGCCGTGTCCCCTGCATCGGTAGGCAGACTCTCAACCACTGCGCCACCAGGGAAGCCCTCTGTCTCCTTTTAACGTATGACTTAATCCTCCAATCTTCAGCTATCTCTTCTGAAACATTCAGTGACTGATTCTTTGTATACCAACTATTAATCTCTTTCCAGTATATGGTTGTCCTTTCCCCAGTGAGAGTTTTGAGGGAAATAGATTTTCATTCATGCACTCGACAAATTTAAAATGAATTTTTGTGTGAATTAGGTACTTTTATAGGAAGTAGAAATACAGAAAAATTAAATAGTACCTGAAAAAAAAAAAACTGGTTAGGAAGATATATAAACATTTAATTACATTACTGTATCTAAATGTTGAATGCTGTTTTGTTCAGTTCACTACAATAATAGAGCATTAATAACACTACTTAGAAGAGTTGTGGATGGCTTCGCAGAGGAAGGAGGATGCAAATTTGAATTTGAGTAATGATCCAAAATGACATTTTTCTTTTAATTCTCTGTTCAATCAGAAAAAAATTAATGACAAAATAAAAACTTAGATGAAGCTGGTTTATCTTGCCATAAACACAAATATGGAAGTGAAATGCATAGAGATTAAAGAAAAATAATTGCAAATTTAAATCTCAAAAGCTGAACTTTGTACTCAATAGAAGGGCTTTTTCTCTTAAGGATAAAAACATTATATTTCATTTGTTATTATCTCTTTTTATTTAAAACAACTAGTATTCAGATTATCATTGTTATATGTGATCAACTATAACAAGAACTTAAGTCAAAAACTTTAATGTGAAAATAGATTGAGGTACAATATGAGATGCAAGAAAAAAAAATAGAGTACTTTTTCTTAGTGTTTGCTTTTGCAATATAGATTTTTCTAGGAGTTGTATATTCTCAATTCAAAACATCTGCAGAGGACTTCCCTGGTGGTGCAGTGGTTGAGAGTCCGCCTGCCGTTGCAGGGGACTCGGGTTCGTGCCCTGGTCCACGAGGATCCCACATGCCGCGGAGCGGCTAGGCCCGTGAGCCATGGCCGCTGAGCCTACACGTCCGGAGCCTGTGCTCCGCAATGGGAGAGGCCACAACAGTGAGAGGCCCGCGTACCGCAAAAAAAAAAAAAAAAAAAAAAAAATCTGCAGTGATCTAAAATCAGAGCTCACGTTGCCATTATAAAACAAGTATACTTGACTCAGTGTCAACCCTTATTAGGATAACAGTATTTTCTCTGAGACAGGGAAATATGTTTGTAGGACAGTGGCTTACAAGTTTTTCCTTCCTGGACCCCTTAGTAATGATATAAGCTATTCTCACTGTCTCCTAGTCAGTTTTCCCACATTACTGAAAGGTAATATATAGCTGCTTCTGAGACTCTATGACTTAGAAACTCCTGAATACCAAATTACATGTTTTCATCACTTTACATTGGTAAAGAAAAATCTGCTATCAGCATGATCCCAGGAGTGGAATGTTCCAGTTAATCAGATATTCTTATGCTCTACTACTTCTTTCATTCTCCAAATCAGTCTTTCAGATTCCCACCCCTTCCACAGATGCCCCTAGGCTATATTTCCATGTCAATGGCTAATATAAGAAAATCAGATTTTACATCCTCTGTATTCTTCATTCACTGACTCTATGACTCAGGTAATTAGCCTAGTGACTGTGATTTTAGTTTTTTTTTTTACTTGAAAAATGAGGATAGAAATGATATCTCTCTACCTCGTCAGATCAATATATAGAGTATTATTGACAATGCAGAAGCCTCTTTTATGCCTAGTCATATATTATTATGGTCTTCATTTGCATTTCTCTGATATGCTTATCAGATTTTTAAATATCCTCTTTTTGTAAAGACTTGTTCAATATTTTTGCCAATTTTTGAGGTGACTGTCTCTTATTAATTTTTGGAAATTCCTTACCTATTCTATGAGTCCTCTCTCTGATATATGTATTGCAATATCTTTTCCCTTTATATTCCCTTATTGGTGTGCTTTGATGATTATGCATTTAATTTTATAAAGGTCTATTTATTTATTTTTTCCTTTATTGTTAGTGCTATCTGTATCCTGTCAGAGACATGTTACCCCCACCTCTGCAAGGTAATAAAGATGTTCTCGTATGGTACCATTCAAGGAACTGCTTTACCTCTTCCATTTATGTCTATAATCCATGTGGAATTTATTTCTGTATATTGCATACTGTATTTGATTTTTCCATGTAGATATTCAATTGATCTAGATATGTAAGACGTGTTTTCCCTACTTCAATTGTTTTCACTAGTGAAGTCATCTTGTGCTATAGTTTTATTTGAGGAAAGGTTCTTAGGAATAGCCTAATTTTTGTAAATAGACACAGGATTTTTCAGATATTCCTATTTATTCTTGTATCAGATTTTATAAGTTATATTCTTCCAGATTAATTTTCACTTTATATGAGTTATTTTCTTTGTTAACATGAAGTTACTCTCCTTTTGGTTTTGTTCCTTTCTGTCTATGGTGATGTACCTTTTTATATTCTTTGTATTGATAATATGTATATCCCGGTTTGATTAGTCTATGAATGTATCATTTGTATTAATCTCTAAAATAAAAAAAAATTTAGCTTTTCATTTTTTCTATTAGTATTGATTTGATGTTAATTTCCTTTCTTTTATTTATATAGATTATGTTTCAGCCCTATCTTTAACGCATAACATTCCTTCCCTATATAAGCTTTATTGTCACAAGCTTGGATATATATTTTTTCATTTATATTCAGTTCAAAACATTTAATAAATTCCTCTATGACTTATTTTTGACCCATGAATTAGGTAAAGACACATTAGTTAATTTGAAATATTCTGAGTTTTCAAATTATTCTTATGGATTCCCTGTTTAATTCTAGTATAATCAGACTACATATTCAGTATCAGTATAAAACTTTGAAATTAGTTGAGCAAAATTTTGGTAATTGTTCCACAGTCACTTAAAAATAATGCACATTCTACAGAATGTCCCATACTCTCTAAGCTATCAAATCCATGGTTAATTCCCATTTTTAATTGAACATATTAACATCTTCCCTACTATCTTCATTGCCATCACTATTTAGAGTACCAATTCCCATATTTCCATCGAACACCCTATCCTCTCAGTTTCTTTACCTCATGCCAACACAATTCACCTCAGTCACCTACTTCCATGGTCTTACTCTAAGCCAGAGTTTCTTATCATCTTGCTGTGATGGTGTGTATTTGTGTCATCATTAAGATACTGGTATATTCCTTTGGTCACAAAGGCAGCTGTGTGGGACTGTGAGGGTCACAGCCCAGAATCTTGCCACCCTTAGATGAAAGGAACCCTTTCTACAGTTATCTGCTGCTATGTTCTATAGGTCAGTCTTGTTAATTTCATGGTTTAAGTTTTCTATATTCCAAAAGGTAGTTTTCTATACTTGTTACTAAGGAACATTTGTTAAAATTTTCAAGTGTAATTTTAGATTAGTTAAATTCATTCAGCTAATTTTTCTCAGTTTTTACTCTCTATATCTTAAAGCCATGTTATAAGACACATGCATATTTAATACTTCTTTGTCTTAGTTTTAAATTGACCCTTTTTTATAATTATATTCCTTTTTATCTTAACTAATATTTATTGTCTCAAAGTTTATGACTTCCTATTTCAATATACAATACCAGCCTCCTTATAAATGGTATTTTTATAGTATATCTTTTTCCAGCCTTCTATTATCAACTTTTTGTGAACTTGTATTTAAGGTATAAGGATAATTGAGATGGTCGGTTAAGGTTAATTGAGGTTAATATGTTGCTAGGAGTTGGGCTACAATGTTTACTGTAGCTATAGCTCTAGGGTCCATGATTTTCCCTCTCCTTTTATTTGTGTCCTTCCCTAAGAACTCTTCTTAAAATAGACAGTTTGTCTTATAGCACTTTCATCTGCAATTTACAATTATTTTACTGGAGCTCTGGTGATGTCTTAGTAAGGTGTGGAGGAGGGGAAGCTTTTATAATCTTATGATTAAACTGAATTTTTTGGTGGGCATTTGTCCTTGGGCTATATAATGACCCCTTCACGAGTGTTTATTTTCTCCCCCCTGTCTTTTATAAGAAATAGAAATATCTAGCATAGCTGTCATTGGGTACTTGCCCTTCCCTCCAGGTGAGATAAGACTCTCCCAAAGTCTTATCACTTAGAAAATAAGTCTTTATTATAGAAAATCTCTTGAAGGTATTTCAAAATGGTTACTTTCATCTCATCCTGAGGGGATCTTTAGTGACTCCTCACTGTGAAAACTTGCTAGATTCCTAGAATTAGAACCCATGGAAGTGTGCCTCCCCTGGAGTTTCTCACTCTCATGCTAGTCCATCCTCATTCATACTCTCCAGCAATTCTAGCATTCCTACCAGTTAACAGCTCCAGGGACTTTTGCTCCAGATAAAAATATCTTGTCTGCTTTCTTGTATGCACCTCTCTCTCCAAATTTTGGAGTAGCAGTTTACTTTTACCTCTATGACTTGTAGCAAATATATGAACTGACACTGATATTCCTTTCCAAGTCTTCCAGAGCGATCAACTATGAATTACATAAACCAGTCATTTGATTTCTCTGTTTGGTATTAATCTTTACTTCAAACATTTTCTACATTTACCCCAAGAAAATATAAATTACGTCTTTGAGAAGACTTAAAAAATAGTTAACTCCTGTCACAGAAGTGAAGAGAACTTTAGGAGAAATAGTTTACATTATAGTTTATGAAATTTATATGTGACTTCTCCAAAATGAAGAAAACGGAAAGGAAGTATACATTATGGAAATATCAGCCTTTGAGAGGATGTGAACAGGGCACGCAGAACTAGTAAAGAGAAAAAAAGGAGAGGTAGAACCAACATACATCCAGTGAAAACGTTGGGCTGTGGAAGTGCCAAGATTAATCACAGCCTGTGAAGTATCATCTAGATTAAAAATTATTTTTCAGTATCATATTGCTATGTCTTAAATATATTCCCATTTTAAACTACTTAGAGATTCCTTTCTTGCATAAATCCTAACATGATTAGGTCCCAGAAATTATATATTTGAAAGAGAGCATCTAAAAGAGAGAAAAATTTAATACTAGTTAACACGAGTAAATATTAATACTGGCTAATATTTGTACTTAGCAGGAGCATTCCCATCTATTATATACTAGATATATAATATCTAATGACTAATAATATATATATTATTAGTCATTACATCCTACTTCAAGTATAGTTGACCCATGAACAACATGAAGGTTAGGGATGCCAACCCTCCTGCAATAAAAAATCTGCCAATAACTTATACTTGGCTGTCATTATATGTAGTTCCTCTTATCTGCAGTTCCACATCCACAGATTCAATCAACCATGGATTATGTGTTACTGCAGTATTTACTATTGAAAAAATTCCACCTATAAGTGCACCCGCCCAGTTCAAACCTGTGCTGTTCAAGGGCCAACTGTATCTTCACATAATTTGTGTTCTTTTAAAATAATAAAGGACAGAAAAGTATCCCCTTGAAATATGTGCCAGATTATCTCAACCTCTGGATTCCTGTTGAGGGTAGTACAAAAAATCAAAATTAATGTCTTGAACAGAGAAGCCTAAAGAGTGTATCCAGGGCTGCATGGACTCCTGGATCAGGCATTCTTAGAGTTAACGGGAGTTGAACGACCCATGATACAGAGGAAGTTTTGCTTTTCATAGAGGATTCAGGTAAAGAGAAGAATATCCAAGGGCATTCAGCTGCAGATTCCTTTGAATCTCCAAAATGGAGGGACTGCTTCTTCCATGGGTACTTGGAAGAGTCTGCCTGAACTGACAGAATTTGATGGATCTGTGATGAGCCAGAATGGTAGCTGATTGATTCTTCTTCGTGGGTTTGGAAGAGGGGGCAACATATGTACTTGAGAAGATCAGAGAGCACAAAACTTCTCTAGACCTTTTGAAGAAGAATAAAGTTTTGTCATTTAATTTACCACCAGCCTATGTCGGTAGTAATTCTATTTCACTGCTTGCATTGCTTTCCTACTTTTTGACAAACTACAAAGGCCTAATGTGTATAGGTATCAATGGATTTAAAACCATCATAAATATGTACACAACACATACATACACATATACATATGCACATATACAACTCAACAACCTAAGGGAAGAGATCCAAGTTGTATATCACAAAGAAATGTTTAATAAAGAAGTACTGCTAGATTGTCAAAATGAAAAAAATAAATTAAATGTTGTTTTAAATAAAGCAAAGTTAATTTATGAAATGAAATTTGAAGTTTTTAAAAAGTGGGGGAAAAATAAAGAATTGACCCTACTGATAACATAATTGATGGTTTCAAACTTCCAATAAAAAATTCAGAAAATAGAAAAAACAATGAGTTAACATAAGGAAAAAGATGAGATAGTTGGAAGAAAGATTCGAAGACATAATGTGAACAATACATGCTCCAAAAGGAAGAAAAATATGAGGATAACAAATAAAACAATTAAAATAAGAGAAATCCCTTTATCTAAGAAAAGGACCCAAGTTTTTACTGCTGTAAAAGTCATAATATAATATAAAAGTCATAATATAAAAGTGTTCAGCAGGGAAACTAAACATGTACAAACTCAGTCACATCATTTTGTAAGTAATTTAAATTATAGCTTTTTAATAAAATATAACTATAACAAAACTTTAATTTCTGTTATATTATTATAGCATGTTTCTGCATATATACCTAAATAAGGTATACCACAACTTACCATCATTGATTTCAATATGAAGGAAGCCAGATATAGTTGGGGAAAATAACTGAAATTTTTTAATGTATGAAATGTTTAATGCATGCCACATATGTAAAGAATACAGTAACCAATGACAAACCTAGAGGATGAAACATTATTCATAAGGGAAAATGTTTTCTTCTTTATGGTAGCATTTCCCCCTCTCCTGCCCAGAGGTAATGGCATAGCTGAAGGTAGTTTTTATAATCACATCTTTCTTTAATATATGTAGCTAAGTATCTAAGAATCATATTTTGAAACTTTATAAAAAGGTAACATTACATATGCATAGGAGTTTAAATTTTTTTGCTGTTATAAACAACAGGGCTGGGAATATTCCTAGACATATATTCATTTTTGTTTATTGAAGGATAGTTAACTTACACTGTAATATTAGTTTCAGATGTACAACATGGTGAATCAATATTTTTGTAGATAATACTCCATATAAATTTATTATGAAATATTGGCTATATTCCCTGTGCTGTACATTACATCTTTGTAACTTATTTATTTTATAACTAGTAGTTTGTACCTCTTAATCCCCTTCATCTATTTTGGCTCTCCCTCTACCTCTTTCCCCTCTGGTAAACACTAGTTTGTTCTCTGTATCTGTAAGTTTGTTTCTGTTTCATTATATTTGTTCATTTGTTTTATTTTTTAAATTGCTCATATTAGAGAAAACATACACTATTTGTCTTTCTCTGTCTCACTTGTTTCACTAAGTGTGATACCCTCCAAGTCCATCCTTGTCACAAATGGCAAAATTTTATTTTTGTGGCTGAGTAATATTCCATTGCATATGTATACCACATCTTCTTTATCCACTCAAATGTTGATGGACACTTAGGTTGCTCCCATATCTTGGCTATTGTAAATAATACAGCCATGAACTTTGGGGTACATATATCTTTTCAAATTATTATTATTATTTTTTGGGTATGCAGGTCTCTCACTGTTGTGGTCTCTCCCGTTGCAGAGCACAGGTTCCAGACGTGCAGGCTCACGGGCCCAGCCGCTTCGCAGCATGTGGGATCTTCCTGGACTGGGGCACAAACCCACGTCCCATGCATTGGCAGGCGGACTCTCAACCACTGCGCCACCAGGGAAGCCCTCAAATTATTTTTTATTTTCTTTGGGTAAGTACCCAGAAGACAAATTGATGGATCATATGGCAGTTCTATTTTTAATTTTTTGAGGGTTATATCTCATTGCACTTTTGATTTGGATTTCCCAAATAATTAGTGATGTTGAACAGTTTTTCATATGCCTGTTGGCCATTTGTATGTCTTCTTTGAAAAAATGCCTATTCAGGTCCTCTGCCCAATTTTTAATCAGGCTTTTGGGGGTTTGGGGATATTAAGTTGTATGCATACTTTATATATTTTATTGTTAACCCTTTATCAGACATATTATTTGCAAATATATTCTGCCTTTTAGTAGTTTGACTTTTCATTTCATTGATGGTTTCCTTCCCTGTGCAAAAGTTTTTAAGTTTGATTAGGTCTCATTTGCTTATTTTTGCTTTTGTTTCCCTTGATTGAGGAGATAGATCCAAAAAAAAATATTTAAAAAAACAAATATCAGAGAGCATACTGATTATATTGGTTATGTTTTCTTCTGGGACATTTATGGTTTCAGGTCTTATGTTTAGATATTTAATCCATTTTGAGTTTTTTTCTGTTTATGGTGTGAGGAAATGTTCTAATTTTATTTTTACTTTAGCTGTCCAGTTTTCCCAACAATACATATTGGAGATTGTCTTTTCCGCATTGTATATTCTTCCTTCAAATGTCATAGATTAATTGACCATATATGTCCAGGTTTATTTCAGGACTATCCATTCTGTTCCATTGATCTATGTGTTTGTTTTTGTGCCAGTACAATACTGTTTTGATTACAGTAGCTTTGAAGTATAGACTAAAGTCAGACAGCATGATATCTCCAGATTTGTTCTTTTTTTCTCAAATAGCTTTGGCTATTTAGGGTTTTTTGTGGTTCCATACAAATTTAAGGATTATTGGTTCTATTTCTGTGAAAAATGTCATGGGTATTTTGAAAGGGATTACATTAAATATGTAGATAGCTTTGTTGTATGTGCCTTTTAACAATATTAATTCTTCCAACTCAAGACCATGAAATAATCATTTGTTTGTATAATCTTCAATTTTCTTCATCAATGTTTCTTAGTTTTCAGAGTATAGGCATTTTACATCCTTGGTTAAATTTATTCCTAAATATTTTATTCTTTTTGAAGCAGTTGTAAAAGGGATTTTTTTTTTCTTTCTGATATTTTATTATTAGTGTATAGAAGCACGGATTTCTGTATATTAAATTTCGTATCCTATAACTTTACTGGATTAATTTATTTGTTGTAATAACTTTTAGTTATTAAGTTTAGTTATTAGTTATACAACATCTCTAGGATGTTGTATACATAATATCATGTCATCTGCAGATAGTGGCAGTTTTACTTCTTCCCTTCCAATTTGTATGCCTTTTATTTCTTTTCCTTGACTGATATCTGTGGCTAGGGATTCCAATACTATGTTAAATAGAAGTGACAAGAGTGGGCATTCTTGTCTTGTTTCAGATCTTAGGGTGTTAGCTGTGGGTTTCTCATAAATGGCCTTCATTATGTTGAGAGATGTTCCCTCAATACCAAATTTGTTGAGGGTTTTTATCATGAATAAATGTCTAAATTTGTCAATGCTTTTTCTGCATTTATTGAGATGATCATATGATTTTTATCCTTCATTTTGTTAATGTGGTATATCACATTGATTTGCAAATTTTAAACCGTCCTTGCATTCCTGGAATAAATCCCCCTTGATCTTGGTATATGATCCTTTCTATGCATTGTTGACTTCATATTGCTAATATTTTGTTGAGGAATGTGTATCTATGTTTGTTGAGGAATGTGTAACAATTTTCCATTGTTGTAGTGTCTTTCTCTGATTTTGGTGTCAGGGTAATGGGACTCTGTAATTCCTGTGCCTGGATATCTGTTTCCTTCTTCAGTTTGGGTATGTTTTCAGCTACAATTTTATCAAATACATATTCTTTCCCTTTCTTTCTCTCTCTTCTCCTTCTGGGACCCCTATAACGCAAATGTTAGTGTGCTTCCTGTCCCATAGTTCCCTTAAACTACCTTCACTTTTTTTTTTCTTTTTTCTGCTCTGATTGGGTGATTTTCACTATTCTAAGTGACATGTGTTTTTCTGTATCACCTAATTTGTTGTCAATTCCTTCTAGTGTAGTTTTCATTTCAGTTGCTGTATTCTTCAGCTCTAATTGCTTCTTTTTCATATATTCTAGTTCTTTGTTGAAGTTTTCACTGTGTTCCTTTATTCTTTTCCCAACCTCAGTGAGAGTTTTTATTACTATCACTTTGTACTCTTTATCAGGTAAATTATTTATCTCTGTTTCCTTAGGGTTTACCTGGGGTTTTATCTTGCTCTTTCATTTGGAATATATTCCTCTGTCTTCTCATTTTATTAGACTTTCTCTGTTTGTCTCTATGAAATTAGGCAGAAGAGTTACCTATCCCAGTCTTATGTGGGAGCATCCTTATGCAGTCTATGTGTGCTCAGTGGCTTTGGTGGGAGAACTGGATTTGAAGTGAGCAAAAACCATGTCTTCCCCCTAGGTGCACTGGCAAACACTGTCTTGGGGAGAGATGGGCTGGAGATAGCTCTATCCTGGGGACAGGTATGAGCTGGAGCTCCTCCCAGGCTCACTGATGGTTGCTGCCCTGTTAGGGGTTAGGTCCAGGGCCTGAGGGGCTGGATCAGGAGCCCTGAGGGAGTTGGGTTTCTCCCTGTAATAACAGCAGTTTCCAATTTGGTTGGGAACAGGACCAGGTCCAGAATATTTAGAGCCCCACTTCTGAACTGGTTCTATTTCTCCCTGGTACATGAGTGTGATGGTGATTAGGTTGAAGTTTCCTCCTTGGTTAGGGGTGGAGTTGGGGCCCAAGGGGCTGGAGCTGTACTTCTGAGCTAGCTTTTTTTCCTGGTACATGAAATGGCAGTCTCCACCTTAGTGGAGAGCAGTAGCAGGCTGGGGGTATACTGTGGTGGTCCTGGCAGGCTGGCCAGAGCGTCAGGCAGTTTTCAACCTGCTGTCTCTGTGCTGAGACTGGGAGCAGGTAGTTTGCATGTTCCTCAAGAGCAGAATCTTGATTTCTTACAATCCTCTGGTAAACCTCACTGGTTTTCAAACCAATCAAGGGGGCTTGTCTTCCCAGTGCCAGACCCCACGTCTAGATGCCTAATATGAGGCTCATACCCATTGTTTTTTTAGGGAGAATCCCAGAACCTGTGGTATCCCTTCCTCTCTGGGTCACCTGTTAGGGACGTGGGTCCTGACTGTATTGCTTTACCTCTCCCTCACCATACTCGTTTTTGTTCTTTCTTTATAACCTTGGTTGCAGGAAAGCCATTCTAATTATGCTAATCTTCAGGTCATTCTCAGCAAGAGTTACTCTCTATGTAGTCACAGTTTTGATGTTTGAGGGGAGAGGTAAGCTCAGGGTCTTCTTACTCCACAATCTTGATTCCCTTTCAGACACATATGAGTCATTTTTGCGCATATGAGACATTTTCTAGGCTAAATAATTTGGAGGGAAATTACTAATTCCAGGATATTAACATATTCTTCTTTACTAAATATTGCAAAATTGCTTTTGTCTTTTCTTTTTCTTAACGGTTTGTGTTTTTAAAGACTTGGTATTAGTAATTTTTGTATGTTTGGGAAAGATCTGATTCTAAGTTGATGATTTATCATTTTTATTTGGGGAGGAAAAATTTTAATGTTTATATAGTTAAACGTATCTAATTTTTTGTATGTCTAAGATAATAGTATATGACTATACCATTTTTAAAAAATTGATTTTCTTCTTACTACCTTGAAGATAGCGTTTTATTTTCTTCTGGCTTTTCCGGCTACCGTTGTGAAGTTTACTTTACATTTTAATATTGTATCATTGTAAGCAGGCGTTCCTTCTTTTGATTATCTTTAATGTCTTCTCTTTAAATTTTTATGGTCTGTCATTATGATGCTGAGGCATAGAATATTAAAATTTATACCTGAGCTCTACCAAACCAGAAGAACTTCAAGTTAATCAAGCTGGGAGTAGCTTGAGGTCTCCTGGATCAGGTAAGGAGTACATATTTAACCACAAGTGCACATGAGGGAAGGCCAGAACCAAGGTGCAAAAACTAATTTTCTAAGTTTGCTTTTTTTTTTCTCTTGAGGACAGATTTATTTTAGTCTATGCTTATAATGAGGGAAAATGTATTTGTGATTCCTAGTTTTATGTTAGAGTTCCACTTTTCTTCCTTTTACTTCTTTTACTTTCATGGCTGCTAGAAAAACCACTTCTATATATTTCAGAAATTTATAAATTTGCTTAGGATTGCCAGCATAATATCTTATTATCCTGCATCAATTTTTGTTCCTAGGGATTGTTTCTTACTTTTTTTGACCAAAATTATGATGTTAGATAGTTTATTAGATTTTATTAGGCATTTCATTGTGTTTTATAGTAGAACGGTTCATAGTATTGCATTTTGCTGGACACAGAAGAATCTTTGCATTATATTAATAATTTGTTTCTATACAATTATTTTAATTTTATTATAGTAATTGTGTATTCACATGCAATTGTAAAATATAATATACAGTGTGAAAAACCTTTCCAGTTTCCATAAATGGTAATGATTTAGAAAATATAATGCAGTATCACAACCATGATATGACAGTAATACATGTTTTTATTAATGTTCTAATTTCCCCAAGTTTTGCTTGTTCTCCTGTGTATTTGTGTGCATGTGTGTTTAACTGTACATATTTTATTACCTGTGTCGGTCTGTGTATCTAACATCATAGTTGAGATATATACAGCTCCATTACCACAAACATCCTTCATGTTACCCTTTTATAAACACATTTTCCTCTCCCACCTCTCCCACTTTCTCCTGTACACAGTTCTCTAATACCTGGCAACAACTTTTTTGTCCTCCATTTCTAAATGTATTTTGTTTTTTCATCTTTCTCAACTGGTCTCACACAGTGCAAAAGTTTTAAATTAAAAAACAAATTGTTGAGGTCCAATTCATCAATTATTTCTTTTATGGATCATGGTTTTGATGTCAAGTCAGAAAACGCTTTCCTAGTTCTAAATACAAAATAATTCTGTTTTATTCTAGAAGTTTTATACTTGTATGTTTTATATTTAATCTAGGATCCATTTGAGTTAATTTTTGTATAAGGTGTGAGGTTTAGATAATGGCTTTATTTTTGCCCATGCATTTCGAATTGTTCCAGTACCATTTGTTGAAAACACTAACCATTCTCCATTGAGTTCCTTTCACACCTCTATAAAAAATCATTCAAACATATTTGTGTGGTTCTATTTCTGAGTTCTCTATTCTGTTCCATTGAATTATGTACCTCCACCTCCACAAAATCCATGCATTCTTGATTACTGGAGGTATTTAATAAATCTGAACAAAGGGTAAAGGAATTCCTACCACTTTATTCTTCTTTGTCGAGATTTTTAAAAGCTATTCTAGGTCTTATGCCATTGTATATAACCTTAACTTGTCTATGTCCATAAAAATCCTTCTGGGATTTTTTTTTTTTTTCCTTCTGGGATTTTAATAGGAATTTTATTTGTTTATAGTTCAGTTTGGGGGAGAATTGACATCTTTATTATATTTAATCTTCCAATCAATGGACACACTGTATCTATTTCTTTGGTATTTGATTTGTTTCATTAATATTTTCAGCATAAAATGCCTTCTATGTGTTTTATTAAGTATATGCTTTTTAGATTTTAAGTACTTCACCTTCTTTGGAGAGACTGTAAATTTTATTGTGGCTTTAATTTTGGTTCTGAACTTTCATTGTTAGTATATAGAATTATAAATAATAATGATTTTTAAGGGGTTGATTGTGTATCTTATGACATTGTTAAATTCACTTATCATGTTTAGCAGGTTTTTGATTTTTTTCAAATGTAGATTCCTATGGACTTCCTTCATAGATTATCATGACATGTATGGATAGGGATACTTTTATTACCAATATGTATGATTATTCCTTGGCTTATTGCAGTGGCTAGAATGTCCACTATTATGTTGAATGTGAATGGACATCCTAGACTTGTTCCTGATCCAAAGGGAGAAACAATTAATCATTATTCACAGAATGATACTATTAGTTACAGAGATCTTTAAAGATGCACATTATCAAATTGTAAATGATTCTCCTCTACTCTGACTTTGTCAAGAGGCTTATCATTAATAGATATTGAATTATCTCAAATAATTATTTTTCTGCATCAATCCACATGATAATGTAATTTTTTTTCTTTTTAACTTGTTAATATAGTGGATTGCATTGATTTTTTTTTTTAAACATCTTTATTGGGGTATAATTGCTTTACAATGGTGTGTTAGTTTCTGCTTTATAACAAAGTGAATCAGCTATACATATACACATGTTCCCATATGTCTTCCCTCTTGCATCTCCCTCCCTCCCACTCTCCCCATCCCACCCCTTCAGGCTGTCACAAAGCACCGAGCTAATATCCCTGTACCTTGCGGCTGCTTCCCCCTAGCTATCTACCTTACTACGTTTGTTAGTGTGTATATGTCCATGACTCTCTCTCGCCCTGTCAAAACTCACCCTTCCCCCTCCCCATATCCTCAAGTCTGTTCTCCAGTAGGTCTGCGTCTTTGTTCCTGTCTTACCCCTAGGTTCTTCATGACATATTTTTCCCTTAAATTCCATATATATGTGTTAGCATACAGTATTTGTCTTTTTCTTTCTGACTTACTTCACTCTGTGTGACAGTCTCTAGGTCTATCCATCTCATTACAAATAGCTCAATTTCAGTTCTTTTTAAGGCTGAGTAATATTCCATTGTATATATGTGCCACATCTTCTTTACCCATTCATCCGATGATGGGCGCTTAGGTTGTTTCCATCTCCGGGCTATTGTAAATAGAGCTGCAATGAACATTTTGGTACATGACTCTTTTTGAATTTTGGTTTTCTCAGGGTATATGCCCAGTAGTGGGATTGCTGGGTCATATGGTAATTCTATTTGTAGTTTTTTAAGGAACCTCCATACTGTTCTCCATAGTGGCTGAACCAATTCACATTCCCACCAGCAGTGCAAGAGTGTCCCCTTTTCTCCACACCCTCTCCAGCATTTATTGTTTCTAGATTTTTTGATGATGGCCATTGTGACTGGTGTGAGATGATATCTCATTGTAGTTTTGATTTGCATTTCTCTAATGATTAATGATGTTGAGCATTCTTTCATGTGTTTGTTGGCATTCTGTATATCTTCTTTGGAGAAATGTCTATTTAGGTCTTCTGCCCATTTTGGGATTGGGTTGTTTGTTTTTTTGTTATTGAGCTGCATGAGCTGCTTGTAAATTTTGGAGATTAATCCTTTGTCAGTTGCTTCATTTGCAAATGTTTTCTCCCATTCTGAGGGTTGTCTTTTGGTCTTGATTATGGTTTCCTTTGCTGTGCAAAAGCTTTGAAGTTTCATTAGGTCCCATTTGTTTATTTTTGTTTTTATTTCCATTACTCTAGGAGGTGGATCAGAAAGGATCTTGCTGTGATTTATGTCATAGAGTGTTCTGCCTATGTTTTCCTCTAAGAGTTTGATAGTTTCTGGCCTTACATTTAGGTCTTTAATCCATTTTGAGCTTATTTTTGTGTATGGTGTTAGGGAGTGATCTAATCTCATACTTTTACATGTACCTGTCCAGTTTTCCCAGCACCAGTTATTGAAGAGGCTGTCCTTTCTCCACTGTACATTCCTGCCTCCTTTATCAAAGATAAGGTGACCATATGTGCGTGGGTTTATCTCTGGGCTTTCTATCCTGTTCCACTGATCTATCTTTCTGTTTTTGTGCCAGTACCATACTGTCTTGATTACTGTTGCTTTGTAGTATAGTCTGAAGTCAGGGAGCCTGATTCCTCCAGCTCCTTTTTTCGTTCTCAAGATTGCTTTGGCTATTCGGGGTCTTTTGTGTTTCCATACAAATTGCGAAATTTTTTGTTCTAGTTCTGTGAAAAATGCCAGTGGTAGTTTGATAGGGATTGCATTGAATCTGTAGATTGCTTTGGGTAGTAGAGTCATTTTCACAATGTTGATTCTTCCCATCCAAGAACATGGTATATCTCTCCATCTATTTGTATCATCTTTAATTTCTTTCATCAGTGTCTTATAATTTTCTGCATACAGGTCTTTCGTCTCCTTAGGTAGGTTTATTCCTAGATATTTTATTCTTTTTGTTGCAATGGTAAATGGGAGTGTTTTCTTGATTTCACTTTCAGATTTTTCATCATTAGTATATAGGAATGCCAGAGATTTCTGTGCATTAATTTTGTATCCTGCTACTTTACCAAATTCATTGATTAGCTCTAGTAGTTTTCTGGTAGCATCTTTAGGATTCTCTATGTATAGTATCATGTCATCTGCAAACAGTGACAGCTTTACTTCTTCTTTTCCAATTTGGATTCCTTTTATTTCCTTTTCTTCTCTGATTGCTGTGGCTAAAACTTCCAAAACTATGTTGAATAAGAGTGGTGAGAGTGGGCAACCTTGTCTTGTTCCTGATCTTAGTGGAAATGCTTTCAGTTTTTCACCATTGAGGATGATGTTTAGTGTGGGCTTGTCATATATGGCCTTTATTATGTTGAGGAAAGTTCCCTCTATGCCTACTTTCTGGAGGGTTTTTTATCATAAATGGGTGTTGAATTTTGTCGAAAGCTTTCTCTGCATCTATTGTGATGATCATATGGTTTTTCTCTTTCAATTTGTTAATATGGTTTATCACATTGATAGATTTGCGTATATTGAAGAATCCTTGCATTCCTGGAATAAACCCCACTTGATCATGGTGTATGATCCTTTTAATGTGCTGTTGGATTCTGTTTGCTAGTATTTTGTTGAGGATTTTTGCATCTATGTTCATCAGTGATATTGGCCTGTAGTTTTCTTTCTTTGTGACATCCTTGTCTGGTTTTGGTATCAAGGTGATGGTGCCCTCGTAGAAGGTATTTGGGAGTGTTCCTGCCTCTGCTATATTTTGGAAGAGTTCGAGAAGGATAGGTGTTAGCTCTTCTCTAAACGTTTGATAGAATTCACCTGTGAAGCCATCTGGTCCTGGGCTTTTGTTTGTTGGAAGATTTTTAATCACAGTTTCAATTTCAGTGCTTGTGATTGGTCTGTTCATATTTTCTATTTCTTCCTGATTCAGTCTTGGCAGGTTGTGCATTTCTAAGAATTTGTCCATTTCTTCCAGATTGTCCATTTTATTGGCATAGAGTTGCTTGTAGTAATCTCTCATGATTTTTTTAATTTCTGCAGTGTCAGTTGTTACTTCTCCTTTCTCATTTCTAATTCTATTGATTTGAGTCTTCTCCCTTTTTTTCTTGATGAGTCTGGCTAGTGGTTTATCTATTTTGTTTATCTTCTCAAAGAACCAGCTTTTAGTTTTATTGATCTTTGCTATCGTTTCCTTCATTTCTTTTTCATTTATTTCTGATCTGGTTTTTATGATTTCTTTCCTTCTGTTAGCTTTGGGTTTTTTTGTTCTTCTTTCTCTAATTGCTTGAGGTGCAAGGTTAGGTTGTTTATTCGAGATGTTTCCTGCTTCTTAAGGTGGGCTTGTATTGCTATAAATGTCCCCCTTAGAACTGCTTTTGCTGCATCCCATAGGTTTTGGGTCGTTGTGTCTCCATTGTCATTTGTTTCTAGGTATTTTTTTATTTCCTCTTTGATTTCTTCAGTGATCACTTCATTATTAAGTAGTGTATTGTTTAGCCTCCATGTGTTTGTATTTTTTACAGATCTTTTCCTGTAATTGATATCTAGTCTCATGGCATTGTGGTCAGAAAAGATACTTGATACAATTTCAGTTTTCTTAAATTTACCAAGGCTTGATTTGTGACCCAAGATATGATCTATCCTGGAGAATGTTCCATGAGCACTTGAGAAAAATGTGTATTCTGTTGTTTTTGTATGGAGTGTCCTATAAATATCAATTAAGTCCATCTTGTTTAATGTATCATTTAAAGTTTGTGTTTCCTTATTTATTTTCAATTTGGATGATCTGTCCATGGGTGAAAGTGGGGTGTTAAAGTCCCCTACTATGAATGTGTTACTGTCGATCTCCCCTTTTATGGCTGTTAGTATTTGCCTTATGTATTGAGGTGCTCCTATGTTGGGTGCATAAATATTTACAATTGTTATATCTTCTTGGATCGATCCCTTGATCATTATGTAGTGTCCTTCTTTGTCCCTTTTAATAGTCCTTATTTTAAAGTCTATTTTGTCTGATATGAGAATTGCTACTCCAGCTTTCTTTTGGTTTCCATTTGCATGGAATATCTTTTTCCATCCCCTTACTTTCAGTCTGTATGTGTCTCTAGGTCTGAAGTGGGTCTCTTGTAGACAGCACATATAAGGGTCTTGTTTTTGTATCCATTCAGCCAATCTGTGTCTTTTGGTGGGACCATTTAGTCCATTTACATTTAAGGTAATTATCGATATGTATGTTCCTATTCCCATTTTCTATATTGTTTTGGGTTCATTATTATAGGTCGTTTCCTTCTCTTGTGTTTCTTGTCTAGAGAAGTTTCTTTAGCATTTGTTGTAAAGCTGGTTTGGTGGTGCTGAATTCTCTCAGCTTTTGCTTGTCTGTAAAGGTTTTAATTTCTCCATCAAATCTGAATGAGATCCTTGCTGGGTAGAGTAGTCTTGGTTGCAGGTTTTTCTCCTTCATCACTTTCAGTATGTCCTGCCACTCCCTTCTGGCTTGTAGGGTTTCTGCTGAGAGATCAGCTGTTAACCTTATGGGGATTCCCTTGTGTGTTATTTGTTGTTTTTCCCTTGCTGCTTTTAATATGCTTTCTTTGTATTTAATTTTTGACAGTTTGATTAATATGTGTCTTGGCGTATTTCTCCTTGTATTTATCCTGTATGGGACTCTCTGTGCTTCCTGGACTAGATTAACTATTTCCTTTCCCATATTAGGGAAGTTTTCAACTATAATCTCTTCAAATATTTTCTCAGTCCCTTTCTTTTTTTCTTCTTCTTCTGGAACCCCTATAATTTGAATGTTTTTGCGTTTAATGTTGTCCCAGAGGTCTCTGAGACTGTCCTCAGTTCTTTTCATTCTTTTTTCTTTATTCTGCTCTGCAGTAGTTATTTCCACTACTTTATCTTCCAGGTCACTTATCCGTTCTTCTGCCTCAGTTATTCTGCTATTGATCCTATCTAGAGTACTTTTAATTTCATTTATTGCGTTGTTCGTCATTGCTTGTTTCATCTTTATTTCTTCTAGGTCCTTGTTAACTGTTTCTTGCGTTTTGTCCATTCTACTTCCAAGATTTCGGATCATCCTTACTATCATTATTCTGAATTCTTTTTCAGGTAGATTGCCTATTTCCTCTTCATTTATTAGGTCTGGTGGGTTTTTATCTTGCTCCTTCATCTGCTGTGTGTTTTTCTGTCTTCTCATTTTGCTTATCTTACTGTGTTTGGGGTCTCCTTTTTGCAAGCTGCACATTCATAGTTCCCGTTGTTTTTGATGTCTGTCTCCAGTGGCTAAGGTTGTTTCAGTGTGTTGTGTAGGCTTCCTGGTGGAGGGGACTAGTGCCTGTGTTGTGCTGGATGAGGCTGGATCTTGTCTCTCTAGTGGGCAAGTTCACGTCTGGTGGTGTGTTTTGGGGTGTCTGTGGCCTTATTATGATTTTAGGCAGCCTCTCTGCTAATGGGTGGGGTTGTGTTCCTGTTTTGCTAGTTGTTTGGCATAGGTTGTCCAGCACTGTGGCTTGCTGGTCGTTGAGTAAAGCTGGGTGCTGGTGTTAAGATGGAGGTCTCTGGGAGATTTCCACCGTTTAATATTATGTGGAGCTGGGAGGTCTCTTGTTGACCAGTGTCCTGAAGTTGACTCTCCTACCTCAGAGGCAGAGCCCTGACTCCTGGGCTGGAGCACCAAGAGTCTTTCATCCACACGGCTCAGAATAAAAGGGAGAAAAAGTAGAGAGAAGTAGTAGAAGAATGAGGAAAGAAAGAAGGAAAGGAGGAAAGGAAGGAAGGAAGAAAGAAGCAAAGAAGGAAAGAAAGGAGGGATGGAGGGAGTTAGCAAGGAAGGAAGGAAGGAGGGAAAGAAGGAAAAAAGACAGAAAGAAGATACAGTAAAAATAAAATAAAGTATAATATAGTTATTGAATTAAAAATATTTAGAAAAAAAAGGGATGGATGGAACGTTAGAACAAATGTTGGAAGCAAAGCTATACAGAGAAAATCTTACACAGAAGCATACACATACATGTTCACAAATAGGTAAAGGGGGAAAAATCATAAATCTTGCTCTCAGAGACCACCTCCTCAATTTGGGGTGATTCGTTGTCTAAAGGAGGGAAGGAAGGAAGGAAAGAAAGAACGAAGGTAAAGTATAATAAAGTTATTACAATTAAAATTACTTATTAAGAAAAAAATTTTTTTAAAAAAACCATGGACGGATAGAGCCCTAGGGCAAATGGTGGAAGCAAGAGTATACAGACAAGATCTCACACAGAAGCATACACGTACACATTCACAAAAAGAGGAAAGGGGAAAAAAATTATAGATCTCGCTCCTAAATTCCACCTCTTCAATTTGGGATCATTCCTTGTCTATTCAGGTATTCCACAGATGCAGGGTATATCAAGTTGATTGTGGAGCTTTAATCCGCTGCTTCTGTGGCTGCTGGGAGAGATTTCCCTTTCTCTTCTTTGTTCTCACAGCTCACAGGAGCTCAGCTTTGGATTTGGCCCTGCCTCTGCGTGTAGGTCTCTGGAGGGCGTCTGTTTTTTGCTAAGACAGGACGGGGTTAAAGGAGCCGCTGATTCGGGGGCTCCGGCTCACTCAGGCCGGGGGTTGGGGGATGGGGGAAGGAGGGGCACTACGTGCGGGGCGGGCCTGCGGCAGCAGAGGCGGCGTGACGTTGTGGCAGAGGCCGGCGTGACGTTGCACCAGCCTGAGGCCCGCCGTGCGTTGTCCCGGGGAAGTTGTCCCTGGATCCCGGGAACCTGGCAGTGGCGGGCTGCACAGGCTCCGCGGAAGAGGGGTGTGGAGAGTGACCTGTGCTCGCACACAGGCCCCTTGGTGGCGGCAGCAGCAGCCTTAGCGTCTCCCGCCTGTCTCTGGGGTCCCCGGTTTTAGCCGCGGCTCGCGCGCATCTCTGGGGTTCGCGCTTTTAGCTGCGGCTCGCGCCCGTCTCTGGGGTTCGCGCTTTTAGCCGCGGCTCGCACCCGTCTCTGGGGTTCCTTTAAGCAGCGCTCTTAAACCCCTCTCCTCACGCACCAGGAAACAAAGAGGGAAGAAAAAGCCTCTTGCCTCTTCGGCAGGTGCAGGCTTTTCCCGGAACTCCCTCCCGGCTAGTCGTGGTGCACTAACCCCTTCAGGCTATTTTCAAGCCGCCAACCCCAGTCCTCTCCCTGCGCTCTGTCCAAAACCGAAACCCGAGCCTCAGCTCGCAGCCCCACCCGCCCCGGCGGGTGAGCAGACAAGCCTCTCGGGTTGGTGAGTGCTGTTCGGCACCGATCGTCTGTGCAGGAATCTCCCCGCTTTGCCCTCTGCACCCGTCGCTGTGCACTACTCCGCGGTTCCGAAGCTCACGCCTCCGCCTCCCACAGTCTCCGTCCGCGGAGGGGCTTCCTAGTGTGTGGAAACTTTTCCTCCTTCACAGCTCCCTCCCACTGGTGCAGGTGCCGTCCTTATTCTTTTGTCTCTTTTTTTCTTTTTTTCTTTTGCCCTATCCAGGTACGTGGGGAATTTCTTGCCTTTTGGGAGGTCTGAAGTCTTCTGCCAGCCTTCAGTAGGTGTTCTGTAGGAGTTGTTCCACGTGTAGATGTATTTCTGGTGTATCCGTGGGGAGGAAGGCGATCTCCGCGTCTTACTCTTCCGCCATCTTCCGGTTTTCTCTGCATTGATTGATATTCACATTTTGAGCAAACATTGCCTTTCTGTAATAAACCTCACTTGGTCATGGTATAAACTTTTTATTCACTATTGAATTTTGTTTCCTAATATTTTGGGGTTTTTTGTATATAAGTGTACAAGGAATATTTTGATAAATTCATGAGATATGTGCATCTGTAGTTTTGTGTGTGTGTGTGTGTCTCTGTGTGTGTGTGTCTGTGTGTGTGTACTATCTCTGATTTTGGTAACAGGGTAATTGTGTTCTCATAAAATTTGTAAGGTTGTGTTTTCTATTCTCTGGAAGAGATTTTGTAAAATTGAAGTTCATTTTTCTTAAACTGTTAATTTACCAGTGAAACCATCTGTACCTGGAAATTTGTTTTTTGGGAGTGTTTTAATTATAAGTTCAATTACTGTAGTTGTTATAGGATGATTCTGAGCAACTATTTCATCTTGGTTCATAGTGGATTCATCTATTTCTTCTTGCGATTCTGTCAGCTTTTACCTCATACACTTTGATGCTCTTCTATTAAGCACATGACAATAAAGATTGCTATGTTATTTGAAATATTGATCCCTTTATCATTATGCCACATTTTATCCCTGATAACTTACTTTGCTCTGAAGTCTTCTTTGATTAAAATTAATATACTACTCCCTCTTTCTTTTGATTAGTGTTAGTATGGTATATCTTTCTCCATACTATTACTTTTAATCTATATATGCCATTATGTATAAAGTGAGTTTCTTTAAATTACATATGATTAGTTCTTGCTTTGTGATTCACTTTGATAACCTGTCTTTTAATTTGTGTATAAATACCATTGATGGTTAAACTGATTATTGATATAGTTGAATTTGTATCTAACATACATGTTACTGTTTTATTTTTGTTGCCTTTTTTTTCTGTTTTTGTTCTCTACTCTTTTTCTGTCATTTATGATTTAATTGTGCAGTTCAAATGATTGTTTTTTTGTAATTTTCTTATCATAGTATATGTCTTTTTAAAATTTTTTTTGTAGTTGACATAGAATTTGCACACCTAATACTAATCCAAGTCCACTCTCAAATAACACTACACTCCTTCACATGTGGTACAAGTACCTTATAATAATTTTTTTTTAAATCCTAATTTCTCTCCTATCCCTCATGTCACTACTGTCATTCATTTCACATATATAAGCATACATAAGCATATATATAAGCCTAGAGGATCAAATACATTAAAATTTTTTTTACCTATTAGATCAGTTTAAAATGTAAAAAAATAAGTTATTGTTTTACTTATTTAATATTTTCAAGTTTCTGACCCTTTTATTCCTCTCTAAAAGCTTTATTTAAAAAAATTGCTTGCAAGAAAGGTCTTTTGGCAACAAATTCCCTCAGTTTTAGTTTGTCTTAGGAAGTCTTTATTTCTTCTTCAATTCTGAAGGATAATTTCACATGGTACAAAAATCTAGGTTAGGTTTTTTGTTTTAATCCCAACATTTTAAGTATTTTGTACTACTCTCTTCTTGATTGCATGGTTTTCGAAGAGATGCCAGATATAATTCTTGCCCTAACTTCCCTATAAATAAGATGATTTTCTGCCCTTTGGATTGTTTCAGTATTTTTTTTTCCTTAAATTTGATTTTTTTGAAGTTTGAATACAATATGAGTAGGTGTAGATCTTTTTGACAGTTACCCTGCTCGGTGTTCTCTGAGCTTCCTGAATTTGTAGTTTGTTGTCAGTCATTTACATGGGAAACTTTCAGTCACTATTGCTTTAATTATTGCTCTGTTACTTTTTCTCTTTCTATTCCTACTGTTATTTACATTATGCATATGCTATCCCTTTTGTAATTGTTTCACAATCTTTGGATATCCTGTTACATGTTTTCAGTCATTTTTCTCTTTGCTTTTCTGTTTTGGAAGTTTCTAATAAGATAGTCTCAAGCTCTGAGATTCATTCCTCAGCCATATCCACTCTATTAATGCACCAAAGGCATTCTTTTTATTACAATGTTTACTTTTTCTCTCAAGCATTTATTATTATTATTTATTAGAATTTCCATCTCTCTGCTTACTTCATCCATCTGTTGTTGAAGGTTGTCTATTTTTTTCATTAAAGCCCTTAGTGTATTAACCATAGTTTTAAAAAATTCTTTGTCTAATAATTCTAAAATTTCTTCCATATCTGACTCTGGTTCTGATACCTGTTCAATGTCTTAAAGTATGTTTTTCTTGTTGTTGTCATGCCTTATAATTATTTTCTTGATAGCAAGACATGATGATTCAGGCAAAAGGAACTGCTGTATATAGGCCTTTAGTACTTCAGTTGTGAGTCATATAGAAAGGGGAAGAATTCTATAGTACTCTGATTAGTTCTCAGTCTTTTAGGGGGTCTGTGCCATTTTCATGAGTGTTTCTTAGTTTTTTCACCCCCTTTAAGTATGAAATAATAACTAGAGTGCAGTAGAGTTGGATATTTCCTTTCTCCCAGGTCAGTTAGGCTCTGATAATAAATACCCCAGTAAGTTAGGCTCTGGCTAACTAGTTTCCTCTGAACGTAAGTCTTACAAAGAACAGTGTGTTCTGCTGTATTTCAAAATGGCTCCTTTTCACCTCCCACTGCCTAATTATGACAGGAATTTTCTCCAATATTTATTGTGAGAATCTGTTCAAGCTCCTGGTGGTAAATCTCACAATATTGTGGGAATCCCTAGATGGAGTCCCCCTGGAGATTCTAACTCTCTGAGACTTCCACTCTGAGCCTCTAGCAACTTGTCATTTAATGTTTAGTTTTCTTTACCCTGGCACTGGTTCCCAGGACAGTTTCCACTCATGAGTCTCTGTTCTAGTGAGTAATGGCTCCGAATATCTGCTGTCTGTCTCTCCAGTCTTTGTGGCTGTGGAGTCCTGTGTCCTCGCCTCTCATAAGGATATTAGAAGAATTAATTTTTCACTCTGTTCAGCTTTTTACTTGTGAGGATAAGGTAGAGACTTTTAAACTCTCAGATTGTCCACACTGAGCTTCTGCAATTTTTCAATTATACTTCTGTGTTTTTGTTTTCTGTTTTGCCCTGGCACTGGTTCATGTGAAGGTATCTGCTGATCAGTTTCTACTATGGTAAGTTGTGATTCTCTGTTCTCTGTATGTGTATTTCCCCCCAAATTGGAGAGAATCAGTTTGCACTGTGGCATCATTTTTCTGATGAACCTAAGAAGAGTTTTATTGTTGTTGCTGTGTTTTTTTCATTTTGGCATTTTACTTGCTGTTAGGAAGTAGTGGTGACTTCTAAGATCCTTATATGTTGAACCAGAATCAGAAGTCTAATTTCCTTTTTAAAAAATTATATTCTTATGTTTAAGGAAATTAATTCATGATCTTTAATGGCAGGTGTCCTTTAAGCAAATTCCTCTGTTTTTCATTTGTCTGAGAATGTATTTATTTACTTCTTGTTCCTTAAATATACTTCTTCTGGATATAGGATGACGGGTGGAAATGTATTTTCTTTCAGAACTGGACAAATATTGTTGGGCTTTGTTTTGGCCTCCATGGTTTTGAGCAGAAAATCTGCTGTCATTCAATATGTCCCCCTCAATAGGTAATGCATCCTTTCTTTGTGGAAACTTTCAAGATTTTTTTTTTCCTGTCTTTGGTTTTCAAAAGTTTAATTTTGACATGTCTTGGTATGGATTTCTTTGATGTTTTCCTTCTTGTTTGGGTTTTGATCAGCTTCTTGACTCTGTAGATTTGTGTCTTTTGCCAAATTTGATTTTATTTTCAGCTATTACTTAATTGAATACTCTTTACAAGCCATTATCTACTCTCCTTCTGGGACTCTGATATTATAAATGAGTTTTGTTACAGTTAAACAGGTTCCCAAAGCTCCATTTATTTATTGTTCTAAATTCCACTTTCTCTGTCATTCAGATTGTTTAAATTCTATTGATTTCTCCTCAAGTTAATTATTCTATCCACTTTTATTGCCACTCTACTATGAGCCCATCCAACACATTCTTAAATATAAGATATTGCATTTTTCTGTTTTATAAGTTTTTTTTTCCATAGTTCCATTTTTTGATGTTTCTTTTTTTTTGTTTTTGTTTAGAAACAATTTGTAACTAAATATCTTTCTAATGCCTACTTTAAAATCCCTTTCAGATAATCCAAACATTTGATCTATCTCATTGTTGGTGTCAGTTGATTCTCTTTTCTCATTCAAGTTGTGATTCCTGATTTTTACTATGATATGTGATTTTTTTTATTGTATCTTGGACATTTAGTCCACAAAGTTAGAAGACTCTGGGTTCTGTTGTTTAACAGGCAATCACTCTATTTAAGTTTAGCATGCAGATTCTTGCCTAGTATTTTTGCAAGACCTTTAGTCAATCTGGGGAAAAATTATGGTACCTGGGCTGCCTCCTGTTGCCAAGTTGGAAGTCAGGAAATACCAATCCTGAATTACCTTTTCCTGTTGGGTGGGGACATAAGGTATCCCATTGTTTTTTTTTGTTTGTTTGTTTGTTTGCTTTTTGCAAAGCATTTCACTTTCTTCCTACCATCTTTCAGAAAACATTTTTTTTTTTTTGGTTGCCACTGGTATTATTTTCAGGTTTCATACTGTACTTAGTGGGGAGGAGCAGAGATATGAATCTATAGTAGTCCCCCCTTACCCAGGGTAAGAATGTTCCAAGACCCCCAGTAGACACCTAAAACCAGGAATAGTACTGAACTCTATACACATGTTTTTCTTTTTTCCATACATACATCTCTATGATAAAGTTTAATTTATAAATTAAGCACAGTAAGAAATTAGCAACCATAATTAGTAACAAAATAGAGCAATTATAACAATTCACAGTAATAAAATTTCTGTGACTTTTTCATCTTTACTAAGCACTTATCACTCACTGTGTCAATAACTTTTGCAGTTTGAGATGCAACAGCAAAACTAGCATGAATTTCTTTTTCCTTCTTCACAATTTCACAAATAGAAGAATGATTTTTACTGTAGATCTTAGAAACCTCAGTATACATTTCTTTTCCTTTCCTTTATATTAAGTCAAGAACTTTCCATTTTTCACTTAAAATAAGCACTTTATGGCTGATGCAAATTGCCAGCATCACTACTTTTGCGCTTTGGGGCTATTAGTGAGTAAAATAAGGGTTACTTGAACACAAACACTGTGATACCACGATATTCATCTGATAACCAAGATGGTTACTAAGTGACTAATGGACAGGATACACTGGACAAAAGGATGATTCACATCTTGGACAAGATTGAACAGAATGGCACAAGATTTCAACAAGCCATTCAGAATGGCACAAAGTTTAAAGTTTGTTAATTGTTTATTTCTAGTATTTTCCATTTAATATTTTCAGACATGGTTGAATGTGAATAACTGGAAACATGGAAAGCAAAACCACAAATAAGGGGAAACTACTGTACTTCATTTTGTCTATACTGGAAATGCTCTTGGCTTTAACATTACAAAAGATTCAATTTATAAAATCAGCTTGGTTAGAAAGCTTTTCTTTAATGCTTTTGGCAAAGACATAAATCATTTTTGTGTGACTTCTATATGCCATGTAATTCAAGTAATTTCTCACATATTAGTACACATAATCAAATAAACATCCTGATGAAAGGATTATATTTTTATATACAGGAAAATATAAAGAGCTAAATTAAAGTTAAGTCATTTATTTTCACATCCACCTATCTGGTGTATAGCTGGAGACATGGCTAAAATAAAAATAATAAACTTTTCTACTTGCAGAATTCCAATGCATGTCTATGTTGCAGGGAAAAGTATCAGTGCAAGTTCAATTTCACAGTTAAAGTTTAAAGATATTTATTCTTAGAAGTGAATTAATTTGGGGAATTACCTATTAATAATTTAAATAATCATTGGAAGGACTAAGGAAATGGAAACTAGTGTGAGCACTCAGGAAAAATTCTCAAAAAATAAAACACAGAAGTGAAGTTGCCAAGGGAACTCTTGTCTTGTTGTGATTCAAAAGATAAAACATAAGAATAGTGCTAAAATTGAAAACCACCAGTGTCTTTCCCCATCTACTCAGAATTATACCATCAAATTGATTCCTCATTACATTTATCTTTCCCAAGTCAACTCAATTTAGATATTAAGAGCATATAAAAAAAAAAGAGCATATAATCAGGCAGAATGCTAACTTCAAAGGAAGTCTAGTAAATATGATTTCAGATTTCCAGGCTCCACTATACAACACACACTAAAAAGAGGTTGCTGATATATACACATAAATACTTGGAGAGGTAAAATTATCATTTTGTTTACATGAGGAAGAAATAAATGATTTACTCTGCAATAGTTACAAGGAACTACTAGAATTCAGAAAATAGAAAATATCCATTTGCAGGACAATGGAAGTGATTGACTGAGGCTTTACTAGATTTGCATCTTGGAAGGTGGATATTATTTGATTATAAGATAGGGCATCTTTTCTTCATATATCAGTTCTCATAATGTTCTATTCACAGAAGAAACAATAATCTCTCTATATATATATGTTAGTGCATTGTATATCTATGTCATATATGTATATGTTAGTGCATATGTATATGTATATCTATGTCTATAGACTTGAATTAAATTTCACTTTAATTTTAAAAAGTATGGGAACTTCCCTGGAGGTCCAGTGGTTAAGACTCCATGCTTCCACTGCAAGGGGCATGGGTTTGATCCCTGATCTGGGAACTAAAATCCCACATCCCATGCAGCACAAAAAAATAAAAAGTATTCCTTAAAAAAAAAGTAAAATAAAATAAAAATTAAAAAGTAGGATAATAAAGTTTCCATATTTAGATATGAGAATAGCGTGTTGTAGCAGATGATAAAGGAAACAGTCTGGGGAAAAGCACAAACCACTTTATAATTGCATAAGGCAGAATGCCAGAGAGGAAAGAGATCCACATAGAGGGGGCTCCAGAGATCTGAAGAGAATCACCCTGAAATTTTTAGCTGAGCAATAATCAGTGCAAGTATGTAATGAAGCTATCCATTGTTAGGAAAAGATATGCCCCAAAACAATTAGAGAGAATAATACCCTTAGGTAATGCAGAGTTAAGAATAGATTTAGTTCCCACCATAAATAACCAAAATCCTCATAAATAACAAGATACTGAAAAATATTAAGAGGAATTTTGCCAACAGTGGTTCAAAATTAGCCCTAGACTAATAGTCCTCTAGTCCTACCAAATAATGCTTAAAATAAATACTACAAAGAACCCAGCTGTTTCCAAGCAACTTAACTATGTACCAGAATTAAACACAAAACATAACTAGGAATGCAAAAATATCAAGCACCAAACAAAATAAAGTATAAAAATCAGGAAAATAGAATCAACTATGAAGAGAAAATTTAATCAACCCAGATATTACACATATGATAGAATTAGTACACAAAGAATCTAAAAAAACAAGTATTGTAACTTACAGTTGTCCAAGATGCTATACAAAAGGCTAAAAATATTAAGTAGAAACAAAAATATTTTTAAAAAGATCCAAATTAAAGTTTTAGAAATGGAAACTACAAGGAAAAAATGAAAAAAACATACAACTGGATGGGATTAATGGCACATCAGACATTGAAGAAAACAAGGTTAGTAAACCTGAAGACCCAGCACTAGAATCTATCCAAAATTAAGCACAATGAGAATAAAGATTTTAAAAAATGTACAGCATTAATGATCTCTGGAAAACTCCAAATAACTTTATATACAGTCCTTAATTGAGATGGTAGTTGGAGAGGAGAAGAACTATTTGAAGAAATAATGGCTAAAACATTTCCAAATTTGATTAGTAATATAAACTCACATATCAAAGAAGCTCAGTAAAACCCAGACAGAATAAATATGAAGAAAAGTACACCATGTTATATCATGACCAAATTGCTGAAAACCAGTGATAGAGAAAAATGTTTAAAGCAACTGGGGGATGGGGAGGAATACATTAGCTACAGGGGATAAAAGATCAGATTAATAGCAGATTTATCTTCATTTAATAAAGCAGGAGACATTTTAAAAATTTTTGAAGTGCTATAAAAATAAAAGGTGTCAAATTAGAAATCTATATTTCTTGAAAATATATTTAAAGAATGAAAAAGAAATAAAAAATACTTTCAGACAAACAGAAGCTGATTTATCACCAGCAGACCTCCATTAAAATAAGTTTATAAGGAAATCTTTCAGGCAGAAGAAAAATTAGACCAGAAGGAAATCTAAATAAAAGAAGAGGGCTTCCCTGGTGACACAGTAGTTGGGAGTCCACCTGCCAATGCAGGGGGTGTGGGTGCCCTGGACTGGGAGGATCCCACGTGCCATGGAGTGGCTGGACCCATGAGCCATGGCCGCTGGGCCTGCATGTCCGGAGCCTGTGCTCTGTGGCGGGAGAGGCTGTTGGTGGTGAGAGGCCCATGTACCACAAAAAAAAAAAAAAAAAAAAAAGAAGAAGAAACAAAGAAAACTGGAAAATGTAACTTTTTTGTGTTTAAAACAATAATTGATTAAAGCAAAAATAATGACAATGTATTGTCAAGTTTATGACATATTCAGTAGTAAGATGTTTAACAGTAGTGCAACCATCAAGGAAAGAATTAGAACATTTGAAGATTCTTACACTATGCATGAAGTGATATAATATCACTTGAAGATAGACTATACTAAATTTAAGATGAAAAATATATTCCTAAAAGAAACTACTAAAATGATAATATGGAAACTATAGATAAAAACAAAAAAATGATAAAATGGAATCACAGAAATATTCTATTAATCCTAAGGTAGCAAGTAAAAGAGGAAGAATTAAACAAACAGATAATACAAGTAGAAAACAAATAGAAAAATGATAGATGCAAGCCCAAACTTATTAACAATTGTATTAAATGTAAATGGTCTAAAGACCTCAATTAAAAGGGAGAAGTTAGTAGTGTATATAAAAAAACAAGATTCAACTATAGGATGCCTATGAAATCCATTTTAATTTTAAGGCATAATTAGATTAAAAGCAAAAGAATGGGCAATGATAATTCATGATAACACTAATCACAAAAAGCTGAAGGGGTAATATTAACATCAGACAAAATATATTCCAGAGAAAAGAATATTACTGATAATAAAAAGATTATTTAATAATGTTAAAGGACAAATTCACCAGTGGAACTACATTTATAATAAGCTTGGAGTACATGAGAAAAAATAAATAGAATTGCAAGAAGAAATAGATATATCCACAATAAAAGGCATAAATAAATAGAATAAAGCACCTTTTTCTATTTATAGAAAAAGTAAAGAGGAAATCAGTAAGGTACAGAAAATCTGGTTGTAAATTATATAAAAATAACTTTTGGCATGTCTACGATATCTGTGTGATTGCAACAGAGGTAAACATTGTTTAGTTTAGATATCTTTACTAAAATTGCTGAGTGTATCTCTGTTACAGTTTTCACATGTCACCAGCATTATCACAATAGAATTTTAAAGTTTGTATGTTAACAGTAACCCAAGCTTCAGTCTCTTTGAAACTTACAAATGGAATTGAGTTTTTCTTTGTCATTTGTGTTTCTTATCCTTAGGATGATTTGAAGTCCTTTAAGCTGGAGAAATGCAGTTCTGACAGTAGCAGCAAAATTTCTTGATTTTTGTATGCTCAATCTGGGTATCCCAACCTCCAGTTACAGTGACACCCATTTTTAGTGGTACTGTTATTAAGAAACTTTGAAAATCCTATCATTTACTTGGAAAATTTATTGTTGCCATCAGTCTCAATCAGAAAGAAATACAAAACTGATGGCATTCAAAAAAATCAAACTGGCCAAACTCTCTGACAGTCACAGATTTCCTGCTTAAATATATTACCCCTGGTCCTCAGGGCCATGAAACCCAAACACTTTATTATTCCTCAAATCTCATCAGATGAAGTTTTAACATATTTTCTGTGAATTTGTGTGTTTTTCCCTGATTTCAGACTTTGCTTCTGGTGGAGCAGGATACTACAGAGGATTCACATAATACACACAGAATTATTGCAAACTATATAAGCTGCCTATCCTTCTTATTCTCTAAAGTAGACTATTCATGAAATTGATAGGAACAGAGTAGAGGAACAAAGTAGGTAATTAGTTAATCCCACTAAGGGATTTTAAGTAAAGAAAAAATATGGTAGACCCCTGTAAGTTAATGATCACTCAAGAAAGCAGGTTTGCTTAATCACAAAACAAAACAGGCTTGCTTAACAACAAAACCATGCAACAGAGCATGAGACATGCCCCAAAACAATGGTAGCATGAGACTCATATCTTGCCCATTGAACTCGGTAAATTAATGACCCCTAGGACATGCTTTCTGCACACATAAAAAACAATAATTCATGGAAAGGTGACATTTCAAAGTGAAAGATCTTCATTGTGCTGAGACCTGAAATAATTTTTCCATAGTGCCATGACAGTCCCAGCTTGACCATGTAGGGACAAGAAAACTCCCCCGCCCGACACAGAGGAGGAACTGATCACGTAAGCATGGCGCCTACTCAACAATGAAGAAGAAGGAGCTCTTTTCCCCCACCCTACTTTTCTTTTGGTAATAAAACTGTAGCCCACTAAGTTCTTGGCATGGCAACTTCTTCCTTGTCCACTTGTGTCACAAGTCCTATTCTAATAAATCACTTCTTACCTGTCACTTTGCCTCTCACTGAATTCTTTCAGCACTGCCACATAAAGAACTGGAGCTCCTCAGAGCCCCACAAAATGCCACCTAGTGGTTTCAGCATGAAACTCAGACACTTTGTCTCTTAAAAAAGATAGTGAAGGGGCTTCTCTGGTGGCACAGTGGTTGAGAGTCTGCCTGCCGATGCAGGGGACACGGGTTCGTGCCCCAGTCCAGGAAGATCCCACATGCCCTGGAGTGGCTGGGCCCGTGAGCCATGGCCACTGAGCCTGTGCGTCTGGAGCCTGTGCTCCACAACAGGAGAGGCCACAGCAGTGAGAGGCCTGCGTACCACAAAAAAAAAAAAAAAAAAAAAAAAAGAGATAGTGAAGAAATTTACTTTAGCCAAAGACAACATTGTAGCCAAGTTTGTTTCTCTTAAAATTTCCTCCAAAATAATATAAACAACAAAAAGGGAAAGGGAATCTATACCAGAGCCATGCTCTCAAAAACAAAGGCAGATAATGCCTAGAATCAAAAATAACTATGAGTAACAAGAAAATAATAACCAAATCCCCATGCGCAGTCACTAGTTTAGCTATCCCACATCCACTTCACCATAAGACTTTGTGTTAAGCAAAGGCAAGAAACAAACAAAACAAAAAAAACAAACCAGTAAATGTGGTCAAGAGACAAAGGAAAACTATAGTTAAAGGGTCTAATACTGATATTAAAAGTCAGTCAGAAAGATTGAGTCCACACTAAATCTTGAAATTCCAAAATCCAAGTGTCTGGACAAAAGTACAGACTATATAGAATAAACCATAAAATTTGTGTAATTTAAAAGAACAGTCATGATTAAAGGGTAGTAAAAATTTAGAAGTGCAGGAATAAAGTGAAAAGGAAGTCTTAGAAACATATTGGTTCTGAGAGAAAGATAAAAAGAAGGAAGAAGCACCCTTTAGCAATTCACACGTGAGGAAGATAGAAGAAAAATGAGAAAAGTACAGTTGTGCAAGACAAAAGAAAACCATAAATTTGAACACTCACAACTCCATCCCCATGAAAACCAAAGAAATATAACCTACTGAATGACTTCAATATAATTAGATCTGCATGTGCCATTAAATTAGAATATTGTAACCCCCAAACCATAAAATAAACAAGAAAAATTTCATACATATCAATTGAAGAAAATGTTTTCCCCCTGAATAAAACCACGAACCAGAAGAAAACTTTGTAAGCACTCCAAAGAGAATAAAATATATAAAAATAAGTATGTGAGGGTATGAAAGACAACTAGAAACACTAAATCCAAAATTTAAAAACAGAAATGTACAAAAAATAGGAATAAAAACGTAGAGAGTTAATTGAACTCAAGAGAAAGACATAATTATCTCAGAAGTGGAAAATAAATTGTATCATGCATAAAAGGGAATAGAGTAAAAGAAAGTAAAGGACAAAGACAGGAGAGCAATCAATAAGAGAAAGAAAATAATATCAAGAAAGAAGTAGAAAAGGCAAAAAGAAAACAGATATTGAAGACAAAGAAAGAGCAACATATTATCAAAATCTTTTAAAAAGTAAAAGAAACCAATAGAAGAGACCTAACATTTAAAACTATAATCCAATAGATATTTTCAGAAAAACAATCTGAAAGTTGAAAGGGCTAATTGAGTACTTCAGAGTGGGGAGAGAGGAGGAAGAATGATCCATTCTGAGAAATAGCCAAATAAAATACTTCGCTTTCAAAAGTAAAGATAAAGTCTTCAAGGCAAAGGTCAGAAAAATTTCAAAGGCAAAAAATTAGGCTGGCATCAGGAATTTCAAAATCAACATACAAAGCAAATAACAATGAAGCAGGCATTTTTTCTAATCCAATGAACAAAGGTAAAGAATTTTATATCTAGCCATGCTGTCATTAAAATATCAATATTATAAAGAAAATCTTTTCAACGTTAGCTTAGAAAATTCTGCATCCATCAGCACTTCTTGAGTAATATACCAGAGGTGACCTTCCTTCAAAAAAATGTTGCCTGAAAACAACTCAGCAACAGTCCTAATGCTGAGTATTTTAAAATGACTAAATGTACATTTAAGGCCAAAAAAAAAAATATATGAGGATGGAAAAATAATTTTAAAATTAAGTTTTGATAAAACAGAAATAATACAACAATAAAGTAGGAGGAGAAGGGGAGGAAAATGGGAAATTATTGTAAACCTTTTTAGTATTGTCAATAGGTGGCATTAAATGATATAAAAGAAAGTGGAAAATTTGTAAAATATTAAAAAAACTAGAAGACTAAAGACAATAGAAGTGTACATGTACAAGAGTAACCACTACAATTAAATAATAAAAGTTCCTAAAAAGGTACAAACCTTTTCCTATGTGCAAAAGAAACACCACATCTTGCAAGGAAACAAATAGCACATAAAACAAATTATACATAATTATAAAAATTGTGACTGAGCTTATACTGAAGACAGTCATATAAGTATCAATAAATGTCAATTGAATTAACTCATGTAATTAAAAATATTTTATCAATTTGTCTCACAAATCGAAATCTAACTATGCTCTACTCTGAGGCACACCTAAAAGCAATTCAGAAACATTACAAATAAAGAGTGGACAAAAGTATTATGGTTACCAAAGGGAGAAGGAGAAAGGATAAATTAGGAGTTTGGGGATTAACATATACACACTGCTATATGTAAAATAGATAACCAACAAGGACCTACTGTATAACACAAGGGAACTATACTCAATCTTTTGTAATAACCTATAAGGGAAAAGAATCTGAAATAGAATATATATATACATATATACATGTACATATACATATACACATGTACATATACATGTATGTCTCTATATATAACTGAATCATTCTTCTGTACACCTGAAATTAACACAACACTGTAAATCAATTATACTTCACTTAAAGAAAAGTATATCAGGTAAATAAAATGGAAAAAAAAAACAGGAATGAATGTGTTAATATGTAGAATATATATGTAGAATGTAAACTCCAAACATTAACCCTGACAAAGAACACTTTATTAATGCTAAAAGCCACAATTCACAATGAGCACATAATATATATTACAATTTATGAACCAAAGAACATAGTATCTGCCTGAAGCAAAAATTGCAGAGGATGCAAGGACATATTAATAGAATCACACTAATAATAAGAAATGTTAATATGTCATTCTCAGTACAAAGTGAATCAAGTGGACAAAAAAATTAGGAATATAAAATATTTAAACACAATAAAACAAGGTAGACTCAGAGATATATTTCACACTCAACCCCTTGATAAGAGAGAATACATCTTTTTTCCAAGTGTCCATGAGATATTTACAAAAAAAAAAGTTTTATAATAGGTTTAAAAGAAACATGATTTTTAGAAATTAGAAATATTGCAAACAATATTTTCTCATCAAATACAAAAAAACTAGAAATTACTAACAAAAACAAAGAGAAGACAAAAAAAAACCAGACAGGTCTTTTTTACCTAGAAATTTATTAACCTTTTATCAAACAAATCTATGCACTGAAACTACAGACTTAAAAAGTTAATCACAAAGAAACCAATTCACATCAGAATACATGGTACATTCAATTTATTAATAGAAAAAATTCATATCACTAAAAATTATTACCAGTAATATAGAAAGAATGAAAATTAATGTTACTCTTTATAGTTTAGAAGACTAGATAAATGAAAACAAAGTAAAGCTGTATGTGGAAATCAAAGGAAGATAATAATAGCAAAATATTATTAGCTAGAGAATACAAAAAAATATATAGTTAATAGATCAACATTCAGAGACTGCTAGCTAATTTGTTCAAAGAAAAAAGCACAAAAAAAAAAAAAATAGGAAGTGCAATGGGAGAAATAACCATTGAAACACAAGTGACTTAAAAAATTGTAAGAGACTAATATGTAGATCCCTGTGAAAATATGAGACCTTATATGAAATCAATAATTTCCTAGCAAAATATAGACTATCAACATTGATTTCATGAGTTAGCTTACATATTCCAAACGGAAATCAAAGAAATTGTGATAGTTATTAAGAAAATACCCCCCCCAAAAAATCAGCTGAAATAGAAGACTTCACAAGAAAATTCTGCCAGATAATGAAAGATCACATAGTCCAAATGTTGTATAAGTTATCCTAAGCATTAAAAAGGTAGAGACACTTCCCAGCCCTTTTTAAAGCAAATACAATACTGTACATAAAACTACAGATCAATCCTTCTCATGAATATATGGCATAAAAATACTAAAATATCAGTGAAAAGAATCTGACAAGCAGATCCTGGTGCTCTCATATAAAGATGCACATCTGAAATGATCATCTCCACACAGTACAGGTACATCTTCCAGCTCAGGCCAGAGAATGACACATAGTAGGTTACTGACAATTGATATAACCAGCATCAATAGTACTCAACTGACAGCATCTGTGTTAACACGACTCTGTTACAAGAAATTTTTATTGGGGAAAATAGGATGGTACGTACATAAGAAATTTTACTGTTTTCTTAAAGAAATTCTTACAAACGAATTTGTCTAGCCAAATAGTTTGTTCATGTGGACAAACTTCTCTCATATTGCAACAACAGATTACTCACAGGAACACAGCCCACTTACCAGACAACAGTTTTTTTAATACCTTTTCCAAAAATATTATGTTATTTTTATACAATCCCTATTAGCACCCCACCTTAAAAGACTTACCTTAAAACACCAGAGCCTAGACACCAAAAATCTATAAATATCCTTCTCCAGCCTACTTCTGAGACACTATTATCAAGGTATGTTTTCCCTTGATGTGGTAAATTTAATGAATTCAGATTTCCTTTATCAATATGTTTCTCTGCTAGCCTTTATGGAGCATTCAATTGTCTACACAATGCCATTTCATGTCGAAAATATAATCACCACGATAGAAGCACATATTTAATTTAAAGTTTTGAAAATCAACTAGTTACAAATAATAATCCTTCAGACAAATTTAAAATTAGAACTCAAAAGTTGTCAAAGATTTAGAATGAATTTTTGCATTAATTTGCACATGTATCATGTTCACACACATTTTTGTTTTAGTAGGAACAATTCTTTTTAACAGACAAAATTCAAACAACAAAAGAAAGTTTTGTAAAAAAGCTTAGCTTTCCTATTACTTATTTTATGTATTTTTCTTATAACTATCTGTTATAGTCTTACAAACTATTAGCCCCATAGCCTAGTAGTTGAAGGCTAAATACAGTTGTATTATTCATTTTAACTTTATGACTACAAGGAAGTCACATTACCTCTCAATGCCTCATAATAAAAATTGTATTTATCATCAATTCATATTTTGAAACTGCTTTATAATCCTTTACCAAATTATATTATAAAATTGTTTCCATAGACACTTTTAAACATATAAAAGAGTGTACAGTATTATATTTTCCTTCATACAAATTTGTAACCCTCACTGAAAAATTCATTTGCTCCAGCTGTCATCACAAACTTTTGCATGTCAATTAAGGTACTAATTTATATGCAGATCTGTTTATTTACTGAGGTGTCTAATGGCCTCTAGCAGTGCACTACATACATGCACTATGAAAAGCAGACTTGCATTCTCCAAAACATATCACTGAACAACAGCTGGATAAGAGGATTGAGTTTTACAAAATCATTCACGATTTGGAACACCCAGTATGTTTTCTGCCTTCCTTCTATCTATATATCTGTCAAGGACTAGGAATATGTTCCTTATCCAGGTTAGAGTAATTCTTACAGTAACAACAGAAAAAATGGGAGTACAGAAAAACATGAAACTATTACATTTATGTAAAGGCCATGTGGGAAAATGATTTCAAATATGCAAAAGACTTTGATTGTTCAAAGTTCCTGAAAATAGAGGAACAGCAAACTGTCTCCAACTTTCAGTGTCCTGGAGTGTTCTAAAGTAAAGTGACATCTTGATATTAAATAATAGTATTAATAATAGTACCATTAATGATACCAAGCTCTTTCTGAACACATTTTGTCAAAGAACCTTACTCACATTGTTTCTAATCCTCACAACAACCATGCAAACAGTCCATTTTAAACTTCTTAAGAGTGAGAGAAGATAGCTGTTTCCTTAGGTAACAAAGTTAGTAAGAAGAATAGGTAACATTCAAATAAATACCTGTCTCATTTCAAAGCTATTTTTCTTTATATGATGTTATATTTCTTATCCCACCAATGATAATGAGACATATGGAATACTTGTGGGAGAGTTATCACTTTCCTTTAGTATCTACATCTGTAAGTTTCCCACCCACCCTAGTCCAAATCAATGTATTGCCTTCCTGCCTTGCCAAAACACTTTCTTTGGTCACTTTAGCCTCCTCGTATTGATCATTGCCCTCATTCGTACCTGGACACCTGTTAAGTGCTATTTCAGTACTCAGATGAAACATTCTTTACCCAGGAAAATCCTTCTTCAATTTCTAAGAAACAAAATCAGTTCCCCTTATAACATATACTCATAGACACAATTCCAAGCATTTGAATTATCACAAGTATCATCAATAATTGAACATGAAATCATATTTTCCAGTCAATATTCTTCATTAGATTCTAAGTTACACAAAGTCAGGGACAATATTCACAGGTAGGACCCCAGTGCCTTATACAATGCCTGATACATAGCAGGAGCTCAATAAATATGTTTTAAAAAATAAATAAATAAGAGCTTCCCTGGTGGTGCAGTGTTTGAGAGTCCGCCTGCCGATGCAGGGGACACGGGTTCGTGCCCCGGTCCGGGAAGATCCCACATGTCGTGGAGCGGCTAGGCCCATGAGCCATGGCCACTGAGCCTGCGCGTCCGGAGCCTGTGCTCCACAGTGAGAGAGGCCACAACAGTGAGAAGCCTGCGTACTGCAAAAAATAATAATAATAATAAATAAATAAATAAGGCAATGTTATTTGAGATAACAAACTCATTACTGAATTTCTACTTTTCCAACTAGAGAAAGGAGGTCCAAATAACAACCAGAAAATATTACAAATGATATCTGTTGACCTTCTACCTGAGTGTAGACAATGCAGATCCTTAGACAATACATACACTTAGATATAATCTGTGGATCATTTTGACAGTTGGATGAAATTCCTTCTCTGCTTCAGGGAAAAGTCTGTTTGCTAAAACATTCACTGCAGGAGATTGTTCCAGTTCACTGGAATTGTATTATTTAGAGGATAATATCTAGCCCAGAACAACAAAGCTCTACGATTTTGAAATGCTACCATTTCAAAATGGCTATAAATTGGACTCCTCTAAGAATGTTTACATAAAGTTTGAAGAAAAAAACATGGAAAGATAGTGGTACAGTAGGGTAATTTTCCAGTTGTCATAATGTTATTTTTGTATTAAATGTTGGAGACATACACACAAAAAGAAAATTTGCAGTGAATCACTTCATTACTAGAGTTACAATTATGTTATAAAACTTTAATGTTGCCTAGTCCTTTTTTTTTTTTTTTTTTACATTTGTCTTCTGAAGCATATGTGTTTAAGGTGGAAACACGTAAATACCTATGGCATTACAGGAAGGAAAATCCCGACCTGTATTTAATTTGTCAGTCTTCCCTGGTCCTCAAGTATGAGAAGCTAGCTATGTTAGAATCTCTTACATCATACTGTTAGTGAAAATATTTTTTTTTTGTTAAAGTATCTTTTAAAATCTAGGCTCCTTCACAATAACTATGCTTGCATTACCAACTGCTTTTTCTCATTCATTGGATTGATTGATCATCCCCTACATTTCCTATAAATAAAATGCCAAAATAATATTAAAGTTTTGGCAAAGAGAAATGAATATGCGTGCATGTGTTTGCAGTCACAACTAATTATATACCCATAGCAGGTGGCAATATATTTTTTTAAACACTGGCTGATGTTATAGAAACACTCACCTTTACCCACAGATTCTTGTTGTTCCTCATGGTGCATTGCATTACTTGTTTTCCTCACAAGGAACATTCAAGAATCTGACATTAGATCACTTTCAATTAAATATGAAAGAATGGCAGACAGAAACTAAGGGGAAGATACACTTTGACTTATGCCAGTATAAAACATACCAGTTTTTACTCTGGAAAATATTGGTGATGCCAAATAGAATTCCAGGTATTATAGAATCAAAGTTGTCATAAAATATTTATGATATACTTTTATATTGGACAATCAATATGATTTTTTTCATTTGTTTTCTTTCACTTTTAACCAGAGTGGGAAAACAAGGCTATTAATTTGAGCCCCTCCAAATACTCCTACTAATAAAAAAACAGTCTCAACTCTACACCCAGCCAAGTACCATTTTTTAAAAATCTCTATCAAAATGGAAGGGAATAACTAATATAGATTTAAAATGTATCAAGAAATCACTTTGATGGAGATAAAAGAAAATAATTTTAAGAAGACTGTAATAATAATATAAATAATTCCATGAGACAGAGTTAAGAAATCAAACATACTGAATCATTTCATTGAACATATTATAGATTAGGTAAATTGACAAGGAAGTATGCATACAACTGTGCTTTATTGAACACCTTAGGGCTTAAACTGTAAAGCTTTTAGGGATTTGATTCCTTATATCCATTCTTGGCCATTTTTTCAGAGACTTCAGATGGTAATATCCAACAGATTCTTCAGAACTTCTTTTGACACAGAGTATCAGATAAAAGTTTTGTTAAATATCTGGCAGATAGATAACTATGTCAGCAAAACTAACCACATCTATTATACAAAGGTATCCAAAAATCAAATGGAAATTTGTGAGTTTTTATTTTATAAAGTTTATTTCTCAAGGACAAGATCAATGCAGAGTAGAGGACAAAGTGGGAAGGCTAGCACCAGTCTTGGTGGTATTTAATAGTTCTAGAGGAAAAGGATATTTCCATTTTGGCACATTTGGCCTAACTCCTATCATAAATCTACAACTTTATATATCAAAAATTATATTGATATTAATTTATTCATCCATCCACTGAAGTGTAGACTGAATGTGTATATGCTGTGTATACTACTCTAAGCTACAACTTATCCAATTTCTCAGCTCCTTTACCCTCACAGCACATCCAAACTAAAGAAACTACCAAATATGCTTTTCTATTATTTTGAATACACTACAGGCTTCTTATCTTTTTGGAAGATTTTATTTTATTATGAATCCAGAGTACAATCCTCATACTTTATTATTCAAGTTACTGAACACATCCTGCATTTTTCCTAAGTTAGGTTTCAGAAAGTTCTGTATTAATCACATTGTTCTAATGTCTGTTCTTAACATGTAACCCTCACCCTTTCAGGAAAAGAAAAAAACAAATCCAAAAAAACTAAGCTGCTTTCTTTCTTTCTTTTTTTTTCATAGCTTTAACGTTTATTCCTCATTAACTTTTTTTTTAAATTTTTATTGGAGTATAGTTGCTTTACAATGCTGTTTAGTTTCTACTGTACAGTAAAGTGAATCAAAAGTATGTATACATATATCCCTTCTTTTTTGGATTTCCTTCCCATTTAGGTCACCACGGAGCACTGAGTAGAGTTCCCTGTGCTATACAGTAGATTCTCGGTAGTTATTTGTTTTATACATTGTATCAATGTGCATATATGTCAATCCCAATCTCCCAATTTATTCCACACCTCCTTTCCCTCTTAGTATCCATATGTTTGTTCTCTACATCTGTGTCTCTATTTCTGCTTTGTAAATAAGATCATCTATACCATTTTTTTCAGATTCCACAAATATGCATTAATATCCAATATTTGTTTTTCTCTTTCTGACTTACTTCACTCTATATGACAGTCTCTAGGTCCATCCCCATCTCTATAAATGATCCAAATTTGTTCCTTTTTATGGATGAGTAATATTCCATTGTATATATGTGCCACATCTTTATCCATTCTTCTGCTGATGGACATTTGGGTTGCTTCCATGTCCTGGCTATTATAAATAGTGCTGCAATGAACATTGGGGTACATGTCTCTTCTGGAATTATGGTTTTCTCAGGGTATATGTCCAGTAATGGGATTTCTGGGTCATATGGTAGTTCTAGTTTTAGTTTTCTAAGGAACTTCCATACGGTTCTCCATAGTGGTTGTATCAATTTACATTCCCACCAATAGTGTAAAAGGGTTCCCTTTTCCCCCACACCCTCTCTACCATTTTGTTTGTAGATTTTTTGATGATGGCCATTCTGACCAGTATGAGCTGATACCTCATTGTAGTTTTGACTTGCATTTCTCTAATAATTAGTGATGTTGAGCATCTTTCCATGTGTTTGTTGGCCATCTGTATAACTTCTTTGGAGAAATGTCTATTTAGGTATTCTGCCCATTTTTTGATTCGGTTGTTTGATTTTTTGATATTAAGCTGCATGAGCTGTTTGTATACTTTGGAGATTAATCCTTTATCAGTTGCTTCTTTTGCAAATATTTTCTCCCACTCTGAGGGTTGTATTTTTGTCTTGTTTATGGTTTCCTGTGCTGTGCAGAAGTTTTTAAGTTTAATTAGCTCCCATTTGTTTTTGTTTTTATTCTCATTAATCTAGAAGGTGGGTCAAAAAAGATCTTGCTGTGATTTATGTCAAAGACTGTTCTGCCTATGTTTTCCTCTAAAAGTTTTATAGTGTATGGCCTTACATTTAGGTCTTTAACCCATTTTGAGTTCATTTTTGTGTCTGGTGTTAGAAAGTGTTCTAATTTCATATTTGTAGCTGTCTAGTTTTCCCAGTTCCACTTATTGAAGAGACTGTCTTTCCTCCTTTGTATATTCTGGTCTTCTTTGTCATATATTAGGTGACCAAAGGTGCATGGGTTTATCTCTGGGCTTTCTCTCCTGTACCATTGATCTGTTCTGGTTTTGTGCCAGTACCATATTGTCTTGATTACTGTAGCTTTGTAGTATAGTCTGAAGTCAGGGATCCTGATTCCTCCAGCTCCAAAATCACTCAACATAATAATTAAATTATTATTAATAACAACGAGAGTCAACCACCATACTGAGTTACTAACATGTTTACCAATTTCTTTGTTCACCCTCACTGATAACTACCCAATCTTTTCTTATGAATTTAATTTCCTCCTTGTTGTAATACACTGGCTTTATTATTTTTTTTAATATTGATTTTTTTTCTATGTTTGACAGTTGTTTTTTACTCTCAACATGTTGGTTAAAGGTATTAGTTAACAGTTTTATGGACACCTTTGAATCTGGTGAGAAGTCTGATGTTAGAAACATTATTATTATTTTGATTGTAATATACTATTTAATGATTGTTGTTGTAAAGATATATCTATATTTTTTAGTTTCAAAATATTGTGTATGGAATTGTGTTTAGTCCAGTTAATTACTTGGTGTGCTCCTTTGCTGTCAGAACTCATGCTTGTCTTCAAATCTAGGATACTCTCAACCATTATTTTTTTTAATTTTTCCATACCCTCATTATATATAAGAAACCTTAAAATGGATAATTAGATATATTTTTCTAGAGAAACTTGAATTAGGTGGTGACATACATTTAAGTAGATTCAAAGTCAAACTCCCAGGTATATTTGCTTATGGAACAAATGAAGCTGTAAACAAACTAGACTATGGACATAGTTATAACAGGCAGAAGACACCCTAACAGAAGAGACTTATTGAAAGCTAAAAAGAAAGAACAATCAGAAGAGTACCACAGAGTAATAGGAAAATATTGGAAATAAAATTAATGTCAAAGAATGCCATGGTAACTCACCATACATAACTATTCTATTGCATATAGAACAACAACAACAAAAAAATGACACAACATAGTAATGTCCATAGATCAGTAAGGAATCCATGGGTGTATTGTCCTAACTTTTTTACAAATAGACCATGGGTCTCCAAAAAAGTAACAAGGAAATCATAAGGGAAATTTAAGGTGGCTATCATCAAAAAGATATCAAATAACAAGTGTCAGCAAGGTTGTGGAGGAAAGGGAACGCTTGTGCACTGTTGTTGGGAACATACAGTGCTGCAGCCACTATGGAAAACAGCATGAAGATTCCTCAAAAAATTAAAAATAGAACTCTCATATGATCCAGCAATTCCACTCCTGGTTATTTATCTGAAGAAAATGAAAACATAATTTGAAAAGATCTGCACTCTTATATTCACTGCAGCATTATTTAAAATAGCCAAGATATGGAAGCAACCTAAGTGCCCCTGAATGGATAAATGAATAAAGAAGAATATTTCTCACTCAAATCATTCTGGCTCTGGCCATTGAGAGTTCTTTCAATTGGCTTATTTGTCCCTTTGATATATTGCCATCAAAGCACATGTTAATTTTTCAAGTATTTCATTATTTTCAAGTATTTTTTTACTCCAACCTCATCTTGTATATTTTTTGCACCAGTGTCAGAATCAGCTATTTTTTCCCCCTGAGGAATTCTGGTTCCTTTATTGCAGAATGGTATTAGAAACCAAGGTCTAGGTGTGAGATACGCTCATTGTTACTGAGATGTCATTGATTCTAGGTCTTCTCAGAGCAGAAGAAAGGAAATGAATGGTGTATCTTAAAGAGTATATATTCACACACATAAAATATTTCTATATGTAACCACTTATATCTATATTAAGCTAACCATGAATTCATATTGATATCTTTGAATGTATCCATTACCACATGGATTTCTCTGGCTTCTTCCTTGCTTATGTGTATACTCCCACTCCAAGACTGAGAAACCAGGCTCCCATCATTCACCATTTACTTAATTGATCAATTCTAGTTTACATGTATATCAGTAACAAAACCTGTACCCTCTTGGGGAAGGGGGAAGTTTATGTACTCAGCTATGATACAGTTTTTGTATTGATTTTTTCTACATTTAATCAATCACTATATTGTACACCTGAAACTAATATAACATTGTAAATAAACTATATTTAAATTAAAAATTAAAAAAATTAACTATTTGACCTCTACATTTAAGTTAATGCATGTTATTTTATAGAAATTATGTTTCAGTATATTTAAATATCTAAAAAGGTAATTCAGATATAAAAAGCATAATATATATCCCTGAGTTCTGGCTGTAAGTTATGCTAGGACAATTAATTTTTCTTTACCTTGGTGAGGGAGAATAATAAAATAAAAAACTCTCCAAACAAAATAAGAGTGTTCAAAGATTCTTACTAGCCAAAAAGCATGATAAACTTATCTCCTAAATACTAATGCAATAGGCAAAAAGAGAAGTGAGGAAGAAACAAATTGTTCTTTAAGAATTTTAATAGTCTATATAGAAAAAATCAAGAGAATATATGAACCAATTAGAAATATGTTAGAACTGATAAAAAGAGTTTAATAGAATGACTTGGCACAAAATATACAATGTTCAATAATTCCTATTCATTATAAATAAGCAATTAGATATCATTAGGAAAATAATACCACTCACAATTGGTCCCAGAAGTAAAAGTTACGTAGAAGCAAATCTATCCAATATTTGCAAGAATGTTATGGGAAAAAGTATAAAATGATAATTAGAAACTAAAACTTTCACTGATTTTTGTCATTAATAACTTATCATAAATTTTGGTACTAATAATGATCAATTCAAGATTTTCTTCAGTTCTAGAAAATTCTTAGTCTATATATTTTAAAATTTTGCCTCCCTTTACACCGTTCTCATTATCTTTTTTCTGAAAATGCTATTAGACTATTGTTGGAGTATCTGAGTTTTGATTTCTCACCCAACACAAAATGATTCAATTCCTGTTTTTTAATGTATCTTTCATATTTTCTATCAAATTATATAAGCTCCCTGAGAACAAATACACTTGTCTTTTTTTTTAAATCACTAATTCATCCCAAGTTCCTAGGATAGCTGTAGGCACACTGCAGATACTCAGTGCATATTAGTTGAATGAAAAAATTCATAATGCATAATGTCTCGCTGTGTTCTTGGTGAATTCCCCAGTTATAGTCTTATAACTAGAGCACTAAGTACAGGTTTGTGTTTAAAAGAATGGACTCTGGTACCAGAATACCTTGAAGAGAATTTAGCTTCCACCTTTCTGTTAAAAATATACCAAATGTTTTTGGATACATTGTGTCCTTTAATTTCTTTATTTGCAAAAAGGGGGATAATAGAAGTTTTTTGTGATGTTAATGTACAATGTGCTTAGAGCATTGCCTGGCACAGAGTAGGCAATGTCTACTGCTAATCTGCTAATTCCCTATTTAGCTGTCTCAGGTCTGTCAACTAGACAAGCTACGCCTTTATAATTTTAGGGATTCCATTTTGCATTTCCAATATGTTATTGTTATTCTAAATAACTACATGTTTTAAATATTTAAAAAACTATTGAAGGGGCCTCCCTGGTGGTGCAGTGGTTAAGAATCTGCCTGCCAATGCAGGAGACATGGGTTCAAGCTCTGGTCCGGGAAGATCCCACATGCCGCGGAGCAACTAAGCCCATGTGCCACAAATACTGAGCCTGCACTCTAGAGCTGCGAGCTGCAATTAATGTGCCCACGTGCCACAACTACTGAAGCCCACACGCTGAGAGCCCATGCTCCACAACAAGACAAGCCACAACAATGAGAATCCCGTGCACCGCAACAAAGAGTAGCCCCTGCTACTAGAGAACTAGTAGAAAGCCTAGAGAAAGCCTGCACGCAGCAATGAAGACCCTATGCAGCCAAAAATATATTAATTAAATAAATAAAAAATTTTAAAAATTAATGAAGTTTAATATAGTTCTAAAAATGTGCACATATTTTATTTGTAAAGATTGATGAATTTGCCCAAAATAAAAGCTCATAATCTGTACTCAAATCAAGAAACATAGTATTATCAGGATCACAAAAGCTCCCTTTTCTTCATTTCAGGCATTGCATAATATCTTATTATTGTACCGGATTCCATAATGAAAATATTCCAAATACATCACAATTTATGTATCCATTACACTGTTGGTAGTTGTTTAGGTAGTCCTCAGTTTTTAAAACCAACAGGTTTTATTTAATTAGCTTCTATTTTTTAATCACTATGTTAATTCCTCCTTTACCTCTTTTAAAATTTAAACACAACTATCTAAAATACCTTCAAATTGTTATATTGGTCCTATATTTTATTTTGACCAGTGATTATTTTGACTGTTTAATTTGTTAGTTTTCTCTTGTACCTTGTAGCTCTTATTTGTGAGCTTCTAATTTAAAGATATTTTTTTTCCTCATATGTATGTTATCCCTGGGAAATGATTTCAAAGACCATTAAGGTATATAACATAAACCAAGTTTACTTTAGTGAATCAAATTTGATTTCTCAACCAACAGAGATGTGTTATCCTGGGGCTTTAAACACATGAGGAAAAATCAATTCCTCAACCATGTATGCATGGCTATGCTTCTGCTCTCAGTCACAGGCAGATTTTCTTTTTCAGCTACAAACTCAGAAGCCAGGTAAGGTATTCTGATAGCAATTATTATTCTGTCTTCCTAGCCCTCTATCTAAGTTGTATATGCAGAATGCAATGTCTCTCATCAAGTAAAGAATGAATTTGACCCCATCTTCTCATAAGCAGTGGGATCCCATCCTGGCCTGAGCACCTCATAAGCAACTCTCTATAGAGCTGTGCACTTTATATTTTATATTTCTGCTCCATAAGGACATTTTTAATACCAGTATATATTTAATATTATTTTTACATTTTATCTAGCATATCCCTTTATTTAGAGCAGAGTTTCAAAAATTATTATATTCAAAATCTTAACTTAGAACACTTGTATTAACTTTATAATTTAAAAAAAAGAATGTTTTTATTTCCCTACTCATGAAAACATCTATACTTGAAATACAAATATTTAAAATCAAAAGCAATTTGCCACTTATACCTCTCTTACTATATATCCTAATTTTATTTTAATTCCAAATTTTTAGTTCTGCTTTGAGTAGAATAATCTTTCATTCATCCTCTTATTTAGTTAACTTGTGTAATTGTTTTCATTACATGTCAAGTATTAGAACACTGACTAAGAGGAAATATATTTATAATAGAAATACTCGAATAAAGCATTTTCTTTCTCAACTATGTGACCCTTATATTTGGTATATCAAGTGAATGTAACAATATTATTTCCCACCTTTATAAATTCATTCACATTATTCATTTGTGAGTTCATTAATTATAGAAGGAATCTACACTTCTTTTTAGGTTCCAGTGTAATTTGTGATGAATTCTATGTGATATAATATAATGTTCAATTAGAGACAAAATTAAAATTGCCTAAGAGGTTTATAATTTCTCTTAACATGGTGAAGACAATCCAAAGCATCAATATATTCTCTGGTGTAATCATTAGGACAAGAACATTAATTAAAATGATGGTCATATAATTTATTAATCCTCATTCAGTAAGATATATTACATTTTTATCTTCAAGAATCTAATTATAAATAATAAAGGATTTGCATACATACAACCATAATAGCATTATTAGACACAAACACTAACTACCATGAATTTTAAGTCCCAAACCACAATATGAGCACTTACATACATTGTGTGTGTGTGTATTCATTAGTTAACCTGTGCAACAATATATATAACCATATACATATATACTCACTAATACACTATGTATATATATGTTTGTCAGTATACATACCCTCATTAGTATAGATATAGATATATAAATATCCATATATATTTAGTATACTCATATACAGTATATATCCACATATACTGAGTATTGATATAAAATCAATATGCCTTTACATTTAACATCTGTCACATCAAACCCCTCAACTGTATGAACCTCCTCCATCCTTGACTCTACTCCATCTTGTTCACTTTGCTTAGTTTTCACATATATTCCTGAAGAGAGACTAAGAAAATCATGTTCTGGCAAGCCTTTGTGACCGTCTTTCTCTGGTTAAGAAATTCTTTCAAGGGACTTTAGTATCTCCCTATGCTTAGATATATCGGAGAACTGGTATCTATTATATATATATCAGAAATTTTCTGTCTCATCTCTTAGAGAAACACACTTCAAATATCATAGAACTGACGACACAGCTTCATATCACTATTTACCCATCTTCTAGAGCAATGTTTCTCAGAGTTTAATGGCCATACTGAAAACCTAGTGCCTGTTACAAAGGAGGCAAGACTATACAATAGAGATTAGACGTCTCTTCAACAAGTGGTGTTGGGAAAGCTAGACAGCTACATGTAAATCAGTGACATTAGAACACTCTCTCACACCATATATGAAAATAAACTCAAAATGGTTTAAAGACCTAGGTATAAGTAGTGACACTATAAAAGACCTAGAAAAGAATATACGCAAAAGATTTTCTGACAAAAGCCATAGCAATATTTTCTTAGATCAATCTCCCAAGGCAAAAGAAATAAAAACAAAATAAATAAATGAGACCTAATCAAATTTAAAAGCTTTACACAGCAAAGGAAACTACCAACAAAACAAAAAGACAACCTATGGAATGGGAGAAAATATTTGTAAATGATGCAACTTACAAGGAATTAATATCCAAAATATACGAACAGCTCATACAACTCAAAAAAAAACAGTCAAAAGATGGGCAGAAGATCTAAATAGACATTTCTCCAAAGAAGACTCACAGATGGCCAATAAGCACATGAAAAGATATTTAACATTCCCAAATATTAGAGAAATACAAATCAAAACCAAAATGAGACATCACCTCACACCAGTCAGAATGGCTATCATCAAAAAGTTGACAAATAATAAATTCTGGAGATGGTGTAAAGAAAAGTGAACCCTCCTACACAGTTGGTGAGAATGTAAATTGATGTAGCCAATTAATTAAGTAGATAGGCTGTGTAAAACAAAATGCCCAAAGAGAGAGGAAAAGATGAATAGTTGAAGTACAGGGGATTTTTAGGGCAGTGAGCATATTCTATATGACTATAATGATGGAAATGTGTCCTTATACTTTTGTTAAAAGCCACAGAATGTACTACAACCAACGATGAATCCTAATGCATTCTATGGACTTTAGGTGATAATGATGTATCAATGTAGGTTCATCAATTGTAATAAATGCACCACTCTGATGGGGTTGTTGATGTCAGGGGAAAATTGTACATATGTGGGGGAAGGTGGAGTATAGGAACTTTCTGTGCTTTCCAGTCAGTTTTGCTGTGAGCCTAAAACTATTCTAAAAATAGAGTCTATATATTAAAAAAAAAAAGTGGGAGATCCCATAACTTTGATTGAACTTTATGTTTTTCAACTACAGCTAGGTTTTAACAACCTAATTCATTTTGAATATCAGAAATATTAGAAAATGCTCTGTTTATTTGGTAATTGAACATTACTCAACCTATGATTAAGTGAAATAATTTTCAAAATATATAAAAGTACATAAGTTTCAGACACTGCTATCATGATATACCCTGCCATGAGTCAGGCTCAGTATCTGCTTATGATGAACATATCTTCATAATGTCTTTTAGAAATATCCAAATATCAAAGAGTATTCTGCCTATGTTTTCATCTAAGACTTTTATAGTATCCAGCCTTACGTTTAGGTCTTTAATACATTCTGAGTTTATTTTTGTGTTTGGTGTTAGGGATTGTTCTATTCTATTCTTTTACATATATCTGTCCAGTTTTTCCAGCACCACTTATTGAAGAGGCTCTCTTTTCTCCATTGTATATCCTTGACTCCTTTGTCATAGATTAGTTGACCATAGGTGCATGGGTTTATCTCTGGGCCTTCTATCCTGTTCCACTGACCTATATTTCTGTTTTTGTGCCAGTACTATATTGTCTTGATTACTGTAGCTTTGTAGAATAGTCTGAAGTCAGGGAGGCTGATTCCTCCAGCTCCATTTTTATTTCTCAAGATTGCTTTGGCTACTTGGGGTCTTTTGTGTTTGCATACAAATTGGAAAATTTACATAAATCACAGTAAGATTTTTTTGATCCACCTCCTAGAGTGATGAAAATTTAAAAAGAAATAAGGAACTGGGACCTAATTAAACTTAAAAGCTTTTACACAGCAAAGGAAACCATACACAAAATAAAAAGACAACCCTCTGAATGGGAAAATAATATTTGAAAACAAATTGACTGACAAGGGATTAATCTCCAAAATATACAAATAGCTCATGCAGCTCAATGTAAAAACAAACAAATAAACAGCAACCCAATCAAAACATGGGTGGAAGATCTAAATAAACATTTCTTCACAGAAGACATACAGATGGCCAAAAAGCACATGAAAAGATGCTCTACATCACTAATTATTAGAGAAATGCAAATCAAAACTACAAAGAGGTACTACCTCACACCAGTCAGAATGGCCATCATCAAAAAATCTACAAATTATAAATGCTGGAGAGGGTGTGGGAGAAAAGGGAACCCTCCTATACTGTTGGTGGGAATGTAAACTGGTTCTGCCATTATGGAGAACAGTATGGAGTTTCCTTAAAAAACTAAAGATAGCGCTACCATATGATCCAACAGCCTCACTCCTGTTCTGCAATCACAAAATATTTGCGGTGTTCAGGAGGACAATTAGCCTGAATAACATTAAATAATAACATTAAATGGATATACAGCATAATCAGTTACTAAAAACAGGCACGATTATTTTTCACTCTGCCCCTCTATAAAGGGCTTCAATTAGGTACTGAGCTTTCCAGGCTTACCATTTAAAAATGATTTCTTATTCCTGCATAATCATAAAAGGTAATCAATCATTTCCACAGTAAAAAGCTAATTGATACATAATAATTCCAATTTATGTGTGTTTAACTATGTGTATATAAATAAAATTTAAATCAAAAGTGTCTATTGTGATCTCTGTCAGTGTTATTATGATTAAAATTACCAATATTCAAAATTCATCTCCAGGTTTCCCAGTTAACAGCATGATCAAGACATAAGTTTTGGTATACCAACTGCTTGTAATAGTAAGATGTTATTTCTTTCTCCTTTTGTAGTTTTTGTTTGTTTGTTTGTTTGTTTTTTTAATAATTGCTCAGTCTTAATGGACTTGAGAACACGGGGAGGGGGAAGGGTAAGCTGGGACGAAGTGAGAGAGTAGCATTGACATATACACACTACTGAATGTATAAGAGACAGCTAGTGGAAAGCAGCTGCATTATACAGGGGAGATCAACTTGGTGCTTTGTGACCACCTAGAGGGGTGGGATAGGGAGGGTGGGAGGGAGACACAAGAGGGAGGAGATATGGGGATATATGTATACATATAGCTGATTCACTTTGTCATACAACAGAAACTAGCAAAACATTGTAAAGCAACTATACTCCAATAAAGATGTTAAAAATAATAATAATAATTGTTCAATATTGCTGTAATGTCAACAGTACTTTCCCAGTAAACAACTCCATATGGTTTGGTGATAACAAAAATGTTTCACAATTTACTTGTGAACCCTCTTGGAAATGTTTCAACCCTTTCTCATTCAATCCTTTTCCATCCAGTAAGTAGAAGCTGACAGGTGCTATGCCTAGTTAGCTTTGCATACAAACTGCATCTTTATTAGAAAAATGTCCACCTATAATTTGATCCCTGTAATTTTCTTTCCTTAATCTAACTCCTAAATAGAAACATTTATTGAATGTCTGATTGTACTAGCCATATGCTAAGCACTGATTATGTAATTATGAAGAAAGCTAGTCCCTCCTTCAAGAATTCATAAACTAATGGAGTAGAAAGTAAAGTTGCAAATCTTGTAGTATATCATGTAAAACATGTAAGTAAAAAAGATAAATCACAACTAATAGTAGACAAATGCTTAATTTTGAGACTCCTCTTTAAGCACTTGAATGAAGCTCGCTAAGAACAATATCTTAGAAACCAAAGCAATCTAATGATTATAAGCTCATATATGTAGAACTCTCATACCCATATAACTTTCATAATGACTCTTTTGTATTCATTTCTCAAAATTTCTTTTTGAACCCATTGAAATGAACATTTATGTGTGTATTTGTTTGTATGAGTGTGTGCATTAGTGAACTCTTGCTGAAGGGGCACATCTGTTTCCACATATTTAAAAACTTTAGTCTTTGGAAAGAAGTGAGTATAACAAAAATATTTTGTCTGACTTTTAAAACTTTTCAGATTTCATTAATAAATCATTAATAAATGATAATAACTGAACTGGAAGCTTTTATGTTGATGATCTATTTTAAAGATTAAGCAGAGTTTCCTAAATTCTTGAGGATTAAAGCCCTCTTGAATTTTCTTCAATAAATTAAATTAAAATTGTTAATACTCCAATTTTAAAAGTTAAAATAGCATTAAAGTTCAGGCCCAATTAAAATTTTAAAGGGTACTGTTGACTAAAATCCTCTATGTTTAAAGACTTTAGTATTCTTATAGGCAGCCCATCTGACTTAAATAGTTTAAGTAATATTAATATAATAAGACATGTTTAACATTAAATGGACATACAACACAATCAGTTATTAAAAACAGGCACAATTGCTTTTCATTCTGTCCCTCTAATTGATTCCTATTATACCTTAGATAATAAGTTGAACAGCACAGGAGAGATATCGTACAACTAACTACAATGCTGAAAATTTATGGCCTCCAAACCCACATGGTTTTCCAATGCCTTTTGGTATGTTCCATCCCTAATTAGTCTTTTCTTCTGCTCATCAAATTTTCTATTTCAAAATATCTCTGCTCTCTTTGATCTTCCTATCCTATAATCATGCCCACTTAATTTTATCAATGACCTCACTTCTAAATTTATAGAGAAAATAGTATGTGTTACAAATATCCAGCAAGGTCTCTCTCTGAAGGTTAATTGTGTATCTAAAATGGCTCTAGTTTAAAACACCACTTGCCTGATTTCATGAACTTCATGTTTCAGGAGTTCAGCAGCCCTGGAGGCATTGTCTAGCTATAGTGCTATTCTTTAATATACTTTCATGCATATAACAGTTTTCCTACTTTCTGAGCCTCTTATAGAGCATGAAGTAGAGAGTTTTGAAGATTGAAAAAAAAATTAGAATTCATCTTGAGTGGTTAGGGTTTTTGTTCTCCAATTTAGTTTTTCCTTCTTCTTTTTTTCTTCTTCAATTAATTTGTCTAACAACTTTCTTTTCACAGAGGAAATAATAATAAGCCAAAATAGATTCTGGGTGATGTCAGGTGAGGTGCTATCATGAAATCAGCATTCAGTTTACAGTGTGAAGATGAACTTGTTCAGGTTTCAGGTAGTAGCCAATAGGCTTTTTTGGTACAAATGCATACCAGTCACTGGGGACCATCAACAATCTAGTTTTGTAATACTTTGACCCCTCTCATTTATTAAGAATGGTCCGGTGACAGGAAATAATATCTGTGCTATTGAGGTCACTTGGTATATTTAAAACAAAAGAGAAGTAGTACATCTTACTTTTAAGATGTAAAAAATTACAATAGCCTTCAAATGTATGATATTACAAACAAAAGCCTTTCTTAGTTTTCTTTCAATTACTGTTTCTGTGAAAGTTCTATTACAATGAATAGTTTCCTCAAAAGGTCCCTGAACATTAATTCAGAAGAGAAAGGAGCTTCTTTTTCTAGAAATGAAATGAGAGCCAGTTTTAGATTTCTGGCTCTCCTGACTAGCTGTAATGTTTACCATCAAAAATATCATCTAACTATATATAGAAAACCCTTAGGACTCCACACAGAAACTACTAGAGCTAATAAATGAGTTCAACAAAGTAGCAGGATATAAGATTAAGATTCAGAAATAGGTTGCATTCCTTTACACTAACAAAGAAATATCAGAAAGAAAATGTAAAAAAAAAAAAAAAAAAACTTTTAAAATTGCACCAGGGCTTCGCTGGTGGCGCAGTGGTTGAGGGTCCACCTGCCGATGCAGGGGACATGGGTTCGTACCCCGGTCTGGGAAGATCCCTCATGCTGTGGAGCGGCTAGGCCTGTGAGCCATGGCCGCTGAGCCTGTGCTTCTGGAGCCTGTGCTCCACAATGGGAGAGGCCACAACAGTGAGAGGCCCATGTACCGCAAAAAAAAAAAAAAAAAAAAAAAAAAATTGCACCAAAAATATAAAATACCTAGGAATAAACCTGACCAAGGAGGTGAAAGTCTTATATGGTGAGAACTATAAAACATTAATAAAGGAAATAAAGGAGGATTCAAGGAAATGGAAAGATATCCCATGCTCTTGGATCAGAAGAATTAATATTGTTAAAATGGCAATACTGCACAAGGCAAGCCACAGATTTAATGTGATCACTATCAAATTACCCATGACATTTTCACAGAACTAGAACAAATAATCCAAAAATTTACATGAACCCTAAAAGGCCCAGAATTGTTAGAGCAATCCTGAGGGGAAAAAAAACAAACAAACAAAAAAAAACAAAAAACAAAGCAGGAGGCATAACTCTACCCAGACTTCAGACAATAGTACAAAGCTACAGTAATCAAAACAGTGTGGTATTCATACAAAAACAGACATATGAATCAATGGAACACAACAGAGAGCCCAGAAATAAACCTACACACCTATGGTCAATTAATCAACAAAGGAGGCAAGAATATCAAATGGTAAAAGACAGTCTCTTCAGTAAGTGGTGCTGGGAAAGTTGGATAGCTGGATGTAAATCAATGAAGTTAGAACACACCCTCATATGATGCACAAAAAATAAACTCAAAATGGACTAAAGACTTAAACATAAGACATGACATCATAAAACTCCTAGAAGAGAGCACAGGCAAAACATTCTGACATAAATCTTACCAATGTTTTCTTAGGTCAGTCTCCCAAGACAATAGGAATAAAAACAAAAATGACCTAATCAAACTTACAAGCTTTTGCACAGCAAATAAAGCCAAAAAAAAAAAAAGACAACCTACGGAATGAATGGAAGAAAATATTTGCATATGATGCTACAGCCAAGGCCTTAATCTCCAAAATATACAAACAGCTCATACACCTCAAAAACAACAAAACAATCCAATAGAAAAAGCAGAAGACCTTAATAGACACTTCTCCAAAGAAAACATACAGATGGCCAGTAGGCACATGAAAAGATACTCAATGTCACTAATTATTAGAGAAATGCAAATCAAAACTACAATGAGGTACCACCTCACACCAGTCAGAATAGCCAACATTAAAAAGTATTATACAAATAACAAATGCTGGAGAGGGTGTGGAGAAAAGGGAACCCTCTTACACTGTTGGTGGGAATGTAAGTTGGTACAGCCAATGGAAAACAGTATGGAGGTTCCTCAGAAAAGTAAAAATAGAATGACCTTATGATCCAGCAATCTCACTCCTAGGAATATACCTAGACAAAACTATAATTCAAAAAGATACATGCACCCCTATTTTCATAGCAGCACTATTCATGATAGCCAAGACATGGAAACAACCTAAATGTCCACTGACAGATGAATGGATAAGGAAGATGCGGTACATATATAAAATGGAATACTACTCAGCCATAAAAAAGAACAAAATAATGTCATTTGCAGCAACATGGATTCAACCAGAGAGTATCATACTAACTGGAGTAGGTCAGAAAGAGAAAGACAAATATCATACTGTATCACTTATATGTAGAATCTACAATATGGCACCAATGAACCTATCTACAAAACAGAAACAGACTCATAAACATAGAGAACAGACTTGTGGTTGCCAAAGGGGAGGAGGGGAGGCAGAGGGAGGGACTGGGAATTTTGGGTAGGTAAATGCAAACTATTACATTTATGATGGGTAAACAGCAAGGTCCTAATGTATATCACAGGGAACTATATTCAATATCCTGTGAGAAACCATATGGAAATTAATATAAAAAATGTATATATGTGTATAACTGAGTCACTTTTCTGTACAGCAGAGATTGGCACAACATTGTAAATCAACTATACTTTAATAAAAAAAGGAAAAGAAAATCATACAGAACCAGCAAAAAAAACAATAATAATAAAATAAAATATCATCTAACAATTGAATCTTACTACCCAGGAAACAACTAATTCATTAACAAAAAAATGACAGAAGCAAATAAAGAAAAACTGTTACTAAGGGAAGATACAGAACTCCTATAGGAAATGTGTAAAATATCGTGAGTTTGGTTGTATGCTTTGACCCATTTATGAGCAAATTTGAACCAGATATTGTATTCAAACCAAGGAGAGATTAAGGAAACAGAAAAGATTATTTAGTATATAGGTCTTAAAAGTAAGATAGTTAAAGGTAGCGTTAGACAAGAAAAGCATAAGAAAATACAGCAGAAAGAATAAATTAATGCATATTAAACTGTTACTATCTGTGTCAGTGTTCCATGGATCTTGGGTGGGAGATGCCTACATCTACTGTAGTTGTCTAATTAATCTAGAGTCTTGGATAGAAGCTATCTCCTTCCAAAAAGTATCTATAGCTGGAGAAATCCTAATAATGTTCAGTTTGAGGTCTCTGGTAGGGATCAACTTCCTGTGATTCTGTGAGAATAATATATTTCTTTTAATTGAGATATATAAATCCAAGGATTAATTCATTAGAATATCGCTATTGTACTAATTGTTAATGTTTGATAGGATCCTCTCCTTCAAAATTCAAGAGCTGCTTTTCACTGATGTTTCTTACTGAAAACACAGTGTTTGGTAATTTAGGAAAAGCTGAGCATACCTCTTATTAATTAGACTATATATGTTGCATGATATTATTTCAGTATTTGCCCACGTCTGTTTGCAATAGTGTCGAGCTGAGAATAGGAAATATCTCTTGATGTGTCAACCATATGCTAACTCATAAAGGAAAAGTTATGCACAGAGGAATTGATCTTATTATCATTAAAGCCAGTGTAAATATCTTACTTAGGTCAGAAGTCAGCAAACTGCAGCCCACTCTCCAAATCTGACAGTGGCCTGTTGTTGTACGGTCCCACTTCCAAGTTTAACTCTTCATGAGTACTCTCTCTCAGCACTATGAAATCCTAAAAGTTCTCTTTACGTTATAGCTCCTCTCCAATCAAAGCTTAAGAATTCTTTTCATTAAAATTCACATTTAACTCACTATGTGGTTTCTTTTTCATGATTGGACTCAGACTGATACACTAGCCAAAGTTTGTGGTGAGTGCAATGAATTATCTGGGATTATTTGCCTACGGTAAAGGATATTATTCTGATAAAGTGAGACCTATTACAATATGTCCTGCTTAATATTTTCCTGTTTCAGTCCTCACATATGACCCATGAACAAACACATTAAATCTAGGTAACTGAAAGGAGTTTCTAATAAAATTATTTATGGCAGGAATAGCTTGCAAGCAGAGGCTAGACAGTTATGAGTTTTCTCTTTATCATATAATGGAAGAAGAGATTCCAGGCTTTAAATATTACAATAATGTATGGAAATATATGAGAAATTGCAACAGAATTTCATTGGAGGTAAGCTTATTTATAGAGAAACATGGTGTTACTTTCAGTAAGCAGCAGAGAAAACATCAATCTTAAAAAACAAACAAACAACAAAAAAAACCACCCCAAAAACCTAAAACCAAGTTAGCAGATGCATCTAATAGTTTGGTGTTTGAGGGTACTGCCTTATGCAAGATGAGTCAAGCGTGAGACTATAGTGAGCTTCTGCTTTCTAATGATTATCACCCATTGAGCCAGAACTGCAGTGGCTTGTCCAGATCTCCCATATAAGAGCTAAAAATATTCATGATAATTAGAAAGAGAAAAAGGAAGGAAGAAAGAATTCAGAGCTTGTATCCAATAGGAGACTTATGTCACTGGCACAGCCGTAGAGCCTCCCAGGTGGGAGGCTCAAGGGACCTCAGAGGAGTGTACTATTTCCCAGACAGGGTCTTGGGCCATAGCTTTGGGAAGGTTTCAATTAGATTTTTATGGGAACTGTGACTGTCAAATATTGGCTCCCACAAAATACCACCAAAATAATTTGTCAACAATGTAATTATGAGCTTATTTTTAATACAGTAAGGGAGAGAACTGTCTTGATAGATTCTTAGTGTCTGAGGCAACGTTGGGCAAATTTGGAATATTTACATGGTTTTCAATTCTGTTGTAAAGTGGGTATTCCAACATGAAGGCTTGATTAGGATTGAGAAAGGATCATGAGAGAATTGGTTGGGGCTGGTGAACACAGAAAGAGAAGGATTTTAAGGCAAGGGTTTTTAAGAGATTTGGGAATAAACAGTTTAATGCTGTCTATAGCATAGAGAGTGAAGTTTGCTGTTGACTTAAAATTTTTGGCAGGAAATTGTTAAAGAAAACTTTTTCATGACACTTGTTAACAGCAGTAAGAATGACTTTATTAAAGAGTGACTATTGCAATGGGGGGTTTGTAGGAGAGAGAGATTAAGCTTAACTCTGCATACAACAAGGACAAGTGAGAATTTATAGACAAGGAACAGTGTGGGGGTCTGTGGATGGAAAATTACTAAGAGGAAACATCAGGAGTACGGAGGATTCTGGCTAAACCAACTTTATGGGATCCTTGTTGAAGGAAGGTCAGCATGCTAAGATATCCAGAGATAAGGAATTTGATCAGATGAGGAGGGTGATGAGACAGCAAGGGTGGAGGATTTTTGTTAAGTCATCTCTACTCAGCAGGATTCTTGCTAAAACTGGACTAACTGGGCAAAGGACAGAACCCAAGGCCTAGTAGAGGCCCAAGAGGGCTAAGAGGAGCTGGACTCAACTTTGGTCAGAGAGTCTTTGCAAGGGTGGCTAGGGGAGTTGGAGTGGGTATGTGTAATGGACAGTGAAGTCATTGACAATTGTTTATCTTTCTTATAAGAGTTTCCTGAAATAGTTGAGTCAGGTTGTTAGAGATGGTGGAATAATAAAATTAGTTAGTGTCTATAGCTGAAAGTTAGTCTTATAATACAAATATGTTGCATGCGAGTAGTTGATTTCTATTTTCAAAGCTCATGTAGATACCATTTGGCAATCCAAATCAAGGGGAATAAGAACACATTTCAGTGCTTCACTTCAGGGCTCATCATTTGGGAGTGGAGAAGGTCCCTTTAATCCCACCTTGTATCCTGAAGTTGGATGTTGAGCTAAGTGTCTCAAAACTCATTTTTTTTTTTAACGTTTTTGTTTTGACATACTATAAATATGGTATAGCCCCTTACTTTAGAATTAAGATGCACATTGCAAAAATTAACATGCATGATAAATGAAGCACTGTTCATAGGTAGTTTATAAAGATGTTTTTCTCAAGAAAAACGTGCACATGAGGATGATGAAATTTAAAGTGTACTCTTTGACTATAAAGAAAGTGGGCAGATTCCCAGGTTTCCCCAGGATTCTAAGATTTCAATAAAAACTGCCAAAAAAAGAAATGAAAGAAGTTTTTTGGTTTCTTCCCCCCATGGATGTCAATTCTTTTGTAGCACAGAGAAGCAGACTAAGGTCCTTAATCGTCATTATTACTCTAAAACTTGGAGGTGCTACATGATTAAAGTTTTATTTTAATTTGAAGACTCTACTATAGCAAAGCATTTAGAGAACTCATTGAAATGCCTAACTCTGTCAGGTTGCTCCCATTAGCTAGACACATTCATTGTCAATGAAAATGAGGAAGAAGCAAAATTTGTGTTTTGACATGCAAATGAGTCCCCTAAGCTCCTTACTTTGCTTCAGAATTTATGTATCTCAGCTGTCACAACACCACTTCCTGAAGCAAAGTAGGTGTGTTGTGGCAACTCTTAATATAGGGATTCTAAAGTTAAACAAGGTGTGTGATGTGGCTATTTGTACTACATGACATGCAAAACATTCACCCAGGCTACTGCTCGAATCTAAGGGATTTAGAAGGACAGGCCTAAATGAAAAGGAGTTATCATGCTAAATCAGAACTATGGTCCATCTAGCATAGCAGTGAGTAACTAACAGAATTTTTAAATACCTTTAGGTTTGCCCTTCCTCAAGCAATACTGAAGGTAGACTCTCAGGACATCAGACGTATGGAGGCAACATGTATGGAGAAACATCATCATCAAGTTTCAGCTATAGTAGTCTGAACATCCTAGTGAGTTACACTGGTTATGTCTCACAAACCATTTTCTGTAGAGAGTTTTATTGTAATCTTTTTTTTGCTTTCAATACTTTTTATAACATTATACAAATTGAGACACTATGGTACCATTTAAGGGATAGACACATTCATCATTAAAACGTAGTGGAGATCCAAAAAACAGACCTATTCATATAAAAGATTAATGTGTGACAATGTTAACACCGCAGATGAGTTTTTCAAATTATTTTTCAAATTCTTTTCCTCTTTATGTTGTTACATAATATTGAGCAATGTTCCCTGTGTATAATCTTCTAATAGATGAGAAAATTGAAGTTTGGAGAAGTCAAGAAACTAACCAAGGTCTCAACCAAGTGGCAGAGTAAAAATTCAAATCATATTTGCATTTTTCACCCAAGAATTCCCCAATTTCCTCCTTAAAGTCCTCTTTATCTAGAATGTTCTTTCCCATCATTTTAATTTGACTAAAACTTAATCTCTCTATGAAATATATAAATAAATATCTACATACTTATATCTGTATCCATATATATCCTTTCCAATAAACTGTCCCTAACTTCCTACAAATGAGTTAATGCTTCTCCTTGATGGTCTCATATTCTTAATATTATGTTTAACACATCATAATAGTTAAGTTTATATCACTGGATAGCACGCTCCTTGATGGCTAGAATAGTCATTCTCCGTCCTTAATCATGATTATACTCCAGTTGGCTAACATTGATTTGTCATGCAGAAGGTACTAAATAAAAGTTTAATTTATGAATGATTGAACTAATGTCTCAATTATGTTGTAGGACAAGCTGTACCACTTTATTAGCTCTGGTAAATCTTAATTTCTTGGTTTTTAAAATAAATGTGGCATTGTAGTCTAGCTGCCATTCATGTGGCCTGGTCATGTAATTTAAGACTTACATGACTCATCAGTTTCCTTTTAAGTTATACTAGGACTCACTCAGGTCCCTTCCAGGTTTTTAGTTATCCATGTTACTCATCCATATAATATGTATTCCAGTCTCTCCCAACCTTAGCCTGCAACAACATATGGAATGCTCAACAGACAACTTATAGAGCTCGATATTCATGACCCTGTGCTATTTTTTAAACATTTATGTGGGGGTGGATGTAGAGACGCTAGATAAAATGAATCAAGTTGAACAGTAAGTATGTTTCTCTCAACTAGTCTGAGCAGAATACTACAGGATTTTACTGAGTGACACTACTAAATTCAACATTAGACAAATAAACACAGTTGAAATTCAGTGAATTGTATGACCTAGGATAAACAAAATTAAATCTCTTGAGCCTCACTTTTCCTATATAAAAATAGGAAGAAAAATAAATGTATAATTAATGTGAAAATTAATAATATAATGCACATGAACTCTGTACTCCACAGATGGTACTCAACATTAGGGTCCTTTCTCTCATTCTTTTCCATTTTAAGGTTCTCTTTCTTCAGAATTTCTCATTTATAATAGCCTTTGTGGTAGGTAAAGCCAAAATAAGTATTGTCATTTTTTAAACTTTTCCCTCCAGTTCTACACATTATTAAGTTATTGATAGTCTTCTCCCTTTCATTTTTTTCCCCAAAATTTCATATCAAAAGTGCTTATCATGGGCTTCCCTTGTGGCACAGTGGTTGAGAGTCCTCCTGCTGATGCAGGGGACACGGGTTTGTGCCCCGGTCCGGGAGAATCCCACATGCCGCAGAGCGGCTGGGCCGTGAGCCATGGCCGCTGAGCCTGCGCGTCCGGAGCCTGTGCTCCGAAATGGGAGAGGCCACAACAGTGGGGGGCCTCCGTACCGCAAAGAAAAAAAAAAAAAAGTGCTCATCATGTCTCTGGCTTGAGCTAGGCCAGAGTGAATGTGTGGGAAGCAGGAGGAAGTGATGAGGCTTAGGTTCTGCTCTTCCTGTTATTGTTCCTTCAACATTTCTTTCTCTGAACAGATTCTCATGATTCATCTCATACACATGCCTTTTTCTTACTGTTCTCTTTCCCCTCTCTTTATCTTTTTAGGTGCTTGCAACATCTCCTAAAGTATCCCAAGCTTTTCCACAGCTTTCTCTCAGAATGTACCCTTCATTTGCAAACAAGAAACTTTCATTTTCAAAAATGAAGTAGTACCAGTCATGGGGCAATTATCATTTATAGATCCCAATCTTGCTCTGAGACACCAGACTATTTACTGGCTGAGCCCCTCAGGCCTTTATTCCATGCCAGTTGAGCAGTAAGTTTCAAAATAGTTTCATTAAACTATTTGTATGTTCTTGGCTATATTGTACCAGAAAATCCTCCCTTTCACATAAAATTAAATATATAGAATTTGAGATTTTTGTTCCTGGTTTTCAATTCGTGATGACCCTTAATGTTATTATATCTAGAAATTGAGAAGATACAAAATAAGAAAAAGAAAGTTGGAGGAGGGAGATGTGATTCAAAAAATTAGGCAAAGAAATGTATCAAGACATGAAAAATATTTCTACAGATATCTGTGTATGTTTAAGCTTTGCAGTTGAGTTACTATTATACTTCACTGTCACAGGAGATGTTAATCTTATCACAAGAAAGGACTATATCTTATTAAGTACAGTCAGCATGCATAGTGGAACAGGAAGATTTACATCTCACACAGGAGGCACAGGGTTCAAGGTCTGACATATGACATCATGTACTCTTTCCTTCTTTTTTCATTATTGTGTTCCTAATATCAAATCTGGTCATAATAGGTGTTCAAAAGTACTACTGAATGATTGACTCAATAAACTGGAAGAACTTGTTACCACATTTAAAACTGAATTTGAACCACAAAATGTCTTCTTATTTATATATGTTTTAGGGAATTTCACAAAAAAATTAGCAGAGGTTATTTAAAGCACCTTGCTAAAGGAAGATTGGGTTAATCAGATGCAGCTAGTTGAAGCCGTTTTGTTTTAGATATAAGTCATAGACAATAACAATGAAACCTAAAAAAGTTAGGGAGGTCTTTATGACTTTCTTTTATTATTTCAGTTATTTACTCCTATTTTCTCTCCTTCACTGCCCTGTAACTTCAGCAACATCCAAGTAAAGGAAATTTACTTTCACCTGATGTGTGCCAGACTTCTTTACCTAAACCATAACAAGTGCACATATTGTACACATAAGAAGTACACACATCATTTAAAATGGTACCATGCTGACACAACACACTTACTTACAGCTTTTCTTAGAAACACCATGACTCTCCTACGGGGATGCCTTAGAGTGCCACATAGGAACCACAAAGATCGCAAGTGGCCCTTATTAATGAAGCACAGTGACTTATTTATAAAGTTACCAAATATGCTCACTTAGCTTAATGGGATACTAAGTCTCCAAAAAAGAAAAAAAATTAGTCCCTCCTACTGAAGTATCTTCCAGATCTGGAAATGGAGTAAAACTCTAAATTTATGTGCAGTTGAAATTTCTAAGTCACGCTGCTGTTTTAAGCTACTTTTCTTAGTAATTTAAAACTTGCAAGTCTAGAGTGAACAATTAATTACATGCAGAAAAACTACTTAGGAAAAATAAGTAGTGTTCAATGGAAGTTACAGTTGAAAAAATAAAGTATAGAATTGATAGACACTAATTTAAATTTTTGATTCACTTGGTTTAAAAAAATTGCTTCTATAGATGTAAACAGTATAATTGAAATAACATCACACTAGGACTGTAACTTGATGAATAGGCTATAGCTAGGCCTTTTGATTTGATGATCCAGAAAAACAGAACCCAATATTATGTAACAAGATATAACAAGGAATCCTTTATACCATATTAAAGTAGAAACTTAAGTATGATTTAGCAACTACCCTAGAATAATGATTTAAAAGCCGAAGGCCTCAGTTCTGAGCTTTTCTTTCATGTGAGTTGTTTAATTTATATTAAACTAGATTTGCCAACAGACCTGGGTACACCTTCACGAAGACCTATGGAGACATCAGAGCATTTTGTTCACTCATCTGTTTCCTTATCTGGTCTGCATGTTTGCCTATTCAGTAGTAAAATGGAGCAAACATGAACTGAGTCTAATGAGTCATTCCAACCAATCTTTGATTAGAGACCAGGTTTATGACCTGGCTTGACTCATTTCTTTTGTTATTACCTTGGTTTTCTTCCTAGGTGACTTTAGTAAGGCTACTCCTAAGTCAGTGAACCTCTGTTCCCTTACCTGTGAAGTAAGTATATTATCTTTCTTCCTTTGCTATAGGATATATGTATTGCAAAGATAATGTATATTAAAGCACTGGGAAAATAAAAGTTAGTATACATGTATTAGTATACCTATTTGTATATTAGTGTACTGTATATTAGGGAAGATTACCTTGAAGTTTTACTTTGAAAACCCTTAAAAACAAGCAAATCCAAATAAAGAAGACATGGTCTAGTCTTCAAAGACATGTAATCAAATAAAGAGAAGGAGCACAAAACAATATGGTATATTAATTTTCTATTAAAGTTCAGATTCTTTATTCTAACAGTTAGAAACTACTCTTGAACACTTCAAGTGGAGTTTTAATTTCACTTATTGCACCTGTCAACTCTAGAATTTACATTTGGTTCTTTTTCATAAATGCTGTGTCTTCACTGATAGTCTCTATTTGATTATACATTTTTACTTCTTTAGCTGTATTTGACCAAATTTATAATGGTTACTTTTTAAACCTGACAGCTAGTTCCTCTCACAGTCAGTTTTTATTGTCTATATGTTTATCCTGTGTATGGGTCACATGTTCCTGTTTCTTTGCATGTCTCACTATTTAATTGAAAACTGGACATTTAACTAATATCTTATAGAGGCTCTGGATACTAACTCCCCTATCCTTTTGTTTTTAGTATTGTTTGTTCGTTTACCTGTTTGGTAACCTAACTATTATTGTTAATGCTTTTATTTACTTTATTGTGGTAAAAGTCACATTTTAGTGAAGTGTATTTTACCCACATAGTGAAGACTTTGGTCTCGCTCATCAGAAGTCTCAGCCTTGAGTATGTACACAGTCACCTTGGGATAATAGTGGTTTCAGTAGAGGTCTGATTATCTTTCTCCTGGACCTCTCCATTGTATTGCACCCCACATTTGAGGCTCCACTAATTACCAGCCTAATACTCTATTGTTTTTCACAATGCCCTGGAGCACAAATTTCTCAGCACTCTGATCCAACCAAATTTGGGCAAAGGCAGTTATTGAGGGCAGTCTATGAGAATTTTTTTCTGACTCTAGCCTGTTTCTTCATTGCTGTCTCTCTGGTTCACTAGCCAAACTATGGTTTAGTTTATTGCTCTTAATTAAGATGAACTACTGTTTTTGAGAATGCTGTTAGTCTCCACCTTCCTCACACTGTTTCTAACAAAATTAATTCCTTTGGGGAGAGTATTGGAGCTCTATTTCTTACGGACTTCCTCTCTTCCTGGAATTTTTTTTTTTTTTTTAAGATCTGGGACTGACCCTGACATCATGAATGCGGCTTGCCCCAACGCAGAGCCCGCAGCAGAAAAGAGACCCCAGTGTATCTCAGGAGAGTGTGTGAGCTCAGGTCCTCTCGCTGCCCCCAGCGCCCGCCTAACACGTGACCTCTGGAATAATTTTTGAAGTCATACCTTGAATAATACTTTGAGCGCTGGGAAGGGCAAAATCCTCTGGTCTTCTCAGTTTTGGGTGAGACCTCCACTCTGTGAGATGAACGTTATCGAGGCCTCATTTTTCTCAGTTGGCTTCACCTGGGGTAGTGCCTCAATCTTGTATGTCAGGGCTGAGTGGCAGAAAGAAGCTTCCAGCTCTCAACTGTACTCACCAGGGATTCAACCTCTTCATATTGGAGTTAGAGGAGATGATAAATACTGGCATTTTGCTTCTTCTGGTGATATAGAGTCAGCCTTAGCTGAGGGGGGATGACAGTGAGTGGCCCCTTGGCCATGGCCACCCAGAGCACGGGTGAAGTTTCTGCCAGTCTAAGTTGTCTGTGGCAGGAAGACAGGGTCATGGTTAAAATGCCAAAGAATCTTGTTTCCTTACTGAGTTTCAGCAGATTTTTTTGAATGTGTTTTTTTAATTTGCTGCATATCCTTAGAATGGTTGACTTTATTTTTTTTTTAATGTTTTGTACTAACTTTACTTGTTTTGCAGGGCAGTGGGTCTGTGGAACTCCTTATGCTGACATCCCAGAAGTGGAACTCCTAGTCTCAGCTTTCAACATTTATGAAATGAAGAAACAATACCTATGTCACAGACTGATGTTTGTGATTAAATATAATAATATATGATAAGATTTTATAAACAGAAAATTAAGCACATGCATTAATATATTGGTTTTAGTGAGATGGCATCTGGAAAACATTTATAAAAGGCAAATATTAGGGGTTTTTTGAAAAATGTGAATGTTTGAGTCAGACTTTAGAAAGAATAATGGAGAAAACACCAGGTAGGAACAGGAATTTAAGCCTAAGATCACATACCCTCTTCCTATTTCTAACAAAAGTAAAATAAAAATGTTCCAGTACTTGCTTTCTGGACATATTGTGGAGATTAAAATGGGAACATTTGAATAAATGCTGCCATGCAAAGAGCTATTTTCTAGGTTTTGGTAAGAGATTTTCATAGAGGAAAGTCTATTTAGCACATTAAAATTGCATAAAATGCATTGTAATATTTCATTTACACTCTCATTAATTGAATTGGAGATAAAGAAGTTATCTTTATTAGATAGAGATGCATATTAAATCATGGGTACAGTTACATTATGCCTAGGATTTTCCTTAAAATACTTCAACAACACCAAAAGCATGATGGTGAAAGAGGAATAAACAAATGAAACAGCTTGGCAAATGTTGGACAATTGTGGAAGAGAGATGGTGAATATGTGTAATTTTATTATAAAATTTTCTCTACTTCTGTATATGCTGAGATTAAATTTTTGTTTTTTTCTAAGTGTATAGAGGAATGCCTGGAAAATGGGGACAGAAGATAGATCTTTTAAATCTAGAGTCCATGACAACAGGTGGCAGACTCCTTCCTATCATGGAGGGTTTTGTTTTGTTTTGTTTTGTTTTGTTTTGTTTTAATGTTGGGAAGCGTTCAAGATGGCTACTTACTTGGTTCCATTACTCTCTCTCTCTCTCTCTTTTTTTTTTTTTTTTTGCAGTACGTGGGCCTCTCACTGCTGTGGCCTCTCCCGTTGCGGAGCACAGGCTCTGGACGTGCAAGCTCAGCGGCCATGGCTCACGGGTCTAGCCACTCCGCGGCATGTGGGATTCTCCCGGACCGGGGCACGAACTCGCGTCCCCTGCATCGGCAGGCGGACTCTCAACCACTGTGCCACCAGAGAAGCCCCCATTATACTCTTTTATTAGTATATAGGCTTTACTCACGAATATACAGATGCAAATTTGAAAGTGTCTTCGTTTTCAAAATCAACACATTTTCGAACACTATATTCTAATGATGTTTGCAGAGCACAATAAAAACTTCTTACATTTTACTTTTATTTGTTTTATTTAGTTTTACTTTATTTGCTGTTTGGCCTGAGTTGCATGTGGAAGGAATTAGCTCACAGTAGTAAGATTAGCATATAATTTGTCATCCAAACTGAGACATTTTTGAGAATAAAAGTAGATGCTATTAATAATTATACAAGAACGCAGATGTAGGTTGGGCAAAATTGGTCATTGGGTCATATGTACATACACATACTTGAAAGGAGAAAGACGGTATATGTAGTATGAAACCTTCCTCCAAAAACTGAATAAAAGTATTAAAGAGAACCAAATGTATAATCTGATTCAAATCTCTCTCTTCTCTCTCTCTCTCTCTCTCTCCTCTGTCTCTGTCTCTCCAGCTCAATACATTAATAAATTTCAAAATTGGGCCCCAGGAAGTTGAAATGGACTTCTTGCTGAAAGTATATAACTCACAAGTGATCTAAATCATCATCTGTGGATTTTGATAACCAGTACAATGCTCTTTCCACTCAGTGAATAACAACAATAAATTTGAAAACATCAAAATCTATTTATAAGCCCAGTTTTACAACAGCAGTTACATATTTTAGCTAAGTGATAGTAGAAAGAGATGCCAATTTTACATGCCGATAATTGAAGTGCGTAAATTCTAACTACACAGAATATAATTTTAAAGTTTTATAATTAAAAAATAGTAAGGAGATGATATAAGAACATAAAAAAGAAATTTCAAGCTCAATGTCAGAAATTATTTCTGTCAGCGGGTACATTAGGGAAATTAGGGCAACATAAACACGCAGGAGAGAGCAGTTTATTTTTATTTGACCTTATGGATGTTTACTGTCCTTATTTCCTATAATTTTATAATAAATTACTTAGAACTTTCTTATCTAGTATGTATTCCTTAGTATAAACAAATAGGTCTTTTTCATAATTGTCAACTTAGTATGCTTAGAATTCTATTAACATTACTTCAAATATTTCCTTGACAGAGCTTTGTTTCAGGGATGGATTCCATTTAATTCAGTTCTGAGAATTTGTCCTGACAAAGCATTGGAGTACAGGCCTGATAACCTTTCTTCCTACAAAGAGAAATTGCCTGAAGCGCTTCTTTTCCAAATGGCCTTATGGTATCTTCATTGGTACTGACAGTCTTCTCTTTGTAACGCTGAAGAATTGACAGCAGCAGCCATCCTCCCTGTAATCTGGAAATCAAGACAAATTTACTGATCTCAAATAACTAAGAATAGAGAAGAGTTTTGTCTACAAAATCTGGTTCATTTCCACAATTTCAAGTATTAGACTTGAATCTAAATTACATCTCCTATGAAAGTGCCACATTCATTTAATGTCTGACTCTGATACCCACAGTGCATAGTACCTAGTAAAATGACAATAACTGATAATCTTAATTTTATACCTATTACCTGGAAATGGGTTAAGCGCACGCACACACACACACAAACACACACACACACTTCTCCATGAAGAATGTAATAATATTTTTAACTTAATGGCATGATCTGAAATAAAGCTAAATTAGGCAAAGTACTTTTTTTTTCACAAGAACTAATATGGCATTGAATATAATTGATTAAATTATATCTTAATGGCCAGAAAGTATATACTGCTAAAGAGTTCAAGAAGGATACATCATCAAATCATAGTATCTACAATCTAAATAACACTAAACCATTAAAACACAAAAATTGGCTTCATTCATCAAACGACTGATTTTCATGGAAAAAATGTAGTATTTTAAATAGCTTTTACATGATTTATAAAATTGGTAAATTATATTTTATTCCTTGGTAGGTCTGTAGTCTAGTATTCCTTGAGAGGAACAGTAAGAGGGAGAAGAATGTTGATCAAGAAGAGTATTGATGGCTTGTGTTTCCCACCAAATTTGTAAATGACAACAAGCAAGAATTTCACAACTCACCTACAGAAGAGTTAATCAATATATATTTTTAATCATTTATTCATTTATTTATTCTAAACTATTTTATAGAGGGTCTACTTTGCATCAAGTACTCTGTAAGTCACTTCTAGACAACATGCACTTAAAAGGCACATGTATATCCTAGTATATAGAATCATCTTGCTTCTGCAAAAAAAACAAAACAAAACAAAATTAAATTAAGCTTCTCCACCTTCTCTCCTTTAGTCCTTGTTTCTCAAAACATTGTTTGCCTCCATCATTTTTTTTCCCTTTAGCTCCCAAACAGTGTGATTTTTTATCCTCTAAGCCCATGTTATCTTCCCTCTTTAAGCCTACTTTTTTTTTAGAGTCATGAATCAACCTTTGAATCTTAGACTGGCTTTTCAGAATACAGTGGCTGTTTCATTTTTTTCTGATTTCCAGCAAGGATATAGGAAGCTCAATGAGATTGTAAACCTTGCTCCTTGAAGTCTAGTGATGTCTGAATGAAAAATAAGATCCTTCTTATTCCCTCTCATTTAACAGCACTGGATACTCATGGAAGGAAGATAAAAGTAACTAAAAGGTATAGGATTAGTTCTTAAATAGCTTGTAATTTAGGAGAATCCAATCATACTGAATTTTTTTTAACTCTTAAGGAGGTTAAAATCCTGCCTGCTGAAAAGAAGTCTTTTATTTTCTATGATTAATCGATGTTTCATAGTTACCAAGCCAATAATTTGATTTATGCAGAGGAATATGAAAAGTAGCACATGGCAAAAGTTGAATATATCTGCCCTTTAGGAACTTCAATTATCAAAATTAAACATAACAGAAACTAAAAGTTATTGCATAAACACTGAGCACATTAAAACAACCACCTATCTTTATGGATGGAACAAATATATTTCAAAACAAGTCTCTAGAAGTGGAAAATTAAGAAATTTATCCTGCTGGTCATGTATTTAAAAAATGTAGATGATATGAAAATGTGACTCATACTTCTTGAAAATAAAACTGAGTTTGGTTATTTAACTTAAAACAAGAGCATATATTAAGGTGGTATAATCTGAAAACTTATATAAGAACAAATTATAGCTTGTAAAAATATTTGTGACCCTTTAGAATAGTTAATCAATTTAGAAGAATTCAGACTGTCGTTATGAAATCACGTGAAGGTATGATGGCCCAAAATAACCATTATCTACAATATACCAATAAAAACTGTTTGCTCAGCATAAGTATAGGAAATTGTTTTAAAGTACAGATGTCTTGTTCTTGCCATAAAATAATTGATTCAAAATACTTATGGGTTGATCCTGTATACTGTATTGATAGTTTCAAAGTTATCAAAATGATTCTAGTATCAGCCAACCACTGTCCTTACATATGCACACTCAATTTCAATAGGAGTATAAATCATGTATTTAATTTTTGCAATAATTACTGTGCAGAAATTGTGGTAGCTGAAGAGGGGACACAGAGAAAATATGTTGTTTAATTTTAATTTGAGGAATAAGTAACATGGTAATGCTAGCAAAGAAAGCTATTAACAGACAAGGATAGCTGTGCATTTTCCTATATTACTAATTTATGTAGGTATATACATATTTGAAAACGTTTTATTTTGTCATTAACACATCCAGGTTTACACACACATGCTCTCTCACACACACAAATACACAAGTACGCTCTCACATGCATTTTTGTAGGCAAATGTCTGGAATAGGAAAATAGATGACAACTTGTTAACAAACAGTAGCTTAGAAACCCAAAACTGGGTTTGTGAACGGAAAATGCAATAGAAAAGAGAAGTGAGATATGGGATAGAGAACAGGGGAATAAACTGAAGGTTTATTTATAGGATAGGGATACTGCAGTTCCCCACTTACCCACAAGCAACATCAACGACAACAAAATTGTGCAATAAAAAGATATGACTTACCTGAAGTCACAGAAAATTTTGGAATAAAATAAGGCAGTTATTGTGGAAATATCACTTTATAATAGTAACTTGAGGGCCCCTATTTTAATGGCATTCTCAAACAAAGAGAAAAGAAAGAACATAAAATATTCCAATCAACTTTTGCAAGCTACTGGACAATGTACTCCAATAAAACTAGAGTAAAATTGAGAAATAAAAGACATGATACACAGAAGAAGAGAATGGGGTTAAGAATGTTCATGAAATGACAGTAAGATAGAAATTCCTAGGATGATGGCTATGTAGCAGTTTTCAAAAGCTACCAGGCTGGACAGGAGCAGAAGGCTGGAGGAACCCAGAATGGATATTCCTCAGAAAGCAAAGTAATATGAAAAATTATTTGAGAGATATAACTGTATGGGTGATTGAGTCGAGAAACAGTTTATAGAGCTATAGGACATTAAGGAAAAACTTTATCAGATAGCCATTTCAGATTTTCTTTGAAAACACAGCATGTAAGAGATACAGAGAGAAGACAGACAGAGATGGGAGGGAGGGAGAGAGAGAGAGAGAGAGAGAGAGAGAGAGAGAGAGAGAGAGAGAGAGAGAATATGAATGATTAACTCTAGAAAAAAATGCCTAAAAGTTGTGTGAGAAAGGAAATGTATTTAATATACTACTTGGGGGAACAATGAATACACAAACATATTAAAAAAAATAATTTATCCAAAATGAGATATGATTTATTGGGAGGATGAGGTTTAAGACAAAGGGGATATAGATTAGTAAAGAAGAAGAAGAACAACAACAACCACCATCAGTTGAATGCTTATTATGAGTTACATAATGTTCTAGCTGATTTAAACACATTTACTTAATTAACCCACATAAAAGAGGCGGTTAAAATTACTATCCTCATTTACAGATAAGGAAAATGATGCAGAGTAAGGCTAAATTGCAAGCCCTATATTACTTTGATAGTAAATACCTGGGCTGAAATATGATAGAGCAGTTTTTCGCAAGGAACTAATGAAGACATAACCATACATTAATATTAATTAAGAAGATGAACTTAAGAACAAAAGAGTTGAGAGTGTTTTCCTATTGGGAATGGCATGGTGTGGTAGAAGAGTTGAGTCTATGGAATGGCTGAAGGTAAGGGACTGCTTCTTTGTGTTATAAGCCTTAATTATTACTACTATTTGACTTTTAAAATTATTCCCATGAAATACTTTGACAAATTTTTAAGATTTTGTGAAATCATTAGCTAGTCTAAACATTTTGGAAAGCAAATCATATCTCAAAATATGGAGATGAGGAACATAATAAAATAAATGAAACTGAACTATGCCACAAACTTAGCTAGAATTAAAGTCAGAGTGGTAAAGGAAACCAAAAGTTATTTTATTTAAGAAAGGCATTACTTGTACTTAGATAGCATTGCATTCGTTTATAACTATAAAACATTCTTTCTGTATACTTCTCAATTTTTTGTCACCGTGTTCCTATCTATACCTTAATCTTAATCACTAAACTTACATTTGAGCATCCTGGGGGTGGGGGGTGAAGGAAAGGTTTTCCTAATTTGACAGAAAAAAGCCAAGATTAGTAGCTAAGAATCTTGACTCCGATTGTAGTGTACTTGCTCTTATAGACCACAGTGCTGATATCAACTCTTAGTATCTACCTAGAGATGAAAGTATCTGAAAGATGCTTAGGGAAGATGGGAACCCTTATAATTGTCAAGTGATCTAATAAGGAAATGCGTGAATGTCCTGCCCTCTTGGAATTGTTTAAATCTTCAGAACTTGTCCTGGAGAATTGGAGCATTCATTTTCCATAGAAAGATGGATTTGTCCTTGTATTCTCAGTGAAAACTTTATGATCTATGATACTATGGCACAGTAAATAATCCATCTCAGTACAGAGATATAATCATCCATTCCTATTAAAACTCAGTGGAGGACAAATGTCTGTCTACACCAGTGTTCTGGAATTCTCTGTTGTAAAGACTAGAAATATTATTGCAAAGCAGGGATTCTGGGAATTCTAGAGTTTATGCAGTATATTCAACAAATGCTGTGCCTCTTTTATATGCCAGAAAACATAATAGGCAATGGGACAATGGCATCGAATAAGAAAAATTAGGTTCCATCTTTCATGAGCTTACATTCTGTATGAGAAAGGAAGATAACAAATGAGGAAACAAATATAAACTCAGATAGCCCTAAACACTAGGAAGAAAATAAGGCAAAGCTAGAGATGTTACAGAGGATGACTAAAGGGTTTCTTTAAGTTGAGTGTTGGACATATCTCTCTGTCAAGCTAATATTTGACCTGAGACTTGGATTAATAGAGAACTATGCGAGGTTTCAAAAAATGAGCATCCAAGACAAAGGAAACAGTAGGTACAAATACTTTAACCAGGGGAATAAGCTCAGCACATTTGAGGAAGAGAAAGAAGGGCAGTAAGACTAAAGCAGCTTCCCAACCAGACCAAGTCACAACGGCGTGATGCAAACGGCTTAGAGATGTATGGAGATATCAGTACACTTAGTCCTCAAGACAGCTGGTCATGATGCATGTGTCCTGAGCTCCTGGGCCCAAATTCACTGATCCTGAGCAGTTTTTAAAATTTACCACAGTGTATCTTTGTCTATGTGTGTCAAACTTGAGGAAAAAATGACAAGCATAGAGTTAAGAGCAGAATGAATATGAGGTACAGGTGAGTGTGCAGAGTGGGCAGAGGCCAGTTTATATAAAGCCTCACAGTCCATGGAAAATAGTTCAGAATTTAGATGGGAAGGCATTTACAAGGACTGACATGATTTAATTTGTGTATTGATAAGATATCTCCAGCTGCTATCTGGAGAGGCACAAGGCAAGATATTAGAATCAGGGAACATTCCACATGTTCATTATTAGGGTGACCTTGGGGTTGTCACTTGCTATCTCAGTACCTCTGCTTCTTTATCAAATCATCAAAGATAATGGCATTTGTCCTTGGGTTTACATCATGGGTGTCTTGTGTAGGAAGTTGGATGATATCAGTGCCTGCCCTGAGAAAGATAACATATAAAAGGGAGATATTTTTATTGTTATACTGACACCACACATTCCAACCTGACAACTATCTCTCACAGATCAGCTTGTGAACAAGGACTGATTAGTGTACTAACTTCCCAGAAGGATAGAGATAACAAGAGCAGTGAGTCACTGGGATTGCTTTGACACTGATCAGTTCCCACTGACCAAGCTGCTCAGAATGAAGAGAGATGTATTCATTCATGACCCTTTTCTATCAATTAAACTCCTGAATAAACCACAAAGACATCTTTCACTTCATTGCCATGTTGCTATATTGTAGTTAAACTGTCCAGTTAACAATCATGCCTGCAGGTGTTAAACAGAACGAGCCTCACAGTTCTATACTAAATGACACAGAGCAACCTGTAGGCCTTATATAGATCAAGTTTTCAAGATGTCTAGAGGTGAAAAACCAAGAACAATAATTTCTGTTTTGTTTCAGGGTCTAGTTGTTTCTTCTTGAATAAATAAAATAAGGTTCTTATTTTACTTCCTCAAACTCTAAAAATTAAAAATTATGACATCACAGTGACAACAAGCTGAAAAGAGTTTGTTATTTATGTATTAATTTTTTAATGTAAATACAAGATAATTCTCTCCTTCTTTCAAAATGCAAAATAGTTTCAATAGGTAGGTAGCACCTGAAGGCAGTTAAGAAAGGGATTTTAAAGTGACAAAAACCTAGAGCAAGACAATGCTAGGAGATGAAATGGAAGTGCTCAGGAGAGGGAGGAATTGATGAGGGGTGAGATTGGATACCGCCAGATTCAACTGAGAGGAAGGGTTAATTTTAGGAATGATTCCTTAAATAAGTTTGACTAAGCATAGATCCAAAAAACAATGAAAGTTTTGACTTTTGATCAAAGCACGGATACTTCATTATTATAGGAGGGAAAGCAAAAATATAAGTATAGTTTCATCAAGTAAATATATGGATTAGAAAGAAGATATAGAGTTTCTGCATCAGCCTACATTTATTTTCTCTTCGAATTTTGAAGCAAGCTCATCAGCTGTGAGTCCATCAAGAAGAGTGTCAGAGGAGGTTTGAGGAGAAAAAGAAGCTTGAAATAAGTTCAAATGCAAGGACATAAGGAATCTCATTGATTTCTGCAGTTTCAACTTTTCCTAAACTCATTTCAATGGGTCATGATTGCTCACAGAACTGTGTTTCCTAATAAGAAACTTTCCGACATTAGGGGGATGACACTTTGTTCTCATGAAGAGATTCTCAGGAGTGTTCTGGTTATTCTTTTGTGAGTAATAAAAGTAATGCAATGCAAATAAGTAATGAAATAAGGAAAATAAATAATGAAAATAGCATTAGTTTAAAAATCAGAATATCATTCAAGTATTAATTCCACTGTATATAGGCTATGTTGATCTTTGACAAGTCTCTTAATTTCTTTTAAGGGGAATTTGTAAATGAACTAGAATATTGGAAAGCAGATATGCAGTTGCCTGGAGATAAGGGAAGGAGGAATTACAAAGGGCACAAGGAAACTTTTAGTGGCAATAGATATGTTCATTATTGTGATTGTGGTGATGGTTTCCTTGGTACATATATAAGACAAAACTTATCAAATCATAGGCTTTAAATGTGTGAAGTATATTGTATTTAACTACACATCAAATAGAACTGTAAAGGAAAAAAATAAAGTTAGTTTGTAGGATATGACTTATTTAATTCATATATTTTTTATGAATTCCAAATAATAATACATGTACAAATAACTCAAATTCTTTTTTTTAATTTTTGTGTTATATTGGAGTATAGTTGATTAACAATGGTGTGTTTCAGGTGTACAGCAAAGTGATTCAGTTGTACATATGCATGTATCTATTCTTTTTCAAATTCTTTTCCCATTTAAGTTACTACAGAATATTGAAAATAACTCAAATTCTTAAGTGCTCTAAAATGTAAGAGTTTTTTTTTAAGTAAAGTTTTATAATATGAAAAATTGCCTAAACCTTAAAAAGCAATAAATACCTGTATCTAAGACTACATAATTGAAGAAGTGTGAAGGAGGTTTCTTCCATCAGAAAAAAGGAGTAGTTGAAGTAACGTGGAAGTTCACTGACACCCTAGCGCAAGCTGTCAGTTGGTACATGGAATATCCATGGGTAAGAGTGCTACATAAACTGTTATTAGGGAAATTTCATGAGAAGCTGATGGTTATCTTCAGGCTTTTTTTGTCCTCTTCAGCATCTCAGCTAACTAGGCATCACACTCTGTCATGCTGAAAAAGCCCTCTTAGTCATGCTTCTAAACCCAGTTGAAAAGAAGGTGGTTGACTCAACCATAATAATACATTTAGGCATTTATTGTATTTCCCCTAAGTGAGAGACCTGTGTTTTAAAAGGAAGTCTATAGAAACTCATGTATTCATTCAATCAACTATTCTACAATTTATTTATCTCTCTTATAATAGGCACTTTAACCATAAATGAGTAATATAAAATAACCATTTATCATTTTCTGTTACTAAGAATGTTTCCTATTTTATTTTATTCAAATTTAACCAATAATTCAAGTGTCAGTCCTAGTTCTACTTTCTGTGTGATTGTTTTCCTGCTCCCAACTTATTGTGCATCTAAAATTGGGACCATATTTTCTGATATCTAATTCACTGATGTTCATTTTACATCAATGAAAAGATATGTCATGGTAGAAGCTCTCTTTTGTTAGTTTATTAAATATGTAATACACGTTAGGAAACACTGAAATATTTTATTGAAATTCACATTATAACTGTGGACTTATATTTCACTAAGGAAATTCTGTAAGATCTCCTGAGTCAGTTCCTTCATACTGTCTATGAGATATTCCTCTCCACTATGCACTTATAATTTACTATTGTCTTTTATATTACCAATGAACTTGGTACATATATGTATAATTCCTGGTACATATTATTACACTTATTTGTTTACATTCCTTAATCCCTTAATGCAGGATGTGTATTATACATTTTTATATCCTCAGTACTAAGAACAGTTCCTGGTACTTACTAAATGATAACTTGCAAAGAAGAAAGGAAAGAAGGAAGGGAAGGAGGAAGGGAGGAAAGAAGGAAGGAAGAAGGGGAAATAAGTAAAGAAAGAAAGAAGGCACTATCTTATGAATAGGGGTTACATCAGGGAATAAAAATTTAAAGCTAAAAAACATAGAAGGTAAACCTAACAGAGTTTACCTTCAAACTGCTCTGTTTGTGCATATACATAGTATATTAGTCTTCCTGCTTTTGACTGAACTACAAAGAATTCAGGCTTTATCTAATATATTCCTCAGTACAGGTTTCCAATTACTCATTAAGATATATAGTTCTGGAAGATGGCGGAAGATTAAGACATGGAGATCACCTTTCTCTCCACAGATACACCAGAAATACATCTACACGTGGAACAACTCCTACAGAACACCTACTGAACGCTGGCAGAAGACCTCAGACCTCCCAAAAGGCAAGAAACCCCCCACGTACCTGGGTAGGGCAAAAGAAAAAAAGAAAAAACAGAGACAAAAGGATAGGAACAGACCCTGCACCAGTGGGAGGGAGCTGTGAAGGAGGAAAGGTTTCCACACACTATGAAGACCCTTTGTGGGTGGAGACTGTGGGTGGCGGAGGGGGAAGCTTCAGAGCTGCGGAGGAGAGCACAGCAACAGGGTTGCAGAGGGAAAAGTGGAGAGATTCCCTCAAAGAGGATCGGTGCCGACTGGCAATCACCAGCCCGAAAGGCTTGTCTGCTCACTCGCTGGGGCAGGCGGGGCTGGGAGCTGAGGCTCCGGCTTCCATCGGAGTGCAGGGAGAGGACTGGGATTGGCAGCGTGAACACAGCCTGCAGGGGGTTAGTGCACCACGACTAGCTGGGAGGGAGTCCGGGTAAAAATCTGGACCTGCCAAAGAGGCAAGAGACTTTTTCTTCTCTCTTTGTTTCCTGGTACGCAAGGAGAGGGGATTAAGAGCGCTGCTTAAAGAGGCTCTAGAGACGGGTGTGAGCCGTGGCTAAAAGCGTGGACCCCAGACATGGGCATGAGACGCTAAGGCTGGTGTTGCCACCACCAAGAAACCTGTGTGCGAGCTCAGGTCACTATCCACAACCCCCTTCTGGGTAGCCTGTGCAACCTGCCACTGCCAGGGTCCTGGGATCCAGGGACAACTTCCCCGGGAGAACGCATGGCACGCCTCAGGCTGGTGCAACGTCATGTCGGCATCTGCAGCCACAGGCTCACCCTGCACTCCGTGCCCCTCCCTCCCCCCGGCCTGAGTGAGCCAGAGTCCCTGAGGCAGCTGCTCCTTTAACCCCGTCCTCTCTGAGCAAAGAACAGATGCCCTCCGGCGACCTACACGCAGAAGCTGGGCCAAATCCAAAGCTGAGCCCCTGGGAGCTGTGAGAACAAAGAAGAGAAAGGGAAATGCCTCCCAGCAGCCTCAGAAGAAGCGGATTAAAGCTCCACAATCTACTTGATATACCCTGCATCTGTGGAATACATGAATAGGCAACGAATCATCCCAAATTGAGGAGGTGAACTTTGAGAGCAAGATGTATGATTTTTTTCCCCTTTTCCTCTTTTTGTGAGTATTTATGTGTATGCTTCTCTGTGAGATTTTGTCTGTATAGCTTTGCTTCCATCATTTATCCTAGGGTTCTATCTGTCCATTTTATTTTTTTGTTTTGTTATTTTTTGTTTTTAATTTTTTTCTTAATAGTTATTTTTATTTTATTAACTTTCTTATAGTTTATCTTACTTTATTTTATTTTACTTTATCTTCTCTTTCTTCCTTTTTTCCCTGCCCTCCTTCTTTCCTTCCTTCCTTCTTCCCTCCCTCCCTCCCTCCTTCCCTCCTTTCTCTCTTTCCTTCTTTCTTTCCTCCTTTCTTTCTTTCTTTCTTTCTTTCTTTCTTTCTTTCTGCTTCTACTAATTTTTTCTTTCTACTTTTTCTCCCTTTTATTCTGAGCTGTGTGGATGAAAGGCTCTTTGTGCTGCAGCCAGGAGTCAGTACTGTGCCTCTGAGGTAGGAGAGCAAACTTCAGGACACTGGTCCACAAGAGACCTCCCAGCTCCACATAATATCAAATGGCAAAAATCTCCCAGAGATCTCCATCTCAACACCAGCACCCAGCTTCACTCAATGACCAGCAAGCTACAGTGCTGGACACTCTATGCCAAACAACTAGCAAGACAGGAACACAACCCCACTCATTGGCAGAGAGGCTGCCTAAAATCATAATAAGCTCACAGACACCCCAAAACACACCACTAGATGTGGACATGCCCACCAGAAAGAGAAGATCCAGCCTCATCCACCAGAACACAGGCACTAGTCACCTCCACCAGGAGACTTACACAACCCTATGAACCAATGTTAGCCACTGGGGACAGACACAAAAAACAATGGGAACTATGAACCTGCAGCCTGCAAAAAGGAGACCCCAAACACAGTAAGATAAGCAAACTGAGAAGATAGAAAAACACACAGCAGATAAAGCAGCAAGATAAAAATGCACCAGACCTAACAAATGAAGAGGAAATAGGCAGTCTACCTGAAAAATAATTCAGAATAATGATAGTAAAGATGATCCAAAATCTTGGAAATAGAATAGACAAAATGCAAGAAACATTTAACAAGGACCTAGAAGAACTAAAGATGAAACAAACAATGATGAACAACACAATTAATGAAACTAAAAATTCTCTAGAAGGGATCAATAGCAGAATAACTGAGGCAGAAGAACAGATAAGTGACTTGGAAGATAAAATAGTGGAAATAACTACTGCAGAGCAGAATAAAGAAAAAAGAATGTAAAGAACTGAGGACAGTCTCAGAGACTTCTGAGACAACATTAAATACACCAACATTCGAATTATAAGGGTTCCAGAAGAAGAGAAAAATAAAGGGACTGAGAAAATATTTGAAGAGATTATACTTGAAAATTTCCCTAATATGGGAAAGGAAATAGTTAATCACATCCAGGAAGCACAAAGAGTCCCATACAGGATAAATCCAAGAAGAAATACAACAAGACACATATTAATCAAACTGTCAAAAATTAAATACAAAGAAAACATATTAAAAGCAGCAAGGGAAAAACAACAAATAACACACAAGGGAATCCCCATAATGTTAACAGCTGATCTTTCAGCAGAAACTCTGCAAGCCAGAAGGGACTGGCAAGACATATTTAAAGTGATGAAGGAGAAAAACCTGCAACCAAGATTATTCTACCCAACAAGGACCTCATTCAGATTTGTTGGAGAAATTAAAATCTTTACAGACAAGCAAAAGCTGAGAGAGTTCAACACCACCAAACCAGCTTTACAACAAATGCTAAAGGAACTTCTCTAGGCAAGAAACACAAGAGAAGGAAAAGACATACAATAACAAACCCAAAACAATTAAGAAAATGGGAATAGGAACATACATATCGATAATTACCTTAAGTGTAAATGGACTAAATGCTCCCACCAAAAGACACAGATTGGCTGAATGGACACAAAAACAAGACCCATATATTTGCTGTCTACAAGAGACCCACTTCAGACTTAGAGAAACATACAGACTGAAAGTAACAGGATGGAAAAAGATATTCCATGCAAATGGAAACCAAAAGAAAGCTGGAGTAGCAATTCTCATATCAGACAAAATAGACTTTAAAATAAAGACTATTAGAAGAGATAAAGAAGGACACTACATAATGATCAAGGGATTGATCCAAGAAGATACAACAAATGTAAATATTTATGCACCCAACATAGGAGTACCTCAATACCTAAGGCAAACACTAACAGCCATAAAATGGGTAATCGACAGTAACACATTCATAGTAGGTGAATTTAACACCCTACTTTCACCAATGGACAGATCATCCAAAATGAAAACAAATAAGGAAACACAAGCTTTAAATGATACATTAAACAAGATGGACTTAATTGATATTTATAGGACACTTCATCCAAAAACAGCAGAATACACATTTTTCACAAGTGCTCATGGAACATTCTCTAGGATCAATCATATCTCGGGTCACAAATCAAGCCTTGGTAAATTTAAGAAAATTGAAATTGTATCAAGTATCTTTTCCAACCATAGCACTATGAGACTAGATAACAATAACAGGAAAAGATCTGTAAAAAATACAAACACATGGAGGGTAAACAATACACTACTTAATAATGAGATGATCACTGAAGAAATCAAAGATGAAATCAAAATATACTTAGAAACAAATGACAATGGAGACACGACAGCCCAAAACCTATGGGATTCAGCAAAAGCAGTTCTAAGAGGGAAGTTTATAGCAATACAATCCTACCTTAAGAAACAGGAAACATCTCAAATAAACAACCTAACCTTGCACCTAAATCAATTAGAGAAAGAAGAACAAAAAAACCCCAAAGTTAGCAGAAGGAAAGAAATCATAAAAATCAGATCAGAAATAAATGAAAAAGAAATGAAGGAAATGATAGCAAAGATCAATAAAACTAAAAGCCGATTCTTTGAAAAGATAAACAAAATTGATAAACCATTAGCCAGACTCATCATGAGAAAAAGGAGAAAACTCAAATCAATAGAATTAGAAATTAAAAAGAAGTAACAACTGACACTGCAGAAATACAGAAGATCATGAGAGATTACTACAAGCAACTCTATTCCAATAAAATGGGCAACCTGGAAGAAATGGACAAATTCTTAGAAATGCACAACCTGCCAAGACTGACTCAAGAAGAAATAGAAAACATGAACAGACCAATCACAAGCACTGAAATTGAAAATGTGATTAAAAATCTTCCAACAAACAAAAGCCCAGGACCAGATGGCTTCACAGGCAAATTCTATCAAACATATAGAGAAGACCTAATACCTATCCTTCTCAATATCTTCCAAAATATAGCAGAGGGAGAAACACTCTCAAACTCATTCTACGAGGCCACCATCACCTTGATATCAAAACCAGACAAGGATGTAACAAAGAAAGAAAACTACAGGCCAATACCACTAATGGATATAGATGCAAAAATCCTCAACAAAATACTAACAAACAGAATCCAACAGCACATTAAAAGGATCATACACCATGATCAAATGGGGTTTATTCCAGGAATGCAAGGATTCTTCAATATATGCAAATCCATCAGCGTGATTAACTATATTAAAAAATTGAAGGATAAAAACCATACAATCATCTCAATAGATGCAGAGAAAGCTTTCAACAAAATTCAACACCCATTTATGAAAAAATCCCTGCAGACAGTAAACATAGAGGAACATTCCTCAACATAATAATGGCCATATATGACAAACCCACAGCAAACATCGTCTTAATGTTGAAAAACTGAAAGTATTTCCACTAAGATCAGGAACAAGACAAGACTGCCCACTCTCACCACTCTTATTCAACATAGTTTTGGAAGTTTTAGCCACAGCAATCAGAGAAGAAAAGGAAATAAAAAGAATCCAAATCAGAAAAGAAGAAGTAAAGCTGTCACTGTTTGCAGATGACATGATACTATACATAGAGAATCCTAAAGATGTTACCAGAAAACTACTAGAACTAATCATTGAATTTGGTAAAGTAGCAGGATACAAAATTAATGCACAGAAATCTCTGGCATTCCTATACATTAATGATGAAAAATCTGAAAGTGAAATCAAGAAAACACTCCCATTTACCATTGCAACAAAAAGAATAAAATATCTAGGGATAAACCTACCTAAGGGGACAAAAGACCTGTATGCAGAAAATTATAAGACACTGATGAAAGAAATTAAAGATGATACAAATAGATGGAGAGATATACCATGTTCTTGGATGGGAAGAATCAACATTGTGAAAATGACTCTATTACCCAAAGCAATCTACAGATTCAATGCAATCCCTATAAAACTACCACTGGCATTTTCCACAGAACTGGAACAAAAAGTTTCACAATTTGTATGGAAACACAAAAGACCCCGAATAGCCAAAGCAATCTTGAGAACGAAAAACGGAGCTGGAGGAATCAGGCTCCCTGACTTCAGACTATACTACAAAGCTACAGTAATCAAGACAGTATGGTACTGGCACAAAAACAGAAAGAGAGATCAATGGAACAGGATAGAAAGCCCAGAGATAAACCCACACACATATGGACACCTTATCTTTGATAAAGGTGGCAGGAATGTATAGTGGAGAAAGGACAGCCTCTTCAATAAGTGGTGCTGGGAAAACTGGACAGATACATGTAAAAGTATGAGACTAGATCACTCTCTAACACCATATACAAAAATAAGCTCAAAATGGATTAAAGACCTAAATATAAGGCCAGAAGCTATCAAACTCTTAGAGGAAAACATAGGCAGAACACTCTATGACATAAATCACAGCAAGATCCTTTTTGACCCACCTCCTAGAGAAATGGAAATCAAAAATAAACAAATGGGACCAAATGAAACTTAAAAGCTTTTGCACAGCAAAGGAAACATAAACAAGAACAAAAGACAACCCTCAGAATAGGAGAAAATTTTTGCAAATGAAGCAACTGACAAAGGATTAATCTCCAAAATTTATAAGCAGCTCTACAGCTCAATATCAAAAAAACAAACAACCCAATCCAAAAATGGGCAGAAGACTTAAATAGACATTTCTCCAAAGAAGATATACAGACTGCCAACAAACACATGAAAGAATGTTCAACGTCATTAATCATTAGAGAAATGCAAATCAAAACTACAATGTAATATCATCTCACACAAGTCTGAATGACCATCATCAAAAAATCTAGAAACCATAAACGCTGAGGGGTGTGGAGAAAATGGAACACTCTTGCACTGCTGGTGGGAATGTGAATTGGTTCAGCCACTATGGAGAACTGTATGGAGGTTCTCTAAAAAGCTACAAATGGAACTACCATATGACCCGGCAATCCCACTACTGGGCGTATACTCTGAGAAAACCATAATTCAAAAAGAGTCATGTACCAAAATGTTCATTGCAGTTCTATTTACAATAGCCCAGAGATGGAATCTACCTAAGTGTCCATCATCAGATGAATGGATAAAGAAGATGTGGCACATATATATAATGGAATATTACTCAGCCATAAAAAGAAATGAAATTGAGCTATTTGTAATGAGGTGGATAGACCTAGAGTCTTTCATACAGAGTGAAGTAAGTCAGAATGAGAAAGACAAATACCGTATGCTAACACATACATACGGAATTTAAGAAAAAAGTATGTCATGAAGAACCTAGGGGTAAGACCGGAATAAAGACACAGACCTACTAGAGAATGGACTTGAGGATGTGGGGAGGGTGAAGGGTAAGCTGTGACAAAGTGAGAGAGAGGCATAGACATATATACACTACCAAACGTAAGGTAGATAGCTAGTGAGAAGCAGCCGCATAGCACAGGGAGATCAGCTCGGTCCTTTGTGACCACCTGGAGGGGTGGGATAGGGAGGTTGTGAGGGAGGGAGACGCAAGAGGGAACAGATATGGGAACATATGTATATGTATAACTGATTGACTTTGTTATAAAACAGAAACTAACACACCATTGTAAAGCAATTATACTCCAATAAAGATGTAAAAAAAAAAGATATATGGTTCCATGTGATAGACTTTAAAAACATTTGTACATCCCATGTACACATTGACCTACATCTAATTTATAGATTATCCAAATGCCATTCAGAGCAATAGTCAATAACCCATAGTTAGATTTCTCTTCTCAAGAGATAATCATTCAGTTCAGGGATGAAAACATGTGCCATCTGATGTAAACTTAATTGCCTAGACATCACATAAGAGTTATGAAGAACTCATTATTGTATAACTAATGTATATTTAATTGAAAAGGCTAACTTTTAGTGTCAGGAATTAGTCACTTGTCAGAGCATGGCATATATTTCATCCGAAACTTACATTTTAAGTATTTTAAGTTCTTTATGATCAATGAAACTGCATGCTTTCAGCATGTGTTCTTATTTATTTTAGGCAAAAGTCATATAAAATCAGATTGCACATTGATCTTTCATAAAAATGTTATACTACCACATTTAGAAAGTAAATTTATATAGGAAAGAGCTAATAAAAATCTTATATATATGTATTTTGAATGGTATTAACTCATATTTAGAAGATTTTTCACTTTGTCATTTTTCATTACTGTCATTAATATCTCATGCTCTTTATATTTAGTCTTTGAGGGAATATTAAAAAGGTTGATGTTAGCAAAATTTATATGTAAGTAGGAAATATTTGTAGCTCCTTTCATCTATGCTAAATAAAATTTCCATTTTCTAGACAGTTTATAATATCCAACATCTTAACTTTAGAATAAATTTTCAAGTGAAATTTTTTTAACCATTTATTTTTCTAAACTTTTATATTGGAGTATAGTCAATTAACGATATTGTGATAGTTTCAGGTGCACAGCAAAGCACCTTGGCCATACACATATATGCATCCATTCTCCCCCAAACTCCTTTCACATCCGGGCTGTCACATAACTTTTAGCAGAGTTCTCTGTGCTAATAGTAAGTCCTTGTTGGTTATCCATTTTATTTTATTATTTTTTAATAGGTTTTTATTGGAGTATAATTGCTTCACAATACTGTGTTAGTTTCTGTTGTACAACAAAGTAAATCAGCCTTAAATATAGCAGTATGTACATGTCAATCCCAAACTCCCTAACTCTCCTTTCCCCCCATCCTTCCCCCTTGGTAACTATAAGTTTGCTCTCTAAGTCTGTGAGTCTGTTTCTGCTTTGTAAATAAGTTCATTTGTATCATTTCTTTTTAGATTTTGCATATAAATATAGCAAGTTAACAGTGAAATTGATTTTTCTTCTTTATTAACTTAACTGTACACATATAAGCACTTATTTTTTTTCAAAATTACGAAGTAAAAATGGCGAACTAGCATAAAATAAGCACATCTTAACTGCATGTATTTCTTAATTTATATGTGAATCTAGAAAAATGGTACAGATAAACTTATTTGAAAAGCAGAAATAGAGACACAGATGTAGAGAACAAACTTGTGGATACCAACGGGGGAAAGGGGGAGTGGGATGAATTGGGAGATTGGGATTGACATATATACACTACTATGTATAAAATAGATAACTAATGAGAACCTAGTGTATAGCACAGGGAACTCTACTCGGTGCTCTTTGGTGACCTAAATGGGATGGAACTCTAAAAAAAAGGGGATATATTTATATGTATAACTGATTCACTTTGCTGTACAGCAGAAACTAACACAATAGTGTAAAGCAACTGTATTCCAATACTTTTTCTAAAAAAATTAAATATACCTACTTTTCAAAAAAATAAAAATTAATTTAAAAATTGCATCATTTCCTGCTAAGGTTTGTGAGCAATATCCATCTAAAGTGCTTTGAAGGTGGTTTTAAGTGATATAGCAATTCGTAAACCACAGACACATACACACACATGCCCAGACACAAGTTCTGAGACCATACAACTTGACATATACTATGTGTAAGTTGGTAAAATGTTAGAAAAAAAATAGGGAATGAGTTGTACCAGGAATCACAGTTCTATTCATTTAAACATGTATTTACCATTGATCAGGATTTAGTCAGAAAGCTTCTTTTTACTATGCTATCACTCTAGTAATATAGTTTAGGATATATTGTTTTTTGGGGTTTTTTGGGGGGGTTTTTTGGCGGTACACGGGTCTCTCACTGCTGCAACCTCTACCATTGCGGAGCGCAGGCTCTGGACGTGCAGGCCCAGCAGCCATGGCTCACGGGCCCAGCTGCTCCGCGGCATGTGGGATTCTCCCAAACCAGGGCATGAACCCGCGTCCCCTTCATCGGCAGGTGGACTCTCAACCACTGCGCCACCAGGGAAGCCCAGGATGTATAGTTTTTAATTTCCATTTTGATTCTTGCTTGACCCATGGATTATTTAGACATGTTTATTTATAAATATTTGCTAATTTTCTATATATTTTTCAGATTGAGCTCAGATTTAATTCCATAGTATTTAGAAAAATACTTTGTAAGACTTCAATTCTTCTAAATTTCTTAAGACATGTCTTATGACCTATTATATTACTATCCTGAATATTCCAGGTGTACATGAAAATAACTTGTATTCTGCTAATGTTGGGTAGAATGTTTTATATGTCAGTTAATTTTGTTAATAGTGTTGAAGTTTGCTATTGAGTTCCTCTAGTGCTTTTCATTTCTTTTTCATCCAGTAGTACTTTTCATCGAGAATATTCATCTGGTCTCATTTATAGTTTTTGTTTCTCTATTGAGATACCTTATTTGTTGAGAAATTGTGATCACATTTTTATTTTATTATTTGAACAGTTTTTTAAAAATATATTTATAGTAGATTTTTTTGTTTTTGTTTTTTTTCGGTACGTGGGCCTCTCACCGTTGTGTCCTCTCCCATTGTGGAGCACAGGCTCCGGACACGCAGGTTCAGCGACCATGGCTCATGGGCCCAGCTGCTCCACGGCATGTGGGATCCTCCTAGACTGGGACACGAACCTGTGTCCCCTGCATTGGCAGGCGGACTCTCAACCACTGCGCCACCAGGGAAGCCCATATAGTAGTTTTTTTTAAAATAGAAACTGGATTTTGTTTTATTGTTCTGAAGTTTTTTGTTTATTTGTGGTTTTGTAACTTGCCTGCACTTAAACTTATCTGTATTCCCTATAATATATGCTGGGCCTTTTTAAATCCTTATTTTTACTTTTTAAAAATATTTTAGCTTTGTAGGGTTTCTTTCTGTGCCTAGATAGCATATTGGTTAGCCAGTGTTTTATGAAGAGGTTGTGTTCAAACACTTTATTGCCTATATGGCTTCCACCCTCTTCTGCCTAATATCTGTGTGGATTGATTAATGCATTCCAAGTTGCAGTAAGTTATCAAGTCTCCCTTGGTTTTTTTTTTTTTTTTTTCCACTGGGCTTTCTCAGGTCCTCCCTATGTGTGCTCATAGTTTTTCAATTAGCCAGGGATGTGAACAGAGCTCATCGCTGACACTCTATGGCTCACTAATATCCAGCATTTGTCCACTTAAATTTCTTTCTGTTCCACTGCTTGCACTGATTTAGATCAAAATCTTATGAAATCAAAGTGGTATTTCCCTCATTTGTTCAAAACAAAATTTAACAACTTTTTCCTGACAGTGATGCAAATTTTTGTTCAAGACTCAAGTAAAGTTCATCACATCTTCCAGCAAAGCTGCTGGTTTTCCCACCAAGTCTGCCTCACACTGGTAAATTTACTGATTAAGCTTAAAGTTGGTGGTGGGAACAGGGAGGAAGACAAAATACTTTCACTGTTATTACCCAAAACTCTAGTATTGTTTTAAGGAATTAATTCTTCTCAATTTTTTGTTTGCTTTTGATCAGTTTCCAGGCCATGATACTATTGCAGTTTATAATATAACAACTATTACACTTATTTTATACTTATAATTCATCAATTTTACATTTATTTATACTTATTTTTGCAAAGAAGAATTGCCAACCCTATACCTATTAAATATCCATAATTTGGAGGTTCTCCCAGTTATCATTTAAGAAAATATTTTAAAAATGAGAAGTAACCTTTAACCACATATTTATCTTTTCTGTCACTCTTCATTCCTTTATGTAGATCATCTGATTCTATTTTTCTTCTACCAGAAGAACTTCCTTCAGAATTTGTTATAGTGCAGATATTATGGCAATAAATTATCTCAAATTGTTTCTGTTTGAAAACATCTTTATTTTGTCTTAGATTTAAAATTATATTTCTACAAGGTAATAGTTCTAAGGTTTTATTTTTCCTTCCGTTCTTTAAATATATCACTTCATTTAATTTTTGATTATTCAGTTTCTGAAAAATCTGCTACCATCTATTTGCTTCTCTGGACTTAATCTGTCTTCATTTTTCATCTCTCTATGCTTTTTTATTTATTTTTTTTTTTTGTGGTACACAGGCCTCTCACTGTTGTGGCCTTGCCCATTGCAGAGCACAGGCTCCGGACGTGCAGGCTCAGCAGCCATGGCTCACGGGCCCAGCCACTCTGAGGCATGTGGGATCTTCCTGGACTGGGGCACGAACTCGTGTCCCTGCATCGGCAGGCGGACTCTCAACCACTGCGTCACCAGGGAAGCCCTCTATGCTTTGATATTGTATTTTTCTTTTTAATTTTCAGCTAGTTCTATAATCCTTGTAATTTATAGACCTGCTTCTATTGATGGATTTATTACATTCTGGTAAGGAGTCATACTTTTTGTCCTTCTCTACATGCTTTAGAATTTTTGTTTGAATGATTAGAGTTTTAAGTTTTTCATTGTTTCTTGCCTTTTTTTTTTTTTTTTTTTTGGTATTACTTTGTGTTAAATTTTGTTTTGGCACAGAGTTAATTTACTTGAAATCGACTGGATACATTCAAAGTCTGCTTTTCAGATTTGTTACTGTGGTTCCAGAGCAGCTGTTTGTCTATAGCTAATTTAGCTCTATTACTAAAATAAGCCTCTGAGGATTATACCTGATACTCTGTGTATTATGAAATCTTTCCATTCTGATGGAAATTCCAAAAGATCTTAGCTCTGTGTGAGTTCTGGGAATTGTTTGATCTACTGCTATTTCAATGGTACCTTCTCCAGTTTGGCATATTTTCCTTTCACAAATGTGCAATCATTCATTGCCAAATGTTTGATAGAAACCCTCTGCTGATTTTTAAAATTCCTCCACACGTATGTGCACATGCATACCTCTCAGCCCTCTGGTAATCTATCCTTAAATTTTTAGCTACCTTCTCCTCCCTGAATTCCAATCTGTTTCTCCTCAACTAAACAAGAATGCTATCCTCACTTTGGATCCACCTTCTCATGTTAGAGAAGCAGTAAGCTGTGTAAATTACAAGATCCACCTTGTTTGTTTCCCTCCATTCAGGGATCACTTTCCTGTGCTAACTGTTGTTCATCTGAAAATCATTGTGTCATACATTTTGTTTGGTTTTATAATTTTTTAAATATATGAGGATAAATCCTGCAATTATAAAATATCTTGACCAGAACTTCCTATTTCAATTTTTGTGAGGGTTGAATTAAAACTATAGATAAGCTGAAGGAGAATTAGCATCTTGATAATATTGTAACTTTTAATCAAAGAACATTGTATTTCTCTATGTCCATTTTAATTATATTTTTTAATATTTTCTAATTATCTTTGTAGAAATCCTGCACATATTAACTTTTATATTTATTACTAAGTCTAACAGTTAAACAGAATCAGTTAATTGTAAAGACTCATGAAACCCAGCATAGCATATTCACATAAGATTTTAATAATGATAACAGATACAATATAGCAGAAGACAAAAATATATTGGGAATTGTTGAGAAGTTCATGACTTCCAGGAACAATCTCCTGGGTTCTCTCTCAGTAGCACAGAATGTACCTAAACTTTGGATTATGAACCACTAAGTTATGTGTTTGCTATCTTAGTTCCAAGGATGCCTATGCACAACTTCACTGAGGTATTTTATACCTGCTACTTGTATAGTTAAAAATAAGCTGTGCAACCTGTTAAACCAACTGAAACCCACCAATCCATACATCTTCAAATAATGTAAGTAAGGTAGAACAGGGTACTTTCTGAAGAGTTCCAACTTTTCATTGTATTTTATAAATCACTAGCCAGATCATCTCATCCTTATCTTGGCCAAGGGTTGAGATCAAGCTTTTGGGTCTACTGAAGATAAACATAAAGATATCCCAGACCATTGCAAGATAACATTATCCTTACACACCACTTTAATATTTTGATACTATAGTAAGTGATACATTTATTTTTCTCTTTGTTTCTGATATATAAAAACATACAATTTTAACCAAAATGGTTCATATTTAATGTATACAATTTGATGAATTTGGACATACACATACATCAGTGATACTATGTATTACCAAGATCAAGGTAGTAAATACATCCATCACTTTCAAAAGTTTCCTGTGTCCTTTTGGTTTTTTATACCCTTTTTTTATACCATTTTCTTCTCTCCCCATCTCCTGAAGCCATCATTCTGTTTTCTGCTTCTATACATTTGATTATCTTAGATATCTCATATAAATGGAGTTATGCAGTATTTGTCTTTCTGTGACTCACTTACTGTCATGCCTTCCAGGTACATCCATGTTGTGACAAATTGTGGGATTTCTTTTCCCTTTTCTTTCTTTAAAATTCCATTGTATGTATATACCACATTTTCTCTATCCATTCATCTGTTAATGGACATTTGGATTGTTTCCATATCTTGGCTATTGTGCATAATGCTTCAATGAACACAGGAGTGTATACATCTCTTCAAGATCATAATTTCAATTATTTTGGATATATACCTATGAGTGGAAGTGCTAGATCTATAGTATTTTGTTTTAAACTTTTTGATGAACCTCATACTCTTTCCCATAATGGATACATCATTTTACATTTTTGTCAATAGTGTACAGGGGTTCCAATTTTTCCACAGGCTCATCAACACTTGTTGCTTTTTTGCTTTTATGATAATAACCATCCTAACAAGTGTGACATGATATCTGATTGTGATTTTGATTTGGAAATGCAGTTGTGCTTTTTATCCATTGATTTTATATCCAGCACATTGATAAAACTCTTAATATTAATTCAAGTAATTTATCAGTAGATTTTTTTTATAATTCCTATATTACCAATCATATCATCCGAGAAAAAAAAAGTTAACAGTTTTTTTGTTTTTCCTTTCCAACTACTGTGACTGTTTCTTTTTTTATTTTCTTCCCTACTGACTAGGATCTGTAGTATAATGTTGAATCAAATCAGTAAAAGCAGGTATTCCTAATTTGTTCTTAATCTCAGAAGGAAAGCTTTGACAGTTTCACATTAACTAAAATGTTTGCTGTTGATTCTCTGTAATTATACTTTATCTAAATACTGATGTTACTTTTTCATCCTAGCTTGATAAGAATTGTTTTGATCATGGATTAAAGTTGAAATCCATCAAACAATTTAGTTATGCACTTCTTGCATAATTAGATTTCAATAACATAATATATTCTTATTCTTTAAATCCTTTGAGATTTCCTGACATTTAAATGGATTGAAACAAATGTTTATTCTGCAGTTGTTGGATAGGTTTACTCTATCCATCCATTAGCTCAAATTTATTAATTATGCTGTTTGGATATTCTACATTGTTTCTGACATTGGATATTCTACATTGTTTCTGACATTGGATTTTCTTATAGTATCAATTAGTGAAGAACACATTTTAATATCTTCAACTGTGATTATGGTTTTGGTCTATTTTTTGGTGTAGTTTGATCATTTTTTTTTTTTTTTTTTACTTTACAGCTTTTGGACAATGTTATTAGAAATATTTAATAAAGTTGTAAATTGTTAAATCTTTCTGGAGAATCATTTTATTTTTATATGATGAACTGATTCATTAATATTAAAGCATTTGGTCTTAAACTAATTTTTTATTGGCTTTAACACAGGTGATCTAACTTTCTTTTTGTTGGTATTTGCATAATGATTTTCTATTTTTTCTGCTTGATGTCTGTTCTTTTCTCCTATTTCATTTATTTCATTTCACAAGTTGCTATATTACCCTAATCCCTGATAATTATTAACTTTAGAACACTTTCATTACACTTACCCCCTCTTTTATTTCTATCTTATTTTTGCCATATATTTTAATACCTAATATGTTGTAAACATCACATTATAATTTTGTTTTCAATCATTTAGATTAAACACAATTATTTTCATTGTTCTTTATCCCTTCCTGAATCATGAAAATTCTACCTAGAATTATTGTCTTTCAGCCTGGAACATATGCCTGTTTATTAAGAATTTTCTCACCTTTACTTATTTTATCTTTATTCTTGAAAGATATGGTTGTAGAATTCTAGGCTATCAGTTACTTCTTTCTCAAACCACTAAATATATTACCCCACTGTCTTCACTTACAGCTGAGAAGTCAGTTCTCAATCAGGTCTTAGGGAATCATGTTTCTTCTCACTATCTTTACTATTTGGCTACATTTTTCAACATAAAATATATGTATTAGCTTTCCATGGCTTCTGTAACAAATTACCAAAAACTTGGTGGCTTAAAACAACAACAACAACAACAAAATTATTCTCTCATAGTTCTTGAGGCCTGAAGTCTGAAGTCAAGGTATGAGAGGCTCTAGGGGAAATTCCTTTCTTTACCTCTTCCAGTTTCCAGTGGGTGCCCCAGCATTTCTGGGCTTCCTTGCTTTGTAGTTGCATCATTCCAGTCTCTTCCATCTTCACATCACATTCTCCTCTGTGTCTGTGTTCTCCTATGCTCATTATCTCATATCACCATCTGCCTTTCCCTTATAAAGACTCTATGAGATTTATGGCTCACACAGATAATTCAGGAGTATCTCTTCTCAAGATCTTTATCTCAATTACATCTGCAAACACCTTTCTCCAAATAAAGTAATATTCACAGATTCTCTGAATATGAAATGACTAACTTTGAGAGAGGGACCTTTTTCAGGCTACCACAAGTGTAGTTATTTTATTGCTCTTATTTATTCTGCTCCTGAACATTTAGATTAATAACTGCCATTAGTTTTCAAAAATTCTCAGTCATTATCTTTTCAGCTATTGTTTCTGACTCATTCTCTTCTCTCATTCTGGACAGAAAAGTACATATATTTCCTATATTTTCTTTGTTATTTTTAGTTTTTTAAGGAACTTCCATACTGTTCTCCATAGTGGCTGTGCCAATTTTCATTCCCGCCAACAGTGCAAGAGGGTTCCCTTTTCTCCACATCCTCTCCAACATTTGTCATTTGTAGATTTTCTGATGATGCCCATTCTAACTGGTGTGAGGGGATACCTCATTGTAGTTTTGATTTGCCTTTCTCTAATAAATACTGATGTTGAGCAGCTTTTCAAGTGCTTCTTGGCCATCTGTATGTCTTCTTTAGGGAAACATATTTAGGTCTTCTGCCCATTTTTGGATTGGGTTGTTTGTTTTTTTAATATAGAGTTGCATTAGTTTTTATATATTTTGGAGATTAATCCTTTCTCCGTTGATTCATTTGCAAATATTTTCTCCCATTCTGAGGGTTATCTTTTCATCTTGTTTATGGTTTCCTTTGCTGTGTAAAGACTTTGAAGTTTCGTTAGGTTCCATTTGTTTATTTTTGTTTTTATTTCCATTACTCTTGGAGGTGGATCTAAAAAGATCTTTCTGTGATTTATGTCAAAGTGTGTTCTTCCTATGTTTTCCTCTAAGAGTTTTATAGTGTCCGGTCTTACGTTTAGGTCTTGAAACCATTTTGAGTTTATTTTTGTGTATGGTGTTAGGGAGTGTTCCAATTTCATTATTTTACATGTAGCTGTCCAGTTTTCCCAGCACCACTTATTGAAGAGACTATCTTTACTCCATTGAATATCCTTGCCTCCTTTGTCACAGATTAGTTGACCATAGGTGCATGGGTTTATCTCTAGGCTTTCTACCTTGTTCAATTGATCTATGTCTATATTTTTGTGCCAGTACCATATTGTCTTGATTACTGTAGCTTTGTACTATAGTCTGAAGTCAGAGAGTCTGATTCCTCCAGCTCCGTTTTTTCCCTCAAGACTACTTTCCTATTCAGGAACTTTTGTGTATTGATACAGATTTTAATATTTTTTGTTCTAGTTCTGTAGAAAATGCCATTGGTAATTTGATAGGGATTGCATTGAATATGTAGATACTTTGGGTAGTAGAGTCATTTTCACAATGTTGATTCTTCCAATCCAAGAACATGGTTTATCTCTCCATCTGTTTGTATCATCTTTAATTTCTTTCATCAATGTCTTATAGTTTTCTGCATACAGGTCTTTTGTCTCCCTAGGTAGGTTTATTCCTAGGTATTTTATTATTTTTGTTGCAATGGGAAATGGGAGGGTTTCCTTAAATTCTCTTTCAGATTTTTCATCATTTGTGTATAGGAATGCAAGAGATTTCTGTGTATTAATTTTGTATCCTGCAATTTTACCAAATTCATTGATTAACTCTAGTAGATTTCTGGTGGTATCTTTAGCATTCTCTATGTATAGTATCATGTCATCTGCAAACGGTGACAGTTTTACTTCTTTACCAATTTGGATTCCATTTATTTCTTTTCCTTCTCTGATTGCCATGGTCAGAACTTCCAAAACTATGTTGAATAATAGTGGTGAGAGTGGACATCCTTGTCTTGTTCCTGACCTTAGAGGAAATGCTTTCAGTTTTTCACCATTGAGAATGATGTTTGCTGTGGGTTTGTCATATATGGTCTTTATTATGTTGAGGTAGGTTCCCTCTATGCCCACATTCTGGAGAGTTTTTATCATAAATCGGTGTTGAATTTTGTCAAGACCTTTTTCTGCATCTATTGGGATGATCATATGGTTTTTATTTTTCAATTTGTTAATATGGTGTATCACATTGATTGAGTTACATATATTGAAGAATCCTTGCATCCCTGGGATAAATCCCACTTGATCATAGTATATGATCCCTTTAACGTGTTGTTGGATTCTGTTTGCTAGTATTTTGTGAGGATTTTTGCATCTATATTCGTCAGTGATATTAGTCTGCAATTTTCTTTTTTTGTAGTATCTTTGTCTGGTTTTGGTATCGTGGTGATGGTGGCCTCGTAGAATGAGTTTTGGAGTTTTCCTACCTCTGCAATTTTTTGGAAGAGTTTGAGAAGGATGTGCATTAGTTCTTCTCTAAATGTTTGATAGAATTCACCTGTGAAACCATCTGGTCCTGGACTTTTGTTTGTTGGAATATTTTTAATCACAGTTTCAATTTCATTACTTGTGATTGGTCTGTTCATATTTTCGTTTTCTTCCTGGTTCAGTCTTAGAAGGTTATACCTTTCTAAGAATTTGTCTATTTCTTCCAGTTGTCCATTTTATTGGCATAGAGTTTCTTGTGTAGTCTCTCAGGATGCTTTGTATTTCTGCGGTTTCTATTCTAACTTCTCCATTTTCATTTCTAATTTCATTGATTTGAGACCTCTCCCTCTTTTTCTTGATGAGTTTGGTTATAGGTTTATCAATTTAGTTTATCTTCTCAAAGAACCAGCTTTTAGCTTCATTGATCTTTGTTATTGTTTTCTTTCTTTCTATTTCATTTATTTCTGCTCTGCTCTTTATGATTTCTTTCCTTCTGCTAACTTTGGGATTTGTTTGTTTTTCTTTCTCTAGTTCCTTTAGGTGTAAGGTTAGTTTGTTTATTTGAGATTTTTCTTGTTTCTTGAGGTAGGCTTTTATAACTATGAAATTCCCTCTTAGAATTGCTTTGGCTGAATCCCATAGGTTTTGGATTGTTGTGTTTTCATTGTCATTTGTCTCTAGGTATTTTTTGATTTCCTCTTTGATTTCTTCAGTGATCTCTTGGTTAATTAGTAATATATTGTTTAGCCTCCACGTGTTTGTGTATTTTACATTTTTTCCCCTGTAAGTTATTTCTAATTACATAGTGTTGTGGTCAGAAAAGATGCTTGATATGATTTCAATTTTCTTAAATTTACTGTGGCTTGACTTGTGACCCAAGATGCAATTTCTCCTGGAGAATGTTCTGTGTGCACTTGAGAAGAAAGTGTAATCTGCTGTTTTTGGATGGAATGTCCTACAAATATCAGTTAAATTTATTTGGTCTGTTTCCTTATTTATTTTCATTTTGGATGATCTGTCCATTGGTGTAAGTGAGGTGTTAAAGTCCCCCACTATTATTGTGTTACTGTCGATTTCCTCTTTTAGGGCTGTGGTGCTCTTATGTTGGGTGCATATATATTTATAATTGTTATATCTTCTTCTTGGATTGATCCCTTCGTCAATATGTAATGTCCTTCCTTGTCCCTTGTAATATTCTTTATTTTAACGTCCATTTTATCTGATATGAGTATTGCTACTCCAGCTTTCTTTTGATTTCCATTTGCATGGAATATCTTTTTCCATCCCCTCACTTTCAGTCTGTATGTGTCCCTAGGTCTGAAGTGGGTCTCTTGTAGACAGCATATAGATAGGTCTTCTTTTTGTATCCATTCAGCAAGCCTGTACTTTTGGTTGGAACATTTAATCCATTCACATTTAAGGTAATTATCAATATGTATGTTCCTATGACCATTTTCTTAATTGTTTTGGGTTTGTTTTTGTAGGTCCTTTTCTTCTCTTGTGTTTCCCACTTAGAGAAGTTCCTGTAGCATTTGTTGTAGAGATGGTTTGGTAGTGCTGAATTCTCTTAGCTTTTGCTTGTCTGTAAATCTTTTGATTTCTCCATTGAATCTGAATGTGATCCTTGCCAGGTAGAGTAATCTTGGTTGTAGGTTCTTCCCTTTCATCACTTTAAGTATATCATGCCAATCCCTTCTGGCTTGCAGAGTGTCTGCTGAGAAATCAGCTGTTAACCTTATGGGAGTTCCCTTGTTTGTTATTAGTCATTTTTCCCTTGCTGCTTTCAATAATTTTTCTTTGTTTTTAATTTTTGCCAATTTGATTACCATATTTCTCAGTGTGTTTCTTCTTGGATTTATCCTGTATGGGACTCTCTGCACTTCCTGGACTTGGGTGGCTATTTCCTTTCCCACATTAGGGAAGATTTTGACTGTAATCTCTTCAAATATTTTCTCAGTCCTTTCTCTCTTTCTTCTTCTGGGACCCATATAATGTGAATGTTGTTGTGTTTAATGTTGTCCCAGAGATTTCTTAGGGTGTTTTCATTTCTTTTCATTCTTTTTTCTTTATTCTCTTCCACAGCAGTGAATCCCACCTTTCTGTCTTGCAGGTCACTTATCTGTTCTTATGCTTCAGTTATTCTGCTATTGATTCCTTCTTATGTAGTTTTATTTTCAATTATTGTATTGTTCATCTCTGTTTATTTGTTCTGTAATTCTTCTAGGTCTTTGTTAAACATATCTTGCATCTTCTCTATCTTTGCCTCCATTCTTTTTCTGAGGTCCTGGATCATCTTCACTATCATTATTCTGAAATCTTTTTGGAAGGTTGCCTATCTCTACTTCATTTATTTGTTTTTGTGAGGTTTTATCTAGTTCCTTCATCTGGTACAAAGCTCTCTTCCTTTTCATCTTGTCTATCTTTCTATGTATGTGTTTTTTTTTTTTTCCCACAGGCTGCAGGATTGTAGTTCTTCTTGCTTCTGCTGTCTGCCCTCTAGTGGTTAAGGCTATCTAAGAGGCTTGTGCAAGTTTCCTGATGGGAGAGACTGGTCCATGTCATTTATTTGATGGATACCAATGCCTCAATACAATGAGAACTTGCTGCTAGTGTTGGAGGGTCTCCTGCAGAGGCAGAGGGTGGCTGTGGCTCACCGTGGGGATGGGCACTGGCAGCAGAGGTTCTGGAGGTACTCCTTGATGTGAGCCCTCCCAGTGTCTGCCGTTAGCCCCACCAAAGAGCCCAGGTAAGGACTGGACAAAAATTTCTTACACTGACTACTTACATGAATGAGAAAGTCACTTACCTTCGGTAAATTCGTTTCCTTGTCTATAAAATTAACTTTTGTCTGGTGTACTTTTACATTAACCTCCAACTCCAGAGACTATTATTCTAAGCTACAAATTAAGTTCAATGTGAATAAAATCTATTATTCTTAGCCACTGGCCTTATTCATTCATGCATATATTTCTTTAGTCTTTTCAACATTCTTTTCCTCTAAAGTTGTCATCTTGTTAATCCCTCTCCTAGGCAAAAGCAACATTCACATTGTTTTTGTCAGATACTCAGTGTGATGGAAAGTCTCTCAGAATTTTAGATACTTTAACAGAATCTTGTTTCTGTTGACTAGTTTTTATTTTAATTAGTTAGATTTGAAAAGAAGATATAAATTAGAGAATGATAAAAAGGGATGTGCAAAAATATTGCTTGGCTCCCTCTATTGGCAAAGAGCTACACTGATTGAGAGCCTTTTAGAGAACATGAATTTTAGGGAGTTTCTCCCACATATTGATCTAAAATCTACTTAAACTGTATCTGTGGACTTGGTTCTAACCCCAGAATATGTAATAGCAACAACCTCATACAACTTCAGGACCCAAAGTTATCTCTGAATAGAGGAAATTTATAGAGCTAGCAGTAATAGTAGTCATCCGTCCTCATCATCAGCTTTTAAAGTACCTATTTTTTACTTTGTGCAGTGATAAAATGGGGATCAGAAGCACACGTATGATTTTTTTTTAAGTCTTGCCACATTGAATATATTTTATTCCATGATAAGTATGTGTATATTTACTAGTAATACTAATATTCTAAAAAATTCAAAGATTTTCTGGATTAATTTTTGTGAGCTCAGCCTAAGTCCCAGTATGTACTATGTCTCATTCTAAATATTTAAGCAATTCTTTCGAAAATCCATTCTAGAATATCACTCAATTACAGCTTTTTTACTCTATATTCCTACTAATTAACATGACCTTAATAGTACATTTACCTAGTTTTACACTAACTTTCTTTGGTAACAATTTAATAATATTTTTGAATTATTCTCCATTGAATTTTTACATTTCAGGAAAATTAACATCATATAGCTTGATCAGGTGACTGTTTACTAGTATTTCTTATTCATATTTCCTCTAATTCTTCTGAAAATATTTTTCAAAAATTATTTATGGAAGAAAAGAGAAATTGAGAGTTTTAGGGCTCCATGTAAATTATATTAATTATGGCATGAAGGCTTTATTTTTCAATCTACTGAAAAGAGGACTAGAACTCCTTTTGTAGTTGTCTTCAGTGTTTTTCTGAAACAACAGCTAACCTTTCCAATGGCTTTTCATCTTCCATATCTATGTATTTTCAATGCAGATGACAATCCCATCCTTGCTAATTTTTCCATGTTATCTCTTGCCATCTTTGGTATCTCCCCTTTCCAAATTAAACTACTTTCTGTGACACCAATATTTTAGGCTTTCTCTTGTCACGAACACTTTGTACTATTGTTTTGTCATTGCATCTTCCTCTTTACTTGGTTAAATTCTTATCTACCATTTGTTTAAAAATATCTTTATGATTCAACTTAAATATTGCTCTTTCTAAGGAAGTCCTTCTTGACCATTGGTATTGAGTTCCCTTTCTGTGTTTTCACAGTGACTTGTATGTACTGCACTGTATTTACCTCTTATCTAAACTTTCCATTAGTTGTAACATCAATACAATGGAAATATATGTGTAACAAATGATTGAATCTTCAGGAAAGGTGTAAACTGTATAATTATTCATATACATATACACATATGATTTATAATACAATGAATTTTGTGATCCATATTTTAGCATATTTTCTTACATGTGCTACTCTTAATACTTATCAGTTTTATGAGTTTCTTTCCAGTTTTTGAACATGGATGCAGGCCAGTTTTGAGAAAAGGTCTATGTACAGCCACATAAGAGTTTTTCTCACTATTTCCATATTTATTCTTCACTGGTTTTATTTTATTTATTTATTTTTTTTGTGGTACGCGGGCCTCTCACTGTTGTGGCCTCTCCCGTTGTGGAGCACAGGCTCCAGATGCACAGGCTCAGCGGCCATGGCTCACAGACCTAGCTGCTCCGCAGCATGTGGGATCTTCCCGGACCGGGGTACGAACCCGTGTCTCCTGCATCAGCAGGCGGACTCTCAACCACTGCGCCACCAGGGAAGCCCCTTCACTGGGCTTTTATATCCTTGTTCAGGTAATTTAATTTGTTTCTTGTGACTATCCTCCAGCTTCTAACCAAGATTTTCTCACTGTACCTTTATTCTTACTTTTCTGTACCTGAGGCCTTGACATGTTCCTCTCTTAATAAATCCTACCACTTAATGTTGGCTCATGTTTCCTTAAGTTGATTCAATTGTATTGCCCCAAGCCCTGATAATGTGGCCTACCATCTTCCACGACTTTTCTTTGCAACCATTGTACCTTATTGATGCCATGTTGTGAGTGTCTGGATTTGCTCATTTGCCTGTTGCTTAGATCTCAGATTGCTTATCAGGGCTCTCCAGAAATGAGTTCACAGCATTCTAGTGAGGCAGCCCATAGCTAAATTAAAACTTCATTTGACATAGGGTTAAAACATATTTTTCAGGTTATTCCTTAAAATCTAAAAATATTTTTTCTAAGAAACACTATTGCAGAAGTCCTAATGTAACTGCAACTTTGAATAATTGCAAAGAAAAAAATGTAGAAGACCTTTTCTGTTTCCTTCCTGATGGTAATTTGGTATTTTCTAGACTCAAACTTCCAAACAATCAACTAAAACCATAGTAGACATCAGTGCCTAACAAGGAAGATGGCTCTCTGTTAAGTTAGAGAAGTCAAAGACAAAACAAGACAGACAATAAAGGTACCTAAGTGGGGTCATGAGAGCCACTGAGAAGAAATACATATAAATTATGAAGTGGGTCTTAAGTGGTCAACAGAAATAAATGTATACAACATACAAAATAACTACTGCCATTTATGTATGTATTATCTATGGCTCATTTATTCAGTTACTGACGAAACAGTTACTAGAGATGTATTACATGCTAGCCACCATCATTGGCAGTGAGAATGCAGCAAAATATTAGAAGGATGGAGTGACAACCTTTCTGGAACTAACAAAGAAATATTAAGCAAATAATATAAATGAATATCTATAATTTAACATGTGATATGAAGGAGAATTATAAAATAAATTATATGACAGGAAGCTTATCTTGTCTGAGAGGTTAAATAAGTGACAAGGTAAAATCTGAAAAAAAGAATAAGAGTTTGTACCACCGATACCAACTGGTTGAGATAGTGAGAATAGCACATATCCCCAAGAACTGAAAGAAATTCAGCAAAGCAAATCATATGGAAAATGAGAAGTCTGTTGGAGAATTATATGGGGCAATTATTTTTTCCATACCAACAGAGAAATATTTCTCCATTTCTCAGTGGCTAAGATAAGTTTATATTTAGTTATGTATCTTAAGAAATATCTTTTAGGCTTTGAGAACCTACAGGTTCTTTTATACCTTGAAATTTATTTGTTGATGAATGCAGGTTGTCCTATACAGTTTCCATCTTTTGTATTTGTTCATTTTATCCTTATTATGTCACCCACCACATTTCCTTGCTTTCTTGTAAATTAGTAATTAGATTATCTTTGATCACTTTCAAGCCTTATAATTTAATAAAGTATTTCATAGATGAAACATTGTACTTCCAACAGGAAATACAGATGTCCAGTTCTCTCATTTTTGTAATGTTAGTTGCCAGTTGATGATAATTATTTAGATTATTTTTTTAAATGACATATTATATTTTTATCGTTCCTTCTTCAATAATTAGCTTGAATACTTCCAGAAAGAGAAATTTCCTTTCTTATTCTCTTTGGTTACCCAGTGGTACACTTCATATAGGAAAAGCATAATAAGTATTTAGCTATTTAACTTTCTTTGTTTCCAAAAAATGATTTAGTTTCCTAGAATCCTCTGAACATTACCATTTTTTAAAAAATAAAGAAATGTGTCATACTCACACAAGGGACCACTACTTAGCAACAAAACAATGATGAATTGCTGACACAAAACACAGACAAATCTGATGGAACTAGCAGTGAATTAAAGAAGAAAGATACAAAAAACACACAATGTGTGTTACATCTACACAGAATACAAAGCACATATCAATATGTGATGCTGAAAACAAAGAGATAACTAATTATTTGTGGAAATATAGCAAAATGTTAAAAAAATTGACTCTGGATAATGGATATATGGGTGATCAGTGTTTTGTTCTCTTTAAATTTTTTTGTACTTAAAAAGTTTGATAATATTTTTACAGATGGAGAGAGAGAGAGGAGGGAACACTGGACTCTTAAGATATTCCCATCTGTATAGTAACCCTTCTTTCTTAGACCAGCTCCATTTGTATTCTATCTTGTTTGCTAGATGGAGGTTGGGTTTCAGATAAAATGCTGGGACATTTGTATAGTCTAGAGCCAACCTATGAACCATAGGTTGTTGGAATGAGCTCTTCTGTAGTCAGAGCCAACATGGAGGAGCTGCAAACAACATGGATCTTGACTTCAGGCATATCCATAGGAAACTGCATAAGGAGAGAGCCATGTGATAGAATTACATAAAGCTAGACTTAAAAATCTATGACTTCCTATGGGTATCAACTCCTGTCTTCAGCTTTTTTATGGGTTTCTTATTTTTGTTTAGATTTTTATATAACAAAAGACAAAAAAAAAGAAAAACTTGTCCGAAGTATTTCAAAATTAATTCACAAAATATGTTATATCCTTGCTATTCTAGTTCTGTTCAAAAATAATAGGCAGAACTGGGGTTATCTTTAGAAAATACTAGCCTGGAGAAAAAATCGTGAGAAGAAAAGAGTGTGAAGGAAAAATTTAAAAACCTGAAGGGGATCAACTCAATCTTCAAGGAAGCAATAACTTTCCAAGAACAAGAAATGAATGTAGAGAGGTTCAGATGCACAGAACAAGAGAGAGTTGATTGCTGAAATTATAACAATGATTCAGTCACTGCATGGTTACTAAAGAGTCACCCATTACCAGCAGTTTTACTAAACAGGGTATCTGGTCAAGAATGATCCTCTTTATGGCCTTTTAACCAGAGATGTGGGGGAAACATTTATCTGAAAGCAGGGCTTTCCTATTCCCTCCACTCCATGCTACCAGTCTATGTTCACACACCTCCTTCAATCTGATGTTCATTGTTGCTAGTGGATCTAAGGACACAGTTCATGAGAAAAAGACCTCTTTTTTCTTTCTCATCCTTTAAGAGGCATACATGGACCTCAATGCGATAAATTTTCCACTACTATTTTATCCTGAAATTAGTACTTCCATTCTTAGGTAATTTAACTTTCAAGTCAATGATCTAGACTTTTAGAATCTCTCCAAGAAACTTGAATTTCTGTGGGCTCTTTTCAATAGGAAAGTTATTTCTCTTTTGTCAGTTTAAAATATTTATGGTAGTACTTAAGAGACTATATATTGGCTTAAATTGAGGCAAGATGGAATTACAACTCTTAAAAGAGTATTTTGTAAATATTATTTTTATATAAATATTAGGAATAGTTTTTATAGTCTTTAGATAATATAAATATTTATTTAAATTGTAAGTAGTACACTATTGTAACTTAAAAAATAACTGGACCATTGTATGTGGAATTTAACAATAGAAGATTTAAAACTGCAAAGGCAATTTTGGTTTGCCTAAAACTGGTCTTACTATAGTAGCATAAAAATGTAAAGGTAACATAATTTTTACATTGATAAATAGTAATTGCTTAGAAAATATGTAGAAAATCATAGCTGTGGGAAACAGCTAAATTGATATACTCAAACAAAAACTGGTAACATTAAATATTTATGTTCAAAGAAGAATACAGTCTAAAAGTTAATGAAATAAATATCCTATTTAAGTAGTTATACTATTAAAAATAAGTCCAAAAGAAATTAGAAGAAAGAAATTAAAGATAATAAGAGAAATTAAATATAAAACAAAAGATACAACAAGGGATCAACAAGTTAAAAGTTCATTCTTGGGAAAAACTAAAAAATTACACAAAACTCTCATAAGATTTTGAACAAGTGAAAAATGCAAATAAAAGATATTAAGAAAATTGTGTATAAAGCAAACTTTAATATACAATAAATATTCTGAATAAATATATAACAATAAATTAAAAACAAACAATTATGGATAGATCTTAAAAATATTCTAATAAATTAAAAAAAAAGAAAATGGAGTAAGACTGAGACTTATAGTACAGTTGACCTTTGAACAAAGCAGATCTTAAAACTATTCTAATAAATTAAAAAAAAGAAAATGGAGTAAGACTGAGACTTATAGTACAGTTGACCTTTGAACAAAGTTGACCTTATATGCATATAATTTATAGTTGGTCCTCCCTATCTGTGGTTCCTCCACATCCAACAAATCGACTGTGCAGTGCTGTAGTATTTACTATTGAAAAATATCCATGTATATATGGTCTGGCACAGTTCAAACCCACATTGTTTATGGGTCAACAATACATCAATCTTATGTAAATTATATATATATATAACTAAGGTGGGTAACTAAGGTTAGTAGTAAGAGGAAATTGTTGAAGTTTGTATTTGGTATGAATGTTTATAACAGAGAAAATGCTTTGCAAGGATCAATTATATGTGTATTATGAATTGAAAATGCACACTGTTCAACAATATGGACCTGTAGTGCATAAACAATAATTAAAGAAAAACATTAAAAATTCTAAGTAAGACTGCAAGTAAGTGCTCACTAGACTCCATGGGGCCCTAATTCTTGAAGGAAAGTAAGGGGAGATTAATCCTGCTCAAATAAGAAAGAAAGGAAGAGGCTACAGAGAGTTGGGGCTGTGACTCTGGAACAAGAGAAGTGTATACAGGGCATGGATCTGGGTAGCAAATGGTAAACAAAGAACCAGAGACCAGCTCTGGTAAAAGGGCTTTGTACAGCTTCATATGAGAAGCTATTGTGTGGAAATATCTGATAGAAATCCTAGAATTTGAACTGGCAATAAGACTCACATCTTATTGAAACCCAGTAACTAAAGTTAACACTGCTTAGTGTTGAAGTGGCAAATAAGGTAGAGGTAGTCTTTCCAAAAGATAAAGAAATATTCTGGAATCATATGAGCCTGGGTATTGACAACCTAATCAAAAAGAGAAGTTGAAAGTACTTGTTGAACAAACTGAAGGACCTGAGGCAGTTAACTGAGAAAGTTCCAGTCAGGGTAACTGCCAGAGGGAACCAACATCAAAGTCCAGAGGCTGAACTGACTTGAAATGAGAATCCCATCCAGAGACAGACAAAAAAGGGTGTCTCTAAAGAGACTATTACAATGAGTCAGTAAGAAGGGACTTCCATGCAGGGACAGAAGTCATGGGCATCTTCTTTCATATAGGCACAAGAAACTCAAACAGATAGTATGTGAAGTTTTCTCAAAGACTAAATGTCTATTGTAGGATAAATGGATAAAGAAGATGTGGTATACATATGCAATAAAATATTATTCAGTCTTAAAAAAGAAAAAAAAAAAAAAACTCCTGCCATTTTTAACAGCATGGACAAATCTTGAGGGCATTAAGCTCTCAGAAAGTCAGAGAAATAAAACACTATGATCTCACTTACATGTGGAATCTTATAAAGCTCAGATCATAGAAACAGTGTTGATTAGTGGTTTCCAGGAGACATTGAAGGGGAGAAAGGAGATATTGGTTAAAGGTTACACACTTCCAGTCATAAGAGGAATACGTTCTGGGGATCTAATGTACATCATGGTGAATATAATTAACAATTCTGTATTGTTCACTTGAAAATTACTAAGAGAATAGGTCTTATTTTTTTCATCATAACAAAAAATTAGTAAATATGTGATGTGAAGGGCGCGTTAACTAACCTTACTGTTATAATCCTTTTGTAACATATTTGTGATAAAATTACCACATTTTACATCTTGAACTTACACAATGTTATAGATCAAATATATTTCATTAAATCTGGAAAAAGAAAAAAACTAGTAAGTCTGGAATATGTGTTCCTATACTGCTTATTTCTGGAATGCAGTTTACCCACCGTCAGTGAAAACAACCTCTGTGAGAACAGCTCTTTACAAATTCCTCTTAGCAGCTAGTAGAGTTGTCAGTTTTGTTTCTCTCAATGAACAGGTTCATTTATCAAGAGAACGTGGTTCTCTTTGGTTGTCTGTTCCCACATACTACACTAAAATGGCTTCTAATTTTTCTAGAATATTATTTGATACTGTCCCCCTAAATGCAAAGGCTTTGAAGAATAATCTGAAATACTCTCCACATAGGAGCCCTGGGTCTAAGTTAGCACCAGACAATGCCGTAGTCCTAGGTCATGCTTGGCTATTTGCCCTTAGATGGCATTATTTCTCCCACAGGTTATGTAGTAGCAGAGGCAGAGACAATTTAGGTCTTGAAGTTCCAAAGCATTGATGGACAGATATATTATTCTTTCATTCATATCATTTGCTTTTATTAAACCAAACCCTATATAAAAATGTCTCTCATATTATCTATAATCTCTCTATCTAACTAGCTACTTAACTAGCTATGTATCTGTCTATCAATAGATAGATAAATAGATGGATGATCTTATGTTAAGGATTTATTTTAGAGGCCCAGGCCCTTTTTTACATTCAGCCAGAAGTCCCACAGACATAAAACATGAAAACACATGACGTTTTCAGTGGAAATGAACTGAAGTCATACTTTCTAACACATCTTTCACATGGGACCTAACATAGACTATTTGAACTACAAAATAGATAATGGATCTTATCATAGGGAAAATACAGAAAAAAATTTACATCTGGCTATTTTTGTTAATGATTCTCAGTAAAGATAAGCAAAAGATTAAAAGCAAATTAATGAGGGAAAATTTGTAAATTAAGCTCATATGGTATTGCTGTTGTTCTGACACACACACACACACACACACACACACACACACACACAATGACAGGATCCCAAACATTTACCTTGCATTTGAGAACCCATAGAGACTGTAATAAATCATATCTAGTTAATTTGTTGGAATATTAGTGGGAGTTTTAGAAAAACGTGTAACAGTGTGTCATAGATGAGCTGAATCTAAAGAGGATGGGGGAAACTAGAGAGACAGAGATGGAGTATAAAATAACTATTGGAAAAATTATGTGAAAGTTCAAGGAACACATTTGAAGGTAGGCTCGAGGCTCCTAAAAGGGAGAATTACCCATAAAAATGTTCTTTCTTCCTTAAAAACATAAAAGGGAAAATGTATGACAATTTGTAGAACAATTTGAAATAAAGAGCAGGGTTGTGTTAAAAACCAACATTGTGTAACCTCATCAGTAACCTTTGGAAGATAATGTTGGTGAAGTTAAGGCTGAAAAATTATAGACATTATTCAATGGCCAAAATGTAAGAGTTGGAAGACCCTGAGCTCACCTCCTCCCATTGCACACCAAAACTACAGCTATTTACATAACAATCATTGATGAAAAAGACTGGAAAACTAGGAGAAAAGATCTAGAACTAAAGACAAAAAGAATGAACTGCAGGAAGACAAGTAGAAGGGGGACAGACACAGTATAGTCAAAATCTATACCCTTAGCCAGGTGGTCTACTCACAAACAGGAGGATAATTAAAGTTGCAGAGGTCTTCCCCAAGGAGCAAGGAGTCCTAGACCACTGTCAGTCTCCCCAGACTGGGGTTCCTGCACCAGAAAGACAAGCCCCCAGAATGTTTGGCATTAAGGTCAGAGGGCCTTATTTTTGAAAGGCAGAAGGTTGTGGGGAATAGAGACTCCGCTCTTAAAGGATACACACAAATTCTCACACACTCTGGGACCTGCAGCCAGAAACCCTGTTCCACCCACCAGTGGACTGACACTAGCACAAGGACCAGCCTGAAACACCAGTGGGCAGGCACCAGCCTCAGAAGCCCCTGGGCCATGACTCTGCCCACTAGAAGACCAACACCAGCTCTGAGACTCTCCACCAACAAGCAACACTGGGATCCAGATTCACTCATCAGAAGAACATCACCAGCTATAGAAAACCCTGTACTAAACAGCCAGCTATGTCTGGAACCAGCCATGCCCACCAGCAGGATGACAATAGATCTGGGAAAATTGGCTCAGCAATCACCCACCCCAGAACATGGCTCTGCCTAGCAGTGGGCCAGCAGTAGCTGTAGGACACTCAGGATTCTACAGCCAGCTGCCTGGTAAACTGGCCCTGCCAATCAGTAGCTGGCAGCTTCCACACAAGGCAGGACCTGGCAAACAACCAGACTGAGGGTCAGCCATGCCTGCAGTCTGCCCTTATTAGTCAGCCTGCAACAACAGAAGGACCCGTGCAGCCCACATAGGGCTAGAGTATTTAATGCTGGTGACAAAACGGGAGTGTGCTGCTGGGACGTATATGATGTCACCTAAAAAATGTCATTTCTCCAAGGTCAGGAAACATAACCAACCTACCAGTCACAGAAATAAAAACAGCATATTAGTCAAAATTAAGTGACAGAGGAGCATGTTCCAAATGTTTAACACCGGAAGAAGAACTAAGTGGAAATAGGCAACCTACCTAATAAAGAGTTCAAGGTAATGATCAAAATAATAGTCAAAGAACTCAGGAGAAGATTAGATGAACAGAGTGAGAAGTTAGAAGTTATTAACAAATTAGAAAATATAAAGAAGAACCATACAGAGATGCAGAATAAAATAATTGAAAAGAAAAATACACTAGAAGGAATCGACAGTAAATTAGATGATACCAAAAAACAGATCAACAAGTTAGAAGACAGAGTGGTAGAAATCACTCAAGCTAAATAGTAAAGAAGAATGAAGAATTAAAAAAAAAAAAGTCTGAGACCTTTGGGTCAACATCATGCATACTAACAATCACATTATGGGGTCCCAGATGGAGAAAAGAGACAGAAAGTGATAGAGAACATATTTGAAGACATAATAACTGAAAACCTCCATAACCTGGGGGAGGAAACAGGTATCCATGTTCAGAATTCACAAAGAGTCCAGAAGAGGATCAAACAAAAGAGGACCACATCAAGACACATTGTAATTAAAATGGTGAATATTAAGAGAAAATATTGAAAACAACAAGGAAAAAGGAAGAAGTTAGTTACAAGAGGACTCCCATTAGGCTCTCAGCTGACTTTTTAGCAAAAACTCTGAAGGCCACAGGGAGTGGTATGATATATTTAAAGTGATGAAAGGAAAAATCTTACAACGAAGAATATTCTACACAGTTAGTGTTCTATTCAGATTTGATGGGGAGATCAAAAGTTTTCCAGACAAGGAAAAATGAGAAGAGTTTAGCACTGCTAAACCAGCTTTACAAGAAAAATTAAATAGAATTCCCTATGGGAAAAAGGAAAAGCCACAATGAGAAAGATGAAAATTATGAAAGGAAAAATCAAATTGTTAAAGCAAATATATAGTAAAAAGAGTGAATCAATCATGTATAAAGGTAGTAGGAAGTTTAAAGACAATATCATCTATTGTCATCTATATCCACAATAAGTAGTTAAGAGATACACAAAAATATATAAAATATGATGTCAAAAACAGTAAATATTGTTGGGTTTGTTAAACTGAGTTTGAAATTAAGAGATCAGCCACTTAATATAATTATATATATATATATATATATATATATATATATATATATATACACACACACACACATATATATATATATAAATATGGAGAGACAGACAGACAAAGAGACAGAGAGGGACAGAGAGACAGAGAGAATGAGAGAGACAGAGAGAAAGAGAGGGGTATATTGCTATATATAAACATCATGGTAACTACAAACAAAAATCTATAATAGATACACAGACAAAAAAAGGAAAAGAATTCAAACATAACATTATAGATAGTCATCAAATCACAAGGGAAGAGAGCAAAAGAAGAAGAAAGGAACAAAAAAGAACTATAAAAGAACCCCAAAACAATTAACAATATGGCAATAAGTACATACATATCAATGATTACTTTAAATGTAAATGGACTATATGCTGCAATAAAAAGACATATAGTGGCTGAATGGATACAAAACAAGACTCATATATATGCTGCCTATAAAAGACTCACTTCAGATCTAAAACCACACAGACTAAAAGTGAGAGGATGGAAAATGGTATCCCATGCAGATGAAAATCAAAAGAAAGTCAGTAGCAATACTTATACAACATAGACTTTAAAACAAAGACTGTAACAAGAGAGAAGGACATTACATAACATCAAGGGATCAATCCAATACGAAGTTATAAAAATTGTAAATATACATGCACCCAACCTAGGAACACCTAACTACATAAAATATATATTAACAGATACAAAGGGATAATTCACATTAACACAAAAATAGTACGGGGCTTTAACACCCCACTTACATCAATGGACCAATCATCCATACCTGAATTTAAAAAGTAAATGCTGGCCTTAAAAGTTATATCAGATGAACTTCATAGATATATATAGAGCAGTCCAGCCAAAAGCAGAAGAAAACACATTCTTTTCAAGTGTACATAGAATATTGTCCAGGATAGGTCACATGCTAGATCAAAAAACAATCCACAGTAAAATTCAGAAAATTGAAACCATATTAAATAACTTTTCTGAACACAACACTATGAAACTTGAAATCAATTACAAGAGAAAAGCTGCAAAAAAAAAAAAAAAAGCAAAAAAGCACAAACATATGGAAGCTAAACAATATGCTACTAAACAACAAATGTTTCACTGAAGAAATCAAAGAAGGAATAAATAACTAGAGACAAAAGAAAATGAAAACACAATGAGCCTAAAGCTATGGGAGGCAGCAAAATTAGTTCTAAGAAGAAAGTTTGTTAGCAAGACTTCAAACTAGTTTAGAGAGACTTCAAACTAGTTTAGAGAGACTTCAAACTAGTGAGGAACTAGTTTGTCCCTAAAGCCTACTTTAGGAAACAAGGAAAACCTCAATGAATAGGTTAACCTTACACCAAAAGGAGCTAGAAAAAGAACAAACAAAACCCAAAGTTAGAAGAAAAGAAATCATAAAGATCAGAGTAGAAATAAATAAAATACTAAAAAGTCAATAGAAAATATCAATAAAACTAAGAGCTGGTTATTTAAAAATATAAACAAAATTGATACTCATTATGAACAAAAGAGCAAGGGCCCAAAACAATCAAATCAGAAGTCACAAAGGAGAAGTTACATACATTATCACAAAAATATAAAGAACCATAAGAGATTACTATGAAGAATTTTATGCCAATAAAATGGACAACATAGAAGAAATGGACAAATTCCTAGAAATGTACAATCTCACAAAATGGAACCATTATAAATAGAAAATATAAACAGACTAATTATAAGTATGAAATTAAATCAGTAATAGTAATTTAAAAAATATCCCAACAAATAAAAGTCCAGCTTTACAGGTGAATTCTACAAAACATTTAGAGAAGAGTTAACACCTATCCTTTTCAAACTATTTGAAAAAAGATGTAGAGAAAAGAACACTTCCAAACTCATTCTGCATGTCCCATATCACCTTGATAACAAAACTAAAACAAAGATATCACAAAAAAAGAAAATTGCAGGCCAATAACCCTGATGACTATAGATACAAAAATTCACAGGAAAATGTTAGCAAATTATATTCAACAATACATTAAAAGGATCATACACCATGAACAAGTGGGATCTAACCCAGGAATGCAAGGATGGTTCAATATTCATAAACTAATCAATCTGAAACACCACATTAACAAATTAAAGAACAAAAATTATACGGTCATCTCAAGAGATTCAGAAAAAGCTTTTGACAAAATTTAACATTGTTTTAATGATAAAATTCTCAGGCTTCCCTGGTGGCGCAGTGGTTGAGAGTCCACCTGCTGATGCAAGGAACACGGGTTCATGCCCCGGACTGGGAGGATACTACATGCCTCGGAGCGGCTGGGCCCGTGAGCCATGGCCACTGAGCCTGTGCATCTGGAGCCTGTGCTCTGCAATAGGAGAGGCCACAACAGTGAGAGGCCTGCCTTCTGCAAAAAAAAAAAAAACTCTCAAAAACTGGATACAGGGGAACATACCTCAACATAATAAAGAGCATGTATGTTAAGCCCACAAATAACATCATACTCAATGATGAAATGTTGAAAACATTTCCTCTAAGATCAGGAATAAAACAAAGATATCCACTCTTGCCATTTTTATTCAACAAAGTATTGGTAATCCTAGCCACAACAATCAATCAGGAAAACAGAAATAAAAGGAGTCCAACTTGGAAAGGAAGAAGTAAAAGTGTTACTGTTTGAAGATAAGATGATGCTATACATAGAAAATTCTAATTTACCAAAAAATTACTAGAGCTCATCAATGAATCTGGTAAATTTTCAGGGTATAAAATTAATATAGAGAAATCTATTGCATTTCTATAAGCTAAAAACAAATTTCCAGAGAGAAAAATTAAGAAAACAATTCCAATTCTAATTACATCAAAATTAATAAAATATCTAGCAATAAATCTAACTAAGGAGGTAAAAGACCTGCACTTAGAAAACTGTAAGACACTGATGAAAAAAATCGAACAAGACACAAACAATTGGAAATATGCACTGTGTTAATGGATTGGAAGAATTAATGTTGTTAAAAATAAGCATACTACCAAAAGCAATCTACAGATTCAATACAATCCCTATTTAAATACCAACAGCATTTTTTTCACAGAGCTAGAACAAATAATTCTAAAGTTTGTATGGAACCACATAAAACCCCAAAGAGTTAAAACAATCTTGAGAAAGATGAACAAAAGTGGAGCTGTCATGCTCCCTGATTTCAAAAAATACTTTAAAGGTATAGTAATTGGGCTTCCCTGGTGGTGCAGTGGTTGAGAGTCTGCCTGCCTATTCAGGAGACATGGGTTCATGCCCTGGTCCAGGAGGTTCCCACATGCCGCGGAGCGGCTGGGCCCGTGAGCCATGACTACTGAGCCTGCGTGTCCAGAGCCTGTGCTCCACAACGGGAGAGGCCACAACCGTGAGAGGCCCGCATACTGCAAAAAAAAAAGAAAGAAAAAAAAGGTATAGTAATCAAAGCAATATGGTACTGACACAAACAAGATGCATAGATAAATGGAACAGAATAGAGAAGTGAATCTTCACTTATAGGGACAATTAAACATGACAAAGGAGGCAAGAATATACAATGGGGAAAAGACAACTTCGTCAATAAATGGTGTTGTGAAAACAGGACAGCTATATGCCAAAAAATCAAACTAGACTACTCTCTCCACCATGCACAAAAATAAATCCAAAATGGATTAAAGACTGAAATGTAACACCTGCTGTCATAAAATTTCTAGAAGAAAACAGTAAGCAGTAACCTCTTTGACAAAGATCTTCAAAATAATTTTTAGATATTTCCTCAGGCAAGGGAACAATAGCAAAAATTAACAAATGGAACTTAAATCAAAGTAAAAACTTTTGCACAGTGAAGGAAATTATCAGTAAAACCAAAAACGCCTACTGAAAGGGAGAAGATATTTACAAATGATATATGCATTAAGGCAATAATATCCAAAATATACAAAAAACTTATATAACTCAACATCAAATTGGGCAGAGGCTCTGAACAGACGTTTTTCCAAGGAAGACAAACAGATTGCCAACAGGCCCAGGAAAAGATGCTGAACATCATTAATCATCAGGGACATGTAAATCAATATTTGTGACCATGTCACACCTGTCAGAATGGCTATTTATCAAAAAAGACAGCAAGTAAGTGTTAGTGAGGATATGAAGAAAAGGGAATTCTCATGCATTGTTGGTGGGAATGTACGTTGGTGCAGCCACTATGGAAAGTAGTATAGGTATTCCTCAAAAAATTAAAATAGAAACACCATACAATCCAGTATTTCCACATCTTTGTGTTTATCCAAAAAAACAACAAAAACACAAATACTAATTAGAAAAGATAAATTCACCCCATATTTATTGCAGCAATAACCAAGATATAGAAGCAATACACAATGAAATATTACTCAGCCATAAAAAATGAAATCTTGCCTTTGGTGACATCATGAATGGACATAGAGGGTATTATACTAAGTGAAATAAGTCTGACAGAAAAAGGCAAATGCTGTATGATTTCACTTATATGTGGAAACTAAAAAAAAAACACAATAATTGAACAAACATAACTTAATAGAAACAAAGTCGTAGATACAGAGAACAAACAAGTGGTTGCCAGAGGGTAGGAGGTGCAGGGAGGAGAGAGATAGGTGAGGGAGATTAAGAAGTACAAACTTTAGTTACAAAATAAATGTCACAGGTATGGAATGTACAGTGTGGGGAATATAGTCAATAACCATGCAATATCTTTGGACAGTGACAGATTGTATTTAGATTTATGGTGGTGACCATTTTGAAATGTATAGATGTATTCAATTACTATGTTGTGTATCAGGAAGTAACATAGTGTTGTAAGTCAATTATACTTCAAAAACAAAACAAATAAACGAGCTCATAGAAAAGGAGATCAGAGGTGGGGAATGGGGCAGTAGGAATTGGATGAAGGCAGTCAAAAGGTGCTAACTTCCAGTTACAAGGTAAATAAGTACTAGTGAGTTAATGTACAACATGATAAATATAATTAACACTGCTGTATGTTATATACAAAAAGTGTTAAGAGTAAATCCTAAGAGTTTTTAACACAAAATTTTTTTTCTATTTCTTTAATCTTGTATCTATAAGAGATGATGTATGTCCACTAATCTTGTGATAATCATTTCATGGTATATGTAAATCAAATAATTATATTGTACACTTTAAACCTGTACAGGGCTGTATGTCAATTATATCTCAAAAAAATTGAAGAAAAAATCAAAAGTATAGAAAAAATTTATATTCTTTTGGATTGGTTTGTTCATTCTCTCCTGATCTCAGGTTTAGGTGATGGAAGTTCTAGTATATCTCTCCCTTAAAAAAAATCCATTTTATTTAGTTCACCTATATAATGCCATGGTTGAATTAGATGATGGATTTGTAATGCATCGGTTCAAAAATAAATCTATATATTGGGTCGACATGGTTATTTACATCATAATTTTATTTTCACTAGAATATAAGTTTCATGAAATTTGGAACTGTGTGCATGTGTGTGTGCATTTGTGTGTGCGTGTGTTTGAAGAGCTGTCAGCTAAGTCTCTAGAGATTTTCTGGCTTATGGTAGGTACTCAGTAAATATTTGTTTAAAGAATGAATGAATTCTTACTATATTCTCCCCAAAATTTGAAACATGATATTCAGTTTCACTTACTTCTCTGTAATGTACCCAGATCTCATTCTTTTTCTTTTTTTTTTTTTTTTTTGCGGGATGCGGGTCTCTCACTGTTGTGGCCTTTCCCGTTGTGGAGCACAGGCTCTGACGTGCAGGCTCAGCAGCCATGGCTCACGGGCCTAGCCGCTCCGTGGCATGGGGGATCTTCCCGGACGGGAGCATGAACCCGTGTCCCCTGCGTCGGCAGGTGGACTCTCAACCACTGCGCCACCAGGGAAGCCCAGATCTCATTCTTTTATTCCCACCTCTCTTTCACATTTGTAAATATTTCAGTGCTTTTCATCAGAGGTTTTCACTGCACTAAAAACAGGGATCCGGTTTTGCACAAAATCTATTAACTCAAAATAAACATTTAAAAGGATCTATTTACATTTCAAGAGTAAACTGTTTCTGAGATCACATGTACAACATTGATATTCTTTAGTGTTGTGGCATATTATATATTATATTATATTATATTGTATTGTATTATATTATATTGTATTATTAGTATATGATCCATTGTTCTTTCATTAAAATAGATCAATTTAAAAATTTTACATTACATTCCTAAATTATGATTTCTAAAATCACTACTGTATATCTTTCCAATGTGTTCCTTTTAATCTGAAGGAAATATTGAACTATAGAGCTCCTTTAGGAAAAAAGTAAACTAAATACAAATGGTGTGTGTTAACTCCATCTGATCTAATATGTCATTTAAGGCTGATATTTTCTTATTGATTTTCTCTCTGGATGATCAATCAATTGATGTAAGTGAGGTATTAAAATCCCTACTTTTACTCATTTACTTTTACTTGTACTGTCTATTTTTCTCATTAGGTCTGTTAATATTTGCTTTATATATATAGGTGCTCCTCTATTGGATGCACATATATTTACAAATGTCATATTCTCTTGTTATATTAATCCCTTTATCATTATTCAATGCTCTCTTGTGTCTTCTATTGCAATCTTTGTTTTAAAGTGTATTTTGTCTGACATATGTATAACTACCTCAGCTGCATTTTGGTTTCCATTTGTGTGAACTACTTTTTTCCATCCCTTCACTTTCAATCTGTGTGTTTCTTTACATCTCAAACTTATGCTGTGATCAACATAAAATATAATGTTATAAATGGTATTGTATATAAGCTTCATGATAACCACAAAGCAAAAACCTATAGTAGATACACTAAAGATAAAGAAATCTAAGCACACCACTAAAGAAAGTCATCAAAGCACAAAGGGAGAGACCAAGAGAAGAAGAAAGGTACACAGAAGAGCTACAAATCAGTCAGAAAACAATGAACACAATAGCAATGGAACATTTCTGTGAATAATTACTTTAAATGTAAGTGAACTAAATTCTCAAATCAAAAGACATAAAGAAGCTGATTATTAAAACAAAACAAAACAAAAAAACCCAAAGAAACAAGAGCCATCTATGAGCTGCCTACAGAGAATTATTCAAGTGGTGGAATGGGATCCAAGCAGGATCAATGATTTTTAATTCTCAGAATCTTTTGGAACCAATATTAAACAGACCATTTCATTTCACTTGTGTTGACAGTTGATGAGAGGTCCAACATTGGGAGAAGCATGCCTGACAATGGCTCTAGCTGGGGTGAAGTGAGAGTAGCATCGACATATGTACACTACCAAATGTAAAATATTTAGCTAGTGGAAAGCAGCAGCATAGCACAGGGAGATCAGCTCAGTGCTTTGTGATGACCTAGAGGGGTGGAATAGGGAGGGTGGGAGGGAAGCTTAAGAGGGAGGGGATATGGAAAAAAAAAAAAAGAAAAAAGATAGTAAGCAGAACTTTATTTGGGGATAGGGGTGGGGCTACTGGGAGTTTTAGAGTTTGGATGGGAGTTTTATAGTAATGTAGAGAGAGCAAGCTCACCTCTGCATACAGCAAGGGTAAGTGGGGATTTATAGCCAAGGAGCAGAGTGAGGGGGTGAGTGGATGGGAAATTATTAAGCAGAAACATCAGGGGTTAGAAGGATTCTTCCTAGACCAACTCAACAGGATTTTTTCTGAAGGAAGGCCAGGGTGATAAGACATTGTGGGTGCACGATGAGGAATTTGATCAGATACCGAGGATGATCAGATACCAAGGGTAGGGGATTTTTACTAAACTGACTGAGCAGGATTCTTGCTAAAACTGGAATAAACAGGCCAAGGACAGAGCCCAAGGGTAAGGCCTAGTCAGAAAGACTTCAAAAGAGTCCAAGGAGCCTGATTCAAGTTTGGTTAATGAGAGAGTTTGTTTTTTTTGTTTGTTTTAATTTTTATTTTATATTGGGATATAGTTGATTTACAATGCTGTGTTAGTTTCAGGTGCACAGAAAAGTGATTCAATTATACATGTACATATATCCATTCTTTTTCAGATTCTTTTCCTATGTAGGTTATTACAGAATATTGGGAAAACAGACAGTTACATGTAAAAGAATGAAAATTAGAACATTCTCTAACACTATACACAAAAATAAACTCAAAATGGATTAAAGATCTAAATGTATAGGTCTTTAGTGTCTAAATAACTGGACACTATAAAACTCTTAGAGGAAAACATAGAACACTCTCTGACATAAATCACAGCAATATCTTCTTGGATCCACCATCTAGAGTAATGCAAATGAAAGGAGAAAGTCTTTGTTAGAGCAAACATGTCTGTAGCTACTAAAGGCAGAAATGCAGGTCAGAGAAATCTTGGAACCACAGGGCCAGGTGAGAATGGGTAAGCTGATAGATAGGGACTGGTGAGGAGTTGGTGTTTGGGCTGAGAGCAAAAACCTCATCTTTTTGAATCATCTCTTTCTCTGCTTTTAAGGTGAAACTTCGTTCTTAAAAATAAAGGCACCAGCACTCTGCCTTGCCAGCAAATGAGCTAAAAAAAGAAGAAAAGAGAAGATATATAATTTAAGGCAACATAATATTACCAATGATCGGAAGAAAAAAAAAGGTAAGGAGACAGAGAGAGAGTCTGGGAAGAGTACAATGGAAGCTATTGTAGTATTTTTAAGAGAAAAGTCACATAATCATCCTAGGTTTTAAAATGAACTTTTGTTCTGTTTCTTGATTGTTGTGGTGGGTATATGAATCTACACATGGGAAAAAAATGACATAAAATTATACACATATGTTTTAACAATATCAGTTTCTTGGCTTTACTACTGTACTATAGCTATGTCAGATATAACTGTTGGGGAAACTGCATAATGGATACATCAAACCTCTCTCTATTATCTCAGCAATTTCCTATGAATCTATAATTATTTCAAAATAAAATTCTTAAAATACACCTTTTGATTAAACGATGCAAGAATGGAAGCAGGAAGATCAATTAGCAGGCATGACACATTCACATGAGAGATGATTGTGATTTAGAACTATGTGATGTTTCAAGAGTAATTAAGGACTAGTCAGATTCTGATATAATTTGAAGATTTGGGGTATAATACGAGGAAGAAAAAAAGAATTTGGGAGTGGGCAGTTGTGTGAATGGCCATGCCTTTTACTGAGATAGGACAGCTGGAAATATTTAAAGATATGGGAAAAGTAGAAACAGGTTTTCTCTTCGGGAAATATTAAGTTAGAGATGGCTACTATATATCAAAATGAAAATGTGAGATAAGCAGCAAATATGTGTTTGAAATTAAGGCAAGATGCCAGAGTTGAATATGTAGATATGGAAGTCATCCTTAGATAATTTATTTAAAGTCAAGACACTAGATAAGATCAGAGTAAGAGAATAGAGAAGGAAAAAACAAAGTCTGAAGACTGAGCCCTGGAGCTATTGAAATTACAAGGCATTGGAAAAGGGAGAGGATTTGGAGAAGAAGAGAGAGAAAGAGAGTGAGTAAGGCAGGAACAATATCTCAACAGAGCATATATAATTAAATAAACAAAATGTTTCATGAAGGAAAGAGTGATCAAGTATGACAATGCTGCTGAAACTGGGAAGTTAGTAATAACCGATAACTGACTCTTGGACTTGATAATATGGAGGGAAGAGGGGACAGTGACATGAACAGTTACCAAATGCTGGGGATGAGAGTTTGAGTTATTTTAGAAGAGAATATGAGATGAAGTAAAAGAGCTCAACAGCAGGGAGAAGATTCAGGATGGTGGAGTATAAGGACACCAAGCCCACCTCCAATAAGCACATAAAAATTACTTCTACATGTGGAACAATTGTCCCTGAAAACTATCTGGAATTTAGCAGAAAGACTGTACAACAAAGGCTGTAACAAATATCCACATGGAATCAGGTTAGAAAGGAAGAGAAGAAATCAGCTCAGGATTTGTGCCCTGGGAGGGGACTAAGATGAAAAGGGAGACTGCATGAGTGGAAATACTCCCTGAGGAATGAGTGATTGAAGCCACATATTGGGTGCCTCATCCCTGGGGTCTGACCAATGAAAAATGAGCCCCCTTTGCTGGTAGGAGGGCCTTTGGGAATAATGGGAAGGGTGTGGGGAGCTTGGACTTGGCTCAAGAGGAGCACAAAAAATACTAGCTTATTATTGAAGCAGGGCAGAGAGAGAAGATTGAAACTGAAACCTTGTGGGTGGTTGACTGGTTTCCTGTGACCACCCAGGAGCATGCCTTAGCCTGAGACAAGGGAATGCTCTAGCACCACTTGCTTCATGTCACAGCTCCACATTGGAGCTAAGGTAACCACAGCCAAAGAAAAACTTGGCCATGAGACACTGAGGCAGATCAAACCCTGAATAGCATCTGAACATGGAGGAGGCAGCCACTACTAGCGATTGCACAGGGGTGCAACAGAAGCATTCTGGATCTCTGACAGCAGACAGATCATCACAGTCCAGGCCCTAAGCTTTGCTGAACGCCCACACCTGTCTCTTTTTCTCTAGCACTGCTCCTCTCTGTGGTGAGAGTGCCAGTACTGGGAAGGGGTAGAGCACAAACTTAAAGGGAACTGAGCCAGCCTGAACCCAACCCTCAGGGCTTCTGCTTCAGCAACTTGGGAACAGATCCCACCCGTGATAGGGCAGTGACAGCTACAGAGGACAGGGAAAGCCTCACCTCACATCTGGCTCCATCTCCAACCCCACCACTTACAAAGGTAATAGCTACCAGTACACCCTGAGGAAAGATATGACTTGTGTTCACATCAAATCCAGTTCACCCAACAAAGCCACTGGGCACAGACAGACTGTATAAGGATGCTCCCACATAAGGACCCACCTACAAGACCACTAAAGGTAATTGTTTAACTTAATTTCATAGAGACAGAGAAAGATAAGCAAAATGAGAAGGTGGACAAATTTGTCTCAATTGAAAGAGCAAGAGAAAAACCAATGAAGAAACAACAAATGAAACAAATAAACAATTTACCTGATAGAGATTCAAAGCATTTACATTAAGAACACTAACTGAATTAGGGAAAAGAATAAATGAACACAGTGAGAATTTTAACAAGGAACTAGAAAATATAAAATGGAATCAGTCTGAATGGAATAATACAATAACTGAAATGAAAATCTCACTAGAAGGAATGAGCAGTAGACTAGGTGATACAGAAGAACACACAAGTGATCTGGAAGAAAGAATAATGGAAATCACCCAATCAAAAGAGCAAAAATAAAAGCAAATAAAAAAAGAAAAAAGTTTAAGGGATATTTGGAATAATATCAAGCATACCAACATTCACCATTATATGAGGCCCAGAAGGAGAAGAGAGAAAAGGGGGTCAAAAATGTAGTTAATAAATTTATGGCTGAAAACTTCCCAAGCCTCAAGAAGGAAAATGATTTCCAAGTATAGGAAGCATGGAGAGTCCCAAACAAGATGAACCCAAACAAACCCACACCAAGACATAAAATTAAAATGGCTAAAGTTAAAGATAAAGGGAGAATTATAAAAGTGGCAAGAGAAAAACAAAGAGTCGTGTACAAGGAAATCCCCATAACACTATCAGCTGATTTTTCTGCAGAAATTTGCAGGCCAGAATGGAGTGTCAAGAAGTGTTTAAAGTGATGGAAAATAACCTGCAACCTAAGATACTCTACCCAGCAAGATTATCATTTAGAATAGAAGGAAAGATGAAGAAATTCTCAGACAAGCAAAAACTAAAAGAGTTTATCAATACTAAACTGACTCCAAAAGAAATGTTAAAAAGTCTTCTCTAAGTAGAAAAGAAAAGGCTATAATAAGTAAGATTGTATAGGAAAGGATAAATCCCACTTCTAAAGGCAAATATATAGTAAGGGCTGGGGATCAACCACTTAGATAAGCTAGTATGAAGATTAAAAGACAAAAAAATTAAAATCAAGTATAACTACAACACTTAGTAAAGGGATAAACATGAAGATGTAAAATATGACATCAAAAACATGAAGTGTGGGAGTAGAGTAAAAAATATAGATCTTTTAGAATGTGCTTGAATTTAAAGGACTACCTGTTTAAAACAAATAGATATAGTTATTGGACAACAAATGTGGACCCCATGGTAACCACAAATCAAAAACCCACAATAGATATGCAAAAACTAGAGAGAAAGGAACATATGCACACACACGTGTGCTCACACACACACACACACACACACACCACTAAAAAAATATTATCAAACCATAAGGGAAGACACTTAAAAAAGGAGAAAAGAATGGAAGAACTACAAAAACAACCAGAAAACAGGTAATAAAAAGGCAATAAGTACATACTCATCTATAATTGCTGTAAAGGTCAATGGAATAACTGATCCAATCAAAAGACATAGGGTGCCTGGTTGGATAAAAAAGAAGATCATGCTGCTTACAAGAGAATCATTTCAGAGTTAAAGACACACAGACTTAAAGTGAGGGGATGGAAAAAGATATTTATGAACACTGAAATGACAAGAAAGTGAGCATAACCATACTCAAATCAGAAAAAAATAGACCTTAAAACAGTCAATAACAAAAGACAAAGATGAGCATTATATAATGATAAGAGAATCAATACAAGAAGAGAGTATTACACTCAATATATATGCACCCAATTCAGGATCTCCTAAATATAGAAAGCAAATATTAACAGATATAAAGGAAGAAATTGATAACAATACAATAATAGTAGGGGACCTTAATATGCTAATTTCTTCAATGGAAAGATCATCCAGACAGAAAATCAATAAGAAACAGTGGTCTTATATAACATAATTGACCAGTTGGACATATTAGATAACTATAGAACATTCAATCCAAAAACTGCTGAATACATATTCTTTTCAAGTGCACGTGCATCATTCTCCAGGATAGATCACATGTCAGGCTACAAGACAAGCCTCAACACATTGAAGAGGATAGAAATTATATCAAGCATTTTTTTCAGACCACAAAAGTATGAAAGTAGAAATCAGTTCCAGAAGGAAAATGGGAAAAGCACAAACACATGGAGACTAGATAATATGCTACTAAAAATGTAATGGGTCAATGGAGAAATCAAAGAAGAAGTCAGAAAACACCTCGAGAAAGATGAAAATGGAAACACAATTTTCTGAAATCTATGGGATACAGTGAAAGCAGTTCTAAGAGGGAAGTTCATAGTAACACAGTCCTACCTCAAGAAAAAAGTACAAATCTCAAATAAACAAGCCTAACCTACCACCTAAAGGAATTAGAAAAGGAAGAACAAAGCACAAAGTCAGCAGAAAGGGGAAAATAATAAAGATCAGAGAGGAATTAAGTAGAGACCAAAAATAAATACAGAAAAGATCAATAAAACCAAGAGCTGGTTTTCTGAAAAGATAAACAAAATTGATGAACCTTTATCCAGGCTCATCAATAATAAAAGAGAGACAACCCAAATAAGCAAAAAAAAAGAAATAAAAGAGGAGAAATAACAGCCAATATCACAGATATATTTTTTTAAAAAGCCTAAGAGAAAACTAAAAACACTTATATGCTAACAAATTGACAACCTAGAAGAAATCTACAAATTTCTAGAAACCTACAACCTCCCAAGACTGAATCAGGAAGAAATAGACAACCTGAACTTATCAATCACTAGTAGAGAAATTGAATTTATAATAAAAAAGAGTCCCTGCATACAAAAGTCCAGGACCAGATGGCTTTATAGGGAAATTATCTTTTTAAAAAACATTTAAATAAGAGCTAATGCCTATCCTTCTCAAACTATTCCAAAAAACTGCAGAGGATAGGACATTCCCAGATTTATCCTATAATGCCACCATTACTCTGACACCAAAACCAGACAAAGACACTACAAAAAAAAAAGAAAATTACAGACCAACATCTCTGATGAACATAGATGCAAAAATCCTCAGCAACGTATTAGCAAATCGAATTCAACAATATATAAAAGGAATCATACATTGTGATCAAGTGGGATTTATACCAGTGATGCAAGAATGGTTGAATATCTGCAAGTCAATCAATGTGTTAGAGCACATTAACAAAAGGAAGAATAAAAATCACATGATCATCTCAATAGATACAGGAAAAGCCTTTCACAAAATTCAACATCCATTCATGATAAAAACTGAAAGAAATCTGGAGATTTGAGAAGTAGGTGAATTTAAATTAGTGATTAGATGTAGGAAGTAAATTGACTAACAAGAATGAGTTCTTGACTGGAATTGGGGAGTGAGTAATACCACAGTTAGTAGTAGCTGTATAGTGAAAGTAAGTTATAGAAAAGAGTTTTCTTTGGACAGTTGAGTACACTACAGTGTCATTCATTGGGAGTAGAATGTTATAGAAATGCAAATAAGGCACAGAGGGAAATTTTTCTTAAAGGTGAGGTAGAAGCTTAGTACTGAAATAATAGAACTTTAGAACCTTGAAAATATTATATTCAGTCCACTACAAAAAAGCATAGGCTGAAACTGTTGAATAGATTCCCACTGAATTCAGACATTGGTAATTCTTCTAGCAGAGATTGAAGAGAATAAAGTATAAGGAAATAATTTTGTTTAGATTTCTTTTACTCTCAAGGTCAAGATACAGTTAAGTCCCCTACATACGAACCTTCAAGTTGCGAACTTTCAATGATGCAATCTTGCATTCCATCAATGTCAGGCATAAGTGAAGTTGCAGCCTGTCCTCTGACAATCCTTCAGCTCTACCATCTGCCACCTCCTCTCCCTCCTCCAGTCAGTAACTCTTCTTGCATATTCACTTGATGCCAGCCCCTGTATGCCAGCTGTTGTACTGTACTACTGTAATTTTCAAGGTAGTACTTTGATTTACAATTTCATTCTTTATGTTTCAGGCATTTGATTTGCAAGAATATATAATATTTGAATTTGACCTGAGATTTTGATAATGGAAAAGGAATTATACTCAAATTTGGGCCATCTCTATTTTGGCATTTTATTATTAAAGTATCTGGTTAAGATTTAATCTCACTGCAGAATTTCTGATAGCCTGTTTAGGATGATGTGAGTGGACATAATTTTTGATAGAAAATAGTATATAAAGTTTTAACCTCAGATACAGAAGGATTTAATTAATATTCTCTTCTGACTTACTTCAGATTCCTCATTGGAGAAAATTAAACTGCTGAACAAAGTTCCAGAAAATATCCTGATAAACTGCTCATCTCCTTAGTCTAGTTGAATAAAATATTCATTTGTTGAATTTGTTGTACACGAATAATTATAAGAACAAATATATAGCATACTGTATAGGGACACTTTTCTCCCTACTCCTACTGTGTTTTTTATTTTTGTTTTTCAGTTGGGTAGAGTTCCTTGCTTCTCTCTGCCTTTAATTCAGTAATGGAAGTGTTACTCAATCTGATTGGTAAGTTTAGAAGGATACATTTGAAATTTACAGCCTGGCTCATTTTTCCCACTTTTACTTACAGTGAACATGTGTTCTAGTTTGTGACTTCCTTGACAGGAGTAGGCGCCCTACTTGGGAAAGCCTGCAGTTTTCTAGTCTTGCTTATTACTGGGTGGATAATTGTGACCAATTCTGGGGTCCAGTATTATATAATACCACTTGACAGAGGTATAATCTAGATTTTCCAATAAAATTTTATGAATAATAGTTGATATTTCTGTATTCATAGCTTTACCTCTCTGGTTTTTATATTAATTTAGCCACTTGGAGTGGAGAAGGGATGCTATTAATTGGGTTCCTTCAAGACCCCCAAAACCTGAAGGAAATAGTTGTAAAAAATTACTGGAAAACATGGAAATGAAGTTGCAGAGATGAAACAGATGCTTACCAGAAAGACTGGAGGAATGTATGTTGTTCTATTAGTATCTTATAAATCTGATATTCTGAGAGTATTTGTGAAAAATGACATGATGAAAGTGCAGTTCACAAAATACAGTTTTCAAAATTATCTCTGAATCTGGTTCCATAACAGATCTACTGAATAAGAATTCTGAGCCTGCAACTTCAAAATTTGGATTGCAAGTGATCAAGGAGAAAGCAGAGGTCTTTCTCAGGCAGAGCCAAATTTGAGAATCACCACGTAACACATGCACATATTTATAATTAGTAAGTTCCAAATTTGCTGAAAACATTTAGGCATCAATGGTTTCAGACTGGAATTAAGAGTTAAAATCATACTTGTCTTCCTTAGTAGTGATTAGACATAGAGGAGATTGAGATGAAATGTAAATAAAAGTTACTACTCTTTGTCCATCCTAATTTCTCTAACTTAAACTATATGTGGTATTTTGTAATATAATACAAAGTCACCAAACTTCTTCCTATCTTCTCTCCCATACTTTTATTTTTAAAATGAATTCTCCCACATACTCCTATAATGTGAGGGAATGTGATTAGAATGGGAGATTTGACTCACTAGAGGAGTTGAAACTTTGGTTCTCAGCAAGAATAATTTTGAGTAAAAAATGGGTGAAACATCCTTTGCTTTTTGCCATAGTACTAAGAATCTGCTTTTGTTAAGCAAAATTTAATAAATATATCAGGAACAGGTAAAATGAATGCCATGAAAAAGAACTTTTCTTCTTCATGGTAACTATGCTGGTCATACAAAAGAAATAAAGATAAAACACAGAAACAAGGAAAGGAGAATCTTATTTTTATTGTTTTGTTGCTTTGTATTTTATTTCTTTTTAAAAGTGCTTAGTTAGATATTATCATTTTTAAACTTATTAGCTTATCATTGATGTACTTGGAAAGTCTCCATGGAAAGCCAAGTAAGTTTCTCATATCAATTGGCTTCAAATTCATCTTTGAAGAACAGTTATCTAGAGATTGGAAGTGAAGCCAGAATTGATCTCTGGTTGAAAGCACTACATACTGGGTAATAGAAACATCTACTGCTTTTAGCATCTCTGACCACACTATTGTCAGCAAATGAAAGATGAATCAAGGGGAAAGTCTAACAAAATTGTAATTCTGTTTACCGAAAAAGATACCTCCCATATGACTGTATTTATCTGTAAACAAATTTGAAAAAGAAACCTGGCGCATCATCCAAAGAATCCTCTCTTATCCTGCCATAAAAATCAAGCCAACGTTCATAATTCCTAAAACTATGTAGATTTAGAATACAAAGCCCTCAGAAAATATTTTTTTCAAATTCATAGAGCATTCTATCAATAAATGTAATAATTCTTGAGCAATTTCCAAAAAGACAGGAACATTATCAATGTAATTCCTAGCTAGCTTGCAAGCATTTGATCCTCAAACCACACTATTTTGTCTTTTATAAACCTGGAGAAGAATATTTAAAAAGACATTTTGTAGACACATCTTGATCAAAATGAAGAAAACATTTTGCGAAATTCTATGAGTCCTAAAAGCTTTTCTTTTAACTATTTTTGGGTGATGGAAATCTCCAAGTTCCCCATAGATTTATCTGGCAAATGAAGATGAATCACAAAGACACTCAAATATGAACATTCTCAGATGCAAATTAGATCTGATATTGACAAGCATAATTTGAGGATTTTAGGTATAACCTAAAATATTATGAACCGAGTTTTCTTTGTAGCCAAGGACAATGTTTCTGTTTCAAACAAGAAATTACTACTGGAAATTTTATTAATAGAGACCCTGCTATTATGTCTATTCAAATAGATTGTGAAACTGTGAGAGGAAATCCAGTATTACTGAGCAAGACTCTATTAAATTCAGAAAGATGAAGAATAATCAATCAATCAATATTTATTTTGCACTCATAAGTAATCTGTCCTTTAAAATATCTGAGTCCTAAGATTCATCAAACACTCTCTTCAGTGCATAGTGATTATAGTGCAGTACTGCATTATCAGAAATTTGTAATTTCTTACTACAGCTTCCCTTCTTTAATTTCTAACTTCCCTCTTTCTTAGCTGTGGAGTTACAGAAGTAAAAGAAAAACAGTAAAAAATAGTTAAACATACAAAATATAAACTTATTTATTTTTTCACCTGAATGTGTGTGAATGCCTCTCTCTAGTTTAGAATTTGAACATTCATCCAAGTTCAAATACTTCTGAGACAGGTTATGTGATTTTCCACTTCTTTCCCCTTTCTCAGTGTTTCCTCTCTAGGAAGAGCTATTCACTATCACATCAACCATTTATTATCCCACTTGTGATTTAGGCAATATTTTAAATATTAAATTTTCAAAGAAATTTTAAGGTAACTCCACTTAATTTCTCCTTCCTAAAATATTATTAGCTTCAATGAAATTGTGCTCTTCTAGTTTTCTATCTCTTCTATCTCCTTTGCTAAGTCTTTCTCTTTAATCTCATTTCTAAATATTGGATTTGTTCAGAAATTTACTCTCTACTTTTATGGTTGTACCTGTTCCTATGTATTTTATATAATTTCTATATTGATAACCCCCAAATGTGTATTTCCAGGTTGTTCCTCTCATAAGGACTCCAGACACACATATACTATTTGTAATGAGATGGATAGACCTAGAATCTGTCATACAGAGTGAAGTAAGTCAGAAAGAAAAAGACAAATACCGTATGCTAACACATATATATGGAATTTAAGGGAAAAAAATGTCATGAAGAACCTAGGGGTAAGATAGGAATAAAGACGCAGACCTACTGGAGAACGGACTTAAGGATATGGGGAGGGGGAAGGGTGAGTTTTGACAGGGCGAGAGAGAGTCATGGACATATACACACTAACAAACGTAGTAAGGTAGATAGCTGGGGGGAAGCAGCCGCAAGGCACAGGGATATTAGCTCGGTGCTTTGTGACAGCCTGGAAGGGTGGGATGGGGAGAGTGGGAGGGAGGGAGACGCAAGAGGGAAGACATATGGGAACATATGTATATGTATAGCTGATTCACTTTGTTGTAAAGCAGAAACTAACACACCATTGTAAAGCAATTATACCCCAATAAAGATGTTTAAAAAGAAAAAAAAAAAAAAAAAAAACAGTATAATCGATGTCTATATTTTTCAATTTTTGTAGGTGTACCACACAAAGCTTTCTATTTTTTTCTACAACCCTGACCTCTCCCTCATTCTCCTCTGTTAACTCTGCTGCTTCACCAATCATCTTATTCCCATCAATGGCCTCCAGTCTTGGGAAGGTGCAGAGAGAAAGCCTTAGCATCATCCCTTACAATCAACTTCTTCCCAGCTGCATATCAAACAACCACCAAATCTCCATTAATTCTATATCCGAAATGTTACAGACCTGTCTGTTGTCTGCTTCTCTACTGTCTCCTTCCTAATCCAAAGTCTCAAAATAGAAGCTTAATAAGGTTTTTTTGAATAAATTTATATGACTGAATGTAATGGGTTAGTGAGTTTTCTTCCAGTCATGCTAATGCTTTCTTTCCTTATACACATAATTCTTTGCATTTCTTATCAGAGCTTTCATTCTGAAAGACTGGCTTTTACTCCCTTCATTTCTCTACTTTTACCAGTTTTCAAATTCATTGAGAATTTATTTCTCTCTAGATATCCAGCATCTAATTCTTATTCTGAGCACAAAATTTTAAATATTTGTTGAAATAAACTAAGTAATTGAAATAAATATCCCAAACAGAGGTAACCTAACCCTTTTTCTGTCTACCAAGCCTATTTCTCATTCCTTTCTCACCACTGTTGATTATTTAACCCCATTTACTCTCCTGACTTGTAATAAGTATTGCCTTACTTTGTAGTTTCATCAATTATTAATAGAATTCTAAACAATATAATTTAGTTTTCCATATTGTGATTTATTTATACTTAGAATCATACTGTGTGTATTATTTTTTTAATTTACTTAATTCATTCAACATTGTAATACGAATGCAGTCATTTGGTTTGTGTAGCATTATCTATATTACTTCTATTTCTATATGAAATTCCATTGGAAGAATGTACCACAGTGTACTTATTCATGCTTTTTTAAATGACCCCTTGGGTTATTCTATTTTTAATTGTTATAAATGATACTGCCAAAAACATTCTTGGATATGTTTACTTGGCTACCTCTACAGAAGTCTCTGTAGATTGTAGGAGACATCCACTTCCAACTTCATTAGATGAGCCAAGCTCTTTTCCAATTTATACTCTATCTAGAAATGTAAAAGAGTTCTCCATCATCAATAATCCATATCATTTCCATTTTTGCCAATCTGATTTGTGTAGTAGCATCTCTTTGTGAGTTTTAATTTACATTCCTGATTATCAATGATTAATATAGTTTTATATATGTTCTAGTCATTTTATAGGGGACCTGTAAAAGTCACGTGCCTATATTTTTTTCCTTTCAGGTTTTATGAAATTTTCTTATTGATATGTAGAAAATTTTAATATATTCTGAAGTTTTTTGTCAGTAATATGTGTTGTTAATATCTTTCCTCATCTGTGTCTTGCCTTTGTTTCTTTTTTTCAAATGTCTTTTGAACAAAAAGGATTTTTAATTGGCAAGCGTTTTGTGTGTCTTGCTTAAGAAACCTTCCCTTACTCAAAGTAAGCAATATGTCATTTGTAAAACATATTTTAAAAATCTTCATGGTTTTGTGGTTTACATGAATATTCTAATCCAACTGCAATTAATTTTGGTATAGAATGAGGTTGGAGTCCACTCTCCTATTTTCCTTTACAGATGTCATATTATCCTAAACAATTTTTTTTTTTTTTTTTTTTTTTTTCGGTACGCGGGCCTCTCACTGCTGTGGCCTCTCCCGTTGCGGAGCACAGGCTCCGGACGCGTAGGCTCAGCGGCCATGGTTCACGGGCCCAGCCGCTCCGCGGCATGTGGGATCTTCCCAGACCGGGGCACGAACCCCCATCCCCTGCATCGGCAGGCGGACTCTCAACCACTGTGCCACCAGGGAAGCCCTATCCTAAACAATTTATTTAAAGAGGCCTCAATTTGTTATTGAGCAAAAATAGACACTTGTGTTGTATATCAAGTATGAGATGGAAAATACTTGCTTAACCTGAACATGGATTGGGACATACAGCTTTTAATTAGTGATACTATTATTGCTAGTGACTTATTAATAAAACCTGAAATGACATATTAATAGTAACAAATTAGAATTTTATATAGAGGGATATTAGAAAGTCTGCTTAACATAAGTGGTGCTGTGGAATATTGAACTTTTGGATAAGCAGGAGAGACATAGTGATGTATAGTCAGAAGATGAATGAATTATAATTCATAAGACCCAGTTCTTGATCCATATTCACCCCTATTAGTTATATAGTAATCATGAGAAAAATCACTTAAGCTCAGTGAACCTCAGTTATATTTGTCTGCAAAGTTTCTATGTTAATACTAATTAATTATATCTCCCTCAAGCAGAATCTGAAGATTGAGGTAAACGTGTGATAGAAAATTCTTAAAGTATAAAACTTTACTAATATTAATATTAGCACTAAGAGCTATCATTTATCACTTATTGGAAGCCTATTGTTACTAAATGCAGTGTTAAGCATTTTCCACATGATAGTTACTTAAATCATCAACTCTATAAAAGTAAACCTTGTTATCACTGTTTTATAAATGAGGCATACAAAAGTGAATGACCTAACCAAAATTACCAAAGAGAGGAAATATTTGAAACCAGGCCTATCTCAAAACACAGTCAATGTAGCTAACAACTTCATGCTAGAGCCAATCATATTTAATTGTAGTACAATGTGTAGGATGCAACCTATTAAAGATATTTTGAATAAGATATATTTTATATGACTTGATGGTTTAAGAACTAAACTTATATAAATTATGCTTATATGCTCATATATCTTACATTAATACATCTACAATCTGTTATGATATTGTTTGCTTGTTATTAATTCATACATTCATTAATTCATTCAATAGGAAATATTTTGAGCAGTATCATAAACAATATTACACTAATAGAATGGGATCCAAAAGAGACTTAAAACTATGTCTTTGCTCTGTAAGACTGGTCTGTCAAGAAATGAGATGAATGTGTATTCAATTCAACATGAAACTATAATAGAATATCTTTATAATTTGTTCATTTTAGAAAATTTGGTCTCAGCTAAAGCAGATATCTAATTGTAAGCACTAAATTAAGTATAATATCTCCCTTACAGGTAATTTACATGAAACATACTACCCTTAAGAAAATATATGCTACACATTTTTTTTCAGATACACAATTTAATTCCATATTTATAATTATCTAAAAATGGTCAATGATCAAGAAATAATTAGCATGTCTGCTACTATATGAATTTTCTATTGGTTAAGTGTAAAACTTACTAAAGAACACTTAATTTTACTGTTGACTCAATCCAGGTTTCTCTCCTTTAAAAATGAAGAAAGGGCTTCCCTTGTGGCACAGTGGTTGAGAGTCTGCCTGCCGATGCAGGGGACACGGGTTCATGCCCCTGTCCGGGAAGAGCCCACGTGCCATGGAGCGGCCAGGCCCATGAGCCATGGCCGCTGAGTCTGTGTGTCCGGAGCCTGTGCTCCGCAACGGGAGAGGAGGCCACAACAGTGAGAGGCTCTCGTACCGCAAAAAAAGAAAAAAAAAAAAAAAAAAAAAAATGAAGCAAGACCTTGGCAAACAGAATAAGAATCTCACAAGGGAACACTTTTTTAAAAAAAATTCTTCCGGGGCATTGGACAAACTGAGCTCTTTCCCTTATGCTTCTGATGGATAGCGATTATACTCCATTTTGAATATGTAGGAGTGGCCAGAAGCAAAATTCTTTGTTCTGTGCATTTTAAGCAATCCCTGACACCTTAAGAAGCTATAGGAAGAATGCAAACAAATGAACCCCAGAAGAGAGAAACTGAGCCAAAATTCACATAAAGAAGACTGGGAGGCACTTTTTTCTCTTTTTTCCTGTTAAGTAAATTTAGAAGAAGTAATTCAAGCCCAGAGAAGGCTGTTATCAGGAGATGGATGGTGTCAGTTCCTATTTGTGTCATAGGGAATATGTACACTTAACAAAAAAAAAAAAAAAGGAAGAAAGGAAGAAAAGAATAGGAAAAAAGTAAAAGAAAAAGACAAAAGCAAGGAAGAAAAAGAAAATGTGTGGCTAAGTCTGAGATAAATTGGAGTTATCCTTGTCTCACACAGAATCTAGCAACGTGCTATAACAGGATGATACAGGATATTGCTTGTTTAAATAATGAACGTGTTTCTAATAAAACTGCAGTTTCCATGGTGTTAATTTTATTTTCTAAGTCACACATCTTATTAAGTTCTGTATTAATTATTACTATACAGTCATAGGCTAATTTGTTCTTCAGATCAGTCCACTAATATCAAACATGAGATTTACAACCTGATTGATGGTTAATGTCAGAGAATTTCCCTGGGCATAACCAGCCATCATTTCCTTCTGAATATTAACATATTTACCAAACTTTAAAATTAAAAATGTTGAATACTGTATAGCAAAAATCTGTATCTAAAACCATGATGAACATTTATGAAAACTACCTAATATAGCTTGAAAACAAAGGAGATGCTCCACTTAGTCATGGTCAACAGTTTATCCTAGTTGGTGGAAATTTGCCATACATTGACTATACAGAACCCTTATAGTATACTTGTGTGTTCTAGAAGGACACAAGTTATATTTCTAATGGGCCAGTTTATTTAGTTATGCAGTTACTGGACAGCTGTCACTGTATTTAAAATTATGATCTGCTCATTTATGGTCACTACATCTAAAATATATTCTGATTATTGAGTTTCTAGAATGTACGAAGTAGAGTGTGTATAGTTGTGTTTGTGTGTAATCTTTTGATCATTATAGCAACTTTTTGAAGTATGTATTATTACCACTTTTTTTTTTTAAACAAATGAAGTGTTATAAACATAATTGAATCCTGGTAAAAATTGGATAAAGTATTTGATGTTTTTGCATACATCCCTGAATATCAGTTAACCATAGGCTTTAACTTTTCATTTGAAATAAAAAATGTAAAATTGTATGCTATTATGATGTGTTATACATCATAATACATATATTCCTTTGGGGGATAAATCATATATTTCATTTGGTATATATGGATTTAAAACAAAAGTTTCCAGCAACAATCAGTGCCGTCCCACTTTAAGAAAAACTGTCTTTGTAAGTAGTCATATAATGAAAACACTAGACTTTTGGGGAGGATTTGTGGGAATTTTTTATATTGGCCAGCTTCTAAAGGTGACCAGGAAGGTTGGTAAGGTGGTGCAGGCAGAATCTTAAGAGTCACGTGGGTAAACAAGTTAGCAAGGAGGACCTTTGTTAAAAATCTGGAAGGAATGTTATATTAATTATCTAATGGATCATAAACAAAACAGTGAGATAAGGAAAGTGGACCTAAAAGTAGACTCTAAACTGGGATACATTATCTAGACTTCTGGTGCTACCACAAAAACAATGAAATATTGGTGCATTTGCTGGTGTTGGGTTAGCTTTGTTTACTACTTGGCTTAGTATAATCAAGGAAAAAATTCATTTAGCCTAATATACACATTCTCTTATATCTACTATACCATCCTGTTGTTCATAATGAGAGAATATGAAATGCTTTCCTTTTAGCTCTGTAGAAATTTGTATTTACCTGCAGTATTGTCTGTGGAAGAAAGAGGATACTATAATCTGAAATTTTTGTTACGTAGGCCAATGGAAAAAATAGCATGAGAAATAGTCGAATCTTACAGTAGTGGAAATATATCAGTAGGCGAGAGGAGAGAAACAAAAGGCACTTAAATTTAAAAATAAATAAATAAACTGTCCACCTAAATAAAGAATTAAACAGCAGCAAGTTCAAATGACCAGAAATTAAGTTTATTTGAAAAAAGCAGAGGAATAGCAATTCAGAAAGCCATGTCCTTGCAAGCTATAAATGAGTCCATTGAGTGTTTGCGGCAGACTATATTTATAGGCAAGGAGTGGAAAGAGGAGGAAGTCCAGCCAGAGTCCAAGCAATACGTTTATTGGCTTGAGAATGGGGAGAATTTCTTAGCAGATGTTCGTTGATCAGTAGATAAGGCCCATTCTTTTGTAAATCATGTATTTATGAGAAATACATCTCTTAGCTTTTTTTTTTTTTGGTGACATACTTTATCACAACACAATTTTATTTTAATTAATTAATTATTTTTTACATATCTTTTTTGGAGTATAATTGCTTTACAATGTTGTGTTAGTTTCTGCTGTATAACAAAGTGAATCAACTATATGTATACATATATCCCCATATCCCCTCCCTCCTGCACTTCCCTCACACCTTCCCTATCCCACCTCTCTAGGTGGTCACAAAGCACCGAGCTGATCTCCCCATGCTATGCAGCTGTTCCCCACTAGCTATCTATTTTACATTTGGTAGTGAATATATGTCAGTGCTACTCTTTCACTTCATCCCAGCTTACATTTCCCTCTCCCAACATACTCAAGTCCATTCTCTACCTCTGCGTCTTTATTCTGGTCCTGCCCCTAAGTTCATCAGAACCATTTTTTTTTAGATTCCATATATATGTGTTAGCTTATGGTATTTGTTTGTCTCTTTCTGACTTACTTCATCTGTATGGCAAACTCTAGGTCCATCCACCTCACTACAAATAACTCAATTTTGTTTCTTTTTATGGCCGAGTAGTATTTAAGTTCCATTCTTCTGAGGGTGCATGCATGATATTCTCCATTTCATGTTTCCAAGTTCCATTTTAGATTGCAATCCTTTCACTAAACAAAAAAGTAAAGTAATAAGTATTCACTGAAGATTTAAATTTTAACTTTTTGTGAAACACACATTAACCTTAACATTTCATTGCATTTGTGTTGATCACAATGAATTGCCTTGCTCTAAACCACTTAAGGACAATGAGGGCACCAGTTTTCTAGTTTACCTACTCACATCTGGATTTGAGAACACATGCAAATTAAGATATTTTAGCTAATACAGTATTTGACACTATCTTCACACGCAAAGTACATAATTCAAGCAAGTGTCCATGCGTTGATTTCTTCAATGCATTGTTTGAAATATCCAGAGACTTGGGACAAATGTACTAAGTAATAATTTCCTTTAACATACATAGCTAGCCACAGCTATTTAGGTTTTATTTGTAGACTGAACCTCAACCTTTAAAGGGAAATGCTGTTGGAATTTATCCAAACTTATCCTTTTAGATTGGAGACATCACTATTTTACATGACATTTATGTATGTTACCTATATCTGAAAAAATGACCTGGCATTACTAAAAGCAGAGATTCACTTTGAAATTGAATTTACTTATCTTATTCATTCAACATGGATTCATTCATTTATTCTATAATTAGCAAATATTTACTAGCATTTACTATATCCCAGGCACTGTTCTGAGAGCTGGGGATATGGCAGTAAACATAAAAAGACAAAAACTTCTGATCTTTTCCAGAACAGTAACAAGGTCTGTTTGCATCCAGTTGACTGACTCAGAAGGTGACTAGTAGAGATGAAATGAAAGAACTAATGAAGAAAGTGAGGATAAAGGGACAGTTCTTGAAGGAACTTGCAGTGAACTTAAGGGATTTTTTTTTTTCTTTCAGTGAGATGGGAACCATTGGAGAAACATTTTTCTAAAGGAGAAACATAAGTTTTTACAAAAACCACTCTGGCTACTCTGTGGGGACAAAAGTGAAAGTAAAAGGCCATGTAGGAAGCTACATTCATAGGAAAGTTGATAGTGGTTTGGACTAACTGACATTTGCTGGTGGATTGGAGGTAGAGTATGAAAGAGTCCATTTAGTTTCACATCAAAAAGAATAAAATACCTAGGAATAAACCTACATAAGGAGGCAAAAGACCTGTACTCTAAAAACCATAAGACACTGATGAAAGAAATTGAAGATGGCACAAGCAGATGGAAAGATATAATGTGTTCTTGGATTGGAAGAATCAAATTGTTAAAGAGACCATGCTACCCAAGAAAATATACAGATTCAATGCAATCCCTATCAAAATACCAATGGCATGTTTCACAGAACTAGAGCAATTTTTTTTTTTTTAATTTGTATGGAAGCACAAAAGACTCCAAATACCTAAAAGAATATTGAGAAAAAACAGAGCTGGAAAAATCAGGCTCCCTGACTTCAGACTGCACTACAAAGCTGCAGTAACCAAAACAGTATGGTTCTGGAACAAAAACAGATACATAGATTAATGGAACAGGGTAAAGAGCCCAGAAATAAACCCCCACACTTATGGTCAATTAATCTATGAAAAAGGAGGAAAGAATATACAATGGAGAAAAGACAGTCTCTTCAATAAGTGGTACTGGAAAAGCTGGACAGCTACATGGAAGAGAATGAAATTAGCACATTCTCTAACATTATATACAAGAATAAACTCAAAATGGATTAAAGACCTAAATGTAAGACCAGCCAGGAGGAAAAGATAGGCGGAAAACTTTTTGACATAAATTGCAGCAATATTTATGGATCCATCTCTTTAAAAGAAATAAAAACAAAAATAAACAAATGGGACCTAATTAAACTTAGAAGCTTCTGCACAGCAAGGAAACTATCAACAAAATGAAAAGACAACCTAATGAATGGGAGAAAATAGTTACAAATGATATGACCAACAAGGGGTCAATATCCAGCATATATAAACAGCACATACAACTCAACATCAAAAAAATAAAAAACAATTAAAAAAATGGGCAGAAGAACTGAATAGATATTTTTCCAAAGAGAAAATGCAGATGGCTAGCAGGCACATGAAGAGATGCTCAACATCACTAATAATCAGGGAAATGCAAGTCAAAACTACAATGGTATATCACCATTACACCTGTCAGATTGGCTATCATCAAAAAGAATACAAATAAAAAGTGTTGGCAAGGATGTGGAGAAAAGGGAACCCTCCTACACTGTTGGTGGGAATGTAAATTGGTGCAGCCACTATGGAAAACAGTATGAAGATTTCTCAATAAACTAAAAGTAGAACTACCAGCAATTGCACTCCTGGGTATATATCTAAAAAAAGAAACCCAAAATCAAAAAAAAAACTAATTAGAAAAGATACACACAACCAAATATTCATAAAAGCATTACTTACAATTGTCAAGATATGGAAGCAACCTAAGTGTCCATCAATAACTGAATGGATAAAGAATATGTGATATATATATATGCAATGGAATACTACTAAGCCATTAAAATGAATGAAATTTTGCCACTTGCAGCAACATGGATGGACTTAGATGGCATTGTGCTCAGTGAAATAAGTCAGACAGAGAAAGACAAACACTGTATGAAATCACTTACATGTGGAATCTAAAAAAATACAACAAACTAGTGAATATAACAAAAAAGAAGCAGAGTAGAGAACCAGTAGTACCAGTGGGGAGGAGGACAATAAAGTGGTGATGGAGTGGGAGGTACAAACTACTGGGTATAAGATATGCTGCAAGATGTATTGTTCAACACAGGGAATGTAGCCAATATTTTGTAGTAACTGTAAGTGGAGTGTGGCCTTTAAAACTGTATTAAAATATTAAAAAATAAAAAAAAGGGGCTTCCCTGGTGGCGCAGTGGTTGAGAGTCCGCCTGCCGATGGAGGGGACACGGGTTCGTGCACCGGTCCGGGAAGATCCCACATGCCGCAGAGCGGCTGGGCCCGTGAGCCATGGCCGCTGAGCCTACGTGTCCGGAGCCTGTGCTCCGCAACGGGAGAGGCCACAGCAGTGAGAGGCCTGCGTACCGCAAAAAAAAAAAAAAAAAAAAAGATAAAAAAAAAATAAAAATAAAAAAGAAAGAGTCATTGATGATACCAAGGTTTTTTTTTAATGTTTTTCAGAGTTGTGCTTGTTTTTGCCTGAGCAACTGGACTAATTTGCCAACTTCTGATAAAGGGAAGACTGTAGGAAGAGCAGATTTGGGCAATGGTGAGGAAGACCAGAAGTTCTCTTTAGAGATATTAATTTTGGAATGTCTCTAGACACCAAAGTTAAGATACTGAGTCAGCAGTTAATTACATAAATTTGCTGTTCAGGGGAACATTCCATATCAGGCATAACTTTTGGACCTGTAACCATATAGATGACCATAAGATAGAATGAGGTTACCAAGGGAGATGAGTTCAAAGGTAGACCCTGGGCCCTCCAACACTTAGAGCTTGGAAGATGAGAAGTAATGAGCAGAGGAACAGAATAAGAATGACCAGATATGTAGAGAGAAAACTCAGGTAAGTAAGATGTCTAAGGAGGAATGTGTATCAACTGGATTAAATGCTGCTAACAGAAAAGTAATATGATAATTACAAATTGGCTATAGGGTTTTATAATGTGGAGATCTTTGAGGAACTTGTCAAGAGCAGTTGCAGTGGAGCATTGTAGGTTAAAACTTAATTGTAATGTTTCAAAGGGATAGATGAGGGCATAGAGATAAAGGGTAGAATCAATCCTTCAAGGAATTTTGCTATGAAAGGACACAGAAAAGCGGACGGTCATTGGAGAGTGATACGGTATAAAGGGAGAGGATTTGTGTTAAGATTGCAGAAATTATAGCATATTTGCTATTTGGTTAAAAATAATTTTGCAGAGGAAACTTTTTTCTTTATTCAGAAAGATAAGCTAAAATATTCAAAATACTACAGTAGCTTTCCCTCAGGACACCTTGACACTTTGGTGTTGTGCACAAAATCACCATGAAAAATTTACATAACTCAAGTTTATAAATTCAACCTCCTTGAATTTGTAGTCTTAATTATTGTATGTCTTGTTCATTTATTATATGTTTTAATTGAGGCCTTAGATCTTTTTTTTTTTCATATGGTAGACGTTTTAACCTGTTTACCATGACTAGGGAAATAAAGCAGTGCCTAATATCAAAGAAAGCTACTAACATAGCAAGTAATGAAATCCTTTATTGACTCTTATTTAGTGCATTACAATGCAGAAACTAATATGCATATTACTCAGTGGAGTTGTTTTGGTGCTCATTCATTTTAAAGAGTGAGTGTCATGTTTGGGAAAGGACTGGTAATGACAGCTCTCAAGATGAATGTCCTTCTTTCTTATTCAGTGAGCAGGTGGAGTACAGAAATGTGCACTCCAAACTTTACTTTCTATTTTGCCATAAGCTAAAAATTTGCATTCCTCATATTTTCATCTCTTAAGGGTGAGGTCACTAAAGGGAAATAATTTTAAAAATAGAGCAAATTTAACTTAAATTATGTCAGTTGAAATTCTAGAAAGAAAATGTCCATAATGTTGTGACCTAGTCTCCTCAAGCTCAAAGAGCACACTTAAGGTGTTTTCTGTGGGTATATCAATGTGTAACAAACCTAGAGTCCCACTTGCTTTGGATTTTTCAAACTGATCTGGTTATTTCCTATATTTCATTCAGATATGTTATAGGCACTTAGATGTCACAGAAAAAAAAGAGGAATTAAAAAGAATAACATGGGTTAGTGACAAGGTAGAAATTTAGTCCTCAGTTGTAGTAAGCAGATAAATTTTGAATGAGCAAGTTAAAAAAATTTACCATCTGTTTTGTGTTTTTAAGAAAATGATTGCTCTACATAATCCCAGGAAAAATACATGTTGTGGTGCTGGACTTATCAAGGAACTGAAAATATAAGCCCAAGGGTTATAACTATATTATTTAAGCTTTGCAGAAAATCCTATCCCTTTAAAATACCTAGAACCTTAAAAATGTGTGTACTATTTTATCTATCAATTCCTTTTCAAGGGTTAGGTCTTTAAGTAATCCTTCATAAACAAACATATTTGAGATTGTGATTTTTTCTCACAAGCTTTAATAACTAAATTGTGTCTAGTTACACAATGGAATAATATGAAACATTTTCAAATTTTGTTTTCAAGAGTAATTTTTATGAAAAGAAAATAAAGAAGTAGTAAGTTAAAATGTTACATCCTTATTTAATGGTGAAATAAACTGTCATAAAATTACTATTTATCTTCGTAGTGAGGATAGGCACATTTTTCTTTTGTTATATGTTTCTATATTCTTCAATGTCTTACAAAGAGGGTAATTTTAAACTGAAAATAAGAGAAAATTATGAAACAGACACTGTATATGTTATATATGTGAAACTCTAAGGTGTATATTGTAGTTAGGTAGAATAAACTCATTAAATTTGAAAGTAGTGAATTTAGACCATCAACTTTCAAATTTTTGTAACAGAAGGACATTCTATTCAAATAAATAAATCTCTTATGGTGCTCCAATATAAGGGATAAGGAAGATAACTAAACACATAGATATCTAATATCGTGGGTCTGCGATCTCTCCTTCTTGCCATCTTTTCCCACTCTCCCCACTTTCTCATTTCCTTCCTTACATTTGGAAAACTTTGATATTTAAAACTTAGATTTGTGGCTGAGGGGGTAGATAAGTTTTCATAACTAACCTGAGTACAGAGATATTAAGACTGCAACTTCTTTTCATCAAACGGATTACTGGAACTTTGCGGGATGCATTAGTGTAGCACTAACAGATACAATAGGAAAGGACAATGAAATTCTTCAGAGAAAAATAATCATTCCAGTAATACAAAGAAGAAGAAGGAGATCGGGGAAGGGAGGTGGAAGGAAAAGAAAAGGGGAATGGAGAAGGGAAAAAATAGGAGTCCTGATTTCAGAACTGAATTAAGCTAAGTGGTCAAGGAGGTTTGTTCGACCTATGTCAGTGAAGTAGTAGCAGTCTTTCTTATAGCATGCTTTTGCTCCGGGGCAGTGTTTGCCTGAGAAACAGTGCAACCGTCTGCTGATTTGGACATTCATGTGTAAGTGTTAACCTGGGTTAGTTGAGGGAAGTGGTTTTGGATTATTTTTATGCTATATTCTAACATGGGACATCCCAGTCAACTATAAAGTAAGCCAAGTTACAGATGTTAGAGTTTTAGTAGAAGCCCAGAGGTTCCGGCCTCACACCCTTGGAAACCCCCAATGCACCTGTGAGAAATCTTACTGCTATACAGAACACATTTGAAAACTTATGATTTATATCATTGATTTAGTTGCACTTAAATTAATGTACATGAATATCACTGTGCTTGACTAGCTAAAACTGCATAGTAGTCCATTGGTAAGTAAGCTAGGAAAGGGGTTGGAGAGTGCCAGTGAGGTAATAGAGAAATAAGATGAGGATGATATCATGGAAGCCATAGGAAGAGTGTCTGAAGGTAAAAGTAGCCAATCATTTAAATGTTTTTCATTTTTTCATTAATCAAATACTCATTGAGTACCTTACTATACACCATAAACTGTGCTAGACACTGGAAAACACAAACACACACACACACACACACACACACACACATTTTATGCAGAGTTCAGTCATTTTTTTAAAAAATATATATAATTGGGTTGAAATATATGCTTAATTAATTACATGAAAAGAAAGATTTTCTAATCTGATTATGGAGAATTTTCTAGGGGAGCTCACATTTATTGGTAACACAAACTTATATGTATTTGATTTAAACTGAAAATTAAAAAAAAAAACAAGTGCCACAATTCTCTAACAGGAAAAAGAACTAGAGTCATCTCACTTTTTATTTGAGAAAAATAAAAATGAAATGCAATCCTTGACTCACATATTAGTAATCTCGAAAAAGTCATTGAGGTCATTAGACAAAAAAGAATAGTTACAAACACTATTGTTGCTTTAAATTATTTCAAGAGTTCTACTTAAATTTTTCTATTTTCTATTTCGGCTTGAGACTTTACATTATATCAAAGGAAAATATAAAAGTATTACAGAGACATCTGTTCTGGGTGATATCACATCAAACCCACATAATATAATTAGTGTAAAACTTGTTATGGGCTTCCCTGGTGGCGCAGTGTTTGAGAGTCCACCTGCTGATGCAGGGGACACGGGTTCGTGCCCCGGTCCGGGAAGATCCCACGTGCCGTGGAGTGGCTGGGCCCGTGAGCCATGGCCGCTGAGCCTGCGCGTCCGGAGCCTGTACTCCGCAACGGGAGAGGCCACAGCAGTGAGAGGCCCGTGTACCCCCTAAAAACAAACAAACAAACAAAAAACTTGTTAATAATCATAGACTTCTCCTGCATAGGAAATTATTTTAAATTTGAACAACAAAAGACATGTAATTTAAGATGATATTTCCAGAAATAAAATTCTAAGGAGGTTAAGTTTAAGGCATATGTTTAATATTAACCAAATTGTTGCAGTAACCAGAAAGGATTATCTACTCTTACCTTATGAGTACACAACTTATCAAAGACACTATCACATTGATTCCTCTGGAAAGTACCAGATCAGCCACGGATGGACACAAACAAATTGATTTGAATTAAGCAAAACATTCTTCCTACTATAGGTATTTACTCTGATGAATTATTTTAGTGTCTAGCAGCCTGCTTTAAGGTTTTGTCGATTACTTACTAGCCCCTCTACCCATGTACATCTGTGTTTGGCACCCCACAGGGTTATGCAGCACAGAGTCCCTGTACACATCCACCAATAGGGCCTGACCCTCATTTGTTTCTTTGTTTTATTTTTACTAGTGAATGAGCCTATGAGTATAAAATTTCAGTTTAATGGCAATAGTTGAGTGATTATGAAAAAAGAGATGATTTTGAAAATAAAACTCGGACTCTTATACCTGTCAATATGACCAGATATATATTCTTTTTTTTTTTTTTTTTTGCTGTACGCGGTTTTCTCACTTCTGTGGCCCCTCCCGTTGCGGAGCACAGGCTCCGGACGCGCAGGCCCAGCGGCCATGGCCCATGGGCCCAGCCGCTCCGCGGCATGTGGGATCCTCCCGGACCGGGACACGAACCCATGTCCCCTGCATCGGCAGGCGGACTCTCAACCACTGTGCCACCAGGGAAGCCTCCCAAATATATATTCTGATTACATTCAAACATGAGTATATATATATATATATATATATATATATATATATATATATATATATATATATATTTATATATATATATCCCAATAGTCAAGTCACAAGTAGAATGGGAAGAGAGGAAAAGAAAGTTAAGAGTCCATGGAGACAAGCTAATTAAGGACATTTTCCGTGATACAGACTAATAAATAGGTATTTTAATATGTTTAGTGCTAAAATAAATTAATAAAAATATGACTAAATGAATAGAGATGATAAAAGTTAACAAACAGGTTTGAAAAGAACCAAAATAGACATTATAAAATATAAATTGACATCTAAATTTCAATAAATACTAATTAGCAGGTTAGACACAGTTAAATATATACTTTTAATCATATTTCTCTCTCCACAGACACACATACAGAAAAGCATGTTTATATATGCTGACCACTTGAAAGCAAGTTACATATTCTTTCCATAAACACTTCAGCAGTGTATACAGCATAACCATATTATATATATATATATATATATATATATACATATACATATATATACACATATATATGCATTATATGCATGGATGTGTATATATATATATATATACACATATACTTATGTACATATACATAACCAATATATCATAAATTTTAAGCCATAATATCATTTAAAATTTTAATAACCTCTAATACCTTGATTATATGTAATTTCCCCCACTGTTCCCCAAAAATATCCTCCATTGAAATTTTTGAACAAAGATCTAATCATCAATTTACATATTGTTTTTTAGTTTTTATGCTCCTTTATTCTCCTTAAAGATAAATACGTATCCTCAGTTATGTGGGGTTTCTGATATTGATTTTGACAAGTGTCCAGACAAGTTTTCTTGAAGAAGGTCCCCAATTATAGATTTGTCTGTTTCCTCATGATGTCATTTAACTTGTTCTTCTAAATTTTATGTGAATTAGAAGTTAGTTTAGGCTAGAGATTTAATTTAGATTCAGGTTAAGCTTTTTTTTTTTTTTTTTTTTTTTTTTTAGGTGTACGTGGGCCTCTCACTGTTGTGGCCTCTCCCGTTGCGGAGCACAGGCTCCGGACGCGCAGGCTCAGCAGCCATGACTCACGGACCCAGGCTTTCCACGGCATGTGGGATCTTCCGGGACTGGGGCACGAACCCTCATCCCCTTCATTGGCAGGTGGACTCTCAACCACTGTGCCACCAGGGAAGCCCCAGGTTAAGCATTTTTGGCACGACAACTTTGTATGCAGTGTTGTTTGCTTAGTATAAAATCATATCCAGAGGTACGTAATGTCAGTTTTTTTTCCATTGTTTGATGGCAACTGCAGTTTCATCATTTCGTTAAGGTGATGACTTTCAGATCTCACCATTGTAAATTTTTGTTTTTCCTTTTGCTGTTACCAAGTAATCTATGAGATAACACTGTGAATATGTTTTTCAATGACTTTTCAACTAATTGGTCGTGAAAATAATGATGGAACCTGTTTGAATTAATTATTTGATCACAAAAAAAATGGTAATTTCTTTTGTCCTTCTATATATGTATTATATTTCTTTGTTGACATCCTTCTGTAAAGAGGAGATTTTCATGTATATAATTTTATATAAACACATTCATTAACACATTTCTCTCTCTCTCTCTCTCTATATATATATATCTATATCTATATATATATATATATATACACATAATGACATACATGTTTAATAACTAAAGACATGAATGTTTTATTTTGTTAACATGAAGGAAAATGTGAAAATATGAATGCAAACCAGTTACAAGTTTGTTGTTCAGGCTGTTGAAATGGGTAACCTGGTGTAGGTTGAAGAAGTTGAAATTATTCATATGGAGGTAGAGAGAGAAAAAAAAAGCTATAGGAAAAGAAAAGTAAAAGAAGTTAAAGCCTTGCATTTATATCACTCTCTCATTTAATATGTGAAATAAAAATATAATGTTTTAATATTTTATTTTGTTACAGAATAAATTTTAGCAAGAGAGCCAAAAATCTCATAGGAGATCAGGGAGAATATTTGAACATATGGGTTTAGTGCAATGTTAAAGAAATGAACCTGTGATTTTATAAGAGGCATCTGAAATAAACCTCTATATGCTCTGACACAAAATGTGTTAGGAACTCTGTTATGGGCTAACTTCTGGTGAAGAGGAAAAATGTAGGACATGTTAGAGAAAAAGCCAAAAGAACTTACTCACAGTGACTCGGAGTAATTTTTACCACAAAGGTCAGTGACCACTAACCCAAATGGCCTTGGGGAGCACAGAGTTGACTCCAGCCTACACCCACATGTCCTTTCATTAGGGTATCTCTATAGTTCATAATATTCACAAACTTTTGTGAGGTCTCAGATATCCCTGAAAATCTGATGCCTCCTATGTAAAATGCACTTATTTAAAAATTGGTCTGAAATTAAAATCCCTTAAAATGAACCGTGACAATAAAAAGGAACCGTGGCACTGCTCAGAGTTAGAAGTTTGCTAGGATTTTGACTTTGGATAACTGTTCTGGGTTAGAGCTGAGCTCTGGGCACCAGACTGTGTCCTCCTTAAGGAAACAGAGGACTGGAAAAATATAGCATTTTTGGACCCCAGTTAATGAGGCTGTTCATAAGGAAAATATTCTGGATCTATATGAGAAATCGAGACAAAATAAAGCAAGTGAGAACAAGTAACAGGCCTCAGCCAATATGGCTATTGTTTGAGGGAAGGTTGAAGCTCAGTGGGTAAGTAGGTGGCATCTTAGAGCAGCTTAGAGCATCTTATATCACCGTAGAACATAAAACAGGGGCTATACAGGTGCCAATAAGAGAGGCTAACTTGCTAAGATTTTTGTCTTCCTTTTTTGCAAGCCAAGGAAGTATAATTAAAGAGTAACTGACCAAGAACAGAAGTTATAAATCCTAAGTATTTTTTTTAACCTAGGAAAGACCTTAAGGCACACTCGTTTTAGCTTCATAAATACACATGTGCATAGAATTCAAGTGAGTTGCTTCACAGTTACACAATTAGTTCATGATAGAAGAAAGGTTATGACCCAGAGCAATTTTCTTATGTGTATAATTTGTATATTTTTTTTTAAAAATTGCCAGTATCTCTATTTTTCTTGGTCTTTCATAAGGTTTCCTTATAAATAAATAGCTAACTAATTGGAAGCTATATTTGCTTATTAATATACAAATATGGCTCAGGAATTTGGCACTGGCAGTAGAGAACAGAAGCTACCTTTCACTCAAAAATTGATTTAATAAGTTTGCTTTGGCTATAAACTTAATTTTACTTGTGTGATATGCCTTGTGAGAGAAATATTCCTCAACTCTCCATGTATGCCCACTCATTTCTATTTTAGTAATTAGAATTTCTTATAAATCATGAACTTTAAAAATTAATTCTAATGTACATAATCTTTCGATCATTAATTAAAAGAAATATTTTAATTTTCTGCACATGTTAAGATAATATTCTGTTTTAGGTGATTTAGAAAGGGAGGGGTAAACATAGGTAAAAGAAAGAAGCCAGAATGCCACCTAATATACAGACATACTACATGTGGTTTACCAGCCAAGGGCAATCCCCTACCCACAGCATTACCCGGTGAAGGGAGCCTGACTCTCCCTGCTCTTGAATAAATCTCCAAAAAGAATTATTTAAAAAGGAATTGTATTTCCTTTCACTAGACATGGGAAATGACATGTTATGGAGAGAGACTTGCTACATTGTGTAGTTATTTTGGAACAGCTTACCTGGGTCTTACTGCACTTCCAAAATAGAGAGTAAGGTGTGTGTTTGTGTGCATGAACATGTGTGTGTGTGTGTGTGTGTGTGTGTGTGCACACTCTGTGTTCCATATGCTATGGCTTTCTTTATGACAACTGGTTGCATTTCTGATATATCATCACTTCAATGAGAACAATCTCAGTTTGTTTTTACATTAAGATGTATGTGAAAGTGCTGCATTGCAAGGCATAGACTATTTGTGCCAAAATGTTGGATTCATTTCAACTTTTTAAACACTGATTTCTTTGAATTATTCCCCAATTAAAAAAACAGTAGATCTTTTTTTCTTTTAGAATTGGGTATCAGGTAGAACTCTGTTTGCTTGACTCTGCTATGTTGTAAAAAATACAGATTACATTGGTTATGTTGATACATAAGTTAAAGTAATGTACATACATGCTTAAAATAGCAAACACCATATTTATTTTTGATAGATTTTAAAGCATACCCTGGGTCTTGGCTGTAACTGATCATTCAAAAGTGGGGTAACTGTTTGAATATAAAGCCACTAGTTTGATTAATCTGAGAGTGCCCAGGCATACCTTAAGCCATTTATAACTATAAATTACAATTACCAATTCCATGCTAGATACTAACAGCTACTTCTAATTATAGTGAAATATTAGGCTGATCAACCATCCTGATTTTCCTGGGATAGTAGACTTTCCAGATGTGACTTTTAATGTTATAAAAAACATGGATAGTCATAGACAAATGGGACAATTGGCCATCCTATTTTACTTTACTTAACATTATTAAGCTGAGTCATTGCCAAAAATAAAAGATAAAATGCTGTATTATTAATTTTATTTGTTATCCCTATGGAATATTTATTTGTAAATTTAGACTAATGTATCTGATTCTGTCCTTTAATTCTCTGCATGACTTTCAAGCACCATTGGAAACTCTGTATAATTGCTATTGACTACATTTATACTCAGTGTTCTCAGCTTCAAGTCACACGTTCAGGTTTCAAGTGGAGCTCAGAATTATTCACCAAGCACATCTCTAGGGGCTATAAATAAATATCAATAATTTTCCTCATTTCTTAAAAATAATAAAGAAACTAACCTGAAACATCAAAGTCTATTTATAATAGGACCTGGACTTGAATGAATATCTGGGTCATACATCCGATCTCTTTGAAATACATACGAAATATAATCCTGAACACAGCACACACAATATTGTGGGAACCACCTTTAGATGCTGTCATCTTATTATAATGTGGCATCTGGACTCCTTCAGTCTCTACATGGAACCTAACTGAATCTAACTTTGTCTTCCCCATGTCTCATGTTTTCTGAAACTACTGTCAGATTAACATGCCTGCATCATTTCAAAATTTTGTAAAATAAGGTGAAAATCAGTAAAATCCCTTTCTGATTTCTGAAGTATAAAACCCTTAAACTGTTGTTTAAAAAACTCAATGCTGTTGCCTGAACCCAACTTTCTATTTCTCTATTTAGCTTATAACCATTTGACATGTCTCTCATTCTCCCATAAATTTGAGTCCTAGTTATAACAGCACTTAGCTGTTATGCTTCATAACTTTTAGGTCTGTTCATGTCACTCTATAGTCAAAGGGTGCTAACCTTCCCATAAGTGCATGTCAGAATCCTAATTGACTATCAAGGAAAAGTGCCACCTTCTTCAACAAGAATTCCTGATTATTTTTACCTTAATGTCCACTCTCCTGCCTGTGAACTCCCATATCAGAGAGATGTTTGAACATCTCTCTATTCTGGCACATCTCTCTTTAAAGCTCCATCAATAAAGCATTAACTGTTTGTGTCTTCCAAGATTTCTTTATGGAATTTTTGCTTCTTAGACATCTATAAATTTTATCTCCTTCCCTCTTCTTTACTTATATGATATCATCCAAACAATTTAATAATGAAGAATATTTAAGGATTCATTGTTTAAAAGATGCCTTATTGAGTAGTGTGCTGAAGAAGAAGTACAAACCAGTTATCAGAATATTTAGGCTCTATACCCATGCTAGACAATCATAGCACTATGATATTTGGAAACTCATTCAATAATCTCTGAGCCACAAATTTCTTATTTGTAAAATGAGTTATATTAATACAGTTCTTGATTTTCTGTGAGAAAAAAAATCTATACATATTAACACCTTATATATTGTAAGGTGCCCTACAAATTAAAGCATGTTAGAGACATGACTTTGATTTTATAATTTTTGTTAATTTTGTTCAGTAGAGATACAGCAGACAAGAATACTGGGCTGAATGAGAGAGGAAGAAAGACTCTAGTGATGAAGAAATATAGTTTGCTGTGTTTCTCAAATCATACCCCAAAGCCAGCTTTTACTCTTTGAAAGTAGAGATGGTTGAATAATCAGTAAATTATTTCCCACTAGAAAAAAAAATCAGAAGAGTAGGAGGTAGAACCTCTGTTCCTGAGTACTTAAACATTGAAATTCTTCTCTGCTAAGGCAGCTATCTTCAAAGAGTCAGTACTACCACCCAACTCTCAACTAGACAAAATATTTCTCCCCTCAGGCAATGACCAACCTTCCAGCCATGTATAGCCTATTCTCTGGGCTGGCTCCCTCAAAGAATCTATTGCTGATTATCCATTCTTCTCCCATCGATCCTTACCAAACTCACAGCCAGTTATTTCTATTGTCTTTAAAAATGGTAATGAAGTATTAATAAATTAAATACTGGTATAGAACTGAGAACTTATATGGTTACCCTCAGGGAATATAAATTGACAAACTAAATACCTGGGATATTTCAAATGTCTCTCTTGTTAGTATCAATTGTTGTTGGAATTCATATCCTTAGTTTGAACTTTTGCTCTACTTTGAGAGCAAAGATCTTTACTAAGAAATATGAAGTTCATCATATAGCTTGGTAACAATTTGCTATTTAGCTGAAGTTAAGCCATATTGCTTTATTAAGATTCTAACTTATGAAAGAATTGACAGAACTTGACTCATTAGTATGAAGTTGAAATATCCATGCAAAAAGTCTAAGCAAACATTTTTCATTTTATAATGCCCATTAATGGCCTATAATCAGAGCACAAACAGCTGAATAGGAAGTTATTAGCTTGCTTGTTCAAGGTCTAAACAAAAGATAATGCAATTACTAGGTTTTCTTCCCTACTGTAGATATTAGCCAGGCACATTTTTTTTTCATCAAAGCCAATCTCTGTAGACAGTCAGTCTGACCAAAGAGCATTAAAAAGATTTATCTTCAATAATAAGGTCTTTTAAAAAATTTGCCTGCATTATATTAAATATTCTTTAAGCTCTCTTATTCAATTTGCCAGAGAAAAGTTCTGTAGTACTAAATCACAAGCATACATTTCTCAAAAACTAGAAACTTACTGAGCAATGCAAAATAGTAGATGAAGAAGTATAAGACATATTTGTGGGTTAGGGTTCCTCTAGGCCTTTGCTTAACAAAACAAACTGCTGAGTCAGGTGCATTGCTGTTCTTGAAGAATGTTTATCACAAGTATTCTGTGATATCAGAGGATTTTTTCTTTCTCCTATTATTAGCGGTAAAATTCCATTATCCAAAGCTATCAATTTTGATTTAGCAATAACCTTCCTATTTCCATTGTCGTCTGAGTTTTCTAATATAGAAGCTAGTAAAGCTGTAGACTTCGGTCAAATTACAAGCACTGGGAAATGGAACTGCATTTTTATTTGTTTTATGCAAAACTAATCTAAATAGCTGTCTAAAGGTCAGGGAATAGCAACATAATGAGGTTATAAGCTTCACAGAGCTTATCTGACTTGCACTTTGCTTATAAAAGTGTAAATGGGTGATTATCAACTAAAATATATTTAGATAGATTACATGTGTTGGGACTTCTAGAAACAATATTATTAGAACTTGAAAATCTTATCTATTATGGTGTGTTTATAATTCATATAATTATACAATAATACAATTATACATCAATAAGAATCATTTCTGGAGACCAGGAAGGGCACTTGAAATAATTCCAGCCAGCCCTCTCACACTTTTGATGACAAAACTAAAGTCCAGAGAAGATACACGACTTCTGAATAACTACATTTAGCAGGTCCATAAGTAGAATCCACCTCCCACTTGTCTATTTAGACATCTGTCACCTTACAATGTGATTTTTGTGTGAAGAAGTGCAGTATGTTTGTATGTTTGTGTTCCTTCAAAATTCATATTTTGAAATCCTACCCCACAATGTGATGGTTTTAGGAGTGGGACTTTCGGAAGATTAGAGGAAGTCATAGGAGTGGAGCCCTCATGAATGGGATTAGTGCCCTTATAAATCTCTTTATGGTAGGGTTAGAGCTTGCTTCCTCTCTCTGCCCTTTGCCATATGAGGACACAATGAGAAACTGACAGCCTGCAAGCTGGATGAGAGCTCTTACTAGAACCCCACAAATCTGACATCTTTGTCTTAGAGTTCCAGAACTATAAGAAATAAATGTCTGTTGTTTATAAGCCACCCAGTCTATGATACATTGTTATAGCAGCCTGAAGACTAAAGCAGAATGAAAACAAACTGGCAAAAGTAAATATGCAAAATATCAAAATTTTAATATTATTTAATAAACTCATTTCTGAGAGCCAAAATCTGTTGGAATATTATGTTGATACATATGAACATGCTGACTCTTCATATTGAAGAGAAAGGACTTAATTTGGTCAATTTTAACCATATTTGAACCATTTCTACTTTTTCCCCAACCTCCTTCATGTAAATACACTGTGAATGGTATTTAAAAACCAAAATTTAACATGTAATCAGAAAGCCTAAGTTTGAATTATATGTCAGCTACCCATTAGCTGTGAGTTTATCAGTTCAATCAAGTACTGTCAATCAGAGAGTGTGGTGTTTGTGAAATCCCTGTCCTCGAAGACAAACTACTTATAGACTTGACACACTAGAAGGATGAGAGAAGAAACAGCCAGGGTAAATAAAAAAGATTAATTATATTTGATAGTAATATATGCTTTGGGAGGGAGGAATACGAAGGGAAGGAGGATGAAAAGAGTGTTAAAAGGCTGCATATTGAAATTTTAAATAGGGTGGCCTAAGATGGTCTCAATTGGAAGATGGCATTTGCATAAAAATACAATATAGAGAGGTTAAAAAAAAAAAAAGCTAACCACTGATATATCGAAAACAAATGTTTCCAGAAAAATACAATAGCAAGTTCAAATCTCCTGAGGAAAGAGTGTCTTTAAATCTGTGAAATGGGAATAAAAATATTACTTTTCAGATCTCTGAGACTTGTTTGAAGCAGCATGAGAAAACAGTATGTAAGGTCTAGATATCTAGGTCCATAAGTGGGATTTTTAAATTATTATTGTTATTATAACTAAAATTATAATTAGAAGGTAAAGAAATCTAAAATGTGAACATTTCTCAGGCTCAGTAACCGGATGCTGTGAGCAGTGATTTGAGTCTCTTGGCACTTTGTCCTTAGCTGATGATTTTATCTCAGGACCTCTTCTTTTTAAGGAATTTGATTTACTTAGTTTAAGAAAGTCACAACTCAAAGCTCACAAATTAAAACAACTAATTAAGAGGACAAATTGTCTTACAGTCACAGGACATCTCTGTTCCCATACACACAGATGACTTGTTGCTGTTACTCATAAAATGGTTTGAAGCTGTTTTAATGATTTACTTACACTCTTTTAACACCTTTAAATAATAATAACCACCTCCTCCCAAAAAAGGCTGAACCACACTTCTCACTTTGCAAACACATTCATAGCTTCATTTTCACTTTACTTTTCATTAGCATACATCTGGTAAAGTACATTGCAAAGATTTTGTTGTTGTCTTTTGTTTCTAAATATTCTTCAATTTCTCTACTTGATAAATCTAGGAAAGAAAGAAGGGTAACTGGAAGTTACCAGAATTCTCTTTTGTTTACTTGTTCTCTGTTCTTAGAATCTGTCAATCGAAATCATTGCCATGAGACATATTTACCCATGTGATCATATTATCTTTATAATCCCCATAGAAGGAAAGATTGTTTTGACAGGCCTTCCCTTTACTTTGATAAAAATTGAACTGGAAGCTTTTTCTCTTATTTCTATAAGTACTAGTTACATAACAATATTTGTGTAGTTCATGTAGTTCAATGCCGTCATTACTGATTTACTCATCCTTTGGAACATGTGAGATAAAACAGTAGGGCTTGAGGTAATGCAACCCATTCAAATTTTGACCACCATAACTATTTTTTTCTTCCTCTCTCTCTTTTTCTCTCTTTCTACTCTTTACCTTTCTCCTTCTCACTTTAAGAACACAAATCTCACTCTCAATGTGACCTCACTTTGAATCCCAAATCCACCATTCATCAAATGGAAACTTGGACTAGTTATTAATCTTCTCTAAGCCTAGATTCCTCTTCTCTTAAAATAGGAATGATATATACTTCGGGGAATATATATTCAACACTTCTACTCTTGCTCATTTTTAGTTGGGTTATTTGTCCTTTTTATTGAGATGCAAAAGTCCTTTATACATTCTGGATACAAATCCATTATCCTTTTTCTTCCAGGATGTGGCTTTTCTGCCCCTTTACTTAACAACAAAGGATAAAGCAAAGGAAAATTTGGAGGTGATAAAAATATTCTATATCATGTGATATTCAACTGTCCATATTTGTTAAAACTCATCAAATTATATATTTAAAATTGTTGCATTGTATGAAATTATACTTTAAGAGAGCTATTAAAAAAACAGGCATGATAGTTGATATGTTGAAAAATGAGGGACTATATTCTGTATATTTATTAGTAGCATTCAATGATATTTTTAAAGTTATAAGTGTATGGGTATAAATTACATGAAACTAAGCACTAATCCAAAATATCCATGTTCTTGAATATATAAATCTTGCACTAAAATATCAACTAACAGAAGATATTTTCTACCTTTTCCTTCTCCTGTTTATAAGAATTCTTTTTCAAGAATCTGTCACAGGGAGATCCTTGTCCTCTCCTAAGCAGTGTTGTTCAGGATAAAAAAAATGCTAAAATGCTACTACCAGTAACATTAGTCTATGTGATGAAGTAGGTTTTTAAGCAATTACGATCAATAATAACTCCAAACATAAAACTGCCTTTTTGTTATAGCCACTTCACCCAGTTTTGTCAATGTTTAAATTGCTCAAAATTTTCTCAAAATATGTATTTCATTTTATTATAGTGATTACAAATGTATATTGGATTTGAGTCCCAGATCCAGCATTTTAAACCCTGTGGATATGTACTCTATACCTCTCTTATTCCCCAGTTTTCATACCTCCCTCATAGAGTTATTATAAGTTTTAAATGTGTTAATATATAGCAAGGGCTCTGAGCAAGGACTATAATATTCTAAATACTTAATAAGCATTAATTTACATTTCTCAAGACAAATATCCTGATTACACGTCCAAATCATACATCTGCTTAGTTATCACCAAACCTTTCTCTGCTGTACCACATTTGGCTCAATCTCTCCTTCTAATGAATATTTTGACACTTTCAGGACATAGGCAGTGCTGTTTAATAATAATTCTGTATAGATTAAGTCATGTTACCTTACAACTCTGTGAGCAAGGATCAATTCCTTGGATCAATAAGGAAAGGAAGGCTTAGCAGTTTAAGAGAATTAGCTGAGATCACTGAAATTATAACTGAATGAATTTAGACTCAAACTCAGGTCACTTAATGTCAAGCCAATATTTCTATTAGTGAACACTTTTCTCTGACCTGAAGGCCAGAAACCAACAGTGTTTGGTTTCACTCACTATATTCATCTGAATTCACTTAAGAGAAGAAAAAAAGGAAAGAATAAAAGTTCACACCAAAACTAAACAAACAAAAGGAAATAATCAGGGAGGAGAGAGGAGATAAAACAAATATGAGAGGGTGTATTTCTTGGCTGGCCACAGTAAACAATTGTATTACTCCACTGTCCCATGGGATATCTTCAGAGAGGTAGTATGTACTACTTTGCAGAACAGGGAGGACATTCTTTTTTCTGTCTTTTTCCTCTTATCTTCCATTTCTCTTTGGTCACCATGTGCCTTATGTTTCACTCATTTCCCTGAACTTCCAGTTTGGTTCACTGGATAATCCCAGGTGGCAAAAGGAAAGGCCAGAGCAATTGAGAATACAGCAAGTTCCCTACATATGAACATTCAAGTTGCGAACTTTCAAAGATGTGAACATGCATTTGGATGTGAAGTCCAAAGAGGTCTTCAGCCACTTAGTGACCCACAGCTAGAAGCTGGAGCTAGATCTTCAAGAAGACGACTTCATTGAACACCTTGCTGTGTGACATGAGGAGCTTACTAGTGAAGACCTGACAGAATTGGAGGTCCAGAGAGTGGATGAAGAGAGGCAATACGAAGAAGAACTGAAGAACGTAAGAGATTCATGATGCAGGAAATGACAAGGGAATTTTCTTTATCTGAGGAGGTACCGTTAGTTTTTGAGGCACAGGGCCAGCACATAGAACGGTACACGAAGTGTGCAGCAGTCGTTCAGAATGCAATCCAGTGCTACCATGTAATCTATAATAAGAAAAAAAGAGCTACTACCCAGACATCACTGGATTATTTTTTCAAGAGGATAGATAGAATTTAATCCAGCAAGGAACCAGAACCTGTGCCGTCACCATCAGGCGTGAGTGAAATTACAGCTTGCTTTCTGTCTCCTATTGCTGGCGATCCTTCAGCTCTACTATCTCCCACCTCCTCTCCTTCTTCCAGTCAGTAGCTCTTCTTTCCTGTTCACTGGATGTCAGCCTCTATATGCCAGCTGTTGTATTGTACTACTGTACTTTTCAAGGTACTGTACTGTAAGATTTAAAATGTTTTCTTTATTTTTGTGTTTGTTTTTTATGTATTATTTGTGTGAAAAGTATTATAAACGTATTACAGTATGATACTATATAGCCAATTGTGTTAGTTGGGTACCTAGGCTAACTTTGTCGGACTTACGAACAAACTGGACTTTCAAATGCACACTCAGAATGGAACTCATTCATATGTAGGGAGCTTACTGTACTCTCCAGCCAGTGAGCAGGCAAAGCAGTCTCTCTTTACCAGTGACACTACTCATGGTGTTTCTAAAACTGTAAGAGCAATGGCTTTAGCTACTTGGTTCCATGAAGGCAGTAATAGGGCAAGCCAATACTCGGGCCATTGTGGTCAGACATCAGGGTAAGTGTGCCAACCTTGAATGATTCATGAACCAAATATTATACATCTGACACAAGACTTTTTGGCACCATAGCATGTTTACTACCTTCCTAAACATTTGCCCCCTTCAGCAAGCTATTTATTTTTTCTTTGAGGACGGTCAGAGGATGAAATGCTTACATTAGTAAACCAAAATGGAGCACAGGCTCATGCCTCACCAATAACTCTCTTAGTTCTTATAATATATACTTTAAGCTTCTTGGCATAGCATACAAGGCCAATCACAATCTAGCCTTGACTTACCATTTCAATCATATCTCCTTGCTGTATCAGAAATCCACACTCCTACACATACCATTTATTCCATCCATACTAAATATATCATCAGATAATAAACAACCCAGAATCTAAGTGTGTTTCAACATGAAATAGTTATTTCTCGTTCATGGTAGTGTCGGTTATCTATGACTCAGCTGAATGTAGCTGGGTTCAGCTGATTTTAGTTGGGTTGGGTGAACTAGTTTCAAGTCTGCACCATTTGTGTTTTCATTCTGTAACCTTGATACACAGAACAGCCACTATTTATTATTTTCTCATATACAGCAATGAAACACAAGAAGGGATACAGAAACGTATGATGCAACTAAAGCTGCTGCCCCTAACAGGCCCACTACCCCGTCCACACTCATGCCTTGGTCAAAGCAAATTATATGACCAAGCCCCAACTCAATGGGTCAAATAATGTACTCTAACCACATTACAGCATGGCAAAGATGGGAAAAGGAGTGGAGATTTTTGAAAAATAATAAAATCAAATCAACCCCCAAAATGCCATCTTCTTTCATGCTTGTGTTTCTTTTATCTTACTGACTAGAACACCTTTGAATCAATGGATTCTACTGTGAGATAGAGATACCCCTATTATTAAATTGTCAATCTGGGTTAAACACATGGTCTTCAGACATATACAAACCTCAGTTCAACATATCCCCTGCAGTTTACTAACTTGTGAAAATATTTATTTTTCTGAGCTACATTTATTCATCAATAACATGAGCATAATAATTGTACCTAATTCAGGATATTTTGAGGATTATACATATGTATTACTCAGGTTAGACTAATTGCTATAACAAAACAACAACAACAAAAACAGAAACAAAATTAATCTTTGTAGCTTTACAATATACAGATTTATTACATATTCACATAAAGTCCAAAATAGATGTTTCTGACTAGAAGTTTCTCAATCCAGTCTTCTTTCCTCTGTAATGTAGCCATTTTCATCACATCATAACCAAACTTCCTGTGAAAGAAGAGAACAAGAAGATGTAACACCATATATATATATATATATATATATATATATATTATATATCATATATATTATATATATATATATATATAAACACATAGACCCAGATAGATTCTGCTCATTCCACTTCTCAAAAGTAGTCACATGACTCCACTTAGATGCAAGGGGGCTGAAGGATATAATGCCTGGCTAAGAAGTTCTATGGAATAGAAATAAGATCATTTGTTGTTTAACCTCTCTGTCATAGGATGTAAAACATATTACTGGCAGATATTAATTTTTCCATGCATACTCTTCACTGAAGTTATCCAAGTATATCATGGAAGAAAGATTGCCCAAAAATGAATGAAATAAAAGTATTAGGAAGATTGTAGAATTAATTTATAGTTAAGTAAAGAGTTAACTTAGAGATTTTTGTTTGTTGACATGTCACTGGTTAGATCAGTGGTATTTGAAAGTATTCCAATTTTATTTTGTAATGCCATTCTATGTTCCCAAAATTGCTCTTAATTTTTAAATAAAATGGACTAAAATTGGTGCTCTGAGAAATTCATAACACATTTTCATTCCCTTCAGATCCATTTCACAAATATTAAGATGTAATTAGAAGCATGATGGTTTGCAGTTATAAAGCCAAGCCTGAAAATCATAAATTCCTGTTTTGAATGTATCTATATAGTAGCTACTTCCAATAATTAGAAGTTATTATTAATAATTATAAACCCTTGTTTGTTGTTCTCAGAAAAAAATATCATCAGAGTTGAGTCTCCTGCAAAGTTACAGCAAAATTTTCTCTCATTATGACTTCTTTAGGCACTTCTAACATGCTCCACGTCTCCTTACTCTTACTTGTCCAAATGCCTTGCCAAAATGTTCATCGGTGGGCAATCACGGGTCTTCACATTACTATTGCTATTTATTAACTGCTTTAGTAACTTCCCTCCATGTAACTTAGACATTGAGAAACAGGTGTCTAGCAACAATTGCTCTAGAGAATGAAAGCTTTGTGTGTTTTAAGCATAGGCCAACCAGCCATGATCCAAGAAGCTTTCCCTAACCAAACCCTCCCTGTAGTCATTGCTAATGTTAGGAGTTGATGTGTTATAATGAAATAAACTCTTAGCTAGGAAATCTGAATTCTATTACACATTCTGCTACTACTGGTTCTGTAGCCTGGTCAGCTCTATATCATGCAGGGCAATACAAAGTACAAAATATTACTGACAGAATACTGTTGCACATACAAATGAAGTACATTCAAAAAATGACCATTGACTGATTCACTTTGTTGTGCAGTGGAGGCAAGCACAACATTGTAAAGCAACCATACTCCAATAAAAATTAATTTTTAAAAAATGGCTATTGCGCTTACAGAGAATAATGAATAGAGAAAGATTGGACAAGCAGGATAAGGATCAGTAACTAGAAACAAGGGACTTTTCTGCAGCTTACATCCAAACAGGTACCAGTTTTATACTCATTACTGTGTATTTTTTGTTTTCTTATGGCCTACAGAATAACTTGTCAGAAACACACACATATTCACGTTAAGCTCTCTGAGTCAATGTGGAGCAAAAAAAACCTGTTTGGCTAGATTGGGCTCAGCATTATTAAATGGATTACAACATATAATCATAGTTTTCCTGTAGGAACACCTATGACTAAAGATGTGAAAACAGTGTTTCTCAGAGTAGGTATTTTCTTAGATGACTCAGACATGACTGTTTACAAAGAAATGTGTTTTACCCAGACATAGTGTGTTTAAAGAAGTAAACTGTACTCTCCAAACTGAACTCAAAATTCAGTGTTCAGAAGCTGAGCAATTTCTCTTATCTTCAACAAGATTCGAGCCCGACTTTACAGTTCATGAAGAGGTTGAGGTGACATGTGTGTTACTCAAAGGATACAGAATGGGCATTTTTTAGTTGGATGGAGGGTGTAGTATATTTTCCCTTTATACCTCTTGTATCACCCCAGTGTTCTGTCACCATTCAAAAGCCTAGTAAAGGGTCCAGAAGAAAAGATGGGATTAACATAAGCAAGAGAGGTTTCCTTGACACCTATTTTAAGAGGAGTCAACTCTAAAATGATATACTTCTCTTGGGTTTAACTCATAGACTTGGACCCTGGTCCAGGTAGAAGTTTGGCCATTTCTCAGTGGCTTTTCTGAAGGCAATGTAGCATTAAGCCTCTAATACTGTTGAAAAGTATCTTAAGCTTTTATTCACCTGAATTATTTTGTTGTTGCTGTTTACCCACTTATTCTCACATAAATGCCTTTGTACATTTTTAAAGTAATGAAACACCTTGTGGGACAGTGCTTGAAACACAAATTAGCTCATTAAAATTAGCTGCTTGATATCCATTTCCCAACCAGTATTTCATATGGATGTGTTTTTTTTTTTTTTCTGGAGTTGAGGACCCTGCTTCCTGTTCATTAGAAACTGATGTTCCCAGTGGAGATTTCACATACAAACACACAAACTATAGGAATTATTTCTATAAAAGTTAAACCTATTTATCCAGGATTTCTGAAACAGCCCAAGTCAGCTCACTGAGTTAGGTCTTGATTTGAAAATTGTTTTGTTATACTTGGAGAAGCCAAGGATACACTGCTTTTCAGTTGAAATATTTGTAGTCCAAAACAATTTTTAAACATGTTGCAATAATACAAAAGTTATTGAAATTAAGAATGTAGACATTTTTATTTTTATTCTGAAAAAAGTATATTGGCAGTGGCTAGATACTCATTTTTTTCTTCAAAAGTCTTTGAGAAAGGAAGCAAATAAATAGATTCGAAGTAAGAAACAAAATGTGTGAACTCTTCCCCCGTGTCCTTCTATTCCATTTTTTATACTTCTGACCCAACAATTTTTCTAGGGAACAAATCGACTTTGTCACTCTACTGATTAAAACTGAACCAGTGGCTATCCATCACCCAGCAAAAAGGTGTCTAAACACTCTAGCACAGTGTAAAAGGACCCCTGAGTTCTGCAACTTACCTTCTCTGCAGTTTCTACTCTCAGTTTTTCTAAATGATCAACAAATGTACAATAACCTGTAATTTCCTAATTGTGTTGTGCTGCTCTACACTTCATTGCCTGTAAACATGCTGAATAGTTTGGCTTGACAAACTTCTGTCCTTCTTTCTAGAGCTAGTTCAAGCACTATCCCTAAAATTAAGCCTTTTTAAAAGCACCAAAGTCTGTGCTACAATAGTTCTTCAGAAGCAGCACAAAAGAGTCTTCTTTCTACTGATTTGAAATTATTTATTAGAGGCTTCCTCTTCTATTTAGCTGCAGTCTCCTTGTGATAGATTTCAATATATTTATTGCTATATCCTGAGCCTTGTACAATTCAGTTTACCTGAATATATTATATATTACACACACACACACACACACACACACACACACACACACACACACACAAGCTGGAGACCTAGGAGACCCGATTATATCGTTCCAGTCCATGTCAGAAGGCTTAAGATGCAGAAGATCCAATTGAATAACCTACAGTCCAAGTCTGAAAGACTGAGAAACAGGAGAACCAATGGTGTAAGTTCCAGCCCAAGTCCAAGTATTGACAAAAGGTGGGAGAATAATGATGACTCAGCTGGAAGACATCAGGCAGAGAGAGCAAATACTTTCTTACCCAGGATTTTTGTTCTTTTCAGGCCTTCAACAGCTTAGATGAGGCCCACACTGAGGAGAACAATCTTCTTTCCTCAATCTACCAATTTATTATACATGTTAAACTGCATCCAGAAATACCCTTATAGACAAACCCAGAATAAATTTTACTCAAAATATCTGGGCTGTATGCCCTGGTCAAGATGACACTTAAAATTAACCTTCACAAGCATATGTGTATGTATACATATATGTATGTGTATATGTGTGTGCACATTCACATACACATATTTTATATATGTGCATATATGTTAAAAAAACTTTCACTCTAAAATTTTGCTCACAAATATTTACATGCATTTTTTGGAGAAGAAAAAAAACTGGAGAGGCAATTTTCAGAATTTTAGGCATTTAACTATATAGAAACAGAAAGTCAAGAATTTGTATCTGCAATAAATTATAGCTTCTGACTTTTGTGATTATATCTTTGATAATCACCTGTGTCAGTTATGGGAATATAAAAAAAGAAAAGATTCCTGACAGCATTCACCACCCACATCCTTCCCAAGCGCATTCTTACACTGCCATCTCTGGAGCTCAAAAATCTGTTGGTGGAATCATATTAATATGACTTTTATCCTTGTTTTGTTGAAAAACTAACATGACAACACATTACTGAGGAATATTTGACTCCTAGAAAATGGTTACATAGCATTTGCTGAAGATGTCTCTGTTTTAAACAACTAGGAACAGAGAAATTATTCCAAATAGACATTTTCTTTTGCTGTTTTTGGCACTTACTATTAAAATGTTTATTATGGACAAAAAATTTTAAGTAGAAAATATGCCATCACCCAGAATCAATAATTTTCAAGGTTTTACCTCATCTGGGTTTTTTATAAATGTATTTATTTATTTTCCTGAAACATTTTAAAGCAAGTCCCAAACACCATGGTACATTATGCTTACATTTTTCAGTATGTATCACTAAAAATATAAATTTTCTTATATAATTATTATGCTATTATTACATCTAACAAAATTAATTTTAATTTCTTGACATAGTACTTAGTCTAATCAAATTTCCTTGATTCTTTCATAAAATATTGTTACCCATTTGCTGGTTTGTGCAAATGAGGCTCCAAAAAGATCTTAACGATACATTTGGTTGTTTTGTATTTGAAGTGTCTCTTTTTTTTTGTTTTGGGAACTTTTTATTTTGATGTAGTTGAAAACTTGGATAGAATCTTAGAGAAAATTGCAAAATACTGCCAGGATAATCAATATATCCTTTACACAAATTTACAAATTACTGAGCAGATTTGGTGTTTTTTGATTTTATAATTCTTCTATTGTACTATCTACCAATCTATTGATCTAACTATTCATCTGTCCATCCATCTGTCTATGTAAATATCTATTGATCTACTTCTGAATCATTTGGAGTAAGTTGGAAATATTTCCCTTCTTTAAACCTAAATGTTTCCATGTATAATCCTTATAATTCTTAAAATCATTCTATTATATAACCACAGTAGTTATTGACCTCAAGAAATTTCACTTGGACACTATACTGTCATCAAATCCACAATCTTTACTTGATGTTTTTATTTATTGATTTTTAATGTCACTTTAATTTTTTCTAGTACATGATCCAACTTAATATCACACCACGTATTTAGTTGCCATGCCACTACACTTTTTCTATCTGTAACAACTCTTTACCTTTTCTTTGTGTATCTTGACATTGACTGTTCTGATGAATAGAGACTGGTTACTTTGTATAGTGGCTCTCAATCTCAGTTTGTCTGATGTTTTCTCATGATTAATTTTATTGACTGTATCAACATTCATTCCCACCAACTGTATACAAGGGTTTTCTTTTCTTTATATTAAAGACTTATTATCTTTATTTTTTTGATAATATGCATTTGTGGCAAAAATATCACATAAGAGATATTGAGTCCTCAATACATTATATCAGTAGGCACATAATATCAATTGTTTTATTGTTGATTATTTTAAATTGGATTATCTTGTTAACAGAGTATCCATTCACAGATTTACTATCACATTATTGCTTTTTCATATAGAATCAATGAACAATACCTGGTAAGACACTTAAGATGATGTAAATTTGAGCATATAATGATGTTTCTTGAACATCAAGCTTTCTTAGAAAGTCTATTGCAATCTAAAACAACCTCTCCTTCCCTTCTGCTTCTTTTCTTTCTTTTATTAAAGTATAGTTAATTCCCTTCTGCTTCTTTTGCTTGCCACTGACTTGCAGAAATTGAGTCAGTGGTTTGTAGAATACCCCATCTTCTGAAATTGGCAGCTTCTATCTTCTTTATTGTGATTTCTTTAGCCTTTGCACTTCCTAGACATAGAAGTTATTTCCACAGGCATGATTATATTTAGATCTAAAACTTTTGCAGAAGTGCATTTATATGTGGTAGTGTATACTTTATATTTTACAATATCAGGACATGCCTAGGACCTGGTTTTTCACTCATATTTTTTCCAGATTTATTGAGATATAATTTATGTACAATATTGTATAAGTTTAAGGTATACAACATAATGATTTTATGTATGTATACATTGCAAAATGATTAACAAAATAAGGTTAGTTTACACACCCACCACCTCACATAGTTACAACTCTTCTTTTACTTTATTTGCTGAGAATTAAAAAAAATCTACTCTCAGCATTCTGTAAATATGAAATACAGTATAGTTAACTGTATTGTAATGTAACCATGCTGTATATACATCCCCAGAATTTATTCATTTTATAACTGGAAGCTTATATCCTTTGACCACTTTCATCCATTTCCCATACTTCCCACCCTCTGTCCCCACAACAATCAAGATTTTTTTTTTGTTTCAGTGAGTTTGGTGTTTTTTTAGATTCCACATTAAGTAAGATCATTCAGTATTTGTCTTTCTCTTTGGACTTACTACACTTAGCATAATGCTCTCCAGGTTCATGTATGTTGTTACAAATGGCATGATTTTCTACTTTTTTATGGCTGAATTACTCATATAAAGAAAATTGTTTATATATATATATAGTATACGTACTATATATATAGTATATACATGTAAAGTATGTGTGTATGGATGATAAATAGATAAATAGATGTATACCTCATTTTATTTATTCATTCATCCATAGATAGACATTTAAGATGTTTGTAAATAACATTACAATGAATATAGGGGTATAGATATCTCTTTGAGGTAGTGATTTCATTTTCTTTGGATATATACTCAGAAGTAGAATTGCTATAGCATATAGTACTTCTATTTTTAAGTTTTAGAAGAATTTTTATACTGTTTTTCATAGTGCCACTAACAATTTACATTCCCACCAACAGTTTTCAAGGGTTTCCCATTCTCCATGTCCTTGATAAGACGTTATTTTACCTTTTTGGTAATAGTCATTCTAAAAGTTGTGAGATGATATCCCACTGTGGTTTTATTTTGCATTTCCCTGAAAATTAGTGAAGTTAACACCTTTTTGTGTACCTGTTGGCCATTTCAATATCTTTGGGGATATGTCTATACAGGTTCATTGCCCATTTTTTAATTGGATTGTTTGTACTTTTCCTATTGAGTTGTATGCTTCATTTTACATTTGGGGTATTAACCCCTTATCAGATATGTGATTTGAAACTATTTTCTCCCATTCCATAGATTGTCTTTTCATTTTGTTGATCATTTCTCTTGTTGTGCAGAAACGTTTTAGTTTGATATAGTTCCACTTGTATATGCTTGCTTTTGTTGCTTGTTCTGTTGGTGTCATTGTCATTAAGTCATTGCCAAGACCAAAGTCAAAGAGGTTTTCTCCTATGCTTTCTTCTTAAGAGTTTTTTTTTTTTTTTTTGGTTTGAGCTCTTACATGTTAGTCTTTAATTCATTTTGAGTTAAGTTTTGTGAGTGGTCTAATATAGGAGTCCAGTTTGACTCTTTTGCATATGAACATCCACTTTTCTCAGCATTGTTATTGAAGAGACTACCTTTTTTCTTGAGAATTCTTGATTCTTTTGTCAAATATTAATTGGCCCAATGTGTTTGGTTTATTTCTGAACTCTCAATTCTGTTCTATGGATCTTTGTATTTGTTTTTATGCCAATACCATACTGTTTAGATTACCACAGTTTTGTATGTGGTTTTAAATCAAGAAGTGTTATGCCTCCAAGTTTGTCCTTCTTTCTCAGGATTGCTTTGGCTATTCAGTCTTTTGTGCTTCAATGTGAATTTTAGTATTGATTTTTCTATTTCTGTAAAAATGACTTTGAAATTATGAAAGGGATTGCATTGAATCTATAGATGACTTTAGGTAGTATAATTTTTTTTATAATATTAATTCTTCCAATCCTTGAACACAAGATAGTTTTCCATTTATTTCTGTCTTCTTCAAATTCTTTCATCAATATCTTACAGTTTTCAGTGGACTGATCTTTCACCTCTTTGGTTAAATTTATTCCTAAATATTTTATCATTTTTGATGCTATTGTGAATGGAATAAATTTCTTTACTTCTTTTTCAGAAAATTTATTTTTAGTTTATAGATTTTTGTATATTGATCACATATCTTGCAACTTTAATAAAAGTATTGATTAGTTCCAACAATTTTTGTGGAGTTTTTAGGATTTTATATATATGATTGTCATTTTCAAACAGAGGCAATTTTACTTCTTCCTTTGTGATTCTGTTGCTTTTTTAAATTTTTTCTTGCCTGATTTCTCTGGCTAGGACTTCCAGCACTATGATGAATAACAATGATGAGAGTTGTCACTCTTTTCTTGTTCCTGATCTTAGAGAAAAAGGTTTAAACTTTTTACCTTTGAATATGACATTAGCTGTGGGCTTGTTGTATGGACTTTAATATGTTATGGTGCATTCCCTCAATAATCAGTTTGTTGAGAACTTTTATCATGAGTGGATGTTGAATTCTGTAAAATGATTTTTCCACATTTATTGAGATGATCATGTGATTTTTGTATTTTATTCTATTAATGTGATGTATCATATTTTTGATTTGCATATGTTGAACCATTCTTTCATCCCAGGATGAATCACACTTGATCAAGGTGTGTATTTCATTTAATATGCAATTGAATTTAGTTTTCTAATATCTTCTTGAGAACTTTTTCTCTATATTCATCAGTATTAGCCTGTACTTTTCTTTTCTTGTAGTGTACATATCGGGCTTTGTTATCAGGGTAAGTCTGGCCTCATAATATAAGTTTGGGAGTGATGCCTCCTCTTCAGTTTTGGAAGTATTTGAGAAAGATGATATTAATTCTTCTTTAGATATTTGTTAAAATTCACCAGTAAGTAAAGCCATCTAGTCCTGGACTTTTGTTTGTTGAGAATTCTTCTTTTTTTTAATTACTTATTCAATCACCTTACTTGCTACTGTGATAAGAAAGCACTTTTTGTACTGTAATTCAGTCAAGATTTTCTCTATTTAATGATAAGATTTATATAGATGCTTAGCATTGATTGAAGAAGGTGTAAGTAGATCTCTTTTATGATTAAGTCATCTGAAAGAAAGGAGTTAAAATAGAAAAGTCACTACTTTCAACAATCTAGGATAATGCTGTCAATATAATTTTTATCAATAATAGAAATGCTCTGTAGCACTGTTGTCCAACATTTTAGTCACTAGCCATATTAAGCAACTGAAATATAGCTAATGTGACTATGGAAGTAAAGTTTTGTTTATTTATTTTTAATTAATTTCAATAGACACATATTGGATAATGCACATAAAACCCTGGATATTAGTTGCCTAAAATTTTGTGGTGATTTATAGAATTTTGTTTGTCAAGTGATATTTTATATAAAATAATTTTGCATTGGAAAGTGGGACTCTTGAAATTTAGCTACAATGGACCCCTATATATAGAATGTTTTATTTTTATAAAGAATTAAATGGTGTTATCTGTCTTTTGAATTAATCACTAAAGATTTTGATTATTTCAGTTTTGTCATTAAAGAATGTGATGTAGATCTACTTAGAGGATGTTGTGTTAATTCTGATGCCATTTTTCTTTTATAAGTCACTTCTTTCTAGTATTCTCCCATTCCACCATTGTATGCATTCCCCTCTCCAATGTTGTTCAGAATTAACACCAATATAGTTTGCATTTCTCTCAGGTTATAGCCATTTTTCAAATGTATGATGAGGATGTGGCAAACAAAACAGCAGCTTTCATTGTTCTGCATTCATTATACAAGAAATAGTAAAATAAGTTGCTGAATGTCTTTCCTGAATTAATTTTAAAATTTACTTAAGTCTTCAAGTGAGATCATATTTAAAAAGGTAAAATGATTCACTTCAAATCATGCACCAAAAGTCATCAAGGCCAGAAAACATACTGCGCCTGCAAATTTCAAATCTATTGCTCCTTTTCTACTGTATCAAAATGATGAACATTTGGGCTTCCCTGGTGGCGCAGTGGTTGGGAGTCCACCTGCTGATGCGGTTGATGCAGGTTCGTGCCCCGGTCTGGGAGGATCCCACGTGCCGCAGAGCGGCACGGCAGTGAGAGGCTCGCGTACCGCAAAAAAAAAAAAAAAAAAAAGATGAACTTTTAATCATTTAACTATACTTGACTTGAGAAAAAGAAAAACATAGAAAAAAAACTAGGTTTCTGCTTCTTTTTAATTATCATGATTTTTTTCAGATATTCTTGGATGGAAACGTTCTAGGTTCATAACGTTCAATACAATTTTTTGTGATTCTGTTATCCTTATGTAACAGTTGTTCCTTGGTACCCAGTTTGAAAACCCACACACAACTAAGAAGACCATAGGTACTCATCAATTTAAGAACTGTAAGAAATTATTTCTTAACCTCAACCCACACTAAAATTTTAGTTCCCCCATTCCACTCTGTTTCTTAGCAGAAAACATATTTAGCGAGCTCTCACCCAAAGGGGACTTATTTCTAGCCTCTTCTGGGATTCTTATTTCAGCATCTAAGCTAGATGGGAAGTAGGCTCATTCTCCTACTTCCTGATGTTGTCATATTTTTCTCACAATGAGTATGTAGATATAGTCATGAATTTGGGGCACTCTCATTACCCATATCATGAAGAGGATACCAAGTAAAGCAGACAAGTAAATGCTGCAAATAGTTAACATTTGCTTTTTTCTCTTTTGGTTTCCCCTTTGTTTCTTTTGTGTCCTTGGTGCCCATTGCCATGATATTGCTCCCAGACTTCTTGAATTCTGGGGGCTCACAATAAATATGATCTTCTGAGTAATCCAATTTTCCCATTTCCTTCTACCTATGCTGTCATTGCCACAGGCTACTCTTTCATTTGCTAGACAAAACAGTTGAAAGATTCAACCAGTTCAAAGCAAAATAATAAGTCATAGAAATCTTGTAACATTGATAATATTTCCTGTACATTTTATGTTAATGTCCCAGTGGCTAATGCAATGGGAAATTCAATGTGTTTCCTGGAACATATAGCTATCAATCTTCAATTAAGAAAGCTACCTCAAAGTTTCCTACTTGATTGAATCATTTTAAAAAATCTTCTGGATGAGATCCATGGATAAAAGTTCTGACATATCACCAGAACATTATCATAGCATTCATGTTTCATTACCTCTCCTTCTATATATTAGACAACTTCTAAATAGTTATGATTGGAATCATATTGTTCACTCCTGTGGAAGGGCAAGAAACTATAAATATTGACAAGTAAGATTTTGGCTTTGAGAACTGGTCTAGTGATAAAACACACACATGTACACACACAATAAAAACAAAGCATCATAAAATTGTCATTACTCTCTTCTTCATCCCAAAATGTATAGCCAATCCACCAAAAATTTTGGGAACTATTTAAATTGCTCAACTCATTTCTCATCTATTTTATTAAGCCACTTTAGTTTAAATCGCTGTTATCTCTTGTCTCCATTTTTTTAATAGTTTCCTGCTGAGCTTCTTGCTTCACTTTTATCCCCTTTCTTCAACCCTGGTGTTATTTACTATAATGTAGATATAAAGAGTGATCCAAATCCTCAATGACTTCTCATTTCTCTCAGAATAAGAACCAAAGTTTATTTATATCAGGACCTATAAGACCCTAAATGATCTGACACTCAGCTCACTCTCTGGTCTCATTTTTTTTTCTCTTTCTTATTCTGTAAGGTTAATAATGTTAACTGTACCTTACAAAATCTTCTCAAGTGTATGTTTTTTCCTCTTTCCTGGGCAAACATACATAAAATAAATTATTAGTGAAATGGAGTCCAGCTTTCATCACTTTAGTTGATCTTAGAGCTATAACTGTTACATGCCATTTCTCTCTTTACTACTCCCTGTTCTATACCCCCCTCAACTTCATCAAGTATCTCTGATGTTCTAGGGGGATTACTTGGTGAAGTAACATAAGCCCTTATATTTGAGGGGTCTGAGCTGCTGGTCACAATGCTTTTCTCTGTCTGTGTTTGTTGAACCTATAATTTATTCTCAAAACTTGTCATGGAAGGAACAAGAAATCCTCCAGTAAATTAGCCTGAGCATCAAACATAATTTCTCTACCACCTACCCCACCCTGATGATCAGGATCAATTGTGCCTGCTAGGATGGTGACTCCTCTCCTTGCCTGCTGGCTTCTTGGCAGCCAAAGCATAACATTTAAAGGGACTCCTTCTGTGGCACAGGTGGAATAGCCCCCTTATGAAAAGCAGGATCTCTATATGTGCAGAGAATACAGCGGCAGGGACAATAAACATAAGTTCCCCAAGTGGATCACTGAAAAGATGGTAAGTAGGACACTCATATTTCCACAGTTTTTTTTCCAGATCCCAAATATGTTATGTTAAGGAAATAAAATTACATAGTGGTCATTGATTTTAGGGTGCATACTAAGTCCTGGAGAATGGCATTCCATCAAAAAGCTGGCACTCTAGCTGCAGACTCAAACGATCATTTCATCACTTTTTGAGGCCAGAAGCCTCTGAATGGTGTGGTATGTGATAGATTATATCATCGTTTGCAGACTATCCCACCTCCTTTGCTATAAATTGATTAGGCTAGACATAGGGATGCATCATCTTCACTGTTTTTAAAGGAAGTATTTTTTTTTTCCCCAGAGATGGGGAGTATTTTCAGTAGGCAGCTTTAAACTGTAAGTCCCTTTAAGGACAACCTCAGTTACAGAAAGCTTCATCCTCAAGGTCCTGCAATCCCAAAGAGAGTACACATCTAGGTCCTGATTTAGGCTGAGGAATAAAGGCTCAGTCACTTCTGCTCATAGTAGGACCACCCTTACTGTATCATTTTATCTCCAGAATTACACATAGGGTTGGACAAGGTTGTCACAGTTAGTTTTCTTTCTCTACCTATTTCTGCTTCCTTCCCCTCTATACACAACTTTGATCTAAAGGGTAATCCTTAGTAAACAACCTACACATCAATGCCTTAGATTCTGCTACCTAAAGAACCCAACCTATGATAGTTCATGACAGGAGTAGCACCCCTAATTTATTGTTTTAGTTTTATAATTTTAGATTTACAGAAGAGTTGCAAACATAGTACAGAATTTCTCATACATTATTCACCCAGTTTCCCCTAATGTAAACATAATTATGGCTCAATTATCAAATCTAAGAAATTAGCATTGTCATAATACTATTAATTAGATACAGACTTTAGTCAGATTTCCCCAGTTTTTTCATTGATGTCCTTTTCCAGTTACAAGTAATTGAGCACACCACATTGCATTTAGTTTCATGTCTCACTAGTCTTTATTCTTTGAGTTTTATCATTTTTTTTTCTTGTCTTTCAAGACCTTAATATTTTGAAGAGTACTAGAAGGGCCAATGATTCATTCTTATGGGAATAGATGTATAGTTGTATGTGAGTTTTCTTTTCATGCACATAGGACCAGAACCAGTATGATTATTTGAGGCTTACATGTTTGATCCACTGGATAAGATTATACATAATATATCACATCAGCATAGGGAGTCCACTTTACACAAAAAGAGGTATTGGAGTGTCCTATAACCATAGTATTCATTGGCCGTATCACATTCTCCACAGCACAGAAAGTTAAATCAGCAGTTTGGAGGTGATACTTTATACAACTATTTTGCCATCCTGCAGAATGTAGTATATACCTTGAATCAAAGACTTGTGTAGTAGGCTGAACAATGTCCCTCAAAGATATCAGAACTTGGTACTTAGAGTCAATAAATGTTACTTTATTTGTAAGAAATATCTTTGCCAATATGATTTAATAAAGGATTGTGCAATCAAGGAATTATCTTGAATTATCCAGGTAGGCCCTAAATGCCATCATATGTGTCTTTATAAGATGGAGATTAGACACACACACAGAGGAGAAAACAACAAGGAGACAGAGTAGAGAGAGATTTGACGATGTTGGCCTTGGAGAATACATTGATGCACCCACAAGCCAAGGAATGCCTATAACCACCAGAATCTGGAAGAGACAAAGAATAGATTCTTCTATAAAACTTTCAGGGGGAGCACAGCCCTGCTTAAACCTTGATTTCAGCCTAATGAAGTTAATTTTAGACTTCTGGCCTCTGGAACTGTCAAAGAATAAATGCGTGCAGTTTTAAGCCACTAACATGTTGGTGATTTATTACAGCAGCCACGGGAAACTACTACAATTTGTATATGATGCTACGTCTCCAAATGGATCCAAGAACCAAGGTTGGAAGCAGTAGCTCACTTACTGTCAACACAATGACCTACTTGAGTAATTTATCTTCCTGTCCTTGAAGCTCTGCACTGTGCAGGATTAGAAGTTCTGGTTCCAAAATGTGAAACATTTCTGCCATAGAAAAAAAACCAAAATTCCCATTGAATTAGAAGATATGGCTATGTGTACTTCTGTACTTCATCTTGACAGGAGATCATAAGAAGGGTGTAGGGCTGTGTTACACAACAGAGAAAGGAAGGAGTATGGTTTGCACCCAGGTGTTCCACTCAAGCCCTTTGGTACTTCCTTGATCTGTTGTGATGGTAAATGGGCAAGTGCAGCAAACCCAGTATGGGAAAGGTATGATGACCAGAGGGCATATCTCAGGAATAATGACCTAGGCCACTCTACCAGGTAGGCCAGGCCACCAAAAACAGAAAGGTGAATCTAAAATGGTTAGGGGAGGAGGAACACAATAAGCTTTGACTGGGACCCTGAGACCAGCTGCAGTAGAAGTGGTTATAGTTTTCCTACTTTTTTTTTAAAGACTTTCCTAGGAAGTGATGCCCACATAAACTCTGGAGAGGTTGTAACTTGAAAATATATGAAGAAATGGGTCCAAGTAGAGCAAAGGTGGACTGTTATATGCATATGGTGATATGCCATCCAGATACCCCTTTAGGAAGGAATGGACTTCAGATTCAGGGAGCACTGCCAGCCAATATCTTTTACCTGGCACAAACTTTAGGAATTGCCTCAGATGCAGAAAACCATGTTGTTTGAAGACATGCCTTTCCTAGGCTGGTCCACACTGAATGACTTTGTGGTATGAAGGTGCAACAGTTTCAACCTAACTTGTGATCATCTCATGATCCAGTTTAGGTCACTATCTCCATGGACCATCAGCCAAAGCTCTGGTACAGATTTACATTGCAGCTTTACTTCTCTTTCTGCCAAGTATTGCTTTTTACTCCTTTTTCCACAAGTGTTGATTTCAAGAGTACCACCTATTGAAAACTTTATACCCTAACTTCCATCTCAGGACCTGCTTCAAAGAGAACTCAACCTGAAAGAGCATATTAGCACTGCCTTCCAGAGTTTTGGCTAGGAGTTTAAATCCTGGATGAAGGGAGAGTTCAACCATACTAAAAAATTTCCCCTATATATTCCTTGTTTTCTCTCTGTTTCCCACCTCAACTGCCTAAAATACAAGATCCATGAGGGCAAGGGTCAGTGCTGCCTGCCAGCATGGTACCTGTATATTGTAGATACTCAGTAAATATTAAGTGAATTTTGTACATGTCACTTCAATAAATCTCTGGAGATGTGGATTCTAGTCATTAATGTGGCATTTTAAGAAGTTTAATGAAAAAAAAGAAAGATCTAATAAGCCATAGTAGATTCTTTATTGAGATAACTTGTGTTTGGTTCACTGTATTTTTTTCTCTCTGTCACCCTTGTATTATAGTTGCAATTTAGCTGCTTGTGTGCACAAGGAAGTTCAGAAGTGGGAGGATATTGTTCAGACCAAGATCATGTTATTTTAGAATTAGATGTGGTTCACAAGACTAAAATCTTCTTTGTTTGACACTCAGGCCCTAGTCTAACTAGTTCTATCATTTTTAAACAGAATGTTTCCCTAATCTACTTATTTCCCAGTCTTCATAGCACAATAATCTGTGTGGGTTGAAACAAAATTATTTTCGCTCATTTTACAACATTAGTGTATTTCTTTTTAGAAGAAATGTAAGGGGACATACTTAAACATTTTTTGCGACCACAAAGCAGATGTAACCTAGATGACACTACCTACAGAGGAATGATAATTAAATCACAGAGTAATAAATATCTGATGGATTTTTATTTTGAAAGGATAAAAGCATTTTCATGAACATTCAAGCTTTGCACTTTTGAAGTTTCAAAGTATTTATATGTCCAGTGACTCATACACTTACATCTAGTTAGAGACAGATGTGTCCTTTTTTTTTAACACCTTTATTTAGTATAATTGCTTTACAATGTTGTGTTAGCTTCTGCTGTATAACAAAGGGAATCAGCTATACGTATACATATATCCTCATATCCCCTCCCTCTTATGTCTCCCTCCTAGCCTCCCTAACCCTCCCCTCTAGGTGGTCACAAAGCACCTAGCTAATCTCCCTGTGCTATGCGGCTGCTTCCCACTAGCTATCTATTTTACATTTGGTAGTGTATATATGTCAATACCACTCTCTTCGTCCCAGCGTACCCTTCCCCCTCTCCGTGTCCTCAAGCCCTTTCTCTACTTCTGTGTCTTTAGTCCTGCCTTGACCCTAGGTTCTTCAGAACCTTTTTTTTTTCTTTTTAGATTCCATATATATGTGTGAGCATACGGTATTTGTTTATCTCTTTCTGACTTACTTCACTCTGTATGACAGACTCTAGGTCCATCCACCTCACTACAAATAACTGAATTTAATTTCTTTTTATGGCTGAGTAATTTTGCATTGTATATATGTGCCACATCTTCTTTATCCATTCATCTGTTGATGGACACTTAGGTTGCTTCCATGTGCTGGCTACTGTAAATAGAGCTGCAATGAACATTTTGGTACATGACTCTTTTTGAATTATGGTTTTCTCAGGGTATATGCCCAGGAGTGAGATTGCTGGGTTGTATGATAGTTCTAATTTTAGTTTTTAAGGAACTTCTGTACTTTTTTGCATAGTGGCTGTATCAATTTACATTCCCACCAACAGGGCAAGAGGGTTCCCTTTACTCCATGCCTTCTCCAACATTAATTGTTTGTGGATATTTTGATGATGGCCAATCTGACTGGTGTGAGGTGATACCTGATTTTAGTTTTGATTTGCATTTCTCTAATGATTAGTGATGTTGAGCAACCTGTCATGTGTTTGTTGGCAATCTGTATATCTACCTTGGAAAAATGTCTATTTAAGTCCTCTGCTCAATTTTGGATTTTTTTTTTTTTTTTTTTTTTTTGATATTGAGCTGCTTGTATATTTTGGAGATTAATCATATGTCAGTTGTTTCATATGCAAATATTTTCTCCCATTCTGAGGGTTGATTTTCTTCTTGTTTATAGTTTCCTTTGCTGGGCAAAATCTTTTAAGTTTCATTAGGTGACAATTCTTCACTTTTATTTATTCTCATTAATCTAGAAGGTGGGTCAAAAACTATCTTGCTGGGATTTATGTCATAGTGTGTTCTGCGTATGCTTTCCTCTAAGAGTTTTATAGTGTCTGGCCTTACATTTAGGTCTTTAATCCATTTTGAGTTTATTTTTGTGTACAGTGTTAGGAAGTGTTCTAATTTCATTCTTTCACGTGTAGTGATCAGTTTTCCCAGCACCACTTTATTGAAGAGGCTGTCTTTTCTCCATTGTATATTATTGCCACCTTTATCAAAGATAAGGTGACCATATGTGCATGGGTTTATCTCTGGGCTTTCTATCCTGTTCTCTGAATCTACATTTCTGTTTTTGTACCAGTGCCATACTATCTTGATTACAGTAGCTTGTAGTATAGTCTGAAGTCAGGGAGTCTGATTCCTCCAGCTCCATTTTTCATTCTCAAGATTGCTTTTGCTATTCGGGGTCCTTTGTGTTTCCATACAAACTATGAATTTTTTTTTTTTAGCTCTGGAACAAAATTGTTTGTTTTGTTTTAGTTCAGTGAATAATGACATTGGTAGTTTGATAAAGTTTGCATTGAACCTGTAGATTGCTTTGGGTAGTATAGTCATTTTTACAATGTTGATTCTTCCAATCCAAGAACATGGTATATCTCTCCATCTGCTGGTATTGTCTTTAATTTCTTTCATCAGTGTCTTATAGTTTACTGCATACAGATCTTTTGTCTCCTTAGGTAGGTTTATTCCTAGGTATTATATTCTTTTTGTTGCAATGGTAAATAGGAGTGTTTCCTTAATTTCTCTTTCAGATTTTTCATTATTAGTGTATAGGAATGCAAGAGATTTCTGTGCATTAATTTTGTATCATGCTATTTTACCAAATTAATTGATAAGCTCTAGTAGTTTTCTGGGAGCATCTTTAGGATTCTCTAGGTATAGTATCATGTCACCTGCACAGTGACAGTTTTACTTCTTCTTTTCCAATTTGCATTCCTTTTTTTTTCTTTTTCTTCTCTGATTGCTGTGGCTACAACTTCCAAAACTATGTTGAATAATAGTGGTGAGAGTGGACATCCTTGTCTTATTCCTGATCTTAGTGGAAATGGTTTCAGCTTTTCACCATTGAGAACGATGTTGGCTGTGGGTTTATCATGTATGACGTTTATTATGTTGAGGTAATTTCCTTCTATGCATATTTTCTGGAGGATTTTTTTTTTTTAAACATCTTTATTGGGGTATAATTGCTTTACAATGGTGTGTTAGTTTCTGCTTTACAACACAGTGAATCAGCTATACATATACATATGTTCCCATATGTCTTCCCTCTTGCGTCTCCCTCCCTCCCACTCTCCCCATCCCACCCTTCCAGGCTGTCACAAAGCACCGAGCTAATATCCCTGTGCCTTGCAGCTGCTTCCCCCCAGCTATCTACCTTACTACGTTTGTTAGTGTGTATATGTCCATGACTCTCTCTCGCCCTGTCAAAACTCACCCTTCCCCCTCCCCATATCCTTAAGTCCGTTCTCCAGTAGGTCTGCGTCTTTATTCCTATCTTACCCCTAGGTTCTTCATGACATTTTTTTCCCTTAAATTCCATATATATGTGTTAGCATACGGTATTTGTCTTTTTCTTTCTGACTTACTTCACTCTGTATGACAGATTCTAGGTCTATCCATCTCATTACAAATAGCTCAATTTCATTTCTTTTTAAGGCTGAGTAATATTCCATTGTGTATATGTGCCACATCTTCTTTATCCATTCATCCGATGATGGGCGCTTAGGTTGTTTCCATGTCCTGGCTATTGTAAATAGAGCTGCAATGAACATTTTGGTACATGACTCTCTTTGAATTTTGGTTTTCTCAGGGTATATGCCAAGTAGTGGGATTGCTGGGTCATATGGTAATTCTATTTGTAGTTTTTTAAGGAACCTCCATACTGTTCTCCACAGTGGCTGAACCAATTCACATTCCCACCAGCAGTGCAAGAGTGTCCCCTTTTCTCCACACCCTCTCCAGCATTTATTGTTTCTTGATTTTTTGATGATGGCCATTCTGACTGGTGTGAGATGATATCTCATTGTAGTTTTGATTTGCATTTCTCTAATGATTAATGATGTTGAGCATTCTTTCATGTGTTTGTTGGCATTCTGTATATCTTCTTTGGAGAAATGTCTATTTAGGTCTTCTGCCCATTTTTGGATGGGGTTGTTTGTTTTTTTGTTATTGAGCTGCATGAGCTGCTTGTAAATTTTGGAGATTAATCCTTTGTCAGTTGCTTCATTTGCAAATGTTTTCTCCCATTCTGAGGGTTGTCTTTTGGTCTTGGTTATGGTTTCCTTTGCTGTGCAAAAGCTTTGAAGTTTCATTAGGTCTCATTTGTTTATTTTTGTTTTTATTTCCATTACTCTAGGAGGTGGGTCAGAAAGGATCTTGCTGTGATTTATGTCATAGAGTGTTCTTCCTATGTTTTCTTCTAAGAGTTTGATAGTTTCTGGCCTTACATTTAGGTCTTTAATCCATTTTGAGCTTATTTTTGTGTATGGTGTTAGGGAGTGATCTAATCTCATACTTTTACATGTACCTGTCCAGTTTTCCCAGCACCATTTATTGAAGAGGCTGTCCTTTCTCCACTGTACATTCCTGCCTCCTTTATCAAAGATAAGGTGTCCATATGTGCGTGGGTTTATCTCTGGGCTTTCTATCCTGTTCCACTGATCTATCTTTCTGTTTTTGTGCCAGTACCATACTGTCTTGATTACTGTTGCTTTGTAATATAGTCTGAAGTCAGGGAGCCTTATTCCTCCAGCTCCTTTTTTCGTTCTAAAGATTGCTTTGGCTATTCGGTGTCTTTTGTGTTTCCATACAAATTGTGAAATTTTTTGTTCTAGTTCTGTGAAAAATGCCAGTGGTAGTTTGATAGGGATTGCATTGAATCTGTAGATTGCTTTGGGTAGTAGAGTCATTTTCACAATGTTGATTCTTCCCATCCAAGAACATGGTATATCTCTCCATCTATTTGTATCATCTTTAATTTCTTTCATCAGTGTCTTATAATTTTCTGCATACAGGTCTTTCGTATCCTTAGGTAGGTTTATTCCTAGATATTTTATTCTTTTTGTTGCAATGGTAAATGGGAGTGTTTTCTTGATTTCACTTTCAGATTTTTCATCATTAGTATATAGGAATGCCAGAGATTTCTGTGCATTAATTTTGTATCCTGCTACTTTACCAAATTCATTGATTAGCTCTAGTAGTTTTCTGGTAGTATCTTTAGGATTCTCTATGTATAGTATCATGTCATCTGCAAACAGTGACAACTTTACTTCTTCTTTTCCGATTTGGATTACTTTTATTTCCTTTTCTTCTCTGATTGCTGTGGCTACAACTTCCAAAACTATGTTGAATAACAGTGGTGAGAGTGGACATCCTTGTCTTGTTCCTGATCTTAGTGGAAATGGTTTCAGCTTTTCACCATTGAGAACGATGTTGGCTGTGGGTTTATCATGTATGACGTTTATTATGTTGAGGTAATTTCCTTCTATGCATATTTTCTGGAGGATTTTTATCATAAATCGGTGTTGAATTTTGTCAGAAGCATTTTTTGCATCTATTTAGTTGATCTCATGGCTTTTATTCTTTATTTGTGAATGTGGTGTATCACATTGATTGATTTGCGTATATTGAAGAATCCTTTCTTGCCTGGCATAAACCCCACATGATCATGGTGTATGATCCTTTTAATGTGTTGTTAGATTCTGTTTCCTAGTATATTGTTGAGGTTTTTTGCATCTATGTTCATCAGTGATACTAGCCTGTAAGTTTCGATTTTTGTGACTTCTTTGTGTGGTTTTGGTGTCAGGGTTTTGGTGGCCTCATAGAACAAGCTTGGGAGTGTTCCTCCCTCTGCTATATTTTGGAAGAGTTTGAGAAGGACAGATGTTACCTCTTCTCTAAATGTTTGATAGAATTCACCTGTGAATCCATCTGGACCTGGGCTTTTGTTTGTTGGAAGATTTTTAATCACAGTCTCAATTTGAGTGCTGTGATTGGTCTGTTTATATATCCTATTTCTTCTTGCTTCAGTCTCGGAAGGTTGTGCTTTTCTAAGAATTTGTCCATTTCTTCCAGGTTGTTCATTTTATTGGCATATATTTGTTTGTAGTAATAACTCATGATCCGTTGTATTTCTTCAGTGTCAGTTGTTACTTCTCCTTTTTCATTTCTAATTCTGTTGATTTGCATCTTTCCGCTTTTTTTCTTGATGACGCTGGCTAATGGTTTATCAATGTTGTTTATCTTCTCAAAGAACCAGCTTTTAGTTTTACTGATCTTTGCTATTGTTTCCTTCATTTCTTTTTCACTTATTTCTGATCTAATCTTTATGATTTCTTTCCTTCTGGTAACTTTGGGGTTTTTTGTTCTTCTTTCTCTAACTGTTATTTCATAAGGTTAGGTTGTTTATTTGAGATTGTTCTTGTTTCTTGAGGTAAGATTGTATTGCTATAAACTCTCTTAGAACTGCTTTTGCTGAATCCCATAGGTTTTGGGTCATCATGCTTTCGTCATTTGTTTCTAGGTATTTTTTGACTTCCTTTTTGATTTCTTCAGTGATCTCTTGGTTATTTAGTAGTGTATTGTTTAGCCTCCATGTGTTTGAGGTTTTTTTTACAGTTTTTTTCCTGTAACTCATATCTAACCTCATAGTGTTGTGGTCGGAAAAGATACTTGATATGATTTCAATTTTCTTAAATTTACCAAGGCTTGATTTGTGACCCAAGATATGATCTATCTTGGAGAATGTTCCACGAGCACCTGAGAAGATAGTGTGTTCTCTTGTTTTTGGATGGAATGTCCTATAAATAACAATTAAGTCCATCTTGTTTAATGTGTCATTTAAAGCTTGTGCTTCCTTATTTATTTTCCTTTTGAATGATCTGGTCATTGGTGAAATTGGGGTGTTAAAGTTCCCTACTATGATTGTGTTACTGTCGATTTCCCCTTTTACGGTGGTTAGCATTTGCCTTATGTATTGACGTGCTCCTATGTTCAGTGCATAAATATTTACAATTGTTATATCTTCTTTTGGATTGATCCCTTGATCATTATGTAGTGTCCTTCTTTTCTCTTGTAAAACTCTTTATTTTAAAGTATAATTTGTCTGATATGAGAATTGCTACTCCAACTTTCTTTTGATTTCCATTTGCATGGAATAGCTTTTTCCATCCCCTCACTTTCAGTCTGTATATGTCCCTATATCTGAAGTGGGTCTCTTGTAGACAACATCTATATGGGTCTTGTTTGTGTATCCATTCAGCCAGTCTATGTCTTTTTCTTGGAGAATTTAATCCATTTACATTTAAGGTAATTATCACTATGTATGCTCCTATTACCATTTTCTTAATTGTTTTGAGTTTGTTATTGTAAGTCTTTTCCTTCACTTGTGTTTCCTTACTAGAGAAGTTCCTTTAGCATTTTATTTTAAGCTTGTTTGGTGGTGCTGAATTCTCTTAGCTTATGCTTCTCTGTAAGGTTTTAATTTCTCCATCAAGTCTGAATGAGATCCTTACTGGGTAGAACAATCTATGTTGTAGATTTTTCCCTTTCATCCCTTTAAATATGTCCTGCCACTCCCTTCTGGCTTGCAGAGTTTCTGCTGAAAGATCAGCTGTTAATCTTATGGGGATTCCCTTGTAGTTTATTTGTTGCTTTTCCTTTGCTGCTTTTAATATTTTTTCTTTGTTTCTAATTTTTAATAGTTTGATTAATATGTGTCAGCATTTTTCTCCTTGGATATTTCTTGTATGGGTCTCTCTGCACTTCCTGGAATTGATTGACTATTGCCTTTCCCATTTTTTGGAAGTTTTCAACTCTAGTCTCTTCAAATATATTGCTCGTTCATTTCTTTTCCTCTTCTTCTTCTGGGACCCCTATAAATCTAACGTTGGTGTGTTTAATGTAGTCCCAGAGGTCTCTGAGAATGTTATCAATTCTTTTCATTGTTTTTTTCTTTATTCTGCTCTGCAGTAGTTATTTCCACTATTTTATCTTCCAGGTCCCTTATCCGTTCTTCTGACTCATTCTGCTATTGATTCCTTCTAGAGACGTTTTGATTTCATTTATTCTGTTGTTCATCATTGTTTGTTTGCTCTTTAGTTCTTCTAGGTCCTTGTTAAATGCTTCTGTATTTTCTCTGTTCTATTTCCAAGATGTTGGATCATCTTTACTATCATTACTCTGAATTGTTTTCAGATAGACTGCCTATTTCCTCTTTGTTTGGTCTGGTGGGTTTTTACCTTGCTCCTTTGTCTGCTGTACATTTCTTGGTCTTCTCATATTGCTTAACTTACTGTGTTTGGGGTCTCCTTTTCAGAGGCTGCAGGTTCATAGTTCTCTTTTTTTAAAATTATTTTTCTGCCCTCAGTGGGTTTGTAGGCTTCCTGGTGGAGGGGACTGGTGTCTCTGTTGTAGTGGCCGAGGTTGGATCTTTTCTTTCTGCTGGGCAAGATCGCATCTGGTGGTGTGTTTTGGGGTGTCTGTGAACTTATTATGATTTTAGGCAACCTCTCTTCTAATGGGTGGGGTTGTGTTCTTGTCTATCTAGTTGTTTGGCCTGGGGTGTCCAGCACTGGAGCTTGCTGGTCATTGAGTGGAGCTGGGTCTTAACATTGAGATTGAGATCTCTGGGAGAGCTCTTGACAATTGATATTACCAGGGGCCAGGAGGTCTCTGGTGGACCGGTGTCCTGAACTCAGTTCTCCCACCTCAGAGGCTCAGGCTTGACACCTAGCCAGAGCGCCAAGACCCTGTCAGCCATACTGCTCAGAAGAAAATGGAGAAAAAAAAAAAAAAAGAAAAGAAAGAAAATAATGTAAAATAAAATAAAGTTATTAAAATAGAAAATTTTAAAAATATTATGAAAAAAGAGTAATTAAAAAAAAAGAAGAGAACAACAAAACTAATAAACAAATCCACCAATGATAACAAGTGTTAAAAACTATACAAAAAAACCTCCAGACATACAGAACCCTAGGGCAAATGGTGAAAGCAAACCTACACAGACAAAATCACACAAAGAAGCATACACATTCATAAACAGAGATAAAGCAAAAATATATATATATATATGTATATATATACACATATACATATATATGTCTGTATATATACACACACACATATATATATAAAAAGAAGAGAGAAACCAAATCAATAAACAAATCTACCAATGACAATAAGCTCTAAATACTAAGCTAAGATAAATGTAAAACTAGAAACTAATTAGACACAGAAAACAAACCCCAAGTCTACAGTTGCTCCCAAAGTCCACAACCTCAGTTTTGGATGATTTGTTGTCTATTCAGGTATTCCACAGATGCAGGTTACAACAAGTTGATTGTGGAGATTTAACTCACTGCTCCTGGGGCTTCATGAATAATTTCCCTTTCTCTTCTTTGTTCACACAGCTCCTGGGGTTCGGCTTTGGATTTGGCCCTGCCTCTGCATATAGGTCACCTTCTGGGGTCTGTTCTTCACCCAGACAAGAGGGGGTTAAAGGAGTGGCTGATTCGGGTGCTCTGGCTCACTCAGGGCAGGGAGAGGAAGGAGCGGCAGCAGAGGCCAGCATGACGTTGCAACAGCCTGGCGATGTCATGTGTCCTCCCAGGGATCACGGGACACTGGCAGTGGCGAGCTACACAGGCTCCTGCGAGGGGAGATGTGGATAGTGACCTGTGCTAGCACACAGGACTGTTGGTGGCTGCAGCAGCAGTGTTAGCATTTCATGCCCATCTCTGGTGTCTGCGCTGATAGCCGCAGCTGGTGCTGTTCTCTGGACTTCATTTAGGCAGTGCTCTGAATCCCCTCACCTCATGCACCTCAAAACAATGGTCTCTTGCCTCTTAGGCAGATCCAAACATTTTCCTGGACTCCCTCCTGTCTAGCTGTGGCTCACTAGCCCCCTTCAGGCTGTGTTCACGCAACCAACCCCAGTCCTTTCCCTGGGATCTGACCTCCAAAGTCTGAGTCTCAGCTCCCAGCCCGCACCCATCCTGACGGGTGAGCAGACAAGCCTGTCAGGTGAGTTGGCACTGATCCTCTGTGTGGGAATCTCTCTGCTTTGCCTTCTGCACCCTTGTTGCTGTGCTCTCCTCCATGGCTCTGAAACTTCATAACCACCCACCATCCGTCTCTACTAGTGAAGGGTCTTCCTAGTGTGTGGAAATTTTTTCTCCTTCACAGCTCCCTCCCAGGGGTGCAGGCCCTGTCCCTATTCTTTTGTCTGTTTTTTTCTTTCTTTTTTTTTTTTTTTTGCTCTACCCAGGTACATGGGGATTTTCTTGCCTTTTGGGAAATCTGAGGTCTTCTGCCAGCGTTCAGTAGGTGTTCTGTAGGAGTTGTTCTACATTTAGATGTATTTCTGGTGTATTTGTGGGGAGGAAGGTGATTTCCACATCTTACTCCTCCACCATCTTGAAAGTTCCTCCTATTTATATTTTTGTGGTGAGAACATTTGATATCTACTCTCTTAGCAAATTTCAAGTACATAATATATTATTATTAACTACAGTCACCATGATGTAGTTAGGTTTACATTAGGTTTCCAGAATTCTATAATTTCCCTTTAAATCTCAATTATGTCTTCATTTTTCTGCTGAAATCCCCTATCTGTATGCATGTTAAAATTATGTTTACCTTTATTTTATTTCTTGAATTTTAAATGTACATAATTGTTGTTTTAAAGGTTATACTGCTTAGTACAGCATAATCTTGTTTCTTTATATGATTTGTAAATTTGAATAGTGGATATTATAAATGATATGTCATATAGATTCTCGATTGTGTTATTGCCCTTGATTAGTGTTTTTACTTATCTTTACCCATGTACAGTAAAAGATTAACTGCCCAAAGAGAGGGTTTTCCTTTGCCTTCAGCTCCTAGGAGGTAACCTCTAATTCCTTGGAATTGTCCTACCTGATAAAAATCTGTCAACTTGATCTCTGGAGGGGCTGCAGAGTAAAATCAGTCATGTGGCATGCCCTAGCCCCTACAAAAGTGCTGACTACCAATGTTTGGATGAGTTCCCCTCATTGGCAACATTCTATACATTTTGTCAAACATAATTCCCAGGAGAAATAGACACTGTCTGCATGACTCCCTTGGGAGAGGACAGTTGGAAGCTCTGTGTCTTTTTGTCTTTTGGATCCTCATCTATGTGTTTCCCTCTGCTGATTAATCTGTATCTTTTGATCATGATTGCTTTTCTGAGATCTGTGACTCCATCTAGTGAATTATGTAACCTGAAAGTTATACTGAAGATCCCCAAACTTATAATTGGTGTCAACAATGAGAGTTGGTCTTGAGAACTCCTAAATTTGAAAACAGGATAACTTTTGGCTGATTACTATGAATGTATGAAAGCTCTGTTTCAAGCTATTTTTAAAGGATGGTCTGTGAAAAGCCCAAGACATTTCCCAATCCCTTATAATTCATCAAATTTCCCAATAATTTTTCCTGCAGTGTATTTTGTTGAGACTTAATTTGGACTTTGTTAGCACAGATGTAGAATATGTCTTATATAGGACATTTATTCTTATCAGAAATGTAATAAACTCCTGCATTAAGTAAATTTGAGATGCCAGAATTTCCTCCCTTTAACTTAGAATACAATATCATATAGAATAGAAGTGGGCAAATATTTTGTAAAAGACATTGTCTTCACCGAGATACTGTAATACATCGTATTAAAGAGATCATTATCATCATTAAAATGTTCTGTAGTGTCTGTTTTTGGACTTCATCAACAATTGTAGAAGGTACTGCAAGATCCTGATTTTAATGGAAATGATGTCCCAGAGTGGCAAAAGTTAGATCATAGCTCTCAAACACCAGAAGCAAAGTATACATAGTAACTATATTGCATAGTAGAACTGGAGTGATGACCATAGTTATGTGACCTGTGGAATGTTTGGTGATGGTAATGGTATTCCTAGGTTTGAAATAAAGTGTTAGCCATCTAAATTCTTGATCTGAGATCAAGTTTAAAAAATTTTTCTAGGCCATAGTAATAAATTATTCACCTATTCTAAATGTAGGTCATGGAATTTAATCCATTTTCTGAGACTAAGACTATCTTTAGGTTCACAGATCATTAATAAAGAGGAGGCAGGTGTTCCTAAAGGAGATTCCTAAACCATGTTAATAAACACTTTACATAAATATTCTCCTAGCCTTCTAAACAGTGAACTGTAGCAACTTGTTGCAAGGGCAAAGGAATAATATGTAATATTATGTAATGTGTATGTAATAATATGTAATTCTCAGAGATTATAATTGAGGTCTATTAGTGTGGGGGGTTATAGACATCAATGATAAGTAGAGTTTTACCCAGCCCCACTGATAATCATCTCAGTTGGTTTTTAAATATATTCTCTGATTATTACTTTAGGGCTTGGATTCATATGGTCATCTAATACTCAACAAATTGTGGAATACCCATATTCTTTCCTTATTTATGAATTGAGGGATATTAAGTTAGCATTGGCCAAGTTGAAGAATGTAGAGTTGAAGTTTATGGAACTAATCTCTGTCAAAAATAACAAATAAAATGTGATACTACATACTTGGAGAAACACAAGGATTAATACCACTACAAGGTACTTAAAATATGGGAAAGTGGTGGTTATTACTGCCTTTGTGTGACTCTATTATTTTCCTTGTGTAGAAGACAGATGACTCTTGAAGATTAATATTTATTTATTCATTTATTTCCAGTCTTGAGATGTAATTGATATACTGCACTGCATAAATATATATTGTACAGCATAATGACTTGACTTACATATACTGTGAAATGATTACCACAGTAAGTTTGTTAACAAGTATTATATACCCACACAAAAAAGAAAAAAATGTTTTTTTTTCTTGTGATGAAATCTCTTAGGATTGACTTTTAAACAATTTTCAAATATACCATATAGCAGTTTTAGCTACAATCACCACGTTGTAGATTACATCCCAGTATTTATCTTAGAACTGGAAGTTTGCACCTTTTGACCACCTCCTCCAATCCCCCTGTCACCCACCTCCTGCCTCTCTAATAACCACAGATCTGATCTAGATTTCTATTAATTTGGTTTTTGTGTGTGTGTGTGTGTGTTTTTTTTTTTTTTTTTAGATTCTACATATAAGTAGCTTATACAGTATTTGTCTTTCTCTGTCTGACTTATTTCACTAGCATCAGACTCTCGAAGTCCATCCATGTTGTTGCAATGACAGGATTTTCTTCTTTTTGTAATGGCTGCGTGTGTGTGTGTGTGTGTATATATATATATATATACACTACAACTTCTTTATCCATATATCCATTGATGGACACTTAGGTTGTTACCAAGTCTTGGCTATTTTAAATAGTGCTGCTTAAATACGGAAGTTCAGATAACTATTTGACACAGTGTTTTTATTTCCTTCAAATATACCCAGAAGTGAAATTGCTGCATTATATGGTACTTTAATTTTACGTTTTTGAGGAATCTCTATACTATTTTCCACAGTGGTTGTACCAATTTACAGTCCTACCAACAATGTAAAAGGGTTTCCATTTCTTCCACATCTTCACTAAGACTGGGTATTTCTTGTATTTTTGATGACACCATTCAACCAGGTGTGAGGTGATATCTCATTTGTGCTTCCCTGATGATTAGTAATGTTGAACACGTTTTCATGTACCTATTGACAATTTGCATATTTTCTTTGAAAAACATGTCTACAAGCATACCTTGTTTTATTGCACTTTGCTTTACTATGTTTCACAGATATTGTGTTTTTTTTACAAAATGAAGGTTTGGGGCAACCCTGCATCCAGCAAGTTTATCAGCACAATTTTCCCAACAACATTTGCTCTCCTTGGTGAGACAGCAGGATGGGTCTCAAGGGCTGTGCTGCTCATTATTTGGGGATCTGTATCAGGCTAGACTGTGCATTCAATATCTTGGCCACATGGGATCACTGCTTTTTCTCTGTGGATGGGAAAAGCTCTGTGCTGTGCTCTCTGTTCAAGTGTCACTGTGTGCAAAACTATAGGATGGGCTACACTTTGGTTCCCTAGTTGAATGGGCTGAAAGCTGTACTCATCAGTGAGTAGGACTATGAATTAGTTTTCCTACTCAGGCGGAGCCCTATATAGGCTCAAAGGCTGGCAATGCTCTTATTTGGGTGTCACTTTAAGCAGAATAATGCACCAAGTTCCCTGGACTGACAGACCACTGTTCTAGCTCTGCAGATGACTGGGTTTTACACAGAAATGCCACATAATCAGAGTTGCAGCATGGGTGATATAGATTTCTGGGTGCTCTAGTTAGGCTTGCTGGTCAGGTCAGGCTAGAGGATGTATTCAGTTTTGGGTAGTGCTATGAATTACTTCCTCTACCCATTTGGGGCTCAGAACATGTCTCAGGGCCATCAAGCTTCTTTGTTTAGGAATCAAATCAGATAGACATTCACACTTAGCTCCCTGGACAGATGGAGCCACCATCCTGGCTCTGCAGACACAGAGCTTGTGGTTGGCTTCTCTGCTCAGGTGTTTCTGTAATTGGGGCTGCAGAGTGGGCTACTATGATTCCTGGGATCTCTGGTTATGCTTTCTGATTAGCAGGGTTAAAGGTTATATTAGTCAGTGGACAGGGCTACAGATTAGATTTCCTGCTGGGAGGTAAGGGGACCTGTAGATCAGACTCCAAGGATGACAAGACTCTTATTAGAGGAACTAATTGTGCAGACCTGTGTACCAAACTCTCTGGTCAAGCAGGTCTGTCAGCTTGTCTCTGCAGATAGATGGAACTGCTGGCTGGACTCTCTGCTTGAGTGCTGCTGGACCAAGCCATTCCCAGGTACTCAGGCCAGGCTTTCTGGTCAGGCAGGGCCAGGAGCTACATTCAGCAGTGGGTGGGAATATGAACTAGCTCCCCTGCTTGAGCAGAGCAGGAAATTGGCTCCAAGCCTGGTAAGGCCTTTTGTGGTCTTGATTCTAACTGATCCACACTCCACATTTATTGACCAAATGGTGTCACTGGTTTTCCTCTGAAGATGATCAGTTATGCCTACTGGACTATGCTTATGCATTGCTGAGTAACATAGCTTTCAAGAATTCTGACAAACCTTTATGGTTGATCATGGCCAGGAATAACATTCAGCAATAGGCAGAGCTATGACTCAGTTCCCCTGCCTGGACTGGAGAAAACACAGGGTCCAGGGTCAGCAAGGCTCTTTATGTGTGGTCCAAAATTGGGCAGACCTGGTCAGACTGTGTCAACTGCTATGTTCCCTGATCAGACTGTGTCAACTTCCTGGCTCTGCAGATGAGTAAAACTGCTAATTAGAAATAATACTTGGGCACTGCAGTAAGGAGCTCAGTCTGTCTGGATCTGAGCACTGGTTGCTACAAGTCCCTCCACACTTCTCCACCACAATCAGATGTCCAGTGGGGCCAAGCTCCTCAGATTTCTCTATGATCCCCATGAGGCAAGATGAGACTGGGGACTCCCAAGAAGCATACCACAATGCTGGGAGAGCTAGATATCCACCTAGGCTCTATTCCCACTGATGGAACCATAGGTTGAGGAGAACTCTTAGTGTGGTGTTGCACTGGCCTGGGTGGGGAGTGATGCAACATATAACCCCTCCTCTTATCCTTTAATGTCATCTGTTATGGTCTCTGTGGTGCAAGAGGGTGCTTCTGCCTCACCTTTGTGTTCTAGGAATTTCTCAGTGGTGTCTTGTCCATGAAAGTTGTTATTCTTCTTGTAAGGGACAGTGAGATTGGGAGTAACCTTTGTTACTGCCTCAGTGATGCTACTCTTCCAAAGTATAATTTTAATTATAATCAGTCATTGACTTTTACTGTAACTGCAATTTTAGGTTTTTTGTTCGTTTGTTTGTTTTTTAATTTGCTTTGTTTTTTACCAGGACATATAAGCAAAGGCTCTAAAAAATACGATGCAGCTATTGTTGTGATACATTATTGTATTAATTTATGCTAACTAATAAAAATACCATAAACTATTTACTTTTTCCTTGTATGGACTGAAATATATGTTCCTAGAATCTGTATTTACTATAAAGTTCTTTGTCATAATCTAATACATTGAAATCTTCTGATGAGACATCATTCAAGGCTCAGTGTGTTTATGACATCAGCTAACTTGAATCTATTGAGAATTAACTACCATAAATACTCCAGGTAAATTGGTATGATATAATGATCCCAGAAAGTAGCTAATATACCTGATGTAATATCAGGGACTTGTAATCTTGGTTATAAGGTTTCTAAGCTGTAGTATTTGGAGCTGAAATATTTATCAAAAGTAACAATAGAATGACAACAACAAAATGATAGATTAGACACTTCAAGATTCTGTCCCTACAACAAACCATCAAAAAACAAGCAGAAACTTCCAGGACCAAGCTTGTCATAACTCTGAAAAATAATCAAAGCTTTAATCAAGAAAATGCTGAATCACAAAATGGTAATTTAAAAATGGCAGGAACACCTTTGCAGCATTTTTACTTGCACTTGCCCCACACCCTCTCTGGCTTGGAGGCAATCTTTATGATGGAAGCTAATGTTCCCAATGTAGAACCATGATCCCTGGTTCTGGAGGAGGAGACCTGACCTTATTTGTGTAATATTGTGTTTCTCTCTTCTAACCTTTGGAGGGTACATGAAGAATTATTTTGAAGTACTCATATCTTTTGTCCCTAATTTAGAACTGTTTCAGGCCATAAAAGTGATAGGCATTGCTTGAAAACACTGTAAGGCAAATGAAAAAATAGCAGTCACACAGAGTTTATATATATATATATATATATATATATATATATATATATATAGTTGATATACAATAGACCAGTGGTCTGCAAACTTTTTGGCACCAGGGACCCGTTTCATGGAAGACAATTTTTCCATGTACTAGGGTAGGAATATTTTGGGGATGATTCAAGCACATTACATTTATTTTGAACTTTATTTCTATTATTATTACATATGATATATAATGAAATAATTGTACAGCTCACTGTAATGTGGGAGTTACTGAATCAGTGGGAGCCTTGAGCTTGTTTTCACTTGCCACAAACTGGTAAGGTTTTGATGAGTCTGAAGCAATTGATTCATTATGGTCTCTGTGCAATCAAACCTCTCTGCTAATGATAATCTATATTTGCAGCTGCTCCCCAGCACTAGTATCACCGCCTCAACTCCACCTCAGATCATCAGGCATTAGACCCTCATAAGGAAAGCACAACCTAGATCACTCACATGTGCAGTTCACAGTAGGGTTTGTGCTCCTATGAGACTCGAATGCCCTGCTAATCTGACAGGATGTGGAGCTCAGGCGGTAATGAGAGTGATGGGGAGTGGCTGTAAATACAGATGAAGCTTTGCTCGCTTGCCCGTCACTCACTCCTGCTGTGCAACCCATTTCCTAACAGGACACGGACCAGTACAAGTCTGTACCTGGGGGTTGGGAACCCCTGAAATAGAAAACCTAAATCCAGGGAAGAAAAGCTGAAGAGAGTTTCTTTGAGAAATTCAGGTATTCAAAAGTGCTCATGTATAATGGGGAATTTAGAATATCACTCATATACCCAGGGCAGGACACATACTCAGAAAAGCCCCAGGAAGACCCAAAATTTTCACCTTTGGCTGATCTCCAGATTCAGCGCAAACAGGAGCAAGTCTATCAGAGTTGTAAATAGACTGAATAAATATTGGAGCACCCAACCACAGAGCCAATCTTAAAAGACTGCGTTCTTTTTTTTTTTTTTTTCTTTCTTTCATCTTTTGGAAAATAAGGAAATTTGTAAAATCCTAGCTGAACATAAGCTAAAGGAACAGAAAAATTCAGTGACTCACATGACAAAGAATATAGTCTGTTCAAAAATAGGTTAGAAAAATTATTAAGCAAGTGGATTATAGCTTTTAGCATTCAAAAAATATCAAACCCTGGGGAAGGGGAAGAATCTGGTTTCCAGATTTAACACATTATAATATTCCAATGTCCAGTTTTCAAAAACAACCAACAAATAAACACCACATGTCATATAATGAAAGAGGAAAGTATGTCTTATTCAAAGGAAGAAAATAATTGACAGAAACTCTCCCTGAGGAAATCCAGACATTGCATTTACGAAATATTTTAAAACAACTGTCTTACATATGCTGAAAGAACTAAAGGAAACCATTGACAAAGAACTAAAGGAAATCAGGAAAATGATGTATGAACAGAAGGGCAATAAAAAATATATAGATATTAAAAGAAAAAAAAAAAAACAGAAATTCTAAAATTCTAAAGTATAGTAACTGGAATGAAAAACTCTCCAATGGGGTACAATAGTAGATTTAAGCAGGCAGAATAAAGAATCAGCAAACTTGAATATAGGAAAATTGAAATTACCAAGCTTGAGGAGAAGAAAAAAAAATGAAGAAAAGAGTGAACAGAGCCTGAGGTTCCTGTATAGTGGCTTACTTTCAAGTAAACCAACATACATATTATGGGAATCACAGAAGAATAAAAAGAGAAAAGGATAGAAAGAATATTTGAATAAATAATAGATGAAAACCTGCCAAATTTGATGAAAGACATGAAGATATACATCCAAGAACCACAACAAATTCCAGCAGGAAAAACTCACAGAGCACAATATGGTAACATATTATAATCAAACTGTTGAAAGATGAAGAAAAGGCAACAACTTTGAAAGCAGCAAGAGAGAAGCAACTCATCATATATAAATGATCTTCAAGAAGGTTAACAGCTGATATCACATCAAAAACTATGGAGGTCAAAAGGCAAAGGGATGACATATTTAAGTGCTGAAAGAAAAAAATATCAATCAACCTAGAATACTAAATCAAGCAAAAGTCTTTCAAAAGTGAGGGAGAGGGCTTCCCTGGTGGCGCAGTGGTTGACAGTCCACCTGCCAATGCAGGGGACACGGGTTCGTGCCCTTGTCCGGGAAGGTCCCACATACCCCAGAGTGGCTAGGCCTGTGAGCCATGGCCGCTGAGCTTGTGCGTCCAGAGCCTGTGCTCCACAACGGGGGAGACCACAACAGTGAGACGCCCGCGTACCACAAAAAAAAGTAAAAAATAAAATAAGGGAGAAATTAACACATTTCCAGATAAGCAAAAGGTGAACTATTTCATTACCACTAGACCTGTCCAACAAGAAATGCTAAAGGAGTCCTTCTGGTTGACATTAACTCAAAACCATATGAAAAAAAATAAATGTTTTTGGTAAAGGTAACTAAGTGGGCAAACATAAAAGCCAGTAGTGTTTTATTTTTGTTTGTTAACTCTACTTTTTATTTCTTACATGATTTAAAACACAAATTAATAATAATAATTATAATAATAATTCTATGTTATCAAGCAAACAATGCATAAAGATACACTTTTTGACAACAGTAATATAAAAAGGATATTAAGCTGTATAGGAGCATGTTCTTTAGGATAGTAAATATAATTTGGTACCACCTTCAGCTAGGTTGTAATACACTTAGAGTATTAAGTGTAATTCCCATAGAAAATATCTTAGAGATGTATATACAATGAAATGAGAAGGGAACTTGAACAATTCAATACAAAAGAAACCAGTTAGACTCAAAATAAGGCAGTAATGGAGGGTAAAATGGCCCAAAATGTGTAATGTGTAGAGAAAACCAATATCATATTGATAGAAATTTTTCCTTATTAGTATTAACTTGAAATGTAAATGGATTGAACCCTCCAATCAAAAGACAAAGATTAGTAGAATGGAAAATAAAACATGATTCAATGATATGCTGTCTATAAGATCCTTGCTTTACCTCTAAAGACACAAATAGATTGAAAGTAAAAAGATGGAGAAAGATATTCCATGAAAATAATAACCAAAAGAGGGCTGGGTGGCGAAACTAATATCACACAAAATAGACTTTAAGCTATGAGGCAAAAAGGGCAATACATATTAATAAAAGGGTCAATTCATTAAGAAGCTATAACAATTATATATATATATATATATGTTGAATCAAAATACATGATTCAAACATTAATAGAATTGAAGGTAGAAATAGCTCTATGATAATAGAGACTTCAATACTTTCAATAATTAACAGACAGAAAGTCAATAAAGAAATAAAGGACTTGAATAACACTATTAATCAAGTAGGTCTATAGAACTCACATATAGAATACTCTACCCAACAACAGCAGAATACACATTATCCTCAAGTGCACCTGTAATATTCTCCAGGAGAGATCATATGCTAGGACATGAAAAAAGTCTCAATAAATTTTAAAAGACTGAAATCATACAAAGTGTTTTCTATTATGTAGAAGCTAGAAATCAATAACAGAAAGAAAACTGAAAAATTCACAAATATGTGGGAATTAAATGACACACTTTTTTTTTGCCTCTCACTGTTGTGGCCTCTCTCGTTGCGGAGCACAGGCTCTGGACACGCAGGCTCAGTGGCCATGGCTCACGGACCCAGTCGCTCCACAGCATGTGGGATCTTCCCGGACCAGGGCACGAACCCATGTCCCTTGCATCGGCTGGTGGACTCTCAACCACTGCTCCACCAGGGAAGCTCAATGACACACTTTTAAACAACTATTGAGTCAAAAAGAAATCAGACAGAAATTTAGAAAATGCCTAGATATGAATAAAAGTAAAAACACAACATACCTGACCATATGGAATACAGTTAAGTCATTGTTAAAATGGAAATTTTATAGCTCTAAACACCTATAGTCAAGCAGAATAAATAACTCAAATTAATAACTTAACTTTACACCTTGAGGAACAAGAAAGAGGAGAACTAATTAAATACATATCTTGCAAAAAGAAAGAAATAGTAAATATCAGAGCAGAGGTAAAAGAAATAGAGAATTTTATAAAATAGAATCTATGAAATTGCAATTTGTGTCACTTAACAGATCAACAAAATTGACAAACTTTTTGCTAGATTGACAAAGAAAAAAGAGAAAAGATGCAAAACTAAAATCCGAAATTAAAATGTAGAAATTACTATTGACCTTACAGAAATAAAAAAAAAAAAAAAAAATGTAAGAAATACTATGAACAATTCTGTGCCAACAAGGTGAAGTGGAAAATTTCCTAGAAACACAGATTACCTGACTCAGAAGAAATAGAAAAATCTCAACACACTTATAACAAGTGATTGGCTAATTAATAAGAAAATTCCATGGCCAAATGAATTCACTGATGAGTTCTATCAAACATAAAGAAGAATAAACACAAATCATTCTTCATCTCTTTAAAAATAAAAGAGTTTTAGGAACAAACACTTCTCAACTTCTTCTATAATCCGGGATTACATTGATACCAAAGCCAGATAAAGACATACCAAGAAAGGAAAATTACAGACCAACATCCTTTTTTAATATAGATGTAAAAGTCTTCAACACAATACAAGCAAATGGAATTCAGCAGCTTATCAAAGGAATTATACACCAAATGGAATTATCCCAGGTATGTAAAGGTGTTTCAACATAAGAAAATCATTCAATGTAATATACCATATTAATAGAATAAATTAAAAAATGATCACCTCAATTGGTGCAGAAAAGGCATTTGAAAAAACCCAAGATCCCATATTGATAAAAAAAAAAAAAAAAAAAACACACTCAGAAAACTAAGAATAGAAGGCAAATCTCTCAGCTTGATAAAAGGCATTTGTGAAAACCTCACGGCTAATATTGTATTCACTGGTGAAAGACTGAAAACTTTTCGCCTAAGTCAGAGACTAGGAAAGAATTGTCACTTCCACTATCACTATTTAATTTTATAATAGATGTTCTAGTCAGAGTCATTAGGCAAGAAAAATAAGTTAAAACTCTCTATTCATAGATGGTATGATCCTGTACATGTAACATACCCAAGAATTCACAAGAAAGCTACTAACATTCAGAAACAAATTCAGTGAAGTTGTAGGGTAAAAGGTCAAGAACAAACAAATCAATTGTGTTTCTATATACCAGCAATGAACATTACAGAAAGGAAATTAAGGGAACAATTTTGTTTATAATAGCATTAAAATATTATAATATTTAATAAATTTAAATAAGAAGGTGAATGACCTGTACGTTTCAAACTAAAACATATTTCTGAAAGAAATTATAGAAGATCTAAATAAATGGAAGACATCCCATTTTCATGGCTTTAAATACTTAATATTAGTAAGATGTTGATACTGCCCAACATGATCTAAAGATTCAACACAATTCCTTTCAAAATTCCAACAGACATTTTTCAGAAATGAAAAAAAAAAAATCCTCTATTTCATATGGAATTGCAAGTGCCTGGAATAGCCTAAACAATACTGAAAAAAGAGAACAAAGTGGAAGATTCACATTTCCCAATTTCATAACTTACTATAAAAACACCGTAATCAAAACATTGTGGTACTGGCATAAGGACAGACATATGGACCAATGGTATAAAATTGAGAGTCAAGAAATAAACCAAACATTTATGGCCAGTTGATTTCAACAAGGGTACCAAGATTATTCAATGGTAAAAGAATAGTCTCTTCATCAAAGTGCTGGGACAACTGAATTTCCACATACATAAGAGTGAAGTTAGACCCCTACCCCATACCATATACAAAATTTATCTCAAAGTGGGTCAACAACTTCTTAGGAGGAAAGATAGGGATAAATCTTCATGGCCTTGGGTTTGTCAATGGATTCTTATATATTACACCAAAAGTAACAACAACAAAAGAGAAAGTAGAAAATTCATCAAAATTGAGAACTTTTGTGCATCAAAGGGCATTTTCAAGAAAGTTTAAAGATAACATACAAAATGGGAGAAAATATTTGCATATCATATATCTGATAAGGGTTTAACATCCATAATACAAAAAAAAAAAAAAAACAGAAAAAGAACTCCTACAGCTCTACAATAAAAAGACAAAAAATTCATTTAAAAATGAGCAAAGCACTTGAATATATATTAAATAGTTATGCAAATGGTCTACAAGAACATTAAAATATGTTCAACATCATTAATTAGGGAAATGTAAATAAAACACAATGATATAAAACTTCACATAGGAGGATGGCTATAATTTAAAAAATGGAAACTGACAAGTTTTGGCAGGGATGTACATATATTGGAACTTCTGTGCATTTCAGTTGGAAATGTAGCACTATGCAGCTAACATGTAAAAGTCTGTAGGGCTTCAATAAGTTAAATAGAATTACCATATGACCTAGAAATTCCACTCCTAGTTTAGGCATATACCCTAAATAATGGAAAGGAGGGACTCAACAGATACTTAAATGCCAATGTTCACCGCAGTATTGTTCACAATAGCCAAAATGTGGACACAACTCAAGTATCCATCAATAGATGAATGGATAAATAAAATGTGCATATACATATATGTGTGTGTGTGCATATGTATTACAGAATATTTTTCAGCCACAAAAATGAAATTCTGAAACATAGATGAATCTTGAAAACATTATGCTAGGTGAAATAAAGAAGACACAAAAGGTCAAGTATTATATATTTTCACTCTTATGAAATATGTAAAATAGGTAAATTCATACAAACAGAAAGCAGATTAGAGGTTATCTGCAGTATGGGGAAGAGAGGAAAGGAGAGTTTTTGTTTATTGGTACAGAGTGTCTGAGGTGATGAAAAAGATTTGGAAATAGTAGTGATAGTTGCATAACACTATGAGTGTAATCGATGCCACTGAATTGTGCACTTAACAAGGCAAATTTTATGTTACGTATATTTTACAACAATAACATTAAATAAAAAATAATGATCAAGTTTCTGCATATTGCACCCTTAAAATATTATATTATCTTTCTAAGTAAAGGGCACATTTTTGCTGGGACTCTAGATTGTAGTGAAAACATACAAATCCTATGTCTGTGATGCTTTGATTTATTGAAAAATTGATAAAGTTGCATGTTTAAAATGGTTTCAAGAGCAAGATAAGGATTTGCAGATGTTCTAGTTTGCAGAGAAAACTGCTTTGCCACTTGGCATTTATGACACAGCTGATTAAATATTGTTCTCAATATTTGGGGCATATTCGATGCTCTAGAGATTTTCTGACAATCCCCAATCAGAGAATCACAGTGCTTACTTACTCTGCCAGTACAAATCAAAATCATGCCCTCTTCTATAAAAAAAATAAAATAATGTATTTTCTATTTGTGAAATAAGACTCATTAACTTGTGGGCCAAACTGAGAGTTTGACCATGAAGTACAAGTGACCATGTAACTTGGGCTACTCAACATGAAATAGATACCAGATCCACCACACCATAAAGTTGTGCTGCAGTTCTCTATCTTTAAGTGGAAGTTGTATATATGAGATAGAGTCAAAATGTTTGTAATGTGATAGTAATTTGTATCATTAGGTGTTTCAAACTAAATGGCACCTACTTCTACCACATTGACCCACTATTCCTTTAATACACTCCTATATTTTCTTGAAAATGTTTCTATAAATAGATGACTGAAAAATTAAAAATAGAGCTCAGTTCACATATATTGGCAAGAGCTGGAAGTATAGGATAGTACAGTACAGTGGAAATACGATGATACAACATTACAGTCTCATTCAATGGAGTAAGAAGTCTGATTTGAAGAACACTGGGCAATATAAATCCTCTTAGTAGGTCAACATTCAAGTACTTTACCTATTATATTTACCTCAGAAGTAAAGTAGTCAGAATTCAGGTCTCACAATCATGGAAAGTAGTAGCAGTTTTGATGGATACACAGGCTCTAGGAAAGTAAAAGCCTTGAGGACAAAGGGACCTGTGGAAGTGGTATACAGATGGAACTCTCAGAATAAATTGAGATGTGAGGATATTTAAGTCTCATATGGCCATTAACAAAAGGATACCGAAAGCAGACTTTCTCATTAATTAATTGGACAAAATAATCTTATGGATATCAGTCAGTATAATTTTCTAGTCAAACTTATTCAAGATGTGTTCAACAGACTTAAGAAAAAAGGGACCATGGTTGCAATAAATTATGACCATTGGCTTATCAATATAACTTCCTCTCAATTAAGCAGATCTGGTAATTACTACTGTTGAGTACCAACATGGCAACATTTGAGATTAATGATTAACCTCCAGTATGGCAACATTCAGCAGGATTAAAAAAAAAAAGCCACCTGGTAGCAAAGTCAGTTACGTTATTTCCCTTGTGAAAAGGAAATGACAGCAATTTGTCATTAGAACTGATTATTCTGGATATGGATTTGCCTCTCTTGACTGACAGACATAATTCTGCCAGAGACCAAAATCTGTTTCTTACAGAATGACTTAGTCACTATCATGGTATAAAATGCTTCTTTGATTTTGACCAAGGAAAATATTTTACTACCCAAAACTGAGACAAAATGAATACACCAATAGAATTCACTAATATTACTATATTCTAACTCACAGAGAAATATCTAACCTGTGAGAATGGTGTCATAGAATATCAAAGTCTTGCTGACAGACCATCAGGGAGGCAATTACTGGAAAGTTTGCAGTGCTGTCTTTTAAGATGTGTTATTATATTTTGAAGAGTGACCAATATATGATGTCAGTCCTCAAATTACACAGGTTCATAAATTAGAGTGAAATTTGACTGTTTCTTTGTGTTATTGCCCAATAACACAATTGCAAACTTTTTTTTTTCTCCCATTCTTAACTCTGTAAAATAATGCACACTAGTTGCCTGCATAGGCAACTGATAGTTTCTACCATGGAATATTCCTATTGAACTGGAACATGACTCTGATAACCATTCAATTTTATTTCTTAATGTCAATGAAATAAGTGGCAAAATGCTGTGCCTTTGTAGTATTAAACCTGATGGCCAAGTGAAAGTATGGGCACTGCTTCATAAGGGGGATGAATTCTGGAATTCAGAGAGGGTACCTTTTCATATTCCCACAACTAGTACTAATGGAAGTAGTGGAGGTGGTAATTAATGGAAGAATATTAGGAATCCAGACCTTGATGACTCACATCTTCCAGCAAGGAGATTTTTGATCATGTCTTGAAATAATGAACCAAAATCAGCTGAGAAGTTGAGTAAAAAATGAAAGTAATTATTAATAATAACCATGATCTCATTAGCAATTTCAAATATGATCTATAGTAACTAAGCATATTTTCTTCCATAGTTTTGTACCTAGCACCATTTGTATCCTCCTTCTCTTCCCCTTACTATTATATATAAGATGTGCTAATGAGGTTTAAAATAATGAGTCTTCTAATAATTAAAAGAAGATTTTGACTGAAAAATGAGGAAAAGAAACAGCATATTAAGATGGAAACAGTAATTGATTGTGCTATGATCTCTTCCTTTTCAGGAAGAAGCTAAATGCATCTTAGTTTGTACAAGGCATAGTGTCATCCCGTTATAAAGAAAAAACACTGTAGTTGACATTATTCTTTTAAATTAAATATTAATAAAAGACTGTGTAAGGATGCTTAATAAGGAATGGAGTGGATGATCCAGACTATCTCTTAGCCATTCAGAGCTCTACTCTCTATCACAGGGATTGAATGTTAAGAAACGACATATTTCAGAAACCCTGCTAGCAGGGTCTCAAATTTGAAATTGCCAATGAAAGGTATTCCCTACAATATTTGAAAGTTACAAGACAAGCAGAAACCATTATTTCTGCTGTAGCTTTGACAAGCACACATCATAAAAAAAAACTTTTGCACATAGCTTTGAGTATCTTGTGGCAAATTAGTCACTTTGGTGCTACAGACAATTGAGTTTATCAGAACTTGTTTCTGCAATTTTTACTTTTTCTAAATTCTTGAATGCTAGATGTTACTTTCTTTACCTTTATTCTTTCTTTATTTTCACTACCTCTGTCCTTCCACAGATTTGTAAGTATCTCATTTTCTGATGTACATCCTATTTGCTTTAAAAACACAACTCAATACCTTTCTACTAACAAATTGGACCATTTTCTTGATTGATTTTATACTGAAATGTGTTCTTCAGAAATTCTTAAAATAGTCATTCTTTTCCTTTAAATAAAGGAAACATATGGCCATACTTATCATTGTTAAAAATACCCTCATCTTTAATATGCAGGTAAAAATGTAGGAAGTAAAAAAAAATAAGTGCACAGTACATTTTTTTTTTTTTTTAATTTTAGGTATAGTTTGCTTTCAAGGTTTGGAAATGTGATTATTTGCCTGGTTATAATGATTCAAGGCCTAGGACAATGAACACACTTGACATGTTCTTTAATCATGTTACCTCGGGTGAGGTGTGATGAGGCCTCATGCAAATCAAGAGGGAGAAACTGGAAAGACTTTTAGAGTTTTCTTATACTCATGGTTGCCTGGGGAGAACATAGAATGCCATGCAGAGACATGGGAAGCACAGGGGCCAGCCTGGCTAATTTGGCTACTTCGAATAATTTCAACACACTTGGGGGCATAGGGGCTGCTGTTGGTTGTCAGGTACCTGCCCTGAGTTGATTAGGGCAGGTACATGGTGTCGTGGAGTGTGAGAGTACAGGGGGATGTGGACATAATTGGCTTCTCAAGAAGGGGAACTGACTGGTCTCTAGTCAGGGCCTCAAAACTGGGTCAACAGCAAGTTAAAAAAAAAAATGTTACAGCATGCCATAGTGGGCCCTAAGAAGAAAAAATATATATCTCATCTGTGTGAGTGTTTGTGCACACATATATATTGTTATTTTTTGTGTGTATGCAAACCTACATACTCATGCATTCAAGCAATAATATTTGAAGTGAGCCTTCAATCTAAACATCTTCACAGATTTTTCCACTGTTCTGTGAAGAACACTCACAAAGATTAACTTGCAAAATGTTTGGAGATTCAATGACCACTAAGATTTTGTAATAATGACTATCCATAATACACAGAAAACAGTTGGTAGGGTGCTAAAAATGCATCTTAATTTCTTCCCAATACTTTCTGGATATCCATACGCTTTAGAGTATATGCAAATTTCTAGAGGTAAAAATACAATCTCTGAAATAAAGTTATATTACAGTATATAAGATTGTGCAAGATATACAGATTAGGCCCTGTAGAAGAAACAATCAGTGAATTTGAGGGCATAGAGAATATGCAAATGAAATTATAATAAAAATTTAAAAAATCACTCCAAGCACATTACTATCAAATTATTAAAAAAAAAAAAAAGAACTGTGATAAGAAAACTTATTAAAAACTGTTAGTAGAATAATAGAAAGATCAGATACTACTTGGGACATTTATAACAAAAAAAATTATTGCTTGTCTGAAGTTCAAATTTACCTAAGTGCCCAAATCTTATAAGGCAACCCTACCAATAACCAAAGATAGACCACATGTTTAAAATATAGGAGTCTTTAACTTGGGTAGAAATCTTTAAGTGATGATTAGATGAACTGAAGATGAGAATAAAGAATAGCTCAATGAGAGAGATTATTCATGCTTGGGTACAGATGATTTGAAACTTGTTTTTGTTTTATTGTTGATGTTGGCTTTCACATGCTTATTCATTAACTTCTGCCAATTTAATTTTATTGAACAGCTTAATAACATAGCAGGTAATAGCATGGACCCTGGAGTTCCTATAGTATTTCCCTACCACAACCTTGCTATTCCCTGAGCAAGACCTCTGCTTTCCTGACAGTGTCCTTTCTTTCTTTTTTTTTTTTAATCCTCAGGGTATTCTACCCTCTTTTGGGTCAGGTTTATTTTGCTGTTTTTTTTCCTACTTATATTTCAAGGTCAGCTCAAATATAAATTATTCTGTAAAATTTTTTATGAGCTCCAAAAGCACATCAGCATAAAAGAGAAAAATTTAGAGATTACCTAAGTTTTCCAGTGCTTGTCTTTGTATATACTTGTAGTATAGCAGTTGTTCCATTGTCTTATAATTTCTCCCTGAATAGACTGAACTCCTGAATGACAGGGACAATATATTATTAAGGGTATTGATAATTACTGTTGTCAAAGGGTGTAGATCGTTGCCTGATATGTATGTGCTCAACATGTGGGTTCAATAAATTTAAATTTATGGGAAAAATAATGTTTAAAATCCTTACGGTGGTCCCATAGTTTACTGACTTTGTGCTAACAATGATAAAGGGCAAATTCTGCTATACTTTCTGGTCAACTGCCTCATACAAAAGGATACCACAAATATTTGAAGGAATTGCTGCTGTGGCTCTTGGGGAAATTTATTGCTGGGTTTAGCAAATGTGCTTGTACAGATCAATGGGCTGTTATGTTGACCTTTCACTGGCTGTTTGCTCTGATTCAGGCATTTACAATAAACTACGCTCTCAGCATTTCAACTCTGCTCTTCAATTCCTTTTTAAAAATGTTATGGCACCTTTGTCAATAGGCATGGCCAGAAAACCAAGTTGATGTTTTTGTTTTTACATCTTAGCTTTTTCCTTAGTGATGAAAAAGTGTCTCAAAAATAGCAGATTCAAAAATGTCTCTAAAGAATACCATTGTCATTTATAGAATATTTGTGTGTGGTTTGGAAATATAATTGGGTGTGATCTAAAACCAGAAACTCTAGGGTGACATAGAATTGCACTAAAAAAATGGAATATCAGCAAGCATAATTATAAGAAATATTAGAGCTGAATGGTGTTTCACCTTCTCAGAATTAAAGTATCCTTTGTGTATGTATCTATGGCACACATTGGCTAACAAAATATAAACAAATAATTCAGTATTTCTAAGGTAGTATGTACACATACTACTTTTAGCTATTTATCTAGATGGATAGATATCTAAATATACATCTACCTATCTATATAGTACAAATGTATATCTCCACCTACATATTATTTATATATAAATGTGTATATGTATATACACATATATATGTTTAATTTCATTCCTACAATAAACCAAACAATTTAGTGTCTTATTAGTGTCTTTAGTTTTTTATTCACAGCTAGATAAACTTACAAGTAAGTGAAGATATCCTCCTATCATTGATAGCTGTGATTCCAGGAATTGGAGAAATTTGTTATAAGAATCAGTGCTAATACATATAGAGGAATTTCTACCCACTAGTTCTCTGCTAAATTCTTTTCACACCTTTTCTCATGTAATCTACACAACATTAGTGAGTTTTATAAATAAATGAAGCCTGGAACTGTTAAGTACCATGCCTATTGTTACAAGAGATATAGGTAGTATAAGTAGGATTTGAATGCCATTCTTATTCTCTGAAACCATGGCAAATTCTTCTCCAGCATCTATAGTGTTTTATAACATCACCAAGAAAGCAGAGTTTATGACTGAAGGGAAAAAAAATGTGCATTAGATACAAGAAACCAAAACTATAACAAATGCTGAAAGATCATCTCAGTGACTGATGTGTCAGGAGCCCAATGGTGTTAAACATGGGAAAGTTTTCAGATGAGGCAAACTAGAGTTGTGTTATGGTAGATGATAGAAAGGAATGGATTCCTTTACTTATTTGGCAGCTATTTATTGAATGACTGTTATGTGCTAGGTATTGTTCCATCTGCTGGTAGTAGAGTGATGAGCTTCAAAGGTTAAAAACTCTGCTCTTACGTATTTAAAATTCTAATGATGATGTATAGACAATAAGCAGATAAACCATTAAAGGAAAAAGATAATTTCAGCAAAAGGTAAATATTATGAAGACAATAAAAACTGAGTGATGGAGTACAATTATTAAGGAGTTACTTCTTTAGATTACGTGATAGGTAAGATCTCACCCAAATGTTTATATGGAGCTGAGTCTTAAATGACAAAAACAGTTTGGAAAATGGTTGAGTGAAAAGCTTTCTAGGAAGAGAGCATGTGGATGGTAATAGTTCTAAGGTGAAAAAGAGTTTGTCTCAGTTGAGAAAAATAAATAAGTGTAGTATGGCTAAAGTGTAATGAGAATGGCCACATACATAATTAGCAGGTAAAATGAAAATGTGGGGTCCCTTGTTTAAAAAATTACTAAAACTTTGAAGACATCAACAGCAGGTGATTAAACAAAGTTTGAAACCCTTCTGAGCACAAGGTCCTATGGACTGCACAGATTGCACACTCTATGTAGCTGAACAGGAAACCTACACTTAAAGTGGTAAAAAGGAGAAAAGAAACATGATGCTGTCAGAGAAGGAGGAACCAGAATATACTGAGCTCGGAGAAGAGTCTGGATTTTGTTTTAAGTGTGATGAGAAGGCAATGAAAAAATCTAAACAGGAAGTGATGAGATTTGATTTATAATTAGAAAGGTGCAATCTAGCCATTGTGCAGAGTGGGATATAGGGCCCATGAATAGAAATAAAGGGAACAGTTGCTAGGTTGTGTCAGTTGGTATGAAGTTTGTAGAAAGACTGTACAAGGAGGGACCAGTATCAAATAATAGAAGAATATGTCCCTATTTTCTTGTACTATTCACAATGTAGTCATTATAGACATGACACATGTTTAAGGTTAATCTGAACTATTAATATTTACTTCATTATTTCCTTAACAGTTGTAAATCAAAGAAGCAACACAGACTTTATAGCATTTACTAATTTCCATGGTGTGAATATTCCATTTATGACTAATTTCAATTTAACATTATGATGCTACCCAATGCATAGTTAGATAAAACTATACAGTAACACATTTATGCAGTATTTTTATTATAGAAATATAAGAGATGCAAATAACTTCATGAGCATAGATAATTATAAAGTAAGTACAGAGTGATGTTTTGAGTAATTACTTAATATAATTTATTTAAATTGTAAGTTTATATAATTTATATTTTAATGATGGCTGTTTATAACAAATGACTTCAAATTTCCTGAAAATTCAATAGTCAGTTCTCATGAGCTGGTATGAGTTTATGAGTTTCTACTCTTTTGCTCATGCAAGTCATATATGAATTTGTTTCCTGCTAATTTTTGTTACTGAGAAGGTACATGGCTCATATGGGATCCAGTCCATTGGGTCACATAAACTTAGTATCATCCGTCATGTCAGTCTCAAAATATTCTGAAGACTGTCCACTAGGGACACAAAGATTACACATTCCTATGCTACTCCACAATGATGTTGCTAAACAACTCAGTATTCTTCCCTTGGAGTGAGTGTAAACATCAAGAAAAATTTGAAGTCTCTTTTTATTTCTCCTTAATTTATTCAATTTTATTTTTTTCTACTTAATGTTTTATTTATACATTATTGTTAAGAAGGAACATCACTGCATCTGACATAAAGAACAAAATTCCTTTTACTATTCTTTAACTTATTTTTAAAAGGAGGTATGTTTCACTACATTGCCGTATAATGGTTGAAAAAAGTTTCCCCTCTACCTTATATAAAACAAAGACTAGAATAACTTTCACAAACCCCAAATGGGCATTTTTCACCTGCTCTCTATATGTCATCCTGATGTGTCTTTAATTACTAGTTTTAACTTTTTAACAGTAAATAAAGATGCAGTCCTCTTTTTTTTAATTGGTGATTTTAGAGAAAGATTTGTCAAATTGCTCTATCTTTTCAAGAACAAACTCTTAGTTGCATTGATCTTTTCTATTGTCTTTTTGGTCTCTATTTCATATATTTCTGCTCTGATCATTGTTATTTGTTTCCTACTAATAAATTTGGGTTTTGTTCATTCTTCTTCTATTTCCCTGAAGTGTAAAGTTAGATTGTTTATTTGAGATTTGTCTTGTTTCTTCAAGTAGGCATTCATCTCTTTGAAATTCCCCCTAAGAAATGGTTTTCCTGTATCCCATAACTTTTGGTATGTTGTATATCCCTTTTTAATATTTCTCAAAATATTTTTTAAATTTATCTTTTGATTTCCTCTTTGAAAAAATGCTCATTTAGTAGCATGTTGCTTAATCACCACATATTTATGAACTTCCCACTTTTCTTTCTGTAATCAATTTCTAGTTCATATCATTGTGGTTGGAAAAGGTACTTGATATAATTTCAATCTTCTTAAGACTTGTTTTATAGTTTAACATATGATCTATTCTAAAGAATGTTCTCACCCATGGTGCTTAGTGCCATTTGACTAGGGGTCAATCTGGTCAATGCCGATTGCTAAGGTTTGCCTGAATCCATCATTGCTGCTGTACGTGCAGGAAGTGGCTAGACGTTTCTGCATGTTGATTCACTTTTAGACATACGGATTCACAAGCTAAGAAATTTGCTGCCTTGTAAGCTGAGGTACTGGGTCAGTGTGCTTTAAAAGGGCTTAATAAAAATATAAATTCAGACAGAAGGGTAGAGGCAACATATGGAAAAGATGACCTATGGAGTGTGGAGTTCTGGGCTTTGGAGTCGTGTGGCTGACAGAGTCATGGTACTCCGGCCGGGTGTCAGGGATGTGCCTCTGAGGTGGGAGAGCTGAGATCAGGATATTGGTCCACCAGAGACCTCCTGGTTCCACATAACATCAAACGGCAAACATTCTCCCGGAGATCTCCATCTCAATGCTAAGACCCAGCTCCACTCTGACTAGCAAGCTACAGTGCTGGACATGCTATGCCAAACAACTAGCAAGACAGGAACACAGCCACACCCATTAGAAGAGAGAATGCCTAAAATCATACTAAGGTCACAGACACCCCAAATCATACCACTGGACAAGGTTCTGTCCAACAGAAAGACAAGATTCAGCCTCATCCACCAGAACATAGGCACCAGTCTGCTCCATCAAGAAGCCTACACACCCAATGAGCTTTACCCAGAGGGAGCAGACACCAAAAATGATGGGAACTACGAACGTGCAGCCTGCAAAAAGGAGACCCCAAACACAGTAAGTTAAGCAAAATGAGAAGACAGAAAAACACAAAGCAGAAGAAGGAACAAGGTAAAAACCCACCAGATCAAATAAATGAAGAGGAAATAGGCAGTATACCTAAAAGCATTCAGAGTAATGACAGTAAAGATAATCCAAAATCTTGGAAATAGAATGGAGAAAATACAAGAAATGTTTAACAAGAACCTAGAAGAACTAAACAGCAAACAAACAATGATGAACAGCACAACAAATGAAATTAAAAATTCTCTAGAAGGAATCAATATGAGAATAACTGAGGCAGAAGAACGGATAATAAAAGGTTTTATCCTGGAAGATAAAATAGTGGAAATAACTACTGCTGAGCAGAATAAAGATAAAAGAATTGAGGACAGTCTCAGAGACCTCTGGGACAACACTAAATCTACCATCATTCGAATTACAGGGGTCCCAGAAGAAGAAGAGAAAAGGAAAGGGAGTGAGAAAGTATTTGAAGAGATTATAGTTGAAAACTTCCCCAATATGGGAAAGGAAATAGTCAATCAATTCCAGGAAGTGCAGAGAGACCCATACAGGAAAAATCCAAGGAGAAACAAGCCAAGAGAAATTTTAAACAAACTATCAAAAATTAAATACAAAGAAAAAATATTAGAGCAGCAGGAGAAAAGCAACAAATAACATACAATAGAACACCCACAAGGTGAACAGCTGATCTTTCAGAAGAAACTCTGCAAGCCAGAAGGGAGTGGCAGGACATATTTAAAGTGGTGAAAGGGAAAAAACTACAACAAATATTATTCTACCCAGTAAGGATCTCATTCAGATTTGATGGAGAAATTAAAACCTTCACAGACAAGCAATAGATAAGAGAATTCAGCACCACCAAACCAGCATTAAAAAAAATGCTAAAGGAACTTCTCTAGGCAGGAAATACAGAAGAAGGACAAGACGTACAATAACAAACTCAAAATAATTAAGAAAACCGTAATAGGAACATACATTAAATGTAAATGTAAATGGATTAAATGCTCCAACCAAAATACATAGACTGGCTGAATGGATACAAAAAGAAGACCCATATAGATACTGTCTGCAAGAGATGCACTTCAGACCTAGGGACACATACAGCCTGAATGTAAGAGGATGGAAAAAGATATTCTATGCAAAAGGAAATCAAAAGAAAGCTGGAGTAGCAATTCTCATATCAGACAAAATAGACTTTACAATAAAGACTATTACAAGTCACAAAGATGAACACTACATAATGACCAAGGGAGGAACCCAAGAAGAAGATATAACAATTGTAAATGTTTATGCACTGAACATAGGAGCATCTCGATACATAAGGCAAATACTAACAGTCATAACAAGGGAAATCAACAGTAACACAATAACTGTAGGAGACTTTAACACCCCACTTTCACGAATGGACAGATCAGCCAAAATGAAAATAATTAAGAAAACACAAGCTTTAAATGAAACATTAAAAAAGATGGACTTAATTGATATTTACAGGACATTCCACTCAAAAACAATAAAATACCATTTCTTCTCAAGTGCTCATGGAAAATTCTCCAGGATAGATCATAACTTGGGTCACAAATCAAGCCTTGGTAAATTTTAGAAAATTGAAATGATATAAAGTATCTTTTCTGACCACAACCCTATGAGACTACATATCAGTTACAGGAAAATATCTGTAACAAATACAAACAAATGAAGGCTAAACAATACACTACTAAACAACCAAGAGATCACTGAAGAAATCAAAGAGGAAATCAAAAAATACCTAGAATCAAATGACAATAAAAACACAACCCAAAACCTATGGGATGCAGCAAAAGCAGTTCTAAGAAGGAAGTTTATAGCAATACTATTCTACCACAAGAAACAAGAAACATCTCAAATAATCAACTTAACCACACTAAAGCAATTAGAGAAAGAAGAACAAAAAAAAAAACTGCAAAGTTAGCAGAAGGAAAGAAATCATAAAATCAGATCAGAAATAAATGAAAAAGAAATGGAGGAAACAATAGCACAGATCAATAAAACTAAAAGTTGGTCCTTTGAGAAGGTAAAGAACATTGATAAACCATTAGCCAGACTCATCAAGAAAAATAGGGAGAAGACTCAAATCAGCAGAATTTGAAAAAGGAGAAGTAACAACTAACACTGAAGAAATACAAAGGATCATGAGAGATTACTACAAGCAACTGTATGCCAATAAAATGGAAAACCTGGAAGAAATGGACAAATCCTTAAAAAGCACAACCTTCTGAGACTGAACGTGGGAGAAATAGAAAATATAAACAGACCAATCACAAGCACTGAAAATGAGACTGTGATAAAAAATCTACCAACAAACAAAACCACAGGACCAGATGGTTTCACAGGTTAATTCTACCAAATATTTAGAGAAGAGCTAACACCTATTCTTCTCAAACCCTTCCAAAATATAGCAGGGGGAGGAACACTCCCAAACTCATTCTACGAGGCTACCATCACCTGATACCAAAATGAGAAAAAGATGTCTCAAAGAAAGAAAACTACAAACCAATATAACTGATGAACATAGATGCAAAAATTCTCAACAAAATACTAGCAAACAGAATCCAATAGTACATTAAAAGGATCATACACCATGATCAAGTGGGGTTTATCCCAGGCAAGAAAGGATTCTTCAATATATATAAATCAATAATATGATACCCCATATTAACAAATTGAATGATAAAAAAAACATGATCATCTTAATAGATACAGAAAAATCTTTTGACAAAATTCAACACTCATTTGTGATAAAACCCTCCAGAAGGTAGGGATAGAGGGAATTTACCTCAACATAATAAAGGCCATAGATGACAAACCCACAGCCAACATCATCCTCAATGGTGAAAAACTGAAAGCATTTCCACTATGATCAGGAACAATACAAGGTTGTCCACTCTCACCACTATTATTCAACATAGTTTTGGAAGTTGTAGCCACAGCAATCAGAGGAGAAAAAGAAATAAAAGGAATCCAAATCAGAAAAGAAGAAGTAAATCTGTCATTGTTTGCAGATGACATGACACTATACATAGAAAATCCTAAAGATGCTACCAGAAAATTACTAGAACTAATCAATGAATCTGGTAAAGTAGCAGGATACAAAATTAATGCACAGAAATCTCTTGCATTCCTATACACTAATGTTCAAAAATTCAAAAGGGAAATTAAGGAAACACTCCCATTTACCATTGCAACAAAAAGAATAAAATATCTAGAAATAAACCTACCTAAGGAGACAAAAGACCTGTACACAGAAAACTATAAGACACTGAGGAAAGAAATTAAAGACGATACAAACAGATAGAGAGATATACCATGTGCTTGGATTGGAAGAATCAACATTGTGAAAATGACTCTATTTACCCAAAGCAATCTATAGATTTAGTGCAATCCCTATCATACTACCACTGGCATTTTTCACAGAACTAGAACAAAATATTTCACAATTTGTATGGAAACATAATAGACCCCAAACAGCCAAAGCAATCCTGAGAAAGAAAAATGGAGCCAGACGAATCAGGGTCCCACAGTTCAGATGATAATTCAAAGCTACAATAATCCAGACACTATGGTCCTGGCACAAAAACAGAAATATAGATCAATGGAACAAGACAGAAAGCCCAGAGATAAACCCATGTGCCAGTCATCACCTTATTTTTGATAAAGGAGGCAAGGATATACAATGGAGAAAAGACAGCCTCTTCCATAAGTGGTGCTGGGAACACTGGAAAGCTACATGTAAAAGAATGAAATTAGAACACTCCCTAACACCATACACAAAAATAAACACGAAATGGATTAAAGACCTAAATATAAGGCCAGACACCATAAAACTCTTAGAGGAAAACATAAGCAGAACAATCTGTGACATAAATCCCAGCAAGATACTTTTTGACCCACCTCCTACAGAAATGGAAATGAAAACAAAAATAAACAAATGGGACCTAATGAAACTTAAAAGCTTTTGCACAGCAAAAGAAAGCATAAACAATACAAAAAGACAACACTCAGAAAGGGAGAGAATATTTGCAAATGAAGCAACTGACAAAGGATTAATTTCCAAAATTTACAAGCAGCTCATACAGCTCAATATCAAAAACACAAACAACCCAATCTAAAAATGGGCAAAGACCTAAATAGACATTTCTCCAAAGAAGATATACAGATTGCCAACAAACACATGAAAGGATGCTCAACATCACTAATCGTTAGAGAAATGCAAATCAAAACTAAAATCAGTTATCACCTCACACCAGTCAGAATGGCCATCATCAAAAAATCTGCAAACAATAGATTCTGGAGAGGGTGTGGAGAAAAGGGAATCCTCTTGCCCTGTTGGTGGGAATGTAAACTGATACAGCCACTATGGAGAACAGTATGGAGGTTCCTTAAAAAACTAAAATTAGAACTACCATACGACCCAGCAATCCCACCAGTGAGCATATACCCTGAGAAATCCATAATTGAAAAAGGGTCATGTACCTCAATACTCATTGCAGCTCTATTTACAATAGCCAGGATATGGAAACAACCTAAGTATCCATCGACAGACGAATGGATAAAGAAGATGTGGCACATATGTAACAATGGAATATTACTCAGCAAAAAAAAGAAACGAAATTGAGTTTTTTGTAGTGAGGTGGATGGATCTAGAGTCTATCATACAGAGTAATGTAAGTCAGAAAGAGAAAAACAAATACCGTATGCTAACACGTGTACATAGAATCTTAAAAAAAAAAAAGTTCTGAAGAACCTAGGGGCAGTGTAGGAATAAAGACGCAGATGTAGACAATGGGCTTGAGGACACGCAGAGTGGAAAGTGTATGCTGAGATGAAGAGAGTGGCATGGACATATATACACTACCAAATATAAAATTGGTAGGTAGTGGGAAACAGCTACAAAGCACAGGGAGATCAGCTGGGTGCTTTGTGACCACCTAAAGGGGTGGGTTAGGGAATGTGGGAGGGAGATGCAAGAAGGGGGTGATATGGAAATATTTGTATATGTACAGCTGATTCACTTTGTTATAAAGCAGAAACTATCACACCATTGTAAAGCAATTATACTCCAACAAAGATGTTTAAAAAAATAAATAATATAAAGTAATTTAAAAAAAGAATATGGGGTTCCCTGGTGGCGCAGTGGTTGAGAGTCTGCCTGCCAATGCAGGGGACACGGGTTCGTCCCCAGTCCGGGAAGATCCCACATGCCGTGGAGTGGCTGGGTCCGTGAGCCATGGCTGCCGAGCCTGCGCGTCCAGAGCCTGTGCTCCGCAACGGGAGAGGCCACAACAGTGAAAGGCCCGCATACCACAAAAAAAAAAAAAAGAAAGAAAAAAGAATATGAAATCAAATTTATTTCTGATAATGTTAATTAACCTAAAATTGAAAATAAAACCTTAAATTTCCCCAAAATAGAATGTTCTAGGTGCACTTCAGAAGAATGTATTTTCTCTTGCTTTCAATAGCATGTTCTGTATATGTCTGTTAAGTTCATCTTACCTAATGTTTAATTTAAGGCCAATGTTTCCTTAATGATTTTCTGTCTAGATCATTTATCCATTGGTAAAATGCTGTATGAAAGTCCCCTATTAGACAGCAATATTTTACTGCTGTCTATTTCTCCCCTTAGGTATTATTAATATTAGTTTTGTATGTTTAGATGGCTTCAATGTTGGGTACATAGATATTTACAAATATTACATCCTCTTGTTGAATTGATCCCATTCTCATTATGGAACAATCATCATTGTCTCTTATTGCAGTCTTTGTCTTCAAGTCTATTTTATCTCATATATGTATAGCACCCCAGCTTTCTTTTCGTTTTCATTCACATGAAATATCCTTTTCCATACCTTCAGTCTTGTGTGTTCTTACATCTGAGGTGAATGTTTTGTAGGTAGCATATAGATGTGTGTTGTGTTTTTCTCCATTCAGCCACTCTATGCCTTTTGAATGGAGTATTTGGTCCATTTATATTTAAAGTAATTATTGATATGTATGTACTCTGTAGCTTTATGTTAATTGTTTTCTGGCTGTTTTATAGATGTATGCTACATTAAATGTCTGTCACTTAGACTGGTGCTTTTATATAAGCAAATAAGTCTCTTTCACAGAGAATCTTGATTTTCAGTTGGCTGCCTCTGCACTGGGCCCTGCGATGGGCAAGGCCATGTAGTTAAGCCCTTTAAGAACTGTTTCTTAGTTTGCTGTGGCCTTGTGTGTGGATTCAAGCCACATTGGCTTTCAAAACTAGATTTTTTAAGGGCTTTTTTCTCAATTACAGGTCTTAAAATTTGGAGTGCTTGATGTAGTGTTCAAATGCTGCGCTCCTCAGGGAGAAGCTGGGTTGGGGAGGTTGCATTCCCTCCTGATGATGGATTGACATACTGGAGGGTGGGGATTATGGCAGTATTTTGTCTCAGTCTCTTCTACCCATTTCAATGTGGATTTTGTCTCATTCACCTGATGTGTAGCATTCACTCACCTAATATTTTTTTCCTATGTAGTTGTAGATTGACTGTGTCTGCAGGAGTAAGTGAGTTCAGGATCTTCCTATTTCACCACCTGAACTGGAAACCGAGATTACTTTTATTATTTCCTCAAACCTGTATTCCTCAGACCTATGCCACCACTAATGTACTTACTGTCTTTAGATTTGGCTAACTTTGATATTTGATATAAATTAAGTATGCGATCTTTTGTGACTGGCTTTTTTCACTTAGACTAATGTTTTTGAGGTCCGTCTATGTTGTAGCATGTATCGGTACATTTTTTAAATTACAAAATAATTTTCCATTGTTTGATTAAACCAAATTTTATTTATCCATTCATTAGTTTATGGATATTTGAATCAGTTCCACACTTTGGCTATTATGAATAATGCTGATATGAGTAGTTATGTGTAAGTTTTATGTGAACATATACTTTTAATTATCTTGCATTTATTCTCAGAAGTGGAACTGCTGGCTCATATGTTAATTATATTTAATATTTTGAGAAATTGCCAGATTGTTTACCAAAGTGGCTACACCATTTTACTTTTCTACCAGCAATGTATGAAGGTTCTGATTTTTTTCACATCCTCACCAATACTTGTTACTGTCCATTTTTTTTATTATGGCCATCTTAATATACATGAAGTGATATTGCAGTTTTGATTAGCATTTCACTAATGATTAATGCTATCGAGCATCTTTTCATGTGCTTATTAGCCATCTGTATATCTTCTTTGGAAAAGTATTCAAACATTTGCCCATTTTATAAATTGACTTATTTGTGTCCTTATTGTTGAGTTACAAGACTTCTTTATATATTTTTGATGCTAGTCCCTTATTAGATATATGATTTTAAAGTAGTTTCTCCCATTTTGTGGACTTCTTTCACTTTCCTGATAGTGTATTTTGATACATAAATGTGCTTAATTTTGAAGAAGTACAATTTATTTTTTCTATGTAGTTTATGATTTTGATGTCATATCTAAGAAATCACTGCCAAATTCAAAGTCACAGAGATTTATGCCTGTTTTATTTTTATAATTTTAGCTCTTACATTAGGTCCCTATTTTGTTTTCAGATAATCTTTTTGCATGGTATATATTAGGTTTCAACTTTATCCTTTTGCATGTGAATATCCAATTATTCCAGCATTATTTGTTTAAAAGACAATACAAAAATCAACTTACCATAAAGGTAAGGCTCTATTTTTGGACACTCAGTTCTATTTAATTGACCTATATATCTATTCTTATGGTATAGCACATTGTTTTGATTACTGAAGGTTTATAGTAAGCTTTGAACTTACTACAGATAAGTAGATATGTGACTTTTTGATTCTTCATTTTCAAGATGATTTTTGGGAACAATTTCTACCAAAAATGACATCCATGATTTAGATAAGATTTTATTGAATCTATAAATCTACTTGTGGAGATTGATATCTTAAAAATATTAAATCTTCCAATTCTTGAGCACAGGATTTCTTTCCATTTATGTAGATCTTTAAAAAATTTCTTTCAACAATATTTTGTGATTTTCAGAATATAGATGCAACACAGCTTTTTAAAATTTATTCCTAAGCATTTTTATCTTCCTGATGCTATTGCAAATGGAATTGTTTTCTTTATTTCATTTTTGGATAGTTCATTTTTATTGTATACAAATGCTACTGATTTTTGTATATCAAATTTGTATTCTGCAACCTCACTGCATGCATAAACTAGTTGCATTAGTTTTCTTAGTGGATTCTTTAAGATTTTCTATACATAAGATTATGTCCCTGCAAATAGAGGTAGTTTTTCATCTTCTTTTCCAATCTGAATGCCTTCCTTTTACTTGTCCAATTGCCCAGACAAGAACCTCCAGCACAATGTTGAATAGAAGAGGTGGAGCATACATTCTTGTCTTGTCCCAGATCTTAAAAGGAAGTTTTTATCTTTCACCACCATGTATGATGTTAGCTGTGGGGTTTTGTAACTGTCCTTTATCAGGTTATGGACATTTCTTTCAGTTCCTAGGATGTTGAGAATTTTTATCATTAAAGGGTATTGGAACTCTCAAGTGCTTTCTCTTTATCTATTGAGATGATTATGTAGTGTCTGTCCTTTATTCTATTACATGGTGTCTTATACTGATTTATTTTTATATATCAAACTAATCGTGGATTCTTGGGATAAAGACTACTTAGTCACAGTGTATAATCCTTTATATATGTTGATCAATTCAATTAACAGTTTTTTGGTTGAGTTTGTGTGTGTGTGTGTGTGTGTGTGTGTGTGTGTGTAGTCATAGGAGATATTGATCTGAAGCTCCTTTTCTAGTGACAGCTCTCTCTGATGTTGGTATAAGTGTATACTGGCTTCATAGAATGAGTTAGGAAAAATTTCCACTACTTTTGGAGGTGTTTGTAAAAAATTAGTATTAATTATTTATTAAAGTTATATAAAATTCACACTGAAGTCATCTGGTTGTGGGCTTTATGGAACTATGTTTCCTTTATGGAATAATTTTGGTTACTAATCCAATTCCTTTACTTCTTTTGGCTCTATTCATATTTTCTAATTCTTCTCATGTCAGTTTTGATATTTTGTGTCTTTTTAGGAATTTGTTCCTCTCTCTTGTTAGATTAAATTGGATTGGAAATTGTTCATTAAACTTACATGTGTATATATATTTCTGTAAGTTCAGTATTGATGACCTTTTCATTCCTGATTTTGTTAATTTGAGACTTCTGTTTTTTTATTGGTCATTCTAGCTATAGTTTTGTCAATTTTCTTGATGTTTTTTCAAATAAAAATATTTTTCTTTTGATGATATTATATATTGTTTTTCTATTCCCTATTTCATTTTATTGTGTGCTAATCCCTATTAATTTCAATCCTTCTCTGCTTTGGGTTGAGTTTGTTCTATTTCCAGTGTGTTAAGGTGGTAAGTTATGTTAGTAATTCAAAATATTTTTTTCTTTTTTACTATAGCTATAAATTTCACTCTACAAACCACTTTAATCACTTACCATTAGCTTTGTCACGTTGTGTTTTTGTGTTTGTTTATTTCAATTATATTCTAATTTTCATTTTGATCAACTAGTAATTTAAAAATTTATTGTTTAGTATCCACAGATTTGTGGATTTCCCAAATTTACTTCTCTTATTGAGTTGTGATTTCATTTCATTGTGTGGGGTATATGTAGTATAGGTATTATTATTTTTTATTGCTTTAGGCTTGTTCTATGGCCTAACATGTGGTCTATCATGGAGAATGTTTTATGTGGACTTGAGAAGAATGTGTATTCTCTTGTTTTGGACAGAGTATTCTATAGGTGTTTGTTAGGTCTAGCTGGTGTATAGTGTTGTTCAACTTCTCTGTTTCTTTGTTTATCTCTGCCTTGCTGTTAGATCCATTTTAAAAGTTAATTATTGAAGCTCCCAACTCTTAGCTTGAACTGTCTATTTCTCCCTTTAATTTTCTTTTGGATTCATGTATCTGGGGGCTTTCTTTTTATGTACCTATATGATTATAATTTTATGTCTTTCTGATAAATTGATATGTTTTTGTCTTTTGCAACAAGGTTTGTCTTAATTTGATTTTTTGTCATATTGGTAGAGACATGCTATTTTACTTTGGTTATTATTACATAGTATATCTATTTCCAACCATTCAACCTATGTGTGCTTTTGAGTCTAAAGTATGAGTCTTGTAGAAAACATAGAGTTGGATAATGTTATCCATCTCTTTTTATACAACCTACAATATCTGGTTTTAATTAGCATATTTAGCCCATTTATACTATGTTACTGATTAGGTACATTTTATGTGTTTCATTTAGTATTTGTTTTCTATGCATCTCATGCCTTTTGAAATTTCTCTATTCCTCCATTAATGCTTTCTTTTGTGTTAAATAGATATTTTATAGTATCACATTTTAATTCCCTTACTGTTTCTTTTTCTATATTTTTAAGTTATTTTCTTAGTATGTTGCTCTAGGAATTACAATTAACATCTTAACTTCAAATCATTTAACAGAGGTTACACCAGGTTAATTCCAACAGTGCACAAATACTTCGCTCTAGTATTGCTCTGTTCCCTTTTCCATTCTTGTAATTTGATTGTGGTAAAAATTATATCACCATATACTATAGGTTCACCAACTTTTTTTTTTTTTTTTTTGGCTGTGTTGGGTCTTAGTTGCAGCACACGGGATCTTCACTGAGGCTTTCAGGATCTTTCATTGCAGTGCGTGGGCTCTTTGTTGTGGCATGTGGGCTCTTTGCTGTGGTACATGGGCTCTTTGTTGCAATATTCAGGCTTCTCCCTAGTTGTGGCATGTGGACTACAGAGTGCATAGGCTCTGTAGTTTGTGGTACATGGGCTCAGTAGTTGTGGCTTGTGGGCTTATGGCATGTGGGATCTGAGTTCCCTGACCAGGGATCAAACCCATGTCCCCTGCATTGGAGGGCAGATTCTTTACCACTGGACAACCATGGAAGTTCCCTAGGCCCACCAACTTTTAGTGCAATTTTCTTAATTTATTGTTTTATGCAATTGTCTTTTAAATCAGATAAGGGAGAAAAGTTACAACAGAGATATATTTATACTGTCTTTTATATTTACCTATGTAGTTATTTTTAGCAGTGCTCTCTATTTCATTTGTCTGATGGGTTTCCTATGATACTTTTTTATATATCAGTTCTGTTATTGACAAATTCTCTCATTTTTCTTTATCTTGGAAGTCTTAATTTCTTTTTGTTTTGGAGGATATTGTTGGCAGTCTTTCTTACAGCACTATGGATATGTCATCCTACTGTCTTTCGCTTTCCATAGTTCCTGACAAGAATGTAGCTATTAGTCTACTGAAGATACCTTGTATATGATGAATCACTTCTCTCTTGCTTCTTTCAATATTTTATCTTTGTCTTTGGTGTGCAACAATTTGACTATGATGTATCTTAGTGTGTATTTCTTTAAGTTTATCCTACTTGGAGTTGGTTGAGCCTCTTTGAAGTGCATTTTTTTTTTTTCATCAAATTTTGGAGTTTGGGGCCATTATTTATTCAAGTATTCTTACGCTCCTTACTTTGTATGTCTTTTCTCATTCTGGGATTCCCATTGTATAGATTGTTGATGGTGATTGGTGGCTCTCAGAGGTTCTGTTCATTTTTCTTTATTCTTTTATTTTTTTATTCCTCAGAAGGGGTCATCTCAATTGTCTGTTTTTCAAGTTACTATTATTCTTTTTTCAGTTCTGATCAATTATTGAGCCCCTCTAGTGAAATTTTAATTTCACTTATACTATTTTTAACCCTAGAATTTCTATATATATATATATATTTTAGAATGTTTATCTCTTTATTGATATTCTCTATTTGGAGAGATATTGTCTCATATGTCCCATAGTTATCCAAACATTGTTCATTTAGTTATTTGCATGTAATTAAACTATCTGATTTTAAGTAAATTATTAGTAATTCCAATATCTACCTCACTCAGGATAAGTTTCTATTGCCTGCTTTTATTCTTGTTTATATGTCATGCTTTCCTGATTCTTTGTGCATGTCTCTCTCTCTCTTTTTAAACTGGAGAGTTTAAAAAATATAATGTTCATCTCTGCAAATCAAACCAACCACTCTGGGGGTTAGGTTTGTGACTATCACTGGTTGTTGTTTGTTTTATGACTTCCCTGGGATAATTTTGTAAAACATGTAATCTTAGTCATGTGCAGTCATAGAAGTCTCTTCCATTAGCTTAGTTATTGGACAGAGATTTTCTTAAGTGTTTTAAAACAATAAGTCTCCCAGCCTTTCTAAAGTGTTGTGTGTGTGTGTGTGTGTGTGTGTGTGTGTGTGTGTGTGTGTTTTGAGGCATGCCTTCACTGCTCCTTCATGCAGTTTACAACTCTGTGCTAACCTTAGCTTCTGGTTGTGCAGAACCTCATGTCCTCCAGATGTGAGAAATTAGGATTGAAATCACAGAAGTTTGTCTTGGGGGGCTCCGAGGAGGAGTTCCAGTTCTTTCTGTCTCAGTACACAAAGAATTCATTGAGAGGCAAAATGATAGATAAGAAGTGATTATTAGAATAGGAAACTTGTGACGCCTATAAATGAGCAGGCAAGTGAGTGTTGAGCTGCCCCAAGTACTTAGTGGGTTACATTTTTATAATCAAAGGAAATGGGTGGGGAGGTGAAGACCACCTTCTTCCTCATTCTTTGAGTCTCCCATCGGTAACTCTTCCTACGTGATGGGCAGGGGAGTTTTTGACCCCATATGGCCCATCTGGGACTGTCATGGTGCTATGGAAAAATTATTTCAGGTCTCAGTATAATGAGGGTCATTCACTTTGCAATGTCACCTTTCGCAAATAATTGCTTTTTATGTATACAGACAGCATATCTTAGGGGCCATTAACTTACTGACATCATTGGGCAGGATATAGGCCTTATTTTTCCACTATTGTTTTATTGTCTTGAGGTATGGTGTGTGCCTCCATTGCATGTTTTTATTCCTAAGTAAGTTTACTTGGTTTTGTTGCTAGGCAAGCTTTTCTAGCCTAGCTGCTAAGCAACTTGCTCTGCTTCAAGGGTCAAGCAAATCCTCATTGTTTAAAGAGTTTCCCATTGCCTTCTTGAGTGATCATTAATTTACTGTGGTCTCCCAAAGCCCCATAAAGTTCCCTCTCTATCTACAGTACCCTAGTGGGATTTCTAAACTAACTATTTGATTATCATACTCTATCCCTATCAGTATCTTTCCTGAGAATGTGCAAAGCTCTAAACATGCATGTAACCTTCTCTATTCCCAGAAATATACAGGAAGTTTACAAAGCCCCATTGGGTATCTCATTCTCCAGGTTTTCCTTCTAATTTTTTTACAGTCATTTGTAAATCCTAGCCTTAGGGAACTGCAAGTTTAAACAATTGCCACTGATTGTTTTCTAAATATGCCCTTAGGATTAGGGCTGTTCCATAGAGAGCTCTGTGTCTGGTCAAATAAAGAAAGTCATAGAGAATGGACTTTTTCCAGGGTCTACCAGATAGGTCAAATAGTGACAATTCTCTGGGGATAGGGCCTTTGGGACAAACTCCAAATCCACTGTAACCTCATAAGTGACTGACTGCTACAAGGCTGGTTTTCATAGCTACAGTAGTGGAATGGCTACAGGTTTTCACAGTTATTACTGATCTAGGAAGAAGTAGATGGAAATAGGGCAAGTTAAAATGCCACAAAGCTCACTGTGTTTACAAAAATCCAGCCTTTTTTTCTTGAATAAACTGTCTTCAGTTTGTTGCAAATCTTTGGGTAATTTCCAGAGCTCTGGAAAAGTTGATTTTGACAATTTTGCTCTTGTTCTCATTGCATTTATGAAGGAGAGGATTTTCAGAGGTACTCACTCTCCCTTTCTGGAATTTTGTTTTTCTACAGTGTATTCCTAAATATGCAAATAAAACATAAAAGCCATTTTTTATATGTGATTTGGATGATGGCATCACTCACTACAGGCATTCACACATATAAATCACAAATTTATATATATATCCTCAGTAATTTAGATATATTTTTTTAAATAAAACATTTTGATCGAGGCAAATGAAATATCAAATTTCCTGAATAGGAAATACCCAAAATAAACCAAGAATGAAAAGGTTTTTCACTTAGCATCAACTGAATATCCTCAAAATGGTGCGCTTTGCCTATGGGAACTACACAATTTTGATCTGAACCCCAGGCTTCTCATATCCAGCTCCTAACAAAATCTTTCTGAAACAAACCCTTTGTAGTTATATTTTTAGTAGTGTAACTTTTTATATAGTCACTAACAAACCCAAATATTATTGTTCTTTCCCAACCCTCGAAAATGTCCCATAACTAATAAATTTTGTGAGTACATACTTTGTGCCAGGCACAGTTTTAAATTCTTTTTACATATAATAATTTAACAGCACAGTAACCCTGAGTAATTACTCAGAGATGTTAAATAACTTGGCAGAAATTTCAGAGCTACAGAGAGTTAGAATGAGGATTTAAACTTATACCTCTATGATTTAAAGCCAGTGCTATTAACTGCTATGCTATTATGCATGCATATAAAATATGCTTCCAAGAGATCATACCTAGTGAATAGAATTTTTATCACATCCATTTTCCACAGCAAAATTATCATCACTACTCTGAAATGAATGAAACAACCCAAATGGGTGACAAGCCTACAGGAGATAAAGACCCAGGGTATGACTTCAACTCATAAGGGTAAGTAGCCATAGATAAATCAAACTCTGAAGTCTGCAGTAACAGTCATTTGGATTAAAAGTATATCCAAGGGGAGACATTTTAAGTTGGAAAGACATTGATATATTTTACGTATAAGTGACTGGTGAGGGCATTACTTTCTCAGCTATATATATATTTTATGTAATGTAATAGGTAGTTGTATTCCTAATAGAAGTAGACCTAGAAAATGCCATCAGTGCATGAATTAAATTCTTACCTGATTATATTATATTTACAGGAATCCCACAATAAATATCAAGGGAAAACCCAAGATTATCAAAAAATTCTTAAGGTGAACACTTCCTTCAGTGTTCTGGGTCCTCTGTGCAGCCAAATCATAGGGGAGCAATTAAAACTATACCAGAAAAAGGAACAGTGTGCTTTTCCTACACTGCTGAGAGCTTAAGTTTCCCACATGCTGTGTTCCAAGGGAATACAACCTGCCTGAATGAGACGTCTTTAGGATATTTACCCTATGCAGCCATTCCTGCATTTTGCATTTTTTGAATCACAATTGCTTGTCTGGGACAACCTCTCTCCCAAGCCTCTGAATCATAAATGTGCTACATGATTTTCTAAAACACACTGCAATGTGATTCACACACCCAAGGGCAAGATTGGGTATTAAATCAATGTCAAGTTTTGTGTATTTTCATAAGGTTTGATTCTGTGATAGTACTATTTAGCTTGAAGACATTTTTGTGTTTGAAACTCTGACAAATAAAGGAGGTCAAGGAGGGGAGTATTACAGATTGCACTTGTATGTGTATGTGTGTATATGAACATATTGTGTGTGTCTGTGTATAGAGGAAAGCAAATTAATATAATTTTATTAATAATAGCTACATTCTATTAATTGTCTATTACATTGTAGGCACTCTAATGTTACAGTATATATAATATTTTTAGTGAATAAAGAAATGTCCCAACTGGACTATAAACTCCATGAATATATGATCTTGTCTTTCTCATTTGTTCTTGTATTTCTAGAACATAGTACAATGCCTGGAGCATAATAATACTCATTCAATATTTTTAATGAATAAATTAATTGAAATATAATTTTAAAATTACCGTTATAATAGCCATGTAGCAAATATCCCATATATATATATATATATATATATAATGTTAATAGAGTCTCTTTTGCTCTTAAGAAATTTGCTGTTAACTGTTTGTACTGCTTAGTAGAGGCAGATCTATCACTAAATGAGCTCTCGTCTGTTAAATGAAATAGTAAGCATCCAATTTATTTTGCAGGAAGTTAATGTTAATAGGATAGTGAATTTGATCTTTTAGGCCATTGTTAATGTTTGATCTTAAATTCAAAGCTGAGAGGTCCTTTCCAAAACGTATACCCCTGACTCTTCAGTTCAATGAAATAATGCCTTTTGGGATCTCAGGTAGTACCTGGTGCAGATTAGGCAATCCATCAAGAGAATGACTTCAAAATATTTTTACATCTTTAACACTGCTAACACTGTCTTACATGAGACATTCTTAGTTTTTATGTTAGAATCCTGTACACAAAATGCAACTCAGAGTATACTTCTTCATATAACCTTTTCCAGCCATTCAGTTCTGAGGGCTATTTCTTTTCAATCAGTGCCTATAACATTTAGCATATATTTGTAACCCACAATTAATTAAATATGTCCTTTTCTTTAACTTTTTTTGTATTAAGGTTTTGCCTCTTGTGATGGTTATTTTTGTGTCAACTTGGCTAGGTCACAGTATCCAGAGATTTGGTTAAATTTTATTCTAGATGTTTCTTTGAAGGCATTTTTAGATGACATTAACATTTAAAACATTAGACTTTGGATAAAACATATTATGCTCAGTCACGTGGACAGGGCTCATCCAATAAATTGAGACATAGAAAAATGACTGACCTCCCTGGAAGAAAGAATTCTGCCAGCAGATGGTCTTCAGACTTGAACTGCAACTCTTCCCTGGTCTCCAGCCTGGATTTTAGATTTTAGTTTTATCAACCTCCACAATTACATGAGCCAATTCCTTAAAATAAATCTCTCTCTCTCACCACATTGACTCTGTTTTTCTGGAGAACCTTGATGAATACACCTCCTTAACTAGAATTTTGTGCTTTTTATAGAAAAGTTCTGAGTATCACATTTTAGTATATTTCTCCAGGACCCTTCTTTTCTTCCATCCTTTTTCCTCAAGCATTTACAAAGCATATACTGTGGGCTCAAATAAAAGGCATGAGCATAGAGCGATGCACATAGAGTCAATACATATATTTTCTGAGTAAACATTATTTTTACATTCACTCCATTAGCGCACCTAACAACTGCTTTTGTTACTGAATTGTTGGTCATGAGCCTGAAACTTACATTTTTAAGGTTACTAACTTAGGACTACGGAGTAACTTTAGTACTAGGAAAATATGATTCAACCTGTAGGACTGAATGTTGTGTTCCTCCTTATCAATTAAAGTATTATTATGCCATTATTAAATATACATAATGGATACAAAATAATGTCCATTTAAATCAGAATAAATTTCAGTCCTGATTACTATCTTGGTTATGTGAAAGAATTTTTTATTATATTAAGTGCTGTTGGTGTTCTTAGGAAGTCCGTTAATGGTAAGAAGTTAGATAGCAGTGGTATATCAAAATACAAAGAAAGAAAATGAATGCAAAATCTGGCCCTTATATTTCTTTCAAAAGAAGCATCTTCCAATCATAAATTCAAACAAAAATTCACAAGGCCTGTTGAATTAGAAACAAATTGCATTATCATTGAGGTAATAGGCATTCTAAATTATACTTCAGAGACTGAAAAATATGCTAGATGTAGAAACATAAAGTAAAAAGAAAATTCTTTGGTGTCAAATAAAGTATAAGTAGTAAATACCAATTACTGCTGTAACAGTCACTCCTTAAAGCTTTCACATGCCAATTAGATATCTCAGAAATCTTAATGACTGTAGTTTAAAAGCAAGAAATACTTAAGCAACTGTATATTATCACTCTGGCTATATCTTCTACTTCATGACATAAAAGATCTCATCTTGTCAGGAACAACACACATCTAAAAATTAGAGGAAAAGGTTACTTTTTTTTAACTGAACTTATGGCATACAAATACATCTAGTGGATTTTACTGACTCTCAAATGCCAATCCTCTATGGGCATAGATAAGGCTTGTGTCCAGTGGCATGCTAGTAAATATTTAACAACTGGATCTCGAAACAAAGTCCTGATCTATAGTATCTCAATTTCCTTTGTGAATTACTCCATCAAGGACAATTTCAAGCTACCAATATGAGGTCACTGAATTTGGAATTAAAAAGAGATTGACACAATCAGCTATCAAGAACTGCTATGAGTTGGCATCAGCCATTGCATGTGCTCACTGGCCATCAGTGCTCCTATGTCTTAAATTATGTGATTAGTAGGACTGTACCAAGCTGCTTTGCTCATTCATTCAAACACATACCAGTTTGGCAGTTATATTCCTGTATATCTTTGTGTATGTGTGTGCAATCATTTACATAATAATGTAGAATTGATAAAGGAAATAAATGGACATTTTAAAAGATTTTGATACATATTATTAATTGCCTCCTTGAGAGGTTGTACCCATCCAGACTTAGAGGAAGACTAAACAAGGGAAATAGCAAATGTGAATTGGCGTTATCTGAGACTTTTACTGCTCATGTGTTTCCCACAAGAGTTCTTGGCCATTCCTGTCTGCCTTACATAAAAATCAAATATCATCCAAGTAACTGACACAATGAACCTGAAAGAAATTAAACTACTGGAAAGATGATTGAACTCCTCCTCAGAAGCCCACAAGATACAGAGTGAGCATGCCATGCTTGACTAATGAAACCATATTTAATGAATCCCTAAGGTCCTCAGCTGCAGCCTTTGCATTCTCTCTACATTATCCTCCTCTTACTTCCTCAAAGAGCTGCCAATTTATTTTGAATCCTAAACACAATGAATGCTTTCCAATACATTACTCCCACTCCCTTGTCTTAGCTACACCTCAATATAAAAGGAAAGAAAACCTCCTTAACCTTCTCCACCCATTTGCTTTTACTTGTTTCTTCCTTTCAGTCTCTTTTTTGAGAAATCTCCCAGTGAGTAAGTGCACATATGGACTTTAGATGCAGAAATCATGGATTCAGTTAGAATCTCTCCCTGTCTTTGGCTATGACTGAGTTCTTTCACCTATAATTGATAATATCCTCCTAACAGGATTTTTATAAGATTATGTAAAATAATATAAATAAAAACATTTTTTAGCCACTCTGACAGTCACCTTTCCCAGTTCTATCTGCCTTTTTAGTCATTTAATAAATCCTTGGAGATAAATATAAAATAATTGTTTTTTCTTGTTATACAGACAATAAACTAGAGAAAATTAGCTGTTTAGAGTCTTCTGTGGTCCTGTTAAATGTACCAAACATCACCCTTTGTTTTTTAGGCCTTTTTAAATAGCCTTTTTTTTTTTTTGCGGTACGCGGGCTTCTCACTGTTGTGGCCTCTCCCGTTGCAGAGCACAGGCTCCGGACGCGCAGGTTCAGCGGCCGTGTCTCACGGGCCCAGCCGCTCTGCGGCATGTGGGATCTTCCCAGACCGGGGCACGAACCCGTGTCCCCTGCATCGGCAGGTGGACTCTCAACGACTGCGCCACCAGGGAAGCCCTAAATAGCCATTTTTGATTGATTGAAATGTATTGCTAATTTTCTATTGAGATTTTACAAACCCTGGATAATGTTTGCTTTTATATTAAAGTCATTGCTTTCATACAATCAATACTTTCTCAATGCAATTTTTATGTTTATTTTTCTGGAAGGAAGATAATTTCAGAACTCTAGATTACTCATGCTGTATGCAATGACCTTTTGGTTTTGGTTTGTCTGTTTCCACCTCTCCACCATGGGAAAAAATGTATCAGTAAGAGAAAAGATTTAACACTGAAGGATAGTCCATTATACAATCCTATGACATGTGAACAAAATTTAAAGAAGCATATCTATTACCTTTTCATACCACTCACTCTTCTATCAGCTTAAAATTTTAAATCTAAAGTATATCAACAAAGAGCTGTTTAGCTTTATATAAATAGAAATACATTTCAAGACATTTTCCCTAATGCTCAGAATTTAAGAAATGTATTTATAGTTGAAAATATTTACAGGTTTCATTTTTATGCTATTAAAAATCATAACTTAATGAAAAGTATATTATCTAAAGTCATTTTTGTGGAGCCCTATATTGAGGGCACAGGACAAAAATCTCCAGAACTAACTGAACTCCCATGGCAACAGTTGCCATGGGCTCTCCTGACCTAAATTGGACAGCACCCCGACTCCATATTAGGTAAAATATTCACCATATAGCAACCTGACCAATCACCTAATGCCATCCTTTCAGCAGGAATTTTCTTTGTCTTGAAGCTATAAATGTTGGCTACTAGTCCACAAAAAGAGGTTGGCTCTCCCTGGTCTATCAGGAAGTTGGCCCGCTGTATTTGCAGAGCCCCTCACTAACACTGCTCTTTGTTCTCAATAAACTCACTCTGTTCTAAAATACTTTGTGTCTGGAAATTCTTTTTCCAACCCATGCATGGAACATGACAATTTTGTTAACAGATTGGTTAAACTGTGGCTCAGTGGTTTTTTGGTTTGTCTTTCTTAATATGCATAATATTCTTAATATCCTTGACCTCATTAAAGTATTTTAGAAATATTTTGGCTAAAGTTTAGCTAGATCCTTTAAGTTCACTTCTCCCTTTTTGGCTATGCTTTATGTTGGAAAAAAAAAAAAAAGACACAGAACCCAGACAGTGTTTGATGAGACTATGAAACCACCAGTTAATAATTACTTGCCAATTTATTCAGTTATGTTTCAGAATAAGTCCTTTCTTTGTCTTTTATGGCTTTTCTTACAGCAAAAAAGAGAAAGAAGGTAAATGGAAACATTGAGAGAATATGTCTTTAGATAGAGCAATTTGAAAAACAATCCCTCATAACTTCCTTTTATTAAAAGACAAACATGAGAAAAAATAACTATGGAAAAAATTAGAAAAATGTTTTTCATTTACGTAAATTTATAAACACAAAACACAATCAGACCACAAATGCAATGCTGAAAACAAATGTATTGAAATAGACATCTGACTTCATTAGGGTAACAGATGCTTAACTAATTCTAGATATCAACAAGGATGTGAAAACAGTAGGCAATTAAGTCACCCCATGATGTGTCAGAGCTTGAAATTTCTAAAAGATGCAGTTCACTGAATTGCTAGCTTAATTGTGTGAACTGTTGTTGTTATTAAAACTTTATTTTTAAAACTTTCTCTATTACATCACCACCTACAGCTTAAAGTATAGTAATTATAGTTATAACTTTAAAACACTATGCATTGAAAATCTAACAATTCTAATAATAAAATATGAAATTGAAAGGTCACGTGTAAATTATAGAAAAGAATTATTATGATTTTGCTCCAAACCACTTTTTTGGAGGGATGGTGGTGGGCTGGGGTGGAGGTTCTTGTTTCTTTTTTTCCAGAGCCATTCTCATCATTTTCATGTTTCAGGGACTGCTAAGGCTGGTTACATAAATGTGTTAATCTAGGTAATCTAATTGTTTCAGATTAATCTGATCTCAATTAAATTACTTAGAAGGCAAATACAACATAGACTATCCTGCCAGTAGGCTTAAAACCTGAATTATCAACAAAAAGAACTCTCTGTAATGGGAAGTCAAAGGGGATAGAGTATGAACTGCAAGAAAGGAGAATCTAAACTAATCAGTATTCCTCTTCTGGAAAATATTCACTACGTGTCTATGGACTAACAGATAGGTAAACTAAGTACCTGACTGAATGCTAGCACAAATTCTAAAAAGTCAAGAATTAAACCCCCTAGAGAAATGGTATTCACATACAAGTTTTTCTCTTAATGCTCATGAACTCTTTCTTTGCCTCTGTCTCCTCTTGCCCTCTCGGCCTCCTATCACACCAGGTTGATTACACCACTTTCACCTAGGGGTTTCTGAACCCACTGGGTGGCAAGGTGTGCCCCTTGCGTTAAGAGGTAACACATGTCAAATATGTTTCCATACTTTAATAGGCTACACTCAAACCAAATGCAGGGAACTTTAAACATGCACTCCAAATTCCAGGAAGTCTTCAAAGTTCAGAGAAGGAGCTCTGATACGGACCACTGGCAAATTTATATCATGTTTTTCATTGTAGCTAAGGGTGGTAGCTTTTGGGAAAGACACATGGAATTGGCAACCTGGCTTTTTTGGTAATTCATATTTATGGTTTCTTAGCATTTTTGCTATTTTGCTATCTCTATGTGGGGCTTTTCTCATCTTTTGGATCCATCTTCCCCTCTATTTTATTTTTTAGAACTCGCTGAGTAGTGCCTGAAGAAGGAACTGAACTTTTCATTATGGGAGGTGTCCCCCCCTTGACAAACCCCAGGGCATAAGAATAGGAGGAGTAGAAGGGGGAGATGAAGAAGGCTGATTTTACTTGCCTAGGTTAAAGGAGTTTGGCTAATACAAATGTAACTCATGAAATTTGGGACAAAAGCACAAACAATAATAGTAGCTATTTGCCACATTTGACAGATGTGTTTTCAGGACCTAGCACCCTCAGGATCTTGTATCGGGGTAAATGGCAGGTGTCTCTCTTTGTTTCTAGCTCTCTCTTTCTTTTTTCTTTTTTTTTTTTTCTTTTCTAGCTCTCTCTTTCTTTACACACATACACACACACACACACACACACACACACACACACACAGAGGAAATTTTGAGTATTTGATATTAGAGACAAATGTTTAATTCACAAATAGTGTTTGTTTACATGTTGTGTTAGTAATTTGGACAGTTCAACAGCATTCAGCTCTTTTATTTCAGTTTGTGAGTTGATGAGCATACAATTTGCTACTCTCTATTTTCTCTGCCTACCAAGGTGGCTGTCAATATTCCATATTGTGGCTGCCTTTGGTCTATTAATCTGGTCCCCAGTGTAAGGAAAACAACCACACAAAAAAGAGACATCAGCCAATCCGTTACATATATATGGGCTCTTTTATGGGCTTAAATGCAAACTAGTAGAGAATGTATTAATAGAGATAGGATGCTTTGAGGTGACATCATAGAATTAAATTTGATTATTAGTGTCAAAAATGTTAAGCTCATATAGTACATCTATATTTTCTCAAATAATAAAGTGGGGAGTAGATGGTGGTGGTTTTCATGTAACAGGTAAAAATATTGTGTTTCATAACATTCCCAAATTAAGTCACAGAAGTAATATGATAAATGAAAACATTAGGTATTTGCACAAGGGAGATAACAAGAAAGCACATGAGGGAAACCAAAATAACCAGAAAATGACATACTGCATGATACATCAGAGCGGTGAAGTTTAAGTGGTTCGTGAAAACACAGTCTTCAAATTTCTCTCAAAATAAGTTCCCTTGAGTCCTATGTGTGAACATGCTTCTAACAAATCCCTTTTCCTCCTTTAAAATGCCAACACTGTTCCTCATTTCCATGTACTTGGCTAAACATTATTTTGGGCAACAACTGTTGAGACAATTTCATTTCATTAGTTCTATATTGCAAATGTTGTGCAATAAGAATCTCAAAATATGAGTGAGTTTTATTAAAATGATGTTGCATGATTTTTTCCCAAATGTTATTCTTGGAAACTATGGAAAAACCTATTTAACATTGTCATCCACACTGGTGCATATTTTCTGTGCATAAAGCAACCTACCAGAATTTGATAATGCAGAAATTTGAATTATTCCTTATAAATTTTCAAATCAAATAAATAAAATGTACTTTATCAAATTATTTTTCTTTATTTAAAAATAAGCACTGTATTTTAGATACATTCAAAACCACAATTTGACTACTGGAAAAAATCTAGATAAGAGTTTGATATGATACGGATGAAACTACTTGAGTTTGGGACAATTTCTTACTTAGTTAAAGCTCTGTGAGCCCTTTGCAGACAATGAGTCCTGATAGAATATATCCTTGCTTCACTTTAATTTCACCCTTTGTGTGAATTATCTTTTGTTTACATACTATCAGTGTACTATGCACCTCATTAATTAAGGTGGTTAAAGTAGATTATTTTAAAAGTTCTTTCCTACCTCTAGTATTTAAAATATTTGTATTGTCTTCTGTCCCATGTTTTACACTATACTTAGAAAAGTTAACAGTGCTAGAGTGCACAGATATTGCTGGCTGCACATTGACTGTTCAATTTTTATCTTCCTTTTGCTTCATGTTTTGTATTTGGAATCATCTCTCTTCTGGACTGAAATGTGGAAAAATTTTCACGACCAAATAGAACAGATACAGCTTGTTATCTGATCATTATTCTACCTGCACTGTTTTGTCTCAATGTAAAAAAGCTATTGTCCCAATCTTTTGCTACAGCTTAAAAAAGAAAATGCATCAGCACAAAGTACAGAAACACACTGATTCAATGAGTATACCATCCATTAAGAAAACCTTCCCAAGCTCTTTGGAAATGCGGGAATCCAAACAACTTTTCCAGCCATTTATCAAAGATCGTAAATGTATCATTTCAAAAAAAATGAAACAGTAAGCACTAAAGTTAGAGAAGTACACCAATATTAAGCAATTTTCTCTCATTTATTCAACTTCCCCTTACATTCTTCTCAGGAAGAAAGAAAAAATTTGTGTAGACTTATCCTGTTTGATTCCAAGAAGGGGTAGTGTGGAAACAAATAACAGCGTGTAATCAATTAGAGCACAATGTGTAAATCTGTTTCTTATCAATTTGATAATTTGAAGAAGTTCTAATTTTACAGAATGCATACATTATATGTAGGTTTACATAATTCAGAAAAATTCTTTACATTTACTTTCCCATATTTTATTGATACATTTGGCTTTATGAGAGATCATAGAAAATTTATGCAACCATCACTAAATTTTTAGTAATCCTAAAAATAATGGTATTATAAATGTGTGAATTTATTTAACATACAAAATGTCTCAGACTCATTCTGAGCTGATCTGCATCTAGCACCCTTTGAATTTTTTTTTCAAATGAAATTTTTATCTTTTTTTTTTTTTTTTTTTATATCTGTGTTTCTTGAATATATTCTGTGGTGATTATCTACATAGGACATCAAAACTCAAGATATTACATCAAGGTAAACTATTTTTGTCTTTTTTTTCTTTAAAACTATTTTAGTATTTCAATTATATATATTTAATATGGTGACCATATCCTATTATCTCCATATCTCTGTTTCCTCAAATTAATATATATGTCTTGTCAATCAATTGTTCAATCTTCTCTCTGTGTAAGACCAATGACATGGAAATTTTTATGATTTACAGCCCTTATCTTATTCCATTAATTTTTGCATCTTCAATTTCAGTTCCTGGCTGCCTCCCAACTCGAACTAAATTGTTTTAAGATGACTGTCGGATATCTAGGTATTCATTATTTCTGGAAGCTGTCTCCTACCTTTCAACCTTATGATATATACAGCTGTCAAAAACCTGGACGTAATCCCAAGCACTGAGTTTTCTATGAAGAAACATATTAAGGCTGTCACTGGGATACTTCTTGAGAAAAAAACTAAGAGATGCTATATAATGATCACAATCTTAATTAAACTCTGAGTTTCAGTACATTAATTAATAAAAGGGAAAAGTGCCATGTTTATGTTTTAAGTTCAATGAAAGTAAATTATTTTTCTATGATTTATTAACAGATACACCACTGAAATTTTCAAGCTTGTTCCTCTATAGTGCAATTTTACTGATATTTCCAATAAGCATGAAGAACTGAAAATTTGGAAGGGGTTCTGAATCCTCTAAAAATGTAAAACATGTCAAAATGGCCTTCGGAGAACACGTCAAATTCATTTATGTTTTTGAGAGATTTCTTCTTTTTTTGAAACCTGGTAAGGGCAATGAGAGCCATATAAAATGGCATGTTTATTCATAGTTTGATTTTGTGTATAATTTTAATAGCTCTCATTTCAAATATCAAGCAATACCTAATTCTCTTTTAAAGAAAATTTGATTTGTAATTGCCTCATTGATCTTTAATTTTTGAAGTTGTTGGAAATCTCATAGGAATTAAGTAACTCCAACCCCCTAGTAGACATCCATCCAAATTCTCAACCATTTTATTCACTGGAGAGATTTTTTAATTAATCATAAAATGACCTGATGTGTAGAAACCCAAAAAACCTCAAAATTGTGTTTTGCATATTTTAAGTTAAATTTTAAAGATATTTAAAAAAATCAGCTTAAATCATATCCGCTAAAATTAAAATAATTTATATTAAATAGCATCAATTAATAAAATGGAGCTCTCAGTTATAATTTAGGAAGTGACTGATTTAAGGCATGTTTTTCTATCCATTTTACAATACTTGTACATAAATCTTCACCCTTATTTCACTTGTTATTTTCTCAAATACGTCCAGATTTATTTGAAAGTATAAGCCATAAAAATCTTCATCCAATTCAAAAGAAGATTATAGCACTGTGAATATAAAGGGACCTAACAGACCTGGTGGCCTAATCCCCTAAGTCACAGATGAGAAAAGTGACTCCTAAAAATGTGATTTCCTTAACATACCAAAGTTATTGCAGGTCAAAACTGGAACTAGGACCCAAGTATTTTTATTCATCCTAGCACTCTTCCTACAATTACACCAAGGACAAGAACTAACAGCTGCAATAAAGTTTTTTTTTGTTTGTTTGTTTTTTTGCAGTACGCGGGCCTCTCACTGTTGTGGCCTCTCCCGTTGCGGAGCGCAGGCTCTGGATGCGCAGGCCCAGTGGCCACGGCTCACGGGCTCAGCCGCTCCGTGACATGTGGGATCTTCCCAGACCGGGGCACGAACCTGCGTCCCCTACATTGGCAGGCAGACTCTCAACCACTGCGCCACCAGGGAAGCCCTACAATAAAGTTTTTACATACTGGAACACTCATCTGTAACAAACTGATTTCTAAGGTGTATATTTTTTCATCTTTATTATTAAGTTATGGAGGCATATATATGATATATATGACATATCTGATAGATACATGTTATGTAATTTTAAAACATTTACAAATGTATTGTTATATATAATTTTATAATATTTAGTAAAACTACTACACAAATGTTTACATAAAGTCATTGTTGCACAAAATTACAGGTATTATCAGCTACATCTAGTCTTCATTATATAAATAATTGGTTTGTTCTAAAAAATGTCTTTGAGATTGGCAATCTTATTAATGCATGGAAGCATCTTTGGAATTGTTTCTCTGTAATAAAAAATAGATCCCAAACAGTGAATAATTGAATGAAATGTCATAATGCAAAGGGTTCATCTAGTCATTTACCCATTCTTTCAATCAGCAGATGCTTTTAAGTGCCCATTTACCTGTCACCATTGCTAGATCATATAAAAATAGTGAAAAGCAATGCTGATACCAGGATTATAATGGAAGTATTAAATATTAATCAAGCAACCAGTGAAATAAATATTTTCAAACTGTGACAAATTCAATGAAGGCAAAGTACAGTGTACTAAAAGACAATATAACAGAGAGATCTGACCTTGCCTTGGGGATCAGAAAAACTTTTTCTGAGAGAGTGTTGGTCCAACTCACACTTGAAGGATGGCATAAGAGGTGCATTTTAAGCTGGAGTGGTGTCAGGGTCTGGGGGCATGCTGTGGCAGCAGGAGTGGCAGGATATTGGGGTCCAGACAGACAAATCAGGACTAGAAAGGACACTGGGCTTGAAGAAGGGAATGCAGGGTGTAGTCTAACCTGAATGAGACAGTGTCAGAGGACGGGGTGAGGGGCGGACAGAATCATGAGATGTTTAGAAAGAAAATATCATATATTTAATGGAAAGGATTTTGTGATTGATTACACACTGAAGGTAAATCAAAGGAGAGGCTTAAGAATTATACTTAAGTTTTGACCTTTTAAATGGATGTTAATAATATCATCAATTTTCCTCATATCCACCATGATTTTAATAAAAGTATCATGTATAGCAGATTTGAATGCTAAAAAATTCATTATTAGTTTATGAGATAGTTATTTTTATCTTCTAATAATTATAAGTTATAATTACCTTCTAATTATCTCATAACAGTAGTAACTTTGTGGATCATGCTTGAATACAGAGAAAAAGAAAGAAGGGATTAATAAGAACTTTCAGCTGATATTGCTCAGGGAAATCTTCAACCATGACACAAGAGAACCTAGTGAAATATCCAACTGCATGTGATTATATACAATTTATAAATTTATTATTTTCACCAATTCCTCTTTACTCTGTCATAAATGCATTTCTACTTCATAACTGTTGGAATGGATGACTGTTTGAACTTTTCAAAAGCAAAAGTTATTCTTAGCAATTTAGTGCTTTGAAAGAACCAAAGTTGACATTCATACACTTCTTAGCTAAAAAGAAAAAGAAACGTGATTCCTGAAAGACCTTCAGCCAATTCCAGAACCACTATATTTGCTTGATTTTCATTTTCATCTTCATTGGATGGAGGAAGGTCAAATGAAGGAGGGTACAGGAAGACAGAGTATATTAGAGTCCTTTAAGAAAGATCACCAATATTTTTTGAAGGTCAGGTGAGTTATTACATCTTGACTTAGTTTTGATTTTGATTTAGAAGTAGAATAAAAATCTAATAAAATAGTGAAAGGCCAAAGTAAAAATAAAATAATTTGCTGGCTGTTGTAAAGAGAGGAAAAGGAGAGGGAAAAGGTGGGGGCAGGGAGAGAGGGAGAATATACATAAATATAAGGTAGCCATACAAAAATTGTTTGGAGGAGAGGGAAGGAAATAAAAAAGGGAAAATAAGTGAAATTATAATGTGTATGAACTGTACATATATTCTGGTAGGCTCCATAATTTGTGCTTGTGCAACAATTTTAAATACTCTAAACATACTAGAATGTTTAATAACATGCTTGAAGGATTTCCAAACTCAAAATTATGTTACACAAGTCACCTATAATTCCAATCTTAATATTTCTACATCATAAAAACATCTCACAATGTCTATAAATACATCTGTACCTATCATAGGGTCACTCATTTTTTATTTTTTAATTTATTTTTTGTCTGTGCTGGGTCTTCATTGCTACACGTGAGTTTTCTCTAGTTGCAGAAAGCAGGGGCTACTCTTCCTTGTGGTGCCCATCTCATCGCGGTGGCTTCTCTTGTTGCAGAGCATGGGCGCTAGGCACGTGGGCTCAGTTGTTGCGGTGCACGGGCTCTAGGGCACACGGGCTTCTGTACTTGTGGTTGCAGACTCTAGAGTGCAGGCTCAGTAGTTGTGGCCCACAGGCTTAGTTGCTCCATGGCATGTGGCATCTTCCCAGATCAGGGATCAAACCTGTGTCCCCTGCATTGGCAGGCGGATTCTTAACCACTGCGCCACCAAGGAAGTCCCCCACAAGGTCACTCTTTAATTACATGTTGCTATGTTTGGGTTATTTATTGCCCATATTGCGTTTTTAAATAATTATAAGGTAAATGTCTCACATGTTTCAGTTAGCATCTAATACTGTTTTGGTGTAAGCTTGGTGTTAGGCCATATCCCTTCCATTTTAGAACAACTAAGACATCCTGCTGCATATCAAAATGCATGACCAGCTCTACAGAGCATTCTAATTGCAAATATCGTTGCATTGTATGACTTCTCAGTTGCAGGGCGAAAAATAAATGCTGTACATTGATCAAAATTTAGTGGTGCATCCATAATGTGTTCATGGTATTTCCATCAAGAACTAATATTTTACTTCATCTTAAAACAAAAGATGTCTCATTTACTCCACCAGTAACCCATCGAGGAATTATCCTCTTCACCATTTTTAGAGATGGGGGAAATGAGGTTTAGGGAAGCTAAATAAAAGTCCAACATCATGGAAGATAGTATGTATCATGTGGAAACAAGAGTGTTAAAAGCTTAGGTTTTATTGTTTGTTTATTTTTCCTCCATAAAGAATTGGGAAAACAAATTAGTAATGAATGCATGTGCACACATACACATAGACTAATCTAAAGATTCAGAAGAACTGAAACATGAGCATACATAAAAGCAAATCTGACAAAGGGTAAATATATAATTTTTCCTTCCAGAAGCATTTTTTTTGCAGGAGAGGAATGTTTTTGTCCCTTTTCCTCACTGCTAGAAATTAACAGATTTAATTTCAACCTGAAACTTTTTCCCCCAATATACAAAGAGATATTTTAATAGTTTCCAAACATGATATGGAAGTCCTCTTATGTGTTGAAATATGAACATATAACTACTCTCCCCTTGCATTACTAATAAAGTAGTTGGTCTCATATGGCTATCCTAGGGAGCGTAAAATGAAATATATATTCATATATCCTCTATTTACTAATTTATAAGGCAGGCATTGAATATTTAATGTCTGTATGAATTAATAGAAAAGCTATAATGCCAATAAAATGCATAGGCTATTCTTGAACTACTCTTCATGTGCCTACCTCTCTCACAGCAATCTATCTGCAGGAGATGTAATAGATAACGACTGGGATTTTAAAAGGCCTTACATTTTCTTTAGCTCAAGAGACTCTAATAAAAAGCATGTGTTCAATATCCAAGATTTCTATGACACAGCATTATCCAAAATGTTGGATTACTTGTTAGAGAATCAGTGCAGAGAGTTGATACCATATTTTAAAATCAAATTCCTTCTGATTTCAACCTGAAAAATGTTCTAGTATAGAGTTCAGATACCTGTCACTAATTTCTAATAAGCACCTCTTTTCATTAAATCTCTAACTTAGCCTGCTGGAGTGACAAATGGTATGGGCACATTCATGAAAGGTTTAACTGACAGAAAATAGGAAACTACCTTGGTTAAAGTTGCAAAGGACAAGTAGAGAGCAGAACTCATATGTTTGATATATCTTTTCTGTAAATACTAAAGATTTAAGTCAAAATGGGAAGACTGCAGCTGAATATTTCACTTTATGCCTCTGCGCGTGGCATCTGCGTGCCTAAGGCTTCCACTCCAAACCATAGATTTATTTGTTGTGTTTGAATCTCTAAAGATTGCTCTCCGTGATTCATTCCCCTCTCAACTGCTCTGTAGAAAACTAAATTCTTTTTCACTTTCTATAGAAAGTTTTTTTATCAACAATAACACAACAGTACAGAGATTATTGCTTTCAGCTGCATGGGCAGATGTAGGCACACTCATATCTAACTTGCTAATTGAATAGATCTATAGATTATCTGATTCACAAATAGACATCCTGCAAAAGAAGTAAATGGCATGCTTGAATTAGCTTTCCTATATTCCTCAATCTCTTACAGTTTTTTAAACTTTCTTAACATCCTAGCAGCACTTCATATTTCTGTTATTTCTGTTTTGTCTTCTCTTCAGTTGTTTTAAAAAAATAATTTCTCTTGGTTTTATAATTTTATTGTTAAAGTCAAAACTACTGTAGTTTACTTTAAAATCAATGTTAGAGAAAATTTTTACTGAATATATGCTGCTGAATACGTGTTTCAGTTCTGTGTTGGCCATCCTCTTATTGCTTGTTAGTATTTTTAAAACTATATTCTTAAAATATTCTGTATGATGAATATCTTACCCTCAGGAAGATTAAACTTACATTTTTAATACATAGTTAATACTTTGAGGTTGTGAGTTCTTTTCTTAGGTAATTCCAGTCTTATTTGATTCAGGATGTCATATTTGAATTCTACCTGTGGGAAAACTGAGGTATAGAAATTGTTTTGGGTTATAGTCTCAAATCTTTATATGATTAGATAGAAATCCTACACTAGGCATATAAAATTCCATTAATACCTCTATTGTCTGAAGGGCATAATTTGGTAGGAGGTTTTAAAAAAAGTGGGAGAGATGTTGATTCTTTCACTTGTATTCTACTAAAATCTCAACCCTTTGCACTGTGGAATTTTATCACCTAAAATCAAATATCCTTAAAATTCTACTACTAGTCTCACTTAAGAGAAATAATTATGTACAGAAATAAGATTTTTTGAAGTTAGAAAATTTGTATTTGACAAACATATTTACTCAGTTATTGTTAAACAAGTTCAGATGAGTCACTTAACCTCTCGAGGCTTTCACTTTTTATTATCTGCAAAAAGGCACGAATAATGGTCAGTGCCTAGATCAATTCCTGGGATTTAGCATGCATTTCAGAAGTGTTTCCTCACAGATTTGCTTCTCAGAAACATTGTAAGAAAATTTATAAAAGATTAGTAGATTAATGTAATTTTTTCTAGTGGCTTAAAACAATAAGGTATGGTTCTCATTTATACTGCATGTTGATTATGCATTCTCTTGGTTTTATCTTCTGTGCAATCTTCATTCTGTGGCCCAAGGTTATAGAATATCACCAATTTGAGCATTGCTGATTGTCTTAGTATGTTCTGGCTTCTATAACAAATACAGGGTGCTACAGACTGAATAGCTTACAAAGAACAGAAATTTATTTCTCAAAATTCTAGAGGCAGGAAAATCCAAGATCAGTGTGACAGCATAGGCACATTCTCATGGGATCCCTCTTCCTGGTTGGTAGCTGGCACCTTCCTGCTGTGTCCTCACTTGATGGAAGGGGTGAGGTATTTCTGTGGGTCCTCTTTTATAAGGGCACTAATCCCACTCATGTAAGTTGCCACATTCATGTAGGCACCTCCTAAAAGCCCCAGCTCCTAGTAACATCACCTTCAGGAGTTAGAATTTCAACATTTGAATTTTGGGGAACACAAAAACACAGACCATTGCACTAGTTGGTTTTACTCAAAGATCAAAGCCAGAAAAACGATTATAAGTGTTGATGGTAAAAGTGAGGTGAAGCCACAAATGGGAAGATAATGATATCAGAAGTCATGTAGGTAAATAAGGTGGTTTTGACAAAAAAGCTCAGGAATGAATAAATGAGTGTCTAAGAGGGTGACTAATATGGCAGCCTGTATGAAGCTTAAGGAAATTATGCAGTATTTGATGCTAAGTATGAAATCTGTCTTGATTCCTGAACTAAATCTTCCCAGAGATGGGCAGAAAGATATTTGGAACATTTTACATGGAAACTGGGGTGCCCAGGATGGTACCTTCAGCCCATCTTCCTAAAAATACACCAGATATAAGAGTAATCTACAGAGTCCCAGATCTCCCATATACTATCATCTTAATATAGGTCATTGACTATTTCCACCCATTGCTTTAAGGATGCTATAAATGACCAAACCAAGGTAAGCAGTTAACGTATTATGTTCAGTTGTGTCCTCCAGAAAGCAAATGCCAGCATGGAGTTAGACATACAAGAAATATCCGAAATAATGCCTGTTAAGCATAAAGGAGAGTGGGAAAAGAAGTAGGTAGGTAAACCTTCAGATTGCAATGCTAGTCCGATATATGTGAATGGAGAGGGGGATGGAAGGAGGATTGAGTTAGAAGTGTCTCACTATTTTTTGCAGCCGAGAAAATCAGCCCAACAGGGAGCTCAGTTGCACAGATTATCTATAGAGGAGCTTTGCATTGGGCAGAAATGGGCAGACCCTAGCACTTTACCAAGTTCAGTCATTAGCTAAGGCTGATGAAGAACCTGGACTCAGCTCAAATTCTGCAGTGGGTCTCAAAGTTGCTGCAGCTGGAACTGCAAATTAAATTACTTCTCACATCTGATTGGCAGATTCCTTTCTTTAAAGGAGCCACGTGACAAACTTTGGTGTCCAAACATGCCTACAATATTCTATAGTGCTGGATTAAGTTCTGAGCACTACATTTTATAAAAGGTATATACAAATGAAAGTGGCTACAGAGAGCTGGAATCACAGTAGACAAAAGAATGAAGAAATAAAAGATCCTTTTTTTTTTTTTGCGGTACGCGGGCCTCTCTCTGTTGTGACCTCTCCCGTTGCGGAGCAGAGGCTCCGGACGTGCAGGCTCATCGGCCATGGCTCGCGAGCCTAGCCGCTCCGCAGCATGTGGGATCTTCCTGGACCGGGGCACAAACCCGTGTCCCTTGCATCGGCAGGCGGACTCTCAACCACTGCGCCACCAGGGAAGCCCGAAATAAAGGATCTTTAATCAGGAGAATATTAAAATGTCTGATAGTTCCAAATATATAAGAAAAATGATAGATAGGGGGAAAAAAAGAGCATATTTATCAAAGATTGTAAGTAAGATCCAGTTCCATCAAAGAATGAACTTTGTAACCATGAGTGTTTCCCAACAATGCAGTTTTAGAAAGTAGTGAGGTTCTCATCCCTAGAAATACTCAAGCAGAGGTTAATTTACTACTTGCCAAAGATATGTATGGGATGGCTGTACCATGAGAGGATGATCTAGATGCTTTCCACTTTCAACATTCAATGTTGTTCTATGAGTTTTATAGGCTTAACTATTGCCAAGTTTGGAGAAAGCCTCTTTATTTTCCCCACATTATTATTCTCTTTATGAGTACTGAACAATTACAAAGCAGAGAAAGCTTTTTGTAGGTTGTTACTGAACTCCCGAAACTGCAGTGTAATGCCACATTATACAGTTGTGAATTACATCTCATGAGATTTATAGAAAGAAAAAAATGATGTCATTCTTTGTGCACCAAGTGTTTTATGCATGTGATCTCATTAGTCCTCAGGGCATTCCTATAAGGTAAGTTGGAGGGCAGGTATGCTTCCTTTTCCTCATTACGAAGACAGCAAAATGAGCAGGAAGAGAATGAGACTGGCTCAGAGTTCTCTGTAATTCTGGGGTACAGCTAGACATAGAAATCAGGATTTCTGTTCCAAAATATTATAAGTAGACAGTTCTAAAATTGTTCCTCAAAATCTATAACTTAAAATACAGTCAAATACAATCTAAGAATAATGTGGGAAAGAAGCAGTATTCACCCTGTGGCCCCTATCCCACACTCAGGATGAACTTCTATTAGCCTCTACATGAAGTGTAACTGATGTAGGCTGATGTTGTGATGTGACTCCAGGGTTTTAATAAAAATACTCACTAGATCCCAGAACATAAAGCTATAAAATCATAATCTCTCCTCTGAGTCAGGATGGTAAAATAAATTAAATGGTGAGCCAGAGAAATAGTTTGCCATATAACTCGACCTGGCAAAACACAGATGCCATTGTTATCACTAATTAATGTGATCACCCACCATGTATTAGGTACTGCTTTTTGCAACCAAACAAAAACAAATAATCAAAACAAACAAACAAAATACCAAAACCAAGCAGACAGAAGACAGCAGGCCTGGGTAGTGGTTAAAAGAAGAAGGAGAGAAAAATAACACATGAGAGGGGAAAACCCTACTTAATCGGAAGTGAGAAGACCTAAGTTTTTATTGTGGCTTTGCCACTAACATTCTATGTGACCTTGAGCCGTCTACTTAATATCCCTGTATATAAGTTTCCTATTTTGTAAAGTGTGAATTAATAAATGATTCTGAGGTCCATCTAGTTCTAAGATTCTATTAATGATAACTCATACCCTTATACTTTTATATTTTAAAGACTCATATCCTGAATTACTCCACCTTGACTGATAGGCTCCTGAGGATGTCATTTACAATATCAGTCCTTCCAAAGTACAGTAATCCTGCATTTTAGTTAACAAAGATTATCCTTTAAGCTCAAGGCACAATAAAGATTATTTTCTATGGTATACTGTAATATAAATTGTTCTTATTTAGCAGATGTTATTTAAGGGACACAACCTTATGAAGAGACTAATGAGAAACTTGAAACCAAGCAGAAATTGTGCCAGGTGAAACAATTTGAGACTAGAGGATGCATTCATTTCTCTTTCAGAGGTATGTTTCAGGAACGGAAAGTCAGAATCATAGCCAGATTCTAGTGAAATATCACAGAAATATAAATAACTTTGATATTTGGGATGGTAAGTAATATAAAACTAAACAATTGTTATGTATTAACATGGAAACCACAATAAGTCAGGAGAAATGGGTTTCAGTCCCATTTCTCACTTACTTATGAGGCACTGGGAAGTTTTTTATTCATCCATTCACCTGTGGTACAATATTGAGTAGCTACTATGAGCAAGGAACTCTTAGGGAATTGGATAAGAGTGAACAACAGCTATTTTATAAAAAGACTTTGCTTAATATTTAGCAGACAAGTGGGTCTTGGTTTCTTTGCCTTTTACAAATAAAGACAACTTGCAATTTCCTCTCTGAAAATGCGAGCTTGGAAGTAGTCACCCCTGTTGTAACAACAAGAATAAAGATGAACAAATTGAAAGACAATGGCTCTTCTTATAGCCATTAGAAAATTAAGGTCACAGGGCAAGTCACAACTCCAGAAACTGGAGAAAGAGGTGGATACAGAGAGTCACAATTTACCTGGAGCCCCAAAGTGGAAACCTGCTGCTGGAGCCAGTACCAACAGGAACAATGAAACTATAATTGACAAAATACTGAAGCCTCAGGGTAGATTAGCTTTAGCATCACTGTAATGATGACTCTCTTGTTGGTAAAAGTGTAGACTAGCTTGAGCATCACTATAATGATGAATATGTTATTGTTAAAACAGAGTAAGTGGGTAGGACTTAAGCATGATGGCAGTATATGACATCACTTGTTTTTTCTCTCCTACCTGAAAAACAGAAATTTGGCACTCATTCACAAAAAAAAAAAATGCCTCTGTGGGAACTGTGGGATCCAGCACCACACCCAAGATACCTGGGAGGAATCTAGCCCACCTATGCATCAGATAATAGACAGAATCGGTACAGTCTGTGATCAGTTCCAGCCCCTCTTGGCTGTGGTCTAGGAGCACCTTGAGAGCACCGACTTTGGCAGTCACCCGCATATGAGAAAGCTTTTGTGGATGTCTAGCTTTCCAGAGAAGTTCCAGCACTCCATTTGAGCAAAAATATACAAGTTTGAATTCATTGGAGTGGTAAGAGGAAGAGTTTGACTTTGTCTGTCTCACTCCTTTCCAGTGGCAGTGCAGCTTAGGGCTAAATGAGACTTTCTGAGCTGATTTCTCCTGCAGGAAAAGGGAGAGCAGATGAATGAATGCCTGGCTTCCACACCTGTCCTGGATGCTGCCAAAGAGACTCATTTCTCTCTCACAGCATCTAGAGTACTAAATCGGGCTACATGGAAGGAGGGAAGATACTGGGAGAGCAGCAGATAAGATACACCAAGGGCATTAAGGGGACAAGATTTCTGCTGACTGTATTGTGGACTCCACCAGGAAACCCACCCACAAGCCTCTGGGAAAGCTTCACCCATGGATTTCTCCAACTGGCCCATAGACACCCCTAGAAATATATTTGCTTCACTCACACTTCCACCACTCTGTGGCTTGCTCCCTATGCACATTCACATGGCAGTGATAAAAGTGAGCTTTAAAATGTGGCCAAGGAGAGACCACAAACTTGAGCTATAGTACTACCTTCATGAAAACAAAAGAGACTATCAGTAGCTGACACAGTGCAATGGAGGATCAAGAGAAGACGTACAAGCCAGTTTAAGAATTCTGTCACAAGAGAGAGCAAGAAACATGAAGCAGGTGTATCTACACAAGGTCCAAGAAAGCCTGAGAGTCACTAGCAGGACTGATGGAAGATATTTCTCCCCTGAAGGCAGTTAGTAAAAATTGGAAGGAATGACTACTACTTCAAGTGTAGAGACAACATTGTAAACCTCCAAAGAACATGAAAAATCAAGGAAACATGGTACTGTCAAAGAATCAATATAATCTGTTAGTAACCAAATCCAAAGACATGGAGATCTATGATTTACCTAATAAAGAATTAAAAACAGCTGTTTTAAGATAACACAATGAGATATAAGAAAACACAAAAAGACAATTTGGTGAAATCAGAAAAAGATATAAAAACAAAATGATAAATTTAACAAAGAGTCATTAAAAAAAAGCATCAAACAGAAATTCTGGAGCTGAAGAATTCAATGAATGAAATGAAAACTGCAAAAGACAGCAGCAACAGCAGAATAGGTCAAACAGGAAAAAGTCTGTAGGTTAGAAAACAGGAACTTTTAAATTATCCAGTTAAAAGAGAACAAAGAAAAATAATTTTAAAAAAGAGTGAGGAAAGTCTAGGTGATATATGAGATACCAAGAAAAGAACCCATATGCAAATTAATAGAGTTCCAGAAGGATAAGAGAGAGAGAAAGGGGCAGAATACTTTTAAATAATGTCTAGGAACTTCCTAAACCTAGGGACAGATTTGAACATCTAAGTTCATCAAGCTAATAGACCATAAATTCCTTCCAAACTATGTTCTCCAAGACATATTATAATAAAACTGTCAAAAATAAAGAAAAAACAAAAGAAAAGAAGATTATAACCTACAAAGCAATACATATTAAGCTATCAGTGGACTTCTGAGCAGAAATTTTACAGGCCAGAAGAGAATGGAATGATATATTCAAAGTGCCAAAAGAAAAAAAAAAAAAAAAACTTCCAAAAAGAATCCTCTCTCTGGAATTGTTACCTTTAGAAATGAAGGGAAAATAGAGTTTTCCAGGCAAACAAAAGCTGAGAGAATTCATCACAATCAGACCTTCCTTACAAGGAATGCTGAAAGGAATTCTTCAGGCTGAAATGAAAGGACCCTGATTAGTGACATGAAAACATATGAAAATGTACAACACTCTAGTAAAAGTAAATAAATAGTTAAATTTGAAAATCTAATGTTGTAATATGGTGGTGTGTTAACTACTTAACAATAGTATAAATGTTAAAGGACAAGACTATTAAATAATCTATAGCTACTATAATTTGTTAATGAGTACACAATATTAAAAGAGTTAAATTATGGCATTTAAAATATAAAAAGGGGAAGTAAAAGGGTAGAGTTTTGTATGTGATCAAAGTTAAATTGTTATCAGTGTAAAATAGACTGTTATATCTGTAAGATATTTTATGTAAGCCTCATGGTAGTCCCAAAGCAAACACCTCTAATAGATTCACAGAAGGTAAAAGGAAGGGAATCAGGCATACTACTATGGAAAAGCATTTATTCACAAAGTCAACAGGAGGTAGAAAGGAAAAAGGAACAAAGAGCTATGAAACAGCTAGAAAAAAATCTAAAAGATGGGTCTAGTAGAAAGATTGAATTAATAATCTAAAACCTCCCAACAACAACAGCAAGCCCTGGACCAGATGGTTTCACTGGGGAATTGTAACAAATATATAAAGAAGAATTAACTCCAATCTTTCTCAAATTTCTCCAAAAAATTGAAGAGGTGGGAACACTCCTAAACTCATTTTACAAGGCCAGCATTAACCTGATACCAAAGCCAGATAACAACACTACAAGAAAAGACTATAGACTAATATCATTGTTGAACGTAGGTGCAAAAATTCTCAACAAAGTATTAGCAAACTGAAATCAACAGCACATTGAAAGAAGCGTACAGCAGGATCAAGTGGAATTTATCCCTGGGATATAAAGATGGTTTGACATATGCAAATCAAGAAATATGATACAACAAATTAATAGAATGAAAGGTAAAAATCATGTACTCATTTAAATAGATGCAGGAAAAGCATCTGACAAAATACAGCATGCTTTCATGTAGAAAAATTAAATTGGACCCCTATCTTATACCATTCACAAAAATTTACCTGAAATGGATTAAAGACTTAAACATAGACCTAAAAATGTAAAACTCCTAGAAGAAAACATAGAGGAGAATCTCCTTAACTTTGGTCTTGGCAACAATTTTTTTGGAAATGACACCAAAAGCACAAGCAACAAAAGCAAAAATCAACTGGAAGCCATCAACTAAAAAGCTTCTGCATTTTATTGACATGGAGTCGCTTGTAGTAATCTCTCACGATCCTTTGTATTTCTGCAGTGTCAGTTGTTGCTTCTCCTTTTTCATTTCTAATTCTATTGATTTGAGTCTTCTCCCTTTTTTTCTTGATGAGTCTGGCTAATGGTTTATCAATTTTGATTATCTTCTCAAAGAACCAGTTTTTAGTTTTATTGATCTTTGCTATCGTTTCCTTCATTTATTTTTCATTTATTTCTGATCTGATCTTTATAATTTCTTTCCTTCTGCTAACTTTGTTTTTTTTGTTCTTCTTTCTCTAATTGCTTTAGGTGCAAAGTTAGGTTGTTTATTTGAGATGTTTCCTATTTCTTATAGGATTGTATTGCTATAGACTTTCCTGCTTTTCCTGCATCCCATAGGTTTTGGGTCGTCATGTCTCCATTTTCATTTGTTTCTAGGTATTTTTTGAATTCCTTTTTGATTTCTTCAGTGATCACTTCGTTATTAAGTAGGGTATTGTTTAGCCTCCATGTGTTTGCATTTTTTTACAGATCTTTTCCTGTAATTGATATCTAGTCTCATAACGTTGTGGTCGGAAAAGATACTTTATAAAATTTCAATTTCTTAAATTAACCAAGGCTAGATTTGTGACCCAAGATATGATCTATCTTGGAGAATGTTCCACGAGCACTTGTGAAAAATGTGTATTCTGTTGTTTTTGGATGGAATGTCCTATAAATATCAATTAAGTCCATCTTGTTTAATATATCATTTAAAGCTTGTGTTTCCTTATTTATTTTCATTTTGGCTGATCTGTCCATTGGTGAAAGTGGGGTGTTAAAATCCCCTACTATGATTGTGTTACTGTTGATTTCTCCTTTTATGGCTGTTAGTATTTGCCTTATGTATTGCGGTGCTCCTATGTTGGGTGCATAAATATTTACAACCGGTATATCTTCTTCTTGGATCGAACCCTTGATCATTATGTAGTGTCCTTCTTTGCCTGCTGTAATACCCTTTATTTTAAAGTCTATTTTATCTGATATGAGAATTGCTACTCCAGCTTTCCTTTGATTTCCATTTGCATGGAATATCTTTTTCCATCCCCTCACTACAACTGGCATTTTTCACAGAACTAGAACAAAAAATTTCACAATTTGTAGGGAAACACAAAAGACCCCAAATAGCCAAAGCAATCTTGAGAATGAAAAATGGAGCTGGAGGAATCAGGCTCCCTGACTTCAGACTATACTACAAAGCTACAGTAATCAAGATAGTATGGTACTGGCACAAAAACAGAAATATAGATCAATGGAACAGGATAGAAAGCCCTGAGATAAACCCACACACATATGGTCACCTTATCTTTGATAAAGTAGGCAAGAATATACAGTGGAGAATAGATAGCCTCTTCAATAACTGGTGCTGGGAAAACTGGACAGGTACATGTAAAAGTATGAAATTAGATCACTCCTTAACACCATACACAAAAATAAACTCAAAATGGATTAAAGACCTAAATGTAACGCCAGACACTATCAAACTCTTAGAGAAAAACATAGGCAGAACACTCTATGACATAAATCCCAGCAAGATTCTTTTTGACCCACCTCCTAGAGAAATGGAAATAAAAACAAAAATAAACAAATGGGACCTAATGAAACTTAAAAGCTTTTGCACAGCGAAGAAAACCATAAACAAGACCAAAAGACAACGCTCAGAATGGGAGAAAGTATTTGCAAATGAAGCAATTGACAAAGGATTAATCTCCACAATTTACAAGCAGCTCAATAACAAAAAAGCAAACAACAAAATCCAAAAATGGGCAGAAGACCTAAATAGACATTTCTCCAAAGAAGATATACAGATTACCAACAAACACATGAAAGAATGCTCAACATCATTAATCATTAGAGAAATGCAAATCAAATCTACAATGAGATATCATCTCACACTGGTCAGAATGGCCATCATCAAAAAATCTAGGAACAATAAATGCTGGAGAAGGTGTGGAGAAAAGGGAACCCTCTTGCACTGTTGGTGGGAATGTAAATTGATACAGCCACTACAGAGAACAGTATGGAGCTTCTTTAAAAAACTAAAAATAGAACTACCATGCAACCCAGCCATCCCACTACTGAGCATATACCCTGAGGGAACCATAATTCAAAAAGAGTCATGTACCAAAATGTTCATTGCAGCTCTATTTACAATAGCCAGGACATGGAAGCAACCTAAGTGTCCATTATCAGATGAATGGATAAAGAAGATGTGGCACATATATATAATGGAATATTACTCAGCCATAAAAAGAAATGAAATTGAGTTATTTGTAGTGAGGTGGATGGACCTAGAGTCTGTCATACAGAGTGAAGTAAGTCAGAAAGCAAAAAGCAAATACCATGTGGTAATACATATATACGGAATGTAAGAAAAAAAATTAAAAATACGTGAAGAACCTAGGGGTACAATGGGAATAAAGACACAGACCTACTAGAGAATGGACTTGAGGATATGGGGAGGGGGAAGGGTAAGCTGGGACAAAGTGAGAGAGTGGCATGGACATATATACACTACCGAACGTAAAATAGATAGCTAGTGGGAAGCAGGTGCATAGCACAGGGAGATCAGCTCCGTGGTTTGTGACCACCCAGAGGGGTGGGATAGGGAGAGTGGGAGGGAAGGAGATGCAAGAGGAAAGAGATATGGGAACATATGTATATGTATAACTGATTCACTTTGTTATAAAGCAGGACTAACATACCATTGTAAAGCAATTATACTCCAATAAAGATGTTAAAAAAATTAAAACAATAAAAAAGGCTTCTGCACAGCAAAAGAAATATTCAACAAGATGAAAAGGCAAACTCTGGAATGGGAGAAAATAAAGGAATTGAATAGACATTTTTTCATAGAAGACATCCAACTGGCCAACAGGCATATGAAAAGATGCTCAACATCACTAACCATCAAGGAAATACAAATGAAAACCTCAATGAGATATCAGTTTATACCTGTTAGAATGGCTATCATGAAAATGATAATAAATAACAAGTGTTGGCAAGCATGTAGAGAAAAGGAAGCCCTTGTGCACTGTTGATGAGAATGTAATTTGGTACAGCTATCATGCAAAACAGTATGGATTTTCCTCAAATAATTAAAAATTGAACTACTATATGGCCCAGTAATCCTACTTCTGGATATATATCCAAAGGAAATGAAAAACAAGACATCAAGGAGATGTCTGTATTCCCACGTTTACTGCAGTATTATTCACAATAGCAAAGATATGGAAGTAAACTAAGTGTCCATCAATGGACAAATGGATAAAGAAGATGTGAGCTATATATATATATATATATATATATATATATATATATATATATGTGTGTGTGTGTGTGTGTGTATATATGTACACACACATATAATGGAATGTCATTCAGCCATAAGAAGAAAATCCTGCTGTTTGTGACAACATGGATGGACCTTAAATGTATAATGTTAAGTAAAATAGGTCAGACAGAGAAAGGCAAGTACAGTATCATCTCACTTATATGTGTGATGTAAAAAGACACAAACTCATAGAAACAGAGAGTACAATGATGCTTACCAGGGGCTGGGCAGGAAAAGTGGGGAATGGGAGATGTTGGTCAAGGGTACAAACTTCCAGTTAGAAGATGAGTAAGTGTTGGAAATCTAATGTACAGCATCTTGATATAACTAACAATACTGTATTATATACCTGAAAACTTCTAAGATAGTAGATGTTAAATATTCTCATCACAAAAAGGAAATGGTAATTATGTAACTTGTAGGTGTTAGCTAATGCTATGTTGACAATCATTTTGCAATATATTAATCTAAGTAACACACTGTACTCCTTAAATGTACACAATGTCATATGTCAATTATATCACAACAAAGCTGGGAAAGAATGTGACTAAGTGACTTTTCCAAGGTTATACACTGTCATAGATCTTCCATGTATGATCTTCCATCTCTTTTTCTCCTCTACCAGTTAAGTGGAAGTACTATAAAGACTTAGAGGATGATTGTATCATACAGTGGAAAGATCCTGGGTCCCTTCTAACCTGAAACTCCTGATTATACTTAACTGAATGATAAATAAGCCTTATGTTTGTTAAGCAGCTGAGATTTGGGATTTATCTGTTAAAGTAAATAGTACCACTTAACACTAGCTAATATAGTATTCAAGGAAAAATTATATTCCAATGTTCTTGTCATTTGCCTGTTTTCTCTCACATTCATGTTCTGATCTGCTTAGCAGAGGAGCTGACTCTTCTCTAAAAGTTATTTTTTGTTTTTATTTGTTTCTTAATTTTTTTCTCCCCCAGGCTAATTTGCCAACTGTTTTGATTAATAGAAGCTACTAGCAGAAGACTGAAGGGTGAAAGTAAGGGAGAAGTCAAAATATTTCTCCTCCTCCATCAATCCCCGCCTTTGACAAAGTAGCAGTAGCTACTTATTTCTATGGTTGAACTCCTGCCAGTAGGATCTACCATGGTTATAGTTTCTGGTGTGTGGCTTTGGCTCTCAGGCAGTGATAACACAGCCTCCTTCCTTGGTCACTCCAGCCCTAGAACATCTTCCTAAATTTGCTAATCTCAGAGATACTTCATATCTCCTGATTGTTCTTACAGCTCTTCTAATAGTTTCATAATTAATCATCTGTATTAAATTTCTTCTATTTAGTTACCTGGTATGGGTCTTATTCTCTTGGCTGGATACTGAAATGTTATACTGCAGTTGCTAGTAATACTCTATGCAAAATTAAAATATAGACTAAACTTCTACGTTAGATGATATCCAAGGTCACTATAATTTTATTAAATGTCTCATTATAAAGCTCAAGTGATAACTCCATTTCAAATAGTAAGTAGACAAGCTAAAATGAGTGTGTTATTTAGGATGCTTTCAGTTGTACCAGAAATCTAAACTCAAGATGACTTAAAAAATAAAATACAACAGCTTTTATAACTGAAAATATAGTGGTAGTGGGGATGCCAGATATAATAATATTAGGGGCACAGTTCCATTCCTCTATGTTTCAGTTCCCCTCTCCCCCATACAAAGTTTTCATCCGAAGATGGCATCAGAAGCCTGGCTTTGGTTATAATCACAACCTGTTGGACAGTGGTAGTAGCTAAGCCTAAATGTTTCTTTGTTTATATTCCTTAAACTTTCCATTCACCATCACCCATAATGTTTCAGAAAACTTTATGTTTATACTGTTTGTACTAACACTGAACAAATAACTATACTCAATGGAATGCTCTGGCATGCATCGGCCCCAGTTTCTCTGATGGTGGATATTTGCTCACATACATCATGGCCAGCCCTAGAGCTGGACACAGAGTATATCCTATCCAACTCACATAGCTACAATACTTCCAGGAAGTAATGACTCCCTAAAGGGAAAGCATCATTTTAGAAAGAAGGAAGAGAAAGAATAGATGCCATGTAAGTATTCAACAATTGCCCACAACAGTGAGTGTTTAGAGTTTCAATTTTTCTTTTTCAATACAACTCTTTTTTTTCTTTATGTCACTCTGACCTTTACACAAATCTGAAATTAGGTTAGCCTGAATAGAGTAAATCTGGCCATTATCTGCTGTCCCATAGAGTCTGAATAGAATCTTCAGAAAAACAATTTTTACAGAGGTAATGAGTAAAATATAATGGAAAGCTGGATCAGTGTTATGCCCTTAAATTCAGTTTTTCATTCTAACATTACTTCCCATCTCATTGAGAATAAAGCAAACATTAAAAATGTTCATCCCATATCTATCTACCTACCTTTCTTTCTTCCCATTACTATAGGCATGCTGTGTGTATATGAATGCCAATCCTTCTGTTCTGTCCTGGATCACGTTGCCATTTGCTACTCAAGGACTTTGCAACAGTTTAACAGGCTCTTTCTCCTGCTTCATTCAAGCTTACCTAAATCATTACTATCAGCATATATTAGTATGCTGGTGCATATATGATGCATATGCATATAATCTATGCATGTTAATTCTCCCATTAAAAATTAACTTTAACTTTGTAATGACTGCTATTATCCCCTTTATCTGTCATATGTTTTTATTTTCACCTTTGGAACAAAATTTCATGATAAAATTGTTCATGTTATTTGCCTAAAAATCTCTATATATACACACTCTTTTGAATCCATACCAAAAGAATTTTGCCCCTAAATTTTTACCCAAAAATCTCTATTAATTCTATGATCCCTTTCCAGTTTCATATTACTTGACCTTTCAGTAGATATTTGACATAGTGAAACACCTCTCCTTTTTAAAGCAGGTACTTCACTTGAATTTCAAGACAATATACTTTTCTGGTATTAATTTTACCTCTCTGCTTAATTTATCATTGTGATAAGCAGAATAATGGTTCTCCCAAAGATATCCATGTCCTAATTCTCAGAGCCTGAATGTTTGCCTTACATGCAAATAAGAGACTTTATAGATATGATTAAATTAAGGACCTTGGAATGGGTATATAATCCTGGATTATCCAGGTGGGCCCAGTGTAATCACAAGGGTTCTTATAAGAGAAGGAGACAGGAAGGTCAGATCAGAGAAGGAGAAATAATGACAGAAACAGGTCAGAGTGATGGAATTGTTGGCTTTCAAAATGAAAGACAGGGCCATGAGCCAAGATATGCAATTCTTATGTAGAAACTGGAAAAGGCAAGGTACTAGATTCTCCGCTAGATACTCCAGGAGGAATGCAATCCTGATGACGTTTTGATTTTAACCCAGTGAAGCCTATATTCAGATTCTGGCTTTCAGAACTCTAAGAAAATTAATTTGTTGCTGTAACCACTAAATTTATGTCATCTTGTTATAGTAGCAATAGAAAACTAATGCAGACATATCTCCCCTCCCTTTTCTTTGGTCTCTCTTCTTTTCTTAATATTGTAGCATTCTAAAAATCAGTTCTTAATTTCTTTTCCATTCTCTTATTTTTTCTTCTCATTTTCCCCTTCCTCTCTGCTCCCCTTCACTTTCTCTCTTCCCTTTCTTTCTTCCCACTTCCCTTGTCCTCTCTCCTTTATCTTCATTCACTCTCTTGGTGATCTCCGTCAGGTTCATGGCTTCAAAAAATATCTAAATATTAATGACTCCTAAACTTTTATTTCCAGGCATAATGTCACCCCTATTCTCCAGACTTCACTAATTAGCATCTCCACTTAGGGTTAGTAAGCATCTTGAAAATCACAAATTCAAAAATTTTCAGAAACAAAACTCATCCACTCCACACACATGAAAAGAAAAAATAAAAAGTCTTCCCCGTGTCCATTAATGACAATTCCATTCTTTCAGTTCTTAAATCCAAAACTTTGCCGTCATTTTTTTTTTCCTCTCTCTCAAACCCACATCCAACTTATCAAAAAATTATGTTTGTTCTACCCTTAAAATGTATCTAAAATCACACCACTTTTCACTGCCTACACTGCTATTTTCACCCAATTTACCATCATCTCTTACCTGGATTATTGCACAGACCTCTACATAAATCTTTCAAGTAATGACCTTCCTGATTCACAGTCTAATTTCAACATAGTAGCAGAGTAATCCTATGAAAACAAGCTTCCAAATGGATTTCCCTTGCTCAAATTAAAGCCAGTGTCTTCACAGTTATGTACATATCTATATATCTGACTTTCCAATTGCTTTTCAAATGCCATCTTGTTCTACTAATCCATTGCTTTAATTGATTACTGGAAAATTAAAACTCTTCATGTTCCATGCTAACTGGAGAAATAGTGCTAAATAGGAATACTCTGCTTATATTTCTCTTCTTACAAATATCTATGTGACTCATTCCCTTACCTCCATTAGGTCTTTGTTAAAATACCTATTTTCTCAGTAAGGCCTTTCCTTACCACCCTAGTTTAAGTCACAATGTTCCCAACCTGTCACTCCCTATCTACTTGTCCTAGTTTATTTTCCCCAATTGTTCTTAATCACAAACTACATAGTTGATTTGTGTATTTGTTTCTTGTATATTGTTATCCATTAGGATGAAAGCGCCATTAAGTTAGAGATTTGTTTGTTTCATTTATTTCTGTATCCTTAGTATCTTCAGTGACTGGAACATGGTAGGGACTTGGTAAATAATATTACTCATATTTAAATAAATATACTTTCTCCATATAGCCCTTAGAGAACAAATAGAATGAGAAAAATATAAGAGATTATGTCCCCCTCTATATCAATTGCATGTCTTTCAGTAATGAATGTGTTCATTCATTAATTTTTTTCAAGAAGCATCTCTTCTTTTTTTACTATGATCAGGTTATTCTGAGAGGCATCACGAGAGATACAGCAAAGAATATGATTCAGTTTGGATTTTGAAAGATTCCTTTCAGTTAGGGAGTTAAAAAATGAGGGCTTCCCTGGTGGCATAGTGGTTAAGAATCCACCTGCCAATGCAGGGGACACGGGTTCGAGTCCTGGGCTGGGAAGATCCCACATGCCACAGAGCAACTAGGCCTGTGTGCCACAACTTCTGAGCTTGTGTTCTAGGGGCCGTGAGCCACAAGTACTGAACCCCACGTGCCACAGCTACTGAAGCCCACATGCCTAGAGCCTGTGCTCCTCAACAAGAGAAGCCACTGCAATCAGAAGCCTGCACATCTCCATGAAGAGGGGCCCCCACTCACCACAACTAGAGAAAGCCCATGTGCAGCAACAAAGACCCAATGCAGCCAAAAGTAAATAAATAAATTTATATTAAAAAATTACAAAATGAATATAATACAAGAAAGACTTAGAAGAAAAACAATAAAAGCAAAATTGAGTAAGCTTTATATGTAGAGAATGATTTATTAAAATATTTTAATCATGACAATTATAGAAAAAGTAATGTTGAACATTTCTTCTCTCTGAGCCTCTGTTCAATCAATCCCTAAATGAAGGGTCATATTTACTCTCCACTTCCTCTCAAGGACAGTCTCTTGGATAATATTTTAATTACTATTAGCTCCAGAATAATTAGGGTACTCGTGACCTTAACATATACAAGGCATGCCAATTTATTTATATTTAGCCATGATGCAAGTTAACCTTTTCTTTTATTCCTTGCTATAGAAATGCAAGATATGTCAAACATTAAACAATACAATTATATTGCTATGTGGGTCTAAGAGCATTTTTTTCCAAGTTTATTAAATCATTTCCACATAATATTTTCTGATGTTCTCCCAAGATGGATAGAGGCTCTAGCATCATAGATTTATCTTTTCTCAGACTCACCAGGGCCAAAAATAATACTGCTAACTTAGGCCATCCCTCTTGTAAATATTCATCATCATGCCACAAGTTAGATCCAAGGACAGAGTAGATGGACCAGGACCAATCCATCACTTTCACTCAAAGCAGCATATATCCTGTGGACTGCAAGTAGCCATATCTTATTTAGATATGGAGGTTGGCATTAGTATTATTGAAATTCTCAGTATTATTGTGAGAATAATTTAATGTTGTCTATGTAGATTTCCTTTACAGTTTTTATGCCCCAAAGTTCCAAATATCATATAAAATATATGGATAATAGGAAAGCATGCATTCATTAAGTTAATAGTGAGAGTCTATAATTGTCAGTAAAAGTGAATCAGTTAGATTAAATGGTTAAAATATAGTCATATAGAAAATTAATTCCAACAGTGATAATCATTATTATCCGAAATCCATCATCAGGAGAGAAGCATGTTGGAATACTAAAGAAAAAATTTAAAAAACCTTTGCACATGCTCAAACACATAGTTTTCCCTGATTTCACCTCCATTACCCTGGTTCACTCTTAATATGCTTCATCTCCAAGTTTGAGAAAAGTAATTGTCATATTTCCCATCATTGGGTAAGTGCACAAAGTAGGAAAAAAATTATCTTCTATTAGGCTGTATAGTAGAAACTGCATTGTGTTAGAAATCTGCTCAAGTATCTATTCCATTTCTTTCATTTACTAGCTATATGATCTCAGGAAAATCATTAAATTTGATAGAGGTTTTATTTCCTTAACTGGAAAATTGGGCTAAATATATATGTCATTTCCACCTTAAAAGATTATAAAAATTCAATGAAATAGTATATTTGAAATTGTTGTTTTTACAACCATAAAACTATTGAGATGTAAAACATTTTTTATTGCATCATTCGAAGTTTCATTATTGATTGCCATTACTTTTTAGATTAATGCAATATAGTTTAAACCATGCTGTTAAAACCAACTTACCAAAGACCTCTGATTCAGGGTCATATCTGAACACCCTCAATCAATCAAATGCTTAGATCCTAATAGTTATCACAGTTACTTCTTCCTCATTTTGACTCTTCATTAAGAATGCCACTTGAATTTTGACTTTTAATACTTGATTTTCTGTTCTTCTTTCTGTAATCCTCTTCCTGGCCATTTCATCCATGCTTATAGCTTCACTATCAATTCTTGTGGGCTGACTAGCTATTGTGCACAGGGCAACATTCCAATGGTTATAGCTCATACGAAGCCAAATTCATTATTTCCCTCAAACCTTACATTTGTTTTTGTTTTTTTATTTTTTAAGCTGAATGTCATGGAGTCTTTTTTTGGCATCTCTTTGTTCCTCACCTCTTATACTCAATCAATCTCTTATAACCTGTTCAGGTCTTACTTCCATAGTGGCATATATTGGCAAGCACTCTGGTATTACCTTCATCAGTAAAATATATTACCCAACTCTGTATACAGAGCTTTACTTCCCTGTCTATTTACCTCTTAACTGCAGACACCTTTATATCACCTGATTCTAGCACAGGGCTTGGTACAAATTATCTGCTCAGTATGTAGATGCCTGGGAATTAATGCACAAATGATTCAATTATAGTCTTCTAGATTCTTTATTTAACTCTTGCATTCAACCTTCTTTATTACTTCTTTGTTTTGGTTAAGACATTTTTTTTTGCAGCCAAACTTTAAGTTAGTTTAAATCTAGCACTGGCTGGATTGAGTATGCTTTGCTCATTTTGGGGAGGGGCAGAAGGCATATATGTCAAATGACTTTGTCAAATTCACACAGTGTTCTGTGAATCAAATTCAGATTTTCTGAAACACATCCCAAAGTTTTATTCACATGTCCACACATTAAACCTTTATTTTCAAATAACTTTTGTTAGTATATCATTTACATAAAATAAAATGTACATAACTTAGTTGAAAAGCTTTGGGAGTTTTGACAGCATTATACACCCATGTAACCAACATCATAATGAAGGTATAGAATATTTTTAACACTCCAGAGTTACTTCCTGCCACCCTACAGTCAGTCCCACCACATTCTTGGTACCAGGCAACCAGTGATCTGTGGACCCTTACCTCCGATCCAGGTCCAAGTGGAAAATTTTAGGAAGTATGGGCTCCTGAAATATCCCTCCAGCACTTTCTATTGAGAAAGCTTAACATTGTGCTCACTTTAAAATTAAAATATTTAATGGTATCCCATTGTTTATTGTAGAGCATAAACTAAAGTGTGCATTCGGAGTTGAGAGACAATAAGTTGATAAATGGCATATATGATTGTCTGTTTAATTTATAAGAAGCTGCCAAACTGTTTTGAAGGTGGTTATACCATTTTACTCTCCTATCAGCAATATATGAGAGGTACAATTGCAACACATTACCTTCAAACGTTGGTACTGGCAGTCTGGTCATCTCAGCCAACTGTCAATTTCAGAAATGCTGAATAAGCTAGAGGATATTTCAATGACATATTTTAAGAAAACTCTAATCTTCTGAAGATTGTACAAAAAATCAAACGCAGTACCTTACAGACCTTAAAGGAGAGGTAGTACTTATAATTAACAAGTCTCTGATCAAAATCAAGACCTTGAAGGGAAAAAGGTGAGATAATGAGATCTAGAATTAGACATTTTGATTGATAAGCATGGGAATCTTAAAGTTGTAAATACCCCTAAACTCTACAAATGTACAGAACCAGCCCTGACAATGTTAGAAGAGTCTATAGTACTTGCTGGAGACCACTATGGATACTGAAACATGTGTCTCACAGAAAGGTAACACTTGTCTATTTAAGACCTGCATCTGCCACCCATCATTGTTGTTCAGGCCAACTCTGTCTTCCATCCCCAGAACAGCCCATGCAAAATAGTGCAGGCCTTCTCTGGGAGGAAATAATGCATATAGCTCCTAGATGTAGAACTTAATCAGTATATACTGGTAGGAATTTAGGAAGAATGTGCCACAGTGGATCCTGATGTGTTAGATGGTGCTGAGGGAGTGGCTGCAGAATATAGGGCTGGAAAGGGAAGATTTTGATAATATGGAGTACTCGTCTGTTCCTTTAGGGTTAAATATATGCACAAAAATACCTCATCCAGTCCTAAAAGTCAGCTCGGGTGACTACTAGAAACATGAACACAAAAACTCACCATAAATAAAATAAGCAGAAAACTTTTATGATATAGTACTGCAGAAAGCATTAGACAAGTGGGAATGTTAAGATGGATTTACCACAAAAGAATTGAGAATGTACCATCTGAACATATTTTTTTCATTGGGACCCTTAAGGATTAACTGATGAAGAAGACAATGGAATCTTTAAAAATTTCATAGTAGGAGATACTTCTGTTGAACATGACTCCTTAATTTAATTGAGTATGATGGGATCTCATAATGTCAAAAACTAGGTGACAACACTTAATTTTTATAGGCAAGGTGGATGTGATTAACCTGAAAAGTAGCATAACATAGACGGTCTGGAGTGACAAAGATGCCTTGACTCACAGACATCTGTTAGAATAGTTAATAATGTGCCTCAGGTTGAGATAAATGGACAGACAACAAAGATGTCCCTCATCTTGTAAAACAAAAATCAGTTGCTGGCAAGAAGAAAACTATCATCAAATGCTATACTGTAATAAAAATTGTTCTCTCTCATTGAGGTTTAAAGTCTAAATCAATTCACTTACTCAGAGCTATTTGAGGAGGGAAGATGTCCTGCTAATGAAACATGTTTTTTAAAAAATTACTTCTGTGTTTTTCCCAAGGATGCCTGAACTAATTTCCAAGGTGCCTGTGCCTCAGAAAAAGAGAAATTTGTTGAATTTTAAAGACAGGATATACAGGTTCTGAACCAACAATGATACTATGTAATGCAATATCCTATCATGGCCTTCCGATTAGAATGGGGATAATGAAGGTCAGATGATAAATGACCCAAATTCATCATAATGTGTTTCAAGTGAATCTGCAGAACCACCCTGTGGTGAGTTGCCTGTTGTTCAAATGTAAAATATACAGATATCATTATTTTTGTTTCATGACTTGTGAATCAGCATGCAATATTGAAATACACCTTGGCTGATTAGTCAGAAGCTAGAAATGAGCTAGAGGATAATAAACAAAGATATGTCAATAAGAAATATGTACCACTACCAAGGTTTTTATTACTATAGCTGTGTAGTAGAGCTTGAAATCAGGAGCTGTGATACCTCTGGCTTTGTTCTTTTTCCTCAGGATTCTTTGGCTATTCAGAGTTTTTTGTAGTTCCATATAACTTATAGAATTTTTTTTTCCATTTCTGTGAAGAATGTCATTGTTATTTGGATGGGGATTGCATTGACTCTATAGACGGCTTTTGGAAGTGTGGACATTTTAACAATACTAGTTCTTCTGATCCAGGAATACAAATCTCTATCTGTTTGTGTCTTCTTCAATTTCTTTCAGCAAAAAATTTGTAGTTTGCCTTGTATAGATCTTTCACTTTCTTGGTTAAATGTATTCCTAAGTATTTTATTGTTTTATTATTTATTGTGAATAAGATTGTCTTCTTTACTTTTATTTCAGGTATTTCATTGTTAGCATGTAGAATTATAACTGATTTCTGTGTGTTGAACTTTAGAAACTTGCAACTTTACTGAATTTGTATCAGTATCTTGCAACTTTACTGAATTTATTGATTAGTTACAAAAGTTTTTGTTGAGTCTTTGGGATTTTTCTATATACAAAATTTTATCATCTGGAAATAGTAAGAATATTACTTCTTCCTTTCTGATTTGATTGCCTTTTATTTTTCTGTCTTGCCTAATTTCTCAACTAGGACCTCGGTTCTATATGAAGAAAAGTTTTGAGAATAAGAATACCTGCCTTGTTCCTGATCTTAGAGAAAATGTTTTCAATTTTGTACCATTGGATATAATGTTAGCTGTGGATTTATTATATATGACCTTTATTATGTTGAGGTATGTTCCTTCTATACCCATTCTGTCAAGGGTTTTTGTCATAAAAGGATGTTGTATTTTGTCAATTTCATTGTGTGATTTATTGCAATGATCATATTATTTTTATCTTTCATTCTATTAATGTGATGTTTACATTTATTGATTTTTGGATGCTGAAACATCCTTTCATCCCAGGGAAAATCTCACTTGGTCATGATGTGTAATTCTTTTAATGTGTTTTTGAATTAGGTTGATAATGTTTTGTTGAGAATTTCTGCAACTATATTCATCAGGGATATTGGTCTATAGTTTTCTTTGCTTGTAGTATCTTTATCTGGCTTTGGTATCAGGGTAATGCTGGCAACATAGAATGAGTTTGGAAGTCTTCCCTCATCCTCAAACTTTTGGAATAGTTTGAGAAGTATTTGTATTAATTTTCCTTTAAATGTTTTATAGAAGTCACCAATGAAGCTGTCTAGTCTTGGGATTTTCTGTGTTGGGAGGATTTTGATTGCAAGCTCAATTTCTGTATTTGCTATTAGTCTTTTATGATTCTCTGTTTTTTCCTGATTCAGCCTTTGTAGGTTGTGTTTTTCCAGAAATCCACTCACTTCTTCTAGTTTCTCTAATGTGTTGGCATATAACTGTTCATAGTAGTCTCTTATGATCCTATGTATTTCTGTAGTATCTGTTGTAATGTCTCCTCTTTCATTTCTAATTTAATTTATCTTCTCTCTTTTTTTCTTAATTAGTTTAGCTAAAATTTTGTCAAGTTTGTTTCTTTTTTGGAAGAACGAGCTCTTAGTTTTGTTGATTTTTTAAATTGTTTTTCTAGGACCTGTTTCATTTATTTCTGCTTTGATATCTCTTATTTCCTTTCTTCTGCAAAATTTGGGTGTTATTTGTTCCTATCTTTTTAGTTCTTGATGTAAAAAGTTAGGTTCTTCATTTGAGATCTCTCTAATATCTTAACACGTTTTTACCACTATAAACTTTTCTCTTAAAACTGCTTTTGCTGCATCTCATAAGTTTACATGTTGTAATAATTAAAACACTGTGGTACTGGCACAAAAATAGACACATAGTCCAATGGAACAGAATAGATAGCCTAGAATTAAACTCCTGCATATATAATCAACTAATAATATTCAACAAGGGAGCAAAGAATACCCAAGGAGGAAAGAATAATCTCTTCAACAAATCATGTTGGGAAAACTGGAAAAACACACATAGAATAATGAAATTGGATCTTTATTTTACATCACTCACAAAAATTAACTCAAAATGGAACAAAATCTTAAACATAATACCTGATACTGTAAAACACTTAGAAACACTAGAAAGACATTCCTTGATATTGTTCTCGGCAATGATTTTTTTTTTTTTTTTTTTTTTTTTTTTGATTTTTTTTAATACGACACCAAAAGCACAAAAAATAAAAAATAATGACCAAATGAAAAGGCAAACTACGGAATGGGAGAAAACTTTTGCAAAACATGTATCAGACAATGATTAATATCCAAAGTATAAAAAGAACTCATACAACTCAGTAACAACAACCAAAAACCCAATCTGATTTAAAAATGAGCAGAAGACTAAATAGATATTTCTCCAAAGAAGATATCAAAGTGACCAACAGGTACATGAAAAGATGCTGGACACTACCAATCATTAGGAAAATGCAAATCAAGACTACAATGAGATTATCAGCTCACACCGATTAGAATGGCTTCAACAAGAAGACAAGAGACAAGTTCTGGCAATGATGTGAAGAAAAGTGTAACCTGTGCATAGCTGGTAAAAATTAAAATTGTCTCCCTCAAAAAATTAAAAATAAAACTACCATATGATCCAGCAATTTCTCTTCTGAGTATATACCTAAAGGAAACAGGATTTTGAAGAGATATATGCCCTCCCATGTTTATTGCAGCATTATTCACAATAGCCAAGATATGGAAACAACATAAGTGTCAATCAATGGATGAATGGATAAAGAAGATGTGATGTATATATCCAATGGAAATGTTATCCAGCTATTAGAAAAGAGGCCATTCTGCCATTTGGGACAACACAAATGGACCTTGAGTACATTACGCTAAATGAAATGAGTCAGAGATAGATAAGTTCTATATGCTATCACTCATATGTGGAAGCTAAAAAAAAGCAAACTCAATAAAACAGAGAGTAAACTGATTACCAAGGGATGGGGGTTGGGGGGATAGAACAGATGTTGTTTAAGGATACAAATTTACAAGTTGTAGTAAATAAGCCTGCAAGATCTAATGCACAACATAGTGAATATAGACAACAATATTATATTACAATCAACAAACTTGTTAAGAGACTAGAATTTAACTATTCTAACCACTAACAAAGTATGTAATTATGTAATGTGATAAAGGTGCTAATTATTGCTACAATGGCAATCATGTTACAATGGCAATATATATATTGCCTATATATATATATATATATATATATATATATATATATATATATATAAAGAGGGAAAGAGAGAGAGGAACTAATGAAATTGGACAAAAGCCTGCAAATAGTTTTGTCAAACATTAATACCCTCAGAAAACATCCACCTCAAAGGCAATTCTCTAAAACCAGAGAGGCAGGGTCATTGGTTCTGTGAATGTCAGTTAGAGTCTCCTTTTGGCTACATCAGTGCTGGCTCAATGGGTCAGCAAACATAATTGCCATTGTGGCAGAGATGGAGGCTTCACACTAGTTCAACAACATGAGGTCCACCTTATCAAGGCTGATCTAGCTACTGCCACTGCTAGCAGCAGAGACAAATACTGAGCCCTAGACATGACATAATTCCTTGAGAAGAACTATTATCTACTTGAAGACATAATTAATCATATCTCTTCCAACCCAGAGAATGTAGCAATTCACTCTTACCCAGAAGCAATTCCTACTACAAAATGAGTTTGCCTTCCACTAACAGTACTAACATATGACAGATAATAATTCATGTGTTGATATCATCCCATGCTATATTGCTCAGCTCTAAGAACTATTAATGGTAAAAGAATACCCTTTTAATAGGCACAACTGTCTTATTATATAACCAATATTCACAGAACAGCAAGGCTAATGATATGATGCAATAGTCTATTCAGGCTCACTCAGGATATCAGCTTGAATACAGCAACATGGCAGGGTAACAATATTTTCCTTCAAGGTATGGTAAATATGCCAAACCACCACCTAATACATGGTGCTATGTCTCTGTTAGTGAGGATTCATAAGTTTGTGAATTAACAGGAAAGAACTGGCATTCTCTAGTAGTTGCTATTGGTTATATGTAATGAAGAATCTGACTCTATCTTTTAATGTTTGACACTGATGAAAGCTACTTTGCTCAGAAATGCCTAGAGGGCTATGTCCTATTCCTGGACTGCCCCACAGTCAATGACTGAATAAAATGGGGTATAGAAGTTCAGCCTCATTTCCTCTAAGTAAGACAACTCTGTGGTACCATTCATTTTTCATAATTTTCCATTGGATCGGGTTGAGACTCGACTTAAGCTGAATCCATTATGTTTGCCTAACTTCTTTCTCTTCCTTATTCTGCTTCCCTCACTCCCTTATACGTCTCCCATTAAGAATACGCAATCAATAGGTTTCCCATTAAGAATACACAATCAATCAATCATTAAGAATCTATTGCACAAGAGCCTCTTCTCAGGCTCTGCTTCTTGAGAACTTGAGGTGAAATAGTTCATAACACAAATGATCCTAGGAAATATACACTAGGAATAGCATTCTAAAGTTTGTTCACTCTCTGGCCACATAACAATGAGAACCCTATTCCTCCTGAATGCTCTGGCATGCTAAAGAGGTACAATTGCTAAAACTTTCTCACTTAGTGAAATGGAAGGGGATGCAAGTGGAAAGGGATTCACAATTTGGTACAATATCCCAGTCATTTGAGAGGTGAGGGAGAAAGAATAATTATAAAGACTATGGTTATTTCTGAGTATAATTTTTGTTTTTACTAGAGTAAATGATTGGCTTAAATGAACTAATCCCCTATATAAGGCAAAGTATGAGCACCAAATATATTTGATGACATTTGAAGAGACTCTCATCTCCTAGAGCCAGATGAAAGACAGAGCTGAGGCTGGGCACATAATTAATTACAAGAATGGCTGAATTTAAGAGGAGGCTAATTTTTCAGCCAATGTTAAGCATGTTATGCCAAACTCAGGGGCCTGCTGTTGTAACTGGGCTATCTGGGTAGACTCAAGATCACTGAAGTCTCCAATTACACTGAACTCTCTGGGCTTTCAGAAATTGTCCACTTTCTTTGTCAGGTGATAGTGGTCTCTGGTTTGATTAAAAACTGGAGAGGTATCTTATAAAACAATGTTTTTCTCCCTCAGGATCTGCTCCTATTTTTTCCACTGGCCACCAGACAATTAAATAGGACCATATCTAAGCATGACCCAACTGGGAAGCAATAGGACTTCTAAAGAATTTGAATGATTATATTCCAAAAGTTCTGCAGTGTCTGGCTAACATGCCCTGGCAAAACCTGGGAGAGTTAGCATGGGACTAAATCTCCGAGGGTGCTAAATATAGAAGGGAAAAATATAAAGCTGGGTTAGGGAGATTTTATCAATATGGAGAATTATCCCTTGACACAAGATTTAGTATTTTGTTAAGGGCGCTGGGAGACAGTTCTAATGTCCTTCTGGGGTGACTGATTGGAAAAGACGAAGAAACCTATTAAATTATTATGGGTGTCAAAAGTTGGTAAAACACGAAAGATGGGAACAAAGGCTTGAAGAAATAGGCATGCTAAAATGGACACTATATAAAACCAAGGTACCAGAGACTGAGGTTGCTCTTCAAGAGGGCTGGGAGGATTTATTTTTTTTGTTTGCCAAGTGATAAGGAATATGCTGATAAGTGTGGGTACCAGTGCTTTTGAGAAATCCAGTAGTGGCTGTCCTCCATAGTCAACTGCATATAATCTCTTGCCCATCTGAATTGCAATAGCATTTGATTATGTGTTGTTTATGTGAACGTAACTAAATCAAACATGTTATATTATTATCTGTTTTTTATTCTTCTGTATCCTCCTGTTTGACTCTGAGCACTTAGCACTATTCCTGTTACATTGTAATTGTGTGCAAACACATCATGGTTAAACTTTTAAATATGAAATCAATTTATATCACCTGAAACACCAAACATTGTATCTTGAAAATAGTAGGCACTCAATAATAAATAATTGTTAGAATAAACAAGTGCTACACTACCAAATGAATCATCCTGCAATACCATTATCATAACATTAGTGCTCTATACAAATATGTAAAACAGTTTCTATTAAGTTGGAGAATAAAATTAAACTATTTTGTGTTATAGTCAGAGCATTCCAACATCTGTTCTTAACTTTTGCATCGGTTCCCAAACATATCTAGGCTCACTTTTTACTTCTACTCTAAATTAACCTTGTGCTTGAACCAAAGAAACTTTTTTCACTCTACCCCAAATATCCTCTGCATTTTTCTCTGTCTTAATATTTGTGCATGCTTTTATTTTACCTTCATAACCAGTATCCAACAGCCAAAAAAGAAAAAAAAAAAAAGTCAGGAGATAAATAATTAACAATATAATTACTTTATGCCTCGCAGCAAGTAAATTCATCCCTGTGGCTCCCCAGTGTATGTGTGTGTATATGTATGTTGCAAAGAGTGGGACATGAGGGCATAGGTCAATCATTCTTACAGCATTTTACAAATATCAACTTTCTCCTTCCTTTTATCCTTACTTGCTCTCTTGAACCTGAGCTGCAGAGATGCTTCCCTGCTTCACTGTTGTGTCATTATTTAAAATATCCAAGAGCCACTATAAGAACTGATATGCTCCCTCTCCACTATCTGTACTTTTATTTCACTGGCATTTTTTGTCCAAGTAAAGCTCTTTGATTCTAATTTTCAACATGGAAACAGTCCATTATAAAATTCATAAACTATCAAATAGAATTAACTAAACTATAAAAGAAAAGTATTATTCTTGGAACACTAGTAAGACAAGAATTTCTCCCAGATGTCAATATAATGAAGACGTCATGTGATTTAAGAAAATTGTCCTGAACATCATCCTTAAGAAATAAGGAATGAGTTTGCTAGAAGGGTTAATTTCAATAAAGCTTAATATATTAGACTAATAGCAACAGACAAAAGTATAGTTCAGAATTAGTAGCTGTATGGGGGCCCAGTCCAGTTACCAGCTCTTTATTAATCTAATTATACTTAGTCTCATACTTTTATCAGACACTAATTATCTTCCTCTCACGTTAACAGGAGTTTCCATTACTTCTCATCTACCTGGATGTTTGTAATTTCCAATTACAGTTTCGGTAACTGCTCTTGCAATGACCTCTCTTCAGATGTGACTCCAATCATCTATCATGATTCACTTTAAGTCCAATTTCTTCAAGGATTATATATTTAAACTTGCAGATAACATTGACAAAAGCTCTCTCATTGACCAAGTTTTAACCAGAATTTTCTGAATCCTCTCCTCAACCAGGCCTCAAATTTCTGACTTTCTCCTTCATATTTGCATTGCCGAATTTTAGCAAGAATCTGTTAAATTGGTTTAGTCAGAATCCCCCATCCTCAGTATCTGCTAACCCTTGATATCTGGCCAAATTCCTATCCCTCATCATCCCAAAGGTGATATCTCACTACTCTGGCCTGCTTTCAGCAAGAATTCTGTTAGGTCACCTCAGCAAAGGAATGCCTCTTAGTAATTTTTCATCTACTGACCTCCACCCTGCTCCTTGGTGTTTATAAACTCCCATTTTTTCTTATATTCAGAATTGAGCCCTGTTCTATACTGAGGACCATTTTTCCCTATCGCAAATCCTGAATAAAATTTGTTTTTACCACTTTAACTACTATCCAGCTCTTTTTTTCTTTGACATCTGAAGTTCTGAAATCTAGTAGTAGTCATCGTTTATCATCTTCTAAAATTAATGTTTCCATTTTCAAGTGCATCCTTGTGTCATACTTAAAAGTGGATTGTAAGCCTTAACAGAAGTAAACATTAATTAATAATTTTCTTATTCATTGGCTGAGGATGGTACTGCCTTTCCTCTAAAACCAACATATCTTTCATGAAGATTGACTGCCAATTATTATGACTTTGGTTTTTCAAACAACTTTGTAAAGGCTTTCAAGAGCTTCCTTCTACTACCATTGTTACTACTGTTATTGACAATAACAGTATTATTAATAACACCTGCATTTAATAATGGCAAAGTAAATATCAGCACTATACTAAGAACTCTACATTTATGATTTCCCTTAATATTCCAATAACTCTATTAGTTTGCTATTCTTATGCCATGCATAGTGCACTGCTTTGTAATGTACAAAGAATGTACAATGGAAGAAAGACAGTCTCTTTGAAAAGTAGTGTTGGGAAAACTGTACAGCTACATGTAAAAGAAGGAAATTAGAACACTCCTTAACACCATACACAAAAATAAACTCAAAATGGATTAAAGACCTAAATGTAAGGGCAGACACTAGAAAACTCTTCAAGGAAAACATAGGAAGAACACTCTTTCACATAAATCACAGCAAGATCTATATGATCCACTTCCTAGATTAATAGAAATAAAAACAAAAATAAACAATTGGGACTGAATGAAACTTAAAAGCTTTTGCAAGGCAAAGGAAACTACAAACAAGACAAATAGACAACCCTCAGGATTGGAGAAAATATTTTCAAATGAATCAAGGACAAAGAATTAATCTCCAAAATATATAAACAGCTCCTGCAGCTCAATATTTAAAAAAAAAACAACCCAATCAAAAAATGGGCAGAAGACCTAAATAGACATTTTTCTCCAAAGAAGACATACAGATGGTCAATAAGCATGTGAAAAACTGCTCAACATCACTAATTATTAGAGAAATTCAAATAAAAACTACAATGAGATATCATCTCACACCAGTCAGAATGGCCATCATCAAAAAATCTAGAAACAACAAATGCTGGAGAGGGTGTGGAGAAAAGCGAACCCTCTTGCACTGTTGGTGGTAATGTAAATTGATAGAGCCACTATGGACAACAGTATGGAGGTTCCCTATAAAACGAAAAATACAATTACCATGTGACCCAGCAATACCACTACCAGGCATATACCCAGAGAAAAGCATAATTCAAAAAGACACATGCACCCCAATGTTCATTGCAGCACTATTTACAATAGCCAGGTCATGGAAGCAACTTAAATACCCATTGACAGATGAATGGATAAAGAAGATGTGGTGTGTATATACAATGAAAATTACTCAGCCATAAAAAAGAATGAAATTGGGTCATTTGTAGAGATGTGGATGGATCTAGAGAGTGTCATAAAGAGTGAAGTAAGCCAGAAAGAGAAAAGCAGATACTGTATATCAACACATATATGTGGAACCTAGAAAACCGGTACAGTTGAACCTGTTTGCAGTGCAGAATTTGAGACAGTGATATAGAGAACAAACTTATAGACAATAAAGGAGGAAAGTGGTGGTGGGGGGATGGGGGGATGGTGGTGTGATGTATTGAGAGTTTAGGATTGACATATATACAATAATATGTATAAAATGGATAACTAATAAGAAACTGCTGTATAAAACAATAAATAAATAAAGTTCAAAAAAAATGAATCTAAATACCTATTTTTTTAAATTTAGTTTTATTAAATGTCTGGATTAAGAAAAATAAGCAAAAAGCAATTACATCTTTCCAGACAGGGATCAAACAGTTAAAAAAAAATAGTATTAAAATTAACAAAAACATACTCTTCTAATCTGCCCGATAGACCTCTTCTGTTCTCCAAAGAAAGGTGACCTTGCCTGACAATACACTCTTTTCTTGTTGTGTCCCCTTTCTGCCCATAAAAGTCTTCCATATTGTAAAGGACTTTGTAGTTCTTACCTGTTTTCTAAGCAAAATGTTTCCTGATTCATAAATCAATGAACAAAGATAATAAGATCTTTACATTTACTCCATCGAATTTTGTATTTTAAAAGATTCAGTGGCAGTGGTGGGACCAAAGGAGACTTCTGACCTTTCAGAGACAACAAGAAATACAGTCATGTATCTGAGAACCTTTTTGATTTCTCTATTTTTCTCAGTTTTTCTGAAGGCCATGGGTAAATTCCTCTCAGTTCAGAGCTCTACTCTGCATCCAGCTCCCAATCTAATTGGCTTTCCAGTCAGTTCCCTATTTGGAATCACAAGTTTCACACTGGGAACTGCTAGTAGTAAGACCACAATTCCCCATTAGATTGGAAACCCCAGTCCTTGATTCTGCTTCCAGATTTCACATTGGGAACTGCTGGTGGCAACTGAGTTCCCTGTTTGGAATTATCCTGTGGTACCCACTCTATAGCGTGTACTGGTTCAATACATTCCCTAAGCCCGAGTTCCACGTTGGAAATTGCTAGTGTTGCACACATGGTCTTATTTTTGCCAGGCCATGGTATCATCTCTTGGTTATTGCTGGTTAAGGTGCATTTCTTGGTTAAGGTGCAAGTTAATTTGTCTGTTTAGTTATATAAAGGTTACTGCTAGTGTGAAACTTGGCTTGGAAGCAAAAACAAACCAAAATCAAACAAACAAACAAAATCCTGCAAAAATTGAGAGGCATGAATCAAGCACTTAGAAGGTGTTAGAGTGCTCACCAGCTAACTCAAGAACTCCTGTGTTAGGATAAGTTGGTCATGGAATGCATTAAACTGACACTAGGTCACCTGCCAACATCAAGAAAATTTCTGCAAAATGAGGCAAACTGTAAAACACCACACATTCTCCAATGCAGCAACACAATGCCTTTAGGTATTTAATTTGGCTTTGAGAGACCCAAAGACTTAGCTAATTAATTATTTAATTAAATGGGATCCTTGAGTTCCAAAGAGTCAAGTGTGTAAATTTCTGGCACACCTGCTTATTTTATGTCTAAAAATTATTTTCCAGAAGCCATAAATATCTATAGAAATGGCAAAATCTTACTAAAAACTACCTAGAATTACAGTGGCCATGACGGGGAATGTTCCAGTTAGATCAAATTGTTCATTTAAGAAGTGCATTTAAAAGCAAATGTTTCAGGAGACCTTCAAGATGGGGGAGGAGTAAGACATGGAGATCACCTTCCTCCTCACAATTACATCAGAAATACATCTACATTTGGAACAACTCCTACAGAATACCTACTGAATGCTGGCAGAAGACTTCAGACTTCCTGAAAGATATATATATTTTTTTCCTTTTTCTCCTTTCCTAAGTGTGTATGTGTAGGCTTTGTTGTGTGATTTTGTCTGTATAGCTTTGTTTTTACCATTTGTCCTAGGGTTCTGTCGTTCATTTTTGTTTGTTTTTTTCTTCTTTTGTTTTATTTTATTTTTTTAAATTACATTTTAATTTTTCTATATGTATTTTAATACCTTTATTTTATTTTTTTTTCCTTTTCTTTCTTTCTTTCTCCCTTTTCTTCTGAGCCATGTGGCTGACAGGGCATTTGTGCTCCATCCAGGTGTCAGGTCTGTGCCTCTGAGGTGGGAGAGTTGAATTCAGGACATTGGTACACAAGAGACCTCCGGGCTCCATGTAATATCAAATAGCAAAAGCTCTCCCAGAGATCTCGATGTCAACACTAAGGCTCAGCTCCTCTCAAGGACCAGCAAGTTACAGTGCTGAACACCCTAAGCCAAAGAGCTAGCAAGACAGGAACACAAACTCAGGCATTAGAAGAGAGGCTGCCCAAAATCATAATAAAGTCACAGACACCCCAAAACGCACCACTGGACACAGTTCTGCCCACCAGAAAGACAAGATCCAGCCTCACCCACCAGAACACAGACACAAGTCCCCTCCCCAGGAAGACTACACAATCAACTGAACCAACCTTAGCCACTGGGGGCAGATACCAAAAACAAGAAGTTTGAACCTGCAGCCTGTGAAAAGGATACCCAAACAGAGTAACTTAAGCAAAATGAGAAAACAGAGAAACACAGAGCAGATGAAGGAGCAAGGTAAAAACCCACCAGAACAAAAAATGAAGAGGAAATAGGCAGTCTCTCTGAAAAATAATTCAGAGAAATGACTGTAAAGATGATCCAAAATCTTGGAAATAGAATAGAGAAAATACAAGAAATATTTAACAAGGACCTAGAAGAACTAAAGAGGAAACAAATGACATTGAACAACTCAATAAATGAAATTAAAAACTCTCCAGAAGGAATCAATAGCAGAACAACTGAGGTAGATTAGTGGATAAGTGACTTGGAAGATAAAATAGTGCAAATAACTAATGCAGAGGAAAAAAAAAAAGAATGAAAAGAATTGAGGACAGTCTCAGAGACATCTGGGACAACATAAAACACACCAACATTCGAATTAGATTGTCCCAGAAAAAGAAGAGAAAAAGAGAGGGACCGAGAAAATATTTGAAGTGATTATAGTTGAAAACTTCCCTAATATGGGAAAGGAAATAGTCAATCAAGTGCAGAGTCCCATACAGAATAAACCAAAGGAAAAACACACCAAGACACATATTGATCAAACTATCAAAATTAAATACAAAGAAAAAATATTAAAAGCACCAAGGGAAAATCAACAAAAAACATCCAAGGGAATCACCATAAGGTTAAAAGCTGTTCTTTCAGCAGAAACTCAGCAAGCTAGAAGGGAGGAGTAGGACATATTTAAAGTGATGAAAGGGAAAAACCTACAACCAAGATTAGTCTACCCACCAAGGATCTCATGCAGATTTGATGGAGAAATTAAAAATTTTACATACAAACAAAAGGTAAGAGACTTCAAAACCACCAAACCACCTTTACAACAAACACTAAAGGAACTTGTCTGGGCAAGAAACATAAGAGAAGGAAATATATATATATATATATATATATATATATATATATAGACAATTAAGAAAATGGTAATAGGAAAATACATATCAGTAACTACCTTAAATGTAAATGGATTAAATGCTCCAAACAAAAGACATAGACTGGTTGAATGGATACAAAAACAAGACCCTTATATATGTTGTCCACAAGAGACCCACTTCAGACCTAGGGACATGTATAGACTGAAAGTGAGGGGGGAGAAAAGATATTCCATGCAAATGGAAATCAAATGAAGCTGGAGTAGCAATTATCATACAGACAAAAAGAATTTAAATAAAGAGTATTACAAGAGTATTACAAAGAGTATTTAAATAAAGAGTATTACAAGAGACAAAGAAGGACACTACATAATGATCAAGGGATCAATCCAAGAAAAAGATGTAACAATTGTAAATATGTATGCACCCAGCATAGGAGCACCTCAATACATACAGCAAATGCTAACAGCCATAAAAGGAGAAACTGACAGTAACCCAATTATATTAGGGGACTTTAAAACCCCACTTTCACCACTAGACAGATCATTGAAATGAAAATAAATGAGGAAACACAAGCTCTTAATGATATATTGAACAAGATGAACTTAATTGATATTTATAAGACATTCCATCCAAAAACAACAGAATACAATTTATTTTCAAGTGCTCCCAGAACATTCTCCAGGAGAGATCATATCTTGGGCAACAGATCAAGCCTTGGTAATTTTAAAAAGATTACAATTGTACCAAGTATATTTTCCGACCACAACCATATGAGACTAGACATCAACTACAAAAAAATACCTGTAAAATATACAAACACATAGAGGTTAAACAATACACTACTAAATAACCAAGAGATCACAGAAGAAATCAAAGAGGAAATCAAAAAATTACCTAGAAATGAAAGACAATGAAAACACAATGACCCAAAATCTATATGATGCAGGAAGAGCAGTTCTAAGACAGAAGTTTATAGCAATAAAATCCTACCTCAAGAAACAAGAAACATCTCAAATAAATAATCTAACCTTACACTTAAAACAATTAGAGAAAGAAGAAAACAATCCCCAAAGTTAACAGAAGGAAAGAAATCATGAAGTTCAGATCAGAAATAAATGAAAAAGAAATGAAAGAAACAAGAGCAAAAATCAATAAAACTAAAAGATGGTTCTCTGAGAAGATAAACAAAATTGATAAACCAGTAGCCAGCTTCATCAAGAAAAAAGGGGAGGGGCTTCCCTGGTGGCACAGTGATTGAGAGTCTGGCTGCCAATGCAGGGGACATGGGTTCGTGCCCCAGTCCGGGAGGGTCCCACATGCCACGAAGCAGCTGGGCCCATGGGCCCGCTGAGCCTGCACGTCCGGAGCCTGTGCTCCACAACGGGAGAGGCCACAAAAGTGAGAGGCCCGTGTACCACAAAAAAAAAAAAAAAAAAAGAGAGAGAGAAGAAAAAAGGGGAGAAGATTCAAAACAATAGAATTAGAAATGAAAGAGGAGAAGTAACAACTGACATGGCAGAAATACAAAGGATCATGAGAGATTACTACAAGCCACTATATGCGAATAAAATGGACAACCTGGAAGAAATGGACAAATTCTTAAAAAAGCACAACCTTTAGAGACTGAACCAGGAAGAAATAGAAAATATATACAGACCAATCACAAACACTGAATTTGAGATTGTGATTAAAATTCTTCCAAAAAACAAAAGCCCAGGATCAGCCCATTCACAGGGGAATGCTATCAAACATTTAGAGAATAACTAACAGCTATCCTTCTCAAACTCTTCCAAAATATAGCAGAGGGAGGAACACACTCAAACTGATTCTATGAGGCCACCATCACCCTGATACCAAAACCAAACAATTATGTCACAAAGCAAGGAAACTACAGGCCAATATCACTGATGAACATAGATGCAAAAATCCTCAACAAAATACTAGCAAACAGAATCCAACAGCACATTAAAAGGATCGTACACCATGATCAAGTGGGGTTTATCCCAGGAATGCAAGCATTCTTCAATATATGCAAATAAATCAGTGTGATACACCATATTAACAAATTGAAGGAGTAAAACCATATAATCATCTCAATAGACACAGAAAAATATTGACAAAATTCAGCACCCATTTATGATAAAAACCCTCCAGAAAGTAGTCATAGAAGGAACTTACCTCAATATCATAAAGGCCATATATGACAAACCCAGAGCCAACCTCATTCTCAATGGTGAAAAACTGAAAACATTTCCTCTAAGATTAGGAGCAAGACAAGGTTGTCTACTCTCACCACTATTATTCAACATAGTTTTGGAAGTTTTAGCCACAGCAATCAAAGAAAAAGAAATAAAATGAATCCAAATCAGAAAAGAAGTAAAATTGTAACTGTTTACAAATGACATGTTACTTTACATAGAGAATCTCAAATATGCTACCATAAAACTACTAGAGCTAATCAATACATTGGTAGAGTAGCAGGATACAAAATTAATGCAGAGAAATCTCTTGCATTCCTATACACTAATGATGAAAAAAATTGAGAGAGATTAAGGAAATACTCTCATTTATCCTTGCAACAAAAATCATATAATACCTAGGAATAAACCAAGAAAAGGATACAAACGACTGCTATGCAGAAAACTATAAGACACTGATGAAAGAAATTAAACGTGATACAAATATATGGAGACATATACCATGTTCTTGGATTGGAAGAATCAACATTGCAAAAATGACTATACTACCCAAAGCAATCTACAGATTCAATGCAATCCCTATCAAACTACCAATGGCATTTTTCACAGAACTATAACAAAAAATTTCACAATTTGTATTGAAACACAATAGACCCCATATAGCTAAAGCAATATTGAGAGAGAACAACGGAGCTGGGGGAATCAGGCTCCCTGACTTCAGACTATACTACAAAGCTACAGCAATCAAGACAGTATGGTACAGGCAGAAAAACAGAAATATAGATGAATGGAACAGGAGAGAAAGCCCAGAGATAAAGCCATGAACATATGGTCAACTTATATTTGACAAAGGTTGAAAGAATATACATTGGAGAAAACACAGCCTCTTCAATAAGTGGTGTTGGGAAAACTGGAGAGCTACATTTCAAGAGTGAAATTAGTACACTCCTTAACACCATACACAAAAATAAACTCAAAATTGATTAAAGACCTAAATATAAGGCCAGATACTATAAAACTCTTAGAGGAAAACATAGGCAGGACACTCTATGACATAAATCACAACAAGATCCTTTTTGACCCACCTCCTAAAGAAATGGAAATACAAACAAAAATAAACAAATGGGACCAAATGAAACTTAAAAGCTTTTGCACAGCAAAGGAAAACATAAACCAGATGAAAAGACGCCCCTCAGAATGGGACAAAATATTTCCAAATGAAGCAACTGCCAAAGGATTAATCTCCAAAATATACAAGCAGCTCATGCAGCTCTATATCAAAAAAAACCAAACAGCTCAATCCAAAAATAGGCAGAAGACCCAGACACACATTTCTGAAAAGAAGATATACAGATTTCCAACAAACACCTGAAAGGATACTCAACATCAGTTGTCAATAGAGAAATGCAAATCAAAACTACAGTGAGATATCACCTCACATCAGTCAGAATGGCCACCTTCAAAATATCTACAAACTATAAATGCTGGAGAGTGTGTGGAGAAGAGGGAACCCTCTTGCACTGCTTGTGGGAATGTAAATTGATACAGCCACTATGGAAAACAGTATGGAGGTTCCTTAAATATATTTAAAAAGTGCTACCATATGGCCTAGCAATCTCAGTACTGGGCATATGCCCTGAGAAAACCATAATTCAAAAAGAGTCATGTACCTCAATGTTCATTGCAGCTCTATTTACAATAGCCAGAACATGGAAGCAACCTAAGTGTCCTTTGACAGATGAATGTATAAAGAAGATGTGGCACATATGTACAATGGAATATTACTCAGCCATAAAAAAGAGACAAAACTGAGTTATTTGTAGTGAGGTGTATGGACCAAGAGACTCTCATAGGGAGTGAAGTTAAGTCAGAAAGAGAAAATCAGATACCGTATCCTAACACATATATATGGAATTAAAACAAACAAACAAACAAAAAAAAAACATGGTTCTGATGAACCTAGTGACAGGACAGGAATAAAGACACTGACATAGAGAATGGACTTGAGGACACGAGGAGTGGGAATGGTAAGCTGGGACAAAGTGAGATAGTGACATGGACACATATACACTACCAAATGTGAACTAGATAGTTAGTGGGAAGAATCTGCATAGCACAGGGTGATCAGCTCAGGGCTTTGTAACCACCTAGAGGGGTGGTATAGGGAGGGTGGGAGGGAGATGCAAGATGGAAGATTTATGGGGATATATGTATATGTATAGCTGATTCACTTTGTTATAAAGCAGAAACTAACCCACCATTGTAAAGCAATTATACTCCTATAAAGTTGTTGAAAAGAAAAAAGAAAAAATAGTATGGTACTGGCACAAAAACAGTAATATAGATCAATGGAACAGGGTAGAAAGCCCAGATATAAACCCCACGCACCTATGGTCACCTTATTTTTGACAAAGTAGGCAAGAATATACAATGGATAAAAGACAGCCTCCTCAATAAGTGGTGCTGGGAAAACTGGACAGCTACATGTAAAAGACTGAAATTAGAACACTCCCTAACACCATACACAAAAATAAACTCAAAATGGATTAAAGACCTAAATCTAAGACCAGACACTATAAAACTCTTAGAGGAAAGCAGAGGCAGAACACTCTATGACATAAATCATAGCAAGATCCTTTTTGACCCACCTCCTAGAGAAAGGAAAATGAAAAGAAATGGGAACTAATGAAACTTAAAAACTTTTGAACAGCAAAGGAAAACATAAGACGAAAAGAGAACTCTCAGAATGGAAGAAAATATTTGCAAATGAAGCAACTGGCAAATTATTTATATCCAAAATTTACAAGCAGCTCATGCAGCTCTGCATCAAAAAAACAAAAAACCCAATCCAAAAATGGGCAGAAGATCTAAATAGACATGTCTCCAAAGAAGATACATAGATTGGCAACAAACACATGAAAGAATGCGCATCATTAGTGATGATAACATCACTAATCATTAGAGAAATGCAAATCAAAACTACAATGAGGTATCACCTCACAGCAGTTCGAATGGCCATCATGAAAAATCTACAGACAATAAATGCTGGAGAGGATACTGAGAAAAGGGAAATCTCTTGTACTGTTGGTGGGAATGTAAATTGATACAGCCACTATGGAGAACAGTATGGAGGATCCTTAAAAATCTAGAAATAGGACTATCATATGACCCAGAAATCCCACTACTGGACATATACCCTGAGAAAACCATAATTCCAAAAAAGTCATATACCACAATGTTCACTGCAGCTCTATTTACAATAACCAGGACAAGGAAACAACCTAAGTGTCCATCAACAGTTGAATGGATAAAGAGGATGTGACACATATATACAATGGAATATTACTCAGCCATAAAAAGAAACAAAATTGAGGTATTTGTAGTGAGGTGAATGGACCTAGAGTTTGTAAATTAGAGAGATTAAAACAAATATCATATGCTAATGCCTATATATGGAATCTAAAAAAAAAAAAAAAAAGAAAGATTCTGAAGAACCTAGGGCAGGATAGGAATAAAGATGCTGATGTAGAGAATAGACTTGAGGACACAGGAAGGGGCAGGCATAAGCTGGGACAAAGTGAGAGAGTGTCATGGACATATATACTCTACCAAATGTAAAACAGATAGCTAGTGGGAAACAGCCACATAGCACAGGGAAATCAGCTCGGTGTTTTGTGTCCACCTAGTGAGGTGGTATAGGGAGGATGAGAGGGAGACGCAAGAGGGAGGAGATGTGGGGATATATGTATACGTATAGCTGATTCACTTTGTTATAAAGTAGAAACTAACACACCATTATAAAGCACTTATACTCTAATAAAGATGTTTTAAAAAGAAATAAAAGCAAAGGTTCCCAAATCAAAGAAACAGAATGGAATACCTATTTTATTTGGTATCAAGAAACCTCCATAAAGCTAAAAAAAAATCTTCATTGAAAATATTCATTGTAAATAGCTAATAAAAATTAGACACATTACACACCTGAAACAAAAAACTATGACTGGCATAACTCCTACTGCTCCCCCCATCCTCCTTTATCTGAGTACTCATTCTAGTAATCCTCTTTCTGAATTGTCTTCCTAGTCTAAAGAGACTACAAGACTGTAAACAAAAGTCTGCCAAATTAGTAGCCTTACAGATACTCCCACATCTACCTTCAAAGGAGAGTCCTCTTATGAGCACCACCACCCCCAGATCTGAGGAGACACTGAAGGATTTTCTGGTAAACTGCTATGTTATTCCCTTAAACGGCGAAGAAAAACTAGTTAAAATTAGTGGAAAATCTTATCAGATTCTAATAAATACCAGAGCTACACTCTCTACTTTAAACCTCACTTGGATCCTGTTAATGGGATCTTGAAAAACTCGCAGAAGCTGGGTAAGGTTGAGAATTCTTGCCAGAGTCAGCTTTTCTAGATCTCTCTCTGTAATCCCTGGAAGAGTGAGAGAGGAAAAAAAAATCATGTTGTCCCTTCCTTTTCAAATCCAAGCCATTGGTTACTGATCTTTGGGAGTGGCTCTAGATCTTTTGAAGATTAATATCTTTTTCATTCTCTTGAGGGCACATCTTGAGCCCAGGGTGTTGTTCAGTACTTCTGTAAGTGTTTAATGTTTACACTGGCTAGAAACTACAAAGTAGCTCTGTGGTCATAAATTGGCCAAGTTACAAAGCCTGATAGATATTTTTTATGTCTTCTCTCCTAATCTAAAATAAAGCTGTATACCTGGGGGGTGGGGGAATTTTTTAAGTACTTGTAAAAGAGTTTATGAGGGGTAGATCTACCAATAATGTCATTGAAGTTGCAACTCAATTCATTAAGGAATTAAAGACACCTGTTATTTTCTCAAAAACTTTAACAAAACTAGAAATTCTGCTCTGTAGTCATTTCAATGTCCACTCATTCTTTTTACCAATCCAAAAAGCTTCCCTAATTATCTCAAAAGGCTTGTAAGTATTGCAAAAATTCTGTCCTGAGGATACTGAAGTCCTTCTTGAAGGAACTTGCATTCTTTCCCTGTGCCTTTGAGATATAAATGTTCTACAAACTTCAGAAAATTATTCTTATCATAAGAAAAATGAAAGGAGTAAAGGTCATTTGAAGCTTAGACAAGTAAAAAATCTTAAGTGTCTTCTCCACAAATATTATAAATAGTTTTAGCTATCTGAGCAGGTAATCTTAACATTCCATCTATCAGTAAAACAGCTTAGATTCAACTTCTTTTAAAGCTAGTGAATTTTCTATTATTGTACTTAATTCATGGTTAAAATTTTAAAATCCAAGGTATAAGGCATTTGTTTCTGTTTGTCTATAAGTTTATGTATGTCCATATATATATATATGTGTGTGTGTGTTATAGATGTGCGATATGTTCTACCTCTGGAGGGTACCACTAAAAGTAATCTGTAAAAGAGCTCTATTATTATTGGCTTACAGAAAATTAAGCACTTATATAAATTAAATTCTCAGAAACATAATGGAAAATAACCCCAATAAATTTCAGGTACCTGTGGTCTGAGACAATATTTAGTATTAATGCTAGTTTAAATTTGTTGGTATAATTAAAACAGGTATGTCTTTAAGGTTATCACCACTAAGTACACTATTTTTATTCTATGTAGGCTTACTAAAGGTCAATGAGTTGTTATCTCTTACAAAGTCTGTCTCATCAAGAAAAATAGTTTGGGATAATTGCTAACTATCTAATGTCTCATGAAATATATTTAACATAATTGTTAAGACAGAGTAAATTGAATAATGTAAGTAGGATAAAATGTTTTTAGGTGAACTTTTAAAATAGTTTCCTTCAATTTTTTGGTAACCTGAAATATTAAAGTTTTACTTGGTTATGGTAAATGATGAAATAAGTTAAATTCATTGAATATCAAGATCTTTTCCAAATAAGATAAAATACTGAAACATTAATGCTGAGCATATGTTTACCCACTTTTGCTTCTTTTTTACAGAAGAATTAAGGATATTTGTGTTTACTAGTAAATATGTTTTGTGGTATGCTGAGAAACTTCCCGTGAGAAAGAATATGTTTCTAGAAATTATTAAAGGTATTTATAAATTTGTCAAGCCACTGAATGTCAATACAGTTCAAAATTGCTCACTTCTTAGCTTTCACTTGAAAATTAAAGGTTTCTAAGGGTTAAAAATATTCTAATATATGAGACTATTTGACTAGAAATAGGAAGTGAAATATCTCCATATGCAAGAAAGTAAAATGTGTGTTTTCAGTAAAAGAAGTATAAAAAGTGAGAATGCATTTTGTTAAGGAAAATAAAACTTTTTTTTTTCACAAAGAGAAACTGGTTATTTCCAAATGGGAAAGAGGAAAAACATAGTTCAAAATCTAAATGCAAAAAGAAAGTTGGAGAAAGTTTGTGGAAAATGAATTTTTGAAGGAAATTTTAATGTGTGTTCAATATTGCTAGAATTAGAATAAATTTAATTAAGTTAAATAGTTTTTAATATTAAAAGTAAATTGGTACAAAATTAGAATATATTTTTCTCTTTTGTTAAAAGGAAAAAGATTTCTTGAACTATTGGTCTGCTTTTGATAAGAGATGGTAAAATATTTTTCTTTACTTTTTAAATCTTCCTAGAAAACAAAGAATTTGTGTCTTGTCAAAATAATCTTCTATGTCTTTAATAGCTTAAGAAACCTGAATCTTCCCTATTTAAAAAGCTAAGTTTTTGTACAACTGTTAATATTTAACTTTCTGTATTTGTTGGCAAAGTCTTTGTCACTATGGTTAAATGGATAACTAAGTATTGCTTCACAGTGACTATGATCTTATTTGACTGTTTTAAAATCTTTTTGATAGTTTTAACAAACTTCCCCCAAATCAAATTCCAGATGAAGATTTTTTACTTCAAACTAACTTTGGGATTTTTAAGAGAGTCCATGGAAAATCACAAAAGATCTGTTCTGTCTCCTTATAAAAAGAAAAAGAGATGGTACATTAATTAGGCTGATATGTTAAATTATATGGGAATTATTGTCAAATAAGATATAATACCACACTTTCTTCATGCTGTATTTTTATAGTTACATAAGTGTTCCAGACTTTGTTCCTAAAGTCTGATATACTCTGGAACAATGTTATCATTATAATTCCAGTTATCATTTTAAGATATTGTATATGGCAGAAATAACCAAATTTCCTTCTCAACTCCATTTTAGTGAACTCTCATCAGATCTATAACAATGAGCATTTTTGGTTTTTGTCATTCACAGATAGTTATTGTTTTATTCAGATGTTTATGCAAAAATGTTCCTACAAAAGTGCTTCATTTTAAACAAGACTCATGGAAAAGACTTTTGACAAGTAAAATTTTCTGATAACTTTAAAATAATAAAACTGAACTGGGTAAAAACTTCTATAAATAATGGAAAAACTAAATTCAAGAAAAACAAAGTATTAGTTACATGGGACTGAATTAACTGAGGAAGATGATTATAATTTTTATGACTTTTAGTTTGAAACATTGTTGGATCCTTAATGTTTTGTTTTCCCAGATTTAAAGGAACCTTTTCTTTAATGCTATCTATGACTTACAGAAAATTTTTTAAAGTGTACATCTCTAAGCACTTTTTTTGTAAAAGATGAAACGTTTACTTTTTCTCCTTACCTGATCCCTCCAGTAATTTTTATGACAATATAGTTAGTTATTTGTATAAATTTAGTGAGAATCTGTTTGCCTCGTTACAGGAGATAATTGGAAATATTGGTTATATTAATAAGAATTTGCCTAGACTTCTATATTTGAGAGAGGTGTGCATAGATTCAGATATGACCAGACAGTTTTAAGGAATTAAGGTTGACTTTACAGAGTGAATAAAGCCCCTTCAGGAAAGATACCCTCTTCAATAGGTGGTGCTGGAAAAACTGGACAACCACATGTAAAAGAATTAAATTAGAACATTCTCTAACTCCATACACAAAAATAAAATCAAACTGGATTAAAGACCTAAATGTAAGACAAGATACTATAAAACTCTTAGAGGAGAACAAAGGCAGAACACTTTTTGCTATAAATCTCAGCAATATCTTTTTTGATCCACCTCCTAGAGTAATGAAAATAGAAACAAAAATAAACAAATGGGATGTAATTAAACTTAAAAGCTTTTGCACAGCAAAGGAAACCATATGCAAAATGAAAAGACAACCCACAGAATGGGAGAAAATATTTGCAAATGATGCGACCTACAAGGAATTAATCTCCAAAATACACAAAAAGCTCATGCAGCTCAATATCAAAAGAACAAACAACTCAATCAAAAAATAGGCAGAAGATCTAAATAGAAATTTCTCCAAAGAAGACATACAGATGGCCAAAAAGCACATAAAATTTGTTCAATATCACTAATTATCAGAGAAATGCAAATCAAAGCTACAATGAGGTATCAACTGACACCAGTCAGAATGGCCATCATCAAACAATCTACAAACAATAAATGCTGGAAAAGGTGTGGAGAAAAGAGAACCCTCCTACACTGTTGGTGGGAATGTAAATTTGTACAGCCACTATGGAGAACAGTATGGAAGTTCCTAAAAAAAACAAAATTAGAGCTACCATATTGATCCAGCAATCCCACTCCTGGACATATATCCAGAGAAAGCCATAACTGAAAAAGATATATGTGACCCAATGTTCATTGCAGCACTATTTACAATAGTCAAGATATGGAAGCAACCTAAACGTCTGTCAACAGATGAATGGATAAAGATGTTGTATATGCGTACAATGGCATATTACTCAGCTATAAAAAAGAATGAAATAATGCCATTTGCAGCAACATGGATGGACCTAGAGATTACCATACTAAGTAAGTAAGTCAGACACAAAAAGACAAATACCATGTGATATCACTTATACGTAGAACCTAAAAAAAACAAAAACAAATGAACTTATTTACAAAACAAAAACAGACTCACAGACTTAGAAAACATATGTATGATTATCAAAGCAGAAATATGGGTGGGGGGAGGAATAAATTAGGATGTTGGGATTAAAATATACACTCTACTATATATAAAATAAATAATCAACAAGGACCTAGTATATAGCACAGGGAACTCCACTCAATATTCTGCAATAACTGATATGGGAAAAGACTCTGATAAAGAATAGGCACATGTATATGCATAATTGAATCACTTTGCACTACACCTGAAACTAACACAACATTGTAAATCAACTATATTCCAATATAAAATAAAAATTTTGAAAATGAAATAGAGGCTAAAAAATAGAAAGGAGCAATGAAACTGAGAGCTGGTTCTTTGACAATATAAACAAAATTGGCAAACCTTTAGTTAAACTCACTAAGGAAAACAGTAGAAAAGGCTTTGATAAATAAAATCAGAAATGGAAGTGGAGAAATAACAATGGATACCACAGAAATACAAAGAATTATAAGAAAATATTATGAACAGCCATACCCCAACAATTTGAACACCATAGAAAAAATGAACAAATTCTTAGAATCATATAACCTTGCAAGATTTATCAACATGAAATAGAAAATCTGAACTGACTAATCACTAGTACAGAGATTGAACAGAGATCAAAAAATCCCAAAAAAACAAAGTCCATGCCCATACAGCTTCATATGTGATTTCTACCAAATATTGAAAGATGATATAATACCTATTCTTTTTAAACTATTCCAAAAAATCGAAGAGAAGGGAATTCTTCCTAATGCATTTTACAAGGCCAACATCTGCCTGATACCAAAACCAAAGACAACACAAAAAATAAATTTACAGGTCAATATCCCTGATGAATATAGATGTAAAAATTATTAACAAGATATTAGCAAACCAAATGCAAAAATATATTAAAAGGGTCGTACACCATGAACAAGTAAGACTTTTTCCAGTGATGCAAAGATGATTTAATATCTGCAAATTAATCAGTGTGATAGACCGCATTAACAAAATGAAAGTAAAAACTATATGACCTTCTCAATAGATGCAGGAAAAAGCTTTTTAGAAGGTTCAATATCTGTTTATAATAATAATTCTTAGTAAAAAGTTATTGAAGAAATATACATCAAAATAATACAGACCATATATGACAAACATCATACTTAATTGTGAGAAACTGAAAGCTATCCTTCTAGGATCAGGAATAAGACTAAGATGCCCACTCTCACTCATTTAACATAGTATTGGAAGTCCTAGGCAGAGCAGTTAGGTAAGAAAAAAAGGCATCCAAATTGGAAAGGAAGAACTAAAGCTGTCATTACTGCACTTGACATGATTTTATATATATAAAATGCTAAAGACTTCACTAAAAAAACTATTAAAAATAATAAATGAATACAGTATAGTTGCAAGGTACAAAATCAACATATAAAAATCTGTTGTGTTTCTATATGATAACAATGAGCTAGGGGAAAGAGAAATTAAGAAAACAATCCCATTTACAATCACAACAAAAATAATAAAAATACATAGGAATAAATTTAATCAAAGAGGTGAAAGACCTATACACTGAAAACTATAAGACATTCATTCTTAAAAGAAATTGAAGAGGACACAGTTAAATGAACAGATAGTCCATGTTCATGGATTGGAAGAATCAACATTGTTAAAATGTCCATATTACATAAATAAATCCACAAATTCAATGCAATCCCTATCAAAATCCCAAAGACAATTTTCACAGAAAGAGAGCAAAAAATTCTAAAATTTATAAGGAACCCCAAAAGATCCCAAATAGCCAAAGCAATCCTGAGAGAAAAGAACAAAGCTGAAGGTATCACACTCCCTGATGTCAAACTAATTTGCAAAGTTATAGTAATAAAACATCATGGTATTAGCAGAAAACCAAATACATGTATCAGTGGAAAAGAATTGAGACCCCAGAAATAAACCCACAAGTGTATGGACAAATAATTTACAGCAAAGGATCAAAATATTCAATACATACAATACATATACATACAAATACATAGTTTCTTCAATAAATGGTGTTGGGAAACCTGGAGGAACCTCATGCAAAAAAATAAAACTAGACCACTATCTCACACTATACATAAACATCAGCTCAATGTGGATTAAAGACTTGAGTGTAAGACCTGAAGCCATTAAACTCCTAGAAGATGACATAGGCAGTATGCTCTGTGGCATTGGTCTTAACAATATCTTTCTAGCTATGTCTCCTCAGGCAAGAGAAACAAAAGCAAAAATAAACAAGGGAGACATCAGACTAAAATGTTTCTGCCAGCAAAGGAAGCCATGAAAAAAATGAAAAGACAACCTACAAAGTGGGAGAAAATGTTTGCAAATCACATATCTGACAAGGGGTTAATATTCAAAATATAGAAAGAATGCATTCAACTCAACAACAAAAGAAACACAAAACTTGATAAAAATTGGACATAGGAGCTGAATAGACATTTTTCCAAAGACTTACAGATAGCCATTAGGTACATGAAAGATGTTCAACATCACTAATTATTAGAAAAATGTAAATCAAAACCAAAATGAGATATCATCTCACATCTGTTAGAATGGCTATTCTCAAAAGGTCAAGAAATAATCAGTGTTAGAGAAAAGGGAAATCTCATACTTTGTTGGTGGGAATGTAAACTGGTGTAGCCACTATGAAAAACATTATGGAGATTCCCCCCCAAATCAAGAATAGATCTACCATATGGTCCAGCTATTCCACTTCTGTGTATTTCTCCAAAGAATGCAGAAACATTAATTTGGAAAGATATATGCACACCAATGTTCCTTGCAACATTATTTACAATGGCCAAGGTATGGAAACAACCTAAGTGCCCATCAGTAAATGAATAGGTAAAAAAGATGTGGTATGTGTATGCATATATACACACACACACACACACACACACACACACACACACACACACACTAGACACTACACAGCCATAAAAAAGATGAAATCTTTCCATTTGCAACAACATGGATGGACGTTGAGGGATATTTACATCAGACATAGGAAGAGAAACATCATATAATTTTATTCACATATAGAATATAAAAAACAAACAAACAAAAATCAAACCAAACAGAAACAAACACATAGATACAGAGAAAAAAGTAGTGTTTACCAGAGGGAAAAGGGCAGAGGGGAGGATGAAATCAGTAAAAGAAGTCAACTGTGTGGTAATAAATGGAAAGTAAATTTTTGGTGGTAAGCATACTGTAGTGTATACAGAAATAGAAATACAATATTGTTCACATGAAACTTATATAGTGTTATCAATCAATGTTATCTTAATCAGAAGTATTACTAAAGATTCAGTACAATTAAGACTCTACTGCTAGCACAGAATGTTGTACCTGTTATATAATAATAACTTATTTAATGGAATTTAAAGAATCTAATCATTGTTAACACTGTTCTAATGTAATATTCCAATGAACAAATGATAGGAGAAATAATTTAGGCAATTTAATTTGGTCAGCACACACTTATTGAGCATGTACTATGTCCAAAACACTCAGCTAACCTCTAGGTATTCAATAGTAAAATAGATAGATAAACCCTGCCCTCAAAATGCTAGATCATTAAGCTGTGTTTCAAAGACTGACAGAACATCATTCTCTCTGTTAGGTCATTAGCTCACCAAAGCAGAATTGCTCCCTAAAAGGCACTTTTGAGCTGTTTGCCTGAAACATTTGAAAGAAGACTTCACAAAGGAGCTCCCTAAGCTGCCTTGAGAGCTTGTTTTAAACCTGAGCACATCTCACAGTTAGGATATTTTCAAGATGCTGAGTCTAACCTTCTCTATACAAACACTTTTGAAGAGAGTACTATCTAAAGAAGTTGAAATGAAATGCACATATGTTACTTTATTATAGCCATCTATCAGTACTTCAATGTTGGTTTTATGTATTAATTTAAGTATCTTGAGAAATGTTAACATCTTGAAAAAACAAACAAAATATATTCTACCAAGTCAGAAGTTTTATCTCTTTTGTTCAACGTTGTGCCTAGAAAGTTACCTAGCTTGATAAATATTTATCAAAGGAATGAAATAAACACACACAAATACTGTCCAAATTATTACAATATAAACTATTAAAAACTAATAAAAGTAAAATTATGTATATTAAGGCCACATGAATATTAGCACAAATGAATAATGTTGGAATTCAGAATGACCTCTGAGATCTGGAAGCAAGGAAAAGAAGATTCATTGGAGAGATTGGAATTGAGCTGATTCTAGAAGAATGTGTAAGATTGAAACTATTAGTGAAAAGGCATTTCAACTAGAAGGAATAACATGAACAAAGATGAAAAGGAAATAAAGCAAAGGCTTATTCAGGGTAATTTAGTCTGCAGAGGTAGAGGCTTCATCAAAGTAATCATGAGAATGTAACACTGATAAGCAAGATAAGGAGTGATAAGCAAGATGGTGGATATGGTAGAATTTTAAAGAGGCCCTGAAAAAGTTAGAGTTTATGTTAAAAAACTTTATAACCACTGTCCTGAATAAGTTATTGCCATTTAATAAAAATGTGATTTATCTCACCAATTTAATTGTAAGTTTTTCTGGTTCTGTTTTTTTGAAGGCAAACCTATATATCCTATGCACTTTAGAGGTGATAGTTTTGCATTGGTAGCCTTGCCTTCTTGGATCCAGTGTTCATGAAATCAGCATTCATTTACTTACTCATTCCCCAAATACTTATACAGTGAGAGACTGCACTGTGCCTGGCACCACTCTGAAAACTGGAACATGTTTATCAGACAGAGATTGTAGGTAAACGCTATGTGGTCTTGGACCATGGGCAAATTTTTATAACTTACATAGGGTTTAGACACTCTAAGGACAGATGGCTGGCCAAAGAGGCAAATAATCTTTTAGCCCTGATAACATCTTAATACCAACACAGCTCAACAATTAATCCGAAATAGGCAATATTGTCTAGTTTACTATTTTTTATTAAATATTTGTTTATAATGTGCCTTTCAAGTCAAGAATCTAGTATAGCTGTTTATAGCCTATCATATTAGGTCTAAATCCTTTGTATTCAAGCTTTTTGATCTAGTATCAACTAATATGAATTCTCTCTCCAACAAGATTAGTTTTAAGTTATTTCCACAGAAGCTAAGGAACACAAATCAGGTCATAAACCTGTAAGAACTAAAAACTGGGTCTGCCCTAGGAAATCTAGGGCACTGTGTCCTTAGATGATAGGACCATGCAAAGCAGGCAGTTGTTTCTCAGCTCAGCACCCTCTGAGCTAGAAAGCAGTTGGCTCCATTTAAATAAGTTAAAAATAGACTAACCAGCAGTTAAAATTTAAACACAGCAAAAAGCAGCGAGGACAAGGTTTATTCTTTGATCTCCAAAGGTTTGCTTCATTGAGTCTGATAATGGTGCATGACGTGAAGAATGTTAGCTATACTCTAGTCTCACATTACCTGGGTTTTACTCAGTCATCAGTGTAATTTATCTAAGGGCATTGTGCCGCTAGAAAAAGAGCTCAGCTTGAAGCTTTCTAGCTTACACAGCAGGAGTCTTCTAGAAATTCTGCCAGTGGTAAGGAAACTCTTATTTATGGAATCAGGGATCCTTGTTAACATTTTGACTGCAGTGGCTTGTAGGCAGGAGACTTTTATTTCTTTTTTTTTTTTTTCGTTGCCAGATTGGTCCTATTTGCATGAGGCTGGAACATATGCAGAATTAAGATTTGTCCCTAAATCCAGGGACCAAATTAAATCACAATGACAATAAAATTATTTTAAACAGAATTTTTTTCTCATTGGTTTAAAAGAACTAGGTGCTTTGTGAGGGTGTGGGGGGCGGATTTGTAGGTAATAGTTATAACTAAACCCTATTACAATGAGTTCTCTAAGGAGTATAGTTTGAAGGATGCCCATGATGGAACAGGGGAAGCTGCATAATTATATTCAGGTAGGTTTCACACTGTCTAGATATATATATATATATATATATATTTTTTTTTTTTTTTTACTAAGTTAACAAACAAGCGTATATAAACACATATTATGAATACAAACACTTATTTTTAACTACATATAAATGAAAAATAAAGCAAATTCAAATACTAAGTAGTGGAATCTGCATTTAAGTACTCCACGACTGAAAGGATGTGGGTTACTCTCATATATTTTCTGTAAGAACTCCAGGTTTTCCTTAATTCCTGCCTGATAAAGGCAGAGAAGAGATAGATTGAGGTACCCCCACTGCATGAGAGATGCACAAAGAAGAGTTACCTTGATTAGTGAAGAACAGAAAGTAAAGGCAGAGGATATATTAGTAACAGTTATACAAGAGTTGTAAAAATAAGAGAACTGAACTGAGAATAGGACCAATTAATTGGTTCTAAGCTTATCCTCTCTCCCTTCATCCATACATGCATGTATCCATTCATTCATCAATTAGGTTTTAAGTATTAAATAAAATTTGTGAGCCAAGCACTGCCTCTAACAAAGGAGCTCAAAATTTAGTACAAAACCAAAATCATCTAAATGGATAAATCACAATATAACTCAGGAAGTACTATTATAGCTTTAATAGAAACCTAGTGTTGTGGAGTTGGAGACAGCCTCTCTGTGGATGGACTATTTGAGCTGGGTCTTAAAGAATGAATAGGAGTTTTCCAGGATAAAAATAGGAGGAAAACATTCTAGGTAATCATAGCAGCAAATAAAAAGGTTCAAAGTTGCAGATTAAAACAACAATATCCCTGATGTTTCCATGTAAAGATGAAAAGATGAGGAGGATGTTAGATTAATGGGGAGCATTGATGAGAGATAATTTATGGCTGAATTTTGTGCATCTGAAAACACATATGTAAAGGATATCATAGATGAATAGTCAACAAACCTGAAACTTTGCATTAAATACACTCCATTGAAAGGTCTGAAATTTGTTATCCTTGTGGATATCAAATGCCTGCCTGGTGCAGCATCCAGTACACAGTGATCAACTTTACTTAAAAATCAAATTCACTGGAATAAAATTATAGTAAATTAATTACTGCTCTATACTGATGCATGCTCACTAATTGTCAATAAATGGACTTTCTCATTCAAATAATTCTCAGAACCTCTAAAAATTTACCCTTGAAAACCTAGGACCAATTTGTCAAGGTTGTAATTCCCATGGCCTCTATCTCTTCCTCCATTTGATTTGTATAGTCTTCTGGAGTTTTCCTTGTTGTTGTTGTTTTTTTTTTACTTTGATGATTATAAATAATATGAGCCATACTGAGGACAAAACAATTCCCCATCAAAACTCTGGCCCAAATATGAACCAAAAACTCCCATTTCTTTAGATCACTATAGTTAATACATCTGAGATATGCTAGAATTCCAAAACAAAATAAAAACATTAAAAAAACTATGAAAATGTAAAAAAAAATTATTACTCTCTAAATATTTTTTCTCACTGTCAATTTTTAAAAGTATATCCTTCAATTATTGTGTCTAATTCACTTTCCAACAGTATACAATTTAGTTCATTAAATCAATCATTTCACTGAGTGATATTTTCATTAAACAATGCAATGGTTACTTCTCATCCCTCTTTCAAATGAAGCTTGGTATCACTTAATACCAGGGAACATTTCATTTTTAAATTATCTTTTCCCTCATCTTCATTATGTTCAGCAGGAATTCTCAAACTGTAATGAGTATTATAATCTACTGTGTAGCTATTTAAAAATGCAGCTCCCTAAAATGTCAATTCATTTCCTCATTTATTCAGTCCTACAACACAAAACTGTTTAAGGTGAGAGCAAATTCCTAAAAGAGTTCTTTGTTTTGTATATTCTTTAATATATATTGATCTTATTTTCCAATTTTGGTAAGCTAATACATTGGTACTAGTGGTTATCTTTTCACTCACACTGACTTTTAATATTTTTTATTTTGTCTGTCAATATTAAATGGTATTTTTGACTCCTAAATATTACCTCTTCAGCAGTCAATGATTTAAATCTATTTTTTCCCTTTCTCTCTCCCTTCTTCTCTGATTTTTCTTCTTCTCTTATTTTTTTTTCTATTTGTCAAACCACATAATGTTTACATGATACTTGTTTAACCATTGTTACCACCCTTGATTGAGTCTTGGTTCTACAATTTAAAATAATAAATGATTCAACAGTCCCTTTTTTCAAAGTTTCTACAAGCAGCTATGGTTAGATGATATTCATCATCCAGTGGAATCCTCAGGAACAGCACACATGCCCAGTATACTCTGGAGTTATTGAATGTTGCAAACAGGTTTTCTATGTCCTTAATACTTGAGGGACAGTTTGACTTGATATAAAATCCCTGGCTCATCTATTCTTTATTTAAATTTCTTGAGAATGTTGTTATCCTGCTGCTTATTTTGTACATTTTTTAAAGAAAAATAAGTCTTTTTCCCTTGTAAGTTATTTGAGCTTACTATCTAGAAGTCCTAAGACACTTTTCAATCTTTTGATTTTAAGTTTTGTTAGAATATATCTCAGAATTTATTGTTCTGGTCAATATTACCAGGTACATATGAGCCATAACAACGTATGCTTTCAGATCACTTATTTCCAGAAAGTTTTCTTGGGTTATACTTTAATATTTTAAACTGTTCTGTGTATTTTTGATGTTCTCTTTAGGCACCCAATGTTCATGTGTTAGACCTTCTTTACATATCTCTCATTGACTCCTTTACTCCTTTCTTGAATTATTTTTATTCTCATGGTTACTTTCCAATTTTTTTTAATATTCCTTATTCAATTTTCATACATATTCCTTCTTAGACATATTGCAATATAATTGTTACTTATGATATGATTTTGTCTTTTTTCTTGTATTTCTTTCCTGAGTTTAATCAACTACCATTAAATTTCTTCATAGTTTTGTCCACTACTGTTTTAATTTCCAAATTTCTAGTTCAAGGTATATTTTCAGATCCAAAAATGCTTTAATGACAAGATGTAATTCCATTTGAAGTGTTGTATTACTATAATTATTTTGAGGAAAAAATTATCAACTATGATATTGTGATTCAAATTTTCTGTTCTCTTCTTACAGTAGCTTTGTAAGACATTCAGTTGCTTTTTATTCCTTATATTTAGTCTTTGGTGGGAAAGATTTCTAATTTACAAGTGCCCTCTTCTCTTGAGTAAAGGAATTGAATTTTCTTCAATTGAAGATATTTGGTGAGAGAAGGGGAGTTAAGCATATATTCTTTTTATTTTATCACTTCAGAATCCTTAAATTTCCCCTCTCATCCCTTTCTTTCCTCTCAATACTTTGTCTCTGAGGTTAATCTCACCTTCTTTGTTTACTTGATTATACCCAGAACCCATACTTTCTCAGAGGTGGTATATCTACTCTCCCTCAACTTTAAACCCTTTCTTACTAAGTATAAAACTAAGTATATAACTCATTAGTTTTGTACTTACTATTTGATTTTCTTTTACTATCCTTGATTATGTCTGTGTTCTGTCTTATTTCTAAATGTGCCCAAATCTTTTTCATGGAGTTGCTAGTTTGAAGTTTAGTGGAGAGCTTTGTTGGAAAGAGGTATTTATTTCCCAACTTACAGGTAATTTAAAGGTTAGATTCCTAGGGTTGCCAAAAATATGAAACATGTGCTTTTTGTTTGTTTGTTATTTGTGTGTTTTGTTTTTTTTTTTTTTTTTGCAGTACTTGAGCCTCTCACTGTTGTGGCCTCTCCCATTGTAGAGCACAGGCTCCGGACGCACAGGTCCAGTGGACATGGCTCACGCGCCTAGCTGCTTCACGGCATGTGGGATCTTCCCTGACCAGGGCATGAACCCATGTCCCCTGCATCGGCAGGCAGACTCTGAACCACTGCACCACCAGGGAAGCCCCTGGAACATGTGTTTTTATTTGTTATTCCTGCAGATTTGGATGAATGTATGTAGGAATTTAAAATCAGACAACTGCCATTGTTCTCCATAGTCTTCCTCATGTATGTTTAAAGAAATTTGTTCAGATAAAGCCAAAACCAAAATGATATCCTTAGGTGAAGACATTCTGGCATGGTTGAACTGAAATATTGTGGATAATATTATAAAAGTTTCTTTAACTTTTGCATCTTTGCATCTGACAATATTTGACAGGATTGAAGTCTAAGAATAGAGGTAAAGAGAAATTTCCTTTAATTTTAGTTTAAAGAAACAGATAGGACTCTGGTTGAGGACTGCAAGCAGAGGAGATAAGTACATGGCACTGGTTTGTGGCCCTGTATTATGATGGCAGACTTCATTAACAAGGGAAGAATAGTTTGCAGCTATGGATGCTAGAATGTATTAATATAGCATATTATTCTAAGTTTTTTTCTTTTTACATGGCAATTAATTTGTGTTTTCCAAGGCTTCAGAAGAGTTTGGCTAAACATACAGAGTAGTGTTAGATATGTTTGTTAATCAAGGAATAATACTTAGGTGGAGAAAGTTAAGATGGTAGTAGCAATAGACTGAGTAAATAGGTTACAAGACCAGAAGATAGGATTTGCAAGTCTCTGAAACCATGTTATTCCAAATTAGAGTAACTGTCCAATGTGATAAATGACAACCAAGACAGATCTGTGAAATATGTAAACATTCATTAAGAACAGGAAGTAGCCAAATATGAAAAAATAATTGGTTCTGTATTCTCATCAGAAATTATAGTTCAGGTAACTCTTATTTGTGGCTTAAAAGGAAACTTGATGTTTGAAGTCTGGATAATTCCAAGTCATTGAACTCAATTTGAATTTGTGGAAGCAAAAACTGAAAAGAGTATTATCTTTCAGAAGGATAAGTGTAGGCCAGGCTTTAGTTACATCCTAGGACTAGGTAATTCATCTAGATCAACTAGATAGTTACATCTAGAAAAGATACTAAGATAGATCATTGCATACTGATTATAAAATGTTTAGCCCAACAGTTACACATGATAAGCACTCAATACTTATTAAGTATTTTTTATAATATGGCTAATACCTTATATATATAATATACACTTCTTTTCTGAATTTAAAATCTATAAGTGATTAGCTGAATGAAAATAACTCATTGTGTGTGTATGTGCATGCTGTGTAAGGATAGATTATGTATTTTTGTATATGTCTAATATTGTGTTTGTATTCTATGTTGCCTCTTAAAAGGATTTCAGTCACTCAAAAATTGCATATAGTCAAGATATCATAATTTTCTTGCACAATATACAAAGAAACTAAACATTTGCATTATTAACTCAGATAATTATGTAAAAACAGTGACAGTATGGCATTTGAACAATGACTTTCTACTCCCTGCGCACTCCCAGATTAGTATGATAGAAATTCCCTCTTGGTAGGAGTAGCCAAGAACACAGCTCTAACCCCAGTTTTCTGTGGAGGGGTATCTTCTTGGGAAGGGCAAGACATCAGAATTTATTATACCTTTTTCCCCAAATGTTTGCAGAGCCAAAATTGCAGTCGAGTACAGCCAAGAAGTCAGAGACTCTCTTTATCCATTGAGCCCAACTCATTAGCGGGAGTCCCTACCTCAGGCACAGCATGCTGAGAATACTAGGATGCTCAATATCTTTCACCCCAGCTCACTTGTAGGAAGGAGGTTCCACACCACGAAAGACATACCTAGAAAACCAGAGGTGAATACCCCTGTTCAGCACTCTTCTCCCAAAGCAGGAATCACTAAGAGAAAAGTGATCCACTATCCTCAACTCCCATCCTGGGAGATTGGCTCAGAAATTTTGTCCAATTGCAGAGAAAAATCTTAAGAACAGAGAGCTCTGAAGCTGTACTAAAAGAAACCTACTTTATTTGAAACACTGTGGGAGAAGTTCAAGCTTAATAATGCTCTCAAAAACGATAGAGGTTGTGATGATAAGCAATTAAGTGGAGGTAACTTCATGAGAGCAACAAGTTCTAACATAGGACAATTACTCAAGCAGAGAAGGGATGGGAAAGAGACAGCTAAGAAATTCTCCTCTATGATCATAAAAAAAAGTCAAATGTTGGCCTCAAATACTATCCTTGCAAAGAATCCTGAATGTAATTGGATCAGACTCTGGAGAATTATATGCCCCAGGGGTCTGTTGAAAGTAATAGAGCACATAGTCAGTAACTGGGTGTCATCAGGGACAAAGACAGTAAAAGATAACACTGCTGAAACTACTGTCCTCCCAGGGTGACTGTGAACAGGTTCAAGTCTATACAGTCTGAAGAACAGCATCAGAGGCTTCACACTGCAGAGCAAATAGATTTCATTAAAATGTTCCAACCAGTCATTGAACAAACAGAAAATGACAACTACTACTTGGAAGAGTCAACAAGGAAATAGAAGAATTGAACGTTATAAACCAACCAGACCTAATAAATATCTATATAACAATCCACCAACAACAGTATAGTGCATATTCTTTTCAATAACACATTAAACATTTCCCAGAGAAGAGCATATGCTAGGCCATAAAACAAATTATAATACTTTAAACTAACTGAAATTATACAAAATATATTTCCCAACCACAATTGAGTGAAATTGGAAGTCAATAACAGAAAGAAATTGGGGAATTTACAAACATGTGAAAATTAAACAACATATTCCTAAATAACAAATGGATGAAAAAGGGAATTACAGGGATAAAAAATTTGGTACAAATTAAATGAAATCATATTATACCAAAGCTTATTGAATGCAGCTAAAGACCTGCTTAGATGGAAAGTTAGAGCTGTAAATGCTTAAAATTTAAAAAGGGAAAAATCTCAAATCAATAATTCAACATTTTACCTTAAGTCACTGGAAAAAGAGCAAACTCAAATCAAAGTAGGAAGAAGAAAGTGAATAATAAAAATCAGATTGGAAATTAATAAAATAGAGAATAGAAAAGTGGAGAATATAAACAACACTAAGAGTTGGTTCATTGAGAAGATAAACAAAATTTACAAATCTTTACCTAGATTGAACAAGAAAAAAAATAAAGACTCAAATACTAAAATCAGGAATGAAAAAGAGGGCCTTACTACCGATCTCACATAAATAAAAAAGAATTAGTAGGAAATACTATTAAAAATTTTATGCCAAAAATTAGATAACTTAGATAAAATTGAAAAATTCCCAGAAAGACAAAAACTACCAACACTAACTCCTGAAGAAGTAAAATTACAAATAGACTTACAACATATAAAAGGAGTGAATTAGTAATTAGGAAAAAAAAAAACAAAAAAAAACTATCTGCAAATGAAGTCAAAGCCCAGGCTCAGATTACTTCACTGGTGATTTCTACCAAACATTTAAAGAATTAATAACATTTCTTCACAAACTCTTCCAAGAAAAAAACAGAAGAGAAAGAAACACGTTCCAATTCTTTCTCCAAGTCCAGTATCACCCTGATCCAAAACCAAATGAAGACATCATAAGAAAAGAAAATTTCAGATCAATGTATCCTCTAAATGTAGAAGCAAAATTAGCACATCAAATCCGATAACATAAAAAATTAGGCACCGAGGGGAATTTAGCCCAGGAATGCAAGTGTTGGTTTAACATGTGACAATCAATTGATATAATACAACATGTCAGTGGAATTAAGAACTTTTAAAATTTATTGCAATAGACACAGAGAAAGTATTTAACAAAATCCAACATCCCTTCATGTTGAAAACACCAACAAGCTATAAATACAGAGGACTGTCCTCAACTTGATTAAAGTCACCTACCAAAAATAACTAATGGCTAGCATGATAATTAATGGCAAAAAAAAAAAAAATTATGCTTTCCCCTCAAAATCAGGAACAAAACAAGTATGTTCTCTCTCATCACTTTTATTCAACATTATACTGGACATTCTAGTAAGGGCAATAGAGCAAAATAAGTAAATAAATGGCATCCAGATAGAAACAGAAGAAGTAGAACTATTTTTCCAAAGGACATGACCTTACACAGAAATACTAAGAAAATCCACCAAGAAACTATTAGAACTAGTAAACAATTTCAGCAAAGTTGTAGCATGTAAGATTGATATACAAAAGCATTTGTGTTTTTACACACTAGAAGAGAACAATCCAAATATGAAATTAAGAAAAGCATTCAATGTACAATAGTAGCAAAAATAATGAAATATTTAGTAATAAATTTAATAAAAGAATTTCAAAACAAGTACTCTGAAATTAATAAAACATTGTTGAAATATTAATGAAAATCTAAATAAATGGAAGACACTCCATGTTCATTGATTGGATGACTTAATATTAAGTTGACAGAAGTCATCAATTTCATATCAATTTCCAGATTCAGTGAAATACCTGTCAAAATCTCAGGTTCCTATTTTGCAGATTTAACAAGATGATCTTAAAATGTCTATGGAAATTCAAAGGACTCAGAATTGTCAAAATAATCTTGAAAAACAGCAAGGCCATAAGACACATTTCCTTATTTCAAAACTTACTACAAAGCTAACCATAGCTAACATGTATCAAGACATGAGATAACGGACCAAAGAGCAGACATACAGATCAACGGAATAGATTTGAGTGTTCCAAAATAAACCCCCTCAATTACACTCAGTTGACTTTTGACAAGGGTGCTAAACAACACAAATGAATAAGAATAGTCTTTCAACAAATAGTGCTGTTCCAATAGCTTATCCACATGCAAAAGAATGAAGTTGGACCTGTATTTCACACCATACACAAAGATTAACCCAATGGATCAAAATCCTAAAAATAAGAGCTAAAACTATAAAACAGAAAAAAAAAAAGCATAAATTTCTGTAACCTTAGACAAGAAAATGGTTTCTTAATTGTAACACCAAAACCACAGGCAACAAATGAAAAACATTTAAGTTGGACTTCATCAACATTAAAAATATGTGTGCTTCAAAGTATATGATCAAGGGCTTCCCTGGTGGCACAGTGGTTGAGAGTCTGCCTGCTGATGCAGGAGACACAGGTTCGTGCCCCGGTCCGGGAAGATCCCACATGCCGTGGAGTGGCTGGGCCCGTGAGCCATGGCCACTGAGCCTGCGCATCCAGAGCCTGTGCTCCACAACAGGAGAGACTACAACAGTGAGAGGCCCGCATATATGATCAAGAAAGTGAAAAAGAAAAACACAGAATGGGAGAAATTATTTATATTTATATGAGATGTATCTAGAATACATAAGAACACTTACAACTCAATAATGTCACAAATTATTTAATTTACAACTCAATAATGTCACAAATTATCCAATTTAAAAATGGTCAATAGAATGAACCAAAATTTCAACAAAGAACGTACACAAATGACCAATAAGCATATGAAAAGATGTTCAACAACATTAACCATTAGGGAAATGCAAATAAAATTTCAATGAGGTACCACTTCATACACAATAGGATAGTTATAATCACAAAGACAGGTAATGTCAATGTCAAATGTTGACAAGGATGTAGAGAAATTGAAAACATCATATGCTGGTAATAAGAATGGTGTTGTCACTTTGGTAAACAGTCTGACAGTTCCTCAAAGGTTTAAATAGGGTTATTCCACTCCCAAGATAAATGGAAACATATATTCACCCAAAAACTTTTACATGAATATTTATAACACCATTATTAATAAAAGCTAAAATGTAGCAACAACTCAAATGCTATTAACTGATGAGTGGATAAACAAAATGTGGCCTATATATACAAGGGAAATTATTTTTTAATAAAGGAATGAAGTACTGGTACAAGCCACAACATGGATGATCCTTGAAAACATTATGATAAGTGAAAGAAGCCAGTAAAAAAAGGACCTCATATGATAGGATTCAATTTATATGAAATATCCAAGATAGGCAAATTTATAGAGGTAGAAAGTAGATTAGTGATTGACTATAGGTGACTATAGGGAATGGGGGTTAATAGTAGGTGACTGCTAAAAGATATGGCATTTTCTTAGGGGATGATGAAATGTTCTAAAATTGATTGTGGCAATCAATTGTTGCATAATTCTGATTATACTAAAAATCATTGAACTGTTCACTTTAAATACATGTATTTTGTGGTATGTGAATTATATCTCAATAAAGCTGTTAACAACAACAACAAAAAGGTGAATTGTTTCATCTGACATCATGTTTCTTTTGTTCTTTTGAAACGAGGGAATAGTCTCTCTCAGTGTACTCCAAAATACGGAAAGTTCAAAATAAATATATGCAGGATATATATATTTTTTTTTTTGGTGCATGGGCCTCTCACTGTTGTGGTCTCTCCCGTTGCACAGCACAGGCTCCGGATGCGCAGGCTCAACGGCCATGGCTCACGGGCCCAGCCGCTCCGTGCCATGTGTGATCCTCCTGGACCGGGTCACGAACCTGTGTCCCCTGCATTGGCAGGCAGACTCTCAACCACTGTGCCACCAGGGAAGCCCTGTATAAGTAGGAATTTTGATCATTTTCCTGTCCACACAAGAAATTGGAGAAACTGATCGATCAGATCTCACAGGGAGCCCAGAAATTGAACCTAAATTGAGCTCCCCAGAGACTAGTAAGCTTTCCAGAGACTTATAAATACTGTGATCTTCATCAAAGGTTGTTCAGAATATTAAGTGGTTTGAGAATCCAGGTTATCTTGTCATGCCATTTGTGATGGAATTTACTTCAGGACTCAGAGTTTTCTTATCCATTTTCTATGTATGTATTTTTTAGTTTTTAAGTGCAATTAATTGTCTCATTCTCTGGATCTCTTTTCCAAATTCTAGACAGAATAAAATCTGATCGAATTCCAATTTAGCCACAAGCATTTTTGCTGGCCTAATGCTTTAAATGTAATTTTTATAAGTTGGCATGAAGCTTTGTAGTTCTATATTTTATGGAGAGAGATAACCCTCAATAAAAATTAACACACATATATCATAACCATGTAAAATAGTGTATATCAGTTGAACCAAAACTGCCTCAGGAAACAGAATTTAAGAAGAACTCATTAAATAATATTTCAACTGAACCGGTTGTTTTTTCTTTATCACAGGAAGCTTTATCGACCAGTATTTTAGCATTCAAAAAAACATGTTTGTTCAGTTAAACAAATACTAAATCATTATTATCAGGAGCTAGCTTGATTTTGAAGACAAAATATGAATAGGATATAGTCTCTTTTTCAGAGTTTAAAACTAGGTAAAGAAGCATCCATTAGAAATGTGTGTGAGGAATTATTCTTCCAGCTGACTTGTGAAGTCAAACCCCTTCCATAGTCACCAGTTTTTTAAAATCACCAGTTTTTTAAAATAATCATTCACGTTAAGGTCAATGCCATCATTCCTACTGGTAAAACAGCATTTTGCTATCATAGCAAATATTCCCAGCTCTATTATTCTAGAAGTATAACTACAGATTATTCGAAGTCATTAATGTGGCCATTAGTGTTCCTGGCCCTTATTTTTGATGTATTGAAACTCAATTTCTGTTTTGAATACAAGCCTAAAATGTCCATATTGTATCATTGAAACAACAGATGTCAATTTGATAAAAATACTTTTTAATCCATCAAAGAACTATGCCTAGTGTAACCATAAAGTCAAACATGACTGCCTTGATTGCTTGGAGATTAGGCTTTCAGGGCCCTTTAAAAATATGAAGCCATGCCATAAACTTATTTGAAATGATCTGCCTTCCAGTTTCCTAATTTCTAAGTGAAATTTCTTAGCACTTTGAGGGGGTAAGAAATAAAATAGACATTCAAAATATAATTTACTTTGAAGGGAGTAGTTATAATGACTTTACAAGGAAATGAAAAGATCAGTGTTCACTACGATGGACATGGCTTCAGACATAGGCTTGTGAGCCAGAAGTTCTTCAGTCACAGCAATTATAAGACAAGAGGTCATCCTTTAGACTATGCTGCAGTAGCTTCAAATCTTCTTATAAATGCTGTCAGCCTCCTCAACATTTGGTTCTTTGCATGACAGCACTCCAGCTACTTGCAGAGAAAGGAGCCAAATATCAATGATTACTTGGACTCTCACACTGGTCAAAACTAACTGAATTTTTATTACCAGTACTTTAACCTTCAGGGCCTGAATTACTTTAAAAATAAATCAAACCAAGTAATGTTAAATAGCTGGCATGATAAAAGAAAAAAAAAGTGAATTGTTTGTGATCAGTAAAAATCATTTATTATTTCTTTACAACAGCCCTTCTAGGAGCAGATTAAAATGTATTTTAACTCAACAAAATAGTTAATGAGCACTTAGTATGTACTCAATATGCAAAACATAATTTTAAAAAAAATAGTGGCTAAAAGAGAACATACTGACAGAAGTGAAAAGTGGGACTGGATAGCCTATCAGGGAGAAAAAAAAAAAAACAGGAAGTTACAAAAACAAGCAAAAAAATAGAGTTCTCTAGTACCATTTAGCCTGGAGTATTAGTAAATGGACAAGAACTAGAGGGCATCAATTATAGCACATTATGTCAACTCATGTATTAAAATAATTGCATGTCATTGAAGTATTTTAAAAGTTCAATTTAGTGTTTTAGAAGATGAAGAATGGTGACATAGTTTGAAGAGAGCTTTAAAAGAACATTTAAATTTTTATATAATAAAAAAATTAATTTCTTTGAAATTCGTATATAAAGAATGTCTCTAATGCTATAAAGCTAATGAGATGTTACCGTGTGTGTCTTTGAGTGTGCACACACATTATTTATGCAGTTAAGTTTTACTTAGACACAGACAAAAAATCATGCTCTATTCTCACATAGACTTATTCAGTGAGGTCTAACATGAAGGAGGAGACTTGTATGGTTTCTTGAAATAAATGATACTATGTGCATAATCAAAAATACTTCACATCTTTAGCTGCACTATAACCTTCATGGAAATAAATACAAATTAAAATATCCTGTTTTACTCAGCAAGGCATGATTTTTACCTTAGAATGCTGAACCATTTTTCAAACTTGTGTATAACTAGTGTCAGCAACACATTATGTAGCCAACTATAAAGTAAAACTTGAGGGTAGATAGAGAGTTTATAAAGCCTTAAAGTATCACCTCTATTGCCAATGACAAAATTAGTTCCTTTTCTTATTAATTCTTTGGGGTTTAAAATGGTTTGGTCTAATAAGACAGTCCTCATTAGAATGAAAATACCCAAGGGACTGAAACATTTCATAAGTTGTTATCAGTGTCCTCATTAATGGTGTTTAATTGACAGCCAGCATAAGTGCCTGAGGGAAGACAGGGCCTGGAAGGCAGGGCAACACAGATGAGCAGACTTGGAGTCACAGTTTGGGCCCAGTACTGTCCATAACAGTTCTATACTCTGAATAACACTAAGCTTTCTCCTCTTTATTTCATTTGACTGGTTTAGGTTAATAGTCTCACTTTCTTGGTCATTGACTTTTAGGTTTCTGAGAGACAAACCATGATATATTTAAGTGTACCAATATAAAGGTAAATTGAAAGCAACTGGCTTTTCTTCTAACATTTTATAGTATATTTAACTCCCTGTAAGCTTGGTTTATGTAGAAGTTTGGAGTTAGAAAAAAATCTTAAAAATAAACCATTTTCACATATTCATCTTATTATTTTTATTTTAGAAGTAATACATCTATGTAATTTAAAAACTAACTTAGTATTACAAGGCTTATTATGGAAAACAGTGATCCCTTAATACTACATTTTCCTCCGTAGCCCTGCTCTAAGAATAAATCAGCTCTATATTTCAACATTTTAACTGTTTCTTCTTGTATTTGCCTACAAGTTTCAGACCAGTACCACCCTTAGAATAGGCAAGCATGGATCTAGTTCCAGGAAAATGGCCTAACATCAGATAATACAAGTATTTCTTTCTTGGGATCTTGTGACACTAAACTGTCAAGATGGTGCTGACTTGCTGATTTGGGGTGACTTTTACTTATGTCAGACGCAAGACAAGTTCAGACCCTGGACAACCAGGTCTCCTCTGTTGATCCTTGGCTTAGAGCCTCATCTATAGGCATGTGTAATCCTATGGTTCCATGGAACCCATCCATGTTCCAATCATCCTATCACTTCAGGTATACAGCACCCAAATGTGGGCTATATGGTTGTAGTGGTGATGCAAGAATTCTTTACCCTGCATGCTCCTTTGCCATGGACGCTGTCCATGGTCAGGCAGCTCTGCAAGAGTGACTGTGCCATCTCCTCCAAGGGTTCTTAAGACTGTTGCTGCATAATACCAATAGCCCTTTCTCATCCATTTCCTCTAAGTGCCTCCAGTGGATGAACAGATATGCTCCAGTGACAGTCTTCAGCAGTACTAGACAAGAGGCAGATAGTCCTTCAATGAATGGGACTACTCTTCTTCCATCCAACTCTCATCATTTAACTTCTGCAGGTGGTGCTAGATAGAAGGCAGAGGTGTGACCAAGATCAAAAGAGATCACACGCTAGGAATGTGGGCATTATAGTCTAAAGCATTCCAGAAAACGCGTAGTTTAAAGTGTGTTGTTATACATTTCCACTATAAAATTCTGAATTTAACAAAACCAGAAAGTTAATTTTCATTCACATATGCCTGTGTACTCTAGGTAAGACTTGCATTTGTGATCATTATCAATGTAGCACACCAGCAGCTTTTCAGAGTCATTGAAAACCAGAACTCACAGAAGTAATGGTGTAACTAGCATTAAATAAGTGGAATTAGGGAACTGTAAAGTGATATCTATGTTGTTTCAATACAGACAGATTCTGAAGAAACACTGTATTTTATAACTGGAAGGTTGTACCTCTTAATCTCCCTCATCTATTTCACTTACCTCCCCTCCCCATTCCCCTCTGAGTTTGTTTTCTGTATCTATGAGTCTGTTTGTTTTGTAATGTTTGTTCATTTGTTTTGTTTTTTAGATTCCACACATAAGTGAATTCATATGGTATTTGTCTTTCTCTATCTGACTTATTTTACTTAGGATAATACCCTTATTTATACATTCATCCATAGACAATTAGTTTGCTTCCATATCTTAGCTATTGTACATACGCTGCAATGAACATTAGAGTGCATACATCTTCTAAAAATAGTGTTTTTGTTTTTCTTCAGGTAAATACCCAGAAGGGAAACTACTGGATTGTACGGCAGTTCTATTTTTAATTTTTTGAGGAACCTCCATAATGTTTCCTTAGTGGATGCATCAATTTAAAATCCTGCAAACTGTGCATGAGGGTTTCCATTTTACCATCTTCTTTCAAACACTTGTGACTTGTCTTTTTGATAATAGCCATTCTGACAGGCGTGAGGTGATATCTCATTGTGGTTTTGATATGCATTTCCCTGATGGTTAATGATATTAAGCATCTGTTCATGTGCCTGTTGATCATTTGCATGTCTTTTTTGGAAAAAATATATATTCAGGTACTCCACCCAATTCTTTTTAATAGATTTTATTGGAGTATAATTGCTTCACAATACTGTGTTAGTTTCTGTTGTACACCAAAGTGCATCAGCCATATGCATACATATGTCCCCATATCTCCTCCCTCTTTAGCCTCCCTCCCATCCTCCCTATCCCACCCTTCTAGGTCATAGCAAAGCAACGAGCTGATCTCCCTGTGCTATGCAGCTGCTTCCCACTAGCTATTTTACATTCGATAGTGTATATATGTGAATGCTACTCTCACTTTGCCCCAGCTTCCCCCTCCCACCCCATAGCCTCAAGTCCATTCTCTATGTCTACATCTTTATTCCTGCCCTGCAACTAGGTTCATCAGTACCATTTTTTTTTTTTTAAGATTCCATATATATGTGTTAGCATACGGTATTTGTTTTCTCTTTCTGACTTACTTCACTCTGTATCACACACTCTAGGTCCATCCACTTCACTACAAATAACTCAATTTCATTTCTTTTTATGGTTGAGTAATATTCCATTGTAGATATGTGCCACATCTTCTTTATCCACTTATCCATCGATGGGCATTTAGGTTGGTTCTATGTCCTGGTTATTGTAAATAGTGCTGCAGTGAACATTGTGGTACATGTGTCTTTTTGAATCATAGTTTTCTCAGGATATATTCCCAGTAGTGGGATTGTTGGGTCATATGGTAGTTCTATTTTTAGTTTTTTAGGGAACCTCCATACTGTTTTCCATAGTGGTTGTATTAATTTACATTCCCACCAAGAGTGCAGGAGAGTACCCTTTTCACCACACCCTTTCCAGCTTTTATTGTTTCTAGATTTTTTGATAATAGCCCTTCTGACTGGCATGAGGTGATGATACCTCACTGTAGTTTTGATTTGCATTTCGCTAATAATTAGTGACATTGAGCATCTTTTCATGTGCCTCTTGGCCATGTATGTCTGTATGTCTTCCTTGGTGAAATGTCTATTTAGGTCTTCTGCCCATTTTTTAATTGGATTATTTGTTTTTGTGATATTGAACTCCATGAGCTGTTTGTATATTTTGTAGATTAATCCTTTGTCTGTTGTTTGATTTGCAAATACTTTCTCCCATTCTGAGGGTTGTCTTTTTGTCTTGTTTACGGTTTCCTTTGCTGTGCAAAAGCTTTTAAGTTTAATTAAGTCCCATTTTTTTATTTTTGTTTTTATTTACTCTAGGAGGTGGGTCATAAAAGATCTTGTTGTGGATTATGTCAAAGAGTGTTTTTCCTATGTTTTCCTATAACAGTTTTATAGTGCCTGGTCTTGCATTTATGTGTTTAATCCACTTTGAGTTTATTTTTGTGTATGGTGTTAAGTAGTGTTCTAATTTCATTCTTTTACATGTAGCTGTCCAGTTTTCCCAGCGCCACTTATTGAAGAGGCTGTTCTTTCTTCCTTGTACGTTCTTGCCTCCCCTGTTGTAAATTAGGTGATCACATGTGCATGGGTTTATCTCTGGGCATTCTATTCTGTACCATTTACCTATATTTCTGTTTTTGTGCCGGTACCATAGTGTCTTGATTACTGCAGGTTTGTCGTACAGTTTGAAGTCAGGGAGCTTGATTCCTCCAATTCCATTTTTCTTTCTCAAGATTGCTTTAGCTATTTGGGGTATTTTATATTTCCACATGAATTGTAAATTTTTTTGTTCTAATTCTGTGAAGAATGCCATTGGTAGTTTGATAGGAATTGAATTGAATCTGTAGATTGCTTTAGGTAGTACAGTCATTTTCACAATATTGATTCTTCCAATCCCAGAACATGGTATATTTCTCCATCTGTTTATGCCATCTTTGATTTCTTTCATCAGTGTTTTATAGTTTTCTGAGTACAAGTCTCTCATCTCCTTAGGCATGTTTATTCCTAAGTATTTTATTTTTTTTATTGAGATGTTAAATGGGACTGTTTCATTATTTTCTCTTTCTGATTTTTCATTGTTGCTGTATAGGTATACCAGAGATTTCTGTGCATTAATTTTGTATCCTGCAGCCTTACAAAATTCATTGATTAGTTCTAGTAGTTTTCTAGTGGCATACTTAGGATTTTCTATGTATAGTATAATGTCATCCACAAAGAGTGACAGTTTTTACTTCTTCTTTTCCCATTTGTGTTCCTTTTATTTCTTCTTCTTCTCTGATTGCCATGGCTAGGACTTCCAAAACTATGTTGAATAAGAGTGGTGAGAGTGAACATCCTTGTCTTGTTCCTGATCTTTGTGGAAATGCTTTCAGTTTTTCACCATTTACTATGATGCTTGTTGTGGCTTTGTTGTATATGTCCTTTATTATGTTGAGGTAGATCCCCTCTATGCCCATTTTCTGGAGAGTTTTTACCATAAATGGGTGTTGAATTTTGTCAAAAGCTTTTTCTGCATCTATTGAGATGATCATATGCTTTTTATTCCTTAATTTGTTAATGTGGTGTATCACGTTGATTTGCATATATTGAAGAATCCTTACATACCTGGGATAAATCCCACTTGATCATGGCTTATGATCCTTTTAATGTGTTGTTGGATTCTGTTTGCTAGTATTTTGTGAGGATTTTTGCATCTATGTTCATCAATGATATTGGTCTATAATTTTCTTTTTTTGTGATATCTTTTTCTGGTTTTGGTATCAGGGTGATGGTGACTTGTAGAATGAATTTGGGAGTGTTTCTCCCTGTGCAATATTTTGGAAGAGTTTGAGAAGGATCAGTGTTAGCTCTTCTCTAGATGTTTGATAGAATTTGCCTGTGAAGCCATCTGTTCTTGGGCTTTTGTTTGTTGGAAGTTTTTAAGTTACAGTTTAAATTTCATTACTTGTGTTAGGTCTGTTTATATTTTCTAATTCTTCCTTGTTCAGTCTTGGAAAATTGTACCTTTCCAAGAATTAGTCCATTTCTTCATTGTTTTCCATTTTATTAGCATATATTTGGTTGTAGTAGTCTCTTATAATCTTTTGTATTTCTGCGGTGTCAGTTGTGATTTCTCCTTTTTCATTTCAAATTTTATTGATTTGAGTCCTCTCCCTTTCTTTCTGGATGAGTCTGGCTAAGGGTTGAACAATTTTTTTTTTTTTTTATCTTCTCAAAGACCAGCTTTTAGTTCTATCGATCTTTGCTATTGTTTTCTTTGTTTCTATTTCATTTATTTCTCCTCTGATTTTTATGATTTCTTTCCTTCTACTGACATTGGGTTTTCTTTGTTCTTCTTTCTCTAGTTGTTTTAAGTGTAGGGTTAGATTGTTTATTTTTGATTTTTCTTGTTTCTTGAGATGAGATTGAATTGTTATAAACTTCCCTCTTAGAATTGCTTTTGCTGCATCCCATAAGTTTTGGATCATCATGTTTTCATTGTCATTTGTTTCTATGTATTCTTTTATTTCTTCTTTGATTTCTTCAGTGATCTCTTGGTTATTCAGTAGTGCACTGTTTATCCTCCACGTATTTGTGTTTTTTACAGTTTTTTCCTATAATTGAAATCCAATCTCATAGCATTGTGGTCAGAAAAGATGCTTGATATGATTTCAGTTTTCTTAAATTTTCCAAGGCTTTATTTGTGACTCAAGATGTGATCTATCCTGGAGAATGTTCCATGTGCACTTGAGAAGAAAGTGTATTCTGCCACTTTTGGGTGGAATGTTCTATAAAAATCAATTAAATCTTTCTGGTCTATTGTGTCACTTAAAGCTTGTGTTCCTTATTTACTTTCTCTTCTAATGATCTGTCCATTGGTGTAAGTGGTGTGTTATAGTTCCCTACTGTTATTGTGTTACTGTCAATTTCTCCTTTCATAGTTGTTAGCGTGTGCCTTATGTATTGAGGTGCTCCTATGTTGGCTACATAAATATTTATAATTGTTATATCTTCTTCTTGGATTGATCCTTTGATCATTATGTAGTGTCCTTCTTTGTGTCTTATAATAGTCTTTATTTTAAAGTTTATTTTCAGATACGAGTATTGTGATTCCAGCTTTCTTTTGATTTCCATTTGCATGGAATATCTATTTCCAACCCTTCAACTTCAGTCTGTATGTGTCCCTAGGTCTGAAGTGGGTCTCTTGTAGACAGCATATATGTAGGTCTTGTTTTTGTATCCATTCAGCCAGTCTGTGTCTTTTGGTTGGGGCACTTAATCCATTTACATTCAAAGTTATTATTGATATGTATGTTCCTATTACCATTTTCTTAATTGTTATGGGTTTGTTTGTGTGTGTCTTTTTCTTCTCTTTGCCTAGAGAAGTTTCTTTAACATTTGTTGTAGAGCTGGTTTGGTGGTGCTGAATTTTCTTAGCTTTTTCTTGTCTGAAAATATTTTGATTTCTCTGTCAAATCTGAATGAGATCCTTGCTAGGTAGAGTAATCTTGGTTGTAAGTTTTTCTCTTTCATCACTTTCAGTATATCCTGCCACTCCCTTCTGGCTGCAGAGTTTTTGCTGAAAAATCAGCTGGTAACCTCATGGGGATTCCTTTATATGTTTTTTTTTTTTTTTTTTTCCCTTCTTGCCATTAATATTTTTTCTTTGAATTTAATTTTTGTTAGTTTTACTAATATGTGCCTTGCTGTGTTTTTCCTAGGGTTTATCCTGTATGGGACTCTCTGTGCTTCCTGGACTTGGGTGACTATTTCTTTTCCCATGTTAGGGAAGTTTTACCTATAATCTCTTCAAATATATTTTCACACCCTTTCTTTTTCTCTTCTTCTTCTGGGACCCCTAAAATTCGAATGTTGGTGTGTTTAGTGTTGTCCCAGAGGTGTCTGAGATTGTCTTCAATTCTTTTCATTCTTTTTTCTTTATTCTTCTCCTCAGCAGTTACTTCCACCATTTTGTCTTCCAGCTCAATTATTCGTTCTCTTGCCTCAGTTATTCTGTTAATGATTTCTTCTAGTGTATTCTTCATTTCAGTTATTGTATTGTTCATCTCTGTTTGTTTGTTCTTTAGTTCTAGATCTTTGTTAAACATTTATTGTATTTTCTCAATCTGTGTCTCCATTCTATTTCTGAGATTCTGGATCATCTTTACTGTCATTACTCTGAATTCTTTTTCATGTAGATTGCCTCTTTCCTCTTCATTTATTTGGTCTTGTATGTTTTTACCTTGCTCCTTCATCTGTGACATATTTTTTTACCATTTTATATATATATATATATATATATATATATATATATATATATATATATATATATATATTATGAGTGGGATTGTGTTCCTGTCTTACTGGTTGTTTGACCTGAGGCTTCCAACACTGGAGTTTGTATGCTGTTGGGTAGAGCTGGTTGTTGGTGCTGAGATGAGGACCTCTGTGAGACCTCACTCCAATGAATATTCCCTGGGGTCTGAGGTTCTCTGTTGGTCCTGTGGTTCAAACACAGAGTTCCCACTGTAGGAGCTTCAGCCTAACCCCTGGCTTGTGAATCAAGATCCTGCAAGCTCTGTGGGGTGGCAAAAAATAAGAAAATTAATATCTAGAAAAACGTCTGAGAGAAACTGCAGCAAGGCTGGCTACTTAGCAGTTGTGGCCATAGCAGGAAGCTTCTTCCTCATTAGGGATGGGGCAACAAGTTGTCCTGCAGGTGCGAGGGCACCTCCTTGGTTCTAAGGAAACTAACTACTTGTTGCCCTCACTGTGGAGTAGGTACGAACGTTGCGGTCAGACAACGCATATGTTCCTGCCCATTTTTTTTTTTTTTTTTTTTTTTTTTTGTGGTACGCGGGCCTCTCACTGTTGTGGTCTCTCCCATTGCGGAGCACAGGCTCCGGACGTGCAGGCTCAACGTCCATGGCTCACGGGCCTAGCCGCTCTGCAGTATGTGGGATCTTCCCGGACCGGGGCACGAACCCGTGTCCCTTGCATCAGCAGGTGGACTCTCAACAACTGCGCCACCAGGGAAGCCCCTGCCCAATTTTTAATTGTGTTTTTTTAATGTTGAATTGTTTGATTTCTTTATATTTTTTATTTATTTTCCCAGATGTGTTTATTGAACCATTAATCTATGTGACAAAGGCTAACAGTTTAAAATATCAAATTTCAAAAATGTATTGGATTGTTTCAGGGCTCTATAGCACATTTTATTACATTACTTTATTGTGCTTATGCTGAAAATAGAAAATTTTTCTAATTAAAAATAACTTTATGTTGTTTTTTTTTTACATATATATAATATGCACTCTTTTTTAGATTCTTTTCCCATGTAGGCCATTACAGAGTATGAAGTAGTGTTCCATGTGCTATACAGTATGTCCTATATACTATTTTATATACAGTAGTGTGTATATGTCAATCCCAAACTCCCAATTTATCCCTCTCTCCCTTAACACCTGGTAACCATAAGTTTTCTACATCTGTAACTCTTTTTCTGTTCTGTAGATAAGTTCATTTGTACCCTTTTTTAATATTCCACATACAAGCAATATCATATATTTGTCTTTCTCTGTCTGACTTTCTTTACTCAGTATGACAATCTCTAGGTCCATCCATGTTGCTGCAAATGGCATTATTTTGTTCTTTTTTATGGCTGAGTAATATTCCATTGTATATATGTACCACATCTTCTTTATCCACTCCTCTGTTGATAGACATTTAGGTTGCTTCCATGTCCTGGCTGTTGTAAATAGTGCTGCAATGAACATTGGGACGCATGTATCCTTTCAAATTATGGTTTTCTCTGGATATATGACCAGGAGTGGGATTGCAGGATCATATGGTTGTTTTACTTTTAGTTTCTTTTAGTTTTGTTTTGTTTTTTTGTGGTACGTGGGCCGCTCACTGTTGTGGCCTTTCCTTTTGTGGAACATAGGCTCCGGATGTGCAGGCTCAGCGGCCATGGCTCACAGGCCTACCCGTTCTGCGGCATGTGGGATCTTCCTGGACCGGGGCACAAACCCATGTCTCCTGCATCAGCAGGCACACTCTCAACCACTGCACCACCAGGGAAGCCCTTACTTTTACTTTTTCAAGGAAGCTCCATACTGTTCTCCAAAGTGTCTGTGCCAATTTAAATTCCCACCAACAGAGTATGAGGGTTCCCTTTTCTATATTTTTGATATTAACCCTTTATTGGATATATAATTTGCAAATATGGACTCCCATTCCATAGGCAGCCTTTTCAGTCTGTTGATGGTTTCCTTTGCTGTGCAAAAGTTCTTTAGAAAATATAGCCTCATTTTTAATTTTTTGATTTGTTTCCATTGCCTGAGGAGACATATCCATAAAAATACAGTAAAGACTAGTGCAAAGAATGAACTGCCTAGGTTTTCATCTAGGAGTTTTATGGTTTCAGGTCTTATATTTAAGTCTTTAATCCATTTTGAGTTTATTTTTGTAGTTGTTGTGAGAAAGTAGTTCAGTTTTACTCTTTTTCACATAGCTGTTCAGTTTTCCCAACATCATTTATTGAAGAGGCCGTCTTTTCTCCATTGTGTATTCTTACCTCCTTTGTCATAGATTTATTAACTGTATAAGTTTGGGTTCATTTCTGGGCTCTCTATTCTGTGACATTGATCTATGTCTCTGTTTTTGTGCCAGTGCCATACTGTTTTGGTTACAGGAAATTTGTAGTATAGTCTGAAGTCATGGAACATTTTACCTTCAGTATTGTTCTTTCTCAAAACACTTGGCTATTCTGAGTATTTTGTGTTTCCTCCCAAATTTTAGAATTATTTGTTCTAGTTCTGTGAAAAAATGTCACTGGTATTTGGAGGGGATTGGATTGAGTCTGTACACTGCCTTGTGGAATATGGGCATTTTAGCAATATTAATTCCTCCAATCTAGGAGCATGTTATATCTTCCCATTTGCTTGTGTCATCTTCATATTTCATTCATCAATGCCTTAAAGTTTTCCTAGTACAACTCTTTTTCCTCCTTTGTCAGATTTATTCCAAGGTATTTTCTACTTTTTGATGCAATTGTAAATGGGATTATTTCTTAATTGCTCTTTCTACTAGTTCATTTTTTTATATACAGAAATACAACAGATTTATGTATGTTAATTTTGTATTCTGCAAATTTACTGAATTCATTTATGAGTTCAAATACTTTTTGGTGCCTTCTTTAGGGTTTTTTAATATATGGTAACATGCAAACAGTGACAGTTTTACATCTTCCCTTCCTATTTGGATGCTTTTTATTTCTTTATCTTGCCTGATTGCTCTGGCTTGGGTATCAAATATTATGTTGAATAAAAGTGGCAAGAGTGGGAATCCTTGTCCTGTTCCTAATATAGAGAAAATGCTTTCATCTTTTCACCATTAAGTATGATATTGGGTGTGGGTTTGTCACACAAGGCCTTTATTGTGTAGAGGTATGTTTTGTCTATATCCACTTTGTTGACAGTTTTTTATCATGAATGGATGTTGAATTTTATCAAAAACTTATTCTGCATCTTTTGAGATGATCATATTATTTTTATTCTTCAAAATTGTTAATGTGATGTATCATATTTATTTATTTGTGGATATTGAACCATCTTTGCATCCCTGGGATAAATCCCACTTGATCATGGTGTATGATTCATTTAATGTATTGTTGAACTCTGTTTGCTTATATTTTGTTGAGTATTTTTGCATCTATGTTCATCAGAGATATTGGCCTATAATTTTCTTTTTTTGTGGTGTCTTTGGTTTTGGTATTAGGATCATTCTGGCCTCATAGAATGAGTTCAGAAGCTTTCCTTCCTCTTCCATCTTTGGAGTCGTTTGAAAAGAATAGATTTTAACTCTTCTTTTAATTTTTGGAATAATTCAACTACTTCTACACTTTTATTTGTTGGGAGTTTTTAAATTACTGATTCACTTTCATTACTGGTAATTGGTCTGTTCATATTTTATGTTTCTTCCTGTTTCAGTCTTGAGAGATTTTAAGTTTCTAGGAATTTATCCATTTCTTCTAGGTTGTCCATTTTATTGGTGCATAATTGCTCATAGTATTCTCTTATGATCCTTGGTAGTTTTCTGGTATCAGTTACAAACTCTCTCCTTCCAGTTTTTATTTTATTTATTTGAACTTCTATCTTTTGTTCTCAATGAGTCTGGCTACAGTTTTATCAACTTATTTATACTTTCAAAGAACCAGCACTTAGTGTCATTTACCTTTTCCATTGTTTTAGTCTCTATTTCATTTATTTGCACTCTGATCTTTATTATTGCTTTCCTTCTAACTTTGTGTTTTCCATGTTCTTGTTTTTCTAGTACTTTTACCTGCAACGTTAGAGTGTTTATTTGAATCTGTTCTTGTTTCTTGAGGTTGGCTTGTATTGTGATGAACATCCCTCTTGGAACTGCTTTTGCTGAGTCCCATAGATTTTTTAAAATTTTGTTACAATTTTCATTTGTTACTAGTTTTTTTTTTTTCTCTTTTATTTCCTCAGCGACCTATTGGTTGCTTAGAAATATTATTTAGCCTCCACATGTATGTGTTTTTGACAGTTTTCTTTTTGTAGTTGATTTCTAGTCTCCTAGCATTGTAGTCAGAAAAGATGCATGAAATGATTTCAATTTTTCTTAAATCCAATGAGACTTGTTTTGTGACCTAGCATGAGATCTATCCTGAAGAATGTTCCAAGGGCACTTGAAAAGAATGTGCTTTCTGTTAATTTTGGATGAAATGTTTTATATATATATATATATATATATATATATATATATATATATATATATATACTTTAACTGGTCTAATATGTCATTTAAGCCCAGTATTTCCTCATAGATTTACTGTATCTGGAAGATCTGTCCATTGATGAAAATGAGGTGTTAAAGTCCCCTAATATTATTGTGTTACTGCCAATTTCTCCCATTTAGAGTGTTAGTATTTGCATTATGATTTTATATACTTTTATGTTAGGTGAATACATATTTATGATTGTTGTATCTTCTTCTTTGACCTGTTTATCATTATGTAATATTTCTTATTCATTTATTGTTGCAGTCTTTGTTTTAAAGTCTATTTTGTCTTATATAAGTATTGCTACCACAGCTTTCTTTTTATTTCCATTTGCATGGAATAACTTTTTCCATTTAGATCCAAAGTGAGTCTCTTGTAGGCAGTATATATATAGATCTTGTTTTTGTATCCATTCAGCCATGTGTCCTTTGATTGGAGTGGTTAGTCCATTTATATTTAAGTAATTATTGATAGGTATGTACTTACTGAAATTTTGTTGTTTTTGTTGCTATTTTTTGTTCCTTTCATCTTCTTTTGCTCTCTTCCTTTGTGATTTGATGATTATCCTTAGTATTATGTTTGGATTCCTTTCTTTCTTTGCGTGTGTGTATCTATTACATGTTTTTGGTTTGCTTCATGTGTATATATATGATAATCTCTTAAGCTCAAACACATTCTAATAACTGAATTTTTACTTCCCTATCCGCATGTTTAATGTTTCAATATCCCTACAAATTTATTGTAGCATATAGATGATTTTATTACTTTTGTCTTTTAAACTTCCTACTAGCTTTATAAGTGGTTGATCTACTACTTTTATTGTATGTTTGCCTTTACCAATGAGATTATTCCTTTCATAATTTTCATATTTCTAATTGTAGTCATTTCTTTTTCCATGTCAAGATGTTCCTTTAAAATTTCTTGTAAAACCTGTTTAGTGATGCTGAACTCTTTTAGTTGTTGCTTGTCTGTAAAACTCTGTCTCTCCTTCAGATCTGAATGATAGCTTTTCCAGTTAGAGTATCCTTGGTTGTAGCTTTTTTCCTTTCATCACTTTGAATATGTCATGCCACTCTTTTATGGCCTGCAGAGTTTGCACTGCAAAGGAAGCTGATGGTTTTATGGAAGTTCCCTTGTATGGAGCTAGTTGCTTTTCTCTTGCTGCTTCTAAGATTCTCACTTTAATTTTTGCCATTTTAATTATAATTTGTTTTGGTGTTGACCTCTTTGGGGTTATTTGTTTGGGACTCTCTTCACTTACTGGACTAGGATATCTGTTTCCTTTCTCAGGTTAGGGAAGTTTTCACCTACTATTTCTTCAATATTTTCTCTGCATCTTTCTCTCCCTCTCTTCTTCTGGAACCCATATAATGCAGATGTTAGTATGCTTGATATTGTCCCAGAAGCCTCTTAAACTTTCCTCATTTTTTAAATTCTTTTTTTTAATTTTTCTGTTCAGCAAGGGTGAGTTCCATTATTGTCTTCCAATTCACTGATCATTCCTCTGTATCATCTAATCTACTGGTTATTTCATCTAGTGTATTTTTTATTTCAGTTATTGTATTCTTTAGATCTATTTTGTTCTCTTCATATTTTCTAGTTCTTTGTTGAACTTATCATCATGTTTATCCATTCTTCTTCTGTGTTCATTGAGCATCTTTATGATCATTATCTTGAACTCTTTATCAAGTATATTTTTTATGTCCACTTTGGTTAGTTCTTCTTTCTAGGGTTTTGTCTTGTTCCTTCATTTGGAACACATTCCTTTGTCTCTTCATTTTGCCCCGTTCTCTGTTTATTTCTCTGTGTTTTATAGGTCAGTTACATTTGCCAGTTTTGGAGAAGTAGCCTTATGTAGGAGGCATCCTATGGGCCCCAGGAATACACTCCTCTCTGGTCACCAAGTCTATATGCTCTAGTAGTTTCCCCTATGTTGGCTGTGTGGGGTCTTCTGTTGTAGTGGGACTAAATACTTTGGGCATGCTGGTTGGTGAAGCTGGCCCCAGGCTAATTTGTCTGCCAGACTCTGATTCACATAGTGGCTGCTGGCCCACTGGTGGGTAGAGCAAGGACCCTGCAAGCTGGCTCTGTGGTTCTAGGGGTCCTGGGCTGGCGTCAACTCAATGCTGCTTGAGGCTGGGTCACAGGAGGCATAGTTATGGGGGCTAAGGGAGTCCTGCTACTGGTCTGGCCTGCTGGTGGGTGGTTAAGCTCCTAGCACTAATAACCTAGAAGGAGAATTCCAAGATGTCACTTGCCAGAACCAGTGTCCTTCTGGGGGAATGAGCTCCCCAAAATGTCTGCCACCAACATCTATCCATGTGGGAGTCTCATTTGCCTTCTGCCTCTCTGGGGGACTCTCCAAGATCAGCAAGTATATCTGACTCAGGCTGCATTCAAATTACTGCCTCTGCACTGGGCTTCGGTGTATATGATATTTTGCATTTACCCCTTAAGAGCAAGTCTGTTTCTTATAAGCCTCAGGCTCTTCTGTATGCAAGCACTGCTGGCCTTCTAAAGTCATACATTTTGAGTGTTCTTCTTGGTCTATGGATCCTGGGTATGGGAGCCTGATAAGGGCCTCAGATCCCTCAATCCTTGTGTAGAACGTGTACAATTTTAATTATCCTCCCATTTGTGAGTCACTTACCCAGGGGTGTTGATCTTGACTATACCATGTCTCTGCGTCTCCTACGTGTATTGTGAGTCCTTCTTTATATCTTTATTTGTAGAAGATTCTTTCTGTTAGTCACCAGGTCTTTCTCATCAATAATTACTCTGTAAGCAGTTGTAATTTTGCTGTGCCCATGTGAGGAGGTGAGCTTATGTTCTTCCTACTTCACTGTCTTGGCCACATCCTTTATTGTAATGTTTTAAATAAGATCTTTGATAATATCCCTGGCCCATTAAAACTATTAAAACTTCTAGCTTAAATCTTGAATTTATTTGGCTATAGTCATCAGTTTTCCTTTTTTTCTGTATTACTCTTCTACCTTTTTGATCCTACACAAACAAACTGTTTTTTGAGTACCCTATTTGTACGTTGAAATAGTAGCATTTTCTAAGTGACATGATAACCCATATTGTATGTATATAAATCTTTGATTTTCAAGAGATATTTTCATTTTAAATCATAAAAAAATATAGCACCCTATTCTTATATGTCATGATGTTATATCTTCTCTTGATATTACAGTTCCTATTAATGTTGTGTTTTAAAATTTTCTTCTCTCTAAATGATCCATATTTCCTCAGAATGTTTTTCTTTTGTTATGCTTATGTACAGTTGCCCCTTGAACAATGTGGATTTAAACTGTATGGGTCCACTTATATGCAGATATGTTTCAGTAGTAAACAGTACAGTACTACAAGTTCCATGGTTGGTTGAATCTGCAGATGAGTAGGAACTGTGGATATAAAGGAACAACTATAAATTATATGCAGATTAACACTTGCATTGTTCAAGGGTTAACTACATATGCATATTTGTCTTTGTGTCTGTCTTTAAATTTAGATCATTTCCTAAAATATGTTAGCTGTCTCTTCCTATTTAAAATTGAGGAACCAAAAAAAAATTGATTGGGATATATGTGTTGTAAGAAAGGCTAAAATATGAACAGGTTTTACTTTTTTGGTGGACACTAAGTTGTTTCATTTGATGATACATAATTATCAATATGTATCATCTTTTTGGTATTGTCTTGGGTCAAATGGTTCTTCCTAACAGGTAGTATAAGCCTGGTTTTCTGAATTTTAGAAGTGGACAGAGAGACAAGTAAGATGAAGTCTCAGAGTTTAAAAAGGAGGCATTTATCTAATCCTCCTGTTTTAATATCCTCACTTACCCCCAACTCCTCTTAACCTGGCTGAATATGTTCAAGTCTAGAGCTCACTAGTTTTAATTTTCCATGGAGTAGACTTTCTTTCCCTACCTTACCAGAGGAGGGGTAGTCATGTTGCTGTGTGGGGTAAATAAGGGAATATTGAACAAAAAATTCTAAGTGTTTTAAACTGATTAAAAACAGTTCTTTCTGTTTTTATTTCCATCCCTTACTCCTGCCTTCATTGAGCTGGTGTCTCCACTTCCTGAGACTTTCCATGGTTTTTCAGAATAAATAATCTTGTTTATTGTGGTTTCTAACTCTGCTGATCAGATGGTACATTTCAGCTTTTTCTCCTGTGCTAAGTTAGCCATTACTCATCATTTTTCAAAATTTGAATGTCATATCTCATCTGATAGTATCTCCTCAACTTCTCCCTTAGGTATCTATAACATTTTTTAAATAAAATATTCCCTTATATTTCATAGAGATAGAGGTTTTAAATAGAGCATACAAAAAATTAAGGTATTCTGTCTACCATATTTAATAAGAAAAACAATTACTTTAGAGTTGAATAATTGTTTAGGTAGTTTATATGCTTATCATAGTTTGAGTCATGTAGTACATTCTGTTCCATCTGTTATAATTATTATTGATAATGGTATTGTTGTTACTAGAAATTTGTTGTTGTTCTTGCAATTGTTCTTCCAAAGTTCACCCAGACAAATAATGGCAGGACTGGAACTCAAACCCTAACTTTCTAGCTTTCCTCCTTCATCCTTTTCAGTAAGAGGAAATAATTCAAATTTCTGGCCTTCTCTTTTACTGAAATTGTCTTCTCTAGATACATCTGAATATAGGGTAGAACATATGGAGTATATGATTATGTAGAGACATTTTAACCAGAAATCAAAGCAAACTTTGAGGTTTTTAATGTGCCATTGCTTTTGTATTAAAGTGTACATCTATATGGATTCCTGATCCAGGCTTGAAGTGATTGTCCCTTAACAAAACAATTTTGAGCACCCACAGGTGGGTAAGCTATTTTTTAGGTGCCAAAACTATAGATATTAATTTTAATTTTACCTGGAAGAAGTTCACTACTAGAGCTTAAATAGACTAATAATCATAACATAGTCAGATGCCTGAGCTAATGGAGCAATGAAGAAATAATTGAGAGATCAGAGAAGAGAGTAACTGGGGAGATTAAGACTTTCCAAAAGAAGGTGTGGCTTGAGTTTGTATGGAGAGTGAGCAGTAGGCCTTGGACACCTATTCTAAGCTAAGGAAGTAGAGGGAACAAGGCAAAAGTTATAAAGGTATATGATGTATTGTGCCCAAAGTATGTTCACTGTGGCTAGAGCAGGGTTATCTACCTTTTTTACAGTCAAGTTTCCACATATGCCAGTGAATTCTTATGTAACTGGCCTTTGACTAAAACTTTGCATGCTACAAACCAAATGCTGATTTACACACACTGTATAAGCTCAACCTTCTATTTGAAACAAAAATAAATATATGCCTGTCAAAATACTGAAACATGTAACATATATCAGAATAGTAGTGAAAAAACACAGTTCTAGATGGTAAGATTTATGGAAAGGAATATTTGCAAATAAGATGGGGGAGCCACAATGGGCTTGAACTTGATTCCATAAACAATGAGAAGTCCTAAAAAAGTCATGTTTAAAGCTGATGACTTTAAGAATAATAGAGGCATAAGTAAATTTGCTTTATATTATGTTATGTTGACTGGAAGGACTTAGGAAATAAAAATCAGTTTATTTGACTTATTGAGTATGTTTTATCCTATCAATATCAATTAACCTCCTGTTGTTTTTATGTTAAATTTGCCCCTGATTTTAACAAGAACTGAAAACTTGTTGGCCTTACACCTGATCACCATTCTTCCCAGTTCTGTGAAACCTGACTTATCCCATAAGACAGAATAGTCTTTATGTCTCTCTCTATCCCTCATCCAGACTAATTTCTAGTTCTCTCAGCTCATTTCCCACAAACCATACACTTAACTAGCATCATTCATTTAACCAGTTTAGCAAAAAAAAGTTTAGAAATTGTTAGAAATTGCCATTCTGGAATTTGACATGAAGTAATGAGCACACCAAGCAAACAATTTTCAGAACATACACTCTGCCAGCACAATCTATTTTAGACAAACAATGGGAGGCTTAAAATAACTGCAGTGTCATGGTGCCCATTTTGAAATGAATAAAATGTTTTACGTGACAAAGGGACATGTTTGCACCCCTTCACAAGGTCACAAGGGAGATTGAACAAGTTTCTGTGATGTGCAATTGCAAAAAGGGAAAAAAATAGCATGAGCATGACTTCATGGGTATGAAAGTCATATTTGTACTTTCTAGAGGATTTTGGTTGTTACTTTTTAAATTAATGATACATTTTCCTCAAAACTTAGTAACAGTTCCACATAATTATTCCTCCTTTTAAAAAATGTATCTCTTTTTATAAGGTTATTACTTTGTGTGTCTCAGTGTAAAATAAATCTAAATACTATATATATATATATATATATATATATATATATATATATATATGAAAGTTTACCTTATTTAACTGTAGCATTATAAAGGGTAGCATTTTAAAACCAATAGTGTAGGGGATGAAATTAATTAAATTGTGCTATATAAATTTCCAATGCCCCACTGAATTTTATATCCACACTGTATGAAAATTATCTTACCCATAGAAACTTAAAATGTTAACAGTTGAAAGAAATTGTAAAGACTTTTATATTGTCACAGTACTGACATAAATCAATGGTACACTTAAAGGATATACATGAACAGAATTTAATAAAGGGACTTTTTTTTTTTTTTTTTTTTTTTTTTTTTGCGGTACGCGGGCCTCTCACTGATGCGGCCCCTCCCGCTGCGGAGCACAGGCTCCGGACGCACAGGCCCAGCGGCCATGGCTCACGGGCCCAGCCACTCCGCGTCACGTGGGATCCTCCCGGACCGGGGCACGAACCCGCGTCCCCCGCATCGGCAGGCGGACTCCCAACCACTGCGCCACCAGGGAAGCCCTAATAAAGGGACTTTTCATAGAGTTTGGGTGAATCAAGAAATTCACAATAGGTGGTGAAGTAGCCAAGAATTATTAAAAATGAAAAGATATTATCACCAGCCTCACCACTGACCTGATGGGACAAGAGGCTGGACTTGTGAAGAGTAGGAGCCAAAGAAGACAGGTTGACCAACATGAGTCATGGCCATAGAGGCACACAATGATTGCTCAAACTATGGCCAAACCATGGAGAGGCATGAGAGAGCAAAAACGAGGCATAATATACTTTGATCTATTCCTCATTTTACATATTTTCAATTACTGTTAGTCCTTTCCCAGAAATCAAGAGAAAGAAGGGTTCTTATACTGCAGTCTGTAGAGGTTGGTTAACCTTTGTAGTCACAGAGCTGAAGAGAGTAAAGTATAAAACTTGTGGGTACACCACTGTTTTTGCCACTCAACATTCATTTGCCATGCACCACTCTTTATAAATCATTTTGTTGAAGAAACTTCCACTTCCCCAAAGAAGGAAAAATGCAATGTTTCATCAACCACCATATAATAGCAGGGTATGGTTGGTTAAATCAGTAAAAAATTAGTCACCAAAGTACTAATGTGTACATTAGTAGAATAAAAGGAGGGAGTGTGATTAATTATCACAAACAAATCTGCTACAATCTGCATTTTGTAACCTAAATCAGTAACCAATGGCTTTTTTTTTACACATTCTAACTTCCACTGCCCTCTGTCAACACCTTAGTTTTGTTGTTGTTTTTCCTTTCCTGGAGTGGTGACTCAAACTTCTATCATTATATATATATATATATTTTTGCAGTACGCGGGTCTCTCACTGTTGTGGCCTCTCCCGTTGTGGAGCACAGGCTCCGGATGCTCAGGCTCAGCGGCCATGGCTCACAGGCCTAGCCGCTCCACGGCGTGAGATCTTCCTGGACCGGGGCACGAACCCGTGTCCCCTGCATCGGCAAGCGGACTCTCAACCACTGCGCCACCAGGGAAGCCCTATCATTATAGTTTTTGAGCCCTTGTAGGTCCCACCTTCATGAGACAATTGCAGTTTCTCATTAGTTATTATTATTGAATGTGAGAAAACTGAGTTGCCCCCAAGTGATTCTCTGAATTCCAGACATCACCCTACTTGCCAAGTTGTGTAGCCATAATATAATATACCTAGTTTGTGGTGATCAAGCATCCTGGCCAACAAAGTAATTCAGAAGCATGCAAATTCACTAGCATGAGGAGTGTAAGGTGGTCTGGAGGTAATCTCAACTTTTAATAGAAAATAGTTTTGACTTTGTTTCCTAGAGGAATTGCTTTTCTCTTGAGTGCTAACACATCTAAACCCACCAAGCCCAAGACTGTGGGAACAGGAATAAAATCTTATTTTAGTAATTATTAGTATAATCATGAGAGGGGTCCACTTTTACCTCTTGGTTTATGGATCCTTGAAAACTGGGAAATATGGAAGAAATCACCCTATGACCTTTGTTTTAAGGCGTATATTGTACTCTGTAGGATGACACACCAACCTAACTAGATGTTGCTTTATAGCTGACTCTGTACTTGAAACTTCAACAGGACTTTGTACAGTTCTATTACATGATACAGCCAGTGAATGTCATCAGCAGAGGACCATTGCTGCAGATACTTTTTTCACCATAAAATTCATTCTCTGGACAGATATTTATGTTCTTCACATATCTCAGAGTGAAAGGAAAGCATTCTGGCAAAATTAATAAAGGTAGGAAAGGCAAATATGTGTACAGATTTAACTATCCATTCCCATAAGGACTAACTACTGCCTGTCCATGATGGAAGTAATTCAATGTGATCAACCTCCTGCCAGGTGATGAACATGAGAGTGCCATACCAAGATGCTTCCTGACAACAGTTTCCATAACCAGATCAGCCTTGGTGAGGAAAGCACATGCAGTTAAGTCCTTGTATAGCTTTTGTCCCTGCTGCTGTCTCAACATTACATATAGACACATTGACCAAGCACAGGAACAACTGTGAAAGAGGCTCTTTGACATCTATATAATAGGTCATCTTTTTCACCTGATTATTGATAAGCATCTCTGTCTAGGGGCCCTCCATGGAAAATTTACATGAGCACAGCTTGTCACGCTGCTTATTTTCTAAATACCTCCCCCGAAGACCCTTTGTAGCCAGTCATTATCGTGTTCTTTCCAAGTCCTTGGCAAACTGACCAATCCATTAAACACTCTCTATAAAACTAGTCTGTTAGGATCTCTACTTCAATACATCTTTTATTCCAGACAAAGTAGAGAACCAGATTTGATGCCTGAAGTTCTTCCCACTAGTAAGTTTCCTTTACACAATGCTTATCAGGACCATTTGTAAGTGAGGCTGTAGTATAGCACTGTTTATTTCCATTGGTGTCAAATACGATGTAGATCCATCTATATGCCAAACCTAGACTTGTTTAGCTGGCTCTTCTGTTAACTAAGTACAAGAAATGCCACAAGAAGCCATAGTTTTAGATTCACAGAGAAGCAACAAAATGTTTAGAGCAGGTACTCTTAGAATATGAACCATATTTGCAAGCAACATACTTGTGCCCTCAAGACCTCCTTGGGTACATTCACAATATACAGTTCTTATTTAATAATAGAATGCTTGCTCACATGTACAACTTTCTGACTGAATGGATCAGATAACATATTTATAATGGACATCTTGAGTTTCATAGTCACTTAGTGTCCTATGATCAGGCATTCTTTCTCTCTACAAGGGTCTAATAGAAAATTCTATATAGGAACTATTTCACTAAAGGTAAAAGTTTTGTAAGCAGAGTATAGCATGGCTTTACTACAACATTTGAGAATCTTCCTTCTGATTCTCTTATTGGGACTTGCTAAAGGCTTCAGACAGTATCTCTTTATATCACAGAATGCTCAAGTACAATTTAGTCTGTTGGATCATATGATCTAAGTGGCAAGGCTGCTTTTACTGTAGCCTGGATATGATGCAGAGCCCTTTCTTGCTCTGGGCACTGCTGAAAACTAGAAGTGTTCTCTATTATCTGGTAAATAAATTAAAGAATCACACCCTTTTTGCCTCTAAAATCTAAAGAATGTCATCAAGCATTCTTTCAACTTAATAGGTGGCTCAAAGACAGCAACTTGTTTTTTACTTTAACTATAATCTCCTGACATGCACATAAAACTGGACCCCAAGTGTTTTCAAAGGTATGGCAAATCCCTGAACTTCTCATAAATTCTGATACTCTTATGTCTAAAGTATCTAGGATATTTTCAATGTCTTGCTCTTCAGGTCCAATATGCACAACAATATTAATGTATTGGACAAAGGTGATATTCTGAAGGATATAAAAATGATCAACTTTCTTGCAGACTATACTATGACAGACTACATGAGAGCTTACATAATCCTGAGCTAAGATAAAAATACTATAGCTTTTTTCCTAAATATAAAGGCAAACTGCTTCTGATGTCTTTACTGATTGCCTTTAATATAAACAATTTCTTAGATCAATGGCTGCATACCACTATTTTGTTGCTACCAATATAGAATAGTAGCTATGACTAGTTATCACCTTTTGAGTAAATTTACAATTACCTCATCATTTTATAAGACTTATTTGGCTTTCTCACTAGCCCCAGAAATTAATTACATGGGGATATATAAAGGGGTACCACCAACACAGCTTTGACACTGATGATGGAAATATTACCTACAATTCCTTCAGGGATGCATTTTTGCCTTTGATTTCTATTTGACTGAGGTGAGAGATGGTATGGCAAATAACAATTCTAAGAAGCCTTTCTACTGTCATATTCCACTGATATGTTAGGGAACCAGTTAAGAATCCTGAATGTTAATAAGTGTATCTAGTCCCACACTACATTCTGGAAAAGGATGTCTCCATGGATCCACTTGATTCACTTTGATATTGACTTGGACCAATATTTCATCTATTCCATTATACCATAATCACAGAGGTGATTAGACCCTCCAAACAACTTATACATAAAAATCAATTTATGAATAGTTCTGTGTTTCTGCATATATCTCTGGAATATATTAGCCTGATCTTTTCAACGTCTATTTTTCTTTATTTTTGGTTTTAAATAATCAAGCACTTCAGAAAAAAATGCCTTTGTGTTACATCAACCTCCTTAACCTTAGGCTGGACTTTTCTTCAGATGAGTGACTCTTTCTTTCTATAAAATCATGCCTCCCTCACTGATTTATTCAACATATATTTATTGAGCACTTACTAAGAGCTGAGAACACCACTAGAACTTAAAGATAGAAATACAGCAAGACATGCATACTACCTCACTGCAATAGAACTTACTTTCTAAGTTAGAAACAGACATATATAAATATTTAATTACAGTATAAAAATAAAGAAAAAGGAAAAGTAAAGCAGAGATAATATATATAAAGAAGATTTTACTTGGTCCGAGGGTCATCAACAAAGACTTCCTAGGAAGCATATGTTTGAGCTAAAATCTGAAGGATGCATAGGGCATTAATCAACTGAAGGGAAGTGGGAGGGAGGTAGTAGTGAATTCAAAATTCCAAGCAGATGGAAAAGTACAAGGACAGTCTTAAATATAGCAGATATAATGGAGGGTTCTGGTAATCAAACATCAATGATCAGACTCATATATGTTTCATTTTATCAAAGAAGATTATTAACTTTAAAATGAATAAGTTTACATACACCAAATATAGTGTAGATTATAGCAGAAAGTAAAAATCAGCACCTGGAGAAGCTCTCCTAACCCTCTCTATGTTGACCCACCCAGATTTCAGCAGGTAAAACAACTTAGGTTTACTGCAATCCAATGAGCTGGATTTACTCAACTCTTCCTTACAAACAAAACAGAGCTGATAATTATTTTAAATTATGATATAATTATGAAACTTAAAATATATACCTGGAGAAAACAGCCCTATAGATTTATATAGATTCAAGGATACATATAGATTCAAGATGAATATCAACATATTGGAGTAATCTTGTATAAAACTGGAAGAGGGAATGAAGCATGAGAAGAACGGCCTTGAAGAACCAATGAAGATACATGTTGTAAAATGATGGGCATGATTAATTCAATCTTTGCACCTGAGGTCCACCAAATAAGATGACATTTAAAGTGTCATACTTAATAGAATATGGATGAATGTGATGTAATTGTGAAACTTGTTTGTAACTTGGATGATTGACCTTGAGGTATTTATATTTTTTTGTATGTGAACCTCTACTATAGAGAAAGTGTAGCACTAAAAGGAGGTCAATTTTGCTTAAATATAAATGGCAATTGTCAAGATAAAGCTGTAGATGGAGAAGAAAGTCAAATCATACAAGTTCTTAAAATTTATGCTAATGATGTTGATGTTTATTCTAAGATCTGAAAAGATATTACAGCACTTTAGGGAAAAGTATTGGCATGATAATATTTACATTTTAGTGGATGCCAGGAGAAGTGGTAGAAGGCAGTAGTTCAGCAGAGAGATGATTGTAGATTTGAAAGGGTGATGACTATTGAGAGAGAGAAATGCCAGTGGATTCCAAAACTGTTTTCAAAGTTCCTTTCACCCTTCCCTCTGATCAGCAGATCTCTGCAGATAGCATATTTAGACATTAATGTTAGCAAGGAACATAGTGGTAATATATTTAACAGAATACAGCCCAGGCATAAATTCCTCATTCTAAGAACTATGGCTGGAGGCATTGAGAACATCAAGTTTTTAATGAAACTTCTAAGCTTCACTAGCATGGTGTAAATTGAACACCTTGGCATTGCTATATTCTAGTGCCATATTTTTAACAGCTAGGTAGGGAAAGAATGGGAGAAGTCACTTTCAATGTAAATGATTATTACTTAATTTACAAAGAAATTAGTGCTAAGAAATCTTTAGAAGTTAATAGAATATCATTACTTGGCTAAGTCACACAACATAAAACCTGTAATGCAGAAAGACATGCATTTTTCATGTAAGTACTTGGTTCCCTTTATGCTGTGAACAATGGTGAAGTAAAACTCAGAAACCATGAAGTAACCACTTTATAAGCTTAAATAACTCCAGTGAATTTCTACATCAGGTAATTTTTTTGTGTGTGTGGTACACGGGCGTCTCACTGTCGTGGCCTCTCCTGTTGTGGAGCAGAGGCTCCAGACGCGCAAGCTCAGCGGCCATGGCTCATGGGCCCAGCCACTCTGCGGCATGTGGGATCTTCCCAGACTCGGGCACGAACCCGGGTCCCCTGCATCAGCAGGTAGACTCTCAACCACTGCACCACCAGGGAAGCCCCAGGTAATTTTTTTTTCACACACTAAATTGTAGGAAGTTATATAAACCAGTGCCATGAAATTTTCTGGTTCTTCTGAGAAGTGACTCAGAGCTTGCTTTATAAACCTTTGTGGACTTTCTGTCTAATCCAGATCATCTCCTTTACTTTAAAATGAAATCATGTGCTCTAGTTCAATTATTACAAACTACAGGTGGTCCCCTACCCCCAACAGGCAAGATATAGCATAAAAAACAACATATTCTCAATATTCATCAATCAAAACCCTTTCAGCTAATGTTGGCAATGAGAATCTCCACATAAAGAAAATGCGAAGTTATGATACTTGTTGCCAAGATTCAAATTCGGTATTATGAGGGCCAGTTATTATTTGTCAACTTGGTTAGGCTACAGTGTCCAGTTATTCAACAAAATGTTAATCTAGGTGTAGCTGTGAAATGTCATTTTATAGATGTGATTTAAATCCATAATCAATTGACTTTAAGTAGGAGAGATTATCCTAGAAAATCTAGATGGACCTGATTCAATCAGCTGAAAGACCCTAAGAACAAAACTGAGCTGAAAGTAAGAAAAAATTCCACTCAAAGGTAGCTTCGTCTCATGCTGAAAGCTCCAGCCTGCCTTACTTGAAAGTCTGCCCTACCGACTTCACATTTGCCTTGCCAGCCTTCACAAGCCTGTAAACCAATATCTTACAATAAATATCTTAATATATATCTCCTACTTGTTCTGTTTCTCTGATTGAACCCTAGTTGATATAGGGATATTCAGAAAGTATAAGTTACAATCCTGCCAGTTTAAGAGAGAGAAGAGGACTGCATGACTCTGAACACTCTGGGCCATGTAAGAGAACATGACTTCCCTTTATATAGCAGTTCAGGAAGGAAAGTTTCTGGGAGTTAAGAGTGGTAGGAAGAGAATATCAGAATTACTGTAAAATTTTTCAAACTAAGATACTTTCTTAGTTTCTGATATTTACTGTAACTCATCCTAAATCTCGAAAATAGCAATCTCTAATATTATTTTCTGTTATTACTGGATAAATAACTTATCCAACAGGTGGTTTTAGGCAGAAAAGTTTGGTAGCTCTTGCATTATTCTTTGTAGAAGAGAGAGAGAGAGAGGGAGAGGGAGAGACAAAGAGGGACCCCAGGTATAAAAGGAAAACACAGATTTAAATAAAGAATCAGAATCTATATGGGAAAACATACAGAAAGAAACATGTAACATGTACTCTAGTTTGCAGGTTTAGTTCATTTATCCAGAACAACTGGTCTCCTAGAAGGCAGATACCCTGTTGTTACCAGTTTTCCTTCTCTCATGAATAAGACCATCTTTCCACTTTTATCCAATACATTCTATACCATTGTATTTCTTCAACAACCAAGTCCAAGATACAGCAAAAGAAAGGAACTCCCTCTCTGAATTCTTTAAGACCTGTCCTCTCAGTTTCAGGATTTTGTCAGGGGTAGTACATCTCCTGAATGAATGGCACATGAAATACCTAGTCTCGATTTACAGCTTCTCCAAGACACTCTTACCTCACAAAAAAGGCATTTATCATCCAAGAATTATATCAAGTGGCTGTTTGTAGAAAGTCTGCAGTAAAGTAGCTGTACAATGTAAGAGAGAACACCACTATGTGTGTTAAAAACAAAAATGCTCTGGCTGTTCTCCATTTCCAAAAGGTACATTTCCTGTAGCCTTAAAACTTCCCCAGTCCATATTATAAGTAAAGGTTCTCGTAACATGCCACTCAACTATTAGATATACCTGTTGTCTACATAGGTCAAAGCAGAAATTTAATCTCCACATCTACAACTTTCCATTTGATGGTAAAACTAATATCTATTACTTACCCAAGAATGGATTAGTGCTCGTTATCTAGAATCCTTCTGGGTACAGAGCTCCAGGGCCTTCCTTTTGGCTCTTCTTACTGTAGTAAGTATTATCACATTAGTAATGAAAGGAGACAAATGGGGATTCTGCATGATGTTGAGATATCAGTTCCAATTATACATGCAGAAACTTGGGTAATAAACAGGTTACTGGTTCAAGGACCCATGTGAACTACTGTGCAAGTACATTCTGAAACCTCTTTGTTTCAGCTGATCCCATACCTCTCTGTAAAACTAGAATTTCTCAGTGGTATCCTGGGTTCCAAGGTATAAGAAATAAATTAGAAAAACTTCTGAAGTGTTCGGGTTTTACCTTTTCTCTAGAGCACATTTACCTTGGTAAGTGGCAAGAAAATTTTAATTAATTCATGCTCAAATTAGGCCAATTAACAAATCCAAAATATCCATATCCATATTTCTTGTACCACACTTCTGATATCAAGTCAGTTTCTTTGTTGAAAGTAATGTTAAACAATCTATATAAATCAAGCAGAAAATTAATTAATTGGAAGGACAGGAGAGGTCACATGATCTAGATAATCCAAAGCTGTTAATCAAGCAAGAACCAAAGCAGAGCCAAATCCAAATGAGAGAAATGTTTGTTTATAACAACTCATCTCATCCCCTCACCACTACACTTCTATGGCCTATGCCTGCCTCCGGAGCCCCAGCCCCTGGAACCTGCCACTGGACCCCAGTACACCACTTTGCTGTTATTTCAGTTCTCCATTCTAGTCTCTTCCAAAATCTTTAGCTGACCTTGCATTTTGTGACATTCATTCAAAAGTTAATTCCCAGATGGGAATATAAAATTCATTGAACTTAAGTCCTGAAGTCATATTTACTTTTCTTTGTTGCTCAGGAGCTGAAAAGAAGGAAAATCTACTCTCCAATTGCCATATATATATGTGTGTGTGTATTTTATATATAAATTTATTAAAAATATATAATTTATATATATACAATTTTTTACAAGGTCCTTCTTTTGCCATAAATAATTTGTGTCTCTTTCAATTCAACAAATGTTGTTTAATTACCTTATCTCTGAATACACCCGCTTGAGTCATGAGAGGATGCAAAATTTAGTGAGAATGGTTTTACCTTCAAGGAGTTTGCCATCTAATCACTCTAGAAAATCGCATAACCATTCTAGAATTCAGTTTAATGGCCTATTAAATGAGGCAGTTTAATTCTTATGCAAATCACTTATCTCACCCTTTTTTTCCCATACCTCTGGGTGTGAAGTTGAGGGGTCGGTGTTGAAGGAGGAAAGATTTACTATTATTTGTGTTATCTTCCATAATAACTTAGGAGGTATAAAATCAGGTGACTAAGTAATACCAAAATCTAGCTGTAAAGGTAAAATCCATTAAGTCAAACATGGAAGAGTGAAATTGTTGCTAAAATTGAAAGCAGAATTTCAAAGCCAAGTTATAGATTCAAAATCTGAGAGGGAGGGAGGCCAGACTTACAGAAGTAGGATAGGTAAAAATGGAGAATAGTCCAGGGCAATTTCCTAAACAGGTGTTATCTACTTGGCATTTATGTTGGGGGATAAAGTAGCCAAATTTAAACAGCTTGAAATATGATAAAAATTCTGCAAAAAAAAAAAAGAAAACATAAAATTCTGATATTTTTCTACCTCTAAAATTCTGCTAGCATAGATTTCTTTGAAACACTATCTGATGCAGATAAAGCCCTTGGTTAAATAACAACAATTATTACAGTTGTTGTTGTTGGTATTATTACTACTACTTCTGTTTGCTCTATAGCAGATGTCTCAGCTTAAATCTCTGCTGTGCTCAGCTGGAAAACTGGCCCAAATTTTATTTTTATGCAGTATGAATGGACTTCCAGAGAATAAATTTAACCTAAAAGAAGAAGGATCAATAAGCTTGATCAAGGAATAAAGGTCCGTCTTAAGGGGTAAAGTTTAAAACAGCTTGATGGCTCTCAGCAGCCTCCATCTCCTATTCCAATACCCACTGAACTCATGTTTACTCTTTCAGAGAACTATCTGGCAAAAGGCAGGGAGGTGGAATTAGATAAGCAGAAATCAAATGAAAACAAAAATCTACATAAATTTCTAAAACTGAAATATTCATTGTTGTGTAAACAGTGCTTCTGATTAGCCCTCTAACAGACGTAAGAGAAATTGTGAGAGGTATTTTCACCTACCTCTTAATGGAACACAGTTGATTTTTGGCACTGAAAAGTCCATGGCCTACACAGTAAGCAGAGGACATGACAATTTCCAGTGGGTCCCAGAGGAAGATAGTGAAACAGCAGCTGCATCCTGCAAGACATAATGAGATTCTATGTACATGTAAGACAACCTTTGAGGCCTTCATAAATACTTGATATTCTGCATGAGCAGATGGGGAAAAGAAGCCGAGGGATAGGGATTTGAATTTTTATAGTTATTATAGCTTCATTTATACCCATGGGTTGCTTTACATGACCTCTAAAATTATTTGAATCTAAAATATCTAAGAAAATAGGCACTGACATATTTATCCATGAGTATATTTTCAAATAAGAATTGGCTTATGAGAAGTTGTCAATAGGATGTTAAATGTGTACCATTAACTACCATAGTTAAGATTCACAAATCTCTTGATTCTATAATTTAAATACGTATCATATTGTCATCAAAATTAAATTTCTTAAAAATTCTAGATTCAAAAAAATGTTAAAAAGGATATTCTAAATTAAATATTGAGTGACATTTATTCAACAATTGTCAGCAGCTTTCTTCTCAGGTAACAATTAAGCTAAAAATATCAATTTATACTGGCTGACATTTTCATTTAAGGAATTCCCATCAGGGCTTAATAGGAGAGTCTTTACCTTCTCTTGCCCTCATTCTGCCATTTCTCTATTTATTCAATATGTGTTATTTATTTGATAGTCAACTCTATTTATCATCTTATTCTCCTTCACTTATATTTATAAACTTTTTCATTCTTCTTTCCCTTTTTCTATCCTGTTCTTTTAACCATGAATGAATATCCCATGTCCTTCTCAAATATTTGTGCCCAAAATATTCACATTTCTAACTGCCTACAGGGTTTGCTCATAAAATTGGGTAAAGGTAGTTAGTGAAATCCTGTACTGTAGTTTTCTGTCACCTATACAGTAGCTGGTAGAAAACATAATTAATAATTAAATGGGATAAGTGTTCTACAAATTATTTTTTAATATTATAGTTTTACCTAAGTATTTTTTTTTTCTTTTAAAGTATTAATGCAAACCTCTGCAGTGGGTCATAGACAAAGGGCTTTAGCATTCATTACCTACCACATGTGAGCCTCACATGGTCCCTGTGCAAAAAGTAGGGAAAACCTTCCAGAGAAGGAAATTCAGGCACTGAGAGACTACACACCCATGCACAGTGACACAGGGGCTCAGTGGCAGCGCCAGAATTTAGGCCTGGCCCTGCCTGATTCCAAATGCCAGGATCTTTCTTACCTCTTCTGAGAGTAGCATGGAGGTCCCCACCTCAGAACCTACATGCCCTGCCACAAACCTGGCAAAGAGTGGAAGATGGTCAGGCCTTCCTGGCACTGGAGCCAAGATCAGACCACATAGCTGGTTCCCACTCTGGCCCTGAGGTGGTCCTATGAGTAGGGTGTGGACAGCTCCTGGGTACCCAGTGTTTGTCTTTTGAGAGTGAAATCCCTGGGTGCTGGCTTGCTGACTGGCCATGGAGTTCTGTGGGATCCAGGTCAGCCACGAGCTGGATGGCATAGAGGTGCCTAAGAACCCTGGGGCAGTCCAGCTGCTGCGGGTCTGGGAAGCAGCCAGCAGCAGAAAGTCACCCTTGAGAGAGATGATTAGAGACCAGATGGGCAGCAGGGGAGGAAGGGCAATACCTAATGGGTACCTCCCTTGTGGAGGAGGGAGGACAGAGTCCAGGCCTGGTGGACTCATCCCTCACAGGACAGGAGGCCCGGGTGAGCCTTCAGACTCTGCCTTCACCCAGCCTCGTGCCCTGGCCCTGCAGACCCACGGAGGCCCCATCACTCCCAGGCCTGGACCCCATTACAGAGGCACCGCCTGTCCCTTTCCCCACTCTCCCTCTCTGTTCTGTCAGATGCTGGCCTGGGGCCTCTGGAACATGAAGCAGGTGCATTTGCCCGGGCTCCTGGTGGAATGCTGGGAAGAGTCCATGCAGACAGAGCCCATCAGGGACTTCCAGATTAATCCCAACTTCACCCAGTCAGCCCTCTTCCTCAAGTTGGTGAGAAGGTCTTGGGCGAGGGCTGGGGTAGCTCCATCTCATGGGAAGCCTCACACTCTGGCCTCTCCTTGGGGCTGCAGTACATGCCTATAGATGGGGCCTTTGCACTGCCCCTGGTGCCGAAAGTGGTGGACAATCAGGACTTAGTGCAGGAGACCGTGGTGGGTCAGGCCAATGTTGACTCCCCACAGCCCTACTTCTGTGACCCCTGGGCTGAGGACTACATGCCTCCATGGCCTCCAAGTAGAGCTCTTTCTCCTTGCCTCTCCCCAGACCTCACCAACAATCTGGCAGTGGAAGTGGGCGAGGCCCTGGCTGCCCTGTGGGGTTGGTGCCCCTTCTCCTCCCCATTCTCCCCTCTCCTGAGGTTCATGACTGTGCTTTCTCCATGTAGTACTGTCTGTGAAGAAGTACCAAGAGGTGAGTAAAGGGCTGGAGACCCATGCTATTTAGAGGAAACAGGCCTTATGCCTGAAGAGGCTATAGATTAAGCAGAGTTCTGATATCTACGCCCCCAGCATGAGGCCTACTTGTTCACAAGAACTCCAAAGCAGCGATTCTCAACCTAGTTTGCACATTAGAATTGCCCGACAGTTTTAAAAAATCCTGAAGGACTTCCCTGGCAATCCAGTGGTTAAGACTCCATGCTTCCACTGCAGGGGGCACAGGTTCCATCCCAGGTCGCGGAACTAAGATCCCACATGCTGCATGGTGCAGCTCCCCTACTCTAAAAAAAAAAAAAAAAAAAAAAAAAAAAAAAAAAGGCTTGTGACCAATTGCTGGAGGTAGGAACCAGGAGCTTTTTTTTTTTTTTCTTTTTTCAAGTCCCAACCACTTACTCCCTACCCTCACCCCAGGTGCTTCCAATGTTTCCAAAATTCAGAACTGCTGCTCTAGAGCAGCACCTGTCAACCTTGAATGCACAGGGATCTTTGGGACATCTTGAGCAAAAGCAGATTTGGATTCAGGAGGCTGGGATAGGGCCTGAGGCTCTGAACTTCTGAGCCCTTCCAGAGTTCATTCTGGAGCTGTGGGCAATGAGAACCAAGAACTAACCTTACCCTCCTAATTGGCTCCAATCCTATGTCTAAAGATCCCTGAATTAAAAGGCTTCTGTGAAGGTCAAGGGAGCGAGAGAAGGAAACCGTGACCTTGAACCCCTCCCCATCTCGGAAGTCAGAGATGGTGGGTGGGCTGGGTGGCCGGGCCTCGCCTTGCTCATCTGCAATCATTTTTCAGCTTCTAGGTTGCCTCTATGAAAAGTTGTGGTTTCAGTCCAGCAAAGCTGAGGTGATGTAGACTCAGCCCCGGGGAATAAGGAACAACTCCAGGCAGCTCAGGGAGGTGGGGACGGCATGACTCCGGGCAGAGGAAGGCTACTGTGCCTTCTCCCTGAGGGCCAAAAGGCCCTTCTTCCCTGCCAGGATGAATAACACCAGGAAGTGGACTGGTGGAGCAAACTGTTCTGGGCCACTGGAGATGCTCCCCAGTCCCTGAAGTACGAGTACAAAGACTATTACACCCTGAAGGTTTGCAGGCCCCTAGGAGGGAAGACTGCTGAGGGATGGACAAAATCTGTGGGGAGAGGCCAGCAAACCCAGGCCCGTTTCCTTGGGGAATGACTAAATGATAAATAAATGAAAATCCTCTAAACTCCTAGTAGATTTATATCTCTGTCCTTCTATAAGTTATTAAACTGTATTAAAACCCTTCAAAGTGAAATCTTGTTGTGGATGTTTTCTCTTTTTCTCAGGAAGCAAAAGGCTTTCTTGATATTACATATGAACAGATATCACTGGCTTATCCCGCCAGCTTGCCAGGCATGTTAAATGAAGACAATTACAGCACCCACCTGAGTGGGTTGTTTCAAGCATTGAAGAAGATATTATTATCAAGTCCATATCACTGTCCCTGCCACACAGTAAGTGTGAAAGACATATGATGACTTTTCTAATACTGCCCAAAGTTTAAACATTACTTTATCATGTGAAAACACAGGCTTCAGAGAGGTTAGAAACTTAGAGAGTCTTGTTCATGGCCAAACAAATATTAAGGGCAGAGATGGGATTTAAAACCAGATGTATCCAACCCTACAATCAATGTTCTTAACCAATATAGACTTGTTCCGATCTACCCATTCAATATTCCCTTTCCTGGTTTTACTTGCCCTTCTAATGGCTGGACACCTCTCAAGTGACACACAAGGAAACTGAGAAAAAAGAACAATCAATAAAGATCATTTACCCTACTTCAATTCCATTTATAATTCACTTATTGTTTCCCAATTAAATATTCACCCCTCACAATGGTAGACAAATGTGTGCATCTTAGTATTTCATTTTTCCTCATTTTTGTGAGTGGAGATGGGGGGAAAAAGCATAACTAGAGCTCTCCTTAGAGGTGATAGTATATGAGTAGCATTTTGCATATGGGAAGTATGTAAACTTATTTTCATTTTAAATGAACAATCACAGCATAAATAGTATGAGTAGAATAATGTTCAATAATTCTGTTTGATAAAACATGATGAGCCTTTAATATAAGGCTAAGGAATTTGAAATTTATAAGGTAAGCAAAAGGAAATGAATAAAATTTTTGGTAGGAGAGAAACAAAACTTCTTTTGGCACAAGGAAACTTGTTAAATGAAAATAGAATTGAAATGTTCCTAAACTGTTTTCAATCTATACTCTGCTTATATAAAATGGCTCTTTGCCAAGAGGTTAATTAGTAAAATATATATGAGATTCAAAAAAGTCATATTGTCAACTCAATATTTGTATTTGGGAGAACTAAGGTGAGAAGTTGTCAAGAGAGTGAGCTCAGCATGCTCCATAGTTATTTGGTTAGAATATTTTTTTTTTCTTACCAACATCCTTGTGAAAATTTTTTATACACTTAGAAAAATCAGAGTATGTTATTTTGGCCTTAAATTGCATCCAAATTGACTAATTGTAATCATTTTTCATCAAAAATGAAAATACTTCCTCGTCTAGAAATATAAAACCATTTATAGCAGAACAATCCAATGTTTTATAAATTTTATGCTACTTATTTGTCTACAGACCCACTTTCTGAATTTTCACCAGCTGATGATAGTAGGTAGGCAGGATTCTACCTTTGTAGTCAATTTTTCTCAGTGTTTTTTACATTTAACAAGCAGGTCTGTGCTTGAAGAAAGGGGACAGGATAGAGAGAAGAAATGTAAATCTGGCTTATTATTATTATTATTATTATTATTATTATTATTATATATTTTGCGGTACACGGGCCTCTCACTGTTGTGGCTTCTCCCATTGTGGAGCACAGGCTCCGGACGCACAGGCTCAGTGGCCATGGCTCATGGGCCCAGCTGCTCTGAGGCATGTGAGATCTTCCCGGACTGGGGCACGAACCCGTGTCCCCTGCATTGGTAGGCGGAATCTCAACCACTGTGCCACCAGGGAAGCCCTGGCCTATTATTAATAGCCAGTATTGGTAGCTATTAAAGTTATATTCTTTATATTATACCAATATATTCTTTATATTATATATATTATATTACATACTTATATTATATATATTATATTACATACTTATATTATATTATATATATATTCATTATACTCTTTATTTTTTATATACAGTTGGGCTGCACATTAAATATAGGGAGGAGCAGAGCCCAAGGACTACGAGTCAAAACATGAGTTGTCAGTTGATAACATTTCCCAAGTACCCAGTATGCACAAATGTCTCCCTTAAATATTATGGAAAATTTCAAATTAGCACATAAGTCACAGGAGGGTGTAGTGCAATGAAAGGGGAATGTCAAAGACAAAAATGCTAATTGAAAAATCAATGCCCGAAAGCTTGAAACATATGATCTATTCCCAGGTTTATGTCTTACTACTCCTATCTTTTACTCTGCTTTCATTCATGCTGTACGTAACATGTAAAATTTCCTCGATATATATACCCTCCCTCACTTCCAAAACCCAGCATGTGCCTATGACTGTATATGTTTTGTCTTTTATTCACACTCTGTGTCAGGCTGAATGAATGTCTTCAGAAAATCCTCCCTTATCCTTCTCTTGACTACAATAGTTGCCCCTACTCTGTCTTTCCATTGCTTCCACACTTAATTCTAGCGAAACTCTCACCTTATAGACTCAGTTACCCTTTGCCATTAGACTATAAGCTCAGTTACCTTTTTTCCATTAGAGTATAAGCTCTTTGAGTTTAGGACCAAAATATTTTATATTTTAGTCGTTAGCATAGTATCTGGCATGTCATATGAACTTAAAAACAATTCTGTTATTGAATTAGGAAATAAGACTAAATTGACAGTCAAAATGCTCAAGCCTGAGCTCCATTAAGTAGTTAGCTAAAAAATAGTAGACGTCATGTATTCTTTCCAAATCTACAATATTAGAATTACATCGATTTCACAAATTCATGATAAGCATTATTTGAGATAATATATGGGAAAGTTCCTTGTTAGCTGTAAAATTATATATATATATAATTTATGTATGTATGTATGTATGTATGTATTTATTTATTTATTTTTGGCTGCATTGGGTCTTTGCTGCTGCGTGCGGGCTTTCTCTAGTTGTGGCAAGCGGGGGCTACTCTTTGTTGTGGTGTGTGGGCTTCTCATTGTGGTGGCTTCTCTTGTTGCAGAGCATGAGCTCCAGGCACGCAGGCTTCAGCAGTTGTGGCATGTGGGCTCGATAGTTGTGGCTCACGGGCTCTGGAATGCAGGCTCAGTAGTTGTGGTGCATGGGCTTAGTTGCTCCGCAGCACGTGGGATCTTCCCAGACCAGGACTCGAAACTGTGTCCCCTGCATTGACAGGAGGATTCTTAAAAACTGGACCACCAGGGAAGCCCTAATATATTTAATTAATATTAATTTTAATTCCAAATCTAATGGAGAAGTTATTTATCTGAATCCATATGTTTTACTGTTTGTTATCATCAACAACAGAAACCGAAGAGACAACCTGATTAGCTGAGAAGGATATTATTTGAGAATAATGTAAAAATAAGAGAAAAGGAATAGATGTATTGTTCATACATGGAATCTGAAATTAGGTGAATAATGAACCCACAAAATTAAAGTAGAGGATAAAAGTAGAGATCTTAAAGTGAGTCTTTATCAGAAATCTGTATTACAAAAAGGTTCTCAGAGAACTCACGAAAAACTCAAAAACTATACAATAGAAAAATATATTTGTTAAGAGTACTATGTCCATGAGGTTTCAAAGGTTTAAAAGAGAAAAGGCTTCTAAATTTGATCAGGAGAAATTCATAGCATACTAAATAGCATCTTTAGTAAAATCTATTCAAGAGCTGCCATTTTACATTGAAATAGCATTTAATTTACTTCTGTTGCTAAGCAATTTGGCAGTCTCTTTCACCGAACTGATTTGAACTAAAGTCCCTAAGAAACACAAATCATTAAATGATGGCTTATAAGTATGACAGTTACTGATAGTACAGTATGATTTTCATGCCTCTTGGCCTTTGCCATTTTACATCTAATTTTTTAGGTTCTGTTACAAGATGATTGCATTTTAAGCTCAGCTACTAAATTGTATACACCTTTCAGATCTTTTTCCCAATCCATTTTGACCACATGAGGAAAAAGTCACAGCTTTCCAATTAATTCCCCTAATTAATAAACCTTATTTCCCCTTCAGCCTCTTACGGCATGCTCCATGCTGTTCATCTAACTATCTTAAACCTTCCCTCCAACCTATTTGCACGGAGACTTGATGATTTGGGCAGCATGCCAGGATTTTCACAGCTTTTACAAAAACATTAAAAACACATTACAATCCCTTCTGCAAATCTGTCCACGTACACCACTGTGTCACAGTTGCATCTCTGCTTAACTCCTCCATACCTTGATTGTTTTTCAATTTAACTACAAAGTTCACTTCAGCAGTAGCCTCTCAGCGTTCATAATTCCAAGTTCTATGACATACTAGAAGTACGTTCTATGACGTACTTCTATGGCTGACCATAGAAGCCCAGCAACACCCACACCTACACACACAACCACCATTTCCTTGTCCCCTAGCAATTCCATTGACTATCTCCACTGCATTTGTTCCAAACTTTTTTTTCTTGTTCCTAAAGTTACATTGGACTTCTTATAGTTTTCCTCATGGAAATCTAGTAATTTCCTCCCAACCAACACTAGCCCTCCACTAATTCTTCTGATATTGGTAAATGAAATTTCTCCCCTGTAACCTCTGTTGCCTGCAACAGTCTTCTTATTACTCTCCATCTCATTAGCTCTCCATTTCCAAGCTCAGCTGAAAGCAGAATGTTATTCTCTTTCCTGGCTTTTATTTTCTCATTCTCTCGTTTCCTTTAATACAATTACAGAGGTAAATATCATTGATCCACTGAAAACTGTCATATAATGTGAATCCCAAAGGACTAATAACACACGCATCATAGATCAAAGTGGTAAATGTTGTCTATCTCAGTGTTAGACTTGCTCCAAAAGATCATTGTTTCAAACGGAATTATTATTATTAGTGCAGCAATATTTGATATGCACAAATCTTGGAGAATTTTTTACCTAAAAAGTCTCTATCTATCTTTATCTTTCTGTGTAATTTCCATATCTACAAGGCATGGTTAGCATAGCTGAAGCATAGCATTCACTGCCCTAACCCTTGAGACATTATACACTCACTGCTCACATCAGACTTTAGCATACTTAAGTTCGGGCTAATGTCATTACATTTTCCTGGGTTTTATTACTGTGTTGGTCTTTCCATCTTTTCAATTGATAGAAGGACAGAAGACAGATATGTTATATATGTATACATATACAAGTATTTATATGTTGTATTTGAACAGTGGTGAAGTATAGAGGAAAATAAATTGAAACAGTTATACTATTTGGCATTTATTTTGTGACATGCACAGCACTTTAAAATACATTATTTTTTATAGTCCTGTAAGATGGGTATTACGGTCACCCTAATTTACCTAAAAGAAAAGCAAGTTTTGAGAACCTTAGCACCTTTTCCAAATTTGGACTGCTAATAGGGGACACAAACAAAATTGAAACTCATGTCATCTGACTCCAGGATTGTAACAAAGAGAAACAAGCCTGACTCCATACTCTATCTATTCCTTTGGCTCTAACCTTCGGCTCTCTTGCTGTGCTTAGCCATGCTGACTCTGCACCTTTGTAAAGGAGTGTTGCCTGTAGTCTGAAATATACATGATAGCCCATTCTCAAGGTTCTGCCTCCCAGGTTTTACCTTTAAAGGTATAACACTTTTCATTCATATAGATATCAAAAGTTACAGAACAGAGAATAACATTTGTCTTGTTGGAGGTTTATAGGAACATTGTGGACAGACCTATGTAGACAGCTGCAAGAACAAAAGATTCAGGCACCAGGAAGTTTGCAACAACCAGCCACACGCCTGTCTTTTCAGTATAAAAGAAGCAGAAATTCTAACTTCGGTAAGATGGTTCTTTGGGACACTAGTCCTCCATCTTCTTGGTCTGCTGGCTTTCCAAATAAAGTCGCTATTCCTTGTCCCAACACTGTCTCTCAATTTATTGACTGGTCCTACAGTGAGCAGTATGAGATTGGACCAGTAACAGATTCTAAATTCTTATCTAAAGTTATCTAATAAAACTTCAGAAGAAAATTATATTTTAACTAGGGCTTAAAGAATAAATAGAATTATGACACACAGAGATGGTTAAAAAGTCCTTGTAAAATTAAGGAACAAAATTAGTGTCTCTTTAAAGGAGAAGACCCATTCTAAACATATGCATCATAAAAGTTTAAAGAGAAACACCATCTCATTTTTCAGAAATAGTGAAATTCAATAAAAACTAAAATATAAAAATGATGAACATTCCTATATAAGGGAAATATGTAACTCATTGTTTTTATTGAGAATCTGGAACTAAAGGACCTTGTAAACTGAAGTTCAATGTATGTGCTAAGCACAGTTTCGAGCACAACATAAGCACAAAGCAAACAGTGTGCTTTTGATTCGTGGGCATGTTGTCAGCAAAAAATATTGGAGGTGAGCAGGAAAATACAACTCACAGTAATTCCAAATATAATAAGCTTAAATATAGCATTTTATGGTTTACAAATTTCATAAATGGTGAGAAATATAGAACAGTTGCTGTTATTTCCATTTCTGGAGGGGAAAGTAAAACTGAGAAGTGACTTGTCACAGTGAATCAGTGACAGACTGAGCTGCAAGATCCGGTCATCTGATGCCAAGAGTAAAACAATAGCAGCAACAGCACCATGAAGTGTGTGGAAGTGCCTGTCTCTTATTCACATAAAAACTCATCAATTGAGTTCAGCCAGTCCATACTCCATAGGCATCTACACAGGTCTGACCCCAATACAATACTCTCTACTAGGAGCTGATCCTTCAGAAAAGAAGTATTCTGATGACACCCTGTTTTTGCCCTTTTCTTTTCCTGACAACTTAGGAACCAGTCGGCTCACTGAGGATGGGAGTTTTGGTATCACCTAGCTATGTATGCTATGCTGGCTCACATTCTCACACAGCCTCTTGTACAAAACACATTCATAACCAGGGAGAGGTGAGAATCTCAGTAGGAAAGACTTCCCACTGTATCCTCCTCTTAACATGAGTCTTTTTATTAATAAATTTTAAGGATAGAATATAGCTTGTCAGATGCTGTGGTTTGTAAATTTAAAAGCTGTGAAGGAAAGGTTAGAAAAATGAGACGTAATATAAGAACAAATCCTTGGAAAAGCAGACTGAGACTAGAGCCAGATCTTGGACTCTTGAATGTCACTCTTTGGCTCATTTCATTGTACTTTGTCCTTTGCATTTAACTTCCTACTCACTGGTCTCAGGATACTCTGCATTCAATCAATATATAACAATTAGCTTTTATGAGACATTCAGTTATTCAATTCTTAATGCCCGGGACACCTTCAAGAGATCTTTTCATTATAGGCACACAATTCCCAAGCAAGAGAGTAAAACATTTCTTCCATCTAAAACCCTGTGCAAAAGGTTTCAACTTCAGAGGTTTGCAAATGGTGGCTTAAATAATACTACAGGTAAGTTCTCATAAGTGTCTGAAGCCCCATGTCCACCTAGGGGAAAGGCTTCTTTGTATATAAATTTTCAGTTATCCATTCCATTTATATTGAACACTTTTTATTAAATCAATGCCTTTTACTATGACTTTGATACAGAGGATTCCTCCTTTGTTATTTAGACCTAAAGACTCCAAGTCTACCATCATTTTAATTTGCTAACTAGGATAGTGTACAGGATGAGTGGTTTGAGAGCTTCTGATATGCAATGACTATCTAACGTAGGCTGGGGGAAATCATTTTAGTCCTTTTTTTCTTTTCAAACATTATTCCATTTTCCTATAGACTATGCTACAGGGAATAATCCTCTGCTGGCAGAGAATGAATGAGATGACCTTAATGGAGCTCTTTCATATCTAATGTCTACGACTCTTTAATTTAGTTATCCTCCAGGAATGGAAAAGCTTTCCATCATTACTCCTAAACTGTCTAACTGCCACTGTGACTTCAAAAAAGTCTCTAAATCTATGTTCCACTTTTCTGTCTTGCTTGAACTTCTGCTTCATGTCACTGGCTGGCACTGTTGATACAGCTTTTATTCCCTGCCAAAATCACTTCCTGGTGTTCCTCCAGATTGATATTGAGAAACTTGATAAAATGTCTCTTTCCATGACAGGTGTGAAAGCATTTGTCCCCCATTTATGACAGGTACATTTCTAGCACCACTCATTTCTGCATATTTATTTAATATTCCAGAGATAGAAACCAAGTAGTTCATAATTTATACCTAGTCTTCTGTTTCTCCTGTTATTTAAAATTCAAGTTTACTGCCTTATGAATGTTTATAATCTTGAATAAGCAGAGCTCTAGGCAAAACATACCCTGATGCTGTTTCCTCTGAATCAACAGTAGAGACTTGCCACACAAGTGACTTTAGATAAAACGGGGAGGATTTAAAGAAACAAGGAAAGGATAAATACACTCATACATCATAACTCTAGCTAGGGGAGTGCAGGTGGTGTTAAATATCTAAGATATGATATGTAGAGTTTATAAACTGTACACATGCAGTTATGTATTTGGCTGAGTTAAACAATCTTTTCCATGACAACTGGTTTCAGGTAGAATTCTACATAGGTGTGAACTTTAAATAAAATTGTTTGCAAATAGAGGGGGGTAGATTTATTATTAAACTTAAAAAAAAAATTGTAGTCAGAGCAGGTTGATACAGGCCAGCTTACTGATTCATTCTTGATGATAATTGACTTTCAGGGACATGCAATCAGTAAGTGGTAAATTTTTTTCCAATCCATCTTATCAATGTGCTGCATGAATAGAAGGTATGGCCAATAATTCAGTAGGAAATATTTGTCTGGGTTCCACAAACAATTGAGGTGTTTAGAATTGAATGATTCCATTAATTCTCTGCTTTAACTAGTCCCCATCCAAGGGCTCAAGATTACTCTCTAGTGGCTATTGTGCCCCAAACAGAAATTTCAGTTTTCTCATATATCACATTATGAAAGGAATACAATATTTTATGTACGAAGTATTATTGTAGTGTAAACTGTAAGAATACAAATATAGATATTGATATAAGTTCAGGTGTAGATGCAGGCATGGGCAGAGATGGCTCAATTTAGATATACTGGTTTCTTCTTCCTCTTATAAATTCTGTGATTCTGGTTTCATAAGTTTCAGTTTCCTTATGGTAAGGTGGAAATTATCTTAGGCTAGCCTCATAGGATTCTCCCTAGTAATGAATAGTATCATTAATGTGGAATTTTGGGCGAAGAGTGAAATACATGATAACGGTTAATTATTATTACATAATACACACAGTTGAAGAGTTTAACTTTAGAATTAAATGTTTCATTTCTCCTGTTTCAGAAACCTTAACCCAGATACGTGTTCCCCTCCCTACCCTACCTCCATGATAAACACGTACACATACTTAGGCACAAAGATCTAGCATTCCAAACTACTTGTCTGCTTGTAGTCTCTTTCTCCATCTCTCCCTCTCATCTACCTCTTTTTCTCTCAGATAGAGTGCCTTTGCTTATATATCTGATATGTTGTCCTCTCCCTCCTTATCATTTAGCTGGCCAATTCCTATTATGCTCCAAGGTTTAATTTAGGTGTAAACTTCACTTGGAAGCCTTCATATCATCTCTTTCCTTGCACAGGATGTGGTAGAAGTCCCTTATCTTGATATTTTAAAGTATAAGAACCTGCTGTATAAAAATAAATAAATAAAATAAAATTCATATTAAAAAAATATTCAAAACAAATATATCACCAACTACAAAGTTGAATTCCAATTACTTATCAGTGTGTTTATTTCCAAGTGGTCTGTCAACTACTTGAATGGAAGAACAAATAAGTGTAAGTATATACTTATTTATAGAAGTATTTCCAGAGGATTTCATTAATCTTTTCTGAATGAAAGATTGAAAGAATGAATTAAACAATAAAAAATTATGCTTTTACCAATAAATAAATTTATTACCAAACATTAGTATGTACCAAGAACATATGGAATTATGTTAAAATTACATTCAAAAATCAGAAATCTACCAAAGGATACTCACATACTTTTTAGTTTAATAGGGGTTTGAATAAATGAACTGTTATTTTAAAAGATTGCTGTCTTTTAAGATAACCTTGTAAGTTTTACATTGTCTATCAGAGCTTTCATTTGCCCTAAAAAATAAAGATTCAAGACCTATATGTAAAATGCAATGCCTATTTTTTTAAAGTCAGTAGGATCCCTGATAACAGACAAAGCCTGAAGGAATCATAAATAAATACTAGATTTAAAACCACTTTACAAATTAATCCATGGTGACGATAAGAAGGAAAATCTTGAGAAGGTTTGCAATATAAACTACCTACTTTCTAGTTGTGACAAGAAATAGAGATTGATATCTAATGTAAAAATGAAAAAGATAAAGTATCATAAGATTGAGAGTTTGTGGATCGACATGTACACACTGCTATATTTAAAGTAAAATGTCCTTTAAAAAGTATCATAAGAATAATTGATAATCATAAGAAACATATCTGGAGGTAGACAATAACTAAGAACATTAAAAACAAACATGAAAAGATAAACATGAGGCCACAACACACACACACATACACACACACACACACATACACACACAAAATGCTAAATAGAAATCCAAATGAGTGAAAGGTAAATAGAAAGCAAGGAAGAGGAAAATATGATAAAATCTGAAAAGGATCAAAGTGAAAAAAAAAGTGAATATAAATAAAGAAACCACAATATCAGAACCACAAAGTGAGAACTCAGAGTGACATGGCTATAAAAACATTAAAGAGAGTTTTAAAATTGTAATTTCTAAGAGATATATATTTGTGAATTGTAAATATAAAAAAATTAAGTTTTGTGTCAGAGAAACAAAAAACAAAAATAACCTCCCTATTAATATACTGTTTTGTAGGTATATAGATTCCCTTTCAAAACCCTAATAATTAGCATAGGGAGGAGTTATATCCAGCATTTCACAGAATAATAATTTCAGATAGCATATCTGAATTACCTCAATTCTTAAATTTATTGGGTTTTAAATGATTCAACTTTACCATATGATCTTAATTTAAGACAATGAGACTAAGGTGACATTTTTGTTTTCAACTTAATGGGTTATTTATTAATAATTTCTGCCCTTCTTGGGTAATGTTAACATTGTAGATCTTGATCAACTGACAAGACAGTTCTAGATCTATACTCTTTTAGATTAAAACTTAAATTTTAAGTTTGTTTACAGTTTGCCAAAAACCCTAATTGAGGACTCAGGCATATATTCTTTGACATCATTCATATTTCACCTGTTTCTTTGTGTTAAAGATCTTTTTAAACTGAGCCAGAAATTAACAATAATTAACCATTGTACCCCAAACACCATGATCCCTGCACATAACCATCTCCTGCACTGCCACTTTGAATATTGCAAAGGATTTGAAAATCAATTTTATAAAAATAATTAGTTATGAAAGTTTCTAAATCCTAATAACTTTTACTATATAGTGGGTTGGCCCGAATGAATATTTTGCCCAACCCAATATAATAAAAAGAAGTAGGTTCATTACATCAGGGATGGAAAATCAGACCTCCATGTTTGTGCTCTTCCCTGTTCTCAGGTGACTAAAGGAGAAATCAGTAATATATCTGGAAACCATTTTTTTTCCTGACCCTTAGAATTTTTCTCAAAGCTTAGTTCCAGACAGACCTTACTAATTACATAGAGTTAGCATATGAGTGAAAGCTAATGTGACATCTCTGATTAGAACACAAGGTACTGGGTCATAACTGAATTATAGATCAAGAGATCATAGGCATCTGGGTAAGAAAGATCACTTAGTTAAAGAAGAAATTAGTATGGTGGTTTAAAGAAAAATCAGAGAACTGGATAGATCATTTCTCCAAGACTAAGCCATGATATAATTACAATATAGCCTGAACAAGCAGTGAAACCTAAAGAACCCATTTTACATAACTGGAACAGGATGCTCCAGATCACTGCTACTGTTCTTTTATGTATTAACTCATTCCATATGCACAGCAACATTATATGTTGAATGCTATTATCATCTACCTTTCCTGTATAAGAAAACTGAGGCCCAGAGAGTGTAAATAGCTCACCCAAGTTAAACTGGATAATAAAATCTAGAAACCGGGATCTGAACCAGATAAACTGCTTCAGAGCCAATATCCCAAACTATAAGTTCTATACTTTCTGCCTCCTACATAAGTCTGTTAGAGGAATCAAGTAAGAATGTCTGGGTGAAAGTGACTTTCAAAGCACCAGCATATGTAAAGAGTTAATGTTAATAATGGATCCCAGAAACATGTGGAGTGGCTGATGGTTGGGCTTGCCAACAAGAACACACATTCCAGCATGTGAATACTGTGACCAATATATTAGTAAATGCTACAAGTATTAAAATAATTTCTTTCACTAGAGTAACATTTGAATTTTAACATTTTATTATATTAGCCTCAAGAAACTGAACAGGGGAGTTCATGCAAAATCCCAGTGACTTTCTCATATTTACATTTTACTACAGATATTCTGCTGTTTCCAGAAATTCCTTGAAGGTAGAAACTGTAAGCTTTATAACATGCCATGCCCTGCAAGTCTATCTTAGGGCTTTGAAGATAGAGTAGGTATTCTATAAAGGTTTGTTAAATAAATAAATGAGTTAATTATAATTCTATTTACATTGGGCTTTTACTCAAATAAATTATTGGCTTCATTTTTGAAGGGCCCACATTTCAACTTTTTTAGAGTTTCTGAGTCTGTGCCAGGGACATTTTTATAAACAGAAGCCTTCTGAGGTCCCAGCTCCCCTCACCCTCCACCTCCCAACAACACTTACATATCCTTCTCCTATGATAACTGCCATCACAATCCTGAGTGTGGAAAAAGCAGGGTTTAACTCAAATTTCCTTTAATGTCAGCATCTCTACTGAGTGGAAGGGAAATTGATTATGACGGTTGCCATATGATCATCTCAATAGATGCAGAAAAAGCTTTCAGACAAAATTCAACACCCATTTATGATAAAAATTCTCCAGAAAGTGGGCATAGAGGGAACCTACCTCAACATAATAAAGAGCATATATGACAAACCCACAACAAACATCATTCTCAATGGTGAAAACTGAAATCATTTCCTCTAAGATCAGGAACAAGACAAGGATGTCCACTCTCACCACTATTATCCAACATAGTTTTGGAAGTCCTAGCCATGGCAATCAGAGAAGAAAAAGAAATAAAAGGATGGACCTAGAGAGTGACATACAGAGTGAAGTAAATCAGAATGAGAAAAACAAATATTGTATGTGGAGTCTAGAAAAATGGTATAGATGATCTTTTTTGCAGAGCAGAAATAGAGACACAGACGTAGAGAACAAATGTATTTTATGGATACTGAGGGGGAAAGCGGGGGTGGGAGGAACTGGGAGGTTGGGATTGACATATATATGCTATTGATACTATGTATAGAGTGGATGGATAATGAGGACCTACTATGTAGCACAGGGAGCTCTACTTGATGATCCATGGTGACCTAAATGGAAAGGAAATCCAAACAAGAGTGGGTATATGTATATGTATAGCTGATTCATTTTGCTCTACAGTAGAAACTAACAAAACATTGTAAAACAACTATACTCCAATAAAAATTAATTACAAAAAAGACATATGAAAGGAAGCTGGAATTAAAATAATATAACTGACACAAATAAATTTTTAAGACAAAAGAAATCAGATCATAGAAGATTTGTTATGTATTATAAAAAGGAGCAATGAACAAGAAGATATAGCCATCACAAACATACATATACCTCTTTTACAGTCTCAAAACAATGGCTAACAGACTTACAGAGAAAAGAGATAAACCCAAAATTAAAATTGGAAATTTTATTTTGTATCTATCAGAAACTGGTCATTCAAGCATACAAAAAAATTAACAGATGAGTGTGAAATTATAACCTATACAACTAGTAGACATTGTGCTGGGTATTTAATATGCATTATACCATTCATTTCTCACAAAATTTCTGCAAGGAATATATTTCTATCTCTATTTTACAGATATGGAAGTTGAAGTTTAGAAAGGTTGAGTAAGTTGTCCCAATCATAGACCAGTGAATGGAAGAGCTGGTATAAAGAATCCTCTCATATATGACCATGTATCAATACTGGCTACCTCCTGCCATGCCAGTCTCACCAGAAAAATACAAAGACCTCCAAAATGCACACGTACTTCCAGTCCATGTTCTGAGTCAATACTGACCAAGCTGAGGAAGAATTTCATTATTCTCAGGGAGAAAGAGTCTCATAGGCTTGATGCAAGTAGACAAGAGAGACATACTATGGGGCCAGGACTAAAAAGTTTGGTAACAGTTTCCTTATACTGAGATTTCAAAGCCTTGCTTTATAAACTTTGTGACTTTGGGTGAATTATTTAACTCTCCTAAATCTATGTTTCTTCAATTGTAGAGCAAATTTAATTTTTTTAGAAGTAAACCCTCATAGGATTGTTTTGAAGATTGAATTAAATAATACATATTAAGCCCACAGCCTGATTCAAAGTAGTTACCAAAGAAATAAAAGCAAAAAGAAAACTTGTATAATCATTACTTGGCAAGGGTTATTGGAACAATTGACAATGATTTAAGCAGAAGATTTCAGATGGTTTGTCTCTGTGATAACAAAGTCCTTCCTGAAAGAGCCTGGAGATGTTCAGTTTCCTTCACGTCTCCTTAGTAGTTTATGGGGAAATGCCCTGTATCTCTTCAGAAAAGAGATTGCAAGTCTGAGTTATGCTATTTGAGTTTCTGGGTGAAGAAATGGTGAGGCTGAGTATAATGATCCAATGATCCCATCCCATCCATACATGTGGATATTATTATAGGTGGGCAAATCTACTGAACATGAGACTTGATATTACAAGAAGTTTCTGGTAGTCATTGTCTCATAGTACACGTGGCCAGTAATAAAAACAAAGAATGCCTCCCTCTAGAATCTGATAGATTGTATATCTCAATATAAACTTCTATAGAACAGAATGCAGTAAAGGGTCTTATGTTACTGCTAGATTCCAGTAGTGCTGATAGAAACTGGGAATTGTGAAGCTGTATCTGTAATGTTGCTGCCCAGGGAAGAGACTACACTTGTTTCTCAGTTCATGGTTCATGCATCAACAGCAGCAAGGAGCTTATTAGAAATGCATAATATTAGACCATACTAGAGCTACAGTTTTAGAATCTGCATTTAACAAGAATCACAGGTGATCCATACACACTTTAAAGTATGAAAAATAATTGGAATACACTGAATGCTGGTGTATGATCCCAGGAAGCTGATGATCAAGGGTGTGGGAGTAATCAGGTGAGGAATGATTGTGGTTTGAACTAGAGTAGTGACAAGAAAAGGTGGATGAATTTGAAAATATCTTGGACTTATACTTGATGGGCCTTGGTAACTGGTTAGGACAAGTATGAAAGAAAAAAGAAAACTATAATAAAAAAACTATAAATTTAAAAGGTTTGTCTTCTTAGAACAGTTCATGGTTTTCTTCACACTCTCCTCCAAAAGAAGGGCAGCTATAAAATTCAGAGTAGAGTGAAGTTTGAGGCCTTGTTCCAGTAAATAAAACTTCCACTGTGATAAGCAAGCAGTTTACAAATTTAGCTTCCATATAGCATCATCATTTTTCTTGTCTTTGGTCAGTTTACTCTCTTTGAAACCATTTACTTGCATGTGCTTGGAAGAAGAAAATGTGCCTGAAGTTGCCCATCCTTTAGCAGCTAGCTCTCTACCATAGAGAGGCCTAATGTGGGATTACAGATGCTCTAGCCATTAGAACAAGCAATTTTCCCCATTCCATTACATCTATCCTCACTTGCCTCCTCTTATGATGAGATGGCAAAATATCAAAGGTTAGGATGATGGTGTGGGACTTGTGAAAAAAATGTCATCACTTAATCCTGCATTTAGCTCCAGACAGTAAAATCTGACTATTTCTAGACAAAATGACTTCTTAGGTACCTGAGACTCCACAAAAGGTTTTGTTGCAGAATGTTTCATTAATAATACCTAAGTGATTCTTTTTTTGGTCCCTCAGATTATCTCCTCTACACATCTCCCTCTATAATCTGTGTTAAAAGTAAGTGGTACTTTCTGCTTCTACCCATGACTGGGTACTGGGACTAGACCAGCTCTCCCACTGTAAACAAAAGGAACATGGACATGGCATAGAGAGCAATAGTTCTCAGACACTGAACAACAGGAAGGGCTCACTGTAAGCTCTGAAAGGAGAAAAAATAGCAAGGTAAGCACTTTGACCACCAGGTAGGTATTATGCCTGGAAGTACTTCCCATTCTAAGTGCAAGGAGAGAGAATCCAAGCAGAACACAGTAGTTTTATGATCAGATGTCATATTTCATCATATTTATTAGAAAGAAAGACTGAACAATTTCCCCCCCTAAGATCTGGATTTATGTAAGAATGTTCATCTTTAAGATTCCAATTCACTATTGTCCTGGGAGTCCTAGCCAGTGCAATCATACATAGAGATTGGAAAGGAGAAAGTAAAGCTGTTTTTATTTGCCAATAATAATAATAAATAATAACAATAATAATAATCTATGTAAAAAATACTAAAGAGACTACAAAAATCCTGCCAAAATTATAAGTAAATTTAGCATGATCACAGAATATAAGGTCAATATAAAATATCAATTATATTTCAATATGCCATCAACAACCTATTTGAGTTTCACATCAAATATGGAACTCAAACAGTATTAAAAATCGTGGTGACCTAGGTATATATTTCACAAGTATAATGTCTTTACACTAAAAACTGTGAAACATTGTTGAGGAAAATTAAAGAAAATAAATAAATGGAGAAAGGTATCATATGTGGAACAACTGGAGCTCTCATGCACTGCTTTTGACACACAAAATAGCACAGTCACTTTAGAAAACAGTTTACTTAATTCTGTAAGAAATTGCCATAGGCTTATCATATGTAGCAAACATATCTGTCATTCAGACTTCCCTCCAAGAAAGGACACATTACTCGGTTGTCAGCTGTCAGCTCTGTAATGGTTTCCCTTAGTTTTTAGTCTGAGATCGTGCTATCCTCAGTGTAACCCCCAACCTATGACTAAGCAGGGAGGTAATGCTGTACAAGGGCCCAGCCATTTCTGTGCAACGTGAGATTTGTTTCATTGGTGATCTTTATTCTGGAGCTCCCTGTTGGGCTTTATTTTATAGTGTGTATCACTGTCTGAAACCTTCTACTACCAAATCCTGTTTCATGCCTTTTTCTCCCACCACAGGTGTTATTCCTGAATATAACTGTTGCACTCCTAACTTTCTCTCAGTATCTGCTTCCCAGCAAACCCAACCTAGGACAGTTGGCACTATGAGTGGTATGAGAAAACAAGCTGTAGAATGGGGTTGGGAGACTGGATTATCCATCAACTAGTTGCAAATGAAGATTCCCTCCCTGGTGGTAGGTGGTGTGGACAGCTTCTAGCACAATATAAGAGTCCAGCTGTTAAAATTTTCATCTGTTATGAGCTGGTATGATGCTGGTGGAGGAGAATGCATGAGTGGACATGATAATAAATAAAAAAATAATGAAGCTGTATGGTTTTTACCAAGTTACCTTGCTGCCTTTTAGGCAGATAATTAAAAACTGAGGCCAATTAACAAACAATTGATAACTGAATATGAGAGTCATAGAGTTTCATTGGTAGTTTACAAAAAAGCCTTCATTTTATGCAGTGAATGAGCATACAACAATTGAAGATCAAGGCAACTGAATACTCAGCCTGGGCAAATGTGTTATTCCAAAATCATGGCCAGAATTTGGAAAACCAGGAATCCCGACAGATAGGATGGGAATATTTCAGTGGATGACCCCCAAATATTTACTTCTCAGATTTCTCTAAGCATTCTGGGCTTATAGAAGTGGCCTATCCCTGCCTATTAAAGTTAGCACCCCACTGATGCAGAAAAAAATACATAATTATTTCACTCAAAAGGCAAAATTGACCACCTCAAAAGCTGTCTCCACCTCCTCTCATGGTTGCCATCCCTATAACCCTATGATCAAAGTTAAGTCACAGTATAGCCAATCTAGGAGCAAAATGTACCAGATAAAGGAAAGAAAGGACTTTACATCAAAGAGGTGTAAATAGAATCCAACGTGTGATATCATATGATAGAGTAATCCCCAGGTATTTACCAAAGAATATTAATAACTGAAGCAGACATCAAGATGTGATTATATGTACAGGAGATTCATTTTAAGAAACACATGTAAAAGGTAAAGGGGGAGTTTTGTGGGTAGAATCTTCAGAGCATATACAGGTCTGACCACTGTGAAAAAATAGAATGGATAAAGGATTCAATAGGAATCATCACACACTGTTTTCTTTTTTTTGTTTGTTTGTTTTTCTTGCGGTATGCGGGCCTCTGACGCTCAGCGGGCATGGCTCACGGGCCCAGCCACTCCATGGCATGTGGGATCCTCCCGGACCGGGGCACAAATCCGTGTCCCCTGCATCAGCAGGCGAACTCTCAACCACTGCGCCACCAGGGAAGCCGCACACAATGTTTTGAGAGTCTCTGCCTGACTGATGGGATACTGCAAGGAGATATGGCCTGCTAGAGGAGTCCTGCATCTTGTGAAAATGGCTCAGCTCAGGGCTTAGTCATCGGCTAGGAACAGCCTGGGGCAAGTGTGATACTGAGATACTGATATGAAGGCCACTGCAGCAGATACAAGGGTGTGACAGCTGGAGATTGTCAGTCAACTGCGCTCCAGGGAGCTATCTTGAAAGGGTATCTGAGCAGTTCAACTACATGGCCATAAAAATAGCATAGGACTGCACAAAGAAATGTACACAAATATTCATAGAAGCTTTATTCATAATAGTGCAAATCAGCATACAATCCAAATGTCCATCAATAGTTTAGCAAATATGGCATATCCTCACAGTGAAATGAATACAGGAATATAATGAGACAAACTGCTTATGTGCAGCAACCTGGAAAAATCTCAAAACTTGTGTGCTAAGTACATGAAGCCAGAGAGAGAAGATGGTGAGCCATACGATTCTATTTACATGAAGTTCTAGAACAAACAAAATGCATGTATAACGATAGAAATTTGATCAGTCATTACCTGGGTCAGGGATTGCAAGGGAATTGATTATGAAGGGTCAAAAGAGAACTTTTGGTGGTAATGAAATGTTCAATATCACAACTGAGATCATGATTACATGGGTGTATATGTTTGGTACAATTTATCCAACTGTACCCTGAAAATGGTGATATTTTATTATATGTAAATTATGTATCTATAAAGTAGATTTTTAAAAAATAAGTGACTACTTGAATAATCCTATTTTAGTAATACTCCTTATTTTTCTATGTCAATTAACTAATAAAATTGAATTCAATTTAATAAATATCCAGAAGGGGCTATGAGGCCATACTTCCCATATGCAACACTTTAAAAAAATACATTTTTTTTAAAGTGTTGCATATGGGAAGTATGGTATATGTCATTTCTGTTATCTTACAAATGAAGCAGCAGAGGCTCAGCAATATTAAACTCATTTGAAATCACACAGTTCCTGTGGGGCAGAGGAAAGTCCATGTGATGCCAAATTCTACGCTTTTCCACTCTGCTTTATTGCCTCATATTTTGATAGTATAATAAAAAACTAAGAAATCCTTCCCATCATCAGTCTACATACTGGACTTGAGTATGATTCAAAAAAAAAGGAAATTAAATCTGATATCTTAAAATGCTTATAATTATTTTGCTTCTCTATCTTGTAATTTAAGTGACCCCCTATATAATAACACTGATAATAATAACACTATATCATAAATTGATAGAACTCTATTTTCCTTCTGAGCTGTTCATTAATAAATTTGTAACACAGCTCTTCTGAACTTATGTTTGATCAGCTATTTACAAGAATTCTTTAATACACTACAGAGAGTACTAAGTTAATAGAAATAAAACGGATTTTCAAAGGAGATTTGAAGATAGTTAAAGCCATTGATTTAGAAAGACATTTGTGTGTTAAAATGCTCCAAAGAAGGTTAGGAATGGCTGCCTTGTATATACACTTCACGAAGGCAAGCACCTGAAAGATAAATGATAGTAAGAGGAAAATACAGATCAATAAACTTCGAATTAAAAAAAAAAATCAAGAAGCCAATTTAAAAATGATTTCAGAGTAAATAAGAACCAAGTGATTTATATAAACTAGGATAACGTGTATGTATTTGTTCTTAGTCCCAGTGAAGAAGCGAGTAACAGCACAGATATTATAGCTCACGTATAAAATGAAACAAACAAAAGACAGAAATAGAAAAAAATCCTGTTTCAGTACAGATAACTTTAATAAGTAAGGGTGTCAGAATGTTAATATTCACGTGTTATTTGGTGCACAGGTGTTCCAAGTCCAAGCTCGTACGGCTGCATGATAGGTCAATACATGGAGAGACAATGTGCTGGGGCAAGGAATATTGACTTTATTCAGAAAGCCAGCAGATCAATAAGATAGCACTCATGTCCCAAAGAACCATTTTACCCAAGTTAGAATTCAGGCTTCTTTTATACTAAAAGAGGAGGGGGTGTGGCTGGTTGTTGCAAACTTCTTGATGCAGGAATCCTTTATTCTTTGTTTTGGTTTTTTTATTGGAGTAAAACTGCTTTACAATGTTGTGTTAGTTTCTGCTGTACAATGAAGTGAATCAGCTATATGTATACATATAACCCCTCCTTCTTGGACTTCCCTCCCAACCCCCATCCCATCCATCTAGGTCACCACAGAGCACTGAGCTGAGCTCCCTGTGCCATACAGCAGGTTCCCACTAGCTACCTATCTTACACATGGTAGTGTATTTATGTCAAACCTAATCTCCCAATTCATCCCACCCTCCCCTTCCCCCCCAGCCCCTGTGTCCACATGTCTGTTCTCTACAGCTGTGTCTCTATTCCTTCCCTACAAATAGGTTCATTTTTCTAGATTCCACATATATGCATTAATATACAGTATTTGTTTTTCTCTTTCTGGCTTACTTCACTCTGTATGACAGACTCTAGGTCCCTCCAAATCTCTACATATGAAATAGGAATCCTTTATTCTTGAAGCTGTCCTTATAGGTCTGGTCACAATGTTCCTATGAAGCTCCAACAAGACAGTTGTTATTTTCTGTTCTGCAACTTTTTATAGCTATATGAATGGAAAATTGTTATACCTTTAAAGGCCAGAGCCTTGAGAATGGGCTATCATGTATATTTCAGGCTATAGGCAACATTCTTTTACAAAGGTGCAAAGCCAGCATGACTAAGCACAGGCAACAGAGCACACAGGTTAGACTAAAGGAATAGATCTATTATGGAGTCATGTTTGTTCCTGTCTGTTACACAGGTACTTCTTTATTTTTCAGTTACCACACCATTAAAGGGCCAAGCCTCTACTGCTCATTAGTAATTGTGGGTTCATTGCTTTATATGGGATTTCAAGCTCATCTAAGAATCTCCATTTACATTGAGGCGACACTGAATTTGCCTGTAATTGCCCCTGCATGTATACCATGGTCTGAATGTTTGTGCGTGCCCCAATTCATATGCTGAAACTTGATCCCCAATGTGATGGTTTCTGGAGGTGGGCCCTTTGGGGGTGATTAAGTCATGAGGATGGGTCCCTTATAAAAGAGGCCCTAGAGAGGTTTCCTCACCCCTGTTGCCATGTGAGGTTATAGGAAAAAGATTGTTGTCTATGAACCAGGAGGTGGGTCCTCAGCAAACACTGACCATACCTGCATCTTGACCTTAAAGTTCACAACCTCCAGAGTTGTGAGAAAAAATTTCTGTTGTTTATGAACCATGCAGCTTGTGGTATTTTGTTATAACAGCTTGAATAGACTAAAAGCAATGTATTTCTTGACATGGGACACTCTAGAAATTCCTTATATTTTTCTTAGATAATCCTAATTTAGTTGACCTCTTATCTTTTCCTCAAAAATGATTCATTTAGTGTATGATGAAGTGATATTTACTTCATTTGTCTTTTAGGGACGTATATTTGATAAACTTTCCATGTCTTACTGATATGGAAAAATATCTCAGATGACACGATCTCTTCATTGCTACAGAAAATATTTTGCCACATATAATAGGGGTTGCTTGACTTCCGAGGAAAGAAAGTCCTTTTGTTTTTCCCCCATCTCTTTATTCTACTTCACAAAGAAGAGTTATGCTAATACTATTGTCCAGATTCTAAACTACTCTTCTGACAATTTTTTTTCAGTATGAAACCTCATAGAAATAATTTGGTCTAAACTGCATGACCCTATCTTCTAGCAACTTTTCTTTCTTCCTAGAAAATTTGACTTCTCCGTCAACATGTATTATAAAGTCAGAGACTCATGTTTGAATATTGGGTTAGTTTTTCTTATTTCTCTGTTAGTAGAGTTCCATACTTTGATTTAAAACCACAGTCTCCAAAACTTTAATGCCATCTGATGTGGTCTTTTTTGCCTATATTATGTAACTCTCTTTTCAGTGACTTTGCCAGGGAGAGAAATATTGAAGTTGCATTAAGTGTCAGGTATTTCTGAATTTCTTGGCCCAATGTTATAAGAAAATAACATTTTAATTCAATGTCATAATTATTCTCAATTTTCAGCATCCTCAACAAAGTACTAAATGATAGAACTGAAGCCAAAGGAAGACATGACAGAATCAGGATTTTTCTTAACATAGAGTGGAAGTAGCATCCTTATTTGTTCATGAGTAAGATCTTAGAAAAGGGTTCTTTCAGCCTAAATTTCTACTGAAGAACCAAGAAAATAGGTATCAGGATACCTAAGTGAGCATAAATCAGAATCCACAACATAGGCAAAGCTTCCAATAAGTTGGAAGAGAAGATAACTTTTTATACAATTCTTGAATTTCTTCTCAATTCTAAGAATGTAAACAATTTGAAAGTGCAGAGCAAGGGATGTTTGATAGACTCTTTGGAGAAAGAAGTTGTTATAGTTAGAGACCCACACTTTACCTCTCTCAACTACACCACAGCTTTGGAGAAAAAATGCTGTCTTCTAACCCTAGTCATTAACGAAGTTCAAGGTGGGTTCCTAAAAAATAGTTAATTATATAACCTGTAGTTGGGATACACAGAGGACTGGAGCCAGCCTCGCAGAAGCTGTGGAGCTAATGCTTGAACAGATTATGATTCTCAGAAAGTGCAACAGAAAAGTAGACACAGGAGATTTCAGAAATATGATAAGCCTACTCTTCCAGGGTTCATTGGGGTAAAGGATGTCTCAGTGTTCCATAAGCAACATGAGAGACAAAGTTAATATGAGATCATCAAGGGGATTGTCTGAGGGGTCTATCAATTTCAGCCAAAGGATGCTGGGATTTTATCATTGGTTGCCCAGGTGTGGAGGCAGGAGTCAAGCAGCCACCCAACATAGAGATGCATCACCCTGGCCTAATGAACTTCTGGAGGTGAGGTTTCAACAGGAAGCTTCCTTAGAGCCCAAAGAACATCAAGTCAAGTTACAGTTACTAGTTCAAATAAAAACCATTTTAATGCCTTAGGTCTCCTCTCTCTCCTCTGTTTTAACACTGACTGGTTGCAAAATAACATCTATGAATAATGGAGGTAAGAGGAGGGGAAATCATCCACTATTCTCAGTATAGAGTATCATATGTCACTAATATCCCAAACTTGACAAATTATTAACATTTTTCAAGCAGTAGCTTACAGAAATTTTAGAAATGAACAATTAGTCCTGGGTGCCCCTGGCACTGCCCACCAGTGGGCCAGCACCATCTCTGGAACCCCCCAGAACCCACAGCCAGTCACATCAGAATTCAGCTTTTCCCACTAGCAGCTAGCTGCCTGCACACAAGGCAAAGCCTGACAGCCAACCAGTGTGCCCTTATTAGTTGTTCCCACCACAACAGAGGAGCCAATGAAACTCAAGTAGGGGCACCAATAGATCACATAAATCTGGAGACAAGGAGAGAGTGTACTGCTGGACCCCATAGAATGTCTACAAGATCAAGAAATATAATCAACATACATACTACATGCAAATAAACACAGAATTAGAAGAAATAAGGTGACAAAGGGATACGTTTCAAAGAAAGGAGTGACATAAAACCCCAGAAACACTAAGAAAAGCAGAGATAAGCAATCCACTCAATAAAGAGTTCAAGGTAATGATCATAAAGATGCTCAACAAACTCGGAATAAGAATGGATGAACACAGTGAGAAGATTTAAAAATAGTTAGATAATATAAAGAAGAACGAAAGAGAGCTGAAGAATACAATAACTGAAACAAAAAAAGTACACTAGAAGGAATCACCAGTAGGTTAGATGATACAGAGGAACGGATCAGTGAACTGAAAGGAAGAGTAAGGGAAATGAACCAAGCTGAACAGATAAAAGAAAAAAGAATTTTCCAAAAAATAAGGACAGTTTAAGAGACCTCTGGGACATCATTATGCATACTGTCATTCACATTAAAGGGGTGCCAGAAGGAGAAGACTGATAGAAAGTTCAGAAAACTTATATGAAGCTATAATAGCTGAAATTTTCCCTAACCTGAGAAAGAATAAAGATATCCACCTCCAGGAAATATAGAGAGTTCTGAATAAGATCAACCCACAAAGGTCCACACCAGGACACACTTTAATTAAAATGGCAAAAATTAAAGATAAAGAGAGAATACAAAAAATATTAAGTGAAAAACAGCTAGTTATGTATTAACTGAAAAAAATACACAAACATGTGGAGGTTAAAGAATATACTACTAAACAACTACTGGTTCACTGAAGAAATCAAAGAGGAACTCAAAAAATACTTGGATACACATGAAGACAAAAACATAACAATCCATAATCTGTGGGACACAGTTCTAAGAGAACAGTGTATAGCAATACAAACCTACCACAGGAAACAACAAAAATCTCAAATAAACAGCCTAAACTTACACCTAAAGAAATTAGAAAAAGAAGAACAAACAAACCCCAAAGTTAGTAGAAGGAAATAAATCAAGATCAGAGTAGAAATTAAGGAGACTAAAAAAATCAATATAAAAGATTAATGAAGCTAAGAGCTTGTTATTGAAAAGATAAATGAAATTGATAAATCTATAGGTAGATTCATCCAGAAAGAAAAAAGATAGGGCCCAAATAAAATCAAAGATGAAAGGAAGTTACAACTGATACCACAAATATACAAAGGATCATAAAAGATTAAAATGAACAATTATATGCCAATAAAATGGAGAACCTAGAAGAAATGGATAAATTCTTAGAAACATTCAAACTCTCAATACTGAATCAGGAAGAAACACAAAATATAGACAGACTAATTACCAGTAATGAAATTGAATCAGTATTCAAATACTCCCAACAAACAAAAGTCCAGGAAAAGATAGGTTCACAGATGAAGTCTACCAAACATTTAAAGAATTAAAGTTCTCCAACCATTTCAAAAAATGGAAAAGAAAGAAGAACTTACAAATTCATTCTATGAGGCTAGCATCACCCTGATACCAAAACCAGAAAAGGACACCACAAGAAAAGAAAATTACAGGCCAAAATCACCGATGAACATAAATGCAAAAATCCTTACCAAAATATTAGTAAACCAAATTCAACAATACATTAAAAGGATTACACATCATGATCAAGAAAGGTTTATCCCAGTGATGCAAGGATGGCTCAATATCTACAAATCAATCAATGTGATATGTCATGTCAACAAACTGAAGAATAACAATCATATGATCATTTCAATAGATGCAAAAAAAATTTTTAACAAAATTCAAAATCCATTTTATATTTATAGTATATAGAATCCATATAAGATTCATAAAAAGAATGAAAGGCTGCTATTTGCAGCAACATGGATGTATCTAGCACATATTATGCTAAGTGAATTAAGTTAGAGAAAGATAAATACAGTATGGTATCACTTTTGTGAGATCTAGAAAACAAAACAAATTAACAAACATAACAAAACAGAAACAAAGTCATAGATCCAGGGAACTAACAGACAGTTGCCAGATAAAAGGAGATGCTGGGAGGAGGGTAGAATTAGGTGAGGGAAATCAAGACATACAAACTTCCAGTTACAGAGTAAGTGAGTCATGGGTGTGAAATGTACAGTGTGAGAAATATAATCTATAATAATGTAATGTCTTTGTATGGTGACAGTATCTAGATTTATAGTGGTGATCATTTTGTAACATACAGAAATATCAAATCACTCTGTTGTGAGCTAACACAGTGCTGTAGGTAAATTATACTTCAAAAAATGAACCAACAAACAAACATAGAAAATGAAAGTTTACCAGAGGTGGGAGGTGGGGGTTTGGGGAATTGGATGCAAGTGGTTAAAGGTACAAAATTCCAGTTATAAGATAAATAAGTACTAGGGATGTAATGTACAATATGATTAATATAATTAACACTGCTGTATGTTATATATGAAAGGTGTAAAGAGAATAAATCCTTAGAGTTCTCATCACAAGGAAATTTTTTCTCTTTATTTTATTTTCTATCTATATGAGATGAGAGATGTTCACTAAACTTATTGTGTTAATCATTTCATGATGTATATAAGTCAAATTGTTATGCTGTACACCTTAAACTTATACAGTACTATATGTTAATCATATCTCAGTAAAACTGGAAAATGAAAAAAAATAGAAATGAATTGTCTTTAACTGCAAATTTACATTTCATCATTATTTTCCTGGCATATGTAGTCTATACTTTCAATTTAGATATGATTTCAGAAGTGATTTCAGAAAATTTATTATTACCATGAAGGAACAGAGGCATTAAAGCTATGTAAAAAAGGAAATGAAGATTTCTACTGTATATGCCAGGGTACATGTGACAGCTATCTTTGTCTGCTCCCCATCTAGTTCCCATCTTTCTCTGCTCTGTTGTGCAAAAGTCTGATACTTGCTAACTACATTTCCCCAAATCCCTTACAACTGTCTTTCCAGCAGCTTTGAGAAATAGGAGGGACTGGTAGAAAATTGGAAAGAAGAAACAACAAGGAAGCCACTATGTTACTCCTTAACTCACCCTCCTTATCTGTTTTACATAGGCATTCTTGCCTGTGGGATCTGTATGGTCACATAAAACATCATGATCAGAAGTGTTTCATGTTTGCTTAGTATTGTGCTATTGTCATCTTGAAGTTCAAAATAATTTTACCTTTGAACTTGTGTTTTGTGAGTGAAGTCCAATGGGACAATGGAGCATACATGTGAGCAGAGGAGATAAGTGTAGTACGTGTGTCCACCACTCCTAGCCACCCCATTCATATATAGTGTCTGTGATGCTCCATGAGCACAGAAGTCAGTTGGACTCAAAATGGACAAGAGGTCAGCAAGACTTAAGGTAAGTATAAGATATGCATGTGTGGAAGCCACCCACTTCCATAGTGTATTGGTAGAATGTACATGTATCAAGAAGTAAATAAAGACAATTTTTTGTTTTCTGCAGTGACTCCATTGCTCTGATAACAAAGAGCTTGCATGAGCTGCAAACTATAAATTGTGTAATTTTGATGATTCCATATACAGTTAATCCTTGAACAATAGTTGAAAATCCAATCTAGATATAACTTATAGTCTGCTCTCCATCCATATACATGTTTCCTTCATATCTGCAGTACTGATTCCATGGGTTCAATCAGCAGCAGATCCTGTGGTACTATAGTATTTACTACTTAAAAAACACCGAGTGTAAGTAGACCCACACAATTCAAACCCTTTCTGTTCACGGTCAACTGTACACATTAAATATTCATGTTTGCATTGCATCCCACAGTATGAAAATGAATGGTAAAATTTATACTGATAACTTAACACTTTAATTTTTCTTTACTTAGACTGGCAGATGGAAAACGATGACATATCAAGAGAGAGACCACAGAAGAAAGGAAAGAGCTTTATAATTTATATCTGTAATGGCAGTTCTTTTCCTACAGTTGGAACAAAAGACTCACATTTTCATTTTGTACTGGGCCTACAAATTTTGTAGTTGTCTCTATTTAGGTAATTCCTCAGGCATTGGCTCTACCTCTTCTATGGTCCCAGTTCTTAAAAAGCAGCACTTTCCTTTTTTCCAGCTCCTTCAGGGATGCTCTACTTCTAAAATGTCACCTGGCACAACAAGGCCTTTTGGGTGACATCTGAGACGGTCCTCTTGTAAGATTCCATCCTCTACCAGGCCCAGGCCCTGAGTTTTAACTTCATCTCATGGAACTAGTTGTAACCTATCCCTTGAGCTTAGGGTACAGACAATCACAACTAAACCCATGGTTTGAGTTGGAATGAAAGGCAGTTTCCCAGAGGAAAAGTGAATTACCATTTGCCTAGAGAATAACTGTATTGTAGTAATATCAGCCATATCTCTTAGATCAGGAAATGAATGTGACAAGGAAAATGATCTGTTCCTTGTTCAAAAGGGGAAAAAACACCAGACACATAAAACTCGTCTCAGTAGATGCCAGAAAATGAAATATATGCAACAAAGAAGCCCTGTCCTGTAGTTTCTGAAAGTACTGCTGCTGAAGGTCAAGTGGAAAAGAAGTCCAGAGAGAAACAAGGAATCACTCTGGTAAGAAATTTTAGTGTGGAATAAAGATTATAAAAAGATTGTATTATTATAATTTGCTTTTGATATTCCTGAAAGCGCCTTCAGTCAGATCTCCTTAAAAACTACCAATTTTGCACAACACACCAAAGGTATTAGTGCGGAATGATAAGGGAATCTCCAAGAGTTTTCAGGACCCTTCCCTGAGCTCAGACTGGTTGCTGCAGTGGACATTTGTGTCTAAGTAAGTGGTTTCACAGTGGGTTGGCAGCAACCATAGCCATGGAAAGACACAGTGAGAAGAAATCTGCACCAACAAATCTGAGGGTCAGTTCCTAAATATCCTTGAGGTAAATTCTGGAATACTCTCAGAAGTAGCTGGGAGTCACTTTGAGGGGAGTCATCTCCAGCAATTAAGCCAACTGAGCTCATTTTCACTGTCATTTGAGTTACAACTACCCAAAGCATAACAGCCTAGCACAGAATAGCAGCTAATTAAATGCTAGTGATATACCCATTTCTAAAACTGTGAACTGTTTTATTTCTTTACACCTTAAGAACCAGTTGAGAATTGGTTACTGACAGTGATATTTTGTACTACAGTTTGAATCAACAAAATATCCATAGAGAAATACACTATCCTTTGCACTGACAATAGGCATGTTCTTTACATAATTTAATTATTTCTGTATTTGGAAGTGTTTTCACATTCATTATCTCATATACTCTTCACAATAAATATGAAAAAGGTAGAACTGGCAGTAATAGCCTCACTCGGTAGTTCAGGAAACAGAAGTCTAAAGAAGATAATGTAACCTATTACAGGTAACCAGAAAAATTGAGGATGGAAAAGAGTCTGTATAGAATACTTCTTCCAGTGTTATGAAATATATTTCCAATTTAGATTAAGAATGCCTCAAGTAAACCTAGTAGCATAAAATAGGATATCAGAGAATGATCATAAACTTCGTTTTAAGTACTATCCTTTGTTGCAAAAACTATCCTGTTTTGTTGTAAATGTGTTCAAAGTATCAGATACAGAGAAAATGGTAAACCATAAATGAAAGGAATTTAAGTATGGTTGAAAGATGGAGTTAACAACAACAATAACAAAAGACATTTAAACATACTACAACATTTCTCTTAGTTTGCATTCTATAGAAGCAGAATCCGAAATAGGATAGTTTTTGCAAGTTATTTATTGAGAGAGTAAGGAAATTAAGTTAAGCTATGGGAAAAGCCAAGCAGAGAAGTGACTTTTGGAGAAATCTAGTGTCAGGCTGATGCCAAGTAGACTTTAGGAGTGTGAATTGTGAAACAAAGGTTGTCTCTCTAAGAGGCAAGGCAGAAGACCCATTATACTTTATGCCTCTCCATGTAAGGTGGTTCTCAGAAGGTGGTGCAGGTGTCAGATGTTAGCAGCCAACATCCATACCTAGAGGATGCGTTTATCAGCAGTAAAGGGAACTGGGAGGATCCTCAACAGCTTCAATATTTCATACGTTTTCAATCTGTGAAAGATACATTTAATGGAAGTTGTAGTAGAGACTCCTACTTTTCTATTTAAACAATAGCATCTCTGTACTGAATTTTCAAGTGTTAAAGAACAGTATTATAATGTAAGAATGAATATTGCACAGAATCCATTGGAAAAATAAAGATATGATTTTTAAATATTTTAAGGACATTTTAAGAATCATCTCCTCTTAATTTGTGATTTTTCTTGGAACTCAGCTTCATTCCCACATAAAAGTATAAAATATAAGATTCAGGGGCTTCCCTGGTGGTGCAATGACTGAGAGTCCGCCTGCCAATGCAGGTGACACGGGTTCGTGCCCCAGTCCGGGAAGATCCCACATGCCGCTGAGCCTGCGCGTCCAGAGCCTGTGCTCTACAGCGAGAGAGGCCAAAATAGTGAGAGGCCCACGTACCACACACACACACACACACACACACACACAAAAGAAAGATTCAAAGCATAACTAGTTAAACATGTTTGGTGTAATCAAGTGAAAAGATCATTATTATTCAGTTTCTAGGAAATATTTGGATAGTATTTTCAGAATATGTGCAGAAGACTATATTTATAATCAAGGTTTAAAGATAATTAAAGAAATAATTTTTTTTAATTTATGGAGTCAGTTATTAAATAAGTATTATTCAGGAAACACAAATAATCATTTTAAGAACAAATCAAGAAGTGATGATCAAGAAATGTATTATTATTCTATTTTAATCCCCTATTTAAACCAAACATAAAAAAAGAGAAACATCATGTAAATGTTTTCATAGAAATTATTATTAAGCATATAAAAAACCTACCAAACAAATTCATATCTTACTTTATATATTTCCTAATTAAATTCAAAGATCACAAGCAAAGAGTTTCATATCCAGGTTTTGCTTTTAAAAATCAGACAATTAAAGGAAGTATGAGCTGGACTTAATAAATTCCAAAAATGAATTCTGATTTTTTTTAGAAGCAGGGGAAAAAATTCCCAAAGTTTCTACTTAAAGAGATGGGAATCTTTATCTTAAAGAGATAAAGAAAATTGCACATTACTGAGAATCTTTCATTATTCATGAATTCATTCAACTAATAAACATTGGCAATATGCAGTATGCCAGGCATTTTGCTAGGCTTAGGTATTCACAAGTGACAAAATAAACAAAAACTTCTGCTTTTGAAGAACTTACATTTTCTCTGTGTGTGGGGAAAAAAAAACTATGCAAATAAATAAAATATGCTAGATGGTGATAAAAGCACAAAGAAAAATAAAACAAAGAGTAGTATAGTGTGGAGGGAAGAAAGGTACAATTTTTGTAGGGTGGCCAAGAAGAACTTTAATGAAAAGGTGACACAAGTAAATACCTGAAGAAGTTTAGACAACAAGTCATGCATCTCTGTGGAGGGAGAGTTTCCAAGCACAGGGAACAACAAATACAAGACCCTGAGGTAGGATCATGCCTACCATGTTCTAAGAGCAGAAAGAAGCTGGTGTGGCTAGTTGAGTGGGCAGAGGGAGAGTAGGATGGTTGCCTGTAGAGAGTAAAGGGGAGGGTATTGAAGGATGTTGTAAGGACTCTGTCTTTAGTTAAGAAGAAGAGCTATTGGAGGGTTTTGAACAGGAGATTAATAAGATCTGGCTTATTTTTAACATGATTACTCTGGTTGCTAAGTGGAGAACAGCAGAAAAATTTTAAGACCAACCAGTTAGAAGGTTCTAGCAATAATCTAGTCAAGAAAGTGGACTACAGCAGTAGACACGGTAAGCAGTAGTCTGATTCTGAATATAGTTTTAAACAAGTGTCAACAGAATTTGCTAATTTTATTGGAGTATGAGGAAAAAAGAGGGGTCAAGAAAGACTCCCAGGTTTTGACTTGAGTAACTGGAAGATTGGAATTGCCATTTACTGACATAGAGGCGATAGGATGAGCAGGTTTAGTGGGAGGGGAGAACAAGAGCTCTGTTTTGGACATAGTAAGTCTGAGATGCATATTAGAAATTCAGATAGAGATGTAAAAAAGGTAGTTGGATATTTAAATCTGGAATTCAGAATTCCATTCAGTAACATTCTTTCTATTAAATTCCATTCAACAACAGTTTTCCCTTTTGGACCTTTATAAAAACCAATTCCTTAACACTGAGCTTTAATTCTGCAAAAGCTTTTCTTCAGGAACCTATAACATTATGATCTAAGAGTATTGTTTCTGGTGACACAACTAATTGAAAATATAGAAAAAGTACAACTTTGGCAGAATGAATTCTTATTGAGGGTCTTACATACTTTCTAACCATTTAATTGTGAGATAAAACAGAAAATAGCACCAGTATAGTGTGAATTCAAAGGCTTTTATGCTTTTACAGTGTCTTAAACTTAGATTTTTTTTTTCCTCAGATATGTGAGAATAATGTTTCCTTTGTATATAGAGAGACGTGCACAATATATTGCTGGTTAAAACAGGTTATACAATACTGTTTTTGGCACGATATATTTTGTTAAAATACAGATTATAAATATGTGTGTGTTTACTAGGAAGATGAATTAATATTTTCCTATTATCTTGGAATTACATCAATTTTAAGAATTATCCCAAGGCTGGGAGAGCAAAAGTTATTTAACTGCCTTTTCAAGGAGACCAGCTGAACAATGTCATGAGACACATCCCTATGGTACTTGCTATAAGGCTGCCATCTACCATCACCTTACTACCCCTACTTGCCTATATAAACAAAAAGTTAGAAATCTGAGTCACCACAACCTTCTAATGAGCTGAAGAGGGCTCCAAAAGATTACTCATAGAGTACACAGAACTCTGCCAGGAAAAGTGACTGGCAAGTCATTACCAGGGTGATGTCTGCTTTTGACTTTGAACTTGCTGCTTTGTCCTCTGCAAAAGATAAAAGCAGCAAGCAGCCACCCAGCCCAGTGGATCAATTTGTCTGTGGTGCTGCTAGAAGCCAGCCTGCCACAGCTGGGCCTTGGTGTCCTCTCTTGAACTTAAATAATAACACAGAACGTCAATATCCCACCGGGCTACTCTGTAGTGGTGATTAAACAAGGAAAGAGTAACACCATTTCATAGCTGTATCTGAATACATAGAAAACATGAACATTGTTCAAACCACAAAAATGACCAGACATCACCCTACCTTCACTAATATGAAAGAGAGTTGTTTCTTTGTCAATTATAGCATTAGCATTCTAGCTTCCCCTCCTTCTAGATAAGAATCGTTAAGACACCCAAACTTAGAATTACTTCTTTTTGCTGACAGCATATAATACAGAGCAAAGCCCTACTTTTTAAACCTTCCATGAAATCACCTAACAGTGGCCCAAGTATAATAAACCCTGTGTAATATATTCTCACCTAGACTCCCACAATTCCCCTTGGTGTACAATCTCCCTTGTTATCATGAACAATAGACCAACTTGTTCAATTACAAGTGTATCCCTGGTGGTCTTTGCCTGAAGAGCATGGATAACTCTAAGCATATTTGAATTAACAAAAAAAAAGAAATCTGGAGACAGACGGTAAAGAAAGGGGGAAGAATGAGGCATTATTCACTCCTCTGATTTAACAAATTCTTTAGTTTCCTAGAGCAAATGGAAAGACATCCTGGCTCTGTCTACTTTGCCAATATATGAGCCAAGTGGGCTAATTATGGAGCCAAAGAAGACTAGAAGTTAGAGAGAGTAAATTATAAAAACAGAGGAGGTTTGGGGCAAGTCAATACAATATAACTGAGGGGAACTGGGTGGTGGAAGATTTCTCAAAAATTGACATAAGAGCCCCATGAGGGAGCCAAAAGGTAGATGCCTAGAGGGTATCAAAAGTAAAGGTAGAATGTGATAGAAGGAGTAAGTAGAAGACTTTTCCTATATTCTTCCAAGTTCTTTTCCCAGTCCATGCCACTCTAGAGGAAAAACAGGAGTCAAAGAATGTGCAAAAGTAAGGTAGTATTAGTAGAATAAAAAGCTAGACCTACCCTCTGTCCAAATATAGGTTCCTTGTTTCAAAAATCCAAGCATAAACTTATGGAACATGAAAAACATTCAAATAGTTAAGAAACCGAGGTCTTACCAATTGACTAGACTGGACTGGAGTTGACTTAGGTGACTAGAAAGACCTTCCCAAAATATCACTAAAGACTGGAAAGCAATATTTAATATAGCATAAGTGAAAAATAAAGGCAGGGGTAGAAGAAAAACAAAAAGATATGTTTCTACCTCACTCAGTTGAGACTGTTCGATAAATTAGTACTACAGAGTAGAAAAATAGCTCTGAATTTGTACACCTAAGGGTTCATTGGTTTTGCATTCCTTTTCCCTTAGGCCTATCTGTAACTTGTAACATTTTTCTAGAATAAACAATTATTTCTATTTTAATAAATAAAACTAAGTAACTTTTTTAAAAACAACAATTTCTAGCAAAATAATGAGTGTACAATATTGTAATAAATAAGAGATTTTCCTTTTTGAGGATCGTTGGTGCAACAGGCATAGAAATCTGAAATAGATGATACAGTGAACTCTTCTATCAGACTGCCTCAGTCAAACCCTGTGCCTTCCATTTACTAGTTCTAGTACCTTGGCCAAGGAACTTAACTTATCTGTGCCTCAGTTTTCTTTCCTGGATGTGCTTATAATAGTAACTCACTCAAAGTGTTAATGAGGATTGAGTGATGTATTTCTAGAGATCAACAGAGTTTTGGCACAGAGAGAATGCTCAATGATATTATCTATATTTTTCAAAAACATCAATAAGGTAAATAATGTCATAAAATTGTAGGATAACTAATTCTAAATAACTTTATAATTTGGAAGCTGCTGAGATTTCACTCATTGACCTAGAGGATGTGAAAATGTTTAAGGTATCTAATTCTATTGGTTTTCAAAAGGATTTTTGAAACCTAGTAATATTCAAAGAGATTAGCAAATAGTTAAAGAGATGTAAAAAATAATCCATCCAAAATGAAATGAAACATAAATATTTCTCTGTGGAAGATATTGTGAAGATAATGAGAAAACCAGCCACAGATCAGGAGAATATTTGCAAAAGATACACCTATAAAGGGCTCTTATCGAAAATATGCAAAGGACTCTAAAAACTCAACAATAAGGAAACAAACTACTCAATTAAGAAAAGGGCAAAAGACCTGAACTGACACTTCACCAAAGAAGATATATAGATGACAAATATACATATTAAAATATGCCCCACATCATATATCATGAGGGAAATGCAAGTTATAACAATGAGTTACTACTACATGCCTATTAGAATGGTCATTATCCAGAACATTATCCAGTAACAACATCAAATGCTGAGAAGGATATTGAGCAACAGGAAGTCTCATTCATTGCTGGTGGAAATGCAAAATGGTATAGCCACACTGGAAGACAGTTTGGTGGTTTTTACAAAACTAGACACACTCTTACCATAAGATCCAACAATCACACCTTTTGGTATTTATCCAAACAAAATGAAAACTTAGGTCCACACAAAAATTTGCATGCATATGTTCATAACAACTTTATTTATAATTGCTGAAACTTGAAAGCAACCAAGATATCCTTCAGCAGGTGAATGGATAAACTGTGGTACATTTAGACAACTTCAGCACTAAAAAGAAATGGGATATCAAACCATGAAAAAAATGAAGGAATATTAAATATATATAACTAAGTGAAAGAAACCAATCTGAAAAAGCTATATACTGTATGATTCCATGATATTCTGGAGAAGTCAGAAAAATATGAGTAGTTGTCAGGGGTTAAGGAGTAGGAAGGGATGGATAGTTGAAGCACAGAGGATTCTTAGGGCAGTGAAACTATTCCATATTTACTATAATGGTGGATACATGTCATTGTACATTTGTCCAAGCTCATAGAATGCATGACACCAAAACTGAATTGTAATGTAAACTATGGACTTCAAGTGATAATAATGCTGTCAATGTACCTTCATCAATTGTAACAAATATATCACATACCACTCGGGAGGGAGATGGAGATGGTGAAGGAGGCTATGCATGTGTGGTTGTAGAGGGTATATGGGAACTCTCCATATTTTCTGCTCAATTTTGCTGTGAACCTAAAACTTCTCTAAAAAGTAAAGTCTATTTAAAAGTTTTTATAAAGTACTGTTTCTACAACTACTCTTGGAGAAGCCATCCAAGTATCATTATGTTAAAGTATGCTTATTTTGTATTTGCATTACATTTTATGTCCCTTGATATGAGAAAACTTTTATTTTACACATTTTCTGCCTCAACAATATCTAGCATAATAACTTGAACAGAGGTGATCCTTTAACTTTTTAATGAAGAAAAATATTCAATCTGAAAACCTATCTTAAGTACATAGTTTAATGAATTTTCTGAAACTGAACGCACCTGTGTAATCAACATCCAACTCAGCACCACAGAACCATTCCACCTGCTGTCTTCCAGTCGCTAACATCTCCAGAATAACAAGTATCCTGATTTATAAGCATCACATGGCTTTGCCTTGTCATTACTTCATATGAGTGGAATAATCCAGTGTGTACTCTTATGTGTCTGGCTCTTTTTCTTCAACACTATACTTGCGAGATTCAACTCATGAATTACTTGAGTTGCATGTAATTGTATTCCAGTCACTGTCATATTGCTGTATGGTATTTGTTCCACTGTTGATAGACACATAGGTAGTCTTTAGTTTTTCTGGCAACTGCAAAAATGTAACAAATATTAACACTAATTTCTGTTGGGTAATACTAATACCTAGGAGTAAAGTTTTATTTCATAAGGTAAGCACATTTGGCTTTAGTATATATAAATATTTTTCCAAAGTTGTTAAGGCAATTTACACATCATCAATAGTGTATGATAGTTCCTCTTGTTCCATATCCTCATTAACACAGTATTTTTCTAGGATTTAACCCAAAATGATTAATTTTATTGACATATATTTTTCATGTTATCTGCTTTTATCTTTCTGATGTTGGTACAATCTGTAGAAACATATTTTTTCATATTCCACACATTAGTAATTTGTAAGTCCACTCATTTTTTCTCATTGATTTAATACCTTTGTCATTCATATTTATGAACCAACTTTGGAATTTGTTGATTTTATTTCATATATTTTTGCTCTAATCTTTATTTCCATCATTCTATTTTATGTGTTTAATGCATGGCTCTTTTCTAAGCTTCTTGACTTAGACATTTAAGTTATTGTTTTACAGACTTCTTTCTTTTATCATTTATACATTTCCTTCTAAGCATTTCATATCAATAGTATGTTCTCTCATATCTTAATTATCATTTGTTCAAAATATTTTCTATGACAGACTTTAAAAAGACACAGAAATGTTAAAAAATAAAAGTAATTTAACTGTGAAGGGTTTGCTATTTTACCCTATTTACAAGCTAACAAATTATGCAGACATTTTCATGAATGCTGGCTGAAGACACACAATAATTGGGTCAGAATCAAAGAGGTATATTACACATAGCACAGCAAGGAGCATGAGTATCACATGTGCACTGCTTCCACTTGCTGCACAAGTCCCACAGGAGTGAATTAGAAAGGCCCATGTAAACCCTGAACATGCAGTTAATTTGTATCATAGCTGAGGAATCCCAAGTTTGAGAACCCAAATAAGCAGCAAGTTTGCCTGACATTTGTCCCAGAGAATGGAGACATTACTTTTATCATGCTGGACAGTAAAGAAAACAAAAAGAAAGAAAGAAATGGAAACCTACCCTTTCAAGAAAGTGTAGTCTGTAACAAATACTGTCAGTGACTCTGCTCTCAAGATGTTCAGAAGTATGAGACTTATGAAGAATTATCTCCCATCAGTAATTTCTGCTTTGATTTCCTCTTTGAACCATGACAACAGGCAACATTTTTTTCATGACCATTGATATGCATTTACAAAGTGTATTTGTAAACTTTGGCCCTGACTTTGATTTCCATAGACCCATTTTCTATTTATCTCTTTTAATGCAGCTGAGCATAAAACAGGAGAATCTAGGAGGGTGTTTCTGTACACAATTAGGGTCCCTTCCATCTGCATCTCTAGAAATAATTATCGCTATGATTTCAGACAGTGTTTAATTGTTATGGAGATAATGGGACACAGAGCTATTTCAAAAGATAACATGTCAAAAAGAAGTATGCTGATCTGAAAATCAATCTAATAAATCTGGCAGTAAAAATGGAAAACAAAATGAGTTTTCTGAGAGACTCAATGTATAAAATATTTCCCATTGACATACGGTCTTTGGGTAAAGAAAAAAAACTTTTTTTTTAAATTTCAGAAATAAAATATGTAATATCTGCTAAGATAACCAAACTTTAAAGAGGCAATCTGCTGTAGGATGCCATTTCCGCTGTCTAAAACACTGTCTTGTTGAAATTAGAAAAGGGGTGAGGGGGAACTGGGTTAGACCTTGCACTTTATTTGGCCCAATGTGTTTTTTAATGACTAATTGGTTGTAGAAAGGAGAACAAACATTAATATTCCTTATATGTCCCTCTTCAAAGCTAGATTTTCAAAAGTCACAGTAAGCCTCTTCTTTTCCTGCCCCTGGTGAAATAATGTCAATAGGTAAACTATTTGGCAGCTCATTGAGAAGAGCAGCAACTATGAAGCTCCTCAGATTCTCAAGTAAAGTGAAAACCATTACTATTTGAAGAAAAGAAAAAAACAATGTTACAAGTGTTTGGTCTTGGAAGGGCACTAGTAGCCCAAAGCTAAATATTTGGCTTTTTAACTTCCAATTAGTCAATGTGAAAATAAGAAAATTTACAACTTTATAAAAGTACTTAATGATTAAACTGACTGCCATCATTTCATAGTCCATGGTATGGATTCTAAAGGAGATTCAACTGGCATGCTAAATTGTATACAATGATAGAGGAATTGTATTTAACAAAATGAAACAGCATTTGGGTCATTTCAGAAAAATTGTCATGATTGATGAATCATTCATGGTCTTGGAAAGAAACAGAATGCATACCAGTTGGTTCAAACGAGATTTAATGAAGGTATTAACTTAGAGAGCTGTGGGCAGTATAAGGATACTTGTAAAGAGTACAGAGACAACCAGTGACAGACAACAGAGAAAACTATAGGGCTAAAAAGTCAGGGATGAAATAATGTTATCATATCATTTGTGAGAGCTGACTATGAGGTGGGTCTGCTTGATGGAACTGTGAAGGAGAACTGAGGAGATGATTTAAAAAATGGAGCCCTTGAAGCAAGAAGGGACCAGGGACGAAGTATCTCTCTTGCTGCATTCTGATCTCCTACTATTATCTTCCATTGACCTATGCAGTGTGGACTGATAAGTGAAATGCTTAAGAAATGGCTTTCAAAACAAAAACAAAACCTTGATTTTAGAATTTGCTAATACCCACGGTGTATGCACTTCCACCATGGCTGATTTCAGTCTACCAGTGTGATATCATTGAACTGGAAGTGGGAATAGATGCACATAACTGGCTTTTGCAAGTTGGCAGTGAGCTGGATCCCGCACATTACTGGATTAACTTCAGCAAAAGCCAGCCACCAAGAAGTTCAGGGACTACAGTATGCAGGATATTTAAAGGAAGGTAAAAACTAATGGAGATGTAATTTGGGAGTGGGAGGGAGGGGAGGTGGTCACATGGAGAATGACAATATTGAAAAGGTATGACTTGCCCTAAATTTCTTCATTATGGACCCAGCCAGGACTCAAACCTAATTCTGATATAGTGAAGGGTGTTCTCTCCTACATTTTTCTACCTCTTTAATGTAATGTCTGGTTAGTGGAAAAAAAATCGCTCTATTTTACATGTGCCCATAGATTTCATAAGAAAAACTTTTGACCCAAGACTGAATTGAAGCAAAGTTTCAGAGATGAAAAACTACTTAGTTGGAAGTTTAGCTTCTGGAGGGTTTGCTAAGAGAAAATACATTTTATGCTTAGAAACTGAGCCTTTTCATCTTTGACTTTTAAGATGGAGTGGGGTAGTTAGGATAGATTTCAGTAGGATCCAATGATAGGAGAAGAAAGAAAGTATGTGCTTTCTTCTTCCAGAAAGTTTATTCAGAGACTGTTGAGGAAAAACTGTCTTTCATAAATCACCACTTTGACAAGGTTTTTGAAGATGATATTCAAGCGTCCAAATGGTGGAAGTTACAATTAAGTATCTTTTTTTAAGAACTTTTAAAACTAAGATTTGATGATCTTGAACCATCCAGTTGTCAAATATAATTTGTATTTTTTCTATGAAATGATAATCACAAATTAAAGTCTTCATTTATTGAACATCTACTAGAAGTCAGTCATTTTTTATTCGTAATATATAGTGGGAGGTTAATATGGGACTTTTTCTGTCTCAGATTTGATTGAGGATGCAAAATATCACCAAGAAACTACTTTGTGACACAGCCTTCCAAATTCCAAAGTGAGGATTTGCAAGAAAGAAAGTATCTTAAATTGGTTTTCAGACCCATAGCCCAATATCTAATCAGAAGTGTAAATGGGTTGAGTTTGAAGAAGTTGGAAGAGTGAATTACTTCAGGAAGTGTTGCAAATTTCCCCTTCTCTGCCAGAGGGGCTTTCCCTTCAACTCAATCTGGGTTAGAGGGGTGTTAAGGGAGCTTGGTAAAGGATTTTCTGTAACTCTGCTGACATTTGGGTGGGATATTTCACGTAAATAATGTTTGACAGATGCCTCTGAGGAATGTAAAGTTGAGAGGATGAATCTATAAGCCTGAGGCATGAAAGGGAGAGCAATGGGATGACAATAGGATTGAACTTTATTTCTACCAACAGTGGGGTGACAATGCATGAATCTCGCTCATGAGGCAGAGTGGCCATTGGATAGAATTGACTGCGACCCTCTTAAGTCCTGTCCAAAGCAGGGCTGTAGGAGTGATATGATATTGACAGAGAAGATGAACTGCCAATTGTCCAAGAATCCAGAGAAGAAATTTAAGTGACCATATGGAAAAAGTAATACCAAATATGTCACCAGAATCTTGGGAAAGACAGTCCAAGGTCATTAAAAACACTGCCAAGAGAGAGTCAGCACCAAATACCCACAAATCCCAGAAAGTCCTGATGTTAAATTAGGACAAGACCTGGCAAGTAAAATAATGATTTTTCCTTAATTATCCCTAATTTGCTCCAGCTTCAAAGTACTCAAATACTGAGCTGTCAGAAGCCATGACTAGTTAACTTGCAGTAGACAAGAAACACAGTATGATAACATAGAAAAGCTAGCTATCCCCCTTTCTCACTACAATTTTTCCAAGCGTAAAGCAAGCTGGAAGTGGGAAAGGAAGTCTGAAGTTTTTATTGTTACTTTAGAAAAAAAAATCTCTAAAATTTGTTATAAGTGCCTCTAAGTCTTTTAAATATCAGAATAACCAAAAAAATTAGTTTGTCTGCAGTATCCTCAGGAGACTGATTCCAGGATTCCTGCCCACCCCCATGATACCAAAATACACAGATGCTCAAGTCCCTTATATAAAATGGCACAGTACAGCAGGCCCTCTGTATCCACAGGTTCCATGGATATAGAGAGTCAACTATATGGAGGCATAGAGAGCACACACACACAAAAGAGATAAATATGACAGTAATACTACTAAGAAAATTAGAAATGATGTTTGTAACAAATATAATTGTTTGGATATAAAAATAACCCATAAATTTATAGGAAAAAAGAAAATCAGCTAAATAGGAAAAAAAAATATGGACAAATGCTATCAATAGGCATTTCACAGAGGAGGAACTATGGAAGCATAGTAAATATTTGGAAGTTGTTCAATCCCTCTAAAAAGCAGGAAAATACAAAGTAGAACCTGAATAAAATACTATCTTACACATACCAGATATGCAAAATAAAAACCTGACAAATCAAGTGCTAAAAAGAGTGCAGAGCAAGAGAAATTTATGTATAGGGTATAAATTGGATCAAATTTGGAAAATTATTTTGAATTATTTGTAAAGTTGATGTAATGGCATGATACTGTTTCAGTTCAAGTAATCTGTGAACATGAATCTCAAAATTCCCTTTCCTGAGTGGTTTCAAGTTAGGGTTTGCCATATGAAAAAATTTACCTGTTTAGTTAGCATCTGTAAGTAGCAGACTCAATAGTGATAGTGAGTTCCAATTTGTCCTCTTATTTCACTCCTCAACCTGCCCAGCTTTCTTTCTTTGTCAGTTTTGCTGGATGTATTCCTGCAAACTCAGAGGTGATATCCACAAAAATCCAGCAAACTTCCTTAGACTTCTATATCACACTCCTTAACAATTTCACTCCAGCTCCTGGATATGCCTCCTTTCCCACAAGCTTCAACTGTTTTAACTACATCAGGAGTGGGTAATTACTTTTCTCTGATCCTATTCAGATCTTTACTTCTCCAGCACTTCCCATAATTTTATAAGATTAATTTTTATAATAAATTCCTTATTCCATAATACATAGTAGTTCTATTACCCTAATCAAACATTGACCCATGTGTAACTTCTGATTCTGCAAAGCCTTTCTTAAGTACATATTCTGAAGTATTTCTTGTCCCCGTACATCAGAAAATATAAAAAGAATGTTTTTGTTTGGGAATTTTATTGCAATGCATTTGTAGTAATAAGACTGAATTCAATCCAAATGCCCATCAAATATAGGATGGATAAATAATGTGTTGATATAGTTACTTACAAAGAAAATGTACAAATTATAGCTTTTACATCAACATATTCAAATCTCGGGAAACAAAATATTGACATAAAAAGTCATACAAGAGTAATTATTTAATGGCTCAGTTTATAAAAAGGAAATTATCTTTCAAGCATAAACAATATTTTTTTTGCTGTACTTAAGTATTTGGTAAAATAATATGGAAAAAAGAGGGCATGATAATCACTAAATTCAGGACAGTAGTTACTCCTGGAGAAGAAAGACTAGAATGGGAACTGGGAGAGACTGGAAGGTAAGTATTAATGGGTTGAATTATGATTCCTGCCAAATTCATATGTTGAAGTCCTAACCCTCAGTACCTCACTTTATTTGGAGTTAGGGTCTTTACAGAGATAATCAAGATAAAATAATCTCATTAAGGTGGGTGCTAATCCAATATGAGTGCCATCTTTTTAAAAAGGGAAATTTAGTCACAGAGACATATGCAGGGGCAAGACGATGTGAAGACAGGGAGAAGGAGGCCACCTACAAGCCAAGTCAAAAGGCCTGAAACCCATTCTTCCCTCAGAAAGGACCAACACTGCCAACTCCCTCATCTGAGACTTCTAGCCTCCAGAGCTGTGAGACAATATCTTTCTCTAGTTTAAGCCACTCCTATTGATTCTGTTTCTCTGGAAGCCACTAACACAAGAAGAGTCTTCAGGCTTCAGTTTCATCCAAACCATGGAGGAAAAACACCATGAAACATGTTTGGAAAAGCAATTGTGGGAAAGTAAAAAGGGGATCTAAGAGAATAACCCTTTATGTTCTACATGTTAATACATTGATTACACAGCATTATCTCAATCACAATGAAAGCCTATGAAATTGGCATTATTAGCCCCATTTTAAAGACAAAGAAAAGGAGATTTTAGAGTTTCTAATTAATTTACTCTGACACATAGCTAGTAAATAACAAATCAGGAATTTACAATTTAAGGGGGTCTGTCTGAGGAATAAGTGTACCAAAACTAGCTGAACTTAATTACTAGAAAAATCTACCTTACCATGAGAAACATGTGAGTGCATTTCTTTTCATTTCTTCCTGTAATAACACCTCTCTCCCTAGTTTTCTCCTTAGTTTTCTAGCACCTTGAGATGACTTTGGCCAAGGATAAAAGGTCATGAATTTGGCTAATTGTGATTTCCAAACATGGCTAATCATCAAAATCACATGGGGAGAATTTTTTTAAAATAAAGATTAGGAAATCCTATGTTTGTAAAATGGTGTTGGCCAATTTCTGAAATTCTGTCCATGTTTTTTCCAGCTCTATACAGATAAAATTGACATATAACATTGTGTAAGTTTAAGGTGCACAATGTGATCATTTGATACACTTATAATTAGAAAACTATTACCACCGTAGCATTAGCTAACATGTCCTGTCACATAATTAACATTTATTTTTTGTGGTGAGAATTCTACTCATATTTTATTTTTTTAACATCTTAATTGGAGTATAATTGCTGTACAATGGTGTGTTAGTTTCTGCTTTATGAAAAAGTAAATCAGCCATACATATATACATATCACCATATCTCCTCCCTCTTGCAGCTCCCTCCCACCCTCCATATCCCAACCCTCCAGTTGGTCAGAAAGCACCAAGCTGATATCCCTGGGCTATTTGGCTGCTTCCCACTAGCTATCTATTTTACGTTTGTTAGTATATATATGTCCATGCTACTCTCTCACGTCATCCCAGCTTACACTTCCCACTCCCCGTGTCCTCAATTCCATTCTCTACGTCTGCATCTTTATTCCTGTCCTGGCCCTAGGTTCCTCAGAACCTTTTTTTTTTTACATTCCATATATTTGTGTTTGCATACGGTAATTTTTTTTCTCCTTCTGACTTACTTCACTCTGTATGGCAGACTTTAGGCCCATCCAACTCAATACAAATAACTCAATTTCAGTTCTTTTTATGGCTGAGTAATATTCCATTGTATATATGTGCCACATCTGCTTTATCCATTCATCTGTCAATGGACACTTAGGTTGCTTCCATGTGCTTGCTATTGTACACAGACCTTTTGAACATTGTGGTACACGACTTTTTGAATTATAGTTTTCTCAAGGTATATGCCTAGTAGTGGGATGGTGGGGCTGTATTGTAGTTCTATTTTTAGCTTTTTAAGGAACTTCCATACTGTTCTCTATAATGGCTGTATCAATTTACATTCCCAACAGCAGTGCAAGATGGTTCCCTTTTCTCCACCCTCTCTCCAGCATTTATTGTTTGTAGAGTTTTTGATGATGGCCATTCTGATAGGTGTGAGGTGATACCTCATTGTAGTTTTGATTTGCATTTCTCTAATGATTAGTGATCTTGAGCATCCTTTCATGTGTTTGTTGGCAATCTGTATATCTTCTTTGGAGAAATGTCAATTTAGGTCTTTACCAATATTTGGATTGGGTTGTTTCTTTTTTTGATACTGAGCTGCATGAAAGCTGGTAAATTTTGGAGGTTAATCCTTTGTCAGCTGCTTCATTTGAAAATATTTTCTCCCATTATAAGGGTTGGCTTTTCATCTTGTTTATGGTTTCCTTTGCTGTGCAAAAGCTTCTAAGTTTCATTAGGTCTGATTTGTTTACTTTTGTTTTTATTTCCAATTCTGTAGGAGGTGGGTAAAAAGGATCTTGCTGTGATTTATGTTACAGAGAACTCTGCCTATATTTTCTTCTAAAAGTTGCATAGTGTCTGGCCTTACATTTAGGTCGTTAATCCATTTTGTGTTTATTTTTGTGTATGGTGTTAGGGAGTGTTTAATTTCATTCTTTTACATGTAGCTGTCCAGATTTCCCAGCACTATTTATTGAAAAGTTTTTTTTTCTCCATTGTATATTCTTGCCTCCTTTATCAAAAATAAGGAGACCATAAATGTGTGGGTTTACCTCTGGGCTTTCTATCCTGTTCCATGGATCTATATTTCTGTTTGTATGCCAGTACCATACTATCTTGATTACTGTAGCATTGTATAGTCTGAAGTCTGGTAGCCTGATTCCTCCAGCTCCATTTTTATTTCTCAAGTTTGCTTTTGCTATTTAGGGTCTTTTGTGTTTCCATACAAATTGTGAATTTTTTTGTTCTAGTTCTGTGAAAAATGTCAGTGGTAGTTTGATAGGGATTACATTGAATCTGTAGATTGCTTTGGGTAGTAGAGTCATTTTCACAATTTTGATGCTTCCAATCCAAGAACATGGTATATCTCTCCATCTGTTTGTATCATCTTTAATTTCTTTCTCCAGTACCTTATAGTTTTCTGCATACAGGTCTTTTGTCTCCTTAGGTAGATTTATTCCTAGGTATTTTACTCTTTTTGTTGCAATGGTAAATGGGAGTATTTCCTTAATTTCTCTTTCAGATTTTTCATCCTTAGTGTATAGGAATGCAAGAGATTTCTGTGCATTAATTTTGTATCATGCTACTTTAACAAATTCATTGATTAGCTCTAGTAGATTTCTGGTAGCATCTTTAGGATTCTCTCTATATAGTGTCATGTCATCTGCAAGCAGTGACAGCTTTACTTCTTCTTTTCTGATTTAGATTCCTTTTATTTCTTTTTCTTCTCTGATTGCTGTGGCTAAAACTCCCAAAACAATGTTGAATAATAGTGGTGAGAGTGAGCAACGTTGCCTTATTCCTGATCTTAGAGAGAATATTTTCAATTTTTTACTTTGAGAATGATGTTGGCTGTGGGTTTGTCATCTATGGTCCTTATTATGTGGAGGTAAGTTCCCTCTATGCCTACTTTATGGAGGGTTTTTTATCATAAATGGGTCTTGAATTTTGTCAAAAGTTTTTTTGCATATATTGAGATGATCATATGGTTTTTCTCCTTCAGTTTGTTAATATGTTGTATCACATTGATTGATTTGTGTATATTGAAGAATCCTTGCATTTCTGGGATAAACCCCACTTCATCATGGTGCATGATGCCTTCAATGTGTTCTTGGCTTCTGCTTGCTAATATTTTGTTGAGGATTTTTGCATCTATGTTCATCAGTGATACTGGCATGTAGTTTTCTTTCTTTGAAACATCTTTGTCTGGATTTGGTATCAGGGTGATGGTGGCCTCATAGAATGAGTATGGGAGTGTTCTTCCCTCTGCTATATTTTGGAACAGTTTGAGATGATAGGTGTTAGCTCTTCTCTAGGTGTTTGATAGAACTTGCCTGTGAAGCCATCTGGTTCTGGGCTTTTGTTTGTTGGAAGATTTTTAATACCAGTTTCAATTTCAGTGCTTGTGATTTGTCTGTTTATATTTTCTATTTCTCCCTGTTTCAATTTTGGAAGGTTGTACTTTTCTCAGAATTTGTTCATTTCTTCCAGGTTGCCTATTTTTTTGGCATATAAGTTGCTTGTAGTAGTCTCTCACGATCCTTGATATTTCTGCAGTGTCTGCTGTTACTTCTTTTTCATTTCTAATTCTATTAACTGGAGTCTTCTCCCTTTTATTCTTGATGAATCTGGCCAATGGTTTATCAACTTTCTTTATCTTCTCAAAGAAACAGCTTTTAGTTTTATTGCTCTTTTCTATTGTTTCCTTAATTTCTTTTTCATTTATTTCTGATCTGATCTTTATAATTTCTTTCCTTCTGCTAACTCTGCAGTTTTTTTGTTCTTTCTCTAATTACTTTAGTTGTAAGGTTAGGTTGTTTATTTAAGATGCTTCTTGTTTCTTGAGGTAGGATTGTATTGCTATAAACTTCCCTCTTAGAACTGCTTTTGCTACATCCTATAGGTTTTGGGTCATTGTCTTTTCATTGTCATTTATTTCTAGTTATTTTTGTATTTCCTCTTTGATTTCTTAAGTGGTCTCTTTGTTATTTAGTAGTGTATTGTTTAGCCTGCATGTGTTTGTATTTTTTACTGATTTTTTTTCCTGTATTTTATATCTAGTCTCATAGTTTTGTGGCCAGAAAAGATACTTGATGCGATTTCAATTTTCTTAAATTTACCAAGGCTTGATTTCTGACTCAAGATATGATCTATCCCAGAGAATGTCCCATGAGCACTTGAGAAGAAAGTGTATTCTGCTATTTTTGGATGGAATGTCCTTTAAATATCAATTAAATCCATCTTGTTTAATGCATCATTTAAAGATTGTGTTTCATTATTTATTTTCATTTTGGATGATCTGTCCATTGGTGAAAGTGAGGTGTTAAGTCCCCTACTATGATTGTGTTACTGTTGATTTCCCCTTTCATGGCTGCTAGCATTAGCCTTATGTATTGAGGTGCTCCTATGTTGGGTGCATAAATATTTACAATTGTTATATCTTGTTCTTGGATTGATCCCTTGATCATTATGTAGTGTCCTTCTTTGTCTCCTGTAATAGTCTTTATTTTAAAGTCTATTTTGTCTGATATGAGAATTGCTACTCCAGCTTTCTTTTGATTTCCATTTGCATGGAATATCTTTTTCCATCCCCTCACTTTAAGTTTTTATGTGTCCCTAGGTCTGAAGTGGGTCTCTTGTAGACAGCATATATATGGTTTTGTTTTTTTATCCATTCAACCAGTCTATGTCTTTTGGTTGGAACATTTAATCCATTTACATTTAATGTAGTTACCAATATGTGTTTACCTATTACCATTTTGTTAATTGTTTGGGATTTATATTTGTAGGTCTTTTCCTTCCTTTGTGTTTCCTGCCTAGAGAAGTTCCTTTATTATTTGTTGTAAAGGAGGTTTGGTGGTGCTGAATTATCTTAGCTTTTGCTTGTGTGTAAAGGTTTTAATTTCTCTGTCAATTCTGAATGATATCCTTGCTGGGTAGAGTAATCTTGTTTGTAGGTTTTTCTCCTTCATCACTTTAAATATGTCCTGCCACTCCCTTCTGGCTTGCAGAGTTTCTCCTAAAAGATCAGCTGTTAACCTTATGGAGATTCCCTTGTGTGTTATTTGTTGTTTATCCCTTGCTGCTTTTAATATGTTTTCTTTGTATTTCACTTTTGATAGCTTGATTAATATGTGTCTTGTCATGTTTCTCCTTGGATTTATCCTGTGTGGGACTCTCTGCTTCCTGGACTTGATTGACTCTTTCTTTTCCCATATTAGGGAAGTTTTCAAATATAATCTCTTCAAATATTTTCTCAGTCTCTTTCTTTTTCTCTTCCTCTGGGACACCTATAATTCGAATGTTGGTGTGTATTTAGTGTTGTCCCAGAGGTCTCTGAGACTGTTCTCAATTCTTTTTATTCTTTTTACTGCTGTGTGGTAGTTATTTCCACTATTTTAGCTTCTAGGTCATATATCCATTCTTCTGCCTCATTTATTCCACTATTGATTCCTTCTAGAGAGTTTTTAATTTCATTTTTTTGTGTTTTTCAATATCATTTGTGTGCTCTTTTCTTTTTCTAGGTCCTTGTTAAATCTTTCTTGTATTTTCTCTATTCTATTTCCAAGATTTTGGATCATCTCTACTATCATTACTCTGAATTCTTTTTCAAGTAGACTGCCTATTTCTTCTTCATTTATTTGGTCTGGTGGGATTTTTCTTTGCCTCTTCTTCTGCTGTGTGATTCTCTGTCTTCTCATTTTGCTTAACGTACTGTGTTTGGGGACTCCTTTTCACAGGCTGCAGGTTCATAGTTCCTTTTGTTTTGGGTATCTGCCCCCAGTGGCTAAGTTTGATTCAGTGGGTTGTGGTAGGCTGCTTGGTGGAGGTGACTGGTGCCTTAGTTTTGGTGGATGAGGCTGGATCTTGTCTTTCTTGTGTGCGGGACTGTGGTGGTATGTTTTGGGGTGTCTGTGACTTTATTATGATTTTAGGCAGCGTCTCTTCTAATGAGTAGGGTTGTGTTCCTGTCTTGCTAGTTGTTTGGCATAGGTTGTCCAGCACTGTAGCTTGCTGGTCCTTAAGTGGAGCTAGGTCTTAGCGTTGAGATGGAGATCTCTGGGAGAGCTTTGCCATTTGATATTATATGGAGCCAGGCAGTCTCTGGTGGACCAATATCCAGAACTCGGCTCTCCCACCTCAGAAGCACAGGCCTGACACCTGTTCGGAGCGCCATGACCCTGTCAACCACACAGCTCAGAAAGAAAGGTAGAAAAAGAGAAATAAATTTTAAAAATGATAAATAAATAATATAAAATAAAGTTATTAAAATAAGAAACAATAAAAATTAAAAAGTAATAAAAGAAAGAAAGAAGAGAGCAACCAAAGCAATAAACAAATCCACCAATGATAAAAAAAACTCTAAAACTATACTAAAAACAAAAAACAAAACCGAAAACACAGACAGAACCCTACCACAAATGATAAAAGCAAAAGTAGATAGACAAACTCACACAAAGAATCCTACACATACACACTCAAAAAAAGATAAAAAGGAAATACATATATATAGGAAGAGAGCAACCAGATCAATAAACTAATCTACCAGTTATAATAAACTTTATATACTTAACTAAGATAAACATAAAACCAGAAACAAATTAGATGCAGAAAGCAAACCCCAAGTCTACAGTTGTTCCAAAGTCCACCACCTCAATTTTGGCATAATTCATTGTCTATTCAGGTATTCCATAAATGCAGCGAATATCAAGTTGATTGTGGAGATTTAATCCACTGCTCCTGAGACTGCTGGGAGAAATTTCCCTTTCTCTTCTTTGTTCACACAGCTCTTGGGGTTCAGCTTTTGATTTGGCCCCACCTCTGTGTGTAGATCGCCTGAGGGTATCTGTTCTCCGCCCAGACAGAATGGGATTAAAATAGAAGCTGATTAGTGGGCTCTGGCTCACTCAGGTTGTGGAGAGGGAGGGTTATGGAATGTGGGGCAAGCCTGCTGAGGCAGAGGCCAGCATGAGGTTACAACAGCCTGAGGTATGCCGTGTGTTCTCCTGGGAAGTTGTCCCTGGATCACGGGAGGCTGGCAGTGGCAGGCTCCACAAATTCTTGGGAGGGGAGTTGTGGATAGTGACTTGTGCTTGCACACAGGCTTCTTGGTCGCTGCAGCAGCAGCCTTAGAATTTCATGCCCATCTCTGGTGTCCATGCTGATAGCTGTGGCTCGCGCTGTTCTCTGGAGTTTGTTTATGTGGTGCTCTGAATCCCCTCTACTCACACACCCCAAAACAATGGTCTCTTGCTTCTTAGGCAGTTCCAGACCTTTTCCTGGACTCCCTCCCAGCTAGCTGTGGCACACTATCCCACTTCAGGCTGTGTGCACGCAGCCAACCCCAGTCCTCTCCCTGGGGTCTGACCTCTGAAGCCTGAGACTCAGGTTCCAGCCCCCACCCACCCTGGCGTGTGAGCAGACAAACCTCTTGGGCTGATGAGTGCTGGTCGGCACCAATCCTCTGTGCAGGGATCTTTCCACTTTGCCCTCTGCATCCCTGTTGCTGCTCTCTCCTCTGTGGCTCTGAATCTTTCCCCGCACCACTCCCCATCTCCGCCAGTGAAGGGGCTTCCTAGTGTCTGGAAATTTTTCCTCCTTCACAGCTCCTTCCCCGAGGTACAGGTCCTGTCCCTATTCTTTTGTCTCTGTTTTTTCTTTTGCCCTCCCCAGGTACATGTGGAGTTTCTTGCCTTTTGGGAAGTCTGAAGTCTTCTGCCAGTGTTCTGTAGGAGTTGTCCTACATATAGATGTATTTCTGATGTACTTGTTGGGAGCAAGATGATCTCCACGTCTTACTCCTCCACCATCTTGAACGTTTCCCCTCTACCCATATTTTAAAACTACATCTTTACATGACCAAATTTCCTAACAGCAATAAATATATACAGCTTCTCTGAAATTCTATAGAATTTATGTTACCAGTTTTACACATATCAAATTCTATCTTGCAAAATAGTTATACATTTATGTTTCTCTCAGATAGTAGGTTAATATTTCTTAAAATTAGTCTTCATATTTGGCTAAAACAATTTTTTCCAAGCATAGCATAGTATTATACATACACTGGATTCACAAAAGTAAATTGAGGCATAAATAAATAACTTATAGGTTAGAAAACAACATTGTAGTGAGGTTAAGAATAGTTAGAAGCAGGTAAATCTTACACAATGTAGACATAGAGAAGGAAAAAATATCACAAAAATTGATGGCCTTATAACAGTGTTACAGTGTATGTAAGACGATTAGGATGTTACATAATTCTATGGAATCATGTTTATTGAGTAATTTAAAATGGTAAATAAGTATACTCATCTCCATAAATTGTTGATTTTAATCTGAAACTAGTAATATATACAATTTATTGAGTGCATTCTTGGTGCAGTCGGATACAGTTTACATACTTTATATTATTTATTTCATTTAATTGTCACAACTCTGCAAGATAAATTTTTTTGTTTACATCTTATAGATGAAGAACAGAGGGCCAGAACAATATTCTAAACCCACAGAACAGTTTCACAGATCTTTATCTTGTCCTTGGTAGAACCACATAAGGACAATTGGCCTAGGCCAGCATATAGATTTTATCCAGCATACCTCAAATGGATTATGTCTAGGGACCAATATTACAGCGGTCCTCCCTTTTCTGTAGAGCACACATTCCATGACCCCCACTGGATTCCTGAAGTTGCATATAGCACCAAACCTTATATATACTGTTTTTTCCTATGCATATATACCAAAGATAAATTTTAATCTATAAATTAGGCACAGTAAGAGATTAACAACAATAATAATAAAATAGAAGAACTATAATAATATACTGTAATAAAAGTTATATGGTTATGGTCTCTCTTTCATAATACCTTATTGTTTTGTACTTACCCTTCTACTTTTGATGATGTGATGTGATAAAATGCCAGTGAAGTGAGGTAAATGACTAGGCATTGTGACTTAGCATCAGACTACTACAGACCTGGTGATACATTAAAAGGAAAATTATCTGATCTAGGTGATCCTTGGTCATGGAGCCGTGATGATGTTGATGGTTGGATGAGGATCAGGCTTGTCAAGGGTGGGGATCCCAGGCTGGGCAGAGCAGGAGAGCACAAGATTACATCATGCTACTCAGAAAACTGTTGAAAGTGAAACTTCAGAAAAGGGGGGACTGCTGTAGTTGTTTAAAGGCTAGAAGACTAGACTTCAACTAAGTAGCAGACTGGAGCTTAATTCATTAATTCAAAAATTCACTCACTATAGTGGTATTTTGGGGTCACCTTCTCTATACCAAACACTCAGCTAACCTATCTATAGGAAAAGCTAGATTCATATATGAGCACAAACTACCTCTGTGCATTCATTACTTTTTACTTTAATCATTAATAATCTTATATATTCATCTCTGAAATTGGAAACCTGTTAACTCATGTCATATGATTATTGTGATAAATAGCTTATAAAAATAATTTAAAACCACTTAAGAAAAATATAAAGTTCTAGAGAAAAATCTCATAAAATATTCCCTATAGTAATGGGTCTATACTAAAACTAGACACATCTGTTTAAAAGGCAATTTTTAATAATTACAGCTTTGACTTTTAATTTAAAATAAGCCTGTTAACTTAAAATAAATCTGGCATTAAAACAGTTTTCATATCAGAATAAATGTGTCTTTCTCCCCAAAGTAAGCTTGATAAAATCTATTTAATTGTGTAATCTTAACTTCCCATTATTGGGTAACTGAAATTAGCAATGATAAGTGTTTAAATAAGCAAATTCCAATTACTATTAACATAAGCAATTCATTATTCAAATATGATCAATGTAGCTATTAAAGTACTGTAAACAGAATCATTACCAATGTGAATTATATTACTACACTATGCACAGTCCATCAGATACACTTTTTTTGGTGAGTTTTATTTATTGTACTTTGTATATTTATATACCACATCTGCTACATATGTGTATGTAAATTTTCTATTTGTGAACATTCACCTCTATCACTTTTTTCTGGTTTGTAAGCAAAAACTAGAAGAACATTAGAGATTTGTAAATAATACATGCCAGAAAAAACCTACCCTTATTTTACACTAAACCTCATTGGCTAAATATAGCTGATCGTGGCTTTCAAGTCTAATTTTAAATTCTACGTCATTTTTGTGACTTTTTCCCCCTCTTTTTTAAAGATATATGGCCTCATCATTATGTTGTCACTCATGTGGCTGAAAATATCTTTTAGTGAAGTATGGACTCAATTATAGTTTAAAGTAAGACTTTTAAGATATTCTGAATCTGCCAGTTTCATACAAGATGGTAGTGGTTGTGGTGTTTCTGTGTTTGTGTGTTTGTGTATAGAGGTGGGATTCAGTGAGGAAATAAATGTTAAGTGCTTCTTAGAGCAACAATCAGCACACTGATCAGACCAATAACTCCCTTAGTCAAACCTGGAAGACTCCACACTACCACATACATGGGTCTATAGGGCACTGGGGTGAACCAGCCAACCAATTAATGTGAAAGAGCAGGCACTATTATTTCTACTTTACAAAAGAGAAAATTGATTAGTAAACTGTTTAAATGTGACTTTCTCCAAAGATAGTTTGTCCAGATAATGATAGCAAAGTATTGAAGTTTGCAAGGTATACTATTAACTATTAAAGTTAAGAAAAGATAACGTCATCTAAGTGCTGGATGGATATTATGGAAACAAACTATGTTAAATAATTTTCCAGTAAGTGATAGGTTGGGCAGGATGATCCTAGACCACAGTTGTTTTTGTGAAGACTTGATAGTTAGAAAAGGAGAGAAACTGCTTAATTAATTTTGTCTAACATTTTTCAACCCCTTTGTGAGTGCAATCTGCCTTTTATTTGCATAAAATTGTTTTGTTATACAATGATAAAGCAGAGTTCTATTCTGAGAAGGAATGTTTTATGTCAATGAAAACTCAAACTTGGCATAACAATGAAATTTAGTGTCATTATTGATAGAGTTGCTTTCCAGTATATTATTTTGTCTTTTAGGAAAACAATCCTCTAATCCTCCTGTCTCCTTCCACTGCCAACACTGCCCAGAGGTTGGAACTTGGGCTCTAGAATGAAGAGGAAAGTACAAGTCTGTCCCCTTGAAGCAAAACGTTATAGACTGGCCCCTGCAACATAGAAACTGGCTGAAAGATGGAGAAAGATAATCCAAGAGCAAAGCCCTATGATGAACCTTGGACTGGACTAATTATCATTGATTTAAAGTTTGTTGTTTCAGTTATCTTTAGTTTGTCCTACTCTTTAAGTAAATTCTCTTAAATGGTCAATCTTATTATCAACAGTCATGTGGAAGAAAATATAGAAGTGTCCCACACCTTACAAGGTGCAAAGTAGCACCAAAGAAGTAAAAGTTGTCAAAAGCTTATAGTTTGCAAAACGAGACCCACAAGACAAATGGTGCAATGGTCTAGAGCCTACTAGACAGTGAGCTGAGGTAACAAGTAACACCCAGAATGCATTTGCAAAATATATAAACATTCCTCATGGATTCCTTGAGGAATCATTAGAAGAGACTGTAAAATAGTGATTTCTTATAGCCATACACAGGACTTGCATCTTAATGATTTGTGCCTAATTTTAGAATCATTAGCCTGCAATAATTGTCAATCCAAGTTTGTGACCAGACACAACCAAGTAGTCCAAGATGCAGCTTCAAAGTTTCCTTGCCCTGAAACATAAATAGTTTCAGGGTTGCTACCAGCTCGAATTTGAAACAATCATTACTGAAATTTCATTCTACAACTTGAATTAATGCATGTCAAGTCTTCTGTCATTGATGTCCTATGGCCGACATAGTGATCCTTTTACACGTATAATGAGAGTGAAGAGGCCACATGTTTGGTCTACCAAGTTTGGAACCTAAGTTTGAAATCATCAAGATTTCACATAAAAGTAGTCACCATATACATATTAGTCTTATATTTTCTAACAAGCTTTATGGCCCATTAGTATTCATAATATTTTCAAATTATTTTAAATTACTATACTCAGTAATCTGAATTACATTATGCTTTGACTGTAGCAGCTGAGCCTTACTATCCCCATTAAGTGTTCATTTATTTTTAATTAAAAATTTAGAACGAGAAAATAACCAAATAAAATCAAAATGGTAACATCCTGCATTGGAATCAGGTCTGCTAAATGAGGACTCATCATCTAGTCCTACTTAATGGGAACAAGGATTAAGTGGGAATCAGAGACTATCCAATTTCTATTTGCTCTCATCACAAATTGAGTGCTAGAACATCTTTAAGACTAAACAGTAATTACAGGGTAAGGATTCGGGTACCAAGATTTTGGTGAATCTCAGTTTCTCTCATCACTTCAGCTCAGAGGGTAAATAAATGAGTCCATAGGAACTCAAAATATCTTGAAAACTGGGTCAATTTTCTCTTATGCTTATAAATGCTGTACACAGCAATGACAGCTTGTTACAAGGCTCACCAAAATTAGTGGGAGGACATGAACTTTAAGTGTGAGATTGCATTCTCTTCCTAAGGACAGAAGATGAGAACTGCCAAACACAGACAATGAAAGCAAAAAATAGCTTAGGTAAAATAAAGATAAGTAAATAAACAAGCAAATGAAAAAAGAAGAAAATGAGGTTCTTTATAGACATTATCTATGAGTCATGAAAACTCTGCTCTATGGTACGTATTATCATCCCTGTTACATAAAGGGGAAATGAGGCTCACTGAGCTTAAGATATATGACTGACAAGGCTTACATATTAAATAACAAAATGGGGAGTTTAAACCTCCATCTTTCTATTTTGGACCCATTTCATTTCCACTGTCCCATAGTGCCTCAAATCTGAGGGTGTATATCTGTTCCAAATAGTCTCCCACCCCAGACTTTGAACCATCACTTTGTTGTATCCTTTAGTTTTCTTGAGTTTTGTTCTGTTTTGTATTTTGAGATTCAATGGAAACAGAATTCAGTATTACATCCCTGTTGTGTTCAGATTAGATCACACATAACAAATGGAACTCCAGGTAATGGGCACATTTTTTCATAAATTGAAATAATTAGTATTAAGAATGAGATGGGGGCTTCCCTGGTGGCGCAGTGGTTGAGAGTCCGCCTGCCAATGCAGGGGACACGGGTTCGTGCCCCCGTCCAGGAAGATCCCACATGCCGTGGAGCAACTGGGTCCGTGAGCCATGGCCGCTGAGCCTGCGCGTCCGGAGCCTGTGCTCCACAACGGGAAAGGCTAGAACAGTGAGAGGCCTGCGTACCACAAAAAAAAAAAAAAAAAAAAAAAAAAATGAGATGTAGTTAGAGGACTCACTCGGCTTATTAATTCAGTTAATATAACCCAAAGAGAAGAAAACAAGCTTGTTTTATTTTATGACGTACCTGGCATCCTGCATAAAGAAAAGGATTCCTGTGAAGCCAGAGATGAAATTCTATATCTCAAAGGAGAGCAGATTTTCCTTTAAGAGAGGCAATTATATTACATTTCCTGCCCTATCTGCCCCCTTTGTTGTTCACCAGGACTGAAATAATAGATTCATCTTCCCCAAAGGTAGACATTATTAGATGCTCACTTGTGTCAATGAATGTTTGCCTCATTAACGGAAGGCTCCCCCATGCTGTGGTTAGTCATGGTTATGCATTAAGAAGAAAACTTCATTAAACCAGCACTTCAATGTTCTCTTTCTACCTTTACAGTTTGAATTTATGAAATGAGCTTATTCAACTTCCTCACCTTTGAATAATTTACTCAATTGATTTGTTCATTAAATGCCATCCAATCTATGTGTGTATTGTTTCTTTGTAAATATACCCAAGTCTGTAGCAAGAATCACATGCCTAAAATTATATAATTGTGCATTTGTCATGGGTATGGGAAGTGGAGCTATTCATCATTGCTGGTAGTTTAAAAGAAAAGAGGTAGTCTTCTGAATAGTTTTAAGTTTCTCAAGGCATATTCATATCACAGCATCAATGTATGTCTTAAGAAATATGTATCTAAGCTTTTTGTTCTCTTTTGGTTCCTAAGTATCATTATCTTATCCATAAAAAATAAAATGACATTGGAAATATTTTAGAAATAATTCAAGTATAGAATTTTCTGTTCTCTGAGTTAGGTATTTGACTTGGAGTCTGGTCCCTGGTCTTTCAAACTATGATTATTTGGCTGTTTTAGTGTAGTTCTTTAAGCAATACACAGTACTCGTTCCAGGATGAGTTAGAACCACATGTCTCTTCAGTCTTGCTTAGATTCTGATTTTATTTAATACAAAAAGCCAGTAATTCTAGAAACAATTCCAAGGATTAATTCACTGAATAATATAAGCAATTAAGTTAGTCTTTTACTAAATCCTCCGGCTTAAATGATAGTATTTTACAAAGTTTTCCTTGTTTTGATTTTGAGCTATTTTAGAGTAGAAACTAGATAAACAAAAAAAAAATTATACAGATATGAGGGCTATTTCAGATAGTCAATAATAGAACGTTTATACAAAATAATTCAGTGTAAGGACCGATGGTGATAATAACAAAGAACAAAATGCCTTGCTATGTATTTATAATAAGCAAACTTGGAAAGTACTTTCATGCATGTTTGTCATAGAAAATATTCACATTTTTTATTATTAGGATGCCAGTAAAAACAAATAGGATGGGGGGTCAGAAGAATTGTGCATCAGTTCTGACTGTCCTTCTTGTTCACTGTAGCATTCTTTGACTATTAAGTGCCCACTCTAGACTTGTTTTTTATCTTCATAAAAAGGTTGTAATTCTGTCCCTCTCAGAGAGTTACATAATAGGATTAAATGAAATAAGTTATGTGATATTTGTGCAAAGTATAAAGCACTATGCAAATATTAGCTGTTTTTATTGCTAAAGTTATTATATATTTTTGCTGTCATCTCCATGAAACATCTAAATTTCAAGCTTACTTTTGTTCAATTTGCTCCTTAACATCCGTTTTTTGTTTGTTTGTTTGTTTGTTTTTGGCTATGCCACATCTTATTTCCCTAACCAGGGATCAAACCCACTCCCCCTGAAGAGGAAGCACAGAGTCTTAACCACTGGACTGCCAATGAAGTCAACATCTGCTTTCTGTTTCTTTTTTTTTTTTTTAAACATCTAGTCATCTCTAGTTCTCTGTTTCCTCTTCACCTGTCACAGTCATCACCCTATGGTTGGCATATTCAAAAATGTGTACTTCCTTTTACTGACTGATCTTTACTTTAGATTGGACTATCACTTTTTAGAAAATATTTTAAAATTTCTCTGTTCGTAACTGAAATATCTTTTATAATACCATAACTCTTCCCTCCAAAGCTAAGCTTCTCTTCACCCCTTCCCAAAGATGCCACCCAAAGAATGTAATAAATTTGTAGAGCAGTTCATATTTCCATTGGAATTGTGATAATTTCCCCACCATAGAAGGCTGTGTCCCTGTAATATGTAAGTAAGTGGGTGGCATGTGTGTGGGTGTGTATGAATATGTGTATGTGTGTGTAAATAATTATAAGAACCTATTACTAAGCTGGAGAGGAAAAAAATGGTTTAATTTAAAAGCTGGAGATAGAGAGCAGCAAGTTGATGGGAACAGTGACAAGGGACCTTGTGATACACCTATCTTGCAGGAGATCAACAAACTAGTGGGAGCTTTCAGTGCTGCCGGATACCCTCTGAGCTGCTTCCCTTTGGGAAAAGATCAACTGAATCTGGCAAATGACTAAATTACTATTTGGAAAACAAAGGTCAAGTAGAAGGCTATTCACTTCCTTTCCTCTTGTTTGCTTTTATCTGTGAACTTCTGGGAAGTTCATGTGGATTGAAGAACATTAAGTCAACATTACTCTCTGCATTGGCATGCTCACATTTCCTAATTGAGCCTGCTGAAGTACCAAAACAGTGCTTCCTAGATTTCTGTTCACATCCTGTCCTGGGTCTGCCTCAATCAGACTTGATCCTGTTTTTTCAATTAAAACTGGTAGAAGAAACACAATTAGAGAATATGGAAATGAGTGTTATGAGAACAGTCAACATTTTCCAGGAGAAAGTTCTTTAGTATTTCCACCATCTGATGAAAGAGAAGAAGGACTTTGAGCTATATAGAATATAGGAGACAGTCAATGCTTAGAAAACATTGCCCATCCTTAGATGCCTATTTCTAGCCTGGACCACTCACCTGAACTCCAGAACCATATTTTCAGCTGCTCACTCAAGACCTCCCCTTGGATTTCAAACGAGTGTCTGTCTCAAAGTTAACATGTATACAAATTGAACTCTTGATCTCTACTCTTCATCTACTCCTGCAGTTGCCTCAAAACTGCTCCTTCCTTTAGTCCTTCTATCTAAGTATAAGCTAACTCCAACATTCTAGTTAACTAGAAAAAGAAGTTTCTCTTTCACATTCCACATGCAATTTGTTAGGCCCTCTTGTTTTTATTTTCAAATTATATCCCAAATGCAACAACTTCTACCATCTCTAAACTTACCACCCTTCTAGTCCCTGGTATTTCTCATCTGATAAATGTCAGCATCCTCCTAACTGGATATGGTTACCCCCTAAAAATTATTTTCAATAAAGTAGTAAGAGTAATCCAGCTAAAAAGGAAATAATGTCAAGTCACTCTTTCTGCTCAAAACCAAAGACTTCTCATTTCACTTAAAATAAGTCAAAGGCCTTACAGTTATCTGTATTCTCCTAAATAAACTTCTCCCTGCTGCCTCTTTGACTTCATATCCTACCCTATACCCCTTTCTTACCCCACTCCAGCTATGCTGCCTTATGCACAAAAGTCACATTTTTGCCCCAGGCCCTTTGCACTTGCTGTTTCTACTACCTGGAATACTCTTCTTCCAGATAGCCATATGGTTTATTCTCTCACCACTTTCTAGTCGTTAGTCAAGTATTTCTTTTTTAGTGTAGGCTTCACTGACTGAGATATCAAATGAAAACTTTCCAAGGAAGCCCTTCCTTTCATAACACTTAACATTTGTCTAACTTTTGATATATTTGACTTATCTTGTCTATTGTTGATCCCCTATAACTAAACTGTAAGATTAATGACAACAAGGATGTTTTTGTTATGTTAACTGTGGTGTCCCATATTCTAGACTCTTACCTGATGAAAGAAGCTGCAAATTTTAACAGCATGTCTACAGAAAATGGAGAAACAGTCTCCACATTGTAGTTTCTTTATATGATCCTTAATATGCCAGAAAAAAAAAAAAACAACTTTAAAATGAATAATGGAATGGTGTTCGGGTAAGCAGTTGAGTAATATAGGTCATGATATAGCTTTCTTGCTCATAAAGCTGTAAGTGCGAAAAAGACTAGAGAAGGAAGAATAAATGGATATCATGTCACTTGGAATCAAAATGTATTCACATCTTGATTTCCTCTATAAATATTTTAGACCCATAAACTCTCCAGTTTCTTTGAGCTACTTGGGATAGTATTTAGTTCCTTTACCCCAGGTGGCTATACACCATGTGATTTTGTGTAGGATTCCAATTATCAGAAAAATAGGGTATATCTAGAATTTGTTACTACATTTATTTCACATAAAGAATTTAGTCCTAGTAAACACTGGAAGAAAAAATCCAAAACTTATTATTTATAGCTTTATGACTGTTACATTTCTCTAGCATTTTTACTTCATAATTTTGCATCCATTCTCACAGACTTCATACTTTGAAAATGGAAATAAATGACAACCTTTAATTCAAATTTGTTACCAGTGTCAATTTCTTAAAATAGGTTGACTATTTGCTTTGAAAAAATCTTTGGAATGGCCTTTGATGATTATATAAAGCCTGAAAACTTTAAGTATACAGAGATCCCAAAAGTCAAAATATTTCTCTCTGGTAATTTCAGTTTACATCATGGAAGTCTCAGAACGAGGTTACGTTAGAAAAATTATATCCTTAGATATTAAAGCTTTAGCTTTAATTTAATTTCTCTATACCTGTGGAAATCGAATTTATTTTCTATATGACCTTCATCACTCCCCTACAGAGCTAGGGCCTATCTGATAACAGAAACATTGATCTTGGGTAAAATTCACTGTCTAAATATCTGTGGATACAATTTTGCTCAAAATTCAATCTATAGCCAAGTAGTAAACATTTAAACTGTTTACTATCTACCTTTTCTTTCTCTCTCTCTCTTTTTTTTTTTTTACAAAATCTTCCTCTCTTTTCTACATTAATTTTACAATTTAAGGACTTATTACATTCCTAGGCTTTATTTATGTGGAGCCACTTATTCAAGTGTTTTCATTGAAGACATTTATCTTTTCCCTGCATCCATTTTTATGGCAGCAAAAAATATCATTTATAGGTAAGAGAACATATAGCAGTCAGAATAATGTTGTGAATAATGATGATTTGGGAATGAAGATTGGCTGAGCCCTGAGAAAGTTTGGACTTAATGAGTTAAAGATGGAAAGCACTTAGTACAGAACCTTGTGAATAGAAAGTAATTGTGTATGTGTCAGCTCTCATGATGCAGTGACGGCTAAATTCTGGCCATGTGGGATGGGGGCCAAGGTGCTTCACTTCATTCAGTGAACATCTAGATACAATTGTAAAAAATTTTAAGTGCTTTCACATTGAAAGGGATGATAAAATTACCCATATGCTGAGAATATGCAAACTTAGCTCAAATGATCAAAGTATATTTTACTTGAGATCTCCTATGATATTAAAATTAAAAATGGCAAAAGAAAACCAGCTTTCAGGCACTGTTGAATAAAGAGATTTGGTAAAATTAGCATGGTCCTTAATGATTTTGTTAATGTAGACATTGCTATTTGATGAATCTTAATTACTAACCACTGGTTATTCTGTGCTACTTTAAACTTTCATAATGAACAGTCTGAGCACATAATCTGGTGCCTATGGTTAAGCCTAAAAACTTCACTGTAAAGTAGTTCAGGCAACACAAAATGTACAAATATCATGAATGACTTTTCCCCATTACAGAATCTGCTCTATTATTTGTGAGCTCTTGACAACAACTAACAGGTGTGCATGAGATTGTACATCTGAATTGCAGTAATAGCCCCAGATCTTCCACTAAATATGTTCTCATCCCGAGATTGAGAAATATAGGGTAGAATATAATTCATCTAGTCAACAAATATTTATTTAGTGGCCATTATGTGTCAGACACTGTACTAGCTGCTAAGGAAAGAAGATATTAGTGTTTTGAATCTTCTGCAAACACAGATTTGCAAACAAAATTGTTTAATTCAATAAAATGACAGCTATAATTCAGCAAGTTAAAAGGTCTATAAAAGCAATGTGGAGCTACTGAGAAAAGTATTTCAGCACGAATTGCGGATGATTTGTCAAACAAACAGAAAAATTAAAGGAAAGATGAGAAGGGAGGAAATGGGGGGGGAAGGGAGGGAAGAATGCAAGGAGAGAAGGTTTAAATCCCTGGGGAGCACTTGATGTAAAAAATACATTGAAAGCAGGAAAAGGCTGGTTATACCTGGGAAAATTCCAGTGGGAAAGGATGAATGATGAGTACCAGAAAGTAATGTTACGTAAGTAAGGAGGGACAGAAGGGCCTAAGTTATCTTCTAATATGTTTAGTGTTCATGTAAGTTATTTAAATAAAAGATGTCTTTGAAGAATTTTGAGGAAGGAGGTAACAAGATCAGATTTGCAAACTCTAAGAATTTCCATGATAGATATGGGAAATACATTAGACGGTAGTGAGATTCGAAGCTTAGAGAAACTATAGAGAAGACCATTACAAAGATCCAAATGATAGGTGACAAGAGGAAAACTAGTAAGGGCTAATATTTTTTGTACTTACTATTTTGCATGTTTTAAAGTAACTAATTTATTCAATAAAACAAGCCTAAAACATAGTCACTAATTCATCTACCACTTCTATTTTACAGTAGAGGAAACTAAGGTAAATAGGTTAAGTAACATGGTAGAACTAAGCTATGAACCTAGGCATTTCGGCTGCTAAATCTATACTGTTAACCACTACACTTTACTACCTTAAAGACAATACCATAATGATACAAGACAGCAATAAAAAGGGTAAATTCCTATTCTGGTTACCAGCTTAAATTTCTGCTTGCATCTAGGAATAAACCTTACCATGATTTTGTCAATTCTAGTTGCAGATGTTGAGAAACTGGTTCCTGTAAGCCAAGTACAAGAGGAGAGTGATATGCTGGAAAACAAGCCCATCTACCACTTCTGATTCTCCAGAGTACACTTTCAGAATCACCCAGTCTTTGACGAGGCTGACAATGTTGGAATGCAGAAGAATGCTGGACTGGATAACTTTTTCAGCAGGTTAATTATCAGGCCAAGTGAGAAACACCCCCAAAGGCCTGGACTAAGCCTTTCAGCCATAAAGTCTTTTCCAACAGGGCTTCAAAGTCCATGGATGGCCGGTTCTGAAGCAGAACGGCAACTATTAATGGCCATGGGCTCAGAACCAGGTGTTGAATTTGCAGAAGCTACATTTTGTAGGCATCTTCAGTGACTTATAAAGGTCTAACAGTGACAAAGGCATGCATGTCCTCTGTTTCTGAGGAATATATCTTAGAACACCATAGTAGCTGGAGACCTATTACCATTTATACCACCTCCTAGTCTTCCTGAACACTTAATATTATATGCATCCTGGTTCCCAGTCACTTTTGGTACTTAAAGTAGAATTTCATTCTCAAGTCCCAATTGATAACATTTTTTCTGGACAATAAGTAGCCAGAGAATACAATAATCCTGATACATTATGCTTGCCAGACAAACTAAGCGATTATCACTCTCCACACTTATAGCTCTATCAGCACGTTTTCTACCTCTTGGATGCATTTTATTCAATTTCTGGTCTTTTTTCCTTTGCTCTATTTATATCTTGCTGAATCCCTACATCTGACAGGTATAAGTGATAGCTCCCATGGAAAGGAATAAAATAGAGTCCATTAAAATCTATTCAGTATTTTTAAAATAATGATTGTAGAAATGCAGTTATTTAGGAAGAATAGAGTTTTCAGAGGCTTTTGTTATTTCTCTATAAATAAACACATACAATAAATGTACAAAACAGACAGAATGAAGGAATACGGTGTTACTTTTTCTAGTCTTTTCATTTTGGGAAATTGTGTGTGAAGAACAATAAGGAAAACAAGATTTTAGATCAAACCTATCACATTTAAAAAGCTCAGATTTCTCCCATTTTGGTAATTTCTACAGCGCTTCCGCCAAGAACTCCCACAGAGCTTGCCCTTCTTAGCACAAGGTTACTAACATGATAAGCCATTTTCACCATATTACTTTCCTGATCCCATCCAATTTAATGCCTTTAATTTAACCACTACCTCTTTTTCAAGAGTTCATTCTTCCTCCTTGCCAAGTACAAAATATCTATAGCTCTCCTTTGAAAAAGATCCTAGGAAGTGGACTTATAAAAGTCTAACAGACTCATCATATTTGGTACTCAAATATTAAATGCCTCGCTGACATTCAAAAATTCATCTTGGGTTCCACAAAGGGAAAAGATCCTCATGTCACTCCGAGTTCAGAAAAGCACATCATCTACTGAGTGAAATCTGTCTGGTTCCTAGAACTGTTTTCAAATCTTGGTCAAAGAGTAAAGAATTAAAGAGTTCAGTTTACATAGTGGCAAAATGATATTAAATTTTACTGTTTTGAAAGAATTCTGAGGGAAGAAGTTTATCAGTTTCTGCATATAATCTCAATTAAATTTACAAATATGTTTAGTTAGCAAAATATGTTTGTCCTTGATACATATTTATTCTGGATTATAGGATTATAGAACTAGGAAGAAATTAGAAAGTAACAGTGTTGTATCCAGTTATGAGATAGAGAACTGCTATTCTAATTTTAAAATTACTCTGCCACACTCTATTTCATGTCTTTTCAGAAGAAGAGACTCTATTAAATAATTCTTTGTTTACATGAGAATTACTCCCAAGGGAATAAGAACTCAAAGATGGAGCTGTGTCATATTCATTTCTGTTTTGCTGATGCCTGGCATATATTGTAGTTTATTCTAGGTACACAAAAAGTATTTGTTAAAAGAACAAATGAAAATAATCTTGAACACAAAGGCTCCAGATACATAGGAATCTTTCTTCCCTTGATATACATCTCTACACTAAAAAGCTTCTCTTCTTTATTACTCCTCTTGCCTCAGCTTGCCCCACAAATCCACACTCTTTGAGGGTACAGATATTTGGTGCAGTTTGTGCCACCATAGACATCCATCCACTAATTGATACAGTAAGTATTCACTAAACCTCTACCATATGGCATGTGGGTGGTAAACAACCACTACCCCCCCCCACAAACAGTACTGAAAATTTGTTACCTGAGGTCAAGATATAGATAGCTCATCTTCAATTTTACATAGGACTCAGTTCTCTTATTAAAGCCAGTATATAATCTGGTCTGCCATGGATTTCTCAAGCATATATGTGTTACTGTCACATATATTATAGCAGAAATACAGTTGGGAAAAATTGTTCTAGAGATCTTGAATGAGCCCAATAAATACATTTGACTGATTGATCTGCTGTGCTTAAAATGTAAAACTTAAAATAAAATAATAACCATTTTAATAAATTCTCCCTCCCTCTCCACACCCACCACACACATTTTCATATTAATAATCTCAACTCACTTTCTCCATTTTACCTTTTCTGAAACTTACAACAAAGTAGCGGGGAAAGTCACAACCCCCACACCCCCACCCCATTGGGTTTTAGGATATTTAGGTTGGGCCAATATAAAGCCAAAATCCTTTCCTTCAGACGTCTTTTTCTCCCACAGTTCAACTCTTAAATCTGTAAATGTTATTGCAGCTGTAACCCTATCTTGAATGGGAAGCAGGTTTTGCTTGAAAGATTTATCCTTGTCATATAAGATGGCTTTATAGCCATGCATACCATTTATTGAGCTGACAATGAGGTTGTAATTTTTCTTTGTGGAAAAATATTAAAAAGCTTTTTAGGGAGTATGATGAATGAAGGTGATGCTTATATGCAGTTTCATCCATTGTTAAGGGGATATTTAAGAAGAGATTTCTGACAGGAAAATCCAAATAAGATGGCCCTGACCCATGGCTCTCCTTTCCCAATTTTTTTATTCCTGCTTCATCTTTTGGGGCTCCTGATCTTCATGGTGGGGCCATATAAAAACCTATTATCAAAAACACTCAAACTAAAGCCATACTTCTCCCACGGGGGATTACATTTCTACAGAAATCAAAATCTCAAGCTGAAGGAATCAACTGTCAATGTAGGATTCCAGCATGTCAAATGTACCAATTAGCCTCTTAAAGGAATTTTGTTAAAGAAACCTTTTCCCTTACTTATGCCATAGAAAGTAAGTAAAAATCGAAATAAGACTAACATTTTGCATTTCTTGAAGGCTAAGACCTTTTAATGTAGTACTCAATGCATAAACTGACCTCAGTTATTAAAAGTAACAGTGCAGAAGTAGACATTAGCAATTTAAGGCTTCCAGGTATCTTTTTGCATGATGTTTCCTTTGTTTTACCTAGAAACTCTTTGTCTGCTCTGATAATTCTTTAACTGCATTCTAAACCTGGCATGTACTTGAGGTGGCTGAACTCTAATCCAGCCATCGGTTCAAGGATCCTTTGGAGTAATTCTTTTTTGATCCTTTCCTTACCTCTTCTTTTTCTAAGTTCCCACCAACTTCTCACTTATTCTAGGGTACCTATATTTCAGGAGGGGAAATAAAAATTAGTATTCACCTTAAGGATTTTAAGTTTAGGTTCATGATATATTAGATCTAGAAGGGTTGCTACTTATCTGCTAGTCTAAAATCTGGTAACACAAATGAAGAAATTTGTTTCTGGAGAAGTTAAGTGGCTGACATAAGTTCAAATGATTGCTTATTGGAGAATTGGTTCATGTTATTTTATGAGATTATTTGCACGAATAAGATTAAGTTCTAGTTTAGATCTCTCCGCCTTTCCTGCTCAGATGCTTCCCTCTTATCCAAGCCAGTGGACATAATTTACACTTTCTCTACAGAAAGTCTCAACACACTGGTGGGTTATTTTTGTGTGTGCAAGAATGCAATAAACTATATTTAACACACCCTGCAGAAATCCAAGCTAGATATGGAAATCAGGTTATCCCATGGATTATTATGTATGTGAACAAGAATGAGATTAAAATAAAAATTTAGAAATGACTGAATTGAGTATATCTTCATCTCCCACCGTGCTCAGCCAATGTTATTAATAACAAGAAGATAGTAGACGAGATTATAAATGATCATGAAAGTAAAGAGTTATTAGATGGTATCATGCCCAGGAATGCACAAACACTATCTTAACACAGTTACCCTTTTAATTTAATTTCAGGCAAGAAGTAAATGCATGAGAGACATGATAAAGGGGAAAGATCATTATTTTATCCAGGTTTATCCCTCAACTGTTTATTTAATTTTCAAGGTTAGAGAAATTACCTAGGCCTATGAGACCTCCTTTTATTCCTCAAGTCTAAACTTGAATTTAGGGATTTAGCTAATTCTGACTGTGCCAATGGAAAGAGAGACAAAAAGAATGCCAGAACTGGCTGAGTCAGCTTATCATTTATGCAGAATTCATATATTTTACTCCTCTTTATGAGTGAAACACCAACTGAGTCTCTTACTATGATGATAAAAGGTTCAACTCTGACTCTATGAAAGGAAGAAGAGAGAGTATATATGCATAGTGTATTAACACAGTTACTGTGCAATAGTTAATATGGGCAAATCAACATCACAGAATTAAATCAATCAAAATAGGCTTCTCATGGGAATTATGGAAGTGGGCTGGGAGCATTTAGGAGAAGCAGAAAGAACTAATACCCTTAATTGTCTATAAATACGTACTTACTTCCTGAAAACATAAATCATATTCCCAATTCTTAATCTCTTGATGTTAATGGAAAAATGTAACGTTTATCCAGAATAAGTTAACTGCCAAGATTCAATATAAAATAGATAATTCATTGCAAACTTTATTTTTAATATAAAATTACTTCTATATAAAAGGTCCTTGTCAAGTAGATGTGTATTTTATGCATATTTAGTTTACAATTTACAAGGCTAACTTTACTTTATATGGACGAAAACTAGATATTCAAACTTTCCAACTCTAAGGTCCTTTCTCCCCCATAGCAGAGTGGTTTCCAGGTAATAAATTGAGGTCAACCGATGTCTGTGGCTTTTATTTTTAGCATAGGTCAAACAGTGACCTCAAATCTCCTGTATGCCAAATATATTAGGAAAGAGTTTAGGGTTCAATCATTTACATTTCAACAAGAAATATGTTTTACTCTGACATGTTGGCAGTGGTTCAGTGAAAATGACCCGTTTTTACACATTGGCATTTTGCAAGGCTTTAGAGCAATTGGCGTGAAATTTGGAACACTTATCTCTGAGTTTCATGCCTCTGGTGTATGAAGGAGTGCTTTTGTGGAATTTTGTCCAGTTACTGCTATTGAATTCCCACCTCCATAAAGTTCTCAGAAATGAGAACTCTGCTTAACTGTCAAGTACAGATTTTGCTTTAAACAAAAGTCAATTTATTTTTAGCCTATTGTATAGGATCAGATTTGGAATGAAAACATTCATCTTTATGCATTGCCCTCAGTAAATCATTTTAATCAACAAACAACCCTTTTAAAGCAGCACATTCTATTAAAATACTGCAGTATTGGAAAGAGAGAACGTTAATGTGAAATCCACATGGAAACCAAGCACTATGATTGTTTATTAAACCCATTCAGTTACAAGTCCTATTTTTATTTTCCTTCAATTATATTAAATGTCACAGATTAGTCTAGATACATTTTTAAACTTCTCCCTATTTTGAAAGAGTTCCAAATAGGGGCAAATGAATCTACATGGAAGCAAATGAATCCTGATTCTACCACCTACTACTTGTATAACCTTAGGAAATTTTAAAACTTTCTTTGTGTCTTAAATTTTCTCATTTGAAGAAAAACATAGTATCTACCTCACAAGGTTGTTATAAAGATTATACATGATAATGTATATAAAACACTTATAAGTTTTTACTCTATATCATAAATGCTCAATGAAATTTCGAGTTGATGTGTAATAATAGATAACAAAGAGGTGATTTTTCCAGTACTTTTTGCATGATATGTGATTCAGCTCTTAGGATATTACTTTATAACTCTAAGGCATCATATGATCAAAAGTCAGCGTGAGTGGTACAGAACATGCTCTGGGCATTTAAGAAAGATGGAAATCAATAAAGACTAAAATCAGAGCCTAGCTTCTCAATTTAGTAATTTCATGCTTTCAGGAGAAATCAGTCTCAGTTTTCTAAGTTTCTCATCTCTAAAATGAGTGTAACTATCAGTATCTTCCTTACAGTATTAATATGAGGTAAGTGTTTTTGCAACTGAAAAGTTATATTGCAACTTAATATTATTCTCTTTACAGACATATCAGAAGATGTGAGACTTAAAAAACTTTGAGAAATGGAAAGAGTGGTTAAGGAGTTTTCTCCACTATGCAATGCATGCTCCAGAGCATCACTATTTATCTTCACTATTACATATCCAAATTATATTTTGAGAACTAAAATATTGGAAACCAGGGTAAAACTTACCAGTGCCATCAGCTTTGATGTTAGTTGAATATGTATAAATCTGCATAAATGTTATCAGATGAATGACTTAATTAAGTTTTGTAATTACAATGCAAATCTTTCATCCATGAATTAAAATATATTATGTAAAAACTCCAAATTAGATTTGGGGTTTATTGTAATAAAGATTCACACATGACTAATGAGACAACATGACATTTATATTTGCATATCGTATTAGTTTTTGTGCAACACTTACACAATTATGAAATTTTGTGCAGGATTTTATAATGTAAATGAACATACTTTAAAAAGACACAATCAATGCAATCTTGATGTTTAGGTAACTTTAAAGTGCTACCTTATTTACCTAAAAGTGACGCTTGCTTATATTGATCCCAACTGCTCTGATATTTAACTTAAATGGTGTGTGACAATCTGCATGAAGATGATTCTGAGCTCAAATTCAACAAATTCAACTTGTTCATATTCTCACATGTGCCATTCATCTTTGATTAGGGATATATCTGTCCTTCTATAGTTTGTTGCATTCATGGAAAAGGGAAATGACTGTTTCCTTTCCCTCAGTCATGAACTTGAGTAATATGTGCAGAGCACATCCTCTATAAGAAGAAAAATGGATCCTGAAAGGACCAGACATAGTATCAGCTAGCCAATGAAAACAAACCCCACTCTCTGACATATTCCAATTACACTCTGTGAAGTCACATCCACTTTTCAAGAGCATCATGGTGTTCCTCCAGCTCCAAAACATTTTAATAGAATGGAACCCTTTTGTGATGATTAATTTTACAGGTCAACTTGTCTGTGCAGATTTTCAGGATTAAACATTATGTCTGGGCATGTCTACAAGAGTGATTTCAGATGAGATTAGCATTTGAATCAGTGAACTCGGTAAAATAGATTGCCCTCCCTAATATGGATGGGCATCATCCAATCCATTGAGGGCCTACATGGAACAAAATGTGGAGGCGAGAAGGAATTACCTCCTTTTTTTCCTGTCTGCCTATTTAAGCTGAGACATTGGTCTTCTCCCACCCTTGGACAGGAAATGATACCATTGACCCCCTCTTGTTCTCAAGTCTTTGGACTTGGACTAAATTACACCACTGGTTTTCCTGGGTTTCCAGCCTGCCAATGACAGATCATGGGACTTCTCAGTCTCTGTAATCACTTGAGCCAATCATTTCTTCATGATATCTATCTATCTATAAAATCTACTGATTCTATCTGTAGTATTAGTCAAGATTCTCCAGAGAAGTGGGATATCTCCCTCTCTCTCTCTCATTAGTTTGTGTTTGTGTGATATATATATATATATATATATATATATATATACACACACACACACACACACACACACACACACACACACACAGAGAAGCCATTGGAGATATCTCTCTCTTTCTGTGTGTGTGGGGGTGGTGTGTGTGTGTGTGTGTGTGTGTGTGTGTGTGTGTGTGTGTGTCTTACTCTCTCAGAGATAGATTTTTCTCTCTTGGAGATAGGTAGATGGGTAGATGATAGAAAATTAGACATAATGAATAAGTGACCTATATCTATATCTATATATCCTATATATAACATTATATATTTAGTTTATCTAAAGAATTCCATTTATCTGGAGAATTCTAACACATCTATTCCTAAAACTAATTTGTAGAAGTCACCCAATTTATAATTTCAACTAGGTTTTTCATGGAATTCATCATTTTATTTCATGCCCCATATGAACTAATTTCTTTCTGATCCCAGGGTTTGCTCTTAGCCTTTATTTTGAACAAATAATTTTTCTCCCCTCTATGTTTCTATCTATTAATTCTTGCTTACACTCCAATATAGCATTCCTCATCATTCCAGGCCTCAGCTGTCTCTAGGCTGTCTGTGTTCAGAGAATGTCCAATGCACCCCTGGACCAAGCCTTCAGTAGGAGCCTAACATAGACTCCCAGACTATAAGACCGCAGAATAATGATATAAGATAGGAATGCAGAGCAAAATTTAAAAAAAAATAAAAGAACTTCTGTCAAGTCTAGATTCCAATATTCCCCCTTAAAGCAGCTTGAAAATTCAACATATGTAATTGTCAAGATCATGTACCCCAGCATTTTACCACCCAAATGAATACTAAGTGACTGACAACTTTGTAGAATTTTCTACAATGTAAACATTCTAGAAATTTGGAAACCATATGCAAGAATATGCTTAATGATATGTAATAAGTACTGGAAAGCTTCTAAAAGAAAAAAGTTAAATGAAAATTGAAAAAGGCATTGTTTTTTTGAAGAGAATATCATGCAATGCCAAGGAATAACTTCTACAAATCTAAAACAAAACAGTTTTGGTTTTCTTTCTCCCTACCTTAAACCCTTTATCTTTGCCTACCCATTTCCAACCCTTGTTGGACTACATAAAGTTAGTTGTTATTACCGTCCTGAACACTAGGTTGATCTTAACACCTTATTTACAATCAAGATATAAAACCAGCAAAACCTTAGATCCCTTATTTTTTAAATTAAGCTAAATTTTATGTGCATTGAAATGTATAGATATTGATTAAAAATTTGATGATTTTTGATAAACGTGTAGTCCTGCATAAATATAATCTCAATCAAGATATAAAACATTTCCTTTATAAAATGGATCACATTTTTCTGTTTGTTTGTTTGAAAATTTTTATTAAGTGATGGTGATTTTATGTGCTTGATTATAATGCCTTCTTTAAAGAGTATATTTTCTGTATATTGGCTGCTTTTATGTATGAAATTACTTGACCTCAAGACCACTTTCCTTTCTTCACTATTCTTAAGCACTTTTTAAGATTGCCATTTATCTTGAATACAAAATGAGATTAAGAGAAGTAGCATTTGGGGGAGAGGATTCATTTTTATTTATTCCCCTATATAAACCATAAATATTAAGAAAAAAGTCTCTACAGCAATTCTAAGTACAATTGTACTACAAATGTAAATCTAAGTTACCCCAACTATAAGAAAGTAATCTGAAAATTGTTTCTTTCCTAGTAGACATCTGGTTCTAAGTAAATGACTAAAGGAATAAAGTACTTAGTAAGAGATTAGAACTTAGAATTAGATGAGTTCTAGGGACCATCTCAGCCCTAGAATATTTTGATCTAGCAATCCAAATATAGAATTTACTATATACCAGGCAATAAATTATCAGTGTGATATTTAAAATTTTATTTAATTCTAACAATAACTCTGAGCAGATTTAATACTATCTACATTTCATAGATGAAGAAAGATAAAGAGATTGACCAAAGTCACAATGGAATTAAATGGCCAACATGGGAATTGAATCTAGGTATATATGGCTCCAAAGCTTGTTTTTAATCTTATAGTGTATTTTTTATGCCTCTGTCATACCTTCTCTGTTTTTAAGTTGGGTTGTTTATTCTCTTTTAATTTGAGTTACCTAAAAATAATCATGCCTTCTGAAGACATAGGCTATCTGTTGAAATAATTCACATATATGCCCCTTCTATCAATGGGTGAATTATAATAATGAAACTGAGGTCCATTCCCTAAGTGTGGAGCTCTTTTTCCTTTGATCCTTTCCTTAATATCACTAGTTTAGACAACACAGACTGGTGGAAATACATTTCACTATCTGTTTTTGTCAGTGGTGCAGCAGGAACAGAGGCAACACTTGTAAAGGCATGATTATTAGTGTCAATGCCTAGATGTAAATATTCTTTTTTTAATTTTTGTCCTTATCACATCTAGGAACAAACTATTAGAGTCCGAGATAGGTTCTTCTCAAAATGATGAAAGAGGAACATAGAATATCAAGTACACAAACTGTAATGTTTAATTGCTGTTGCTGTAACTGTTACTGTTGTTTCTTACCAAATCTCTTGGAACAAAGATAGATATAGCATCTACAATATCCTCCTACTCACTGTACTAGATGTGTTCCATTGTTCAAATGGAGGAGTTGCAAAGATTTTAAGTAGTCATTTGTTATCTCATCTTATGGTGCTAATATAAAATGAAGAAACTATTTCCCATGACAAAATACTAGTAAGAGTCTCTGCTAATAAGGTTTTTGTCATATTAATGAAAACAAATGCCAATATGATATAAAACTATTATGAATAAAACTGTTAATGTGGCAGCTCTAATAATGTAGGCAAGATATTGAATACAAAGGACATATATTGGGAGTGTGTGTGTGTGTGTGTGTGTGTGTGTGTGTGTGTGTGTGTATAAGAAAAAGAGAGGCTGAAAGAGAGAGAATGAGATTCTGAGTTATTTCAGTCACATCAAGGGTATCACAATTAAAAGGAAGAGAAATTGATAATGTTAAATATACAAAGAAACAAAAAGGAGCTTCAGTGGAAAAGGATTCCTTCATATTATGATCATAAGATGCATTGGGATAAAAATTTATAATTTATATTTCTTTGTAGAAAGAAGGTAAAATAAAGAATACATAAAGGACTTAACCAGAAAAGTATGTTTTCATTATTAATATTATTCATAAGAACTCAAATTACTCATAAGAGGAGATTCTTATGAGATGATGTATCATGTCTTTGAACATATCAGTTTTTTAACATGATGAAAACAATTAATTTTCCTTACTATGAATACATTTGCATCTATTTAATTATTTAGAGACTCTGAAAGCTGGAAGTTCCCAGATGACCTTTATTCATGTTGTACATTCTCTCTTTGATCCACCGCCTACTTCAATATTGCTTTAACAACACTATCTATCAAGAAAAAATATTTACTTTGCACCTGTCGATAAATTACATGTGATAAATCATATGTGTGAATCACATATAAAGAAGTGTTTCTTGACTACTGATTGATAACCACTTCAAGAAGTATGTATAAATTTTGAAAAATAAAACCTAACAATTTCTCAATATGATAAAACTGGAGAATTATAACTCACTATTAATAAATCAGAATTGGGTAATATTATAGCAGGAAGAACTGCGGAGATAACCTGACCACCATAAGAATCAATCAAGAGCACCCCACACACATGGTTTACAGCCTCTGCAGGTCATCTCTAGTCTTGCATCCTAACATAGTTTCTCCTCTTAATGGAGTCCATCTTCAGTAGTTTCTTAAGAAACAGTGTAAGACAGATATATTTTGACTCTTCAAATGTTCAAAAACACTTTTATACTTCCCTGACTTGATTATTACTTTCAATAGGGATAGAATTTTGGCATATAAATAATTTTCTCTCAGAATTTCTAGGTCTTTTCCTCTTTTTCCTATTGCTGCTGTTGAGAATTTTGTGACATTGTGATTCTTCTTCTTTTTTATAAGATATTTTGTTTTCTTCTTCAAGTTTTTAGGGAATAGTTTTTAGGACCCTTTGCTTATTAATTTTTCCTCAGTATTTAGCAATTTCATAATTATGGACTTTAGTGCCATATATGTTAATATGTGTATGTATTTTTTTTTGTCTCCAGATTGAATGGACCCAAATAATTCCCTGACCAATCCTGAGAATGATATCCTCCAGTATGGGAAACAATCATATTTATTTATAATTTTATCTCATCCATTTCCTCTGTTGCCTCATTCTATATCTACTAATGATAAGATACTGGACCCCTTGTATTAATTCTCCAAAATATTATCTTTTCTTATTGATTCTCTTTTTTTTTGTCTCCTTTCTCAGGATTTTCTTCATGGGAGCACCATGCTTCACCTTCTTCTTCCATAGTACCTGGTGCCTACAAGTACTGAGCCGTTCACATTTCTCTGGATTATAGGACTCCATAGAATGGATAGATACTGGCCAGTTTGAGAAAAATGGGTGGATCAGGAAAAGAATGTTAGTATAGGTGAAATTTGAATTTGGCTTGAAGGAATGTGGGGGATTGGCTGTAGGGAAATATGTAAATGAGAATAAAGCAGAGTCGGCAAAGGAAAGAAATGAGAAAATATAAGCATACGTATTTGTGCTTGTTTGGAGAATTAAAGAGATAAAATTGATAAAATTGGAAAAGTAGCATGAAGTCAGAATGTGGAGGTGTCTCTGGCTACTTAGGAACATGACATCCCCACAGGTTAGGTTACAAGCTTCATATCTCACCCATCATTGTAATGCAAAGCATCCATGTCAAAGACACAGAGCTAGAGGTCTTTTGAAATTCAGGGAAGAGAGGCAATGATGCATTGTTTACTGTAACATGAATCTGAGGTCATGAGGAGTCAATAGCATTCTAATAGTTACTTGCTCATGTATAAAAAAAGTATAAGAAGTCCACCAGTTAGAATTATTTAGTGATTTTTTTTTTTTTTTTTTTTCAGTATGCGGACCTCTCACTGTTGTGGCCTCTCCCGTTGCGGAGCACAGGCTCCGGACGCACAGGCTCAGCAGCTGTGGCTCACGAGCCTAGCGGCTCCACGACATGTGGGATCTTCCCGGACCGGGGCACGAACCTGTGTCCCCTGCATTGGCAGGCAGATTCTCAACCACTGCGCCACCAGGGAAGCCCATATTTAGGGATTTTAAGTTGATTAGATGATCTAATTATTACTAGATATTTTTGTCCTGAGTGGGGAGATCAAAATTGAAATAAAGTCTGAAGTCTATTAAACATGTACCTACCTATTTAGTGTTGTCCTGTTTCAATCTAATTTTTGTCTTTTATTCACATATACAGAATTTACAATACCGGGGATTATAATAGCTCCCCATATGTACTTCATACCTGCCTGGAGACGGAGAATATAGAATGAGAAGTGTTAATGTCAGGTGTATGAGTTTCAGCTCTTTGCTTTGCCATTTCTTAACTGTTTAAAATTAGAGGAAGTAATTTAAAACTCTGAACTTTTTTACTCACTTGTTAGAATGAGCACTCCTGTATTGAGAAGCTGGAACTGAGGTACTGACTTAAGAATATACAGATTGTGACCTGCTGAACGAGGAGACACAAGCCACCTACACGCCACAGCAGGTAGCTCTTTCAGCATCTCAGCTTCCACTTTGGGAACGTGAAATCTGTGGGGTCAGTTTTCATTGAAGGTGCAGTTTCAATACACCCACATAAAGGAAGCAGTAACATTTATTACTCACAGATCCCTGAAGTGAGAGGACACAATTGAGCCAGGGGAAAGACAGCCCTCTGGCCCAGGTCACAGGCTAGCAGGAGAGAGAGGGCAGGGTAGCAAGCACTTATGGCTTATAAGATGTTGTCGGTGGAGGTCACTAATTTTTTCAGGCTGTATTCTAAGTGGTTATTTTAAAAGTTACCCAGGAAAAGTAAAACGAAAACTTATGGTAGACAGCCTAAAAATAAGTCCTTATCTAAAAGTCCAGACTTTGGGTGTGAGCAGGGTTATCATAACTACACAGTGCTAAGTAGCAAATCAGAAAAAACAGTTTTCCTCAAAAGTTGTTTTTCTCATCACACATGCCCAAATTATTATTTTGTTATGGATCTCACTATTTTAATTTTCACAATGATGCTTAGAAGAATACTTAAAATTTTCAACACAATGCACAAACTATACAGTCACTGCTCATTGTAGACAGTTTTGCACTCTGAAGTTATGACAGAATAGTATATATTACAGTATATATAGGAATGAGATAAACCAACCAGCAGACCAGATTTAGATGCCTGGTTGGTGAGAAGTGAAGGAGTTTAGTATATTACAGTTTTCTTAAAATTGTTCCTTTGTACATTCTCTTGTAATAAAGGCTTTCTCCTTCTTCTCTTATGGATATCTTACTTATTCTTTAAAATTTAGTTATTCCCTCCTGCAGCACTACTAAAATAGCTGTAAAGATACAAATACAAAAAGGTCAAAGAGAACTAGAGAGTTAGCAAGAGATTTCTTCAAAACTTGGAAAGAAGGAAGAGGAAAGAAGAATGCAAGAAAACTAGAAGATAGGGGTTAAGATGTTTGAGGACTTCAGTCACTGATTTGAATTTAGTAACAGGGACTAAAAAGGAATATTGTTTTAGTACACAGGCAAAAACTTAAAAATGGTCATGCACAGGGTAAGGGATAGAATAAGGAGCATTGTAATAAAGGAAAATGATTGAGTAATCAGAGTTTACAAATGAACCTCCAAATCTGGTGCAGTCTTGTGGGAAGACAATTTGTCTGTGACTTTCAGTATTGTAAAGGTTTTCATGGAATATTATACTGGTGTATGTTAGTGTTGCATGAATGATGAAAAGATGGCCCATGTATATTGCTATTTTGTTTACTTTTTCACAGTAAGCTTGGACCATTAACTTGAAAACATAGGTGGCAAAGGTAAATTTTTACACATCCAAATGTTTTAAATATAGCCCAAATAAGAATGTTTCTACCATTTAGAACCTGCCTGTTTTCATATCCTGTGAAACTGCACCCAACATTTGCTGGACAGAGATAAAAAAAAAAAACCTGGGCTGTAAAAAAACCCAAGCTGCTGCTGCCTTCTAGATCTCACTGACACAAAGGCTCCACATCTTATTTAGCAACATCACATAAACATGTAAGTGCCTTTACAATTCCCCTCTTCCCTTGGAGTCCCTTTACTATCTTCCCCTTCTGGGTGGTGATCCCATGCTGCTGTCTCAGGAGGGTCTCCTGCTGTAGTGGATTTTCCTTTCCCTGGCATGCAACCTATCAAATATGCATCTTAATAAAATGTGAAAGCCAAAGCACATACCTACAAATACAATAAAAATCAAGAAAGTACAATGTCACAAAAAGAAAATGATATTTCTCCAGAAACCAAAGTCATAGAATATTGAAATCTAACTGGTAAAGAATTCAAATTAGCTGTTATGAAGAAATTCAACAAGTTATAAGGATACTCAGAAAGACAGTCCAGGAATAAAATCAATGAACAGAAGGAGTTCTGAAACAAAAAAAATATTGAAATTAATAAAAAAAAGAATCAAAAATGAAGTTCTGGAGCTGAGGAATTCAACTAATGAGATGAAGAATGAGATAGAAGCCATCAGTAACAGTGCAGATAAGATGAGAGAAAGAATAAATAATTGGAGGATAGGAGTATGGAAATAATTCAGTAAGAAGGAGAGGGAGAAACAAAATTCTTAAAAAGTGAAGAAACCCTGTAAGATCTCTCAGATTCATTCAGAAATCCAAATATTAGAATAGCTGGTGTTCCAAAAGAAGAAGAGAGGGAAAAGGGGGCAGAGAGTTTATTTAAAGAAGTAGTAGCTGAGAACTTCCCAACCTGGGGAAGGAACTGGATATACAAATCCACAAAGCTAACATAATACCCTGTTTTCTCAGTGCAAAAAGACCTTCTCCAAAACACATTGTAATGAAACTTACAAAAATCAGTGATAAAAATTAATTTTAAGGAAGCCAGGGTACATTCACCTACAAAAGAATCCACATGACTCTATCAGCAGATTTCTCAGCAAAAACTCTATAGGCCAGGAGAGAGTAGAATGACATATTCTAAGTATAGAAAGATAAAATTTTCTAGCCAAGAATACTTTGCCTGCAAGTTACCCTTCAGATATGAAGGAGTATAAAGACTTTCCCAGCCAAACAGAAACTGAGGTAGTTTGCCACCATTAGACCTGCCTTGCATGAAATGCTGAAAAGAGTCCTTCTTCAAGCTGAAATGAAAAGATGTTAATCAGCAACATGAAAACATATGAAAGTACACAACACTCTGGTAAAGGTGAGAATAGACAGTCAAAATTAGAACACTATAACTCTATGTTAGGATGGTGTGTTATCCACTTAACTATAGTATAGAGGTTAAAGGAAAAGAGTATTAAAAGTAACTATAGCTACTATAATTTGTTAACAAATACACAGCATAAAATGAGGTAAATTGTGGCATCAAAAATGTATGAGCTTGGACTTCCCTGGTGGCGCAGTGGTTGAGAGTCCACCTGCTGATGCAGGGGACACAGGTTCATGCCCCAGTCCGGGAGGATCCCACATGCCACGGAGTGGCTAGGCCCATGAGCCATGGCCACTGAGCCTGCACGTCCAGAGCCTGTGCTCCACAACGGGAGAGGCCACAACAGTGAGAGGCCCATGTACCACAAAAAAAAAAAAAAAAAAAAAAAATATATATATATATATATATACCAAGAGAAAAAGGATGGAGCTTTTATAGGCACATAAGGATAAGTTGCTGTCAGCCTAAAATGGACTATTTTATGTGAGGTGTTTTATGTAAGCCTCATCATAACCACAAAGCAAAAATCTAGAGTAGGTTCATCAAACGTAAAAAAGGGGAAACAGAGCATATAACCATGGAAAACTAACCAATTTACAAAAGTAGGCAGATACAAAGGGGAAAAGAAACAATGGGAAGAGAAAATAACCAGAAAGCAAATGATAAGATGGCAGTAGTAAGTCCCTACATATCAATAATCATTCTAAACATAAATGGGTTGAATTTACCAATCAAAAGGAACAGAGTGGCTGGATGCTTAAAAAAACAAGACCCACCTATATGCTTTAACCAAGAGGCTCATTTTAGCTCTAAAGAGACACATAGACTCAAAGTGAAGGGATGGAACAAGATAGTCCATGCAAGTGAAAACCAAAACAAAGTGGGATTAGCCATTCTTATATCAGACAAAATAGATTTCAAAAAAAAAAAAAAAAGGTAACAAGAGTCAATGGAGGTCAGTGCATAATGATAAAGAGGTCAGTTATTCAAGAAGATAAGCAATCATAGATAAATTAGAGCATCTAAATATATAAGCAATCACTAATGGATCTGAAGGGAGAAAAGGACAATACAATAATAGTAGGGACTTCAATACCCCACTGTCAGCAATGGATAGATCATCCAGAAAGGAAATCAACAAGGAAATATTGGAATTAACCATAATTTAGATGAAATAGGCTTAGCAGACATATACAGAATATTCCCTCTAACAGCAGCATAACACATATTCTTCTCAAGAACACACAGTACATTCTGCAGGATAGATAATATGATAGACCAACTCTTTGCAAATTTAAGATTGAAATCATGCCAAATAACTTTTCTGACCCCAATGGTATAAAACTTGTAATCAACAACAAGTGGAAAGCTGGACAATCTACAAATATGTGGAAACTAAACAACACATTCCTGAATAACCAATGAATGAAAGAAGAGATCAAAAAGAAATAAAAATTTGCCTTGAAACAAATGAAAATGGAAACACAACATACCAAATCTTATGGGATGCTGCAAAATCAATTCTGAAAAAAAGTTTATAGGGATAAATGTATATATTAAGAAATCAGAAAGATCTCAAATAAAAAAAAAACTAATTTTACACCTCAAGGAACTAGAAAAAGAAGAACAAATTACTCCCCTAGTTAGCAGAAGAAGGAAATAATAAAGACCTGAGCAGAAATAAATGAAATAAAGACTAGAAAAAAAAGAAGGATCAATGAAACTAAGAGCTGCTTTATTGGAAAGTTAAACAAAAGTGACAAAACTTTAGCAGACTTAACAAAATTTCATTAGAAATTTTGTTAGAAAATCTAATTTTCTAACAAAATTAGGAATGAAAACAGAGACATAACAACTAATACTACAGAAATATATAGAATCATAAGAAAATACTATGAACAAGTGTATGTCAACAAATGGATAAATTCTTAGAAATACATAACCCAATGAGATCAAATAAGGAAGAAATAAAAAATCTGAACAGATCAGTAACAAGTAAAGACAAGAATCAGTAATCAAAAACCTCCCAACACAGAAACCCCAGGACCAGACACAAAATTCTAGCTAACATTTGAAGAAATAACACCAATACTTCTTAAACTCTTCCAAAAAATTGAAGAGAAGGAAATACTGACAAACTTGATTCATGAGGTCCACATTACACTGATTCTTATTACAGTTAAGGACACTGTAAGTAAAGAAAACTACAGAACAACATCCCTGATGAATATAGATGCAAAAATTCTCAACAAAATATCAGCAGACCAAACTTAAGAACACATTAACAGGATTATACACCATGAACAAGGGGGGTTTATCTGTGTGATGCAAAGGTGTTTCAACATGTGCAGATAAATATATTGTAATATATCATGGTAATTGAGTGTAAGACTTTTAAAAATCACATGATTATTTCAATAGATGAAGAAGACATCTGATGAATTACAATATCCTTTCATGACAAAAACACTCAAACCTTCCTTTGGACGTAGAAAAATCATACCTCAACATTCTAATGTTTATATACAACAAAACAACAGCTAACATTATACTTAATGGTGAAAATTTTTAGTTTTTACTCTAAGATCCGGAACAAGACAATGATGCCCACTTTCCCACTCTTATTCAATATAGTACTGGAAGTCTTAACTGGAGCATGTAGGCAAGAGAAAAAAACAATAAAAGACATTCAATTGAAAAGTAAAATTGTTATTTGAAGATGATATGATGTTACATTTAGAAAATCCCAAAGACTTCATCAAAAAAATGTTGGAACTAATCAAAAACTTCAGTAAAGTTGCAGGATATAAAATTAACACACAGTAATAGATTGCATTTCTATACACTAATAATGACATCTGAAAAAGAATAAAGAAAACTTTCCCATTCACAATAGCATCATAAACAATGAAATACCTAGGAATAAATTCATCCAAGGAAGTTAAAAATGTTTACAATGAAAACTACAAGACTCTAATGAATAAAATTAAAGAAGATACAACAAATTGAAAGATACCTTTTTTTTAAAAAAAAAAAAACCTTTACTGGAGTATAATTGCTTTACAATGGTGTGTTAGGTTCTGCTTTACAACAAAGTTAATCAGTTATACATATACATATGTTCCCATATCTCTTCCCTCTTGCATATCCCTACCTCCCACCCTCCCTATCCCAGCCCTCTAGGTGGTCACAAACCACCGAGCTGATCTACCTGTGCTATGTGGCTGCTTCCCACTAGCTATCTGTTTTACATTTGGTAGTGTATATCTGTCCATGCCACTCTATCACTTTGTTCCAGTTCACCATTCCCCCTCCCCATGTCCACGAGTCCATTATCTACATCTGCATCTTTATTCCTATCCTACCCTCAGGTACTTCAGAAACTTTTTTTTTTTTTTGATTCCATATATATGTGTTAGCATATGGTATTTTTTTTCTCTTTCTGACTTACTTCACTCTGCATGACAGTCTCTAGGTTCATCCACCCCAATACAAATACTCAATTTCATTTCTTTTTACGGCTGAGTAATATTCCATTGTATATATGTGCCACATCTTCTTTATCTACTCATCCAATGATGGACACTTAGGTTGCTTCCATGTCCTGGCTATTGCAAATAGAACTGCAATGAACATTTTGGTACATGACTCTCTTTGAATTACGATTTTCTCAGGTTATATGTCCAGTAGTGGGATTGCTGGGTGGTATGGTAGTTCTATTTTTAGTTTTTTAAGGAACCTCCATACTGTTCTCCATAGTGGCTGTACCGATTCACATTCCCACCGGCAGTGCAAGAGTTTTCCCTTTTCTCCACACCCTCTCCAGCATTTATTGTTTCTAGATTTTTTGATGATGGCCATTCTGACTGGTGTGAGATGATATCTCATTGTAGTTTTGACTTGCATTTCTCTAATAATTAATGATGTTGATCATTCTTTCATGTGCTTGTTGGCAATCTATATATCTTCTTTGGAGAAATGTTGATTTAGGTCTTCTGCCCATTTTTGGATTGGGTTGTTTGTTTATTTGTTATTGAGCTGCATGGGCTGCTTGTAAATTTTGGAGATTAATCCTTTGTCAGTGGCTTCATTTGCAAATATTTTCTCCCATTCTGAGGGTTGTCTTTTGGTCTTGTTTATGGTTTCCTTTGCTGTACAAAAGCTTTAAAGTTTCACTAGGTCCCACTTGTTTATGTTTCTTTTTATTTCCATTTCTCTAGGAGGTGGGTCAAAAAGGATCTTGCTGTGATTTATGTCATAGAGTGCTCTGCCTATGTTTTCCTCTAAGAGTTTGATAGTTTCTGCTATTACATTGAGGTCTTTAACCCATTTTGAGCTTATTTTTGTGTATGGTGTTAGGGAGTGTTCTAATCTCATCCTTTTACATGTACCTGTCCACTTTTCCCAGTACAACTTATTGAAGATGCTGTCTTTTCTCCACTGTATATTCTTGTCTCCTTTATCAAAGATAAGGTGACCATATGTGTGTAGGTTTATCTCTGGGCTTTCTATCTAGCTCCATTGATCTATATTTCTGTTTTTGTGCCAGTACCATACTGTCTTGATTACTGTAGCTTTGTAGTATAGTCTGAAGTCAGGGAGCTTGATTCCTCCAACTCCATTTTTCATTCTCAATATCACTTTGGCTCTTTGGGGTCTTTTGTGTTTCCATACAAATTGTGAAATGTTTTGTTCTACTTCTGTGAAAAACTGACAGTGGTAGTTTGATAAGGATTACATTGAATCTGTAGATTCCTTTGGGTAGTAGACTCATTTTCAAAATGTTGATTCTTCCAATCCAAGAACATGGTATATCTCTCCATGTATTTGTATCATCTTTTTTCCTTTCATCAGTGTCATATAATTTTCTGCATAAAGTTCTTTTTTCTCCTTAGGTATGTATATTCCTAGATATTTTATTCTTTTTGTTGCAATGGTACATGGGAGTGTTTTCTTGATTTCACTTTCAGATTTTTCATCATTAGTGTATAGGAATGACAGAGATTTCTGTGCATTGACTTTGTATCCTGCTACTTTACCAAATTCAATGATTATCTCTAGTAGTTTTCTGGTAGCATCTTTAGGATTCTCTGTGTATAGTGTCATGTCATCTGCAAACAGTGACAGATTTACTTCTTCTTTTCCAATTTGGATACTTTTATTTCTTTTTCTTCTCTGATTGCTGTGGCTATAACTTCCAAAACAATGTTGAATAATAGTGGTGAGAGTGGGCAAACTTGTCTTCTTCTTGATCTGAGTGGAAATGGTTTCAGTTTTTCACCATTGAGGATGATGTTGGCTATGGGTTTGTCCTATATGGACTTTATTATGCTGAGGAAAGTTCCCTGTATGCCTACTTTCTTCAGGGTTGTTATCATAACTGGATGTTCAATTTTGTCGAAAGCTTTCTCTGCATCTATTGAGATGATCATATGTTTTTTCTCCTTCAATTTGTCAATAGGGTGTATCACGTTGATTGATGTGCGTATATTGAAAAATCCTTGCATTCCGGGAATAAACCCCACTTAATCATGGTGTATGATCCTTATAATGTGCTGTTGGATTCTGTTTGCTAGTATTTTGTTGAGGATTTTTGCATCAATGTTCATTTGTGATATTGGCCTGTAGATTTCTTTCTTTGTGACATTTTTACCTGGTTTTGGTAACAGGGTGATGGTGGCCTCGTAGAATGAGTTTGGGAGTGTTCCTCCCTCTGCTATATTTTGGAAGAGTTTGAGAAGGTAGGTGTTAGCTCTTCTCTAAAAGTTTGATACAATTCGCCTGTTAAGCCATCTGGTCCTGGGCTTTTGTTTTTTGGAAGATTTTTTATCACAGTTTCAATTTCAGTGTCTGTGATTGGTTGGTTCATATTTTCTATTTCTTCCTGGTTCAGTCTTGGCAGGTTGTGCATTTCTAAGAATTTGTCCATTTCTTCCAGGTTTTCCATTTTATTGGCATAGAGTTGCTTGTATTAATCTCTCATTATCTTTTGTATTTCTGGAGTGTCAGTTGTTACTTCTCCTTTTTCATTTCTAATTCTATTGATTTGAGTCTTCTCCTTTTTTTTTCTTGATTAGTCTGGCTAATGGTTTATCAATTTTCTTTATCTTCTCAAAGAACTACCTTTTAGTTTTATTGATCTTTGCTATTATTTTCTTCATTACTTTTTCATTTACTTCTGATCTGATCTTTATAATTTTTTTCCTTCTAATAACTTTGGGGTTTTTTGTAATTCTTTCTCTAATTGCTTTAGGTGCAAGGTTAGATTGTTTATTTGGGATGTTTCCTGTTTCTTAAGATAGGATTTTATTGCTATAAACTTCCCTCTTAGAACTGCTTTTGCTGAATCCCATAGGTTTTGGGTCATTGTGTCTCCATTGTCATTTGTTTCTAGGTATTTTTTTTTCATTTCCTCTTTGATTTCTTCAGTGATCACTTCATTATTAAGTAGTATATTGTTTAGCCTCCATGTGTTTGTATTTTTTACAGATCTTTTCCTGTAATTGATATCTAGTCTCATAGCATTGTTGTCAGATAAGATACTTGATACGATTTCAATTTTCTTAAATTTAACAAGGCTTGATTTGTGACCCAAGATATGTTCTATCCTGGAGAAGGTTCCATGAGCACTTGAGAAAAACGTGTATTCTGTTTTTTTGGGATGGAATGTCCTATAAATATCAATTAAGTCCATCTTGTTTAATGTATCATTTACAGCTTGTGTTTTCTTATTTATTTTCATTTTGTATGATCTGTCCATTGGTGAAAGTGGGGTGTTAAAGTCCCCTACTATGATTGTTACTGTCGATTTCCCCTTTTAGGGCTATTAGTATTTGCCTTATGTATGGAGGTGCTCCTATGTTGGGTGCATAAATATTTACAATTGTTATGTCTTCTTCTTGGATTGATCCCTTGATCATTATGTAGTGTCCTTCTTTATCTCTTGTGATAGTCTTTATTTTAAAGTCTATTTTGTGTGATATGAGAATTGCTACTCCAGCTTTCTTCTGCTTTCCATTTGCATGGAATATCTTTTTCCATCTCCTCACTTTCAGTCTGTATGTGTCCCTAGGTCTGAAGTGGGTCTCTTGTAGACAGCATATATATGGGTCTTAAATTTGTATTCATTCAACCAGTCTGTGTCTTTTGGTGGGAGCATTTAATCTATTTACATTTAAGGTAATTATCGATATGTATGTTCCTATTCCCATTTTCTTAATTGCTTTGGGTTTGTTATTGTAAGTCTTTTCCTTTTGCTGTGTTTCTTGCCTAGAGAAGTTCCTTTTGCATTTGTTGTAATCCAAGGAGAAACATGCCAAGACACATATTTATCAAACTATCAAAAATTAAATACACAGATAATATATTAAAAGCAACAAGGGAAAAATAACACACAAGGGAATCTCTCTACGGTTAACAGCTGATCTTTCAGCAGAAACCCTGCAAGCCGGGAGGGACTGGCAGGACCTATTCAAAGTGATGAAGGAGAAAAACCTACAACCAAGATTACTCTACTCATCAAGGATCTCATTCAGATTTGATGGAGAAATTAAAACCTTTACAGACAAGCAAAAGCTGAGAGAGATATCTTGTATTAATGGATCAGAAAAATTAATATTGTTAAAATATCCATACTAACCCAAACCATCTGACTTCTACACAATCTCTTTCTGAAGTCCAATGACATTCTTTACAGTAAAAAAAAAAAAAAAAAAAAAACCTAAAAGTTGTATGGAACCACAAAGACTTCACATAGCCAAAGCAATCCTGAGAAAGAAAACAAAGCTGGTGGTATCACACTTTCTAATTGCAAACTATACTACAAAGCTACAATAATTAAAATAATATGGTACTGACATAAGAACAGACACATAGACTGATGGTACAGAAAACAGACCTCAAAATTAAATCCCACATATACAGTTAACTAATATTGGATAAGTAAGCCAAAACTGTGCAATGGGCAAAGTATAGTCTTTTCAACAAATGGTATGAGGAAAACTGGATAAACATATATAGAACAATTAAATTGGACCCTATCTTACTCCACTTACAAAAGTTAACTCCAAGTTGATTAAAGACTTATACCGCAGTCTTAAGACCTGATACCATTAAACTCCTAGAAGAAAAGTTAGGGAAGAAACTCCTCAACACTGGTCTTGGCAATGATTCTTTTTGATTATGACACCAAAATCACGAAAAAAAAAAAAAAAAAAAAAAAATCAACAAGTTGGACTATGTAAAACTTAAATGCTTCTGCACAGCAAAGGAAATGAAAAGACAACTTACTGAATGGGAGAAAATTTTGCAAATTATATGTCAGATAAGGGGTTAATATCTAAAATATATATAACTCATACAACTCAACAACAACAAACCATTCTGATTAAATAATGGGCAGAGAAACTAGACAGATATTTTTCCAAAGAAAACATCCTATGTCCATATAGGTAGACTAAAAAATGGTCAACTTTACTAATCATCAAGGAAATGCAAAACAAAACCACGAGATGCCACTCTGCACCTACTAGAATGGTTAATATCAAGGAGACAAGAGATAGTGAATATTGGGAAGGATGTTGAAAAAAGGGAACCATTTGTACACTGTTGATGGAAATGTAAATTGATTTAGCCACTATGGAAGACAATGTGGAGGTTCCACAATTTTTTTTTAAAAGTTCTACCACGTGATCCACGAATACCACTTCTGGTTTAAATCCAAAGGAAATGAAAATAGGATATCAAAGAGGGATTCCCATTTACTGCAGCATTATTCATAATAGCCAAGGTAAAAAAAGACCTAGCTGCTTATCAATGATGAGTTGATAAAGAACTTGTAATATAACTATTCATTCCTGAGAAAGAAGTACATCCTTCCATTTGTGATAACATGGATGGACTTTGTGGACATTATGCTAAGTGAAGTAAGTCATATAGAGAAAGATACTGTATGATATCACCCATATATGGAATTTAAAAAAGCCAAGTTCATAAAATCAGAGTAATATGATGGCTACAAAAGCATGGCAGGTGAGTGAACAGGACAGGTGGTGTTTAAGGGTATAAATTTGCAATGAATAGTAAATAAGTCCTAGAGCTCTAATGCACAATATAATGAATATAGACAACAAAATTGTATTGTAATCATCAAACTCATTAAGAGTCTAGAACTTAATTATTACAACCCTTAAAAAGAAACGATAATTATGTAACATGTTCATTATTTCTACAATGGCAATCATATTACAATATAGAAATGTACCAAATTAACATGTTTAACAGGTTGCACACCTTAAATTTATCAATGTTATATGTCAAATATATTTCAATTAAAAAAAACAGAATCAGAGACTTAAATATGGTACTGAAAATTACAGATTATAGATTTTTAACCAAGATTTGAACTTTACCAATTTGTCTGCAGTATTAGAATCATTCAAACAAAGAAACAGAGCTGGATTAGGATTTGTAGTAAAATAAAATATGACATAGTTGAGCCAGCATGAAGCTGATGCTAAATTAGTGAGTTCCAGTCTAGATGATGTTGTAGGCTCATGGCCAGGATCCATTTGAGGGAAGCTCCCAAGTTCATGAGGGTTTACAGTGAACATGAGGGAGATATGTTTGGGGTTAAGTATATTTTGTAAATGTGGGCTTTTCTAAGTTCATTGACATATAATACATTCATAATACCCACTATAAATTGTATCTTCTGGCTCAGCAAAAATAATTATCTCTAAGTTTGTACTTGGAAAGAAATTGTACCTGTTTGAAAATCTTATAGCTCTATCTTCTCCTACCTTACATATAAAAAGTCCAACAATGTATTTTTTAAAAGACTCAGGGTTAGTTATTGCAACTGCGTAAATATTTTAAAAGTTGTGATTGAAATAAAACTTAAAAATCTTTTCTAAATATACCATATACTTACTCCTACCTGAGTAATTGTTCAAGTCTTTCTCAATTTCTAGACAAGGTGTTTGCTCTTTTATGAAAAACTAACTGACATTTATGTTGTTTGAATATGTTTTGAGATTCACCATTTGGATAGAAATGTTACTACTCTACAGCTGTGTGAGTATGCATGTGTGTGTATATGTCTACTCACATGTGGTTTAGGCATTCAACTACTCAATCATCTCTGCTGAACTTGTCTGACAAAACATCTGCTATAGCAAATGAATAATATGTCGTTTTTTGAAAGCATATCCAAAAGGATACCAGTGACATCTATTCATAAGCTGGCTGTCTTGTTATGTCACTAGTACATTGTTAAGCCCACAGTAGAGCTTGCTAAGGGCAAACCATTGAAGCTTTGTAGTTTTGAAATGTTTTTATCTTATCAGATCATGGTTGTAATATCCTACTTAACTAAGTCATTGTCAACTGGGGACTGCAAAATATCTCCTGGAAATGGTTACACTATTCATTCATCAGGGGACCAAGATAATTAAGTCATCCATCAACAATGATGCTTGCTTAGATGTGTGCTATTTTCTTGTTGTCCTGACCTTGGTGTGTCTGGTGCTCAGATAAAGCCTTTGATGGATATGTGAGCAGTTATAACTACCCCAAGGCTTGAACAGCCCAGAATGCCCAAATTGAGAAGAACACTGTATTTATTCTTCTGTTTTCAATCATTTTGACTTTCACCTACAATGTATGACTTCACTACAGTCACTCAAGCTAAATTAGTTATTTGTTCTTGGTGTTCCTATAATCCTTTCTCTACTATAGTCCTTAGCACAATGTATTATAAACATTTGTCTGCCTCTCCTACACCAACGAGATATCATCAAAGTATTGTATTATTTCCTACTTAGTTTTGTTTCCCTTGCAAGCCTACTGACTGCCATGTAAAAATTGATTAATAAATAATGGACATGTTAGTTAAATAACTGTATTTGTGCTTTATCAAATTGGGTATTGATGCTAGAATGATAATATTCTTTATTTTTTCAACAAATTTATTGGAATATAATTGCTTTACAATGGTGTGTTAGTTTCTGTTTTATAACAAAGTTAATCAGTTATACGTATACACATATCCACATATCTCCTCCCTCTTGCATCTCCCTCCCACCCTCCCAATCCCACCCCTCTAGGTGGACAGAAAGCACCAAGCAGATTTCCCTGTGCTATGCAGCTACTTCCCACTAGCTATCTATTTTACATTTAGTAGTATATATAAGTCCATGCCACTCCCTCACTTTGTCTCAGATTACCCTTCCCCCTCCCTGTGTCCTCAAGTCCATTCTCTACATCTGCATCTTTACTCCTGTCCTGCCCCTAGGTTCTTCAGAACCTTGGGGTTTTTTTTAGATTCCATATATATGTGTTAGCATACGGTATTTGCTTTTCTCTTTCCGACTTACTTCACTCTGTACGACAGACTCTAGGTCCAATCACCTCACTACAAATAACTCAGTTTCGTTTCTTTTTATGGCTGAGCAATATTCCATTGTATATATGTGCCACATATTCTTTATCCATTCATTAGTCGATGGACACATAGATTGCTTCCATGTCTTGGCTATTGTAAATAGAGCTGCAATGAATACTGTGGTACATGACTCTTTTTGAAATATGGTTTTCTCTGGGTGTATGCCCAGTAGTGGGATTGCTGGATCATATAGTAATTCTATTTTTAGTTTTTTAAGGAACCTCCACACTGTTATCCATAGTGGTTGTATCAATTTGCATTCCCACCAACAGTGCAAGAGGGTTCTCTTTTCTCCACACCCTTTCCAGCATTTGTTGTTTGTAGATTTTTTGATGATGGCCATTCTGACTGGTGTGAGGTGATACCTCATAGTAGTTTTTATTTGTATTTCTCTAATGATTAGTGATGTTGGTCATTCTTTCATGTATTTGTTGGCAATCTGATGGTATTCTTTAAAGAAAAATGGAAGTCTGAAAAATAATTTATTTAGTGCCAATCATGTGTCACAAAATATATTACAAAATATGTTAGACCACTAGATTTAAAACCATGTAAATGCTTAAGCCTGAGCTATATCATTTGGTAGCAAAATAATTTTTGGAAAGTAATTTCATTTTTCCCTCAGTTTTCTCAACTAAAAAATAAAAGGTTCATAATGTCTACAACCTAGGCTTGCTGTGAAAACAAATTAAGGAGACTCTTTTTAAATGATTTGTGAACTATAATATTCAACATAAAAAGGAGCTATATGAGATTTACCATTGCTAATGTTGTCAAATTTTCTCTTCCTTGATTTATATACAGCCCTTGACATAGCTGATCTCTCCCTCCTTGAAACATTTAGTTTGGTTTTCTCCACATCCATCTAGTTCCTCTTTCTCAATTACTTTTGCTTTTATCTCCTCATATCCCTGACTTTTTAAAGTTGGAATCAGTTCTTACATCTTTTGTTCTATCTACAGTTAACTTTAGAAGGGGTCTCATTCAAACTTATGACTTTAAATGTAATCTTAATGCTAAAAATTCCTAAAGATTTATTTAAAACCAAGTCTCTCCCCTGAATGCAGATTTACATATCTTTCCATTAGGCATCTCCACTTAGTTATTTAAAAGACATCACAAACTGAGCATGTCCAAACCTGAGCTCTTGCTCTACCTATAACTCACCTCCACCTGTTCTACCTACAGTCTTCTCAACCCTGGTTAATAGAAACTTCACTCTCTCATGCATAGATCTCCCAAGTTTGGGAATCATCCTATCTCTCACACTCCACATCCAATTTATCAGATAAACATATTGATTCTGCCATCAAAATATAAACCATATCTGATGACTTCCAGCACCTCCACTGCCATATCCTCAACCAAGCAAACATCATCTTTTGCCTGGATTATTATGACAGGTTTCTTACTGATCTTTCTGGTTCAATCCTTTCCCTACTACTTGTCTGCTCAAAGCCTTTTTTAACTTACAAATGGTAAAATTGAAAGTCTATACAATGGTCTGCTATATCTATTTGATCTGTACCCTCTCCCATAACATTACCACTATTATATTTCTGGTCTCATCCCCAACTCAATCCCAATTCCTTCCCCAACTTCAGCCACACTATTTCTCAAATGCATCATCCATCCCTCAGGCTCAAGGTCTTTGCAGTTTATGTTCCTTCTGCTTGGATGCTCTCCCACAAGATATTTTCAAGACTCTTTTCCTCATCACATTCATGTCTTTATGCAAATGCCATCTTCTCAGTAAGGCCTTCTCTTACTATTCTATTTAAAATTGAAGCCACCAACATCCCTGCTTTGGTGTTGTCTAAAACACTTATCATGTCCTAAAATTATTTACTTAAATATTATTTGTTCCACTCTCCACACAAAAACATATGCTAATTCAAGCAAGTATGTATGTCTGCTTTATCAGTGACTGTTTCTGAGTGCATAATACAGATATAGGGCTTGGCATAGAAGAGACACTCAAGAGATGTTTTTTAAGTGTATGAATGAGTTATAATAAAAATATACTCTCAGACTTTAAGAAAATTCAGAGGGATTTGAGAAGATGGTGGAAGAGTAAGATGCAAAGATCAACTTCCTCCCCACAGATGCATCAGAAATACATCTACACCTGGAACTGCTTCTATAGAACACCCACTGAATGCTGGCAGAAGAACTCAGACCTCCCAAAAGGCAAGAAACTCCCCACATACCTGGGTAGGGCAAAAGAAAAAACAGCGACAGAACAATAGGGATGAGACCTGCACCAGTGGGAGGGAGCTGTGAAGGAGGAAAGGTTTCCACATATGAGGAAGCCCCTTCGCGGGCAGAGACTGCAGGTGGTGGATGGGGGAAGCTTCAGAGCCATGGAGGAGAGCACAGCAACAGGGGTGTGGAGGGCAAAGCAGAGAGATTCCCACACAGAGGATTGGTGGCATCCAGCACTCACCAGACTGGGAGGCTTGTCTGCTCACCCACTGGGACGGGCGGGGGCTGGGAGCTGAAGCTCGGGTTTCTGTCGGAGTGTGCTGGGAGAGGACTGGGATTGGCGGTGTGAACAGAGCCTGAAGGGGTTAGTGCACCACGGCTAGCCGGGAGGGAGTCTGGGAAAATTCTGGACCTGCTGAAGAGACAAGAGACTTTTTCTTGCCTCTTTGTTTCCTGGTGCGTGAAGAGAGGGGATTAAGAGCGCTGCTTAAAGGAGCCCCAGAGATGGACGTGAGCCGCGACTATCAGTGCGGACCACAGAGACGGGCATGAGATGCTAAGGCTGCTGCTGCCACCACCAAGAAACCTGTGTGCAAGCACAGGTCACTATCCCCATCTCCCCTCCAGGGAGCCTGTGCAGCCCGCCACTGGCAGGGTCCCGTTATCCAGAGAAAACTTCCCCGGGAGACTGAACTGCACACCCCAGGCTAGTGCAACCTCATGCCAGCCTCTGCTGCCACAGGCTCGCCCTGCATCCATACCCCTTGCTATTCCCGGGCCTGAGTGAGCCAGAGCCTCCAAATCAGCTGCCCCTTTAAACCTGTCCTATCTGAGCGAAGAAGAGATGCCCTCCGGCAACCTACACACAGAGGCAGGGCCAAATCCAAAGCTGAACCCAGGAGCTGGGTGAACAAAGAAGAGGAACGGAAATTTTCCCCAGCAGCCTCAGAAGCACTAGATTAAAGCTCCACAATCAACTTGATGTACCCTGCATCTGTGGAAAATCTGAATAGACAACGAATCATCCCTAATTGAAGAGGTGGACTTTGGGAGCAAGATATATTATTTTTTCCCTTTTTGCACTTTTTGTGAGTGAGTATGTTTATGCTTCTGTGAGAGATTTTCTATGTATAGGTTTGCTTTCACCATTTGTCCTATGGTTCTGTCCATCTGTTTTTGTTTTTTTTTTGTTTGTTTGTTTGTTTAGTTTTTATAATATTTTTTCTTAATAATTATTCTTTATTTTAATAAATTTATTTTACTTTATCTTACTTATTTTATCCTCTTTCTTTCTTTCTTTCCTTCTATTTTTCTCCCTTTTATTCTGAGCCGTGTGGAGGACAGGCTCTTGGTGCTCCAGCCAGGTTTCAGGGCTGTGCCGCTGAGGTGGGAGAGCCAACTTCAGGACACTGGTCCACAAGAGACCTTCCAGCTCCATGTAATATCAAACAGCAAAAATCTCCCAGAGATCTCCATCTCAACACCAAGACCCAGCTTCACTCAACGACTAGCAAGCTATAGTGCTGGACACCCTATACCAAACAACTAGCAAGACAGGAACACAGCCCCATCCATTAGCAGAGAGGCTGCCTAAAATCATAATAAGTCCACAGACACCCCAAAACACACCACCAGACGTGGACCTGCCCAACAAAAAGACAAGATCCAGCCTCATCCAACAGAACACAGGCACTAGTCCCCTCCACCAGGAAACATACACAACCCACTGAAACAATCTTAGCCACTAGGGACAGACACCAAAAACAGTGGGAACTATGAACCTGCAGCCTGTGAAAAGGAGATCCCAAACACAGTAAGTTAAGCAAAATGAAAAGATGGAAAAACACACAGCAGATGAAGGAGCAAGGTAAAAACCCACCAGACCTAACAAATGAAGAGGAAATAGGCAGTCTACCTGAAAAAGAATTCAGAATAATGATAGTAGAGATATCCAAAATCTTGGAAATAGAATAGAGAAAATGCAAGAAACATTTAACAAGGACCTATAAGAACTAAAGAGGAAACAAGCAATGATGAACAACACAATAAATGAAATAAAAAGTACTCTAGAAGGGATCAATAGCAGCACAACTGAGGCAGAAGAACGGATAAGTGACCTGGAAGATAAAATAGTGGAAATAACTACTGCAGAGCAGAATAAAGGAAAAAAGAATGAAAAGAACTGAGGACAGTCTCAGAGACCTCTGGGACAATATTAAATGCAGTAACATTCAAATTATTAGGAGTCCCAGAAGAAGAAGAGATAAGGAAAGGGACTGAGAAAATATTTGAAGAGATTATAGTTGAAAACTTCCCTAATATGGGAAAGGCAGTAGTTAATCAAGTCCAGGAAACAGAGAGAGCCCCATACAGGATAAATCCAAGGAGAAACAGGCCATGACACATACTAATCAAACTATCAAAAAGGAAATACAAAGAAAAAATATTAAAAGCAGCAAGGGAAAAATAACACACTAGGGAATCCCCATAACGTTAACAGCTGATCTTTCAGCAGAAACTCTACAAACCAGAAGGGAGTGGCAGGACATATTTAAAGTGATGAAGGAGAAGAAACTACAACCAAGATTACTCTACCCAGCAGGGATTTCATTCTGATTTGATGGAGAAATTCAAACCTTTACAGACAAGCAAAAGCTGAGAGAGTTCAGCACCACCAAACCAGCTTTACAACAACTGCTAAAGGAACTTCTCTAGGCAAGAAACACAAGAGAAGGAAAAGGCCTACAATAAAAAATCCAAAACCATTAAGAAAATGGGAGTAGGAACATACATATTGATAATTACCTTAAATGTAAATGGATTAAGTGCTCCCACCAAAAGACACAGAGTGGCTGAATGATTACAAAAACAAGATTCATATATATGCTGTCTACAAGAGACTCACTTCAGACCTAGGGACACATACAGACTGAAAGTGAGGGGATGGAAAAAGATATTCCATGCAAATGGAAACCAAAAGAAAGCTGGAGTAGCAATTCTCATATCAGACAAAATAGACTTTAAAATAAAGACTATTAGAAGAGATAAAGAAGGACACTACATAATGATCAAGGGATCGATCCAAGAACAAGATATAACAATTGTAAATATTTATGCACCCAACATAGGAGCACCTCAATACATAAGGCAAATACTAACAGCCCTAAAAGGGGAAATCGACAGTAACAATCATAGTAGGGAACTTTAACACCCCACTTTCACCCATGGAAAGATCATCCAAAATGAAAATAATAAGGAAACACAAGCTGTAAATGATACATTAAACAAGATGGACTTAATTGATATTTGTAGGACATTCCATCCCAAGAAAAACAATACACGTTTTTCTCAAGTGCTCATTGAATATTCTCTAGGATAGATCACACCTTGGGTCACAAATCAAGCATTGGTAAATTTAAGAAAATTGAAGTTGTGTCAACTATCTTTTCCAACCACAACAGTATGAGGCTAGATATCTATTACAGGAAAAGATCTGTAAAAAATACAAACCCATGGAAGCTAAATAATACACTACTAAATAAACAAGAGATCACTAAAGAAATCAAAGAGGAAATTAAAAAAATACACCTAGAAACAAATGACAATGGAGACACGATGACCAAAAACCTATGGGATGCAGCAAAAACAGTTCTAAGAGGGAACTTTATAGCAATACAATCCTACCTTAAGAAACAGGAAACATCTCAAATAAACAACCTAACCTTTCACCTAAAGAAATTAGAGAAAGAAAAACAAAAAAGCCCCAAAGTTAGGAGAAGGAGAGAAATCATAAAGATCAGATCAGAAATTAATGAAAATGAAATGAAGGAAATGATAACAACGATCAATAAAACTAAAAGCTGGTTCTTTGAGAAGATAAACAAAATTGATAAACCATTAGCCAGACTCATCAAGAAAAAAAGGGAGAAGACTCAAATCAATAGAATTAGAAATGAAAAAGGAGAAGTAACAACTGGCACTGCAGAAATACAAAGGATCATGAGAGATTACTTACAAGCAACTATATGCCAATAAAATGGACATCCTTGAAGAAATGGACACGTTTTCAGAAAAGCACAGCCTTCCGAGATTGAACCAGGAAGAAATAGAAAACATGAACAGAACAGTCACAAGCACTGAAATTGAATCTGTAATTAAAAATCTTCCAACAAACAAAAGCCCAGGACCAGATGGCTTCACAGGTGAACTCTATCAAACTTAGAAGAGCTAGAAGAGCTAACACCCATCCTTCTCAAACTCTTCCAAACTATAGCAGAGGGAGGAACTCTCCCAAACTCAGTCTATGAGGTCACCATCACCCTGTTACCAAAACCATACAAAGGTGTCACAAAGAAAGAAAACTACAGGCCAATATCATTGATGAACATAGATGCAAAATTTCTCAACAAATTACTAGCAAACAGAATCCAACACTACATTAAAAGAATCATACAACATGATCAAGTAGGGTTTATTCCAGGATTGCAAGGATTCTTCAATATACACAAATCAATCAATGTGATACACCATATTAACAAATTGAAGGAGAAAAACCATATGATCATCTCAATAGATGCAGAGAAAGGTTTTGACAAAATTCAATACCAATTTGTGATAAAAACTGAAGAAAGTAGGCATAGAGGGAATTTTCCTCAACATAATAAAAGCCATATATGACAAACCCACGGCCAACGTCATCCTCAATGGTGAAAAACTAAAACATTTCCACTAAGATCAGGAATAAGACAACATTGACCACTCTCACCACTCTCATTCAACATAGTTTTGGAAGTTGTAGCCACAGCAGTCAGAGAATAAAAAGAAATAAAAGGAATCCAAATTGGAAAAGAAGAAGTAAATCTGTCACTGTTTGCAGATGACATGACACTATACATAGAGAATCCTAAAGATGCTACCAGAAAATTACTAGAGCTAATCAATGAATCTGGTAAAGTAGCAGGATGCAAAATTAATGCACAGACATCTCTGTCACTCTTACACACTAGTGATGAAAAATCTGAAAGTGAAATTAAGAAAGCATTCCCATTTACCACTACAACTAAAAGAAAAATATATCTAGGAATAAACCTACCTAAGGAGACAAAAGACATGTATGCAGAAAATTATAAGACACTGATGAAAGAAAATAAAGATGATACAAATAGATGGAGAGAATGTACCATTTTCTTGGATTGGAAGAATCAACATTCTGAAATGACTCTGCTACCCAAAGCAATCTACAGATTCAATGCAATCCCTATCAAACTACCACTGACATTTTTCACAGAACTAGAACAAAAAAATTAACAATTTTATGGAAACACAAAAGACCCCAAATAGCCAAAGCAATCTTGAGAATGAAAAATGGACTTGGAGGAATCAGGCTCCCTGACTTCAGACTATACTACAAAGCTACAGTAATCAAGACAGTATGGTACTGGCACAAAAACAGAAATATAGATAAATGGAACAGGATAGAAAGTCCAGAGATAAACCCATGCACATATGGTCACCTTATCTTTGATAAAGGAGGCAAGAATATACAGTGGAGAAAGACAGCCTCTTCAATAAATGGTGCTGGGAAAACTGAATAGGTTCATGTAAAAGGATGAGATTAGAACACTCCCTAACACCATACACAAAAATAATCTCAAAATGGATTAAAGACCTAAATGTAAGGCCAGAAACTTTCAAACTCTTAGAGCAAAACATAGGCAGAGCAATCTATGACATAAATCACAGCAAGATCCCTTTTGACCCACCTCCTAGAGAAATAGAAATAGAAACAAAAATAAACAAATGGGACCTAGTGAAACTTTAAAGCTTTTGCACAGCAAAGGAAACCATAAACAAGACCAAAAGACAACCCTCAGAATGGGAGAAAAGGTTTGCAAATGAAGAAACCGACAAAGGATTAATCTCCAAAATTTACAAGCAGCCCATGCAGCTCCATAACAAAAAAATAAACAACCCAATCCAAAAATGGCCAGAAGACCTAAATAGACATTTATCCAAAGAAGATATACAGATTGCCAACAAACACATGAAAGACTGCTCAACATCATTAATTAGAGAAATGTAAATCAAAACTACAATGAGTATAAGGAGATATCATTTCACACCAATCAGAATGGCAATCATCAAAAAATCTAGAAACAGTAAATGCTGGAAAGGGTGTGGAGAAAAGATAACACTCTGTACTGCTGGTGGGAATATAAATTGATACAGCCACTATGGAGATTAGTGTGGAGGTTCCTTAAAAATCTACAAATAGAACTCCCATACGACCCAGCAATCCCACTATTGGGCATATACCCTGAGAAAACCATAATTCAAAGAGAGTCATGTACCAAAATGTTCATTGCAGCTCTATTTACAGTAGCCAGCACATGGAAGCAACCTAAGTGTCCCTCAACAGATGAATGGGTAAAGAAGATGTGGCACATATATACAATGGAATCTTACTCAGCCATAAAAGGAAACGAAATTGAGTTATTTGTATTGAGGTGGATGGACCTAGAGTCTGTCATACAGAGTGAAGTAAGTCAGAAAGAGAAAAACAAATACCGTATGCTAACACATATATATGGAATCTAAGGGAAAAAAAAAAAAAAAAACAGTTCATGAAGAACCTAAGGGTAAGATAGGAATAAAGACACAGACCTACTAGAGCATGGAATTGAGGGTATGAGGGTGGGGAAAGGTAAGCTGTGATAAAGTGAGAGAGTGGCATGGACATATATACACTACCAAACATAAAATAGTTAGCTAATGGGAAGTAGCCGCATAGCACAGGGAGATCAGCTAGGTGGTTTGTGACCACCTAGAGGGGTGGGATAGGGAGGGTGCAAGGGAGGAAGACACAAGAGGGAAGAGATATAGGAACATACATATATATATATATATGTAACTGATTCACTTTGTTATAAAGCAGAAACTAACACACCATTGTAAAGCAATTATACTCCAATAAAGATGTTTTATATATATATATATATATATATATATATATATATATGTATATATATATATATACTCTCAAATAAGTATTAATCACTCATTTTCAGTACCTGTTTTTTCCAGTGTCTTGCCTCACACATATTTAGTAAAGGCTACTATTTGAGATTGACTCATGTTTAATTGTCCCCTCATCCTCTTTTGATTAGTTTTTGAGATATAAATCTAAATTTAATGTATAAATTTATACAATATTTTAATTTGCAAATCATGACAAAGTAAAAAGCAAATATTAATTAAGTACAAACATTACTTATTTTCAGGGGAAAAAGCAGTATTCATTGGTATAATTGCTGTAAATTTATTTTAAATTGTTAGCAGATAACCATACTGAGAATATCAAACTACATACACACACAAAAAAGTTATAAAAATGGTAATATGTGTCATAATTTCATAGACTGTTGTGCCTGACAGGTGAATATGGTAAATATCATACATAAATCTCTACGTTTGCATCACTCTTCTTGAGCAAAACTGAATTTGTAAAATTCTCCTTTTTATCAATAATTCTCTAGTACATTTAAATAGTACCAATAATTATATTTCCCTTGATAACTACCTATGTTTTTAATAAATTGTATTTTGAAACATCTTTAGATTTATAGAAAAACCATGACCATAATACATAGTGTATTATTGTACCCAATTTCCCCCACTATTTACATTTTATATTAACGTGGTACATTTGTCACAAATAACGAACTAATGCTGAAACAATATACAAGCCCCATGTCCCTATCCTTTGAAGTAAAAGGCTTTTGCTTTAGGAAGCAGATCTCCACCAGATAAAATCTGCTAACTGAAAAAACATAGAACCTAGACTAGTTGAAACCAGAAGGTTGATGATGTCTGATACCTCACCTTGATGTCAACCAATCCGTGAATTTTGCACAAGTTGATCACACATGCTGCAACCCCGTCTCTCACACTGCCTTTATTTATTTATTTATTTTACATATATCCACTCTTTTTTTTTTTTTTTTAATTCTTGTCCCACACAGGCCAAAATATTGAGTAGAGTTCCCTGTGCTATACAGTAGGTTCTTATCAGTTATCTATATTATACATAGCTCTGTGTATATGTCAATCCCAATTTTGCAATTTATCTCTCCCCCCACTTATCTCTTATTAAAACATAACTTTCTTTTCTACATCTGTGACTCTGTACTGGTTTTGTAAAAAAGTTCATTTGTACCCTATTTTTAGATTCCACATATAAGCGATATCATATGATATTTGTCTTTCTGTGTCTGACTTACTTCACTCTGTATGAAAATCTCTAGGTCCATCTATGTTACTGCAAATGACATTATTTTGTTCTTCTTTATGACTGAGTAATATTCCATTGTATATATGTACCACATCTTCGTTATCCATTCCTCTGTTGGTGTATATTTAGGTTGCTTCCATGTCCTGGTTATACTACCCAAAGCAATCTACAGATTCAATTGAAATCTCTATCAAATTACCAGTGGCATTTTTCACAAAATTAGAACAAAAAATTTACAATTTATATGGAAACACAGAACCCCAAATAGACAAAGCAATCTTGAGACAGAAAAACGGAGCTGGAGGAATCAGGCTCACAGACTTCAGACTACACTACAAAGCTATAGTAATCAAGACAGTGTGGTACTGGAACAAAAACAGATATATAGATCAATGGAACAAGATAGAAAGCCCAGAGTTAAACTCACATGCCTATGGTCACCTAATCCATGAAAAAGGTGACAAGAATATACAGTCTCTTCAATAAGTGGTGCTGGGAAAACTGAACAGCTACATATGAAAGAATGAAATTAGAACACTCCCTAACACCATACACAAAAAGAAACTCAAAATGGATTAAAGACCTAAATGTAAGGCCGGACACTATAAAACTCTTAGAGGAAGACATATGCAGAACACTCTTGGACATAAACTACAGCAAGATATTTTTTGATCCACTTCCCAGAGTAATGAAAACAAAAGCAAAAATAAACAAAAAGGATTTAATTAAACTTAAAAGCTTTTGCACAGCAAAGGAAACCATAAACAAAACAAAAAGACAACCCTCAGAATGGGAGAAATTATTTGTGAGCAATGCAATAGACAAGGGATTAATTTCCCAAATAAACTGCTCATACAACTCAATATCAAAAGAACCAAACAACACAATCAAAAAATGAGCAGAATTGGATTATTTGTTTTTTTGATATTGAGCTGCAAACAACCCAGTCCAAAAGTGGGCAGAAGACTTTAACAGACATTTCTCCAAAGAAGATATACAGATTGCCAACAAACATATGAAAGAATGCTCAACATCATTAATCATTAGAGAAATGCAAATCAAAACTACAAGGAGATATCATTTCACACCAGTCAGAATGGCCATCATTAAAAAATCTAGAAACAATAAATGCTGGAGAGGGTGTGGAGAAAAGGGAACACTCTTGCACTGCTGGTGGGAATGTGAATTGGTACAGCCACTATGGAGAACAGTATGGAGGTTCCTTAAAACACTAAAAATAGAATTAGCATATGACCCAGCAATCCCACTACTGGGCATATACCCTGAGAAAACCATAATTCAAAAAGAGTCATGTACCAAAATGTTGATTGCAGCTTTATTTACAATAGCCAGGACATGGAAGCAACCTAAGTGTCCATCAACAGATGAATGGATAAAGAAGATGTGGCACATATACACAATGGAATATTACTCAGACATAAAAAGGAATGAAACTGAGGTATTTGCAGTGAGGTGGATGGATCTAGAGACTGTCATACGAGTGAAGTAAGTCAGAAAGAGAAAATCAAATACCATATGCTAACACATATATATGGAATTTAAGAAAAAAAATGTCATGACGAACCTAGGGGTAAGACAGGAATAAAGACACAGACCTACTGGAGAACGGACTTGAGGATATGGGGAGGGGGAAGGGTGAGCTGTGACAAAGTGAGAGAGAGGCATGGACATATATACACTAACAAACATAAGGTAGATAGCTAGTGGGAAGCAGCTGCAGAGCACAGGGATATCAGCTTGGTGCTTTGTGACCACCTAGAGGGGTGGGATAGGGAGGGTGGAAGGGAGGGAGATGCAAGAGGGAAGAGATATGGGGACATATGTATATGCATAACTGGTTCACTTTGTTATAAAGCAGGAACTGACACATCATTGTAAAGCAATTATACTCTAATAAAGATGTTAAAAAAAATGAGCAGAAGATCTAAATAGACATTTCTCCAAAGAAGACATACAGATGGCCAACCAGCACAGGAAAAAATGCTCAACATGGCTAATTATTAAAGAAATGCAAATCAAACGTACAATGAGGTATCACCTTACACCAGTCAGAGTGGCCATCGTCAAAAAATCTAAAAACAATAAATGCTGGAGAGGGTGTGGAGAAAAGTGAACCCTCCTACACTGTTCGTGGGAATGTAAATTGGTATAGCCACTATGAAGAACAGTTGGAGGTTCCTTAAAACACTAAAAATAGAGTTACAATATGACCCTCCAATCCCTCTTCTGGGCGTATACTCATAGAAAATCATAATTCATACTGCCTTTAAAATCCCTTCCCTGAAAGCAATGGGAGATTTTGGGGCTTTTGAGCATGAGCTTCCTGTTCTCCTTTCTTGGTGCCCTGCAATAAACTCTGTACTTTCCTTCACCACAATCCAGTGTCAATAGATTGGCTATACTGCATGTGGGTGAATGGACCCAAGTTTGGTTTGGTAACAATATTGATACCTTATTATTAACTATAGTTAATATTTTACCCAGTTTTCTCCTAGGCTTATGTCCCCTTAGGCTCTTCTTGGCTGTGAGAGGTTTTCAGACTTCCCTTGCTTTTGATGACTTTGACAGTTTTAATGAGTATTGATCAAGTATTTTATAAAATTTCTTTCAGTTGGAATTTGAGTAATGTGTTTCTCATGCTTAGATTGGATTCATGGGGTTTTAAGAGGAATCTCACAAAGGTAAAGTGTCATTTTCATCACACCATCTAAAATGTAAATACTATCAGCATGACTTATCACTGATGTTAACTTTAATCACCTGGCTGATGTAGTGTTTATCAGTTTTCTCCACTGTAATTTTTTTTCTTGTTTCATACTGCACTCTTTGGAATTAAGTCATTATTGTACTCATTCTTAAGGAGTGGATAGTTATGTTCATTGCGGAATTATTTTGCGGGGAAAATTTGTCTATTCTTCCCCACTGATTTATTTATTCAATCATTTATATCTCAATATGAACTCTTGAATACTTATTTTATACCTTGTGTTATAATCTGATACTACTTTACTTATTGGGTTTTCCAAATTGTACAGGTTTTGGCTATTGGAAAATCTTTCAATTGACTCCTATGTCGCTTTGGCATACCCTCATTATTGTGAGGGTTTTTGTTTTGGGTGTTTTTTTGTTGTTATCTTGTATTGTTGCTTTTTCTTTTTTTGAGCATTTTACTTTCTGGAACTGCAAGGTGTTTTAGGGTCATCTTGTATACTTTCTGTCCAGTCCTAGAAACAGCCATTTCTCCAAATAATGCTGGTTCCTTTTGTTTTTAGAAACTAAGATTCAAGCACTAGGTGTTCATGGTGCTACTGGGCATCATTGTTTCTAAGTTATCTCAATTTTCAGAGGACTATATGTGTATATCTCACCTATACAAATATACACGTCTATAAATATTTCTACATGTAAACATATTTATCTATACTATACCAAATGTATGTATGTGAACTCATACTGATGTTTCCAACTCTAATCTACTACCACATGGATGTTTCTAGCCTCCTTCCCTTGATTATCTGTAATCAACCACCCAATTCAACAGTGAGAAACCTGGTTCTCCCTATTTATCATGCAGTTATTTTTTAACCTCTAACCCTTTGGGTGCAGGGCAGAGAGATTTAGCCAACTAGAGCACATTGCTTATATATATTTCCTTTGCCTTTAGTCTGATAGACTCCAGTCTTCAAAGTTACTTAGAAAAACACCTTTTCTGCCAGCACTTTCAGTGACATTGTTTCAAATCTAAGAAATACAATTAGATTCTTTTATCATATTCTGCATTCTATCCTGTGATGCCCCAAATTCTTAAATGACTTTTTTTAACTTGCACACATTAAGTTTAACTCTTTGTGCTGTAAAGTTCTATAAGGTTTGACAAATGCATTATGTTTTCACTTAGCATTATACATTTAAGGTTAAATCATGTCTTTATCTGGCCTGATTAGTCATTCTTATTTATCACTGAATGGTATCGCATTGTGTGGATGAACCCCACTTTTTTCATCCATTAACCTATTGAAGCACATTTTGGTCTCCTCCAGTTTGGGGCTATTATGAATAAAGCTCCAGTAAATGTATGCGTACCAGTTTTTGTGTGGACACACATTTTTAATTTGGAGAAATACTTGGTCAGGAAACCACTGGGTCCTATTGCAAGACAATATTAGCTTTGTAAGAAACTGTCAAACTGTCTTCCAAAGTATCTGTATCATTTTTCATCCTCATCAGCATTAAATGAGAGTTTCTTTCATCTGTATTCTCAACAGCACTTGACATTGTCAATATTTTAGATTTTAGTCATTCTAGTAGGTGTGTGTAATGTCTTGTTTAATTTACATTTCCCTGATGACAGTAATATTGTTTTTTTTTATACACATATTTGCCATCTATGTGTCTTCTATATCTTCACAGGGGGCTCAAAAATTCAATAACAATTGTTCTCCATAGTCTAAGGGAATTGAAATGGCCAAAGGAACAAAAGAATGCAGCAATGAGGTATCCAGCTCTTGGTCTCATCATTTAATAGAGTTGTTTTGTTTTCTTATTGTTGAATTCTAACAATTATTTTTTTTTTTGTATTTTGAATATATGTCCTCTGTCACATGTGTTTTGAAAATATTTTGTCCCAAACGTTCTCTTGTATTTTCATTCTCTTAACAGTATCTTTCACAGAGAAGTTTTAATTTTAATAAAGTCCATTTTATCAAATTTTTCCTTCATGGATCCTGCTTTGGTGTTGTATCTAAAACCTCATCAACAAACCCAAGGACATGTAGTTATCGCCTATGTTTCCATCTAGAAGTTTTATAGTTTTGAATTTTGCATTTAGATCTATGATTCATTTTGATTTAATTTTGGGAAAAGTTATTAAATCTGAATTTAAGTGTTTTTTTTTGCCTTTGTTTTCCATATGGTATCCAATTTTTCAGCACCATTTCTTCAAAGACTGTATTTTCTCCATTGGATTGCCTTCATGCTTCTGTTAAATATCAGTTCAGTATATTTGTGTGAGTCTATTTCTGGGTTCTCTTCATTGTTCCATTAATCTATGTGCCTGTTCTCTTACAAATACCACACTACCTTGATTACTATAGCTTTATAGTAAGTCTTGAAATCAGGTAGTATGAATCCTCCAACATTGTTCTCTTTTTTTTCAGTATTATGTTGGTTATTCTAGGTCTATTGCCTTTTCATATAAACTTTAGAATCAGTTTATTTTATACTTAGATATGTAGAGCTTTCTGGAAATTGGGAGGAGATTGCATTGAATTTCTAGATCAAGTTAGAAAGAACTGACATTTTTCAATCCATGAATATAAAATATTTCTCCCTTTATTTATATCTTTAATTTCTTTCATCAGTGATTTGTAGATTTCAGAGCACAGATCCTATACATATTTTATAAGATTTATATGTGACTACTCTAGTTTAAAATAAGTTATCTTATGTTATAAATTTAGCTTATAAATATAAATTTATGGAAAACCTCCATTCATATTTAGGAGAAACCTCCATTTAAATTATACTTATATTTTATTTATAATTATATGCAATGTACACTTAAATTAACTATAGTTAATGTCAAGGTATTAAACGTAGTACATAGCACAGTATACTAAGTATATCTGACTTAGTTCAAGTAACACTAGAATAGGAGTGAAAAGATTTGGTGGAGAGAGATAGAGTGGAAGGTACTAGCACTGGGTCAGCAACATACTTGAGGTATACCTGCCCCGACTACTCCATAGTCATCATGGGGATTATATGAGGTCTATGAAACCATTTTGCAAACTTTAAGTCTCCATAATATGTAAGGATGAATAAGAAACATAGTCACTAACCTAGAAGTAGTTTTTGCACTTGCAACTCTTGCTGATTTAGAGGAGCATCTCATAAGATTAAATTTTAGGGATCCCTGAATGTTACATATTAAACTCAACCACACCGTGTCTACTTCCCTCTGCTCTAAACCAGCTTCCTAAATTTTCTTCTTAATTTTTACCAGACATAGTAAAGTTTGTGAATACAGGCTAAATATATGTACTTATAGACACTTGGTATGAGGAACAGCTGGTACACCCTTAAAATAGTATATTATATGCATTACTCCTCATAAATATTTTAAAAGTCTCATTAAAGGGGGAACAAGAAAACTTTATACAAAGAATCCTATTTCAATGTTGTAGCATATTTGTAGCAGCATATATCACATATATATATATATATTGAAATTCTATATTACAAATAATAGAGCTACAAATGAGATCTAAAGGGAAACAAATCTTTTGAATTGCAGTACATTTTTCATTTTAGAATTACAATGATAACAATAACCACTAACAGATCATTACCCCAAACTAATATATCCTTTGCTCTCATATCATCAGCACTTAAGAAGGACTTGGGGCCGCAGTGGCAAGGTTTATATTTCACCTTGTCTTTATATTATCTAAGATATATATCTATAGAACTGCAATATGTTTAACACATATTTCTATGCATGACTGAAACTAAAATCTACTCCCAGGGGGCTCAGAAATCCAATAACAATTGTTCTTCACACTTCAAAAGAATTGAAATGGCCAAAGAAATCATCAAATGCAGATATAATATTAGTGACATCAGTTAACTTTTCACCTTGAACCACCCAAAGAGAGGCAATCCATAGAATCTGCATCCTTTAAAAGTGGATCCTGGCATCTGTCTTCATTTATGTGTAATGTATTGAGTTACCTCTGAGTCCCATGACTCACTTATATAGACATTAGTTCTTGTCAAAGAGAGGTCAGAACATATCAGGAAATGAACCGTAGTCTATTCTTCAATAAACGTATAAAAAGTGGAATTCTTATTCCTCTTTCACCAAATATATAAAATTTACCCTTAAGATGTTTTATATTATAAACATGATTATGTTTATAAGTATATAAATTGAATTAAGTAACTTGGTCAAGATTTTAACATCTTGTTTGAGATTGACATGTACACATTGCTATATTTAAAATGGATAACCAACAAAGACCTACTGTAGAGCGCAGAGAACTCTGCTCAATAATATGTAACAACCTAAATAGGAAAATAATTTGAAAAAGAATAGATACATGTATACGTATAACTGAATCACTTTACTGTACACCTGAAACTAACACAACATTGTTAATCGACTATGCTCCAATTTAAAATAAAATGTTTTTTAAAAAGAAAAAAAAAAAGATTTTAACAGCTTATGCATTTAGATGCAGGATAGGGACACAAGTTAGACTGACTTAAAAGCACATTATTTTAACCACTTTGTCATATCACATTTATTTAACTCTATGCCAGGCACTGGTTTGGGTTATAGGGAAATAAAAGTTAATGAAATAATCTTCTTTTACTTGATGAGCACAACCTAAAAAGGAAACAAGGAAGCAGCATATAACACTATACGTTAAGTGTGATGATGGAGTTTTAAACTTCATATTGTTTAATGTGTGAGAAAACATGGCACAGAGGAGCTAATATTCAGGCAGTGATTTCAAAGATCTGTAAGCACTTTCTAGAGAGAGAGAAGACCGGTGAGAAATCTCCAGAATCCTAAATATAACCATCAAGGTAGGTTGGCCTGATTGTGGCAGTTATCAGAGACTTTATATTTTGGTTGCAATAAAAGGGTATAAAAATAAAGATGACAAATGTGAGGCACATGTTTTGCTAGAATAAATAGTCATTCTTGGTTTGCAGAATTATATGTCCTAATACAGGTGGTTTGGAATCAAGATTCTGACTCATTGACAAGGATCAGTTATAGAAAGCAACCCCAAATCACTCAGGTATTGCAGAAATCAAAATATTTTACAGTCTTTCTTTTTCATCAAAAGGAAGCCTTTCCCTTATTGGCCATGTTCAGGTCTATGCTATTCAGAATCCATGTCAAATCATGGTGTCTGTAGTCTCTACCTGGGTTATGAAGAGTTCTTTGGATACTTTAAGTTATCCAAGTATTCTTAACTTATACTTTAAGTTAAGAATTATTAGCTCTATCATTTATTTAGTGAGCAGATGGACAACAGCACTTGGTTGAAGGGGAGATGAACAAATGAAATAATTATTGGCAGTCCTTATACTTTCCTCTCAGCCATAATATGAGAATTCCAACAAAAGTGATTTAGCCAAGAAAAGTGATCCCATTGCTTGCCAGAAGATTCTCCATCTCCTTTACTAAGGTAAGTTTTTTCTAGTATTATGCTAAGCTTTCTAATTTTTACACGTCTTCCAGGTCATTTTGGTGACTTTAAAGATCCTGGACAAATCTCTAGGGATGTAGGAACAGGAATCCTCACTTAGGACTTCACAGGTACCACATCTGCAGGCCAGGATATTGTCTGTTATTGCTTGAGCATACTTCAACTTGACTTTTTTTGGCTACCTGTAACAGTATACTTCTATGATTCCTGTGTTATTATCTGTCTGGCTGATTTTCTTTTAACCATAGCATTGAGAACTTGACCATACATCAGGCCTCTTTAAAATCAGGCATCATAGGTGCACTGGAGCAAAAGGCTGCAATACAATAGTCTTTTTGAATGATGAATTTATCTAAATTAATCCCAAATTCTTTATCTGTTTCTGCTATAATTTTAAGGTTGTCAAATATGAATAGAGCATTAACTGTATGTTAGGCATATATTTTTCTTGCTATACTGTAAGCCTTGTAGCACTTGCTAAAGCCTTTTGCGCCATTTTATACTATAAGCAAGGAATCCTTCCAGGAGTTAGTTTCAGCTGTTGAATACAGGAGTAAAACTTCACAAAATACTGACTAATGGTTGAATGTGCAGGACTTATTCTTTAGATATTGGTTTAAGATTTGTGAGAAATATGTGGAGCGAAATATTGGGACATAATTGTCTAGGTGTACAATTAACTCTCCCATATGAATGAAAACATATTGGCTATCAGGGTTAATAGGTGTTCTAAAGAAGGCTGAGCTTAAGTGAACCACAGTGAAATAAATAGCATCAGGTGGAGATGCAAAGAGAAAAGAGAATAATACCAGATATGAAATGATGAGGAAGGGAAGGATGACAATTTATTTTGTGGCCTGAAGATACTGAACAAAGAATACCATAGGCTATTAGATGTTCTTGTCATTGTTGTTATTTTTAGCAAACAAAACATGAATAATTAACCTCTCTAAATTAGGTACAACATACTAAGTCATGGGTTGACAAACTTTTTCTATAAAGGGCAAGATAGTACATAATTTAGGCTTCGCAGGGCATATAGCCTCTGTTGCAACTTCTCAACTCTGCTGTGGTAATGTGAAAGCAGCCATAGGCAGTATCTAAACAAATGGGCATGGCTGTATTCCAGTAAAACTTTATTTACAGAAAAAGTCATTTGGCTGGATTTGGACCACAGGCCAATTTTTTCTATAGTGAAGGGCTTCTTGGATACTCGAGGCAGAATTCTAAGAATATCATCCAATTACCTTCCCCCCTTATATAATCTCCTCCCCTCTGAAAGTAGGTGTCTCTTTATGCAATATGATGAATATGATGAAATATCATTACTGTCATTAAGTTATATTACATGACAAAAGAGAGAACATTTGCATGTGCTAATCCAAACACATGAACCCTTTAAAATTAAAGAGTTTTCTCCAGCTAGTAGAAGAGAAAGCCATAGAGATTTGAAGCCTGAGAGGGATTCAACACAAGGTGGTTTCTCTATTGCTGAGATGGAGAAGGCTTGTGACTAAGAATTTCAGTCTTAAGTTCTGAGAACAGCTCTCAACTGACAGCCAGCAAGGAAGTAGGTGTCTCTGTCCTAAAGTCACAAGGAACTGAATTCAGCCTATAACCTGAATGAGCCTAGAAGAAGATTCTTCCTCAGGACCTCCAGGTAAGAGCCCAGCCTGGCCAACGCATTGATTCTGGCTTTGTTATCCCTAAGTAGAAGACCCAGGTGAAACAACATGCACTTTTGACTTGAAGAAATACAAGATAATAAATGAATATGGTTTCAAGCTCTTAACTTAGTGGGTTTTTTACACAGAAGTATAGAATTAACATATTTGACCTCCTTATGGATATGATATTGACATAGTTAAGGTGGTGGTCTAAAGGAGTCAACTTAACCTTGAGTGATCCATCACTTGATGTATATCAAATATTTGTAACAGCTTTGACACACACTTTCCAAGATCTCCCCAAGTTCTATCTGGAACCTGGTATAACATTCTGACAACCTGACAACAGGTTTAGGATGATAATAAGGAGGCGGTAACTAAGCATCCATCTTATGGAAAATCTAAAAATAGGCCATCTGGACTACATCTAATTATAGGATTTCATTTACACAGTAAATATTTTCTCATAAGGTTCAAGGCACTGAATTACTGAGGACATAGCCTGTCAACTGTCTTACTGAGATAGCTAAGGCAGATAGATGTTAAGAGGTTTAGCAATACTTCTTTGGAAACATACTTTTGACTCAAAAGAAGATAGAATGCAAAGTGGTGAGAAATGTATTTGATAAGGTAGCCTCCATGTTTACAAGGAAATCTGTCTGTTTTCTAAGGTAAAAGTTGAGAATTGAAGGACAGTATTGAACAAAGGTGGACCAACTCCCTCAGAGGACAATTATAGGGGCAGAGTCATAGACAATATGCTTTTTTTTTTTTTCCTATTGGAGTAAAATTGCTTTAAAATGTTGTGTTAGTTTCTGCTTTACAATGAAGTGAATCAGCTATATGTATACTTATATTCCCTCCCTCTTGGACCTCCCTCCCACTCCCCCATCCCACCTATCTAGGTCATCACCCAGCTGAGCTCCCTGTGATATACAGCAGGTTCCCATTAGCTATCTATTTTACACATGGTAATGTATTTATGTCAAACCTAATCTCCCAATATGTCCCACACCCCTTTCCCCACCGTGTGTCCATATGTCCATTCTCTACATCTATATCTCTATTCCTGCCCTGCTAATAGGTTCATCTGTACCATTTTTCTAGATTCCACATATATGTGTTAGTATATGATATTTATTTGTTTTTCTCTTTCTGGCTTACTTTACTCTGTATGACAGAATCTAGGTCCATCCACAATATTGTTTGCCTCCCTTCTCCTGGTCAGAGCTGAACATTTATTTTTCCAGGGCTCCATAGTTTTCATTATCTACTGTCCCTAGAAACAGGAGTTCTCTTTTTGGCCTTTTAATTGTCGTGAGTTTGGTCTGGATTTTATCTCTTTTATTTATAACATCTCTTCTGAAAGCTCAGCTAAAAGCTGTAATTCCTGAAGGGTGGTGATTTACCGTTCTATTTTTCTCTTTTTATTTTCTAAATAAGTTAGCCATTTCTAGTTTTAACCGAGTTACAAATAGATTAGCAGAGTAGTTGATGTGAAAGTTTCAGGTTAAAGGTCATAAGAGAACTTCTGAAGTCTAAAAGAGAGCCATCTTTTAGATCCTCACACAATTTAATCGAAGTCCATTCAACTTTGGCAAGAAAGCCTTGAGAGGGCTTCCCTGGTGGCGCAGTGGTTGAGAGTCCACCTGCCAGTGCAGGGGACGCGGGTTCATGCCCCGGTCCGGGAATATTCCGTGTGCCACGGAGCGGTTGGGCCCGTGAGCCATGGTCGCTGAGCCTGTGCGTCCGGAGCCTGTGCTCCACAATGGAAGAGGCCACAACAGTGAGAGGTCCGCGTACTGCAAAAAAAAGAAAAAGCCTTGAGAGATGGCAACCCAGATCACTCTTCTTACCCTCTGGGCCTTAGTGTATTCTAAAGGTAAAAATTTTAATTATTGTATTTCAGTCTCCCTGAAACTGGACCCATTTGATATTTTCAGTTCATGTTTAAGCACCCCTGGGATCAATAAAGAGGTGGATTAATTGATATAAATTAAGTAGCCTAGGGATAAGTGCCTAGGATTGTCTTGAATTCTTTTAAAAATTATCTCCTTATTTTGTGGAAAACATTTAATAATATTCCAAAACTTTGGAAACTTTGTTTTAGAGCAAGTATCAGCAAGCTACAGCCCATGAGCCAAATTAGGCATGCCACCTGTTTTTGTTAATAAAGTTTTATTGGAAGACAGCTATGCTCATTTGTTTATGTATAGTTCAAGGTTGCTTTCACACTATAGAGTTGAGTAGTTGTAACAGAGACAATATGACCCAAAAAACAAAAGTATTTACTCTCTGACCCCTTACAGAAAAGGAGTATGGGTTGTGGAGTCAGCCTTCCTGGGTTCAAATACTGGTTCTACTGCTTATCATCTGTGTGACTGTAAATAAGGTACTTATTTTTTTGTGCCTTTATCTGCTCATATGTTGTTCTATACTATGCATAGAACATAATGGGTACTCTAATCTTAACTAGCATTTTTAATTATTAATTATTTCAAGTGAATATACTCTTGTTGAGTATACTATTAAGTATTACCTAAAACATAACGACGTTAACCACCATTCTTGGTCATTTACCCTGTTTCATTTACCTTGGTCCAAAGTGCTTTGGACCTGTCTCATTTAATTCTTAAAACAGTCTTTGGAGGCATTAATTTCTAGATTAGAACAACATGAAGGTAAAGGCTTTCAGATGTTATTTATATACATAAATTTCATAAGCCTTGGCTGCTAACATATTCAGACTTTAGATACTTGCAGTGGTATTTTCTTCAAGATACTATAGAAAAGAGGACAACTGCTAATTATCATGTTTTATATGCCCACATACACTTACTTTCTAAACCTAAGAGAAATCTTGGTCAGTCTGTGACATTTCTTAAAGCTAGAGCAATGGTCTTAAGTCAATTTAGAGGGAAATTATGAGTGATATCAAGTAGTTCTGGAGGTCTCCATAGTAGACAGCAGGACTATTTAGCATAGCAGGGAATCATGGAGGGCACTATGAAGGGTGCTGAGCTGATGAAAACTTCAGAGAAAAAATGAGTTAAGCCTATGAACTGTGACACACTTTAAAATATCATCCCCATTTTAAAGATGCCAAAACTCTAGTAGTTTACCTAGTTTTTTCAATGTCACATGAGAAGATTATCAGAGATCATTTCTCTATATTACCCTCCAAGAAGTGCACAATTTTGAAATTCTAACACAAAGTAGCTTATTAGTCTTACCTATTCCTCATGGCACTAAAAAGGATTGTCCTGTAGAAATGTAGCAATCAGTTGTACTCCAACACACACTTAAAGGGTAGCAGTTGTATGATATCATTTTGCTCAGGGCTGTGAAGATATAGAGAAACTGACATGGCCCTTAGGGAATTCAGGGTCTAGTAGAAAAGGTAGACACAACATAAATACAGAGGATGACAGCTATAATGCTGTAAGTACAAACAGTATGTTCTGATAATACTTTCAAGAAGGATAAGGTAAAAGATCTTCCCCGTTGCCATCTTAGTTTACAGCTGTTCACTATGATATTAAACTGTAGTTACCTTGGATATATCAATATCAGAAATTTTGTAAGTTTATCCACACAAGTATGATATATCAAAGTTCACTTTAATTTTTATAAGAATAATATTTTTTCTGCATTTTAAGTGAATACTGGTTCTGAGCCATAGATGTATGCTGCAAGAATGGGGTGTATAGCTTCCACATCCAACAGAAAATTATCAAAGTCTAATAAACTGTAACTGTGGCTTATCCCACCAAAGATACATAAGCCCAAAATGCACAAAGGTGGCTGGTTCTCAGAACAACACCTATAAACTTACAATAAGGAAGTTCCCAATAAGACTATAGATGATATACTTTGTATATCATAAAATATTAAAATCATAAAATCATAAATCATAAAAAATATCCTTAAATCATAAAAAATATTCTTATTTTTTCCTGATTTTATGTTTAACATGAAGAAATCAATCATGACATCCTTATCTAGAGACAAATTAAAACATAATTCAGTTTGAAAATGTTAATCTTTGTAGTTAGTACAAATGCTGTAAATCCTGTTTTATATGATAATTCATTTTATGTTAAAAGGGAGAAAATTGTGTGTGTGTTAAAATTAAATTTTACCTTAAATGACAACTAACACAGAGATGCATCAAAATGCTCAGAATCAAGGTTATCCTTATATTTAAAATAGTGAAATAAATATGTACTGGATATAAAGTCATCTGTATTAATAAACCAAAATAAGGGCTTCCCTGGTGGCACAGTGGTTGAGAGTCTGCCCGCCGATGGAGGGGACATGGGTTCATGCCCCGGTCCGGGAAGATCCCACATGCTGTGGAGTGGCTGGGCCCATGAGCCATGGCCACTGAGCCTGTGCGTCCGGAGCCTGTGCTCCACGATGGGAGAGGCCACAGCAGTGAGAGGCCCATGTACAACAAAAAAGAAATAAATAAATAAACTAAAATAATCTGAAGTAGATTGAGAAGTTTAGGAGCACTCAAAATAACAATCAAGGTAATCTGTAAGTAATCTCAGTGTTGAATAATTAAAATATGAGAATTTAATGGAAACAAATCTAGTCAATTGTATTAGCTGTTACTAGCAACAATAGGAATGCTTAAAAAAAAGAAAGAAAGAAAGATTGAGAAAAACAGAGTGAGAAAGTGACAGGGATGGAGAGAAAAAACTAAGAGAGAATCAAATATTATAAGGCTTCTTCCTAGGAAGGAGAGTCTTGGTTGAAAATATTGCAGTTTTCTTGGCTTGGCTATTTTTAACCTGATCAGTTTTTTTCTTTTTTTCCTTTCTTTCCTTTTTCATAGACCCATTTGAGAGTTTGACTACCTCTTCAGAAATACACACTGTTTCAGAGAGGTTATAGCCCTCCTAAATTCTATTTATGGGCCTGAGGTTAAGAAGACAGGTTATAGAAGCTGAAAATTCCTTAAGCCTCCTTAGTTGACAGCTCTTGCTATTTTGCACGTACTCTCAGTACACCAGAAAAATCGGGTTTCTATGGACCAGGAAGACCATAATTTGTGGTTAATTTATCAATATAAATATTTTGTGGGGTCCTTTCTAGACTAGCACTAGGCCTTTTTTAGACTGCTTTTTGTTTTGCTGTGAATCTTACGTATGAACACTGAATCTTTAAAAGCAACAACAAAAAAGAAAACACCAAATTTATTATCTACTGGTACTACTTATGCATGAATTATTCTTGACTATAGAATGCACAAGCTATCTATATTTTAATAAGAATGCATTTTACTAAAATTTCAAGGAACAATATTCTGAGGTATCCCTTATCTCAGTGAAATTTCTGAGTTTTTTCCACATATATTTCCCCTTTCACATCCCCCCTGCCCCCAAAAAGACTTTTCTATTTCCAAAGAATTTTCAGTGAATTCTTGTTTAAATTCTGGTGTTCTCACCACTGAGTTAAGGAAAATACTCAGTTAATCCATAAGGATTGTCCATGTTGCCCAAGTTTTTCCTCCTTAGCAAATATATTGAAATATATATTTTTCAATGTACAGAAGTATGTATAGAAAGATGCTGTCATGTTATTATAGATAATGTCTCTCTCAAGGAAAACTTATTGGTTAGATAAATAATATATATATAATATATGATCAGTAGGTGACATCAATTTGTAGTCAATATCACAATTTCAACTATATATTGGTACATTAACACATTCATATGCATGATCCATGTAGGTATACACATACTACAATGAACAGTTCAGGGTTTGTGAAAGCAAAAAAGAGTAACTCTCCCTGGACTAACCCTTAAGGAAAAGTGACCAGGTTAAAATGTGAATGTATTCATTTACTCTCTCATAACGAGTAGTGCTAGCCAGGTTTAATACTTCTGGTGGGACTTATGACAGAGTAATATATTTTTTTTTCATTCCAAATTGCTACCTAGAATAGGTGAAAGAAAAGAATATTGGGGCATTAGCTATGCCAATGAGAAATGACAGTGACCTAGTACAACTCCCAGAAGGTCTTTTTCTTGTTTCAACAACGCACAACCTGGAATTTATGCTGCTGATGAGAGAGAGCCCTAAGAGAAAGAATGAACTACCTAGAAAAGGGTAAAACCAGTGTGGTACTTGGAGATGACTGAAGTTCAATACCATTCCAGGAAAACTACAAAGGAAGAATAAAGAAGACGTGGTCTGGTCAAGACTTCATGTGACACCACAAGAAAGGCCATCGTTGTTCATTTGTAATTAGCATATTGATGCATATAATTTAAGATAACTCAAGGATTCTCTTTGTCCATGTACAGGTTACATGTTTAATATTTGGCACATATACCACAAGGTCTGTATCCAAATGACACTTCTTAGAATAACTTAGCCAGTGTTCCTGCATATAGAATAGAAAACACTATCTGTTTTAGTAGAATCTGTGGATATTTGCAAGTCGTATTTGAATATCTAACAAAGAAGGATAATTTTAAGAAATTTGTATCACTTATCTGACCACATACCTCACTTTAATCACAAAAAACAATGTTGAATGATACTATCGTGTTATTTCTCCCCAAGCATTTCACTCTCAATTCATCAATTTCTCTCAGTACAGCTCCGAATTTGGGATTCTTTATTGCCATTAATGGTAAACACTATTTACTCTCAAGTTCCAAATGGAAACCTTAAAGTTATCTATTCTCCAATGTAGCCATCAGTGTCTGGCATTTATCAACTCCTTCATATTTCAACTTCTGAATACACCTAAATCAACCTTCATCATTCCCAAACTTACTGTTACTGCCTTAGTGTGTGCATTCATCAGATCCCACCTGAATTATTGCATTACCTCTAAGTTCTACCTACTTCATTTCTGCATTAAAATCTTTGAAAAGAACCTTGATGGCTCATTAGTCAAGCCCTTAGGATCAAGTTCAAAACTCAGGGATAGCAATGAAAGCTAATCCCCATCTCATATTTGCTTTCCCTATTTTATAATACTCCCCAAAACCCTTTACATTTGCATATCTGCACTAACCCACATGCTGTTCTTTATGAGTAGAATTATCTTTGCTTTTTAACTAACTCTACGCATCTGTCAAGATTTCTAAATTATGGATCCCATGATGTCAAGGACAAAATATTTCTTCTTGGTTTTTTTCTATCAGAGTCTACCAGAACTTTTTTTGAATAAATAAGTGAACAAGTGAACGTCAGTATAATATCATCCAAAAAGCCCTCTCCATTGGATTTAAATAATTCTTCCTTGTGTTGGTACCTGAGCATATCTTTACCATAACCTATAAACTTGTGCTTTCATGTTTGTCTATTCCACTGACTAAATTTTGACAATGGTAAATAGGGTGTGCTCATTAAAATTTATAAAATCAAAAAGTGAAAAAGGAAGGTAACCAGGATTTATTATTACTGTAGTATTGTACTTAGTACATAAGCCACAGAAACAAATCTTTCATTTGCTCTTCAGAATGGATACTATTACTAGTTTAAATATTTAGCATCTGCAAATTTAATTGTTCAAGCTACACTTTCAACCCTGCTGAGAGTGAGCTCTTCACAGGAAAAGTGCTTCTGCTGTAATACAGAAAATCTTCAGATGTTGTGCACAGATGAGTCCTGGTGAGTTTAAGCAGTGATACTTAAAACACAGTTACACAAAGAACCACCTAAGACTGTGGTTTAATTCATCAGAATAGGCTGGAACCTGTGTCTTCTAAGACATCCCAAGTGGTTCTAGTGTGTACCAGGCGTTGATAACTGCTGAGATGGAAGGACAAATTGAGGCAAAATTGTAACAAAATATGTTATGTCCAGGATATTAACTTTCTCTTCTTGAATTTTGTGATTCCAAGGGTTCTTAACTAGCAAAGAGAGAAACAGAATTTTCATCCCATGGCTGATGGATCAGCCTAATGACTGTAACAGAGAACATTCACTCATTGTGCTGAGGAATTTATAAATATTATCTCCCCTGACCTCAAAACAACAATGTGATTATGTATTATTAGCCTTATTTTGCAGATGAGAAAAATGAGTCTCAGTAAATTTAAGCAACTTTTCCATGCAATACATAAGGGAGTCAGGAGCATAGCTTGATTCACCTGAATCTGAAGCTCATGCTCATAACTATTCTATTTCTCTTTCTAGAAACACGATGTGAATTGTTTCATCCAGGGAGTATGATAGGGCAATGCTACCTTTTCTTCTGTTTAAAGGCCAAGTAGGTTAAAGAAAGGATCTAGCGTCCTCCACCATAAAATTTGGTAATATCCAGACAGTCAGTGGTGAATGATATGACATTCCCTTTCCCATCAGATTTTTCATTATTAAATCTATATGTGAGGTTTCCCAGATTTCCTACTTCCTGTCTGAGCTCCCACCTTCTGCAGAGGTGACCTCAAGACAAATTCAAAGATTAATGATCTCTCTACTTTCTTTGGCTCTTTCCTTCTGATCATGTAATAGAGGTTAATTTGCAAGACTCTCCTTGGCATCCGTGATGCCTGTATAGTTTTGAAATTGGCAGCAAGTCTCAAATGAAGGCAGTGGTTTGGAGAGTTTTCAATTGGAAATGTTTCATGTTATCTAATTTCTCTGTCTAAATATCATGTGCCTAGCATCCTATATATAACACATACTCAACACCAAAGTACATGATTTCTTTATTCAAAACTATTGCCTTCAGGAAGAGTGATAATACTTCTTGATTGTTTTAATGGATTTTATGAAAAGTTTGTCTTAAATCTTGGTTCCACTTGGAAAACTCCTCTTACCTGATGATTGAATATACTCAAATTAATTATAAGTGGGATCTCTCTTATTTTTGCATAGCCATTGAACATGCCAGAAGGACTGACTCTCTGAAGGGCCATTATCTAATTCAAGACTTGGATGCTTATAGTCTATATTTACCAACTGGTCAAATGGTACAAGGTTCATCTTTCTTAAGTATAGAAATATTAAGCAAATAGCCAAAAAGCCAGCATCTATTAGAAAAGCTAGATTACAGGGCAAGCCAACCAGACAGGTTCTCTGATCATTAACCTATAAGGGGCTTGAAAGCATTACAAATAGTCTTAAATTACCAAAAAAAAAAAAAAAAAAAAAAAGGGGTGGGGAGGTGTAAGACTGGAGTAAAAAGTATGGCTGGGAAAAATACTTCAGTAAGAACTTAAAATGGGAGGCAAGACCTATAAGCGACCTTCTAGCAAAACAATTTGAGTTAGCGAAAATCCCTTTTTTTTTTTAAATATCTTTATTGGAGTATAATTGCTTTACAACTGTGTGTTCATTTCTGCTTTATAACAAAGTGAATCAGCAATACATATACACATATCCCCATATCTCCTCCCTCTTGTGTCTCCCTCCCACCCTCCTTATTCCACTCCTCCAGGTGGAGACAAAGCACCGAGATCTCCCTGTGCTATGTGGCTGCTTCCTACTAGCTATCTATTTTACATTTGGTAGTATATGTAAGTCCACCACTCTCTCACTTCGTCCCAACTTACCACTTCTTAAAAAAACATTTTTCTGAAATGATATGGCTTTGGATTTCCTTAATTATGGAGACGAGGTAGAGTATTATCACTACAATATCTTCATCTTCTATTCGTCAAACAGTTCTCATCTTGTACTTTAAGAAATGTTAAACAACACATGATAATTTTGTATTCAAAGTTGGAGGGGACACAACGGCAAATTACTAGCCTGCTCAAGACAAACACGGATCTCTTCCTGTCTCTCCTTGCAAGCACTGAGTGCCAAGGCAATAACAAATGCCTACTCTTCTGTTAGTAGAAAGTGAGGAAGTTATGTACATTATCAGGGTCACTCAAATCAAAAGCACCTCACCCATTAGGAATAAAATAGAACCCACTTTCCTCTCCTGATTATTATATCTGTTGATTATTCCTACTCTATAAGAACTACTTTTACCAAAATGTATGATCATTTTCATCTAATTCCTAAGGAAATGTTAAAAAAAAAATAGGGAGAGGGAGATATGTAAATTTTACTTGCTACACCCTAAGTCAATACACACCGCTCACTGCAATAATCTCCTGAAGATCACCCTGTTTTTATTCCATGTGATAGACTCATCTCCATGCAGTGGCCAGAATAATCTGAAGATAAATCATGCCATCTCTCTCTGAAAATTAGAAAAAGAATCTATAGCTTTCCATCTTGAATTCAATTAAAATATTTACTTTACGTATGTCGTATATGGTTTGTTCAACCTAATTCAGCTAGCTTCCATCTTCAAAACTCTTCAGGTAATAAACAGACACCAGTCTTTGTATTTAGGTATAACCTACATTGTATGTTCTGTGTGCTTCCAGAGTTATGTGAAATTCTTCAAAGGACTTTCACTGAATTCCACTGAGTTTCTACACCTCAGCAAGCATCTGCCTGAGAATATGTTTTCAGTCTCTCAGACAAGCAATGCTGGTCTCTATAAGCTATCCTATTTGAATGCAAAAGAAGCACAACAGCCAAAGAACATATTCTCTAGGCTTTTGAGCTACTCTTCCAGGACTCCCCTATTTATGTTTTCTGCTTATAGACTGAAAGAGTATTGGTGGCAAAGCTCAAAATAATGGCTTAGTCATCTCCTCGTAAGGGAGTATCAAGCCCCTCTGTTTAGGTGAGAGTACTCACTGTCTTTTTTCTTACAGTTTGAGAAATTACAATAAAAAATGTTCTGTTCACCATTATTCAATGGTAACAACATAGCTGTAGAGAGTCTTGTTTACCTAAATGTCTACATGTAATACAATGGTATAGTTGGCCAGGAAAAATAGTCTATCCAAATGACATGCTAATCACTGCAAGCTCAGAGATATTAAATAATTTTCCTTAAATTACAATTCATTTGTGCCACAGAGGTAAGACTTGAGTTCAAATTCTGGATCTTGCATTTACATGTGACCTTAAGCACATATTTATCACTGCTAAAACTGTTTTTCTAAATGTTAATTGAAGATCTGATGCAACTTAAAAAGGTATTATGAAGGTGAAACACTATCCACCTTGCAAAGTTTCTGGCCCTTGCATATTAATAAAATAAAAAGCCCAATTTGTGAATGCCCACCATGAAAAAGACACAGAACCTGGGATTTTATATATTAATAAATAAGTTTAGAAATTTACATAATGATGTCACTTAAACCTTTAATTTTTTTAAACATCTTTTTTGGAGTATAATTGCTTTACAATGTTGTATTAGTTTCTGAATCTAGAAAAAATAAAAAGTAAACCTTTACTTTTACATTTACACAAATATGATTACACTCTGCAGTAGAAAAGATTCATTTTCAAAACCACACAGGAAGACTGCATTTACATTTTTCTTCTGTACTCTATTTGGGACTACATTTCTACCCTGACAGGTAAGAATTAATTCTGTGTTGAAAGTAAAGACTCTTGGTGAAAAAGCTTAAAAGCAGTACTTTCCAGCAATCACTAAATTGATCCTATAAACAAGCTTGCAAAAAAACTTCTTATTTCCATTTTACAGATTACATAAATTTTAAGCTCAGGGTGACTCTTCTTCATAGAGTTGCAGCTACTAGATGGAGGATGCAGGACATAAGCTCATGTCTTTTCATTCTAAATCCTTATCATTTTGGAATTTTTTTAATGAAAATTGGACCCTAGTAAAAACTGTCTCTTTTTTATTTAATATTATTATCTATTTCAACAAGATATTTTGTCAGTCTCTCTAGAAAGTTCTGTATTTTGGCTTTTTATGATAGCAATCTACTCATTGAATAATGTCCAGAATCAAGGAAACTGTTGACTGTAACTCAGTCCTTATTCTTTCTTACCAGCAGCACAGGGCTGTCATCTACCAGTAATTAGGAAATTTGCAGTTTTCCAAATTGTAACAACACAGCAGAAAAAGAAATGCTTTTCACTATTTTGCATTTATACTAAGTTTCTAGAAATGTGTTGAAATGTTGTAATTACCAGCACACACCCAATGTTTAGGATCTCAAAAGAATCAGGCTTAGAGGACACCACCTTAACCGGCCTTAGAAATTTGATAACAAAGCCTGTTTTCTGCATGATCTTGAAGGTTACCCTGGAAAGTTCATATATGAAGGGAAAACTAAAAAGGGAAGCATATTTCTGAAAGGATTATGCAAATAGTGACTGCACTAAGTAGACACTGGTCTTAGGTAAACTAAATGGAGAACTCTCTAAGTAAAATATCCTCTAAGATGGCATAAGTATATCTTCAAATAGGTTCATAATTTCCTAATATTAATAGGTAATATCTATATTGTGTTTATTTTGTTATAGGTACCAGGCTCAATTTTAAATTATATGTATATATATAAATTCATTTAATCTTAATGAAAATACTATAAGGTAGTTAAAATTCTTACCATCTTAGTGAGGGTTAATTTTATGTATCAACTTGGCTGTAGCAGAGGATGCCCAGATAGCCACTTAAACATTATTTCTGGGTGTGCCTGTGAAGGTGTTTCTGGGAGGTTAGAATTTGAATTGAGATCTGAGTTAAACATATGGTCCTTCCCAATGTGCATGTTCACGAGTATCATCCAATCCATTGAGGGTCTGAACAGATCAAAATGGTGGAGGAAGGTTGAATTTATTCTTTACCTACCTGGTTGAGCTGACACAAAGGTATTCTTCTCTTGGTGCTCCTGGTTCTCAGGTGTTTAGACTCAGACTAAAACCTACACCATCAGTTCTCCTGCTCTCAAGCCTTCAAAGTAAACTACTTGTTTTCTTGGGTCTACAGCTTACAGACAGCAGATCATGGGACTTCTCAGCCCCCACATTCATGTCTACCATTTCTTTTTAATAAATCTATTTCTAAGGTGAGAGAGAGAGAGAGGTGGAGAGATAGAGTAATAGAGATAGTGATATATAGATATCCTATTATGTATTTCTCTTCAGAGCCCTAATTACATCTCTATTTTACATAAAGGAAATTGATATCATAGATATTAAGTAATTTTCCAAGAGGCAATATTCAAATCCAGGAATTCTGGATGGAGTCCATGTTCTTATACTCTATGTATACTGCCTTCCTATTCCTAGATGTTTAAGATGTGAACAGAAGGAAGTGATCTGAGAGATGGTATCTAGGCTATACCCTCCAAGAAGGAGGCTGTAAAGTAGAGTAGTAGAGTGATGTTTGAAAAACATTCAGAGTAACAGGAGAACTGAAGTCAATTCTTATCTCTTTATCACAGCTTATAATTTTTGAAAAATCAGTTTACTTCTCTGGGCCTTAGTCCTTCATTAGTAAAATGAAACAAAGGAGTAAGTAATAATTAAACAACTCTCTAAGTCTTAGATAGCGATTGCAGGATTGTGTCTTGGATGATGACAGGGAAGATGAAGGTGATATAAATTCATTTAAAGTGGTGTATTTCATCAGGAGGAGTATCCTCCCAAGTTCGGCCCTCTGTAACAGCCTTTATGGATTTTAACCTTACACACCTCCATGAGCTGTAAAATAAAGTTCCATTGGAAGTTGTCTAATCACCCTATCCCATTTATAACCCCAAGATTTCCCACTGGGAGTAGCAAAACACAAGACAACAAAACATCTAATTCAAAAGCTCTTATGTGTTCATTGGAAATGGAGTTGTAAAATCCTTGTTTTATTCCATATGACCAAGAGTGTTATAAGACAAACAAAGAGAAAATATAGTGCTGTGAAGGGAAGGGAAGTGCAAAAATCCACTGGGAAAAAATGAGAAATTTTCTGATATGGTGTTGAGTCCACATTTTTCACTAATTTGTTTGGTTGTTTTTTTTGTTTGTTTGTTTTTGGTTTGCATACACCACAGAGAAGTTTCTTTGCCTGGCAAACAAATTCAGGGCAGCTACTTACCTGAATCTGCCCACTCTCCCCTTGAGAGTGTACTATCACTTAGTAAATCCTCACTTTACCTTCTTGACCTCCCTGTCTAATCTCTGAATTCTTTCTGTGATGAGACAAGAACTTACTTACTCTCTTGTATCACTAGGAGTAAGGAAGTAAACATCAATCCATCTTGTCTCTGAGATGGGTACACTCCTTAAAAACTGCTTGATTAACTTTTTGGTGCCAACAGTTCTGAAGCCCCATCATTAATTTATTTTGCATCAGTGTTTTCAAGTGTAGGCTTAAATCTTGGGAAGTGAGAGATTAAAAATACAATAAAATATTAAATGTCTTAGAGTAGGAAAATATTCACTGGGATATCAAATTGTTGATGAAAGAGTCCTAAATCTAAGTTAGACTAAAAACAAACGTTCTGATCTTAATTTATTTTCCACACGAGCAGTGCAAATAACAAAATATGTGTTGATAGGGCACATTAAATATACTTAAATACTTGTACACTTCTCAATATAAATCTTATTAATTTGCATATATTTTATATACATATATACAAATAGGAACTAACATAGGCAAAGGCAAATATCAATAAGAATAACTAAAGTATGACAGACTAGGTCCATCCACCTCACTACAAATAACTCAATTTTGTTTCTTTTTATGGCTGAGTAATACAGAGTGAAGTAAGTCAGAAAGAGAAAAACAAATACCGTATGCTAACATGTATATATATGGAATCTAAGGAAAAAAAAATGGTCATGAAGAACCTAGGGGTAAGACGGGAATAAAGACACAGACCTACTAGAGAACTGACTTGAGGATACGGGGAGGGGGAAGGGTAAGCTGTGACAAAGTGAGAGAGTGGCATGGACATATATACACTACCAAACGTAAAATAGATAGCTAGTGGGAAGCAGCTGCATAGCACAGGGAGATCAGCTATCCCACCCCTCTTGGTGGTTTGTGACCACCTAGAGGAGTGGGATAGGAAAGGTGGGAGGGAGGGAGACTCAAGAGGGAAGAGATATGGGAACATATGTATATGTATAACTGATTCACTTTGTTATAAAGCAGAAACTAACACACCATTGTAAAGCAATTATACTCCAATAAAGTTGTTTAAAAAAAAGGAATAACTAAAGTAATACTACAGTTAAAATGTAAATATTCATGTATTTGAAACTAAATAATTCTTTCAAGGTCAGTTAAGTCTTGTCACAATTCTCACTGGTTCAGGAGGTGAAGTTCTTTGTGCCATTCCCTATGTTTGGTATTTAAACTAAACTGACCTTGAAACTTAGTGGACTGGCTCTTCAGGCTGCATGTCATTGCAGGACATTCAATAAGAATATAGTCCTCTTTCTGAAGAAAACAAATGGTGATTTTGGGTATTACATTGCCCCTGCAGGATCAAAACCAGAATAAATTGAAAGAGCTATATGCCTGTTCCTCTTCTCAAGCAGCCTTCTTCTGATTTTCTATAGGAAATGCTGGAGATGTTTGCACTGGAGGAAAGTGAGACAGTAGTAGCCCTAATGGCCCTGACTGATGTTTTTATCAGTGCCTGTCATGAAAATATGCATGTGAGATAAAATCATGAATAAAACAGAGACTGACTGATATTTTTATCCACCAGGTTAGTTAACAGCTAACTTATTTACACTGTAATTACAAAAATAGCTATAGGCATATGACTACACGTTATGAAGGAGAGATGAATTTTGATGTTGAGGTGTGAAGGAAGGAATGGACATTACAGGGAACTTGAAAGGTAAGTAGGATTTTGAGTGTCAGGAAAATTGTGGTGCTAAAGTGTTCCAGAGGGAATCTCATGGAAAGAATAAATTCTATGGCATATTGTGGAATGACAACTAGTTCAGTGTTTGAGAATATGGGGTGAATGGTAAGGTAGAGAATGATAAACATTCTGAGATTTTGGAGGGCCATGCTAATAAGTTAAGAAGGTGTCCTATAGACAACAAGAAATTCACTAGATTTCCATGTTCCAGTGTCTCTCAGATTTATATGTATCTGAAAAAATACCTGCCCCCTTAATTTTCTATTGTAGTTTATTCTTTCAGAAAAGATTTGTTGAGGGAACACTCTGGATATAATGCAAATATGGAAAAAGACACACAGTATTCAATTACTATTGTCAAGGAGCTTAATGTCCATGGGAGAAAACAAGACTTATGGGAATGAAAAGTTAGGCATAAGCCAAGGTAGTTTACAAGTGAATGTCAAATCAGAGACAAAGGCAAATCAAACCAGTTTGGCCCTTATGATTTCTAACCCTCAACTCCTTCAACATTAGTAAGTATATAGTGGTATCCAAGAGGCAGCAGAAGATATAAAATACTTAGTAAAGCCACTCAAGTTTCTACCAAATAGATTCTCGGTTCAATTTCACTTCTATTTCATATGTAGAGATACTTCTAAATTTGATAGACAATCTCATTATTAATTATGATCTGCCCACATCAAACTCTGACAGATGTAAATCTGTGTATGAGCATTTTCCATTTTCAAACAATGATCTTGATGTGAAATGTAAATCAAACTGTCTAACTCTTCCATCCAATGAGCCACTTAATCATTGTCCAGTGTTCATGGATCTGAGCCCCTCAGCTCCTGCTTGCTGGAGAATGTCTGTTGTCATCTTCTACCTCCTTATCTCCTTCCTACCCCTTTCTCCTTAGGCTTTAAAATTTTTTGTTTACTTTATCCCAAGTCTAGAAAACATTTCTAGCTTTCCTAAGTGTATTCCAAAGAGCCACTCATTTGCATTCCAGTCCTTCTATCCCTCATTTTGTCTCTCTAGGCTCTCCTTTGTCCATTAGTATAAGAGTGAAGTTATTCTTTATATTTTCTAGAAGCACCCTATATATTTTGTTCCTTTTAAAAATAGATAGCAGCCTTGGAGAGTAACTAAATTTTCACATGCAATCCTTAGAAAGAAATGCTAATGCAAAATTGATGTGCTAGTCTAATTCCAAGAGACTCAAAGGCCCTAGAGAGCCAGAACTCCATAATAAGATCAATGACCATAAAGAGTGAGATGTAAGATGAGTGAATATTCTAAAGCTATTAAAGATCACTAAGTCAGAGTCTGATAATCAGCTGATCTGCATGATGAGCTGGCCCAAGATTTGAGTCTTGGGAAAGGCCAGATTATATATTATCATTAAAATAAATTTGAAAATAATGCTAAAAAGGAAATTATATCAACTGTATGTGTTATCTTATTCTTTAGTGCTTGTTATTCTTCTATTCTGAGATATGTAATACTGGTTGTTTTGTATATTTACTATTTTTTTTACTATAGATTTAATAAAATGTACACAAAAATTTTGCCTTATGAGAAATTCAAGAAAAGTTTTCTGTCAAGAAATTCAGGAAAATTTCTATCAAAATTATTCCTGTGCAATTATTTCTTTGAAATATGTAACCAGATAAGGAATATACAGTCATAATGGAATCATAATGGGTTATTAAGTGTTCAGTTCAGGAAGGTTCAACATGTCTGAACCAAACTTTCAAAGAAAAGTACACAGATGTCTATGAACATGTATATTAAGAGAAAAACAAACGTGGCAAATTATAAACACTTGGGAACCTTGATGGAGGCTTTATGGTCATTCAATGTTTCTTCAGCTTTGTGTAGCTTTAATTTTTTAATAAAAGGTAAGAGAAAAGAGAACAGAAGAATGAAAGAAGGAAAGAAGAAGGCATGGAGGGAGGAAGGGAGGGGAAGTGTGAAAGGGAGACCATGGCCCTGTACGTCACCCTTGCAGCCTCCGAGATCAGATCAGTTGAACCCCTGCCCCAGCAAACTTTAAACTATTCAGTGGTAGCTGGCTCCAGCACCTGTCCCAGAAAGTCATTAATAGGCACCCTTAGAACTAGGGTAAATGGTTAAGTTCAACAACAGGAAACCAGATTACAGATTGGCAAAATGTGAAAACTGAAGATGTATACGTCATTCACAGTAGCTAGAAGAAAATAATGATAATGTGATAGAACTTTTCATTATAATCAAAACTTGTAAAGCTGCATCATATTCCAGAGTCACTGCAGTGATCTGTGTTTTTCACATACACAGGATGAAACAGACAAGAGTCATATTCCAAGTTCTACAAAGTTAGTAGTAAAGTTGCATTCAATACCCATGGTAGATCACAGCATCATTATGGACTAACATGCCTTCCAGTCTTAGAGGTCCTTTGACATTCCTGTGAATAATTTATTTATAGAATTTATAATCTGTAGAGTACTAGAGTAAATACTACAGAATAGAGAAATTATAATATGTTTTCCTCTAGTGTGGGTGTAACCAAATTGTTGTATTAATTGTGGACTGACCAAATAAACAATAAAAGAAAACTAGTAAAATAAAACTGATGGTTTTACTGATATTATTGTGAAATTTCTGGCTGTGCTTATTTTTAGGAGATGCATGATAACAGTACTTAGAGGTGAAGTGTCAAGATGTCTGAAACATATTGCAAATGGTTAGGAATAATAAATAATAAGCAAGTAAATGTGTCAAAATATTTATATTTTGAAATCTAGAATTTTATTTTTAAAACTAGAATTTTAAATCTAAAATTTATTTTTAATATTTAATTTTTAAATCTGGTTGGTAGATAAACAAAAGTTCATTATGATATTCTTTCCTTTACATTTGAAAAATTGTATGCTTATATTTTAAAAGAACAAAAGCAATGTTTTTAGGGAAATAATTTGGCATTCATATAATTCAGGAATATTCAAAAACTGACTTAGATTAGCTTATGATTCAACTATCTCTATTTGGTTCTTTTTTTTCCTAACTTAAACAGGATTTTCAATGATTCATGTGTCCCTAAATCACTTTTAAAACATATTTGTTAATCTCTGATTTGATCAAGAGCTGAAGTATTTTTGTTATTTGTTTCTACAGCCTTTTGGATTATTCTGTTTCCTGGTGGTTCTTAAAAACAGCTCTTCTTAAAAACTTTCCCCCCTGCTACTATTTAAACTGATTTTTATGTAACTCCAAATTAAATCCATTATTTCTGGTCTATCAATTTTCCAACTTGAATCAGCACCCTTTAAGATTTCCATATGCTATCTATTGTGAAGCCAGTTTTTAAATCTGTCTTTTTGTCCTCTCTATCCTGGCCTCTTCAGGTGCCTTGGAAACTCCATTCAGACATTCCAGGTACTGATCTCTGCCTGCCAGAGATGTCTAGGCTATTCTGTGCAGAATCCAGCTCTAGGCATCCTTCTACTTCCACAGTTTACTATCAGATTTATAAATTTCAAAGAGCTTTAAAGTCATGTGTAAAAGTCAACTCCTAAGAGAAATATAAAAAGTCCCTAGGATATAGATACAACAGAGTACAGTAAAAGTTTGTAAGAGAGTACTAATTGAAAAATCCTTATATCAGAAGCAAGAAAAGTGGAATTAGTCCATCTGTGGCCTGAATGTATTGTGTCAACTTGGCCAAGCCATTACACATTACTTCCCTCAACTATAAAATAAGAGAAATGGATTGAATAGAATCTGTGATCCATCTCAACTAGATTTTAAAATAATTTTATTGTTTTATGTTCATAAATATAATGTATATACTACTTGTAAAAATTGTAGAAATTACTTAAGCATATAGAAAATAAAATAAATATCACTTATTTTATCACTTCAGTTGCCCACATTTAAATTATTGGTGTATATCCTCCTAACCTTGTGTGTTCACCTGTGTATTTCTATGTGTGTGCATATAGATGTAAACTTGAATTTATTACAAAACTAGAACATACAGTACATTGGACTTTGTGTTCCACTGTATTAACATTATATTCTAAGATCATTTTTCGAGACTTACAAGCAAGATGGTGGAGTAGAAGGATGTGAGCTCACCCCTTCTTACAAAAACACCAAAATCACAACTAACTGCTGAAAAACTATCAACAGCAACAAAAAAGCTGGAACCTACCAAAAAAGATACCCTACACCCAAAGACAAAGAAGCTACAATGAGACAGTAGGAGGGGCACAGTCACAATAAAATCATATCCCATACTCAGTTGGTGGGCAACCCACAAACTGGAAAATAATTATACCACAGAAGTTCTCCCACAGGAGTGAAAGTCCTGAGCCCCACATCAGGCTTCCCAGCCCAGAACTCTGGTAACAGAAAGAAGAGCACCCAGAGAATCTGGCTTTGAAAGCAGCAGGGTTTGATCTCAGGAATTTCACAGGATTGGGGGAAACAGAAACTCCACTCTTAGAGGGTGCCCACAAAGTAGAGTGTGCCCCAGGATCCTCCAAAATACAGTGACATCATAAGAGACTAGGCCAGACCTATCAGCTAGTATTGCAGGGTCTCCTGTGGAGGTGGAGGGGGGGTTGTTGTGGCACACTGTGGAGATAAAGACACTTGAAGAGGAAGCTCTGGTGAGTACTCATTGGCATGAGTCCTCCTGGAGGCCACCACTTCCCCCACCAAGGCCTAGCCCCACCCAACAGCCTGTAGGTTTCAGTGCTGGGACACGATGCCTCAGGCCAAACAACCAACAGGGTGGGAACACAGTCCCACCCATCAGCAGACAGGCTGCTTAAAGTCTTCCTGAGCATGGCCCTGCCAACCAGAAGGACAAGACCCAACCCCACCCACCATTGGGCAGGAACCAGGCCCTCCCACCAAGAAACCTGCACAAGCATCTTAGCCTCATCCACCAGAAGGCAGACAGCAGAAGCAAAAAGAACTTCAACACTTCAGCTTGCTGAATGGAAAACACAATCACAGAAAGTTAGACAAGGAGGAATGTATCCCAGATGAAGGACCAAGATAAAATCTCAGATGAAGAAACAAGATAAAACCCCAGAAGAACAACTAAGTGAAGTGGAAAGAACAACTAAGTGAAGTGGAGATAGGCAATCTACCAGAAAAAGAATTCAGAGTAATGATAGTGAAGATGATCCAAGTTCTCAGAAAAAGAATGGAGGCACAGATTGAGAAGATACAAGAAATGTTTAACAAAGACCTAGAATAAATAAAGAACAAATAAACAGAGGTGAACAATACAATAACTGAAAAAAACAAAACAAAAATACACTAGAAGGAATCAATAACAGAGAAACTGAGGCAAAAGCACAGGTAAGTGACCTCTTCACTTATCTTCTTATCAGATAAGAAGACAGAATGGTGGAAATCACTGCTGCAGAACAGAACAAAGAAAAAGAATGAAAAGAAATTAAGAGAGGCTAAGAGATATCTGGGATATTAAACACACCAACATTTGCATTATAGGAGTATGGTAGGAGAAGAGAGAAAGAAAGGACCTGAGAAAATATTTGAAGAGATGATAGCTGAAAATTTCCATAACATGGGAAAGGAAAGAGTCACCCAAGTCCAGGAAGTTCAGAGAGCCACATATAGGATACACCCAAGGAGGAACATACCAAGACACATAGTAATCAAATTGACAAAAATTAAAGACAAAGAAAAAATATTAAAAGCAACAAGGGAAAAGCAAAAAATAACATACAAGGGAATCCTGATAAGGTTATCAGCTGATTTCTCAGCAGAAACTCAGCAGGCCAGAAAGGAGTAGCACAATATTTTAAAGTGGTGAAAGGGAAAAATGTACAACCAAGAATACTTTACCCATCAAGGCTCTCCTTCAGATTCAATGAATAAACTAAAGCTTTACAGACAGGCAGAAGCTAAAGGAATTCAGCACCACCAGACCACCTTTACAACAAAGGTTAAAGGAACTTCTCTAAGCAGAAAAGAAAAGGCCATTACTAGAAACAAGAAAAAAGTAGTCATTTTGTACTGATTTCTGAGTATTACAGTCTTGCTGCTAAATACTATATTAAATTATCAAAAAGTAGTAATTATTCAGGACTGTCCACTTAATCTGTGTATGCTAGGAAAAGCATTCTCTTTATTTTAGACATCCTGTATAAGTTATTATAGAGGCTGTACAAAGCTAATTTTTCAAAAAACAAACCAGGTAGGAAACCTCCAGTTAATTTTCAAAAAATGGTTAACAAATTTAAAATTCAAAACGCAAAATTTTTTATACAGGTACAATTCCCTCAATACTTTTTGTCTTAATTTAAAGGATTAAGGCTTTGCTTGAGAAACTTATCTCCTACAATATTAAATTATCAACATCCTTCTTAAAAAAATGATTCTTAATATAAAGAAATTATGTTCTCTGAATTTAATCTATTTCTTTTATGTACATCTCCATAAACTGTTCATTCCCTCCAGCATTAATGCTATTCAAATATTTGTAAGTAATTACTGCAATCTTCATAAGTTATTACATATCTAGTTTAAATGGAACTAGGTTCTTTCATCTGTTCTCACTAGTCTAAAAATAAACTCTCTCACATATAATTTTAAATTCTCACCATAATCTTAGCTATGGAATATTTTCTTTGGGATTAAGCATATGTGGGATTTTATTCCTATGACCTCACAATCCTGGGCCAGAACTTTGATATCAGTCAAGCAAGTAGGCTTATGGGTTCACTGTTTGTAGCAACCTATTTAGAGCTTGACTGAACTTTAAAGCCCTTCTGTTCTGACACCTTCAATGAAAGGTAATGAAGCTGAATCTCTTGAGCTTAAATGACTGATCCAACTCAAAAATGGACTAGGGATTCTCCACTCTAGAATGCCAATGACTGAGGGAGAGGGAATACTTCAATATTAAAATGCACATTCTTGAGAGAACTCAGGAAATGTCAGCTCCATAAAAAAACCATAAAGAAGTGAAAAGTGAGTAACAAGTGCCATAATCATCACATTTGGAATTTAAGTGCCTGTTAATGGCTTAGCTCCTTTTTAAGCAAAAAGAAATCCCAAGGACTAGTGAAGTAGTTCATAAGTCACAATTTATGAAACCACCAAATTCCATAGAAATTACATTTTCTTGCTGAGAAAAGATCTTTCAACTACAAATTGTCACAGTAAAAGAGAGGTTTATTCTTAAACAGATAAAAATACATTTTTACATTATTTTTGCAAAGACAACAGACTTTAAAAAATACATTTGCAGGGATTCCCTGTTGGCTCACTGGTTAAGAATCTGCCTGCGATTTCAGGGGCATGGGTTTGAGCCCTGATACGGGAAGATTCCACATGCAATGGAGCAACTAAGCCCACACGTCACAACTACTGAGACTGGCTCTAGAGCCTATGCTCCACAACAAGAGAAGCCACTGAAATGAGAAGACCGTACACTGCAATGAAGAGTAGCTCCTGCTCACCACAACTAGTGAAAGCCCGCACACAGCAAATACATTTGTAGAGTTCACGAGTTGGACCAAGATTCCAAATTGAGACACATCAGATGAGGAGGATCTATACATGTAAAAACATAAAGGGCCATAATAGGTCACATTTACTGAAATGAAAGTCTATACAGGGTACAACAAAAGAGCTATCCACTCAAGCTGGGGTTGGGGAGATAAGAAAGGTTTAACAGAGAATTTGATTCTTAAGCTAAGCTTTGAAACATGGGACAGTATTGAGAGACAAACAGCATGTTTGAGTAGAGGAAAGGAAGCATCAAAATTAATATATAATGGCAGGAGGAACCATCAAGATGGCAGAGGAGTATGATGTAGAGATCACCTTCCTTCCCACAAATACATCAAAAATACATCTACATGTGGAACAACTACAGAACACCTACTAAACACTAGCAGAAGACCTCAGACTTCCCAAAAGGCAAGAAACTCCCCACATACCTGCGTAGGGCAAATGAGGAAAGGAAATACAGAGACAAAAGAATAAGGATGGGACCTGCACCTCTGGGAGGGAACTGTGAAGGAGGAAAAGTTTCCACACACTAAGAAGACCCTTCACTGGCAGAGACAGGGGGTGGGCAGAGGGGGGAAGCTTCAGAGACATGGAGGAGAGCACAGAAACAGGGGTGCAGAGGGCAAAGCAGAGATATTTCTGCCCTGAGGATCGATGTCGACCAGCACTCACCAGTCCTAGAAGCTTCTCTGCTCAACTGCTGGAGCAGGCAGGGGCTAGGAGCTAAGGCTCTGGCTTCAGTAGTCAGACCCTAGGGAGAGGACTGGGGTTGGCTGCGTGAGCAGAAACTGAAGGGGGCTAGTCCACCACAGCTAGCCTGGAGGGAGTCCGGGAAAATGTCTGGAACTGCCTAAGAAGCAAGGGACCATTGTTTCAGGGTGCGCAAGGATAGGGGATACAGAGCACCGCCTAAATGAGCTCCAGAGAAAGGTGTGAGCTGCGGCTACCAGCGCAGACAACAGAGAAAGGCATGAGACACTAAGGTTACTGCTGCAGCCACAAGAAGCCTGTGTGCAAGCACAAGTCACTATCATACGTCCCCTACCAGGAGCCTGTGCAGCCCATCACTGACAGGGTCCCGTGATCCAGGGACAACTTCCCCAGGAGAACACACGGTACACTTCAGGCTGTTGAATGTCATGCTGGCCTCAAACACTGCAGGCTCACCCTGCATTCTTTACCCCTCCCTTTCCCGTCCTGAGTGAGGCAGAGCCCCCTAATCAGCTGCTACTTTAACCCTGTCTTGTCTGAGTGGGGAACAGATGCCCTCAGGTGACCTACACGAAGAGAAAAGTCCAAATCCAAAACTGAACCCCAGGTGCTCTGTCAACAATGAAGGGAAAGAGAAATCTCTCCCAGCAGCCTCAGAAGCAGTGGATTGAATCTCCACAAACACCTTGATGTACCCGGCATCTGTAGAATACCTAAATACACAGTGAATCATCCCAAAATTGAGGGGGTGGCCTTTGGGAGTAATTGTGGATTTGGAGTTTGCTTTTTGCATCTAATTTGCTTCTGGTTTTATGTTTGTTTTAGTCTAGTATTTAGAGCTTATTATCTTTGGTGATTTGTGTATTGATTTGGTTGCTCCCTTCCTTTTTCTTTTATATATATATTTTTTCCTTTTTATCTTTTTGTGAGTGTGTATGTGTATGGTTCTTTGTGTAATTTTGTCTGAGAGCTTTACTTTTACTATATGTTCTAAGGTTCTTTCTGTCCTTTTTTTTTTTTTAAATAATTTTTAGCACTTGTTATCATTGGTGGCTTTATTTTTTGGTTTTGTTGCTCTATTATTTCTTTCATTTATTTTATTAGTTCTTTTAATCTTTTTTATTTTCAATAATTTTTTTTATTTTAATAAATTTATTTTATTATATTTAGTTTTTTTCTTTCTTCCTTTCTATTTTTCTCTCCCTTTTCTTCTGAGCCAAGTGGCTGACTGGGTTCTGGTGCTCAAGCCAGGGGTCACACCTCAGCCTCTTAGGTGGGATAGCCTAGTTCAGGACATTAGTCCACAAGAGACCTCCTGGCCCCATGTAATATCAAACAGCAAAAGCTCTCACAGACATCCCCATCTAAATGAGAAGACCCAACTCCACCCAACAACCAGCGAGCTACAGTGCTGGACACCCTATGCCAAACAAATAGCAAGACAGGAACACAAACCCACCCATTAGCAGAGAGGTTGCCTAAAATCATACTAAGTTCACAGACACCTGAAAACACACTACCAGATGCAGTCTGGCCCTCCAAAAAGACAAGATACAGTCTCATCCACCAGAACACAGGCACCAGTCATCTCCATCAGGAAGCCTACAAAACCCATTGAACAAAACTTACCCACTGGAGGAAGAAAACAAAACAACAGGAACAAAGAACCTGCAGCCTGTGAAAAGGAGATACCAAACACAGTAAATTAAGCAAAATGAGAACACAGAGAAACACATAGCAGATGAAGGAGCAAGGTAAAAACCCACAAGAACAAACAAATGAAAAGGAAATAGGCAGTCTCACTGAAAAGAGAATTCAGTGCAATGATACTATAGGTGATACAAAATCTTGAAAATAGAATGGAGAAAATACAAGAAACGTTTAACAAGGACCTACAAGAACTAAAAAGCAAACAAACAATGATGAAAAACACAATAAATGAAATTAAAATTCTCTAGAAGGAACCAATAGCTGAATAACTGAGGTAGAAAAACGGATACGTGACCTGGAAGATAAAATGGTGGAAATAACTAATGCAGAGCAGAATAAAGAAAAAAGAATGAAAAGAATTGAGGACAGTCTCAGAAACCTCTGGGACAACATTAAACACACCAACATTCGAATTATAAGGGTGTCAGAACAAGAAGAGAAAAACAAAGGGACTGAGAAAATATTTGAAGAGATTATAGTTGAAAACTTCCCTAATAGGGGAAAGGAAAGAGTCACCCAAGTCCAGGAAGCACAGAGTCCCATACAAGATAAAACCAATGAGAAACATGCCAAGACACATATTAATCAAATTTTCAAAAATTAAATAAAAACGAAAAATATTAAAAACAACAAGGGAAAAGCAACAAATAACATACAAGGAAATCCCCATAAGTTTAACAGCTGATATTTCAGCAGAAACACTGCAAGTCAGAAGGGAGTGGCAGGACATATTTAAAGTGATGAAAGGGAAAAACTTACAACCAAGATTACTCTACCCAGCAAGGATCTCACTCAGATTCAATGGAGAAATTAAAACCTTTAGAGACAAGCAAAAGCTAGGAGAATTCAGCACCATCAAACCAGCTTTACAACAAATGCTAAAGGAACTTCTCTAAGCAGTAAACACAAGGGAAGGAAAAAACCTACCAAAACAAACTGAAAACAATTAAGAAAATGGTATAAGACCATACATATAGATAACTACCTTAAATGTAAATGGATTAAAAGTTTCAATGAAAAGACAGACTGCCTGAATGGATACAAAACAAGACACGTATATATGCTGTCTACAAGAGACCCACTTCAGACCTACGGGCACTTACAGACTAAAAGTGAGGGTATGGAAAAAGATATTGCAAGAAAATGGAAAACAAAAGAAAGCTGGTGTAGCAATTCTCATATCAGACAAAATAGACTTTAAAATAAAGACTGTTGGGCTTCCCTGGTGGCGCAGTGGTTGAGAGTCCACTTGCTGATGCAGGGGACATGGGTTTTTGCCGCAGCCTGGAAAGATCACACATGCCATGGAGTGGCTAAGTCTGTGAGCCATGGCTGCTGAGCCTGCCCGTCCTGAACCTGTGCTCCACAATGGGAGAGGCCACAACAGTGAGAGGTCCACATACCACAAAAAAATAAATTAATAAAAATAAATAAGAAAAAAAATAAAGACTATTACAAGAGACAAAGAAGAACACTACAGAATGATCAAGGGATCAATCCAAGAAGAAGATATAATAATTGCAAATATTTATACATCCAACATAGCAGCACTTCACAACATCAGGTAAATGCTTACAGCCATAAAATGGGAAATCGACATTAACACAATAATAGTTGGGGACTTGAACACCGCACCTTCACTAATGGACAGATCATCCAAAATGAAAATAAATAAGACAACCCCAGCTTTAAATGATACATTAAACAAGGTGGATTAATTGATATTTACAGGACATTCCATCCAAAAACAACAGAATACACTTTCTTCTCAAGTGATCATGGAACATTCACCAGGATAGGTCATATCTTGGGTCACAAAGCAAGCCTTGGTAAATTTAAGAAAATTGAAATCATATTAAGTATCTTTTCTGACCACAACACTATGAGACAAGATATCACTTACAGGAAAAAATCTGTAAAAAATACAAACATATAGAGGCTAAAAAATACACAAATAAATAACCAAAAGATCACTGAAGAAATCAAAGAGGAAATCAAAAAATACCTAGAAAAAAATGACAATGAAAACACAATGACCCAGAACCTATGGAATGCAGCAAAGCGTTTCTAGGAGAGAAGTTTATAGCAATACAATCCTACCTCAAGGAATAAGAAACATCTCAAATAAACACCCTAATGTTACAGTAAAGCAATTAGAGAAAGAAGAGCAACAAACCCCAAAGTTAGCAGAAGGAAAGAACTCATAAAGGTCAGATCAGAAAAAAATGAAAAAGAAATGAAGGAAACAATAGCAAAGATCAATAAAACTAAAAGCTGGATCTTTGAGAAGTTAAACAAAATTGATAAACCATTAGCCCGATTCATCCAGAAAAAAAGGGAGAAGACTCAAAACAATAGAATTAGAAATGAAAAAGGAGTAGTAAAAATTGTCACTGTAGAAATACAAAGGATCATAAGAGATTATTACAAGCAACTATTTGCCATTTAAATGGACAAACTGGAAGAAATGGACACATTCTTACAAAAGCAGAAACTTCTGAGACTGAACCAGGAAGAAATAGAAAATATAAACAGACCAAACACAAGCACTGAAATTGAGACTGTGATTAAAAATCTTCAAACAAACAAAAGCCCAGGACCAGATGGCTTCACAGGCAAATTCTATCAAACATTAATAGAAGAGTTAACACCTATCCTTCTCAAACTCTTCCAAAATACAGTGGAGGGAGGAACACTCCCAAACTCATTCTATAAGACCACCATCACCCTGATACCAAAACCAGCCAAGATATCACAAAAAAAGGGAACTACAGGGCAACATCACTGATAAACATAGATGAAAAATCCTCAGCAAAATATTAGCAAACAGAATCCAACAGGACATTAAAGGGAGCATACACCATGATCAAGTGGTTTTTGATGCCAGGAATGCAAGCAATCTTCAATATGTGCAAATAAATCAATGTGATAAAACATAATAAAAAACTGAAGGATAAAAAACAAATGATCATCTCAATAGATGCAGAGAAGCTTTCAACAAAATTCAACACTTATTTATGATAAAAACCCTCCAGAAATTAGGCAAAAAGGAATCTTACCTTAATGTAATAAAGGCCATATATAACAAACCCTCAGCCAACATGGTTCTTCATGGTTAAAAAATGAAACCATTTCCACAAAGATCAGGAGAAAGAGAGAAAGACATGGCTGCCCATTCTTGCCACTGTTATTCAACATAGTTTTGGAAGTTTTACCCACAGCAATCAGAGAAGAAAAAGAAATAAAAGGAATCCATATTGGAAAAGAAGAACTAAAACTGTCACTGTTTGCAGATGACATGACACTATACATAGAGATTCCTAAATATGCTAACAGAAAACTACTAGAACTAATCAATGAATTTGGTAAAGTAAGAGGATACAAAATTAATGCACAGAAATCTCTTGCCTTCCTATACCCTAATGATGAAAAAATCTGAAGGAGAAATCAAGGAAACACTCCCATTTTCCATTGCAACAAAATAATACAATACCTAGGAATAAACCTATCTAAGGAGACAAACGACTTATGCAGAAAACTATAAGACACTGATGAAAGAAATTAAAGCTGATACAAACAGATGGAGAGATATGCCATGTTCTTGTATTGGAAGAATCAACATTGTGAAAATGACTCTACTACCCAAAGCAATCTACAGATTCAATGCAATCCCTATCAAACTACCACTGGCACTTTTCACAGAACTAGAACAAAAAATTTCACAATTTGTATGGAAACACAAAAGAACCTGAATAGCCAATGCAATCTTGAGAAAGAAAAACGGACCTGTAGGAATCAGGCTTGCTGACTTCAGACTATACCACAAAGCTACAGTAATGAAAACAGTATGGTACTGGCACAAAAATAGAAATATAAATCCATGGAACAGGATAGAAAGCAGAGAGAAACCCACACACATATGGTCACCTTATGTTTGATAAAGGAAGCAAGAGTACACAATGGAGAAAATACAGCCTCTTCAATAAGTGTTGCTGGGAAAACTAGACAGCTACATGTAAAAGAATGAAATTAGAGCACTCCCTAACACCATACACAAAAATAAACTCAAATTGGATTAAAGGCCTAAATGGAAGGCCAGACACGATAATACTGTTACAGGAAAACATAGGCAGAACACTCTGTGGTATAAATTGCAGCAAAATCCTTTTTAACCTGCCTCCTACAGAACTGGAAATAAAAACAAAAATGAACGAATGGAACCTAACGAAACTTAAAAGCTCTTGCACAGCAAAGGAAAACATAAATCAGTTGAAAAGAGAGCCTTCAGAATGGGAGATAATATTTGCAAATGAAGAAACTGACAAAGGATTAATCTCCAAAATTTATAAGCAGCTCATGCAGATGAATATGAAAAAAACAAACAACCAAACCCAAAAATGGCAGAAGACCTAAACAGACATTTTTCTAAGAAGATATACAGATTGCTAACAAACACATGAAAGAATGCTCAACATCACTAATCATTAGAGAAATGCAAATCAAAATTACAATGAAGTATCACCTCACACTGGTCAGAATGTCCCTCATCTAAAATAAATAAACAATAAATCCTGGAGAGGGTGTGGAGAAAAGGGAACCCTCTTGCACTGTTTGTGGCAATGTAAATTGATACAGCCACTATGGAGAACAGTATGGAGGTTCCTTAAAAAACTAAAATTAGAACTACCATACCACCCAGCAATCCCAGTACTGGGCACATACCCTGAGAAAATCATAATTCAAAGAGTCATGTACCACAATATTCATTGCAGCACTATTTACAATAGCCAGGATATGGAAGTAACCTAAGTGTCCATCAACAGATGAACAGATAAAGAAGATGTGGCACATATATACAATGGAATATTACTCAGCCATAAAAAGAAATGAAATTGAGTTATTTTTAGTGAGGTGGATGGACTTAGAGACTGTCATACAGAGTGAAGTAAGTCAGAAAGAGAAAAACAAATACCATATGCTAACACATATATATGGAATCTAAAAAAATAAAAATGGTTCTGTAGAACCTAGGGGCAGGACAGGAATAAAGATGCAGATGTAGAATGGACTTGAGGACATGGGGAATAGGAAGGGGAAGGTGGGATCAAGTGAGAGAGTGACATTGATATATATATACGTTACCAAATGTAAAATAGATAGCTAGAGGGAAGCAGCTGCATAGCACAGGGAGATCAGCTTGGTGCTTTGTGTCCCCCTAGAGGGGTGTGATAGGGCAGGTGGGATGGAAATGCAAGAGGGAGGGCATGTATACATATAGCTGATTCAGTTTGTTATACAGCAGAAACGAACACACCATTGTAAAGCAATTATAGTAATATATATATATATATATATATATATATATATATATATATATAAAATGGCATAATGTCATGGAATAACAGCATGTTTGGTGAACCTGCGATGCTTCTGTTTGGCTAATAAGGGCTGAGCAGGTAAACATGAATGAAAAAATAAGTCAAGAAGGAGGCAAAATGGAGATTAGTGACATTGAATTGGAAAGCGAAAAACAGCTATAAATAGTTTTTTAAGGAATGTCAACCCACTGGAATTAGAGTGAATAGCTCTCCTGGTTTACCAGGGACTTCAGGGTTGCCAGGACACGAACAGAGATGGTTGTCATCCTAATATCTGTTTGGTTGTCATGGATGCTGTTTTCTCTAACTGTGTTTTAATCTGTATCATATTATATTCTCTTTAATGATATTTCTATTTCAAAGCTCTGCTCTCAGATTTGGTTAATGGAGTGGACTGAGTTCTAAATTCTGTCCTATTTTTTATCATAAAATAAAATAAAAAATACTTTTATCTCAAACTTAAAGTTCTTCTTCTTTCCCCCAACCCTGGTAGAGCAGTGTGTGGCTTCAGAAATTGAGGAGCATTGAAAGTTTCCTTTCTACAAACGTCTCCAATTTCCTCCACCCCCTTTAGTGACTAACTGCTTTAATACATTGGGCAAGGAGGAAAGTTGAGAGAAAAAGAAAAGAAGTTTTACTTAACAGGCTTAGATTGAAGTCCTTCCCTTGGTGAGCAGTTTTATTGCTCATGACTTCCAACTTCTCATCCATCAACTGTTTCCCTAAATCAACAAGAATAGCTTCTTTCTATACAATGTGCTCACTGGCTGACTGCTGTTTCCAGCCACTCTAGATCAGCAACCGTTGCACTATTATCTGCTAAACACTTAGCCAGACACCCCTCAGAACTGTGGTAGTAATCATAGGAAAGTAGTTTAAAAACAGCCTTCAGTTTTATGCTGCATGGATTCAAAGCTCATTGGCTAACCAGCAACTGAAATATTTACTTTAAAAACTCTATGCCTCAGTTTCCTCCACCACAGGAATAATAATAGTGACTTTTAGTATGAAAGTAGTCTAAAATGCCAAACAAACAGGCCTACACATACAAGAGTTCTAACTCAATAAAGGTCCATTTTTTCACTCACGTAGTAGTCCAAGGCAGGGAGCAAAATTATGAACCACGGTTCTCATTGTGATGATTGGGGAAGCTTGTTCCTTCCAGCACATAGCTCTGCCCATCCCCCAGGGCCCTATCTTTGACACACCAGCTGGCAAAAGGGGAGAGTGATAGAGGAGAATGCACACTGATTTCTTCACAGCTTTGTCATATCCTTTCCTCTCACATTCCATTGGCAAGAATTTATTCCAATTTTTACATCTGACTGGGAAATGACACATATAGTGTTGTTTAGAAGATTAAATAATGCAATATATATATATATATATATATATATATATATATATATATATATATATATATATATATAGCACTTTGAAGAATGCCTGACACAAAGTGCTCAACAAAAAATAGGTATTATTATTATCACCTGTGATTTAGCTGGTCCAAGTTTGTAAAGGTCATAAAAATCCTTCTCCCTACTAGAGAATATCACTTTGAAATCTCAGCAGCAGGAATGAGACTAAATAGAGAAGATAAAATAATGTGCCTTTGCTGTATGAATTCAAAAATAACTTTAAAAACTTGAGAAATTTAATATTCATGTATTCATATTCTAAAAGTAACTTCAGTAACTTCTAAAATAAAATCTTGCTAGTAATTGAAAGAAACCATGCAAGCTATCCTTCTCCTAAAGGCAGTGACACTTCTCCCTTGGAAACTATGCAGCAAGATGCAGTCTTGGAATTAAGATCATTTCTTCTAATAGCTATGTGTGACTGTTTTCTCCTGGCTCTGCAAGATTTATTGACACTGATCACTTCCCTTAATAGTGAACTGAAGTGGTTTGGGGATGACTCTGCTGAGCTTTCCACCCTTTCTCGATGACCTTCAACAGAGTTGAAGCCAACTCTTCTCAAACTCTTTCATTAATGTGCTGATGCTTCCATTTTGAGTATATTCCTGCAAACTCATCATGAAGCTTCTGCCTGACAGTTTTAGAAGTTAATGGACTCCAAATTACTATTCAGCAAGGTGTATACCTTTACAACTCACCGGGTAACCACCATTATAGCTTATATTTTATTAATAAAATTATATTCCCAAATAAACAAAACATATAAGCATGCTAATTACTTGTTAGTGGAAGCTAGTAATTGTCTCCCCAATGGACAGCTCCCCATTTTTGTTTTAATAATTTTCTTTCCTTTATAAGGGGAAAATAACCCCTTACAAAATTCTCAGGTAGTATATAACACCTACAAAGCTGAACCCACACAATCCACTTCAACCCTTTCCTTTGACTCCAACATTTTCAGATAAGTAAGCTGAAAGAATCCTTTCTCTGACTTGATTTTTATGCCATGATTTTTTAATTGCTCAGGATATACATGCTATTTTCCAAGACCCATATAGCATATATCAAGTTAGAAGTTTATCTTGCATCACTGAAGAAATTTTTTTTATCCAAAAAATGCCTTTATTAGCTAATAATTTAGCATTTCTTCAAGTTCTTGACAAGTTTGACTTTTTAATGATGTTTTATTTTCTGACTACTCTAATTGCAGCCAAATAATATTCTAGAAATTTGGAAATTCAGAAAAGATGAGTCATTACTTTTTTAATTGAAGTATAGTTGACTTACTTCATATTAGTTTCAGGTATATAGTACAGTGATTCAGATATATATGTATATATATATATAGATATATATTCTTTTTTAGATTATTTTACCATATAGGTTATTACAAATTTCTGAGTATAATTCCCTGTGCTATAGAGTAGGTCCTTGTTGGTTTTCTATTTTATATATAGTAGTGTGTATATGTTAATCCCAACTATCTAATTTACCTCTCTCCCCATCTTTCCTCTTTGGTAACTATAAATTTGTTTTCTATGTCTGTAGTTCTATTTCTGTTTTGTAAATAAGTTCATTTGTATCTTATTTTTTTAGATTCCACATATAAGCAATAACATATGATATTTGTCTTTCTCTGACTTACTTCACTCAGTATGATAATCTCCAGGTCCATCCATGTTACTGCAAATGGCATTATTTCATTCTGTTTTTATGGCTGAGTAATATTCCATTATATATATATATATATATATATATATATATATATATATATATATACCACATCTTCTTGATCCATTCATTTGTTGATGGACATTTAGGTTGCTTCCATGTCTTGGCTATTGTAAATAGTGCTGCAGTCAACACTGTAGTGCATGTATCAGTATCTTTTCAAATTATAGTTTTCTCCAGATATATGCTCAGGGTTGCAGGATCATATGGTAACTCTATTTTTAGTTTTTTAAGGAACCTCCATACTGTTCTCCATAGTGGCTCTACCAATTTACATTCCCACCAACAGTGTAGGAGGGTTCTTTTTTCTCCACATGCTCTCCAGGATTTATTATTTGTAGACTTTTTGATGGTGGACATTCTGACTAGACTGAGGTGATGCCTCATTGCAGTTTGGATTTACATTTCTCTAATAGTTAGCCATGTTGAACATTTTTCCATGTGCCTGTTGGCCATCTGTATGTCTTCTTTGGGCAAATGTCTATTTAGATCTTCTTCCCATTTTTTGATTGGGTTGTTTGTTTTATTCTGATATTGAGCTGTATGAGCTGTTTGTATATTTTGAAAATTAAACTTTGTCTATTACATTGTTTGCAAATATTTTCTCCAGTTCTGTAGGTTGTCTTCTTGATTTGTTTATGGTTTCCTTTCTGTGCAAAAGCTTTAAGTTTAGTTAGGTCCCAAATGTTTATTTTTGTTTTTATTTCCATTACTCTAGGAGATGATCCAAACAAATATGGCTGTGATATATGTCAAAGAGTGTTCCGCCTATGTTTTCCTCTAATAGTTTTATAGTATCCAGTCTTACATTTAGGTCTTTAATCCTTTTTGAGTTCATTTTTGTATGCAGTGTTAGTGAATGTTTTACTTTCATTCTTTTACATGTAACTGTCCAGTTTTCTCAGCACCACTTATTGAAGAGAGTATCTTTTCTTCATTGTATATTCTTGCCTCCTTTGTCATAGATTAATTGACCATAGGTGTGTTGGTTTATTTCTGGGCTTTTTACCCTGTTCCATTGATCTATATTTCTTTTTTTGTTCCAGTTTTGATTACTGTAGCTTTGTAGTATAGTCTGACTTCAGGGATTCAGATCCTGACTGAAAAACGTATTCCTCCAGCTCTGTTTTTCCTTCTCAAGATTGTTTTGGCTATTCAGGGTCCTTTCATTCATTCAAAAAGTTCATTGGATACTTACTATACCTCAGACACTCTGCTGGATCCAGAAATACTGCATGAAGGTAAATAGGAAAGTACCCTACTCAGAGTTTACACAGAAGACAGACTAGGATAGTATTTAAGCAGCAAATTGAAGAATGGGTGAGACCTAGCTAAGGAAAAGAGAGTATCAAGGACGTTCTAGATAGAAGAAACCTTTTGTTCAATGGTTATTGTGACCCAAAGATTATGTTGTGTCTTTGAAAAGAAGGTCTCTGTGGATGTTTGGAGGGATAGACAGAATGTTTTTCTTTCTAGAATAGATGGGAATATAGAGCCACACTGCCTTAACATTTCATTAGCTCTTTATGTATATTTAAAAGTTCATAAATATTATTCTTAAATCATGGCAATGATTACTTTGCTAATTTTCTAGTCTTTTCTGAGCTATTCTCAGAGGCTATAAGATCCAATAATTAGAGAGCAATTAGAATATGGTCCTAATATTCACTCTCAAGGGGAAGACAAGTGAGGGTCTACAGCAAGTTTCCCTCACAGTGCAGGTCTGTGGGAAAAGAACAGCAATTGCTAGAAGAAGGGTATGCAACTCTGCTTCGACTGTTTTCCTGTTTCTCTCCTGTAGAAAAATAACTTCAATCTGCAAGAGGAAGGAGAATTTCAAACCAGTAAAACTGATATAAATGACCTTTCCCCTACAGATTTGTTGTAAAGTTTAAATATATAAATGATATATAAGAACATACTTGAAATATGTGAAATGCTATAGAAATTGAACCTAATACCATTAAAATCCCTAATAAAGATGAGAATTTAAGAATTCAGAAGAGCATGTAGCAATAAATCAAAAAAACATACCTATCTTGAAAAACTATATTTCCAGAGGAGAGAGAAAAACTGAAAATCACATATCCTAACCCTGATTTATGCACTCAAGGGTATTCCTCTTTAAGGCTCCATTCCCTTTTCTTTAGAGTGATTTACAAGAGTTTTCATAGCTATCATTAATTGGGAAATCTTTAAGTAAAATTTTAAGTAAATATACTTAAAATAATTTCCAAGAAAGATACAACTCAAACGTGTTCAGCTGGATGAATTTTCACAAAGCAAAGGCCATCAAACAAACAAGAAGAATGTAGCCAACTCCCAGATCAGAAACATAAAATTACTAGTAACCCAAAAGTCCAACTTGTACCCCCTTGGAAGCAGGGCACAACCTCCTCTTTTCAGGATGATCATTATCCTGATTTCTAACACCATGGATTAGTTTCACCATTTTTTAACTTGATAGACGTGGAATCATATGCATATAATCTTCTAGCTTGTTTCGTCTACTGTTCTGGATAGTTGTATTTAAGTTCAACCCCATTACTGTAGAATAGCTCATTGTGTGAGTATATCACAATTTATATTGCTTTCTGCTTTGGAAGAACATTTGTGTTGTGCCAGTTTAGGGCTAATTCAATGGTGTTGTTATTAACATTCTTATATACAGTATATACTTTGGTAAGCATACATACTTCAGCTTTTTTGAGTATACACCTAAGACTGAAATTGCTGGATTATTAAATATGTACATGTTTAGCTTTAGTGGATATTGAAAAAAATATGCAACAAAGTGATGATTTTCTCCTACCAATGGTATATGAGAGTTCCTGTTGCTACACATCCCTGTCAATATATGCTACTGTCATTTTTTATCCATTCTAGTGGGTTTGGAATACAATCAATTTGTAGTTTTAATTTGCATTTCCTTGATGAATAGTGTTGTAGAGCATAGCTAACCAAAGTGTGGCCCAGCAGGCAGCAGCATCTACATCATCTGGGAGCTTGTTAGGAATTTAGAATCTCAGGTCTCATCCTGATGTATTAAATCAGAATACATGTTTTTAAAAGACCCCAGTTGATTCATATACATGTTAATGCTCAAAAGACATTGATGATGTAGAGCATCTTCTTATACACTTACTGGCATATTGAATAGCATGTCCTAATAAATGCTTTGTAAGCCTCATTTCAGTGTGGGGATCTAGAGAGCTGAAAATACCATCACTCCCAAACTTAGAGCAAGGAAAAGGTAAACAAAATGCAAGTTCACAACTTTTTGTGAAACCATCATATCTGAGGTATCAGGATAACTAACCAACTCCAAATCTGGAGAAAGACTGGTGACTGCAGGATTCGTTCACTGGAGGCAGGCTAAACCAAACACTGAAAAATAATTCAGCTGAAATAGTTGATGAATTCATGAGACCCAGTGTGGGCAGGCAAGAGAGTGTGAAGCCCTTGGTAGCCACTTACCACACATGTTAGGAACTCCAGTACAATTTTGAAGAGAAGTAATTATGGCAGGTATCTTCTTCACATTAAGGCAAATACATTCAATCATTCACCATTAAGTATGATTTATTTGGAGTTTTTGTATATACTCTACATCAGATTAAGGAAATTCTTTTCTATTCATAGTTTGCTAATTTTTTGCATGAATGACTTGAATCTTTTTAACGTGTGCTCAGTGTACATCTAGATGATCATATATAATAATTCTTTTTAGATTAATGTGGTGAATCACAGTATATATTTTCCTATGTTAAATGATGATCACTTTCCTGACTAAAGCCATGAAATTCTGTTATCATTTTTATATATTAAAGAATTTTATTTGCTATTGTTTTGTTGAATAACACAAATGTTAATGAGAAACACTGGTATACAATTTTGTTTTCTCTTAAAAACCGTACCATGCTTTGGTCTGAATCTTATGATAACTCTCATAAAACAAGGTGAAAGTGTATTTAGTTTTCTTTATTCTTGACAACTATTATGTTCCTTAAGTCTTTGGAAGAGTTTATTATTTAACCTGCCTAGGATCTGGGTTTTCTTAGTGGACATGTTCTAAAAATAAACTCAGGAAATTAATAAATATTCAGATTTTCTCTTTCCTTGTGTCAGTGTTAGTAAATTGTTTCAATGAGTTTTTCCATTTGAACAAAAATTAAACCTAATCAAAACCATTGGCTTAAAGTTATTCATAACAGTCTCTTATTACTTAGTTAAAGTCTTTTCTGTTGAAGGTTTTACTTTTGATTCCTGATAGTGTTCATTTTTATGTTGCACTATTTTTTTCCTCCATCAGTTTTGCTAAATATTATTTAATTTATTAATGCTTTTATTGTTTTTTTAAGCATTTAATTAATTTATTTATTTAACATCTTTATTGGAGTATAATTGCTTTACAATGGTGTGTTAGTTTCTGCTTTATAACAAAGTGTATCAGGTACACACACACACACACACACACACACACACATATATATATATATCCATATCTCTTCCCTCTTCTGTCTCCCTCCCACCCTCCCTACCCCACACCTCTAGGTAGACACAAAGAACAAAGCTGATCTCCCTGTGCTATGTGGCTGCTTCCCACTAGCTATCTATTTTACATTTGGTAGTGTATATATGTCCATGCCACTCTTTGACTTCATCCCAGCTTACCCTTCCCTCTCCCCATGTACTCAAGACCGTTTTCTATGTCTGCATCTTTATTCCTGCCCTGTACCACATAGGTTCTTCAGAACCATTTTCCTTTTTTTTTTTTTGTTTTGATACCATATATATGTGTTAGCATATAGTATTGGTTTTTCTCTTTCTGACTTACTTCACTCTGGATGACAGTCTCTAGGTCCATCCACCTCACTACAAATAACTCAATTTTCTTTGTTTTTATGGCTGAGTAATATTTCATTATATATATGTGCCACATCTTCTGTATCCATTCATCTCTCAATGGACACTTAGGGTGCTTCCATGTCCTGGCTATTGTCAATAGAGCTGCAATGAATATTTTGGAACATGACTCTTTTTGAATTATGGTTTTCTCAGGGTATATACCCAATAGTGGGATTGCTGGGTCATATGGAAGTTGTATTTTTAGTTTTTTAAGGAACCTCCATACTGTTCTCCATAGTGGCTGTATCAATTTACATTCCCACCCACAGTGCAAGAGTGTTCCCTTTTCTCCACACCCTAACCAGTATTTAATGTTTTTAGATTTTTTGATAATGACCATTCTGACCTGTATGAGGTGATACCTCATAGTAGCTTTGATTTGCGTTTCTCTAATGATTAGTGATGTTGAGCATTGTTTCATGTGTTTGTTGGCAATCTGTATATCTTCTTTGAAGAAATGTCTCTTTAGGTCTTCTGCCCACTTTTGGATTTGGTTTTTTGTTTTGTTTTGTTTTGTTTTGTTTTTGTTTTTGTTTGCAGTATGCAAGACTCTCACAGTTGTGGCCTCTTCCCATTGCACAGCACAGGCTCCAGATGCACAGGCTCAGTGGCCATGGCTCACGGGCCCAGCTGCTCCCTGGCAGATGGAATCTTCCCAGACCGGGGCACAAACCCGTGTCCCCTGCATCGGCAGGCGGACACTCAACCACTGTGCCACCAGGGAAGCCCCGGTTGTTTGTGTTTTTGGTATTGAGTTGCATGAGCTGCTTGTATATTTTGGAGATTAATCCTTTGTCTGTTGCTTCATTTGCAAATATTTTCTCCCATTCTGAGGGATGTCTTTTGGTCTTGTTTATGGTTTCTTTTGCTGTGCAAAAGCTTTTAAGTTTCATTAGGTCTCATTTGTTTATGTTTTTATTTCCATTTCTCTAGGAGGTGGGTCAAAAAGGATCTTGCTGTGATTTATGTAATAGAGTGTTCTACCTATGTTTACCTCTAAGAGTTTTATAGTGTCTGATCTTACATTTAGGTCTTTAATCCATTTAGAGTTTTTTTTGTGTGTGTGTGTGAGGTGTTAGGGATGGTTATAATTTCATTCTTTTACATTTAGCTGTCCAGTTTTCCCAGAACTACTTACTGAAGAGGTTGTCTTTATTCCATTGCATATTATTGACTTCTTTATCAAAAATAAAGCTACCATATGTGCATGGGTTTATCTCTCGACTTTCTATCCTGCTCCACTGAGCTATATTTCTGTTTTTGTGCCAGTACCATACTGTCTCGATTACTGTAGCTTTGCAGTATAGTCTGAAGTCCAGGGGCATGATTCTTCCAGCTCCATTTTTCTTTCTCAAGATTGTGTTGGCTACTCAGGGTCTTTTGTGTTTCCAAACAAAATGTAAAATGTTTTGTTCTATTTGGAACATGGAAAAATGCCATTTGTATTTTGATAGGGATTGCATTAAATCTGTAGATTGCTTTGGGTAGTATAGTCATTTTCACAATGTTGATTCTTCCAATTCAAGAATGTGGTATATTTCTCCACTTGTTGTTTACATCATCTTTGATTTCTTTCGTCAGTGTTTTATTGTTTTCTGAGTAGGGGTCTTTTGCATCCTTAGGTAGGTTTATTCCTAGGTATTTTAATCTTTTTGTTGCTATGGTAAATGGGATAGTATCCTCAATTTCTCCTTCAGATTTTTCATTGTTAGTGTATAGGAATGCAAGAGATTTCTGTTCATTAATTCTGTATCCTGATACTTTACCAAATTTATTGATTTGCTCTAGTAGTTTTCTGGTAACATCATTAGGATTCTCTATGTATAGTATCATGTAATCTGCAAACAGTGACAGTTTTACTTCTTGTTTTCCAATTTGGATTCCTTTAATCTTTTTTTTCTTCTCTGATTGCTATGGCTAAAACTTTCAGAACTATGTTGAATAATAGTGGTGAGAGTGGCAACCTTGTCTTTTTCTGGATCTTACTGGAAATGGTTTCAGTTTTTCACCATAGAGAATGATGTGGGCTCTGTGCTTGTCATATGTCATTTATTATGTTGAGGTAAGTTCCCTCTATGCCTACTTAATGGAGGATTTTTATCAAAAATTGGTGTTGAATTTTGCCAGAAGCTTTTTCTGCATCTATTGAGATAATAATATGTTTTTTCTCCCTCAATTTGTTAATATGGTGTATCACGTTGATTGATTTGCTTATATTGAAGAATCTTTGCATTCCTGGGATAAACCCCACTTGATCATGGTGTATGATCCATGTAATGTGCTGTTGGATTCTGTTTGTTAGTATTTTGTTGAGGATTTTTGCATCTATGTTCATCAGTGATATTGGCCTGTAGTTTCCTTTCTTAGTGACATCCTTGTCTGGTTTTGGTGTCAGGGTGATGGTGACCTCACTAGTAGAATGAGTTTGGGCATCATTGGCCCTCTGCTATATTTTGGAAGAGTTTGAGAAGGATAGGTGTTAGCTCTTCTCTAAATGTTTGATAGAATTCACATGAGAAGCCATGTGGTCTTGGGCTTTTGTTTGTTGGAAGAGTTTTAATCACAGTCTCAGTGCTTGTGATTGGTCTGTTTATATTTTCAGTTTTTCCCTGGTTCAGACTCAGAAGTTTTGCTTTTCTCAGAATTTGTCCATTTCTTCCAAGTTGTCCACTTTATTGGCATATACATGTTTGTAGTAATCTCTCATGATCCTTTGTATTTCTGCAGTGGCAGTTGTTACTTCTCCTTTTTTCATTTCTAATTCTATTGTTTTGAAACTTTTACCTTTTTTTCTTGATGAGTCTGGCTAATGGTTTATCAATTTTGTTTATTGTCTCAAAGAACCAGTCTTTAGTTTTATTGATCTTTGCTATTGTTTCTTTCATTTCTTTTTCATTTATTTCTGATCTGACCTTTATGATTTCTTTCCTTCTGCTAACCTTGTGGGTCTTCTGTTTTCTTTCTCTAATTGCTTTAGGTGTAAGATAAGGTTATGATTTGAAATGTTTCTTGTTTCCTGAGGTAGGATTGTATTGCTATAAAATTCCCTCTTAGAAATTCTTTTGCTGCATCCCATAGGTTCTGGGTCATTGTGTTTTCATCGTCATTTGTTTCTAGGTATTTTTTGATTTCCTCTTTGATTTCTTCAGTGATCTCTTGATTATATAGTATTGTATTGTTTATCCTCTATGCATTTGTATTTTTTACAGCTTTTTCCTATAATTGATATCAAGTCTCATAGTGTTGTGGTAAGAAAAGATACTTCATACATTTTCAATTTTCTTAAATTTACCAAGGCTTGAATGTGACCCAAGATACCACCTATCTTGGAGAATGTTCCATGAGCACTTGAGAAGAACGTGTATTCTGTTGTTTTTTGATGGAATGTCTTACAAATATCATTTAAGTCCACCTTGTTTACTGCATCATTTAAAGTTGTGTTTCCTTATTTATTTTCTTTTTGGATGATCTGTCCATTGGTGAAAGTGGAGTGTTAAAATCCCTGACTATTATTGTGTTACTGTTGATTTCCTATTTTATGGTTATTATCGTTTGACTTATGTATTGAGGTGCTCCTATGTTGGGTGCATAAATATTTACAATGTTATATCTTCTTCTTGGATTTACCTCTTGATCATTATGTAGTATCCTACTGTGTCTCTTGTAATAGTCTTTATTTTAAAGTCTACTTTCTCTGATATGAGAATTGCTATTCCAGCTTTCTTTGGATTTCCATTTTCACGAAATATCTTTTTCCATCCCCTCACTTTCAGTTTGTATGTGCCCCTAGGTCTGAAGTGAGTCTCTTGTAGACAGCATATATATGGGTCTTGCTTCTGTGTCCATTCAGCCAGTCTATATCTTTTGGTTGGACCAATTAATCCATTTACATTTAAGGTAATTATCAATATGTATGTTCCTATTACCCTTTTCTTAATTGTTTCGGGTTTGTTTTGGCAGTTCCTTTCCTTCCCTTGTGTTTCCTGCCTAGAGAAGTTTCTTTAGCATTTGTTGTAAAGCTAGTTTAGTGGCGCTGACTTCTCTTAGCTTTTGCTTTTCTGTAAATGTTTTATTTTCTCCATCAAATCTGAATGAGTTCCTTGCTGGATAGAGTAATCTTGGTTGTAGGTTTTTCCCTTTCATCACTCTAAATGTGGCCTGCCACAACCTTCTGGCTTGCAGAGTTTCTGCTGAAAGATCATCTGTTAACCTTATGGGCATTCCCTTGTATGTTATTTGTTGTTTTTCCCTTGCTGATTTTTATCCTTTTTCTTTGTATTTAATTTTTGATAATTTGATTACTATGTGTCTTGGCAAGTTTCTCCTTGGATTTATCCTGTATGGAGATCTCTGTGCTTCCTGGACTCGACTAACTATTTCCTTTCCCATATTAGAGAAGTTTTCAACTATAATCTCTTCAAATATTTTCTCAGTCCCTTTTTTTCTCTTCTTCTTCTGGGACCCTTATAATTTGAATGTTGGTAATTAAATGTTGTCCCAGAAGTGTCTGATACTGTCCTCAATTCTTTTCATTCTTTTTTTTCCTTATTTAACTCTGAGGTACTTATTTCCACTATTTTATCTTCTAGGTCATTTATCCATTCTTCTATCTCAGTTATTCTGCTATTGATTCCTTCTAGAAATTTTAAAATTTCATTTATTGTGCTGTTCAACATTGTTTCATTGCACTTTAGTTCTTCTAGGTCCTTGTTAAACATTTCTTGTATTTTCTCCCTTTCATTTCCAAGATTTTGGATCATCTTTACTATCATTACTCTGAATTCTTTTCCAGGTGGACTGCCTATTTCCTGTTCATTTCTTTGGTCTGGTGAGTTTTCACTTTGCTCCTTATCTGTTGTGTATTTCTCTGTCTTCTCATTTTGCTCAACTTACTGTGTTTTGGGTCTCCTTTTCCCAGGCTGCAGGTTCATACTTCTTTTTGTCTTTGGTGTCTGCCCCCAGTGTGTAAGGTTGGTTTCTGTGTTGTGTAGATGTCTTCATGGAGGGGACTTTTACATGTGTCCTGGTCGATGAGGCTGGATCTTGTCTTTCTGTTGGGCAGGTCTGTGTCTGGTTTTGTGTTTTCAGGTGTCTATGAACTTAGTATGATTTTAGGAAACCTCTCTGCTAATGGGTGGGGTTGTGTTCTTGTCTTGTTAGTTGTTTGGCATAGTGTGTCCAGAACTCTATCTTGCTGGTGTTTAGTGGACCTGTTTCTTAGCATTGAGATGGAGATCTCTGGGAGATCTTTCACCATTTGATATTAGGCAGAGCTGTGATGTCTCTGGTGATCCAACTTTGTGAATTTGGCTCTCCCACCTCAGAGGCTCAGGCCTGACACCTGACCAGAGCTCCAAGATCCTGTCAGCAACACAGCTCAGAAAAAGAACTAAAGAGGTAAGAAAAAAATAAAATAAAATAATTAAAGTTATTAAAATAAAGAAATGTTTTTAAAAATTAAAAAAGAGGAGCTTCAAGATGGCAGAAGAGTAAGACATGGAGATCACCTTCCCCACTATTACATCAGAAATACATCTACATGTGGATACAACCCTACAGAACCCCTCCTGAACACTGGCAGAAGAACTCAGACCTCCCAAAAGGCATGAAACTCCTCATGTACCTGCGTAGAGCAGAGAAAAATCAGAGAGAAAAGAATAGGGGAGGGACCTGCACTAGTGGGAGGGAGCTGTGAAGGAGGAAAGGTTTCCACACACTAGGAAGCTGCTTCACGGGTGCAGACAGTGTGTAATGGTGTGGGAAAGCTTCAGAGCCACAGAGGATAGCAGAGATACAAGGGTGTGGAGGGCAAAGCAGAGAGATTATCACACAGATGATCAGTGCTGGCCAGCACTCACCAGCTCAAGAGGCTTCCCTGCTCACCCACCAGGGCGGGTGGGAGCTGGGAGCTGAGGCTCTGGCTTTGGTGGTCGGATCCCAGTGAAAGGACTGGTGCTGGGTGTGTGAACACAGCCTGAAGGGGCTTAGTGCATGACAGGTGGACAGGAGGGAGTCAGGGAAAAAGTCTGGAACTGCTGAAGAGGCAAGAGACCATTGTTTTGTAGTGCATGAGGAGAGGGGATTAAGAGCACTGCCTAAAGAGTTCCAGAGATGGGAGGAAGCCACAGCTATCAGCACTGACACAAGAGATGGGCATGAAACACTAAGGCTGCTGCTGCAGCCATCAAGAAGCCTGTGTGGAAGCACAGGTCACTATCCACACCTACATTCCCAGGAACCTGTGCAGCCTGCCACAGCCAGGGTCTCGTGATCCAGGGACAACTTCCCCAGGAGAACACACGGCGTGACTCAGACTGTTGCAACATCACACCAGCCTCTGTCGCTGCAGGCTCTACCCGTATTCTGTACCCCTCCTGGCCCCCAGCCTCAGTGAGACAGAGCCCCTAATCGGCTGCTAGTTTAACCCTATCCGGTCTGAGCAAAGAGCAGATGCCCTCAGGCGACCTATACGCAGAGGCTGGGCCAAATACAAAGCTGAACAACAGGAGCTGTGTGAACAAAGAAGAGAAAGGGAAATTTCTCCCAGCAACCTCAGGAGCAGCAAATTAAATCTCCACAATCAACTTGATGTACCCTGCATCTGTGGAATACCTGAATAGACAAAGAATCATCCTAAATTTAGGCAGTGGACTTTGGGAGCAAATATATGTACATATTGTTCCTTTTTCTCTTTTTGTGAGTGTATATGTGTATGATTCTGTGTGTGATTTTGTCTTTATAGTTTGCTTTTATCATTTGTCCAAGCGTTCTTTTTTTTTTTTTTTAGTGTAATTTTTAGCACCTGTTATCATTGGTGGATTTCATTTTTGGTTTGTTTGCTCTCTTTTTCCTTTCTTTCTTTCTTTTTTTTTGTAATACATTTAAATATTTTTTAAATTATTTTTTATTTTAATAAATTTATATTTTTTTCTTTCTTTCTTTTTTTCTCACTTTTATTCTGAGCCACATGGATGACAGGGTTTTGGTGCTCTGGCTGGGAATCAGGCCTGTGTCTCTGAGGTGGGAGGGCTGAGTTTAGGACATTGGTCCACAAGAGACCTCCCTGCTTCGTATAATATCAAATGGTGAAAATCTCCCAGAGATCTCCATCTAAGTGCCAAGACCCAGCTCCACTCAATGTCCAGCAAGCTAGAGTTCTGGACATCCTATGCCAAACAACAAGCAAGAGAGGAGCACAGTCCCACCCATTAGCAGAGAGGCTGCCTAAAATTATAATAAGGCCACAGACACACCAAAACACATCACCAGACATGGTCCTGCCCACAAGAAAGAAAGATTCAGCCTCATCCACCAGAACACAGGCACCAGTCAACTCCACCAGGAAGCTTAACACAACCCACTGAACCAAACTTAGTCACTGGGGGCAGATACCAAAAACAACAGGAACTATGAACCAGCAGTCTGTGAAAAGGAGACACCAAACACAGTAAATTAAGCAAAATGAGAAGACAGAGGAACACACAGCAGATGAAGGAGCAAGGTAAAAACCCACCAGACAAAACAAATGAAGAGGAAATAGGCAGTCTACATGAAAAGAATTCAGAATAATGATAGTAAAGATGATCCAAAATCTTGGAAATAGAATGGAGAAAATAAAATAAACTTTTAACAAGGACCTTAAAGAACTAAAGAGGATACAAACAATGATGAACAACACAATAAATGAAATTTAAAATTCTCTAGAAGGAAGAAATAGCAGAATAACTGAGGCAGAAGAATGGATAAATGACCTGGAAGATAAAATCGTGGAAATAATTACTGCAGAGCAGAAGAAAAAAGAATGAAAAGAATTGAGGAGAGTCTCAGAGACCTCTGGAACAATATGAAACACACTAATATTCAAATTATAGGGTTCCCAGAAGAAGAAGAGAGAAAGAAAAGGACTGAAAAAATATTTGAAGAGATTATAGTTGAAAATGTCCCTAATATGGGAAAGGAAATAGTTAATCAAGTCCAGGAAGCGCAGAGAGTCTCTTACAGGATAAATCCAAGGAGAAATGCACCAAGACACATATTAAATAAACTATCAAAAACTAAACACAAGAAAAAATATTAAAAGCTGCAAGGAAAAAACAACAAATAAAATACAAGGGAAACCCCATAAGCTTAATAGATGATCTTTCAGCAGAAACTCGGCAAGCCAGAAGGGAGTGGCAAGACATATTTAAAGTGATGAAAGGGGAAAACCTACAACCAAGATTAATCTATCCAGCAAGAATCTCATTCAGATTCAATGGACAAATTAAAACCTTTACAGAGAAGCAAAAGCTAAGGGAATTCAGCACCACCAAACCAGCTTTACAAAAAATGCTAAAGGAACTTCTCTAGGCAGGAAACACAACAGAAGGAAAAGACATACAATAACAAACTAAAAACAATTGAGGAAATGGTAATAGGAACATACATATCAATAATTACCTTAAATGTAAATGGAATAATGCTCCAACCAAAAGACATCAACTGGCTGAATGGATACAGAAACAAGACTTGTATATATGCTGTCTACAAGAGACCCACTCTAGGCCTAGGGAAACATATAGACTTGAAAGTGAGGGGATGGAAAAAGATATTCCATGAAAATGGAAATCAAAAGAAAGCTGGAGTAGCAATTCTCATATGAGACAAAATAGACTTTAAAATAAAGACTCTTACAAGACACAGAGTAGGATACCACATAATGATCAAGGGATCAATCCAAGAAGAAGATATAATGATTGTAAATATTTATGCACCCAACATAGGAGCACCTCAGTACATAAGGCACATACTAACAGCCATGAAAGGGGAAATTGACAGTAACACAATCATAGTAGGGGACTTTAACACCCCACTTTCATCAATGGACAGATCATGCAAAATGAAAATTAATAAGGCAACACCAGCTTTAAATGATACATTAAAAAAGATTGCCTTAATTGATATTTTTAAGACATTCCACTCAAAACAACAGAATACACTTTCTTCTCAAGTTCTCATGGCACATTTTTCAGGATAGATCATATCCTGGGTCACAATTCAAGCTTTGGTAAATTTACGAAAACTGAAATTGTATCACGTATCTTTTCTGACCACAACGCTATGAGACTAGACATCAATTACAGGAAAAAATCTGTAAAAAAATACAAACACATGGATGCTAAACAGTGCACTACTTAATAACCAAGAGCTCACTGAAGAAATCAAAGAGGAAATCAAAAAATACCTAGAAACAAATGACAATGGAGACACGATGACCCAAAACCTATGGGATGCAGCAAAAGCAGTTTGCCCACTACTGGGCATATACCCTGAGAAAACCATAATTCAAAAAGAATCATGTACCAAAATGTTCATTGTAGCTCTATTTGCAATAGCAAGGCCATGGAAAACCTTAGTGTCCAGCATCGGATGAATGGATAAAGAAGATGTGGCACATATATACAATGGAATATTACTCATCCATAAAAAGAAACAAAATTGAGTTATTTGTAGTGAGGTGGATGGACCTAGAGTCTGTCATACAGAATGAAGTAAGTCAGGAAGAGAAAAACAAATACCGCATGCTAACACATATATATGGAATCTCAAAAAAAAACAGAAGGTCGTGAAAAACCTAGGGGCAGGATGGGAATAAAGACGCAGACCTGCTAGAATATGGACTTGAGGACACGGGGCAGGGGAAGGTTTAGCTGGGACAAAATGATAGAGTGGCATGGACATATATACACTACCAAACATTAAAACTGATAGCTAGTGAGAAGCAGCTGCATAGCACAGGGAGATCAGCTCGGCGCTGTGTGACCACTTAGAGGGGTGGGATAGAGAGCGTGTGTGGGAGCGAGATGCAAGAGGGCAGAGATATGGGGATATATGTATATGTATAGCTGATTCACTTTGTTATAAAGCAGAAACTAACACACCATTGTAAAGCAATTATACTCCAGTAAAGATATTTTTAAAACTAATTTAAAAATATTAATAAATAAAATAATAAATAAAAGAAATAAAAAACTAATTAAAAAAAAAAGAAAGAAAGAAGGGAGCAACCAAACCAAAAATCAAATCCACCAATGATAACAAGTGCTAAAACCTATACCAAAAAAAAAAAAAAAAAAAACTGGACAGATGTAACCCTAGGTCAAATAGTAAATGCAAAGCTTTTGGGAAGTATGTGGCTTTTGCCAGTTTTCAGTAGGTTTTCTGTAGGAATTGTTCCACATGTAGATGTATTTTTGATATATTTTTGGGGAGCAAGATGATCCTCATGTCTTAATCCTCCTCCATCTTGAAGGTCCCCTGCACAACCTTCTTGATGTCAGATGTGTAGCCATCTGAGTCTCTGTGTCTCCTTCCTTAACATCTACATCCAGGATGGCTGGGACAGTCAGGGTGCGGGATGCTGGTCTGGGTCTGGTGGACTCTGACCTGCCCAGGCTAGTGGAGAGCCGGGAGCAGGCAGCACGGCAGTGCAGCAGGATGAGGTGACCTCAGAGAGCCTGCCTCCTGTTAATCCTTTTAAAGAACCAATTTGGGGCTTTTTAGGCTCTTCCTATATTCATTATCAGTTTCTTTACTTTCTTTTTCTAATGTTCTTATTTTCTGCTTTACAATTATCTAGTTTTTCAATTTGCTGTTTTTTTCTACCTTTAGGATATGGAATTTTACATAGGTAATTTTCAGTCTCTCCTTTTGTATTTTATATATTTAAAACACCACAGTTTCTCTAAGTACTGCTGTCACTTCATTTCCCTCATTTTGGAATATCCAATCTTCATTAGCCATCAGTTAAAACTTTTTCTCCTTTTATTTTGATTTTGTTTCCTATCTGGAGTTAATTCAAAGTGTATTGTTTAATTTTAAAGGAGTTAGAAATTTTCTAGGGATCTCTATGTTCATGATTTCTATATCTTAATTCCAGTTCAGTCAGGGAAGAAACTGAATTTCATTAAGGATTATTTTATGATTTAGCATATTGTCAATTTTGGTAAATGGTTCATAGTTTACTTAAAAATAAATTAAGGAGGGCTTCCCTGGTGGCGCAGTGGTTGAGAGTCCGCCTGCCGATGCAGGGGACACGGGTTCATGCACCGGTCCGGGAAGATCCCACATGCCGCAGAGCGGCTAGGCCCGTGAGCCATGGTCACTGAGCCTGCGCGTCCAGAGCCTGTGCTCCGCAACGGGAGAAGCCACAACAGTGAGAGGCCAGTGTAATGCAATAAATAAATAAATAAATAAATGAAATAAAAATAAATTAATTTTTTTTCTTAATTTCAGTGTTGCTCAGGTCAAGATTATTAAATATTTTGAGCTATTATAGAAACATATTATAGCTGAGCATTCAAATACAGTAGCCACTTGTCACATATGGCTATTGAGAATTTGAAATGTGGCTTGTTCAACTGAAGAACTAAAATTTTATTTTACATAAACTTAAATTAATATATAAATTTAATAACCAGTATAAGTATAATTATATACAGTATGTAAATAAAGTAAATATGAATTAACTAATTTCAATTGGTGTTTTGATGTTATATCTTCATCCTTTTACTTTCAAACATTCTATGTCCCTATATTTAAGAAATGTGTCTTATAAAAATTATGTAACTGGGTTTTCTTTTTGAAATCAGACTGAAAACCAGTCTCTTACAGCTATTATTTTGTCGATATATGTATATTTAGTGCTACTACTGACATATTTGGGCTTATAAAAAGCTGTTGTATGTTATCAGCTCACTACTCTGAGGCTGCCTTCTCAGAAATCCTAGATCATCTAGTGCCTGAGTGATTCCCCTGATCTCTGATGCCTTCCATCACGTGATTTTTCATTCTATCATAGTATTAACAACAGTTCTCAGCAGGAGCATTGAGATATCCAAAGCTACTTCATCCTATCCAGAAATAAACATACCACTTGCTGTTTTTTTTTTCTAGATTATTATTTTATACACAATTTGAGGAGTGAAATTAGTGTCTTCTTGCCTTAACTTTATCCCATAATTTTTACCTATTTAATTACATTGAATACAACTGCCTGCCAAAATACTTTATTTCAGAGGTCTAAAACAGAAAATTAAGCAATAACATAGAAATGGCTTACTTTTAAAAATCGGTAAAATTTTATTCCAATTATAAATCTTATAACAGCTAATCAAATTCAATAGCCCCTGTAATATGAATAAAATATATGGTGACTTACTAGGTCTCAATGTATTATTCTCCCAAAATCAATATTATCACCAGTTGACAGGTCCACCATAATATTTTAAAGACCTCCTCAAAGATATCATTGCTCTTGAATATTTTTATTTCTGTACTAGGTTATGATTAATTTGATAGTTTTAATTTAGACTGATTACTCTCTTTGCATCCATACTTCTCAAAATACATATATATACATATTTTATTCAGTGCTATTTTTTGATTATACACCTGATTCTCAAGAATGTTGAAATCATATTTTTATCTTCTGGTACCAGTACCTAGTACACTGTCTGGTACATAACAAGTTCTCCATAAATATTTATTTTCTATTTGCTGCCATCTCTGGTCATGTGTGCTTTGTTTATTTGGACATTTTTTTTCCCTTAGATGTCTATACATTAACATTTCCAGATTAGCAGCTAAATAATGCTGATTCTTTTCTGGGAAGTCTAACTTTTGATATAAATTTTTCAGATGGACTAAGGCTTAAATCCAAATTTTAGGGGACCCCAGAAAATTAATAAACACTAATACTGCCATAGCCTGCTAAACTGTGCTGATCTGATGAACGCATATCAGGCAAACACTTAGAAACTCAAGATCAGATACTTTAATTCCAAGAATCCATTTCTTATCAATTGCTTTACTTATAATGATTACTATTTTATATGCATAAAATTCTTTGAATCACCTACAATTATTTTTCTTGACCTCTCTACCCCTCAACATCCTAAACTTCAACTTTCAGTATGTATAATTCTTTTATAAAGCCTTCACTGATCTCCCACTGAGAATGCATTTTTCTCTTTATGGTTGTAGTCCTTTGTTTACATTTTTCTTACATTTTAGTCATTTATGTTTATATCTGATTGCTCCTGCCAGCTTTAAGTTCCTGAGAGCTCTATTAGTTATTTATTGCTGTGTAACAAAATTACTCTAAAATATAATAGCTTAAAACAAACACTGGTTTAGCTTAGCTGGATGGTTTGTTTCAGAGTCTTTCATAAGGGCTGCAGTCACAATTTGACCAGAGCCGCAGTAATTTGAAAGCTTGGCTGGGGCTCCAAGATCTGCTACCGAGTTGGCTCACTCATGTGGCTGATGACAGGAGCCTATAGTTCCTCCTCTGCTACATGTCAAACAGCTTGAGTGTTCTTACACATGGCAAGCAGCTTCCTTCAGAATGAATGATTTGAGAGAGAGAGAGACTACAATACCTTTTGTGATGAAGTCTCAAAAGCCACACACCATCATTTCTGCCACATTTTGTTGTTGTTGTTAGAAATGAGTTACGTATAGCCCAAGCTCAAGTGGAGGAGAATTAGATTCCACAATTTGAAAAGAGCTGTATCAAATAATTTGTGGATATATTTTAAAACCACCACAAGAATAATATCAAATTAATATCCAGAAAATCACATTACAGTGACTTGTACATTTTGAATAAACAAGTGAATAGATGAATGAATAAATAAATAAAATGAATTTATTTATTTATCTAAATAAATTTATTTATCTAAATAAATTTGCTTGTGGATTTATTTAATACAGTCTTTACAGTCTCTGGAAATCCTAAAGGAGGAATATTAATATGGATGTTCACATTCTGAGTGACCCCACATCCCAGTTTTCCAAAATCAGTTCCAATTAATTTCCTATTGTCCCAACCTCCAATGTCATTTAATAAATGTCCTGGAATTTTTCACTAAGTGAACTATTGGTAACAACATTGACACTGAAATCAATTGGGATTTGTTTGATAGACCTCCACTCTTTACTTTCAGTCTCTGTTATGGTTTTGTTCTGGAATTTGTGAGAGAAAAGTATAGTTAAGAAAAGTTCCTGTTTAACACCTATTTAAAGCAACAAATATACCTTTAATACCCCCAGCTACATATAACATAATTCAAGAACAAATGGAGAGTATTAGTGAATAAAACAAAATATTCTCAAGTAGAAGCAGCTAGAACAGCTGATTACATCTAGTCTTTTGCATTAGGAGAAAAGTATTCAGTGCTAATGAACCTGCCAGTCACTTCATGTACTAATCAGTGGTGCCATATACTGTGCAATTTTGCAAAGCCATCAGACGGCTGTCTCAGTGAAAATTGTAGTAAATTATCACCTGGCTTTAAGTGAAATATGAGCAGGAAATAGAGGATGAGGAGCCCTACCTTAGACTGTGTAAAAGAACAATTTGAATAATCTTTCTACAAAAGTTCTTGCCATATATTGTATTATACTTTAAATATTTAACTATGTTTTAGTATTTTAACACCCTACTCTTTTGCAGGAAACTCTTATGACAGGAATGAACTAAAAAAATCTTTCATAATGAAAAATTAGCTATCATATTTTCAGTTCTTAAAGAAGTTGACAATAAAAATGTACATTTCAATCATGTTTGGTGCAATTAACTATCTACTATGGAGACTGCAGTAAAATCACTGATCACTTGACTATTGGAAGACACAATTCTGCTGAAAGAGCATCATTATCAACTTCAAAAGTTAGTACTTTGAAAGGAGGGACATCAGAATTGTGACAGCACAAGTTCTTCCTCTATTCACTCTCCTTTAACAACTGGTTAGATATCAATAACCAAACAAAAGTCCTTCTGCTCATTACACCAAGTGATCCAAGAGGTTTCTAGCCTGCCTGTGCACCTGAAAACAAACAAACAGACATCAATAAGGGCTGTGGATCCACATCAAAATTGTCCAACACCCATTCACCAAGACCAGGGATAAAAAGAACTCACAGACTACAAACTGGGTGGATACACACATGCAAAAGAGAATTTGTGGATGTCCAGCTTGCCTGAGGGGAGATTCCAGCACACCATCAGAGTAGGATAGAGATGAGTTTGGATGAAGAGGAAAGAAGGCCAGAATGGCCTCCTTCTGTAGGGTGGTAATGCAAGGGTCTGGGAATTTGGCTTGGTTTTGGCAATGCCTCAAGCGGAGGAGTTAGAAAGTGTTCACTTCTCCCAAGGGGGTGGAAAGGGAAAGTGGTGAGTGAGAGCCCAGCTAACTCTAGTTGTGTGGGTTGTGGTGGGAGAAACCCATTTCTCTCCAGCAGCAGCTGGATTTCTGAGGAGGGACCTCTGCAACTAGTGGGAAGGAAGAGAAAGGGAAGGAAGCACATAAGAATATCAAAGGGCATTAAAGGCATGCATTTCCTGCTGTCTGTTTCAGGAATTCAACAGGAAGTCCACCTGCAAACCTCTGAGAGTACCCCACATTCGAGGATCCCCACTGTCTAGGATCACCCACCCACAAAGTCCCAAGTGCTGAGCCTGCACTTTCCCCTACTCTACTGCCAGTTCCTTGTGCATGCTTCTGAGTGCATTTGTGAGATCCACCTATAGCAGACAAAAAGGGTAAACTTGAGTTAGATTATCACTTTCTAGAAGACCAAAGATTTTTAGTAGTTAGCCTATTGAATTGAAAGAGGACATAGAACTTAGTTAAGGGGGTGTCTACTACTTCAAATGCCAAAGCAGAAGTACATACCTACAAACACATGAAAAGGGTCAAGGAAATATGGTATCACAAAAAGGAAATGATAATTCTTCAGCAGTCAAATTCAAAGGCATGGAATATTGAGATCTAACTGATAAAGAATTCAAAATAGCTCTTATTAAGAAATCCAATGAGCTATAAGAACAGGCATTTTAATGAATTCAGGAATAAAATTAATGAACAGAATCAGTTCTTTACCAAAGAGATTAAAATTATAAAAAAGAACTGAACAGAAATGCTAGAGCTGAAGAATTCAATGACTCAGGTGCAGAATGTGATAGAAAACATCAGTGACAGGGCAGATCAGATGGAAGAAAGAATTAATGACTTGGAGATGGGGATATAGAAATAATTCAGTTAGAGGAGGAGAGAGAACAAAGATTTTTCAAGAGTGAAGAAACCCAATGAGAGCTATTAAATGTTATCATACATAATATAATAATTGGTGTAACAGAAGAAGAAAGGAATAAGGAGGCCTAGTGTTTATTTAAGGAAACAATAGCTAGAAATTACCAAACCTGGGGAGAAAATTGGAATACACAAGTCCAGGAAGCTAATAGAATACCCTATTATCTCAATACAAAAATACCTTCTCCAAGACAAATTATAATGAAATTACAAAAAATCAATGATAAAGAACCTTAAAGGCAGCCAGGGAAAAAATAGGAAGTAACCTACGAAAGAACCCACTTTAGGCTATTGGCAAATTTCTCTGCAGAAACTCTACAGGCCAGGAGAGAATAGAATGCCATATTCAAAACGTTGAAAGATAAAAATTACTAACCAAGAATACTTTATCCAGCAAGATTACCCTTCAGATATGAAACGTAAATAAAGGCTTTCCCAGACAAACAAAAACAGGGTGTTCACTACCACTATATTGCATTGCAAGAGGTGCTGAAGGGAGTTCAGGCTGGAAGGGAAAGATGATAATCAGTGATATGAAAACATATGAAAGCACTCAATAAACTGGTAAATTGAAAAATAGACAATCAGAATTAGAAAACTGTAACTCTATATTAGAACCATTTAACTATATTAAAAGTTAAAGGAAGGGCTTCCTTGGTGGCGCAGTGGTTGGGAGTCTGCCTGCCGATGCAGGGGACACGGGTTCATGCCTTGGTCTGGGAAGATCCCACACGCCATGGAGTGGCTGGGCCCATGAGCCATGGCCACTGAGCCTGCACCTCCAGAGCCTGTGCTCTGCAACGGGAGAGACCACAGCAGTGAGAGGCCCGCGTACCACACACACACACACACAAAAAAAAAAAAAGTTAAAGGAAGAATGTTAAAAATAACTATAACTACTGTGATTTATTAATGAATATACATCATTGAAAAAAATAAGTTGTGTGATCAAAATATAAAAGTGGGTTCTTGCCTGCCCTTCAACCCAGTGTTTTCTAAGGACCCTCATGCCTGCTCATCTATCCTCTCTCATGGTGCCTACAACTTGCTTCTATGCTCAGTGCTAACAATACGGTGGGATAGAAACATATTTTGTGGTTGCAAATTAGAAACTAAGAATTAACTCTCTTTCTGTAATTGAATGGGCCATCACGTGGAATGCCAGATTCTCCCGATGAGAATATAAACCTCAGAAAGGTGGTCCAAAATGTTGACATAGGAAGATCCTGCACTCATCTCCTCTAATGAACACACCAAATCTACAACTACATATGGGAAAACTCCCTCTAAAAAAGACCTGAAAATAGCTAAACAGCTCCTTCAAAGCAACTCACGGCTACCACAAGAAACAAGAAAAATCTCAAACAACCTAACTTTACACCTCAAAGAGCTAGAAAAGCGAGAACAAATAAAGGTCAAAATGAGTAAAAGGAAGAAAATAGCAAAGATCAGAGCAGAAATAAGTAAAATACAGGCTTAAAAAGAAATAGAAAAGATCAATGAAGCTAAAACCTGTTTCTTTGAAAAGATAAATAAGATTTTAAAACTCTTACCTGTATTCACTAAGAATAAAAGAGAAAGGGCTCAAATAAATAAAATCTGAAATAAATGAGGAGACATTAAAACTGGTATCACAGAAATACAAAGGCTCATAAAAAGATGCTACGAACAATTTTACACCAATAAATTGGACAACCTAGAACAGCAGTCCCCAAGTACCAGTCCATGGTCTGGCAGGAGGTGAGTGGTAGGTGAGCAAGCAAAGCTTCATCTGTCTCTTCCCATTGCTCTGTATTGCTCGCATCACCACATGAATGATCACCCACCCCATCCGTGGAAAAATTGCCTTCCATGAAACCAGTCCCTGGTGTCACAAATGTTGAGGACCACTGACCTAGAAGAAATCGATAAATTCCTAGAATGATACAACCTTCCAAGACTCAGTCATGAAGAATTAGAAATCTGAATACACCCATGATTAGGTAGGAGAGTGAATAACTAGACAAATGTAACCCAACAAAAATAAGGCCAAGACCAGATGGCCTCACTGATGAATTCTACAAACTATTCAAAGATAAGTAATAATTCTTCTCACACTCTTCCAAAAAATTGAAAAGATAAAAACTTCAAAACTCATTTTATGAGGTCAGCATTACCCTGATACCAAAAGCAGACAAGAATACTTCAAGAAATTAAAATTATAGGCCATTATCCCTGATGAACATACATGCAAAAATCTTAAAGAAAATATTAGCAAACTGAATTTAACAATATAGTAAAAGTAACATACTCCATGATCACTGGGATTTATTCCAGGGTATAAGGATGGTTCTACAACAGTAAATCAATCAATAAGATCTAGTACTTTAATAAAATCAGGCTAAAAATTATATGAGCCTCTGACAAGATGAAGAAAAAGCATTTGGCAAAATTCAACATCAATTTGTGATAAAAAATATCTCAACAATGTGTGTATAGAGAAAATGTACTTCAACATAATAAAGACCATGTATGACAAGCCTACAGCTAACATCATACTCAACAGTGAAATGCTGAAAGATTTGCTCTAAAATCAGAACCAAGACAAAGATACCCACTCCTGCCACTTTTATTCAACATAGTATTGGAGTCCTAGCCACAGCATTCAGCCAAGGAAGATAAATAAAAGACAACCAAATTGGAAGGGAATGAATTAAAATGTCACTATTTGCAGGTGCTATGATCCTATATACAGAAACCCCTAAAGATTACACACACACACACACACACACACACACACACACACACACAAACTGCAGAATGAATCAATGTTTCAGGATACCAAATCAATATACAAAACTCTGTTGTGTTTCTATACACTAATAAAAAGCTATCAGGAGAAATTTTTTAAAAAATAATGTAATTTACAATTGCATTAAAATGAATAATATTTAGGAATACACTTATTTAACCAAGAAGGTGAAAAACCTGTATGTTGAAAACTCTAAGACATTGATAAAGACATTGAAGAAGACACAAATTAATGGAAAGATGTTCCATGCTCATGGATTAAAATTATAAATCTTGTTAAAATGTCCATACTACCCAAAGCAATCTACAGATGCAAAGTAATATCAAATAAACAACCTAAATTTATATCTCAAGAGACTAGAAGAAGAAAAAAATAAGCTCAGAGTCAGTGGAAGAAGGAAATAATATTGATCAGAGCAGAAATAAATGAAATAGAAACTAGAAAAACTATTGAAAGGATCAAAAAAAAAAGCTGATTTTTTGAAAAGATAAAAAAATATATATTATGTTATTAGTTTAGCCTCAGTTAACCTAAGAAAACAGAGAAGATAAAAATAAATAGAAATAAAAGAGGAGACATTCCCACTGATGATACAGAAATACATAAGATCACAAGAGGCTACTATGAACAATTATATACTGACAAATTAGATAAGCTAAAATTAATGGATGAATACCTAGAAACAATACTTACAAAGACTAAATCAGGAAAAAAAATAGAAAACCAAAAGAGACCAATAATGCATAAGGGGATTAAATCAGTAATCAAAAACCTCCCAACACAGAAAACCCCAGGACCAGATGGCTCACTGGAAAATTCTACCAAACATTTAAAGAAGACTTAATGCCATTCCCTCTCAAACACTTCCAAAAAATTGAAGAGGGGTAAACATTTCCAAACTCATTCTATAAGCCAGCATTACCCTTATATGAAAGCCATAAAAGGGCCACTATAAAAAAAGGATATTATGGACTAACTATGGACTATCCCTGATGAATATAGATGTAAAAATTCTCAACAAAATATTAGCAAACCAAATTCAAGAACATACTAACAGAATTATACACCATGACCTAGTGGGATTTATCCCTGGAATGCAAGGATGATTCATATTTGAAAATCAAGAAATGTAAAATATTATATTAATAGAACAGAATATAAAAGTCACATGCCACCAAAGGAGACACAGAAAAAGCATTGGACAAAATACAACATACTTTCATGATAGAAAACCTCAACAGATTGGTTATAGAAAGAACATACCTCACATTAAGAAGTCCATATATGACAAACTCTCAGCTAACATACTCAATGGTGAAAAATTGAAAGTTTTCCTCTAAGATCAGGAACAAGACAAGGATACCCATTCTCTCTACTCATTCAATTTAGTACTGTAAGCCTTAGCTAGAGCAATTAGGCAAGACTAAGAAATGAAGGCATCCAAATCAGAAAGGAAGAAGTAAAATTGTCCTGATTTGCATACAAAATGATTTTGTATATAGAAAATTCCAAAAGATTCTATCAAGAAACTGTTGGAACTAATCAATGAATTCAGAAAAAAAAAAAAAAAAGATCCTATTCTCAATAGTAGTAAAACAATAAAATACCTAGGAATAAATTTAATCAAGGGAGTAAAAGATCTGTACAATGAAAACTATAAGACCTTTGAAAAAAATGAAGAAAAAAACAAGTGGAAAGATATCTTGTGTTCACTGATTAGAAGAATTAATATTGTTAACATGTCCGTACTACCCAAAGTCATCTATAGATTCAATGGAATTTCTATCAAAATTCCAATGACATTCTTCACAGAAATAGAATAAACAATCCTAAAAATTGTATGAACCCACAAAATACCCTGAATAGCCAAACAATTCCAAAAAAGAACAAAGCCATAGGTATCAAATTTCCTGATTTCAAAATATACTGCAGTGCTATCATAATCAAAACAATATGCTACCTGCATAAAAATAGACACATAGATCAATGGAACAGAATAGAAATTGCAGAAGTAAACACCCATGTGTAGGGTCAAATAATGTTCAACAAGAGAGCCAAAACACCCAAAATAGGGAAAGGATAGTCTCTTCAACAAAAGATGTTGGGAAACCTGGATAAACACACGCAGAAAAATGAATTTGGATTCCTAACTTACACTATTCACAAAAATTAACTCCAAATGGATCAAATATTTAAATATAAAACATGACACAATAAAATCCTAGGAAAATACATAGAGAAGAATCTCCTTGGATATTTGACTTAGCAATGATTTTTTGGATATGACATCAAAAGCACAAACAAAAAAAGCAAATATTAACAAGTGGCCCTGCATCAAACTTAAATGTTTCTGAACAGCAAAGGAAACAATTAACAAAATGAAAAGGCAACGTACAGAATGGGAAAAAGTTTTGTAAACTCTATATCAAATAAGGGGTTAATATGCAAAATAAAGAAAGAATTCATATAACAATTATAAAACAAAAACCAGAAAACAACTTAAAAATAAACCCATAATAAGCAGAGGAACTAAATAGATATTTTCCAAAAAGACATCCAAATGGCCAACAGGTACATGAAATTTGTTCAAAAATCACTAAACATGAGGGAAATGCAAATCAAAACCACAATGAAATATCATGTCACACTTGTCAGAATGGTTATCATCAAGGAGCCAAGAGGTAACAAATGTTGGAGAGGATGTGGTGAAAAGGGAACACTCTTACACTGTTAGTCAGAATGTAAAACAATGGAAAACAATAGGGAGGTTCCCAAAAATATTAAAAATAGAGCTACCATATTATTCAGCAGTTCCACTTCTAGTATATAACCAAAGGAAATGAAACAGGATATTGAAGAGATATATGCACTCTTGTTTATTGCAACATGACTTACAATATTCAAGCTACATAGAAACAATCCAAGTCCCAACAACGCATGAATGGATAAAGACGTAAGATATATATACCACTACACACACACACACACACACACACATACACACACACACACACACAAACACACACACTGGAATATTATTCAGCCATGAGAAAGAAGTGCATCCTGCCATTGTGAGCACATGTATAGACCTTGGGGAATTAAGCTAAGTGAGAGAATCAAGACAGAGAAAAAAATATTGTATAACACTCACATCTGGAATATAAAAAAGCCAAATTCTTAAAAACAGAGAATAAAATGGTGGTTATCAGAGGATGGGGGTTGAGGGGATAGGAATATATTTAAGGGTACAAACTTGCAATGATAAATAAGTCCTAGTGATCTAATGCATGAGTAGCGAGTATAGACAATATTGTATTATAATCAAACTTGCTAAAAGACTAGAACTTAATTAATTCCAATTGCAGAGGGCAAAGTGGAGAGATTCCTGCACAGAGGATTGGTGCCAACCAGCACTCACCAGCCTGAGAGGCTTGATTGCTCACCCACCAGGGAAGGTGGTGGCTGGGAACTGAGGCTCCAGCTTTGGAGGACAGATCTCAGGGAGAGGACTGGGGTTGTCTCTGTGAACACAACCTGAAGGGAGCTAATGTGCCACAGCTACCTGGGAAGGAGTCCGGGAAAAGGTCTTGAATTGCCTAAGAGGCAAGAGACCACTGTTTCAGGGTGCATGAGGAGAGGGGATTCAGAACACTGCCTAAACGAGTTCCAGAGACAGGCATGAGCCACGACTATCAGTGTGGTCACCAGAGATGGTCATGAAATGCTAAGGCAGCTGCAGCCACCAAGAAGCCTGTGTGCAAGCACAGGTCATTATCCACACCTCACCTCTCAGGAGGCTGTGCAGCCTGCCACTGCCAGGGTCCCGTGATCCAGGGACAAGATCCCTGGGAGAACACCTGTCATGCCTCAGGCTGTTGCAACATCACGCTGGCCTCTGCCATCATAGACTCACCCCACATTCCATACCCCTACCTCCCCTGGGCCTCAGTGAGTCAGAGCCCCCTAATCAGCTGCTGCTTTAACCCCATCTTGTCTGAGCAAAGAACAGTTGCCCTCAGGTGACCTACACACAGAGGCGGGGCCAAATCCAAAGCTGAACCGCAGGAGCTATGCGAAGAAAAAAGAGAAAAGGAAATTTCTCCCAGCAGCCTAAGGAGTAGTGGATTAAATCTACACAATCAATTTGATGTACCCTGCATCTCTGAAATAACTGAATAGAAAACAAATCATGCCAAAATTGAATTTTCTTTCTTTTTTTTTATGAACACCATTAGAGTTCTTGATACTGGTTAATTAATTAATTTATTTATTTTATAACATCTTTATTGTAGTATAATTGCTTTACAATGGTGTGTTAGTGTCTGTTTATAACAAAGTGAATCAGCTATCCATATACATATATCCCCATTTCTCCTCCATCTTGAGTCTCCCTCCCATCCTCCCTATCCCACCCCTATAGGTGGACACAAAGCACTGAGCTGATCTCCCTGTGCTTTGCGGTTGCTTCCCACTAGCTATCTATTTTACATTTGGTAGGATATATATGCCCATGCTACTCTCTCACTTCATCCCAGCTTACCCTTCCCCCTCACCACGAAAATTGAGGCAGTGGACTTTGGGGGCAATTGTAGACTTTGTGGTTGCTTTCTGCATCTAATTTGTTTAAGGATTTATGTTTTTCTTAGTTTCATATTTAGAGGTTATTAACATTGGTAGATTTGTTTATTGATTTAGTTGTTCACTTCCTTTTTATTGATATATATATATATATATATATATATATATATATATATATATATATATACTTTTTTCTCTTTTTGTGAGTGTGTATGTGTATGCTCCTTTGTGTGAGTTTGTCTGTATAACTTTGCTTTTACCATTTATTTAGAGTTCCGTCTGTCAGGTTGTTTTCTTTTTTTCTTTCTTTTTTTTTTTTTTTTTTAGTATAGTTTGTAGCACTTGTTCTCATTGCTGGATTTGTTTTTTGGTTTGGTTGCTCTCTTCTTTCTTGCTTGCTTTTTTTTGTCTATTCCTTTTTGATTATTTTTAATATTTTTTTCATTTTTTATTTTAATAACATAATTTTATTTATTTTTCTTTCTTCCTTACTTTCTTTTTTCATTCTCTCTTTTCTTCTGAGCCGTGTGGCTGACAGGGTCTTTGTGCTCTAGCCGGGTGTCAGGACTGTGTCTCTGAGGTGGGAGAGCTGACTTCAGGACATTGGTCCACCAGAGACCTCCCGGCTGCATGTAATATCAAATGGCAAAAATTCTCCCAGAGATCTTCATCTCAACGTGAAGACCCAGCTCCACTAAACGACCAGCAAGCTACAGTGCTGGACACCCTACGACAAACAACAAGCAGGACTGGAATACAAACCCACCCATTATCAGTCAGGCTGCCTAAAATCATAATAAGGTCACAGACACCAAAGAACAACCAAGAGACACGGTCCTACCCACCAGAAAGACAAGATACAGCCTCATCCACCAGAACACAGGAACAAGTCCCCTCCACAGGGAACCCTACAAAACTCACTGAACCAACTTTATCCACTGGGGGTGGACACCAAGAACAATGGGAACTATGAACCTGCAGCCTGCGAAAAGGAGATGTCAAACACAGAAATTTAAGCAAAATGAGAAGAGAGAGAAATGCAGAGCAGATGAAGGAGCAAGGTAAAAACCCACCAGACCAAACAAATGAAGAGGAAATAGGCAATCTACATGAAAACAATACAGAGAAATTATAGTAAAGATGATACAAAATCTTAGAATGAAGAAAATATAAGAAACGTTTAACCAGGAACTAGAAGAACTAAAGAGCAAACAAATAATGATGAACAACACAATAAATGAAATTTAAAATTCTCTAGAAGGAATCAGTAGCAGAATAACCGAGGCAGAAGAATGGAGAAGTGACCTGGAAGATAAAATAGTGGAAATAACTACTGCAAAGGAGAATAAAGAAGAAATAATGAAAAGATTGAAGACAGTTTCAGAGACTTCTGGGATAACATTAAATGCACCAACATTCAAATTATAAGGGTCCCAGAAGAAGAAGAGGAAAAGAAAGGAACTGAGAAAATATTTGAAGAGATTATAATTGAAAATTTCCCTAATATGGGAAAGGATATATTCAATCAAGTCCAGGAAGTGCAGAGAGTCCCATAGAGGATAAATCCAAGGAGAAACACATCAAGACACATATTAATCAAACTATCAAAAATGAAATATAAAGGAAAAATATTAAAAGCAGCAAGGGAAAAACAACAAATAACATACAAGGGAATGCCATAAGGTTAACAGATGATCTTTCAGCAGAAACTCTGCAAGCCAGAAGGTTGTGGCAGGCCACATTTAGAGTGATGAAAGGGAAAAACCTACAACCAAGATTACTCTACCCAGCAAGGATCTCATTCAGATTTGATGGAGAAATTAAAACCTTTACAGACAAGCAAAAGCTGAGAGGGTTCAGCACCAGCAAACCAGCTTTACAACAACTGCTAAAGGAACTTCTCTAGGAAAGAAACACAAGAGAAGAAAAGATCCACAATAACAAACCCAAAATAATTAAGAAAATGGGAATAGGAACATACATATCTATAATTACCTTAAATGTAAATGGATTAAATGCTCCCACCACCAAAAGAAACAGACTGGCTGAATGGATACTGAAACAAGACCCTCATGTATGCTGTCTACAAGGGACCCACTTCAGACCTAGGGACACATACAGACTGAAAGTGAGAGGATGAAAAAAGATATTCCATGAAAATGGAAATCAGAAGAAAGCTGGAGTAGCAATTCTCATATCAGACAAAAGAGACTTTAAAATAAAGACTATTACAAGGGACAAAGAAGAACACTACATAATGACCAAGGGATCAAGCCAAGAAAGATATAACAATTGTAAATATTTATGCACCCAACATAGGAGCACCTTAATACATAAGGCAAATACTAACAGCCATAAAAGGGGAAATCGACAGTAACACAATCATAGTAGGGGACTTTAACACCCCACTTTCACCAATGGACAGATCATCCAAAATGAAAATAAATAAGAAAACACAAGCTTTAAATGATACATTAAAAAAGATGGACCTAGTTGATATTTATAGGGTAGTCCATCCAAAAACATCAGAGTACATTTTCTTCTCAAGTGCCCATGGAAAATTCTCCAGTATAGATCATATCTTAGCTCACAGGTCAAGCCTTGGTAAATTCAAGAAAACTGAAATCGTATCAAGTATATTTTCCAACCAAAATGCTTTGAGACTACATATAAATTAAAAAGTCTGTAAAAACTACAAACACATGGAGGCTAAATAATACACTGCTAAATAAACAAGAGATCACTAAAGAAATCAAAGAGGAAATAAAAAAAATACCTAGAAACAAATGACAATGAAAACACGATGACTCAAAACTTTGGGGATGCAGCAAAAGCAGTTCTAAGAGGGAAGTTTATAGTGATACAATCCTACCTCAAGAAACAAGAAACATCTCAAATAAACAACCTAACATTACACCTAAAACAATTAGAGGAAGAAGAACAAAAGACCAGCAAAGGTAGCAGAAGGAAAGAAATCATAAAGATCAAATCAGAAATAAATGAAAAGAAATGAAGGAAACAATAGAAAAGATTAATAAAACTAAAAGCTGGTTCTTTGAGAAGATAAAAAAAAATTGATAAACCATTAACCAGAGTCATCAAGAAAAAAAGGGAGAAGACTCAAATCAACAGAATTAGAAATGAAAAAGGAGAAGTAATAATGGACACTGCAGAAATACAAAGGATCATGAGAGATTACCACAAGGAACTCTATGCCAATAAAATGGGCAAACTGGAAGAAATGGACACAGTCTTAGAAAAGCACAACCTCCCAAGACTGAACTGGGAAGAAATAGAAAATATAAACAGACCAATTACAAACACTGAAATTGAAACTATGATTAAAAATCTTCCAACTAACAAAAGCACAGGACCAGATAGATTCACTGGCAAATTCTATCAAATATTTTGAGAAGAGCTAACACCTATCCTTCTCAAACTCTTCCAAAATATAGCAGAGGGACGATCACTCCCAAATTCATTCTGTGAGGCCACCATCACCCTGATACCAAAACCAGACAAAGATGTCACAAAAAAAGAAAACTGCAGGCCAATATCACTGATGAACATAGATGCAAAAATCCTCAACAAAAATATTAGCAAACAGCATCCAACAGCACAGTAAATGGATCATACACCACAATCAAGTGGGGTTTATTCCAGGAATGCAAGGATTCTTCAATATACACAAACCAACAAATGTGATAAACCATAACAACAAATTGAAGGAGAAAAACCATATGATCATCTCAATAGATGCACAAAAAGCTTTTGGCAAAATTCAACACCCATTTATGATAAAAACCCTCCAGAAAGTAGGCATAGTGGGAACTTACCTCAACATAATAAAGGCCATATATGACAAATCCACAGCCAACATCATTCTCAATGGTGAAAAACTGAAACCATTTCCTCCAAGATCAGGAACAAGACAACATTATCCACTCTCACCACTTTTTTTCAACATAGTTTTGGAAGTTTTAGCCACAGCAATCAGAGAAGAAAAAGGAATTAAAGGAATCCAAACCAGAAAAGAAGAAGTAAAGCTGTCACTGTTTGCTGATAACATACTATACATAGAGAATCCAAAAGATGCTACCAGAAAACTTCTAGAGCTAATCAATGAAGTTGGTAAAGTTGCAGGATACAAAATTAATGCACAGAAATCTCTTGCATTCCTATACACTACTGATGAAAAATCTGAAAGATGAATTAAAGAAAAGCTCCCATCTAACATTGCAACACAAGGAACAAAATACCTGGGAATAAACCTACCTAAGGAGACAAAAGACCTGTATGCAGAAAACTGTAAGACACTAATGTAAGAAATTAAAGATGATAACAGATGGAGAGATATACCATGTTCTTGGATTGGAAGAATCAACATTGTGAAAATGAGTATACTCACCAAAGCAATCTACAGATTCAATGCAATCCCTATCAAATGACCAATGACATTTTTCACAGAACTAGAACTAAAAATTTCACAATTTTTATGGAAACACAAAAGACTCTGAATAGCCAAAGCAATCTTGAGAAAGAAAAATGGAGCTCGAGGAATCTGTCTCCCAGACTTCAGACTATACTACAAAGCTACAGTAATCAAGACAATATAGTACTGGCACAAAAACAGAAATATAGCTCAATGCAACAGGATAGAAAGCCCAGAGATAAACCCACACATATATGGTCACCTTATTTTTGAAACAGGAGGCAAGAGTATACAATGGAAAAAAGACACCCTCTTCAATAAGTGCTGCTGTGAAAACTGGACAGCTACATGTAAACGTATGAAATTAGAACACTCCCTAACAACATACACAAAAATACACTCAAAATGGATTAAAGACCTAAGTGTAAGGCCAGACACTATCAAACTCTTAGAGGAAAACATAGGCAGAACACTGTGTGACATAAATTACAGCAAGATCCTTTTTTTTTTTTTTCTTTTTTTTTTTTTGGTACGTGGGCCTCTCACCGTTGTGGCCTCTCCCATTGCGGAGCACAAGCTCCGGACGCGCAGGCTCAGCAACCATGGCTCACGGGTCCAGCTGCTCCGCAGCATGTGGGATCTTCCTGGACCTGGGCACGAACACGCATCCCCTGCATTGGCAGGCAGACTCTCAACCACTGCACCACCAGGGAAGCCCCACAGCAAGATCCTTTTTAACCCACCACCTAGAGAAATGGAAATAAAAACAAAAATAAACAAATGGGACCTAATGAAATTTCAAAACTTTTGCACAGCAAAGGGATACATAAACAAGACAATAAGACAACCCTCAGAATGGGGAAAATATTTGCAAATGAAGCAACAGACAAAGGATTAATCTCCAAAATTTGCAAGCAGCTCATGCAGGTCAATATCAAAAAAAAAACAAACAACCTAATCCAGAAATTGGCAGAAGACTTACATTTCTCCAAAGAAGATATACAGATAGCCAACAAACACATAAAAGGCTGCTCAACATCACTAATCATTAGAGAAATGCAAATCAAAACTACAATGAGATATCACCTTACACCAGTCAGGATGGCCGGCAACAAAATATCTACAATCATTAAATGCTGGAGAGGGTGTAGCGAAAAGGGATCCCTCTTTCACTGTTGATGGAATGTAAATTGATACAGCCACTATGGAGGACAGTATTGAGGTTCCTTAAAAAACTAAAAATAGAACTACCATATGACCCAGCAATCCCACTGCTGGGCACATACCCTGAGAAAACCATAATTCCAAAATATTCATGTACCACAATGTTCATTGTAACTCTATTTACAATATCCAGGACATGGGAGCAACCTAAGTGTCCATCGAGAGATGAATGCATAGAGAAGATGTGGCACATATATACAATGGAATGTTACTCAGCCATAAAAAGAAATGCAGTTGAGTTACTTGTCGTGAGGTGGATGGACATAGAGTCTGTCATACAGAGTGAAGTAAGTCAGAAAGAGAAAAACAAATACCATATGCTAACACATATATGTGGAATCTAAAATAAAGGAAAGACTAATGGCTCTGAAGAACCTAGGGGCAGGACAGGAATAAAGACACAGAGGTAGAGAATGGACTTGAGGACACAGAGAACAGGAAGAGTACGCTGGGATGAAGTGAGAGAGTGGCATGGACATATATACCCTACCAAATATAATACAGTTAGCTAGTGGGAAGTAGCCACATAGCACAGGGAGATCAACTCGGTGCTTCGTGACCACCTAGAGGGGTAAGATACTGAGAATGGGAGGGAGATTCAAGAGGGAGGAGATATGGGGATATATATATTTGTATACCTGATTCACCTTGTTATAAAGCAGAAACTAACACACCATTGTAAAGCAATTATACTCCAATAATGATGTTATTTTTTTTTTTCACTTTTTGGTTGTATGAGCAAAGCAGCTCTGAAATTATTTTAAAACTGTTATACGATTGAGAAAATTAATAAATATGCAGACCTTGGGAGTCAGAATTTTCATTGTTGAAGGAGAAAAATAAAAATATGGAATATATCGATATATTATATTTGGAGGTATAGGTGTGAATTCATGATTTCTAAAATATGTGCTTGTATGTCTCTATGCATGTACATATATACACACATGTACATATATACACTGTATGTGTATATAGATAAAAATACAAAGATATAGGAATATATACATGCATGTATTTCCTAGCTCTGACCAGTAAAGAGGTCTAGAAACAAATGTATCCAAGTAAAAATAAGGACACCTAACACTCAGAGATCTGGGTTTCTGGTAACATTTCCAACTAAAAGGAAAAGCTTATTTCCAGGGCTGTGACGTCATAAATAAGAAGTTTTCAAAAAATTATGGGGATATGTCACAAGGGCACAGGTGGTAGCTTGAAGGGGACCAACTGGTCAAATCTGGTTTAATCTGAACACCAAGGAAATTAAGTATAGTAATAAATTAGAAACAATTGACAAAATAGAAATGCATTGATCTACATCAATCATTAACAGGTAAAGAATACATACATATATAAACACATATATTTATAAAGGGGAGGGGGGCTGTTGCTTACAATAAAATGGCAACTGTCAGCTAGTGAATATGGAGCAGGTATTAGAATTGGTAAATTTTCGTTTGCAACGAAAATTTTAGTAATTTTAGTAAATAGTAAAGTTTTGTTAAGAATCAACAGATGAAAAGTTTTGGGGGGAAATGTAGATGATTACAGAATATTTTCATGACTTAAAAGTGTTTCTTTCAAGTTGCTTATCAATTGCAAGGTGAAAATATTAAGTTAAACAGTGGAGAAATCATATATAACCTTGTCTGTGTATTCAAAAGTTGAATCACCAGTGGGGACAAATGGACATCAAGAGCTTTCAGATGTGATTTTCAGAGAGAAACACATCACAACAGTCAGAAATATATAGTGGGTATCTAATATAGAGGAATTATCAGGAAAACACAAATTGAGGAGCCTACTATTAAATACAAGTAGGAGATAACTATACTCTTAAAATGTCAGTGTCATGAAATACAAAGAAAGGCTGTGGTCATAATCTAAATTTGTAAAAAAGATTGAATAGACAAGACAATACACTTATATTCTGTAGTAATGAAAAAATGCTATACAGGAAATTATTTGTTCAAGCGGAAATATTGAATCACAGACTGCAGATTGGATAGAACTATTAGACCACCATTAAATTATTAGCTAATGTCTATTCTGCAGTTATATAAAATAATATCCTTATTCTAAGGAAATACCAGAAATATCTTGTAGTAAAAGGCCACATTTTAATATTTAAATGGGGTAAAATGTTAACAGTAGGTAAATCTGTATAAAGGGATAAAAGTGTTCTCCATACTGTATCTATTGTTGAATCCTTACTGCAAGGTTGAAATATTTTCCAAGTAAATTGTTAAAATATTAAATTATGTTTTAAAAGCCGTAACATTATTGAGTACATGACAAGTATAGTTAGTCCTTAAAGAATATTAAATCTATTAGCTAAAGCCTACTGTTATCCTCTTTCCACAATAGACAGTAAATTTAGGGAGACACTGAGTGGAAAATGACTGGCAAATATTAAAAACTAAATAGTTTTCTTAGCATTACACATTACTACTTAACTTTCCTTTTTTATAAAGACAACCCAACTATTTTAAACGATTTGCTTCAGTCATACACATACAAGCACACCCCACACACACACTGACACACATCTGTTTTGTACGCTTATTAAATTTTGTTATGTGGAAATCTGCAGTTCAGAAAAAAAGGGCCTTGAATGGACAAAGTTTGCAGCTAGCCCATCATTTCTCTATTGCCTTTCCCTTTGATTACCTCACTATGAATTGTTTATTTCATTGACACTTGTGAGTAAGCCAAGGATATTTTTTGTGAATTTCACTCACTGCTGTTTATAAAAACCAAGGCCTCACAATGAGACCCACCCCCTCCCTGACCAGAGACCTGGATGAAAAGCAAACTCTTAGCATAGACTTCAGACCATCCTTGCAGAGTTCAACAATGTTCTCACAAAGCTATTTTAAAATCAGTGTAATTGAAAATCATCAAAGACTCTCTGCTCTGTGTCTGTGTGACTTTGATAGAAGCCAATCTTTATATAAAAATGAAACATTTTTTAGAAAAAGTTGTAAGGTGATTTCATTATTTTAAGTTGCAAGAAAATAGTTATTCAGAAGATTTTAGACCTCAAGAAAAATACATTATTTTCAGAACACCATCCTTTATGCAACTAATAAATCCAAATGCCAGGCTTTGAATAATTTTCAATGCTTCTCCTAAATGCAAACAATAGGGAATGACCTTGAAAAATCACTATTTAGATGAGTTGAATTTCATATCACAATGTTCTGGGATTAGTCACCTTCCTCACAGATAAATATCTAGACTTTAACATCCAGAATATATCAGAGAAAATGCAGCTGTACAGCCTGTGCTTGTTTCTTTTTCAATTATTATCATGACAATATGCCTCTTAATATCACCTTCTTAATAGCTCTATTTCCCTGATATGTTAAGGAAAACAAAATCAGTCTGTCTGTGTTGAACTTGATGGAAAAATGGAATATTAGTTACCACCATCTTTTCTTACCCCAAACTGCCAAACCAATAATACATGAAGCCTGGAATGTCTATCATTTATCTGGATAGTCCTTCTATTAAAGGTCATTTGTTAGCAGTTGGATTGACTCATTGTTGTTGTTGTCACTGATTTTAATTTTCACAAAATTTTCTCTTTGACCCGTAATTTCTTTAATTTTATATGCTACAGATAGTCTGTATCTAATCCAAATATTTTTCATAAAGTGTCAGGACTATCACTGTAATCTCTTGATTTAACTCCCAGTCTCTGAATTCTCCCTATATTTATCTCTTCCTTTCTATTTCAATTTTCAAATGCTATCCTTCATGATCCTTTAAGCATAAGGTCTCATGCTTAAACCTTAGTAATTAGTTCAAACTTGTGTCTCCCCATTTCATCTCTCTTATATGATTGAAAAAAAAATAAATCTAACCATTGCTTTCACTAAGTATAATATGAAATGAGATAAGTAAATCTTCATTATGTTTGTGATTTTCAAAAATCAAGATTAGAGCATATTCTCAGGGTCCTGGACTTTGGGAAAGAGGTATGACGAACATATTGAATTATAACACTTGTTAATTTGTTAATCCTTTCGGCTGCAAATAGAGATTCATTCTCATCCTGCTTTAGTTTCCATTTCTTCACCAAAACCATATAACTAGCTGTTTCCCTAATGCCCTTGTATAGTGTGGAATTTGTGATTTCAACTCTTTCTTTTGGTTTACATTTGGTTTGTATATTCTTGGTATTTCTTTTTTCATGCTTTATTTTCAGTTTTTCTGAGACTTTTTTTCTTATGTCTCATATAAGTTGTTGGCCATCTAAATATTCACAGTAAGAGTGTATTTTATTTAGAAAATTTATCTTCTGGTGTATAATTACTGCTATAATAAGACTTATTATGCCATTTTTATTTCATATTGTCCACTTATAGTACTTGGTTATTGATTCGTTTTCTTACTCTCCAGGCATTCACAATTTAATGACAAAGTTAAGTAACGGAAAACAACCAACCTCCAAAAATGCATACAAGTCAAAGGTATTGAACCCATTTTTGTTCCAGTATCTGTAGGTTACACATTTGTCAGGGAGAGGGAAATTTCTCCCTCTACCCCTCTTGAGTTCTTGTGGCTGGACTAATAAAAAAATTGACACAAGACAGATTTACAAGAGAAAAAGAAGCAAATTTAGTTTGTGCACATGGAGGTCTTATGGAAATAGGACCTAGAAGTAGCCAAAGCAGGCTGCTTTTATACTTTTTAGACAAAGAAAAAACAAATTTGAGAGGAGTTGACAGGACAGAGAAACAGGTTTGGGTGCTTAGTTAGTGAGGAATTTAAGCAAAGATTGGGCTTGGGTAGCAAGCTTTGTTTACACAGGCTTCTCAGCCTGGAATTCCCTGACTCGGGTGATAAAGTTGTACCACCCAATACAAAGAGGACACTTTTCACATGGCAGATTTATTTCCTGCTTTTAGGGAGACAGAGAGGAAAGTCAAAATGTTCTTCTTGCATCTACCATTTCTTAGGTAACTTTAATTCAAAATAATCATTATGCCATTGAGACATATTTTGGGGTGGCCTTCCCTGAGCCCCAACACATTCAAATAAACTACACTCTAACTCCAGATACCTCAAAAAAGAATGTGGCTCCTTGCAGCTGGTTTCTTTAAAGTGATATCACTGTGACTTTACAACCAATCCCTTGGACAGCTTCATAAATTTCCTTTTGGAACACCTCTCCTTCTTTCACTGAAACTGCCACACACAGAAAGTACTAAAAGTTCTCTCCTGTTCTTTCTCTGCCTTCATATGCTCGGTATCCCACTTCCCATACACAGATACATCAATATCACACAGCAAGTACCTTTGAATCGCATTGTTCTTCTGCCCACTTTTTCTTTCCCCATTGGGCTACACAAACACATTGTATTTCTAAAATGTTTTCACAGAAAAATCACATTTTATACAGCCTCTCAGGGCAATCTAGTTTATGTGGAAAATTGAGTCATAGTTCTAAATATTTGTTACCTCTCTTGAATGGAAGATTATATTTCCTTGACCTTACTGTGCATAGGCTTGGTAATGTGGATTCTTTTAGCCAATGAAATATTTGCAAATGTGCTGTGTGTCATTTTAGGGTGACAGGTTTAAAAGACATCATGAGGAGTGGTTCACCATACTCAGTACTTCTTTTTTCTTTCTAATTGGATTTTTCTTTTTGTTTAAATTGAAGTATAGTCGATTTACAATGTTGTGCCAATCTCTGCTGTACAGCAGAGTGACTCACTCATACACATACAGACGTTCTTTTATTTATATTATTTTCCATTATGGTTTATCCCAGGATTTTTTATATTTTGTGTGTGGTACGCGGGCCTCTCACTGTTGTGGCCTCTCCCATTACGGAGCACAGGCTCCGGACGCGCAGGCTCAGCGGCCATGGCTCAGGGGCCCAGCCGCTCCGAGGCATGTGGGATCTTCCCGGACCGGGGCACAAACCCGTGTCCCCTGCATCGGCAGGCGGACTCTCAACCACTGCGCCACCAGGGAAGCCCTATCCCAGGGTATTGAATACAGTTTCCTGTGCTATACAGGATGACCTTGTTGTTTATCCTTTCTAAATGTAATAGTTTGCATCTACCAACCCCAAACATCCCTCTCCTACCTCCCTCCCCCTTGGCAACCACAAGTCTGTTCTCTATGTCTATGAGTCTGTTTCTGTTTTGTGGATAGGTTAATTTGTGCCATTTTTTAGATTCCACATAGATTCCACATATATGTGATATCATATGGTATTTGTCTTTCTCTTTCTGACTTACTTCACTTAGTATGATAATCTTTTTTTTTTTTTTTTTTTTTTGCGTTACGCGGGCCTCTCACTGTTGTGGCCTCTCCCGTTGCGGAGCACAGGCTCCGGACGCGCAGGCTCAGCGGCCATGGCTCACGGGCCCAGCAGCTCCGCGGCATGTGGGATCCTCCCGGACCAGGGCACGAACCCGCGTCCCCTGCATCGGCAGGCGGACTCTCAACCACTGTGCCACCAGGGAAGCCCAGTATGATAATCTCTAGTTGCATCCATGTTGCTGCAAATGGCATTATTTCGTTCTTTTGTATGGCTCGGTAGTATCACATTGTATATAGGTACCACTCAATACTTCTTCTGTCACAACTGTAATGTTTCCACGATACACATTTAGCATGACTGATGAATAAACCTTGCCATTTGTAAATTACCGAGATTTGGGGGGGGGTCAGCATTTTTCACAGTGTAACCAAGTACCTCTTGATCATTCATTCATCTTTTGTCTTTCCCTCTGCATGGTTTGTTGCATGCATTACTATCTCTGGGATGTTTGGAGAGTAAATTGCTCCACAAAATATAGGACTGACTGTGGAAAATACTATATTATAAATATAGAAATTTAAATAAAATAATAAGAGAGTAGATAATTAATTCTGATGGTGAAAATTAGGAAAGTTTCATGGAGATAGGGCTTAAATAAATTAAGTAAGCTAATCTTATAGGGGTGATTAGAAGAAAGAGATGAACTGGGGGGGTATATTAGTTTTCTATTACAGCTGTACGAGTTTATCAAAATTTAGTGCTTTAACACAAATTATCATCTTAACAGTTTTATAGTTCAGAAATCCAACATGGATCTTAATGGGTTAACCTCCAGGTATTAGCAGGGCTGCACTCCTTTCTAGAGGCTCTGGGGAGAATTCATTTGATTATCATTTCTAGCTTCTCATATTCCTCTGTTTTCCCTGACCCATGGTGCTTTCCTCAATTTTCTAAGCCAGAAATACCAGGCTGAGTCCTTCTCATTTTGCCATTTTACCAACTCTCTCTTCTGAGTCCCTCTTCAAATTTTAAGGACTTTTGTGATTACATTGGGGCCACGTGAATAATCTAGGATAGATCCCTCTTTTAAGGTTAGCTGATTGGCATCCTTAATTCCATCTGTAAGCTTATATTCCCTTTGTTATGCAACATTACATATTCACAGGTTCTGGGGATTAGAATGTAGCCATCTTTGGGAGAGGGGGGCATTATTCTGCCTACCACAGGAGGTAATTCTGTTTTCCAGTCAATACTGAGATTGAGGTACAATCATCCATGAGCTAGAAGCAATACCTTCTCCCTTGGTTTTCAAGGGTGGGCCCTTCAAATGCCCATCCAAGAATTTTGCTCTATTGTCCTACAAATACTAAGAGTAAAGTGAATTTCTACCAAGAGCTTTCACACACACTTTGCCTGTGAGATCTTGATTGATTCCCAAAGTTTTGTTATTTATGGCACTTCATCTCTGAAAGCATCTACAAGACTAAGTGCCTTCTCTCCACAGGGCTGAGTACTTCATGAAGAAAGATTATATATGGTCACTGCCACCCTCAGACTGCTGTAGTCAATTGGAATTCAAAAGTTTCCTTTTTAACCTCTACCTCGGCTTTGGAAGAAAATTGTAGGTTTACATGATGAAATTAACTTACATAAGAGGATGAAAGCAATCAGAAAAATTCCCCAAAGGTATCAAATGATATTAAAATTTACTTATTTTAAAAATATTTATGACACCAAAATATTATTGACCAGCATTAACTTCAATTATCACAAAGAATCTGGGGACAGGGAGGGGAATTAACATTGTAAATTACTTTGTTGTATTTGCATCAGGTGAGCTGGTTTAACAAAATCAAGACAAATGACTGTGCCTTAAATCTACACAGATTTATTGCAGTGTGTTCTACTTCATTATCAATATATTTTATTACTAGAATTTTTCTGTATTAATGTCCTTGAACCTACCACAAAAAATGTTTATGCTTATGAGGCTTTTTTGGACTAGGTTTTGATTAAAGTGGGAAGATTACAGAAGGACATGAAAAATAATAGAATGATTCATAGAGTGAGTAGTAGGTATACACAGCAAAAATTATACCAAAAAAATATACAAAAGGATTGAAAAGAGTGATGCAATCAAAGGTAAGCTTTCTAAAATGCCTTGGTGGAAGATTTCAAATGAAACTCTTTTTATCATTGACATAAAAAAGTAAAGAAAATATCTCACCTCTTTAGAAACTAGCTTCCATACCAAGATGAATGAAACATGGCTAGTTGGACTCAATTCAATTAATTGCTGACTAAAATTGAAATATGTCCTGTGTATCAGCTCAAATTCCTCCCTGACCATTATAAATATATACTCCCTTGTTCCTCACACAGGCATCTTTAGAACCCAGTCAGTCTATCTTGTGTTATACCTTTATAGACAATTACATCTTTCTTGAGGTATCATGTGCATTATATTTTATAGTACTTCAGGTGAAGTCTTACTACTTTATATATAATAAGATCATCTCTTTGATTTATACTGTATTTCTCTAGAATTCAGCTTGCTCTTTTCAATATAGAATTATAGTGAATGTTAAGCCATGGGGAACAGTTGTGTAATAACTCCCAAATTCATTTGCAACTGATTATTGCAGAGTTCTTTATTTTTTCCTACTAAGGTTTATCAGAATTTGTTACTTCATTTGGTATGAACTAAATTTTAGTAGAATCTTAACAAACACATTGCAAAAAAAGTTTCTTTTTCTCAACTTTCTGTTCCTTTTTTAATACATTAAATCACCTATCTACAATTATTTTCAAACCAAAGTATACTACCTTCCACACAGTTGCACATATTGAGCAGAAATTAGTGAAAGTTTCTAGGTATATTTTACTCCTTGATAATTTGATAACAAACAAAGTTGGTACAAAAGCAACTGAGAAAGAGCTTTTGATTAAAAAGAAAAAAAAGCAAGTAGATGAACACCTGAAAGGGTAACAGAAGAAAATGTATTTTTCCCTCACTTTATTCCTTCTTTCTTCACCATCCCAAGCTTTCAGAAAATATGGTTCTATTACTTTCCCCTGATCAATGTTAATTTCTCTCCCAATCCTCACCTTTAGTTGGCCTCATCATTCTTTTAGGCTGGAAAGCAGAAAACCAATATGTTTGAATAACATATAGAAAAAATATACTTTAGCTGTATTTGTATTTATATGGTTAATAAAAACCAACAGAGTTATTTTATAGTTTGAAGAACACAAAAATAATCAGAAGGAAGAGAATTATAGATTTGTATATCTTCTATTAAAAAATGAGCTATTGTTCCCTCCTTTATCCTGTCTCAATAGCACTATACTGGATATGCTAATAGAATTGCTGTTTTTGAATTTTGGAGTTCCAGTAGTCTGGAGAAGGAAGGTAAGAAGAGGCTTTACAAAGGTAGAGGTCAGTGGAGCCCAGATTTTAAAAGGCCATGTAAACAGGAACAGAGGCAGCTTTGCTAGACTGCCCATATCTGACCTTAGTGAACATGTGTGTCTCAATGACCAGAGAGCTGCAAAGAGTCACAGAGCACCCAGAGACCATTCAGGCACTTGACTGAGGACTATATATATCACCTGGGAAGAGTTCCTTTATTAGCTGTTTTTCGTGTTTTTGTCCTGTGAATACCTCCCATGGAAAGCAATCAATAAATCATGGGTTTTATTTGTTCAAGAAGAGTAAAGTCTATTTGTGACCAAAACTTTGCTTGGCCCCAACCAATTGCCCTCTCAAACAACTTTCTCCTTTATCAATGATTACATTTTCTCCAACAAAAATGAGATCCATGAACATCTAACCTTATACTCAAGCAGGACTGAATGGAATCAGTTTGATATATCCCTTCACATTTGCACAGTTGTGAAAACACAACATGAAAAGTGAATCAGTACCTCTGATTTATTAATGAAATATTATATGGAAGTTATCATTCTTTAAATAAGGAATTAATTGTTAACACAGATTCTGAACAGGAAGTTATTCTTCTTCACAGAAGGGAGTGAACTGTTGTTTCTATCACTGAGAACAACACATTGCCAAATGAGAAAACAAGGAATAATTGCTCACATCAGGGAAATAAACTTTTTATAGTATCATCAACTCAGTATATCAGTCACAGTAACAATCATTCTCAAAAAAAAAAATCTCATGTCATTTTAAAGTCCTAACCAAACTCCTTTGAACATTGCTATGCAGAGATATTAGGGCTAGGTTCAATTAGGATCTTGACAAATACATCATCAGTCAAAGATTATCATCCAGCAGAAAACCAATGTTAATAGTATTATGTATAGTTAGGGTGAGGAGGTAATATGGCATGATGGCCAAAACCACAGGATATGAATTCATAGCACAGCCTGAACTCACACTCTACGTTAGAAGTCCAGCTCTGTCACATGCACTGCTAGCATGTTGATGGAAATGATTATATTAATAAAATTACCAGTATTATTATGTGGCAGGCATCACAGGATTTGTAAATATTATCTATAATCCATAGTATGTTATTTTATCTGCTACATCTTCCCACTTTTACTCTCTCATACACATAAATTCCACTATCTAAACTTTAAGGTCAAATCAAATGTCATCACCTCTGGAATTTTGAAAATCTGCATCTTGAAATACCTTCCTCTACCTCTAGACCCAAGTATAATTGATTAATCCCTTCTTCTAATATGTTCCCATAAATACATTGTACACAATTTTATTGTTTCACTTATTCATGTGCTCACATGCCTAAGTGAATTATGAACTTCACAATACACCTTGCATGAGTGTCTCTCCTATTGTTCCAGTCAGTCAGTATAGTCTGAAAAATAGTGGCTTATTGAAGGTGAGAGTACATGCCCATGAATTCCAACTAGTAAACAAATGAGAACAACTGATTCTGGGACTGTATAAAATGGCTCATAATGGTTTAAAGTTGAAAAGGAAGAAAATAAACACATCATTCAGTAATTGCACTGAAGAGAACAATTCTGACAAGAGGGACAGAGAGGGCAGAGATGCTTTTTCATCAAAATAATTAATTATTTAACAAATGGATATATGCAAATTTTCTGCACTAAAATATGAATATATGAGAACTAAGAAGAAAAATGAAAACACTGACCCAATCACCTGTCAACAAAACGAGGTTAGCAGGTCTCTACATTAGAAGAATCAGAGATTAAAATCAGAATGGCATCTTTTCATGTTATGTCAGTTGATTCAAACACTTAGAAAAATAGCTTTTGTTTTTTATACAGAATGCTTTTATTCTTATTAAATCAAATCGTGTATGTCTATAGCCTCAGTTGAAACAACACTGTATTTATTGCAATAGAATAATAGAAATAGATAATTCCATAATAATTTTTCCATGCTGGAGAAAATTTATTTATTCATTTATTTTTTTCAATTGTTTTTTGTTTTTGGTCTGCTGTGAGTGAGGAAAAATTTTAGGTACTAGAGATAGAGGAGTTATCAAAACAAAGTCATTGGCCCCATGGAATTTACTATCTGTTGGAAGGAGACAGACAGTGGTCAAATAAATAAATACACAAAAATAAAGTGTTTTAAATGATGGCAAGCGCAGGAATAAAAATGAAACAGGTGAGGGGAAAGGGTGCTGGGGTGTGATTTTACACAGGGGGATCAGGGAAGACTACATTGATAGTGAGGCTTGAGTAGAAATCTGAAGGGAGGACAAAGCAAGCCTATGGATTCTTGGGGAAGAGAATCAGTAAAAGAGAATAGCAAATGCAGAGCCCCCAAGATTTGAAGCCAAACAGTTTGACGACAAAGACTATGCTCTTAATTAGTACTCTACCTTTCCTTGTAGGGCTGTTATGAGGATTAAGTGAGTTACTATATAAGGACACTTATCATAGTGCTTTCAACAAATCTAATTACTATTAGAAAAATTATAAATGCTTATGTAGACCAAAGCAGAGTGTAGCTACACAGACCTTTTAACTCTTCAGTAATAGAATAGTGGCACTCTATCAGCTTTAAAATTATGGCAAAATTGCTGAATTGTGACTTATTAATAACCACCCAAAAATAATATGTTAAAAATAATTACTAATAAGCTGTGAAGATATTGGCAATATAAAAGAAATTTTCCTCCCAGATTATAAAATTTAGGATTAAAAATAAGAGTCACGGAACAGGACAAGAACCAATGGAAATTTCTGAGTAGTCACTGGTGAATATTTTTGTAGGCTTACAGCTAGCAGATTTTATCCAGCTGTGTTTTTTCTACCATGAAACATTCAATAAAATGTTATCTTATAATATGTTCCCTTAGTTATAGAATCTACTCATTCTGGATCCGCACATGCCCATCAATGTTCTCAATACATTCCCAAAGCCAAGTGACAGATGTACCACACTGCTGTAGAATGCCTGGTCTGCCCATGTGAGTACACATCCTGACTGAATTTGCAGCACCCCATCAGTTACAAAATGCTCTGTTGGCACAACCTCTTCTGGCAGTGGCCAAATGGTTGCTCCGGAATTCACACTTACAGAAAGGTCAGGCAGCCTTTTTAACCGTGAGGGCATAAGTCATAAGTAAGTTCAGATGAGCTCAAAGGTACAATATTTTCATGAACATCACAGACAACTCAATTTTGTTCTTAGAGAGAGAAAACTGAGAGTTGTAATAATCACTAGCATCCATCAGTTGACTGTCCCTGGGTCAACACTTTTGTTTAAATGGCCTTCGTCAGCTTCTAACCCATTGAATTCAAATACGTCATCAATCACGTCAACACTCCCTCCCAAGATACATATCTGAGCAAGCCTTCTCTTTCCCTAGAGCTATTCCCTCCAGAGAACCTCAAAGAAGTCCAGAAGGTAAGCATACTACTCTGGCTTGCAATATCTTGTTTCCCACTATATTTTCTTTAAAGAGCCATACCAATCTACTTTCTTTCTCAAAGTTTTTGCCTCTATGAAACTTAGAGAAAGTTACAGAGATTTCAGAAATCTTGCCAACTTATTACAATCTCTATCCTTTATTGGTAGAGGCTCCTCCTGAAAGCCCAAGTACTCACTTAGCCTATATTAGTCCTCAGTGAATTCTCTAGATAACAATGTTCGTAGAATTTAAAATAAATTGTCACATTTAATTCTCACATACAAAGGAAAAAGAAAAAAATCTGTACAACAGCTAATTATTATCTCCTTTTAAATGTAAGACTGAGGTTCAAACAGGTTTAGGTAATTAACTGATTTTAAAACCCTTGTTCACTCTACTGCACTCACACTTTTTCCTTATAATATGTTAGAACATAAGAAAGTGATTATGAATAAAATATTCAAGGGCCCACAGGTAGGTCCAATGCTAGGGCTGTTCTAATGCAAGTCAGAGCTGATTCCACTTTTTCCCAAATGGCTCAGTTTTTGTTTTTACATAACCTGCTTCAAATTCTCTTTCCTTTTCTTTTTCTCTTCTGTCCACAGGTGTTTTTGTGATGGATACAATTACCAACCATAACAATATCCCTCTTTCTGTTATTGTAAGTTACTTATAAAATGCCACATCAACTATAGCTACAATTTGATTCTGAGCTTGTTAGTGGAGTGAGATCAAAACAATGCCAAGTCCTTATTTTTGATTATTTGAATTAATTTGTGGTCTGATTGCTGAGAAAGATGGTTAGCCCTGCCACTGTATATTTAATGCCTCTGACAGTAACAAAATATTATTGCTAGCAATTTTATATTTTACATAGTAATAATATTTATCTTTCACTAAATGTCTGAAAATGTCCTGATTGAGATGCTCTGAAGGTATAGTACACTAAAGTAAAAATGTAAGCATATAAACTGACATTTATATTAGTCACATAGTGTCTCTTACGCTGTCAGACCTAATGCCTTCTTCTAAGAAAATAAAAGTATTTTGAAATTACCCTTTACTTCTTGAAATATAGCTAATATAAAATGTAGACATGTGTTAAAATAAATGTAATGAATTAATAATAAAATAAGATGGATTAAAAATATAATGTCTTATGTCAGTTTCCCCAAAGGCAGAGTTCTCCATTGCATCCTCACATGTGAGGGAGCTTCCTGAGGTCTCTTTTATAAAAGCACTAATCTCATTCATGAGGACTCAGAACTGTTGGAGAGCAGGGTAGGCTGCCCCAAAATGTGGCTCAATGGCAAATTGATTGTTTTGAATTAGTTACTTAAGAAAAGGCCAAGGCAAGAGAGACACTCTGACCCTTCTTTCTGTCTTCCTGAAAGCAGGAAATAAATCTTACATGAAAGGTACACTCCCTGCATCTGGAGGTAGAAGGACACCCTTATCCCCAAAGGGAGGGAATTTGGGGCCAAGAAGCCTTATAAATAAATCCTGTTACTTCTTTAATTCAGTACCAAGCCCAAGCTGTCTAGATTCTACACTAATTGGGCACCCCAAACCTAAGATTCTTTGTCATGTCAATTCCTCACAAATGTATTGTTTCTTTACCTAAAAAATATAAAACCTGCCTGCTTTGGCCACATTTGACGTCCTATTTCTATGAGACCTCCATGCACATGAGTTAAAATTTGTTTCTTTTTCTCCTGTTAATTTGCCTTGTGTCAATTTTATTATTAGTCTGGCCACAAGAACTCAAGAGGGCTAGAGGGGGAAAATGCCCCCTCCCCAACAGAACCTAAGCACCACCCAAATGCCCCACCTTCTAATACCATCACATGGCATTAGAATTTCAACATATAAATTTAGGGGGAACACATACCATATCAGGGATTGAGGAATCTCCTATTCCAGCCAAAGGAAATTATACGAAGGAACATCTCAGCAGTTAGTAGCTAGGGTGTGAGGGTACAGGTCAGGTAAAGGAAATATTAGGGCAGCAACCACTACAAGAAGAAAAATATAATAAAATGGCACATACTTTAATATATAAATTCTCAAGTACAAATACACTTGAAAAATGCAAATGAAAACATTCAGACATTTGAACCTATTCATGGAATTATAATGAGTATGAGAGCTACTGTAATAGGCTAATACAGGTGGTTGGTGTGGAGATTCAAGTACCACAATGTTGCCTTAAGAGACAGGATTTTCCAACATGTAGCTTAATCTTGGGACAACCTGAACAAAAAAAGGCAATCTTTCTTCAAATGACACAGTAGTTGCATTTTTAAAAAGTCAGTGTACATAAAAACTGTGCAAAAAACGTGCTGGAAAAATAAAGAAGAGTGTGGTTCAAGAATTAGATAATGATAAACAAGGCTTTCACTTTCAAAATATCTAGAGGAATATTTGAAAACTGTGAAAAACATTGAAATATTCTTCATTTTGCAACTGTCTACACATTGATGGTTAGCTTCCTTGCCTTACCCACTAATATTTCCTCTCAATCACTGGGACAAAGTGTCCCTGCCAGAAATTTCCAAACCCTCTGCCTCCCCAAATTCCTAAGATGTTTCCAGGGTTCAATACAACCTTACTGAGAACTATTGGTATAGCCTAATTAATCTTGAGTAAGTTAATTGGGGACAACGGTATGTTTCATGATAAAATATTCCACATTCTACAGTTAAATTCCAAGGACACTCTAGAAAGACTCTTGTACACACACACGCATGCACACACACACACAAACATTGAAGAGGTGATTGTTAGAAAAATTATGGAACTACTGCTATAATATAAAAGCAGACAAAACACTACATATACCTAATAAGTAGATGTGTGTTATTTTATCAACCTAAAGTAAAATATAATGTTCTATCTACTGGTCTAATGCTTATATTTGCATGTGTATTTATAGCATAATTTTGGTCCATGGTTCTAAAAATTCCAGATAACATTCAAAAAGAGAGCCAATTAGAACATAATGGAATTCTAATGTTATGGAAAGAAATATAGAAATTTCAAAAATTAATGAAAGGTCAAAGTAAATTTAGAGAGAGAAATTCATCTCTTATTACACCATATTTGCAAACAATATTCAGTCTCCCTTGGACTCAGGCCTGTAGTCATTTTGACTAGTATTTCATTTAATAACAGTGCAAAAACTTCTTACATTGGGCATTCACACTGTTAATACATTAAAAAGTGTCCATTAAAATTCTCAGGATCTTAGAGTTAAAAAAAATAGTCTGCCTTTCCCCCATTGGTGCATCCAGGTTATCTTATATCTTAAGGAGTAGAATTTGAACAACTCTGAAATCCCCTACCCTTGAGTTTGTTTTGAATTAAAAATGGAGAACAAAAGGACAGGCATAAATGGAAAACAAGATTGCAAACGACTGAAGAAAAATATATTGGAATACGTCCATCTGACCTAGCTGCCTTCACAGACTGCCTATACTTGCCCTATAATCTGAACATGCTGAAAAAGCCTTTTAGTTACTGCATAAATTATTTTTCCTGGAGAAGAAGCATTACAGAACCAGAGGAATTTCAGCAGGCAGAAGTATCCAGAGAAAACTAGATGTATGTGGAAATAATTGTTACTAATAACTATAGTAATTACTATTCAGAGAAAAAGTTATCCTTTATTAAAATCATCTCTTTCTCTTATGCTCTGAACGTCATCATTTCCTGTATCTTCTTGGAATACATTTCCACAATTCTATCCACCTCTCACAACAATTTAACATGTTGCTGTCCTCTGTCTTCCTTGTTAATCCATCCTTCATAGTCACTCAGGTTTATCCTAAAATTACTCTCTTTAGTTACTCCAGAGGGAAAACTATAATATATGCATCATATTAAGTTTGAGTCATCTGATTGGCCTTCAAAATCCCTAACAGTCTGCTCCACACAACATTTTGATCTCTATTTTTTACTATTCTCTGAAATGCTTTCTGCCCATCATTCTATTCAAGACTGTGTGCTTAACGTAGTTCCCAGACTCTAATGACGTGACTTCAAGTGCAGTGGAGGAATATTCTGGATCCTCTACTTAGTTAGGAATCTAATATCAAATTAGTCTTGATTAATAGTTTTCCCTATTTTGCTACTGAATTACAGTATCATCATGTCATTTTGTTATTCCTTACCTTTTAAACACAGAGAACTGAATAACCTGCTTGTTATTTGTCTTGAAGAGTCTTCACTTTTTGTCATTGCTGTCGCTGTCGAGGATCAATATAATTTACATATTCAAGTGATGCTCAGTGGGGGTATGGGCGTAAAATTATTCAAGTGTCAAGATTTTGAGCTGAATGTCACAAGGACATGAGTGTTTAAAAGGAGTGGCTGTTCCAGGACAAATAATTTAAAGTTAAAAGCAAAAATTGTGGAGTCAAGCCTAATTCTCCCATTTTTCCTGATAATGATTTCTACAATTCTGATCAAATAACGTGGTGTTACTATGTTACAATAGTGTTAAATTTAGGAAAATACTGTGAAAGTTTGCCTTAGAAGAAAGCTTTTTTGCTCTTTTTTAAAAAAAAATCCTTTTGTATATAAATCTTAGTCATACTATCTCACCTTGGAGCTAGTCCAGAGATATGAAAAGTCCCAGTTCCCATAATATCCAAAAGAGTTTCATAAAATCACTTAAATTTATTGAGCCAGATTAGTCTTTTCTTTTTTTTTTTCTTAGTTTCTCCAAGACTCAAAAGAGATGTTATTACTGTAAAAAATAGTCCTGTAACTGGTTACACATTTCATATCTACTGAATCTTATTATGTTTACTCATTCTGTTTTCCTCTCTCGGGAGTATTCCTGGAACCTCTAAATATCAATTAAAAGCCCTACAAATTATTTTACTGTCAGATTTGTCTTGTTTTTTGTTTTGTTATTTTTTTCCCTATAAATTTCTACCAAATAAAAGGAATAACTCGAGTGCATGGAATGGAAACCAACCAAAGAAAAAGGAGTTTTAGACATCATGGCTATCTAATATAAAAAAAATAAAGAGTAGAGTCCCATGAAGCTATTTGCTTCTTCTCTAATTGATGTTTTCTCAGTTTCTTTGAAAAATGTACCCAGTCCTGTTGTTATATAATTAAGAATTTGTCTGGTCTTTGTCTCTCGTTCCTGGGAGATAATCTCTATAAATCATTAGAATTTCCCTAGTGATATGAGTGTCTTTGTTATTCATGGTTAGCCCTTGGATTACACCTGAGTTTATGCTAAAGAGATGATTCAGGATGAGAGCTACTAGTTATGCCAGAAAGATGAACCATGTGATTAGAGATTTTGGGCTTTGAGTCACTTAATATCAGCTCAACCTCCCAACATCTCATGAGGATAGGAGGCTAGAGGTTGAGTTCAATCACATGGCCAAAGATTCAATCAATTATGCCTACCTAATGAAACCCCAATAAAAACTCTAGACACCAAGATCAGTGGTGTGCTTTTTCTGCCTGTGTATTTCATCTTGACTCTCCCATAACTTTGGTTCACATGAAGCTTTGACTTGACAGGCACCCTTGTAATATTTTCGCCTCTTCTGTTGTGGTACAAAGATTACCAGAGACTATTTCATATCCATTGGAAGTGGAGGCAAACATTGGTGACCACTGGCAACTTTGTTGCTAAATTTTGACTAAGAAGTGCATTTAGACAAAGTAGATAACTATTTTCCTGGTTAAGGCATCTTCTCAGTGATGAAAGGAGTTCCCTGATTCTCCCTCCACCTAACGTTTCAACATCTAATGCAAAGAATTTCCCTGTACATAAAGTAGGTCAATTTTCACCCTTTACAGTTCTGAAAGTAAAAGCAGCAAACAGTCCTGTTTTTTCAAGTAAAAATGAATTTATTCAGCCTATCAAAAACCCAAAATATAATCTAAAATTGATATTTTGTGTGACAACTATTAAGCATCTTCCACATCAATAAGTTTATTAATATTAGCTCTGATTGTGAACCCTCTTCCCATGCAAGATGAAGTCCTACTCCTCCACAAAATTGTCTTGTGTTTGAGCTAAGTACTTATAACTGCTCAATTGAACTAAAATGTAATAATTTCTTAGTCAGTCAAATAGTGGAGAAGCCAAAGCTTTTGGTTTGGTGAATCATAAAGCAAAATGCTTCTTAGTCCAGTTCATATATCACAAGTTTTAATTCAAAGCGTGTTATGACTTTTTGAATGACCAAATAAATCCTAAGACAAATCCTCATTGAAAAGTGAATATGTCAGTATTTTGAGCCTATAACAAGAAGAAAGACACAGTCTCCTGAAATATGTACCTCAACAACAAATGATTTTGGTAATCAGTTCCTTACTGTTAAAATGGCTCAGTCTCTGAGTATCCTTGGGTTTAATTTTCTGAGAAAGAGAATGTGACTGGTTCAGCTTAGATAAGGTGAACACTCTTGGTTCAATGAGCTGTGACTAAGAAGCTGGGATTACTTGGTACCAGTATGGTCATTTCATCTTCACTAAAGTCTTTAATGTGGGCACTCAAAAGAATGCATCTTAGGAGGCAAAAATTATCTTGGATATTATGCTATGGCACAAAGACTTAACTCATAATGCATTCCTGTTTGTTGTTGTTGTTTTTATTATTATTATTTTGTAAGTTTCCTATAAGTACTGAGTCTGTGACTTAATTGGGAATGTTCTATGCTCATTCTCATGGCCTAACACAGTGCGAGTCCACAATGATGATTAATAAATCATTGTTGGTATATTGTTATTATTAGAAGGGTATTATAAGGAATTAAATTTAATCTTTGTCTATGGTGAGGGAATTATTTTAAGAAGTCTGGAAAATAAAGAAAAATTGTATCAATATGTCAACTATATTTTGCATATTTTACTATATGCAAAACATATAGTAACAGAACTGGTGTGATATAGTAGAAAGCACCCTCATTCAACAAGACGGGAGACTGAGATTCAATTCCTGGGTCAGTTGCAATTATTTTTCCTTTTTATTATCAAGTAATTCTCTGATCTTCAGTTTCTTTAATGTAAACAAGAGAGCTGGGGGAAATGTATTTCAAGGTGTGCCCAGTGACTTAATTCCCTAGAGAAACAAAATTTTATGTTGTGGGATAATTTCAGTGGTCTAAAATAATGCTGAAGGAATATCAGTGTTCTGGGAGCAGGCTTAAGGATGACATTAGGAAAGAATTTAAAAAGGAAATAAATATTTATCATGCCCCTAGTTCATGTTATATATTGTTTAAAGCACTCTTAGTCACATTATTTCATTTTATCCTCATAAATATTCCATCAAAACTGATATAAGCATCCAAGTGTATATTTTAGCTTTTATCATTGAAAACTCCTTTAAGCATGGCTGATTTAGGATCTAACAAAACAGCTTGAAGATCCAGGCTGTATTGATAAGTTAGCACTGTTCTTCCGTGAGTTGCCTTCATTTTCAGAAGGGTGCTTCCCTTCAAAGTGACATAATCACCATTGCAGAACCTGCCTAATATTTGCCAGCTCACAGCGTGAGAAAAATGACAGCTTAAACCAAGATCCCAGCGATATCAAGGGTTCAAATTGGGTTCCATGTTCATCCTTGAACTAGTTACAGTTGCCCAATGAATGGAATACATTGACTGAAGATCAATTTACCTGCTGCACCTCTAGTAACACAAAACACATAAATGAAAGTAGTAGAAAAGTGCAGAAAACTCAGGGTACAATTTCTCAAATTAGACTTAATTGAGGTTAGGCAGTAGAGTCATGGATTTATTCATTCAACAAATTTTACTGGCCATTCTCCATGATCTGGACTCTGTGCTAGGCACTGGGGAGGTAGCCATAAATAGTCAGACAATGTCTTTAGGTTTCATGCAGATTAGATTGGTGGGGTAAGAGACAATCTATCCTGACAATAGTTTTCCATTTCTATTCATCCAGAATCTCAGAGAGAAGGCCAATGCATTGAAGTAAAGCTCTCATTTTATGCCACCTGTTCCTATCGGAACATCATATATTTTCAAATTCAGAGAAGACATGGGACAAAGCAGCTAAGAAGCTGCAATGAAAGTGGTGCTTAAAATATGTAGAATTGAAAGGTAGACAGAATTTGAACTGTAGAATAAAGCTAAATGGAGTTAGAACATTTAAGTTTCCAGCTTTATTGAGAAAATGTTGAAAATAATAATTGATTGAAAGCTCTTCAAAATTCCACATAGTAGCTACAATGCGCTTTATGCTATTTAAAACTAAAAGTCCAAATTGCTCTTTCTTTTTTTTTTTTTTTTTTTTTTTTGCGCGGTACGTGGGCCTCTCACTGCTGTGGCCTCTCCCGTTGCGGAGCACAGGCTCCGGACACGCAGGCCCAACGGCCATGGCTCACGGGCCCAGCCGCTCCACAGCACGTGGGATCTTCCCGGACCGGGGCACAAACCCGTGTCCCCTGCATCGGCAGGCGGAGTCTCAACCACTGCGCCACCAGGGAAGCCCCCAAATTGCTCTTTCTTAGTCTTTATCTTTAATATTATTTATTCTCTCTAAATTACTTATGTGCTTAGTTTTTTTATTGTTTTGTTTCTTGTTTTGTTTTTTGCTATCTACACTCATATAGATTATAGTGAACAGTGATGTGCATTTACAATTGAACTACCCTCCCTTACAGGTCTTTTCCAGGGAACTCTTACCCAGAAAGATAATAGTTGCAAATAACTCTATTGTTCATGTAAGAAACTTTCCAGGAAACAATTTAATGAACATCAAATTGTTCAACTTTTCAACAGGTAGCATCAAAAATTGTTTACTCTCTAGGATTCCGAGACTGTTTACACTCTTGACCCCAAACTCCTATGTTGCTTTGTCCACCAATCATCAACTATTATATTATAATCCTCACCCAATCCTAATCAAGCCCCTGCTCTGAAAGATCCACCTAAAACTAGACTAAAACCTTGTAACTGCCCTGAATTTGCCCTCCCTATTTGGAGATGCTACTAACATTCTGTCAAAGTAGTCATCTCTCTTACCAGCTTTGCCTTAAGAGGTGGTTGGTGACATTTTCCTGGAGCCAGAATTCAATAGCCATGAGAGAGTTTAACCACTGCAATTCTAATATGGAGTGCCTGCATATACTTGCTGAATGAATAGATGAATGAATTATAGGGTCATTCAGATTCAGAACAGATCACACTTTATAGTTCTATACTTAAACTGTAAAACAAATTCCATAGCAAATTATCAAGAATTATGTTAATAAAGTGCTTAAGGCTATACCACTTCCACATTATTTCTGTTGTCTTCTTAAAGAGTACTTCAAATAATTTTGAAGGGAGAAGTATGTACAACATGGAAAGAAATGGGCAAATCATTTGCAGACAAAGAATGGAATTAAAATTGACCAATTTGACTAGCCATTGATACCAATGAGAAGCACTGTATCTAGGAGTACAAATTTATATTCTTTATGAAGTATTTTCTGATGAATTGTAGATAGTCAATCCTCAAAAGCCCATGAAAAGCTTTCGTGCAATATATATTTTTTTCCTCATCAGCTGTAAGTGCAAAAACCCTCATTGAAATTCATGCAGGATAAAGAGGTATTAGAAACACAACCTGATATCCAGGGAATATTTATTTTAAGCATTTTGGCCTATTTAAGTAGCCAAAAATAATGGCTTGTCTTACTACCTCCTTAAGGGAATTGTCTCCCTAAATATAAGCTAATTTTTAATGTATGGTTAAAATGTCAATTTTCCATAATTACATTAATCTTAGTGCCAAGATTTAGACTCAAGATTTAGAGTCTCAGCCTAAGTTGATTAGACAAGAAAAGAAAAATAGCACTGACTACTTTGTCTTACAGATAGAAATAATGCAAATAGGTATAGCCTCAGGGTAGCAAACAATATACATATGGTCAGAGTCCAAAGAGAAGATGAATTCAATGGATGGTTAGTAAAGTGGTAATCCCTATTTTCCAGCTTCAGTTTTTTGCTTTTGAGAGAAAAAGTTCTTTTTCCTCCCAGACAGAGAGGGGAAACCCACAACTGCAACCCAAGGCAAGGTATTTCCATAGACAGGAACAGTTTAGATGGAAAGTAAGGACAAAAGGTAGCCTGGTGATTTGGGGTTTGCTCCTACTGGGCAGTTAGATAAAATAGACTGTGAAATGATTTTGTAGACAACAAAGCCCTGTAAAAATGCTAACCCATTAATCATGGGTGGTTTTAATTATGGTGATATTGATTAGTATAGCAACTATGCAAAATCTAAGCCAGACACTGTGCTTTCCTGAGCTTGCTTTTTTTTGTTTTCCCTCCTCCGTTTCATGAACAGCTGGCTTAACTGAAGTCTATTTTAAGACCCAAAAAAGAATAAACATGAATAAAGTAAAGTTGAAGGTTGTAGAGGTTTACAATAAGAAGTTACTGAAGACAATGGAATTCTGGATTCTCTAAGAAAACTTGGATTCTTCAAAGAAAGCTCTGCAAAGTATTGTGCCTCTAGAAGATGCTTCAGTCAATTTCTATTGTAAATGCATGAATGGTTCTATTTGTTTTTATTCCCTAGATTGAATATACATAGTTATATTAAAAGACGTATATTTGACGTACTTTCTAAAGCATATACATACATTCCGTGCTTTGGGGCCTAGGCCCGCTGCTTTTGTGGGAATATCGTCTTCCTACACACAATTTAGTTCACACAAATGGCAATAAGGAAAATCCCTTGATTTATAGTGAAATAATATGTCTAATGGTATCAAGTCAGATTCACATGTTTAGGCACACTACAACTCAGATATGCAGAGAAAACATAGCTAAATGTAACTTATTTTCTTTTCTAAAATTGATGAATGGTCTTCACAAGTTCAACTGCTATGTAGTGATAAATAAAATTTAAATTTAAAAAACTTCAAACTTTCCATTTAATAACTTTAATTGCTCTTGGTTTCAAATAATCACTTAATTAATTTAAGAGTTTGGGTAAAGTCTCAGGCTTTCAAATTTAATTTACCTGCCCACACGCCTATCATTATGACTTCTGAATCTTAATAGGAATCTTAATAGACCTCATGGAGAATGAAGTAGGCAAATGGCAGGGAGACCAAAGAAGACTCAAGGTTCTTACATGTAGATCCTTGTTCTGTTTTCCCAAGCAGAGTTTTTAACCAAAAAGATCTGCCATTTTTTGGCCCTTGAACTAAAGTCTTTTGAGATGCTTCATGTCTTTATTAGTGTTAAGCTAGTGCCTGATGGTAAATTCCCAACTTTTGTCCTTTTGGTCACAAAATCCCTATGCACTATAACCACTTTATCAGTTTATCAGTTTAGTCAGTATATCTGTAGTTCTCTTCAGAAATATGCGGAAACTGGAGGGTCTTCTGCATTCTTCAGTGGGCTACGGGGAGCCTGGAGTGTTGTCTCAAGTTCATCAGTCTATGCTATTCCCCATAGCCGCTCACATGCCACAGTGGACTAGGACCGGGACAAGTGAGGAGCTTCTCCTGGAGAGTAGCAGCCTCTCAGGGACTACACCACAGAAAGGGAGCTTCTTTTCCTAGTAGTAGCTTGTAGTGAGGTAGGATTGGGAAACAGGAGCATGGATAAGAGTTTTGCCTAACTTCTTTGTATCTTCCTTACCTTTTCTCTGAAGGGTAGTACATTCAAAGCAGCAAGCTTAACAATATATAAAAAAGTGTAAAAAAGGTTTTCAGTTGTATCTGAAAAAACATGTATAAATTTTAATACATGTTTAAACTTAATAACTAGCATTATGTGCCAGGCATTGTGCTAAAATTTATTTATTTATTTATTTATTTATTTATTTATTTATTTATAAGTATAGTTGATTTACAATGTGGTGTTAGTTTTAGGTATATAGCAAAGTGATTCAGTTATACATATACATATATATATATATTTTTTCAGATTCTTTTCCCTTATAGGTTATTATAAAATATTGGGTATATTTCCCTGTGCTATACAGTAGGTCCTTTTTGGTTATCTATTTTATATATAGTAGTGTGTATCTGTTAATCCCAACCTCCTAATTTCTCTCTCCCACCCCTTTGGTAACCATAAGTTTGTTTTCTATGTCTGTGGGTCTATTTCTGTTTTGTATATAAGTTCGTTTATATCTTTTTTTTTAGATTACACATGTAAGTGATATCATATGATATTTCTCTTTCTCTGTCTGACTCACTTCACTCAGTATGATAATCTCTAGGTCCATCCATGCTGTGGCAAATGGCATTATTTCATTCTTTTTATGGCTGAGTAATATTCCATTGTGTAAATATACCACATCTTCTTTACCACATCTTCTTTATCCATTCATCTGGACACTAAGGCTGCTTCCATGTCCTGGCTATTGTAAATAGAGCTGCAATGAACATTGTGGTACATGACTCTTTTTGAATTATGGTTTTCTCTAGATATACGCCCCAAAGTGGGATTGCAGGATCATATGGTAGCTCTATTTTTAGTTTTTTTTTAAGGAACCTTCATACTGTTCTCTATAGAGGTTGTACCAATTTACATACCCACCAACAGTGCAGGAGGGTTCTTTTCTTTCCATATCGTCTTCAGCATTTATTATCTGTAGACTCTTTGTTGATGGCCATTCTGACCAGTGTGAGGTGATACTTCACGATAGTTTTGATTTGCATTTCTCTAATAATTAGTGATGTGGAACATCTTTTCATGTGCCTTTGGCCATGTATATCTTCTTTGGAGAATGTCTATTTTAAAAAATGGGTAACAGATTTCCCTGGCAGTCCAGTGGTTGAGACTTTGCCTTCCAATGCAGGGGGTGGGGGTTGGATCCCTGGTCAGGGAGCTAAGATCCAACATGCCTCATGACCATAAAACCAAAACATAAAGCAGAAACAATATTGTAACAAATTCAATAAAGACTTTAAAAATGGTCCACATCAAAAAAAATAAAATCTTAAAAGAAAGTTGGCTATTATTTTTTAAAATGTGTAAAAGATCTTATTTATTACTCATATCAAACTTGTAAATAGGTATCAATAGTTTATCAATTTTAATGAGTGGTTTCAAGGCTCAAGGAACTTAACTTCTCTAATGTCACACAGCCAATATGTGGCAAAACTTGTATTCACATCCAATATGGATGACTTCAAATGATACCTTTAAATGCTATGATCAAATGTAAGAGAGGGAAGAACTGAATCATCCACATCTATACCCCTATGAAAACAAATATCCAGGAAGACATAATAAAACCCAGTAAACATAAAAATTGAAAACTTAGAGTCCATAAGTTTTAGTATGATATATTGTCTGTTTTTGGAATTCATAATGCATGTTTTGGGCTAATAATAGTAGGGAAGATCTATCAGCAAATACAGGACATTAAAGCTCTTCTTGGAGTTCCAAAGTAAAGGAAACCATGTGTAGATATAAATACAGCCTTAGAGCTGTAGAATTCAAATTTCAATATTGTCACTCTGTACTGGAAATATCTAGAGTGCTTTTCGTTTCTCATAGTAAACTTTAATAAAATATATAGAACTGGAAGGGGTTCCAAGGAAAGACCCTTAAGATGGACATTTTGTATTACTTATGTGACCTGGGTTAAAGGGAGTGATTACCTCATCACCAGGGAATACAGATTGCAGGTGGCCCGTGACATGTGATCATTCATAGTACGCAGTTTCTTATCCCTGAGTGGGATTTGGAGTTCAAGTCGTTGCTGCAAATGATCACTAGTATTGCAATGAGGAATTTAGGGATGGTGAGGTGAGCTGGCTTCTTCTGATTGAACTGGATAGTATAAAGAAAAAAATTACAGCACAAGGCCTTAAATATTTGGCTTTACCTCTTTCTTTTTTTATATTTTGCTTCCCAAACTCACCTATTCCAGTAAGTTTAGACTTTCTGGAGTCCCTAAAACAGGGGTCCCAACCCCCGGTCCATGGACTGATACCAGTTCGCAGCCTGTTAGGAACCGGGGCACACAGCAGCTGGTGAGCAGTGGGCAAGCAAGCAAAGCTTCATCTGCCGCTCCGCATTGCTCACATTACCACCTGAACCATTCCCTCCCCAGCCCTCATGGAAAAGTCTTCCATGAAACCGGTCCCTAGTTCCAAAATGGTTAGGCACCGCTGCCCTAAAGGGTTCTTTTGTAATTAACAGTCATAGACTGAGACAACAGTAAATCAGACACAGAAATCAATCTAAGGAGTTACAGAAATACAAAGTAATTTGAAACCTCTACCTTGCCAGGTCTGATATGTGAAAGTCAAGCTCTTATTAGGAAAGAATTAGGCTCTCAGAATCTTAATGGAAACATTTAAGTGGGATACAAATAAACATGAGTCTCGTAAACCTCCAAATCCCATTAATGTTCCCTTGCCTACCAAAGCAGCTGCTTTTTACCTTTTGGGGAAGAAAGCCATGAATTATTGAAGATACTGAAATGATCTTACCTGTATCAGTCAGAGTCTAGTCAGGAAACAGAATCATAACAATTATTTGAAGAAAGAGAATTTTATATGAAAAATTATTAACTAGGAATAAAGTTGTTAGCCAGGTAACCAAAAGGATAAAATGAGAACTCTAAGGTATTGGAAAGGTAGCAGCTGCAGGATACAGTTACTGTCCCTGAATCTGAGAGAACAAAGGAAGTGGTTGGAATTATTAAAACTTAGAAACTTATAGGAGGGGGCCTGAGAATCTGGGACCAGACCTCTGAAGAGGAGACACTGGTTGGCTGGAGCTGGTATATGAAGGTGGGTGCAAGATAAAGCTGGTTGTACTAGTGTTTGGAAAAGTTGCAAACAGGATTCAGTTACTGCTACTGGAAGGAACTGCTACTGATGGCATGAGGAACCATTAATGAGGTTACCCTGACAGGAACCAGAAATAAACAGGAAACTCACAAGGAAGAACCTGGAAGAAGTAAGAAGTTTCTTCCACCTCTAGACTTGTAGTCTCCTAGTACCCCTTATTGCAGATTCTAACATTCTAACACTTGGCCAGTAAGCAAGGTGTTTGCAGAGACTCAATTCCAGCATGACAAAGAGTATACAAAGGTACAGGCACATCACCTTAGGAAGTTCTTTCAAGAGCATTTGCCAATTATCCTTGTGCCCTGCTCCAGTCACCCCTCACAGCTTTCAAATCCGTTACCAGAGTCATATCCTAACATGTCTTAGGAAGACAAATGCAAGATCTGGCTTGAAAGGGGATGCTTTACCCATCAGAAATGTGGTTTACAGATTAGCTGCAAGATTTTGCTAATTTACATTCTGAAAAACCTATGGAATATGTGTGGGAATGGATTATATGGCTTCCGTTAAGGAAGAGTAAACACAATATTAGAGGAGCTGAATTTATCATTAAGGATTATATTTTGGATTCAATTTTACCTCCACCACTTACAAGCTTTGTGAACTTGGACAAGATGTTTAACTGCTCTTTGCCTAATTTTGCTCATCTCTAAAATGGGGATAATAACTGTGTTTACCTCATGTGATTATTGTGAAGATTAAATTAATATATGTATCTGCTTAGATAAGTATACAGAACATACTAAGCGTTAAGAGTGTTAACAAATAAAAAGTACGCAGGAAGCTAGAAGCAACTGCTAATAGTTTGAATATTTCAGAGAAACTTGGATTCAGCGGTCACCTGAATTAAATAAAGTTGAGGTATTAGAAATTCTTTACATCAGCGGTCCCCAAACATTTTGGCACCAGGGACTAGTTTCATGGAAGACAATTTTTCCACTGACCGGGTCGTGAGGGTGGAATGGTTCAGGCAGTAATGCGAGCGATGGGGACGGTCAGATGAAGCTTCACTCACTCACTCGCTGCTCACCTCCTGCTGTGCGGCCCAGTTTCTAACAGGTGCGGACCAATACTGGTCTGCAGCCTGGGAGTTGGGGACCCCTGCCTTACATGATGTAATGGAAGAAATCCAATGACTTAGGAAGATAGGAATGGTGGAGTACATTTTTCACCTGTGATCTGTTCATCCACCCCTATCTATTTCACCCTGGAGGTCCACCAATTAAATATTAGTCTAGGCTTCCCAAAGGGATATGTGGCCTTTTAACAAGATGGGTGTACATTTTACACAGCAGAAAGAAAACAACCTTGACTTTCAAAGGATTACCATACAGTGGTTCCCAGCTAACAATAATATTTGGGGTCTCCTATGTGACTGAGGTTTACCAGTCAGAATAAGAGTGTGTACGGACTGGGTGATAAATGGGGTTTGGCTTGAGTTCAGCTCCAACAGCATGTTTGTAAAACAGCCCTGTATTTATTTCTACCATTTTTGTTTGTTTGTTTGTTTTGTTTGTGGTACGTGGGCCTCTCACTGTTGTGGCCTCTCCCGTTGTGGAGCACAGGCTCCGGACGCGCAGGCTCAGCGACCATGGCTCACGGGCCTGGCCACTCCGTGGCATGTGGGATCTTCCCGGACCGGGGCACGAACCCGTGTCCCCTGCATCGGCAAGCGGACTCTCAACAACTGTGCCACCAGGGAAGCCCCCTATTTCTACCATTTTTGATTACATAATTAGAACTGACAAACGTGGCAGCTAACAAAATTCCCACACTGCTTCCCTCATAAGAATGAGGATTATTTTGCTTTTTAAGGCCTAGGTAAAACCCCTTGAACTTCCCCTCTATACTAAAATAACAAACCAAATTCAATCTTATAACACTGATGCAGCACAGATATTATTTCCACCAAAAGACTGGAAGATGTCAAGGTGATTATTTCTATCATGTCTCCATTTAAGTAGCAGAAGTTATATTTGTGTTGTGAAGAGAAGATGGATCAGTATTTGAGAATGACAGCAAATTATTTTAAACTTGATCACATGTTTAAATGCAACTGGGGTTGCTGTTCCCCTTGTGGTCTCTTTATTCCAGTTAATCAACATTCTTCTGACAACTGGTAAGCAGTTTTCAGTGTGCAAATTATTTTTTTCTTCCTCTGTCTTAATAAGCAGATGCAGTTTACTTTATGGTCAGCAGTACACCTCTGGTTCTCTGCATAAATTGGCTGCAAAAATCTTGATCATCTCACTCTCCGACAGGATATTATGCTGTTCACTGCATGGATAACATTGAGTTGACTGAACTTGGTAAGCAGAAATATGCGAAATGCCTATACATACATACGTATAGATATTAGAGAATGGAAAGTAAACCCCAGCAAAACTCAGGGTGTCACCTCAATGTTAGACAATGGTCTGGGGATATTGAGATAACCCTCCAAAGTAAAAAAGGATTAACTTCGTTTTGCACAACTATTTCTTCCTCAGTGTGGGGTGGCAGGGATATTGGCATTGGTGGGAGTTGACATTGTGTGATTTTGAACCCAACAGTCCAATGATATCACCATATTCCGTTCTTCTCAACCTTCCAACAATTTAGCAATCATCAAATCTTACATTAAATTTCTTTCTGCTTGAAAAACAATGGTTTCTGTTAACAGCTCTGTACCATGGTGGGTACTGAATAGTTTCAAATTGCTGCTGTAACAAATTACCCAAATTTAGCAGCTTAAAATAATACCTGGTGTCGTCTTACATTTCTGGAGCACAGAACTTAGAAATAGATCTCACAGAACTAAAATCAAGGTGACAACAGGCTGTATTCCTTTCTGGAGGATCTAGAGTAAAATTTACTTTCTTGCTTTTTCCAACATAGAGAGGCTGTCCACATTCCTTAGTTAGTGTCCTCATTCCATTTTTGTCCCCATTCTATCCATCAGTCCAGTCTTTCTCTATTGCTTCACTCATTCTAAATTTCCCACCTCTTTCTTTTACTTGTAAGGACTCTTGTGGTTGTATTGGGCACACCCAGGTAGTCTAGGATAATCATGTTATCTCAAGGTCATTGGATAAGCGACTTAGTTCCATCTGTGACCTTAATTCCCCTTTGTCATGTAGCACAACACACAGAGTCTAAGGATTAGGACTTGAACATCTTTGAAGGACTATATTCTGTCTCCGCCTCCTCCTCCCTTTCCTTCCCCCCTGACTCTTCAGAGTAGTACCAGTGACTTTTACTGAACATGGAAGATATAAATGAGTGCATATGCCTCACCTCCTTCTGTATTCTTCTAGGGTACAGAGAGCAAACATTGCAGTATCTGTGCAAGGTGGTCCCAGGGAAAGGCATGAAGCTATCTATTACAGGCTAGGTGCATAATCTCGGGGTGCCTAATCTGGGGGCAGTGTTAACCAGGTCGATATCAGCATATCTAAAGAACTTTGCCTAAAAGTCATTATTAGTTGTTAAATATTTTATCTTCAACTATCTGTCTCCAGTATCTATATCTCAATTGGTTCTAAACTCTTACAAAGCAAATAGCATAAAAAAAAGCATATTCACCAAAAGAAATAATATATGCCAAAACAAAATAATAATAGCTTCTACATGAGTGGTTATAAACATTCACTGAGGTTATATATTTTAAAGTACTATCTAGAAATTGACAAAGCAAAAATATAAAGAATTTATTCAGAAAATTAATTGTCAAGTCCATTATGAGAGAGGTTGTAGTATTCTGTTTAGGTAAAAATAAGGAACTGACATGGCCATTACATGAGGTGTACAGAAGTCTTTTGGGTTCTACTCCCAGTTTCAATGTGTGGGAGTATAGGGTTCCTACACACCAACAAACAATGCTTGAGACACCAGCTGGGTGTCCTACAGTTCAACTCAGTTTTGACACTATTTACGATTAGATGACAACTTTGTATCATTTCTTTTTAGATTCCACATATAAGGGATATCATATGATATTTTTCTTTCTCTGTCTGACTAACCTCACTCAGTATGACAATCTCTAGGTCCATCTATGTTGCTACAAATGGCATTATTTCATTCTTTTTAATGGCTAATATTCCATTGTATATATGTACCACATCTTCTTTATCCATTCATCTGTTGATGGACATTTACGTTCCTTCTGTGTCTTGGCTATTGTAAACAGTGCTGCAATGAACATTGGGGTGCATATATCCTTTCGGACCATGTTTTTCTCTGGATATATGCCCCAGAGTGGGATTGCAGGGTCATATGGTAGCTCTATTTTTAGTTTTTTAAGGAACCTCCATACTGTTCTCCATAGTGGCTGTACCAATTTACAATCCCTCCAACAGCATAGGAGGGTTCCTTTTCTCTACATTCTCTCCAGCATTTATTGTTTGTGGATTTTTTGATGATAGCCATTATATAGCATTTATAGTAGCATTTTTCCTGTGACCTAGTACTAAGGCAATCCTTTTTCATAGAATAAATAAGGCCAGCCACTGGCTGAATTATAAAACAAGAAGCTTATCTTTAGTAACCTATGTTCTTCTTTTAAGTGTCTGCTTTAGGTTGTGCTAACCAAAATCACCCAATATTTTCCTATTATACAATAACTTGGAGTCCCATGAGGACAAGCAGTGTTGAACACCTTTCTAGAAATCAGACATGCACTTTAAATTCACATCCCATTCCTGTCAAATACCCCGTTATCTTAACTTTTATGGTAAGTATTAAATTAATTAAAGAAATGTGCCAATCTCTCTAGCCTGAAATTCTGTGCACTCCCACCCCTAACGATTGGAATCATTAGTTCAGAAGCTACTTAAACATCAAGTTTCTTTAATATGTGACATTCATTCTTTCAATAAATGTATTACATTAAGCTATGATCATAGATGCCAAGGTTTCTCTGGGCACTGAGTATATAGTAAAGAACTAAGCAGACAAAAGTTTCCTCCAAAGTTAATGTTACCTCTAAACAAAGCAGCAAAAATATTGTTTTATCTTTTTAAGGCCATCTCATTGTCTTAATAACTTGTCCAGCTATTCAGTCCATTTTATTTTCATATCCCATTAGGTCTCCAGTCTCCATTAAACCCTTTCATCCTACATCTTCCCTCTCTATACCCATATCTGTCAAATAATCCTACTCTACATCTTATTCATTCAGGGTTCAGATAGCCAGATGTTTGGAGGTGTCAAGGTTTTTAAGGCAGATAGTGAACTAAAATGTAAATCATTCAACAGTCAATAGTCCCCAGCATATTTGCATTACAACAAAGGTTTTAGAAGGAAAGACAGAAAGAACAAAAGGAAAGAGAGAGAGTAAGAGCAAGCTTGGGAGCAAGCAGGGAAGGATGAGAGAAGGAAGGAAGGCAGGAAGGCAGGAAGGGAGGGGGGAAGGTAGGACAGGAAGGAAGGAAAATAACAGTAACAATAGTAATGCAAGTGAATATCGGTTGATTGTTGGTAATCACCCAAACCATGACTGTTATTTGTAAGCATAAGCCCTACTTTGTGCACTTTCTATCATTCATGAATAGAACTTGGCCCTCATTTGTTTTCTGAAATTTTTGATGGGTTTATTGGCCAAAATCCATAAATATCACCTCTGAGTGATGGGTTAAATCCTAGATTATATGGACCAAATTTATAGAAACTATCTGTATTAGTTTTCTACTACTGTGTAAAATATCCCACAAGTTTAGCAGCTTAAAACTATATATATATATATATATATATATATATATATATATATATATTATCTGACCATTTCCATGGGTCAGAAGTCAAGTACTGGTTAGCTGGGTTCTCTGTTCAAGGTTTCATATGTCTGAAATCAAGATGACAGCCAGGTTGCAACCTCACATGAGACTCAGAGTTCTTTTATAAGTTCATTCAACTTATTGGCAGGATTATTCAGTTCCTGTGGCAGAACTTAGGTCCCCATTTTCTTAGAGTTGTCAGCCAGGGACCACTCTCAGCTTATATAAACTGCCTTCAGATCTTAGGTCTTAGATGTGAGCACTCTCACAACAAGGCAGCTTACTTCCTCAAAACCAGCAGAGTAATATCACTCAAGTCTGCTAAGATAGAATCTTACATAACGTAACATAATCATAGTCCACATTCAAGGGGAGGGGATCAGAAAGGGCATATATACCAGGGGGCAGGAATATTGGTGACCATCTTAGAATGCTGCTTGCTATAATATCTTATAAATTTCCTATTTTAGAAGTAGCCTTGTTCTTCAGGGGTTCTTGTTTGTGGATAAATAACATGGATCAGACATGGATTCTATAATACAGGAACAATTTAGCTCAATTCAGAAAATCTGCCCATTTTTCCACAGAATCTTTTCTTCTAGAAAAGCCCTTCTGCTTACTTTCTCTCCTAACAATGATAGCAAATTTTTCATAAAAAAAGCATCTGTGAAATGTCATTTGGGATTATGTTTAAACTACCAAAATCAAACTGTATCGATGATGGCTTACAGTGCTAAAACATGAGCTTCAAGTCAATGGTTTCTGTGGAATTAGATGTGTTTTTCTAGCTTCTTTCCTAATACTATGATTCAAGGAGTCTTTTAGGAAAAAATATGTTACTGAATTTCCTATTTATCTTTATTTCAGAACTGTAAAATATACCAAGTACAGAAAATTCTGTAAATTCTCCAAATATTCTCATATTAAATATTCGACATAGAAAAAAAAGATTTAAAACGTTCATAAAAACAATACTGGAGGGCTTCCCTTGTGGCGCGGGGGATGGGGGTTCATGCCCCGGTCCGGGAGGATCCCACATAATACAGAGCGGCTGGGCTCGTGAACCATGGCCACTGGGCCTGCATGTCCGGAGCCTGTGCTCCACAGTGGGGGAGGCCACAGCAGTGAGAGGCCCGCGTACTGCAAAAAATAAATAAATAAATAAATTAAATTAAAAAATAAAAAATAAACAGGACTGGAGTTTTACAGACCTAAATCACACAAAAACCTGTTCAAATTCAAAATGTGTTGAATTCTGTGTATACCTACTAGAGAAGTTTGTTTTTGTTTTTTTTAAACACATACACTGAGTGCTTAAGTACATTCAGAGAAAATTATGAGTATAGCAAAACTAACTGTATGTCACATAGACACACTGAACCATGACAAAATAATCTATCTGTTAAACTGAGTGATTTCTTTGCCCAGTAGTGATATCCTTAATAAAAGGGCTTTGAATATTATTTTTAAATATATATCATAATGTAAAATAAAGAACAAGCAAGATCATGGTTTATTTTGTATCTTGTGAAGTAGATAATTCTAATTTATGTCTTCTATTTTTCTCCCCCACTCCCTATAGAAATACAGAAGAGCATAGGAATAGGGGAGGCTTAAGCATGTACAGACCTGGGGTAAAACCAACATAGTCAGTACCATAAAGTTAAGGTAATTCAAAATTACCTAAAAGAGGCTTTATCAGATATGTGGTTGATTTAAAACAAAAGCAGAATTTTCTTTTTTTTTCCTATTTTGTTTTGTAACTATGTAAAAAATATTTTATTTTTAAAAATCTGACATGTGAGTTAATATTATGGCTTCTGATACAATCTAGTATGAGTAGAATTGAAATAAAATGGGGGAGAAAAGTTTTTTGGCACTGGATAGATTTGCGATTAGTTTGACTGGTATAAAACAAGCCAACAAAACAGAACCATAAAGTAGATGATTTAAGTTAATGACAAAGTGTTTCTCTGCATGACAGAATCAGAGCTATATTCTATCTAACCTTTCTCATCAGCTAAACACATAGTTCCTCATTCTTGAATTGGAAATTATGAAAATGTTTAATTCTGAATTTTTAAACAGGGAGGCTAATTCAGTAATCTGAAGGTTTCCTTTGTAAAATGTTTGAGTCACCTAACGTTCTTCTACATCATTCTTTAGTCATGTCCTGTTTTATTTACATATTGTTGCCTTTGTTAATGCTCTTTGTCCCTCTTTCCAGGAACTAGTCAATTTTAAAGCTTTTTATCTTTCCCCTGTATCTGCGTCATAACCATCTGTCATAACAACTGACAGAGAGTAATATGGTCAATTATTATTTATTTATTCATTCATTTGTCTATGTATATAAATATACATTCATTCAATATTAGGAGAGTATCTGCATGAGTCAGAGTTCCACTAGGGAAACAGAACTAGCAGTAAATATTAAGATATATTTAATATAAAATATTAAATTATGTATTAAATATATTAAATATTAATATATAGTATTAACTAATACATAATATTAAGTATATAAATTCATTGCAAGGAATTGGCACATGATTGTAGGGAAGACTAGCTAGGCAAATCTGAAATATGAAGGCAAACCATCAGGAAGGACAGGACAGGTTGGAAATTCTTGGGGAGAAGCAGAAGCCACACACCACAGGCAAAATTTCTCTTTCCACAAGGAAACCTCAGTTCTGCACTCAAATCCTATCAACTGATTAGACTAGGCCCACCCACATTAATGAAAATTACCTCCTTTACTTAAAGTCAACTGATTGAGGATGTCAATCACATCTACAAAACACCTTCAAAGCACCATTTAGGTTACTGTTTGACTGAATAAATGGAGACTATAGCCTGGCCATGTTGACATTCAAAACTATCACAGTATCAAATATCTGTGAAGTACAATGGTAGGCACAGTGGGAATTGCTACAATGAGGAAGCTGTGTTCAACTAAGATCATTTTTCCCTGAGTGAGAATCTTTATTATACCTAACATTCCAACTATTCTGTAGAGTGGCTACATAATGAAAACCAATTTGAAATAACGGGGAAAATGACCCCATATATCTTATGGATCAAGATCTTCATGTGACCTTCCCTAACCTCCCTTGACTACTACTTCTGATATCTACTATCTTCCCTACAGAATTCATATAAGGAATACTTTTTGTGTTCAACTAAAATATTAAGTTGTCATATTGAACTATTTTATGAGTACTCTTACTCCTCATCTAGCAGTTAAGCTCCTTGAATAAAGAAAATATGTAGTGCTTGGATCCTCCCTCCATCTCTTACCATGCTTTTTGGGGATGTGATAAGTTTGCTAATACGAAGTACAAGGCTCAGTCCACTATTGATTTAAACCATATTTTTTTAGCATTTAAAATTCTTGGAAACTCATAAGTAAGGGATATGAGTTATGTTGGTCAGAAAATAGGAATTAAAACAAACCCCACTCTGCGTTCCTATCCAATAACTTTTCATTGACCATTTTGTATAAACCCTTCTCCCTGAGGATGAACTGCCATACAGCAAGGCCTGTAAAGGGCTACACTGAGACTCCTAAATTTGACATCCTAGTGCCTCTTCCTGAGAATGTCATTACTAATCAAAAGAGCTCAACTAATGGAGTTTAAAGTGACAGAGTCTTTTATAGAGTAATAAAACCTTTTAAGATGTACTTCAGGGGCTTCTAATCCTCCCAGTAACATAGTAAATATAATAAACATAAAAATCATCTTTGCAGCTGTTGTGTGTGTCAGTAGCAATAATAAACTCTCAGCACTGCAGAAGACCAAAATAGCATCTGGTATTTTGATTCACCCAATTTAATCACATAGAGTTTGAACATTTACTATTTTACAAGTTTTCTTTATTGATTTACAAGATTCTTATAAGATTATGTGAAATCCTGGGAAACACACAGTTAGCATGGACCCATTCTGCTCATCCCACAGGCTTATACACATTACCAAAAGTACTCATGTGTAGCCTCAAGGAGAGATTTAGCATTACACAGTACAGAGCTTTGAGTGAAAAAAAGAAATCAGATGGTAGATTTTTAAAATCTGTAATGGTATGACAATTTCTACCACAATATTAATAAGCAACATTAGTAGACTCTTTTCTAGCCTCTAACTTTCGATCTTCAGATTTTAAAGTGCTGGGAACTGTAAGACAGAAGTATCTTCCACATCATGAGCTTTAAGAGGGTTTATTAATCATTATATAATATCAAACAGCTCTTATTACATTCAGATGTTTAATATCTAGAAAATATTAGTTTAAAAGTAAATTATATTTTTTCTTTAAATTTTTATCCATATTATATGCCTTTTATATTAAAAAACAGATTATGACCCAAAATTCTGTGTTTTGTGTGCTAGCACTATGCTAAGCATAAGAGGTTCAAACTCAAATAAGACATGGTTCCTTACACAAAAGAGAATGACTCCTTTGAACGGAGGTGAATGAAAGGATGGAACCATTTATTTTCCAACATTCTCTCTGAACGTGAATTCCCATTAGTATGTGCTTAAGATTATTAACCATAGATAAAGTTTCTATAGTAAAGGTTTACAGGGAGATCACAGAATTGTTATTTTAAACCTAAATGATACATTGAAAAAGAGAAATATAGTACAATGACTAAAGTGTTAAAGAACTCACTCTCTCCTAGCTATTAGAGAGGCATGTACTATGTTCAATACCTGCACTCATTTCCCCCGCCTCCACAAAAAAATCAAAGGCCCAAACATATTTGCTTCTTAGATTTCATTTGTTTCTTATTGAAGTCCTGGCTTGGAAGATAATGTTCTGTAGAGATGTGTTGGTGCTAGGTGTGTGTCAACTGTTGTTCTGAAAGCACTCATGTTATATGTCCAAAGATAAAGGATTGTTCTCTCTGCATGATGTAGCCAAGATTGCTACATTGTTGACCCTTGTCAAGATTTACTGATCTGGAATATTCTTGTGAAGAATAAATAGAAGAATTTCATACCTAAAGTAAATTAGTTTCTGGGTCTCCATGGGATATCTTACATGTGTATTTTTCTTACATACAGAAATTGATCATTCTCTCTAGAAAAGAAGGTAAGAATGTAAAAAGTGACTTAAAATGGCAATCAAGTGTTTATAGGGCAGGAAGGAATAACAGCTGCCCTATAAGAGGGCATGCCACCTTTTTTGAGGTCATAATAGGAGGATATGGACTTGAAATACAGCAGGAGGGATTTAGGTTTCCATGTGAGGGGAAGTTTACTATAGAGATAAAAGACTCTGTCCTTCCTGATTGCCCATCTGTCCTGAATAATTAATGTATAATCTTGCTTAGCAGATGACAAATGAATAAGATCATGACATAAGATGTTTCACAAGTTGGTATAGATTAGTATGAATACCTCACCATCATATAAGCTAACTGATAAATTTTATAACAAGATTGGAAAGCATCTGGTTAATAAGCCACCTCAAATATATATCTAGAAAAGCAAGAATTTTAAGAGACTTGGTAGAATTTTATGTGCTCTCAACAAACCCTTGCGGAAATCAGCAAGTTCTTTAAGAAAGAGACAAGTTGCCTGTTTGACTTAATGTAGGAAAAAAAATAACTTTAAGAAAATACTTTTTGCCTATAGCCAAAAATCCAAGACTACTGATCATCTGACAGTCATAAATTTTGCAGAGCTAAAAAGTCAAAATTATTTTTCTCATGATAAAATTAGTTCATGCAAAAACCAGTGGGCAAGAAACAGGATAAATCTGGATTCAAGGAGGCCTGAAAAAAATGGGTCCGGCCTGTCAGGCATCTCTCAAATACTTATTGCCTTGAAGTAATTTGCTCTATCGTCTCAGATATAGCCTGAGAGGGGCTGATTTTTTATGCTTTAACATCTTAGACTGAGCGATTGGGTAGAGCCTTGAGGCCTGCAATTAAAAGATAAATGCTGTATAAGCAGATGCAGTTTCAGTAGCCCTTCCTCTATTATATATCTGGCTTTTTTCTAGTCCAGGTTATGACCAGAAATTGAATTAGCCAGTTAGCAACTACGGTAAACCCCAGGAAAAGTATAGGGCCTTTAATTGCTCAGTGAAGACATCTATCCGTAGACCCTCATAATTGTACCAATATAAAGTAGGCTTTTAATGTGGTAGAATTCCTAAAAATAGAAATACTTCTCTAGTCCCACTGAGGCACGGTCATGGTAGACAAAAGAATACGAATATTCTCCGAGGAGACAGGACTTAGAGCAAGAAGTGGAAGACCAGGGACCAACTTCACTTGTTGGGAAATTAGTCCTTGTTACTTTTGTCCAGCAAAATTTGGAATATGCTGTAAAGCAGTGTTATCTTGTTCCCCAGTAAACCACTCCTCCTAGAATTCATGCTCTTTTGTGGTCCTATCCATATTTAATCTGAGATGTCCCATTGACTAGATTCAACTAAGAGGATACAGTGGAAGTGATGGTTTAACAGTTCTGAGCCTAAGCTTTAAGAGGGCTTGGAAGAGCCTTCTAGAAAGCCCTGAGCTACCATGCAAAAATCCCATCTACTCCACTGTAGAGACCACATGAAAAGACTATGGAAAGAATAAGTAAGAGACCAGGTGATAGAGAGGCACCCCTACATGGAAAGGAAGAGGCAGCAGCTCTCCTAGAATACAGTGTAACCTCCAGATGATTCCATCCCCAGCTGCCATCAGACTGCAACCACAAGAGGAAAACAGGTGAGACTGACAGAACTATGAAAGTTAATAAAGTGATTGTTTTAAGCCACTAAGTGTTAGGGTGGTTTTGTAATCAGTAATAGATAACTGGAACAGAAGTTGTCTCATTTCATTTTTTTTTATTTCTAAGTAAGTGTTATTACTGTAGTTAGCTTGTTTACCATCCCAGAGTACATGGAAGGATTTTGAATTAGTTTAATCATTTAGGCATAAACTATAGACTACGTGAAACCACGTTTAGACAGGACTGACTGAAATGCTCACCACCCATTGATCTTGGATTTGGAGCTGAAGGCAGAGTCTAGACATGAGTTGGGGTTGTGGGGAAGATTGTTAGAGCATTTTTGGTTTTATGTGAAGTAGCTGTAATATGTTATGAGGAGGAAGCCCACTTGAAATAATTTGTATGAGGAAAAAGTGCATATTATGGGGAGCAAGGAAAGAGGATATTTGGGTGCTTACTTTTTCCAGCATCACTTCCCTACTTTTTCAGGTAACACAACCTTTTTTGGTAGAACCCTATTGTATATGATTTGGGTAAGACAGATGTCATCCTAACTCCACCAGAGGATGCTGAGCTTCTAAGGAAGACTATTTATATAGGAGTTGCTTGTACCAGCCTGCTTGCTTACCATGTAGGGAGAGTCTGAGAGAGAAGCCAGACCAGACAGAGGAATGTATGTTTTGAAGAGAGGTGGAAGAAGAAAGGGAAGGAGAGAGAGAGAAAAGGAAAGGAGGGAAGGAGGGAAGGAGGAGTAGAAAGAAAGAGAGAGAGAAAGAAAGAGAGAAAGAAAAGAAAGAAAGAAAGAAAAGAAAAGAAAGAAAGAGAGAGAGAAAGAAGGAAAGAAAGAAAGAAAGGGAGGGGGGGGAGGGAGGAAGGAAGGATAAGAAAGAAGCAGTGGGGTTGGAGAGCAAAAGATCCAATAACACTATTTAAGCACCTGAACAGGTGATTCCTAGTCTTCCCAGGAATAGGAACCCATAAATTCTCCTCCATCTTCCTCTTTCTTTGTTGTTATTATAATTATTGCTATTATTATTTGCTTTTGAGTTGTTTTCCTGTCATTTGTCATGAAAAGAGTATGATTAAAAATTGTCATTCCCCCAAAATTTTACTATAACTTTCCTGGAGAATAAACTACAATTGTTATACTAGACAATAAAGTACAAATAATCTGAACCTTCTCTTTTTCCTAGAAGAGATATTACAGAGGGCCAATGTGATCTTGCTCAATGTCATAATGACCCCTACAAGCCCTTTCTAACAGAATTTTGACAGTATTTTTTTCCCCTGGAATATGTCTCAGGGAGGGTCTGACTTTCTGGGCTGTGTTCCATCAAAGTCCCATTTCAGGGAGGCATACATCTCAAGGAGAGCATTATCCGCACAAGTGCAGGGGCATGGTTGGTTTAAAAATAGGGAGTCTGGGCTTCCCTGGTGGTGCAGTGGTTGAGAGTCAGCCTGCCGATGCAGGGGACACGGGTTCGTGCCCCAGTCCAGGAAGGTCCCACATGCCGCGGAGTGGCTGGGCCCGTGAGCCATGGCCGCTGAGCCTGTGCTCCACAACGGGAAAGGCTACAACAGTGAGAGGCCTGCGTACCACAAAAAAATAGGGAGTCATGTGAGGTAACTTAGACTGCAGGCTGAGAGTAAATTCATTGGGATCCAGAAAAAGTAGTGAAAGCTTTTCCCATAGCCTACGGAATTAAAGCTAAGTCAAGAACTGGTGGCCTAAAGTCACAATAAGGTGATGAGCAGAGCTCTAAAAGCTGGATAGCAAATAAAATAAAAGGGGTGAAATCACCATACTAGGATCAGAGGCTGTAAGGGTCCTACCTAAAGGAAACTTGCTGGAGAGATGCCTGTAGCTCACTTGGAGTGTATGTGTGTATGTGTGTGTGTACAGGTTGAAAGAAGATGTGAAGATTGTCACAATGAAAAGTAGAACCACAGCTGCCTTATTAAAATCTGAACCCTTTGACTTTACTTTTTAAATAAGTATTTTTCAAAGTACGCTCCAAGGAACACTATTCTCACATCATGCACCATAACTATAATCCATAAGACTGGGAAACAACACATATTACAGGCTCCCCTTAGATCCCCAATAGACATAAGAACATTAAAGACAGTGAGAAGTTCTGCACTAAAGAGACCATTTAACATTTGTTAACCTGAGATTACTCAACTCATTCAGCAGATACTAAAATTTTAGAGAATCAGTCCATTAGCATTTAGTCTGGGAAAAGATTGGTCTATTGAATGCTTCCCGTGAAATTGCCATGCTAAAAAGTATGGCATCAAAGTTCTATAACTTAGTCCAAATTATCTTTACAGATTTTTCACCTACTCTATACCTGCAGAAATATACTTGTCCAGCCACACTGACCCACTCTCAAATCCTAAGTGGGGCATACACTTTTATGCCACTTTGCCTTTCTTATGGCCAATAATAAAATAATAGTCTTTACCCATACTTGAGTTCAAAATTCCACTTCCTCTGTGAAGTCTCTCCCAATTCCCCATTCAACTAATTTTTCAAAGCCATTCTTGGATTTCTTCAAAGCACTCATTTGACCTAATATTAACATTACTTGTTAAATTACAAAATCTTTGAAGGCAGGATTATAATTATTTATCTCCTTATACCCCGATGCCCATCAGGGTAATATGAATATATGAGGAAACCTATAGGTATGTTGAAGTAAATTGAGTTATATAAAGTCATATTTAGGTATTTACTAAATGAGAGCGTTGCACAATGATGATGTAAGAAAGAAATTATGTGTGGTAAAGATATAATGATATGTAGTTGCATCCAAGCATAGAAGACTTTTACTATTTCCTATCAGATAAGAATACAATGCCATGGACTCCTCAAGGTTAATCAAGTTGACTCACTGCTGCTCCCTTGAGATAATCTGGCATCATTTCTTCATATTGCACTTTTCAAAAACAAGAAAACCTGGAAATGCACTTTCTATGTATTTAAATATCAGAAATTCTCTAGTGCAATCTCTGGCTCTCACGTTCTTCATTCAATAATGCTCGTCTGGAAATAATGAGACACCCAGGCCTCCTGTAGAACTCATCCCCTTCGTCAATGTAATAAAAATCTTTCTTCAAAATTAATGGGGAACCTTATATTGATTTGTATGCAAAAATCCAATGGGATTTTTTTGCCTGTGTCTGAGAAGACACATTCTTATAGCAAGATGGCACAGGGAAAAAAATTCTCAGACTTATGGAGGAAGATAGTCCTGAGCTGAATTCATGCGCCACTAATTATCAACTGTATAATAAATACTAGAGTAGTTATTCCCCTCTCTAAACTTACTTTCCTCTTTCATAGAATGAGAACAAAACATCAACTTTATGTATTGTTACATGAATTTCATGAGAGATTATATGTAAAGTGTCCTACATCTAGATTACCTTATGCCAGATATTTTCCATACATGGAAACAATTTTCTTGTCCTGTAATGACATAAACCTTCAACATATAGAGTCTAGGTGGATGTGGAAGAATCAGACATTTGTTTATCCTGTAAATAATATTTTCTTAAGAATGCCCATCACCATGAATTAGAAAAAGAATATTTTTCCTATACTGAAGGTACAAAAAAATACATAATCAGATAATTATCAAATTATCAAATATAGGTAAGATGTAATGACAATAATTAGAAGTAATTATAGAGCTATTTTGAGTAATGTAAGAACACAAAGAACTGTTAACTCTTGGGGTCTATTTAGCACTGCTCTTCTCTACTTGCCTCTTGAACTAATTAAGAAATATAACAAGGAAGAAAATAAATAGAAGTGAAAATATATCCCTTTTTGTACTGATAAAAAGGTATGGTTGTGGTGGGCTTGCTAAATGAATCCTAAATTTAGACAGAATTGCCCAGTCATAAAAGCTGTGGTCACCTCTAGGAAAAGGACCTTGATATTCTGCTTATGGAATGGTCCAGAGCAGTGATGATTACAAGCTCGCACCTAGCAGGCTGAATCCCAGAGAAGGAAGGAAAAAGGTGATCTTTCAGGCCAACCTCATTCTTTCAAACTTTTATCAAGGAAGAATTCTTACTTTCCTAGGGTGGAATGAGTAGAGAGAAGAAAGAGTCTAATATAACTCACTAGAATTTCCTCCACATTAGAGTCGGGAAGAATTTTCTTCCTAAAAGTACCTAACCTATTTTAGATAGAGTGACCACACATCTGTGTTTGATAGCACTTTCCTAGTTCACACCTGTTTTCCCAGTGTAATTATTGTGTTCCTTTCCATTCTCAAAAGAGTTCAAGTTTGTTTCAAAAATAATTTGTCTGACAAATTATGTGATCATAATATCAGATGATATGGCAGATTTTTCTGGAGGTAGAAACTGTGGCACAGCCTTTGGGAAAGAATAAGAGTTACTGAGGCAAAGAGTGAAGGGATGGGGTTATTGGAAAGAGGAAATGGGAGGGTTGGGGAGAGGGAGGTACAAACCTCAGGAAAACATAGAAAAAGTATATGGAGCAAGAAACAGTGTGGTTTGTGCAGAAATTATAAAAATGTATATGCTGTTGGAGCATCAGAAGTGGTAAGAGACTGAAGCCAGGTACAATTGCTGAGGAGAATAGGGGTGGGATCCCTTGTTACATTATGAGTTTTTATAGCACCGATTAAAATGCCATTAATTTTCATATTCAAATAACCTCACTGTCTGGCTTTTAAGGGCCTCTACTCTAAAGATGAATGTATTATGATGGATTTCCCATATATATCTATAGGACATCTCTCTCTCTCTCTCTCTCTCTCTCTCTCTCTATATATATATATATATATATATATATATATATATATATAAACTGAAGAAATACTTTTTAAGACTCTTAAAACATACTGCCAAATACTTAGCACTGTTTGAAGTATTTTTTTCCTAGAACAATTTAAAAATGTATAGTGTATTTAAGCATGGTATACTCAACTGAAGAGTTTATTCAGTGTTATGGAAAATTGTTTTCTCATAGGAAAAAACACCAAGATACTTAAACATAAGCATTTACATTTTAAGACAAATTGTCATGTGTTTAGATAATTTCACATACTTATTTTTGGCATGTTGTGAATTTAATAGTAAAATTCAGTGATATGTTTTCTATGCTTGATTTTGCAAGAAATTTCCAAGAAATTAAAAAACTAAAAAATCATAATCCTTATTCTAGACAAAATTATGTCTTTCAATCAAATTTCACCTTTCACATTTACCAAGTAGTAAATTCCACCATAAAAACATTTAATAGTTTAGTAGCTAGAAATGGGAGGATACTTCTTACTTTCACATAATTCTACATTGCCTCAGTTTACAACCTTTGAGTCCCAACTAATTTACTAGATATTTTAAATATGTTATCATTTTATTATTCGCAACAATCCTTTAAGATACATATCCTAAGTTTAAAAATGAGGAATTTGAGACACAGAGGTAGATAAGATTTAACCAAAATCAGGCCATCAATAATTGACAGAGCTCAATTTTAAATTGAAATCTTTTTGCTGCAAAATCCAATGATGTTTTGAATACACTACATTGCCTCCTTTGCTTTATCAAGCTAATTTTAGACTCAAAATGGAGAATAAATACGGTGTTACATTTAATCATAATCTAAGCTTTAGCCATTTTTAAATTATTCCATTTATAGGACAGTCAAATCAGTCAGCGGAGATCAAATAAGGATCTAATAAAAATCACATTAAAATCAGTTTTACACCTGTAAGTGTAAACTACAACTTCTCGTTCCCAGCAAATCTCCTTTTTTCCAAAACTTTTACTCTCCTGTACGGAAACAAACAAAAAGAGGAGGAAGTATTTCCACTGTTTATTTTCTACTCTCCTGAGGCATTGCCTTTTGTCTACTGGTGTCTGTAGTTACCTTCATTGATACTGGTGTCTGTTTAGAGTAGTGCAATATCATACCTCTTTGCCACTCACTCCTTTTCAATTTCATCACATCTTAACTAATAAATCTTCTGATTGAGGGGGAAAAATCACATCAGATATAAATTTTCCCATAGCATCTCTGAGACTGCTCCAGACTTTAAGCTAATCCATTTATATTTTCTCATTAACTTTTCATCTTTAAAATGATTTTCCAATTCTTTTTCCATATGAAAAATTTCCAAATGAACCTTCAAGAAAAAAGTTTTTATGAGCCAGTCAGGAAATATTTCTACATTTTTTGACACAGACAACATCTATACATTGTCAAGTACAGTAACAGTTTAGAAAGCATGCATTTCTTCATTCTAAGACCTGACCCTTAGACAAGAACAAATAAATATGAGTCTGTAACCCTCAAACTGTAGAAGAGGAATCTTAAGATTTTATGCTTTTGCAATCTGTGAGTGAGTGTACCTGAGTATACTGTATTGAAATGTTAGAGAGAGGATAGCAAACAATTTATGCAGGACTAGGAGTAGTTAATCAAGGTGATTTTGTTGAGCTCATTTGTTCATGAACAGTCCCTGGGATCCAGAGGAATAAACTTCACAGGAGACTTTTAGCATATTTAACTTGTATCCCTCCTGGTGTATTTTAACCTGTACTTTTGCTTCTTCACAATGTCTCTCATTCAAAATACTTTAGAAAAGTAAATCTATAACTAACTCTTCCAAAGACTTCTTCCTTTATATTTCAAAATGGAATTATTTTAGCCTTTTGTATAAGGCCAACCTGGAGCAATTCTAGCTATTTTTTCAAGGTTCCACTCTGAATCATCTTGTAATTATCCCTAACAGGGGATGAAAATATGAACACAGGATTCAGACAGAGTCCCACTGATGATTACGAAGTGGACTTCTAGTCCTGGCATGTTAACTCCAACATAACCCTTAAAAACTGTAACAAAATCTACATTATGACCACATAGAAGCAAATCCAAGATATGGACCGTGGCTAATAATAACATTTGCCTAGGGTTCTCTGCATGTCATAGATAACAAATATCTGTCAAAAGTATCACACTCTTAAAAAGTATATTTTCTATTATTTATGCATCAGTTTTGTTTCTTGTATCCCTTGCACTTCAGTTAGACATGAAATTACATGCTTACTGATGCAAGGAAACAGAACAAAGAAAATAAGAGTCAGTTTCTGGATTTTGGGTAAGGAGTAAGGGCATATAGAAAATTGGACAGCTAAAGACAAGGACCACTGTCAAATACCAGAAAATATTTCTTTTGTGGGGGACAGAGGAGAGTTCAAAGGGAATGAAGAGATCATTGAAGAGATCATCATAGTGAGAAAGGGTGAGAAAGGAGTCTGAGCTCCACACACCACTGAGACCTCCTCCTGCAATGACTGAGGCTCCTAATTTTATGAGGAACTAAGAGAAAAGTGGAGAACTATTGAGGAAGGAGATAGATGGGCTCCAGGCTAGGCATTTACAACTGGCCTCCTGTTCACACCTCCTGGGGTGAGAAGAAGATTAGCTCCAGGCCAGACATTCATTACCAGCTCCTGTTTACCTTCCTGAAGCAAGAGACAAATGGGCTCCAGGACTACATATTTATGACTGGACTCCTGTCTAAATTTTGAGCTCTGCACCTTGCTATAAAAACCAGCAACAGGAATAGGGTAAATAACTGGACACTGGGCATTTTTATGGCAGGGACAGAGTGGAACTAAACCCTATTAAAGGATCAAGAGGTCACACACTTCCCATCCTTGGTCGAGGAAAACACTATGCATGCGCAAAAGCCTTCACGGGGTCAAAAAGGCAGGAGATGCCAGACCATAGTAAGTCCTGCTATCTCCTCCCAGAGGCATTTGCCGTGGGATACATCTTAACTTAGGGGGGTGTGTGCACCCAAGGGGGTCCAGAAACAAATTAGCCATGGGGTCAAAACAATACAATTGGCCAAAAAGAAGACAAAGACCTGGAAAACCGACCCCTTATAAAAGACTTAAATTTCCCAAAGGCGTGACTCTCTGAGTTCGCCTGTGAGTCTTTCCGCATGTACTTCGCTTTTCCAATAAACATTTTACTTTTCTCTTTACCTTCTGCTTCCTTGCCTGAATTCTTTCCTGAAAAGGCAGGTAGGAACTAGGGACCCAGGCCCAAGCTGCTGGCCCCTCTGGTCCGGTGGTTAAGACTTCCGGTCCGGAAACTAAGATCTTGCTTCCTGCTACTGTTCTCTGCCGCTTACTGCTGCCTGCGTCTGAAATCACAATGTCTCATGTCAAGATCCCGGAAAGGCAGAAAGTCACCAGAGACCGCTAGTGATGTATTTCAGCAGTTTCTCTACTTCTTCGTATGGAATTAAAATAATAGATTAACTCATGACTATCTGAAAATGGAGCATAATTTTGAAGATATTTACACAGAAACACAATGCTTATTGTGAGCCCAGGGTAGGGGCATTTCTTAGCAGAGTCTATGAAAATACTTAATGAGGACCAAAATACCATCCCTCATGCAGATATATCAACATATACAAGCATCCCCAAAGTGTATATGCATGCCGAAAAACAAACATAAGCAAACTTCTGTATTACTGAGGTTTTCTGGTTTTTTGTTTACCACCCACATGAAGGAGACCTTAAGCAAGTTACAAAAAAATAAGAAAACCTATATGTTTTGTTTTATAACGGAATTTCTGCTTCAAATTGATATTACAAGAAAGTGTTCATCAAGTATTATATTAATCATTACTATCCTCTTTTATCTAAATTTGAATTTAATAAATGTATATGATAGTCATGCATTTACTATTACCTAGTCACTATGTTAAACATTTTAAATTCATTATCCAATGTAATCCTCACAAAAATCTGTTAAAGTAGGTTTTATTATAATTTTCAGTTTACTGATGAAAACGATCAGGATTAGAGAGGTTGTATAAGAGAGGGCTAGTAAATTGCCTAAGGTCAGAGAGGTAATAAAAACAGCTGGTGCTCAGATCCATCTTTGTCTGCATCAAATCCATGTTTGTTTGCATACAAACTGCCTTCAACTTGCATACAGTGCCAATTTAATTCAGAGAAGAGACGCTCCCTTGAAACTTTCTAGAGTTTGTCTTATTCCTTCAAAGAATGCAACCAGTTAGAATAAATCTTTCTCAAAAGGAAAGATTTTGAAGCCTCACCATTTCCTTCTCTTCCACATTTGTATGAGAGCCACATAGACACAAGATCCTCATTATTGACATCATGCTTAAAGACATTCCATCCCATTCCTTTTTACGCGGTTTTGTTACTCTCCAGAATAATTAAATTGGAGTTAACTTTTTATATCCACTTGCTGCTTCTCTCTGAATGTTCTTCAGTGCCCTCTACAATGTTAGAAATTTATTCTTAAGCTGTGGTCCCAAGTGATTTTAATAATAATTCTCTTTGTTTCATCATAAAAGGCATTTGTGTTTTGAAAAAACAATCATTCTTATTAAATGCAGCTCTATATCATGATTACTGTTCTAGCTCAATTGTCTGAGTAGCAACTCAGGGAATATTCATGATATGAATTGAATTGGGTAAAAAGGGATATTCAAAACTGATCAGCTGGGAGAAAGGTGACTTATAAGATTAATGACAGGGCTTCCCTGGTGGCGCAGTGGTTGAGAGTCTGCCTGCCAACGCAGGGGACATGGATTCGTGCCGCAGTCGGGGATGATCCCACATGCCACGGAGTGGCTGGGCCCGTGAGCCATGGCCGCTGAGCCTGTGCGTCCGGAGCCTGTGCTCTGCAATGGGAGAGGCCACAACAGTGAGAGGCCCGCGTACTGCAGAAAAAAAAAAAAAAAAAGATTAATGACAAGAGAAGGAGGGAATGATTTGGGTGAAAGTTGAAGATTTCTGTGTAAAGCATAAGTACGTTGTAATTTAGAGATGTTCAATAGTCAGGGAGGAATTCAGCTCTAGGTCTCTGGAAAGAGGTCAAACCTAGAGTGAAATACAGCAGAAACAAAATGGGCAGATGATTGGAGTCCGAAGTAAAGAGAAATTTTCTCTGACACTCAAGTGTGGTGACAGGAAACTCCAAGGTCACTGAAATAACTGCCCAATTCATCTTCTTTCCTGTCATCTCTCTTTCCTGTTATCTGTCCTATCAATATTCTTGATCCACTTTTCACCCAAATTTTTAAAACCTAATTCCTCTATTTCATATAGGTTAAGAAATATTCCAGGCTGCCAGTACTAGTATCAGCTCTTAATCAGCAAAAAGCAAAAATTACATGAGCCCCAAGATATTAGAAAGAAATTAGTTATAATCCTAAAACTTTTGAAATATACTTAACCTGACTTAAAGCATGTTCCTTTTCTGTAATTAAAAAATAGACACATTTAAATTTTACTGTGTTTTAAAAAATATCTATGTATGTAATGGCTTTCCTGTCCATGTGCTTTGGTTAAAACATGATTACTTGGTCTCCCAAGACTGAACTAGGAAGAAATAAAAAAATATGAGCAGACCAATCACAAGCACTGAAATTGAAATTGTGATTAAAAAACTCCCAACAAACAAAAGTCAAGGACCTGATGCCTTCACAGGCAAATTCTATCAAACATTTAGGGAAGAGCTAACACCTATCCTTCTGAAACTGTTCCAAAAAATTGCAGAGGGAGGAAAACTTCCAAACTCATTCTATGAGGCCACCATCGCTCTGATACCAAAACCAGACAAAGATACCACAAAAAAAGAAAATTACAGGCCAATACCACTGATGAATATAGACATAAAAGTCCTCAAGAAAATACTAGCAATTTGAATCCAAAACCACATTAAAAGGATCATACACTATGATCAAGTGGGGTTTATCCCAGGAATGCAAGGATTTTTCAGTATCCACAAATCAATCAGTGTGATAAACCACATAAACAAACTGAAGAATAAAAACCATATGATCATTTTAATAGTTGCAGAAATAGCTTTTGGCAAAATTCAACACACATTTATGATAAAAACTCTCCAGAAAGTGGTCATAGAAGGAACATAACTCAACATAATAAAGGCCATATATAACAAACCTATAGCCAACATCATACTCAGTGGTGAAAAGGTGAAAGCATTTCCTCTAAGATCAGGAACAAAACAAGGCTGTCCACTTTCACCACTTTTATTCAACATAATTTTGGAAATCCTAGCTATGGCAGTCAGAGAAGAAAAATGCATAAAAGGAATCCAGATTGAAAAAGGATTTAAACTGTCACTGTTTGCAGATGACATGATACTATACATAGAAAATCCTAAAGATGCTACCAGAAAACTACTAGAGCTCATTAATGAATTTGATAAAGTTGACAGTTACAAAATTAATAAACAGAAATCTGTTGCATTTCTATACACTAACAATGAAAGATCAGAAAGAGAAATTCAAGAAACTATCCCATTTACCAACGCTTCAGAAACAATAAAATACCAAGAATAAGCCTACTTAAGGAGAAAAAACACCTGTACTCTGAAAACTATAAGATGCTGATGAAAGAAATCAAAGATGACACAAACAGATGGAAAGATATACCATGTTCTTGGATTGGAAAAACCAAAATCATTAAAATGACTATAATACACAAGGCAATCTACAGATTCAATGCAATCCCTATCAAATTACCAATGGCATTTTTCACAGAACTAGAACAGAAAAGCTAAAAATTTGTATGGAAACTCAGAAGACCCCAAATAGCCAAAGAAATCCTGAGAAAGAAAAACAGAGCTGGAGGAATCAGGCTCCCTGACTTTAGACTATACTACAAAGCTATAGTCATCAAAACAGTATGGTACTGGCACAAAAATAGAAATATAGATCAATAGAACAGGATAGAAAGCCCAGAAATAAACCCACACACCTATGGTTAATTAATGTATGACAAAGGAGGCAAGACTATACAATGGTGGAAAGACAATCTTGTCAACAAATGGTGCTGGGAAAACTGGACAGCTACATGTAAAAAATGAAATTAGATCATTCTTTAACACCATACACAAAAATAAGCTCAAAATGGGTTAAACACCTAAATGTGAGATCAGACACTGTAAAACTCCTAGAGGAAAACATAAGCAGAACACTCTCTGACATAAATCACAATATCTTTTTCTATCCATCTCCTAGAGTAATGAAAATAAAAACAAAAATAAACAAATGGGACCTAATTAAACTCAAAAGCTTTCACACAGCAAAGGAAACCATAAACAAAACAAAAAGACAATGCACAAATTGGGAGAAAATATTTGCAAACGAAACAACTGACAAAAGATTAATCTCCAAAATATACAAACAGCTCATGTGGCTTAATATCACCAAAAACAAACAACCCAATCAAAAAAATGGGCAGAAGACCTAAATAAACATTTCTCCAAAGAAGACATACAGATGGCCAAGAGGCATATGACAAGATGTTCAACATCACTAATTATTAGAGACATGCAAATCAAAACTACAATGAGACATCACCTCACACTTGTCAAATAGCTATCATCAAAAAATCCACAAACCATAAATTTTGTAGAGGGTGTGGAGAGAAGGGAACCCTCTTACATATTTGGTGGGAATGTAAATTGGTAGAGCCACTATGGAGAACAGTATGTAGGTTCCCTAAAAACTAAAACTAGAGCTTCCATATGACCCTGCAATCCCACTCCTGGGCATATATCTGGAGAAAATATGGTCTGAAAGGATACATGCACCTCAGTGTTCATTGCAGCACTGTTTACAATACCCAAGACATGGAAGCAACCTAAATGTCCACCAACAGATGAATGGATAAAGAAGATGTGGTACATATATACAATGGAATATTACTCAACCATTAAAAAGAATGAAATAATGTCATTTACAGCAACATGGCTGGATCTAGAGATTGTCATGCTGAGTGAAATAAGTCAGACAGAGAAAGAGAAATACCATATAATATCGCTTATTTGTGGAATCTAAAAATAAATGATACAAGTGAACTTATTTAGAAAACAGAAGCAGACTCACATAGAGAATGAGCTTATAGTTACTAGGGGAAAGAGTGGGGGAGAAGGGATAGTTAGGGAGTTTGTGACATGTACACACTGCTATATTTAAAATGGATAACCAACAAGGACTTACTGTATAGCACAGGGAACTCTGCTAAATGTTATGTGGCAACCTGGATGGGAGGGGAGTTTGAGGGAGAATGTATACATGTACATGTATGGCTGAATCACTTTGCTGTGCAACTGAAACTATCACAGCATTGTTAATCGGCTATACTTCAATATAAAATAAAAAGTTTAAAAAAATGTGATTACTTGAAAAGCAATACATCTAATGCTAATCTAAATAAGATACTATGCTTTTTTTCCTGTTTCTCATTACTACTGAACTGACTGTTCTAATACTCAGAAGTCTGGATGTTTTAGGCTTTAATGCTCAGAATAAAATATCATTTGTTATATTACTAAATTTGAGAAACTACTGCAAACTGAGATTATTCCCATCAGTGTAGTTTTCCGTTTCTGTTCCTAATGAAGCAATACAAGTTGGCTTTACCATGAATTAGCAAAAATGCCATTAACAATAGTGTCCAATTAATGCTGAAATTTTCAATTTGTTTCATACCTAAAAAACTATAGTGGTTCCTTCTAAATTATTAATAACATTAATCACCATTTTAATAGCTGCTATAGAAACTCAAAGAAAGGTGTTAGCTATTATTAGTTGAAATTATAACACTAAAGAAACTCAGGGGTTCAAGTTAAAAACTTTCCACTATACCCCTGAAAGGAAAAATCTAAAACTCTAATAAAAAGATCTTCAGAGAATGGAACTGAGGTGAGGAAAAAGGAAATAAATTTTTTCTTAAATATTGTCTACTTTAAGTTCTCCATTTAAAGAGAGACTAGGAGCTTAATTTTTTGTGACTTTCAGAAATGTTTAATTATTCAAGTGGAAAAAAAAAACAGGGCTCTAGAAACAGACACCTGGTGGGGCAGCCCCCCAAAAGGAAACTAAGGGTGCATAATGTTTCTCTTTTACATCCTTACAGAAGGTCTATGAAAAATACAGCCATATCTTATCTGATATTGAACGGAACAGATACACTGTAGCCATTTTCACAAAGTTGGAGCTTCTTGATTAGCACTCTCATACATATAGAAATGTATAGATAGATAGATAGATGTTTATATGTGTATGTATACATATGTATACATATGTATACATATATACATATAAACAGACTGCAACTTTTATGATTTTATTCTTTCAAACTTACTACCTTTGAAAACTAAGTATCTCACCTTCTCCCAATTAAGATTGAGAGGAGATCCAAATGGTTTAATCATCAAAAAGTTTCAAAGCCCACAAGGTAAGGTGAGAATCTGACTGATCCCTCTGAATGTAAAAATAGCCTAAAAGCTACCAAAATGATAAGGAAAATATCCTGGAACATAAGCCCTATGTGGTTCTCTAATCTGATGATGGTCTACTCTTACTTCTCTCTTTGTTATTACTCATTTTGTTCCTCCCATCTGGAGTTCTCTTCATATCCTTCTGGTATCATCCAAAACCAAGATCATGGTACCTCCCTTTGGAAAATACTAATTCAACTATCCTAACCTCAAAAGTTCTGTCTTCCCTATTTCTGCACTACTGCCCTTTGTAAGATTTTGCTTTTTTCTTTGTTTAAATCATCTCCCGGCTAGACTGTAAGTACTTTAAGAACAAATGATTGCATCAGTATTATGATCATTATGAGTTCCTTAGCTCTGACTACTGCCACAGAGGAATCTGTAGTTACCAAAAACAGCTACACACTGAGCCTGAATTGGCTCCTCTGTTATCAGCTACACAATTTTGGACAAACATCAAAATGTTATTTGCTTCAGTGTCTTATTTATAAGGACTAAGGAGGATCTTATGTGTAAAATACTTAGTACATGCCTAGCACACAATAAGAGCTTAATGAATTTTAGAGAGTATACTAGTCATTCAGTTATTAAAGAAAGCATAGATATGCCAATTTGCACAACTGCATGGGTGTACCATTTATATTGCAGTCTGTGTGCATAGCAGGATGGCACTCTACCTTTACTCTGTACATCAATAGGTATATCACATTCACTATTTTGTTTTCTTTTACTGCTTTTTGTCTGATTCTGTGCTAAGCTTTAAGAATACAATAATGGAAAAGATGCAATTTCACTGTCCTTCTATAAATCACCATCTATTATAAATTGAGTCTCATTTTATTACCATGAACATGGTAATCATTCTGTTCCCCCAACATTTAGTGTAGGAGTTGAGTTCTTTATTCTGCAAGAACATTGTGATGTTTCTTTGTTGCCAACTACCAAGTTCAAAGTTTTGATAGAAGGTATCAGACAGACATGATCTGTCAGCCTGTCTCATTCCTAACTACTGACTTATATAAAGAAAAAATGAACATGTAAAGCCATGGGACTCTCCAAGTCCAAAAGTGAACATACCTCCAAAATAATAAAGCAGTTTGATTTTTTTTTTTTCAAAACTCTTTCTTTCAGCTGTTCCTTACAAGTTGTGAGCTATACCTCTCATTGGCTAAAGTTTGAAAATTCACCTCTGCTTTAGAAACTCTGTTTTTGTTTTGTTTTGTTTTGTTTTTACTTTCCATTTCTTTGCCTTATACCATCTCATGCATGTTGGTCCTTTATCTCCAAATAATAGCTTTCTTCACACTGAGATAGGCACCTGAGGTGTGATAACCAATAAGAGATTACTGGTAGAAGATCCTTTTAAGTGAGCACAAATGGCCATCTAGGACACAAAATATTCCTGCACACCACCACTATGTGCAAATAGCTAATCAAGAGTGCATCCCTTTGAAACTATTCCCTGGATTTCAATTACAACCAAACATCAATAATTTTGACAGATTGAATATTTAATAGGCTCTTATTTTTTCTTTAACTCATCTAATTTAGACATTTCCCTCCTGCTACTCCATTGTAACTTCTATTGTTTAAGGTCACCAATATCTCTGAGTTACTTATTCCAATTATTAAATCTCAGTTTTCATTTTATTTGACTCTATTGGTAGTATTTAACACCATTGATCACTCCTTCCTATGTGGAAGGAAAAAAACAAAACAAAACAAAACAAAAAACTTCTTGCTATTAGTTTCCTAAATTTTACATGCCCCTAATTTTCTTTCCTACCTGGCTAGCTCTTTCTCATCAGGCTCTTTTGCTTGTTTCTTCTCATTTCTCTTATCTTTTAAGTTCAGAATGTTCCAGGTCTCATTACTTGGACAATTTCTCTTCTCTATACTAATTGTCTTGTTGATTTTATCCAATCTTATGGTTTTGGTTTCCATCTAATGATGCTATTTCTCAAATGTATAAATTCAGGTCAGAGTTATCTTTATCTCCAAACTTATGTATATGAAATGTACAAGTTAAAGTGATAGATCATATGTGCAGCAACAAAACAAGTTTTAATAAATTTAGGAAGATTGAAATTATATCAAGCATCTTTTCAGATTATGATGGTATGAAATGAAAAATTAATCACAAAAAAGAAAACTGGAAAAATCAACAATATGTGTAGATTAAACAACATGCTAGTAAACAACCACTGGGTAAACAAAGAAATCAAAGGGGAAATCAAAATTACCTCAAGACATCAGCAACATGATAGAATGAAAAATTTACCTTTGTCTCTCCCCTTCAATCTTCAAACAGTAAAGCATTCATAACTCAACAAATGTGCCTCCGCCCAGCACAACAGGGTCTCAGATAATTCAACACATTTGCACATCTAAAGGTGGGTGAACTGGAACCTACAGAGGAGGCAGAACTGAGGGAACACGAGAGAGGGTGCCTGAAATCCCAGCCATCTGACCACAGCAGTGAAGCACACAGCTTCAGAGAACCCAGTAAAAGCAGAGAAGGCAACACAAAAGACTTCAGCCACCCAACCACACCAGAGCCCACGGCCAAGCTGGCAGAACTTGTGAAATTTACAACAACAGAAAAGTGAGACACATGTATGACCCCAGCTCCCTGTACCTCCATGGGGGAGCCTGTGTCTCAGGGGACACATTGAAGACAATGTATCTGGCAAAAGCAAGGCAGTGATGTAAGAAGCAAGAATGAAGGCATGGAGCCACACCTCTTACAAAGACAATGGAGGCTGGAAAGTGCCACTCCCAAATATATCCAGAGGCATCTCAGGTAAGAAAAATGAAAAATTTCAGTGATAGTGCCACCTACCAGAAAACAAAAGCAAGGAATCTAACCCTTAACCTCTCAATTAATATCAAATGCACCAGAAGAGAAACGATTCATCATACAACATGAAAAACCACAGTAACGTTACAGCACAAAAAGAAAATGACAATTCTCCAGAAACCAACTTTAAAGTCGCAGAATACTGTGATCTAACTGAAGGAGACTTCAAAACAGCTGTTGTGAAGAAACTCAGTGAAATACAAGACAACACAGAAAGCAGTTTAATGAGATCAGAAATAAAATTAATGAACATAAAGAACACTTTACTAGAAAGCTTGAAACTCTAAAGAAAGAACCAAACTGAAATTCTGCAAGTGAAGGACACAACATACAAGATAAAAAATGCATTTGAAAACACTGGAAATAGTGAAGACCTTATGGAAGAGATAATTAGTGAGCTTGAATATATAATATAGAAATGATACAAGTAGAAGAGGAAAGGGAAATTAGATATAAAAAATGAAGAAATACTACAAGAGTTATCCAGCTCTCCTAGGAAGGGCAACATTAGGGTAATGGGTATCCCAGAAGGAGAAGAGAGGGAGAAGGGAGCAGAGAGGTTATTTAAAAAAATAATAGCTAAGAACTTTCCAAACTTGGGGAAAGAACTGGATATACAAGTCCATGAAGATAAGAGAAAACCTAATTAACTCAATGCAAAAAGACCTTCTCCAAAACACATAGTATTAAAATTGTCAAAAGTAAATGACAAAGAAAGAACTTTAAAGTCAGTCAAGGACAAAGAGATGGTAACCTACAAAGGAAGTCCTGTTAAGCTATTAGCAGATTTTTCAGCAGAAACCTACAGGATAGGAGGGAGTGGAAAGAAATTCTCAAAATACTGAAAGATAAAAACTGTCACCCAATAATACTCTATCCAGTAAAGTTACCATTCAGATATGAAGAGGAAATTAAGGCTTTCCCAGACAAACAAAAGCTGAGTGAGTTCATCAACACTAGACTTGCCTTACAAGAAATGTTAAAAGGAGCTCTTCTACCAGAAGCAAAACAGCCAAAATACAGAAAGCTTTAAGCAATGTGATAACTAGAGAGAACTGGAAAACTGCAACTATCAAAATAGATTTTTAAACACTCTATTATACTAAGGTTAAAGGGGAAAAAAAAAGCAGAAAAATAACTATAGTGATCATAGTTTGGTAACAAATTCACAACATAAAAAGAGATCATTTAAGACAGCAAAAACATAAAATGGAAAGAGGAAAAGAACAGAACTCATAGAGGCAAATGAAAATAAGATACTATCAGCAGAAAAAAGACTCTTTTATCTAAGAATTATTTTATACAAACATCAGGGTAATGGCAAAACATAAACATAGAACAGAGACATGAAACATAAAAAAAGCAGAAAACAGAAAATATCATAGAAAACAACAAAACCAAAATGGCGGAGAGAAACAGAAGAAAAAAGAAAGAATGGAGCAACCAGAAAACAAAAGATAAAATGGCAGTACTAAGTCCTCCTCTATCAATAATCACCCTAAATGTAAATGGATTGAATTCACAAATCAAAAGACATAGAGTGGCTGGATACATTAAAAAACAATATCCAATCACATGTTGCTTCCAGAAGACTCACCTCTGTTCTAAAGACACAAATAGAATAAAAGTGAAAGGGTGGAAGATGATACTCCAAGCAAATAGCAGCCAAAAGAAAGCAGGTGTAGCCATACTCATATCATACAAAATAGACTTCAAGCCAAAAAAAATAACAAGAGACAAAAATGAACATTATATAATAATAAACGGGGCAATTCATCAAGAAGACATAACACTAGTTAATATATATGTGCCTAACATAGGAGTACTTAAATATATAAAACAGGTATTAACAGACTTAAAGGGAGGGAAGAGATCAAGATGGAGGAGTTGGAGAACATGAATTCACCTTCCCCCATGAACACATCAAAAATACAACTACATGTGGAGCAATTCTCACTGAAAACAAACTGGAGACTGGCAAAAAGACTTATACAAGCAAAGCTGTAAAGAAAGATGCAACAGAAATTGGGTAAGAAGGGAAGAGAAGTGATTAGATCAGGACCTGTGCCACTAGGAGGGGACACAGAAGAGGAGAAGGATTACACAGGCTCAGAGATCCTCCCTGGGGAGTGAGAAGATTGAACCACATATTGGGAAACCAAGTTATGAGATCCAAACCAGGAAGATAAGTCCCCTTAGCTGGTTTGAAAAAGTGGGACTAACAGGAGGGTGGTAAGAAACCTAGACTGTACTCCTGAAGAGCATGCACATGGTTGCTTACTCCTGAGAACAAGGTGGAGGAAGCAGATTGAAACTACATAGGACTCTAGCTGGTTTCCCACAACCACCTCAGTGCAAGCCCTGGCCCGCACTGAGCAACCATGCCCGTACCTCTAGCTCCATCACAGCACCACATTAAGGAGAAGGCTACCTTTGCCAAAGAGAGCATGCAGTTGCTGTGGACAGAGCCAGCTCAGACACAGCATGGCATCAGAACAAGGCAAGGGTGGCTGTTACTGGCATTTGTGGAGGCAGCAGATCAGGAGAGGTATGGAGCTATGATTGGTGTGCCAAGACAATCCCAGCATTTGCCCCAGCCCACAACACAAGCCCACTTTGGCCCCTCTTGCTCCAGTGCTGCTCCCCTTGGTGGGAATGTGCCATGCTGAAAGGGGGGAGGGTGAAAACTTAGGGAATGGAACTAGCTCAGACCTTACCCTAAGGGCTTCTGCTCCAGCACCCTGGGACACAACCCCACTCCCCAATAGGGTGGTGACAGCCACTGAACATAGGAGAAACCCTGGCTCACACCTGGCTCTGGCTGTAGCCACTCTATCTCCAGCCCCCCCATCCCCCCACACCACAAAGTTGATAGCTGCAAGTACAACCCAGGAAAAAATGTGATCCATGTTCACTTCAAATCCAGCTCTCCCACAAAAGCCACTGGGCACAAACAAACTGCATAGGATCACTCCCACAAAAGGACAGCCCTTCAAGAATGAGATAGCTAACTGTTTCAGCTAAGTTCATAAACACAGAGAAAATTAAACAAAATGAGAATATGGAGGAATTTGTTTCAAACAAAAGAACAAGGGGAAAGATCCTGAAAAAACAACTAATGAAATAGAGATGATTAACTTACCAGATCAAGAGTTCAAAGCATTAGCAATAAGAATGCTAACTGAACTGGGAAAAAGAATAAATGAGCCCAGTGAGAATTTTAACAAGGTACTATAAAATATAAAAGGGAACAACTCAGAGATGAATAGAATAGCAGAAGTGAAAAACACACTAGAAGGAATTAATAGCAGAGTAGGTGGTACAGAAGAATGCATAAGTCATCTGAAAGATTAGAATATTGGAAATCACTCAATAGAACAGGAAAAAGAAAACAAATTTAAGAAACGAGAACAGTTTATGGGCTGTCTGGGATAACATCAAGGTTCCAACATTCACATTATAGGGGTCCCAGGAGGAGAAGAGAAAGAAAGGGTTTGACAATGTATTTGATGAATGTATGGCTGAAAACTTCCCAAACCTAAGGAAAGAAACATATCCAGGTAAAGGAAGCACAGAGAGTCCCAAGTAAGATGAATCCAAACAGACCAATAACAAGACATATCATAATTAAAATGGCAAAAGTTAAAGATAAAGAGAGAATTTTAAAGGCAGCAAGAGGAAAACAAAGAGTCACTTACAAGGGTACTCCCGCAAGGTTATCAGCTGATTTTTCTGCAGAAACTTTGCAGGTCAGAGGGAGTGACATGATATACTCAAAGTGTAGACTCAAAGTCTACAACCTAGGATACTCTATCCAGAAAGATTGTCAATCAAAATGGGAGGAGAGGTAAAGAATGTCTCAGATAAGTAAAAACTGAAAGAGTTCATCAATACTAAACAAACCCTATAAGAAGGGTTAAAAGGTCTTCTCTAAGTGGAAAAGAAAAGACTACAACAAAAAGTAAGAATTTATAGGAAAGGAAAAATCCAACTACTAAGGCAAATATATAGTAAAGGCTGTGGACCAACCACTTAAGTAAGCTAGTATGAAGATTAAAAAACAAAATATTGTGTAATAGTTATTGTAGTTATATTCTATAACTACAAAAAACTGATAAGGGAAGACATGGAGATATAAATATGACTTCAAAACCACAAAACTTTAGGGAGGGGACTAAAAAATTGAGATTGTTTAGAATGTATTTGAACATACATGACTATTAGTTTAAAATAGATATAGGCAAAAGTTAAGATATATGAACCCTGTGGTAACCACAAATCAAAAACCTACAATAGATACACAGAAACTAAAGAGAAAGGAACACAAGCATACCACTAAAGAAAATCATCAAAACCTACAATAGATACACAGAAACTAAAGAGAAAGGAACACAAGCATACCACTAAAGAAAATCATCATATCACAAAGGAAGAAATGAAAAGAAGAAAAATTAGAGAAGAACTAAAAAAGAAAAAAAAAACCTGCTAGAAATCAAGTAACAAAATAACAATTAGTACATACCTACAAATAAGCAATTTACACATCAATGAACTAAATGCTACAATCAAAAGACATAGGGTGGCTGATTGGTTGAAATAAAAGACATATCTATATGCTACTTACAAGAGACTCACGTCAGAGCTAAGGATGCACACAGTATGAAAGTGAAGATGTGGAAACAATATTCCATGCATATGGAAATGAAAGGAAAGCTGGAGCAGCAATATTCATGTCAAACAAAGTATATAGGAGCACTTAAATATGTAAATATGTAAAGCAAATATTCACAAACATAAATGGAGAAATTGAGAAAATACAGTAATAATAAGGGATTTTAAGAACCCACTTATGTCAATGGATAGATCATCCAGATAGAAAATCAATAAGAAACAGAGGTCTTAAATGATAAAATTTACAAGTGTGACTTAATAGATATTGATAGGACATTCCACACAAATACAGCAGAATACACACTCTTTTGAAGTGCACGTGAAATGTTCTCCAGGGTAGATTACATTCTAGGCCACAAAAAAGTCTTAACAAACTTAAGGGGATAGAAATTATACCAAGCATTTTGCCAAACACAGCAGCATGAAACTAGAAATAAATTACAGGAAGAAGAGGGGGGAAAACACAAATATGTGGAGACTGAGCAACACGCAAATAAAAAAATCAATGGGTTAATGAAGAAATTAATCAGTAAGTCAGAAAATATCTCTGGACAAGTGAAAATAAAAACAAAAATTTCCAAAATCCAAGGAGTTCCATAAAAGCATTTCTAAGAGTAAAGTTTAGAGCAATACAGGCTTAATTCAATAAATAAGAAAAATCTCAAATAAACAACTTACACTACCATCTAAAGGAAGTAGAAGAAGTACAACAAGCAAATCCCAAAGTCAACACAATGAAGGAAATAATAAACATCAGAAAGGAAATAAATAAAATAGAGACAGAAATACTATAGGAAAGAAATGATCAATGAAACCTAGGCCTAGTTGTTTGAAAAGATAAACAAAATTGATAAACTTTTAACCAGGCTCATCAAAGAAGAAAAGAGAGAGGACCCAAATAAACAAATTAAGAAATGAAAGAGAAGAAATTACAACATATTGCTAAGATACAAAAAAATCATAAGAGAATACTACAAAGAGGTATATACCAACAAATTGGAAAACCAGAAAATAATGGATAAATTTCTAGAAAAATAACATTAAAGAGGAAATAACCTGAACAGACCAATCACCAGTAGTGTAATTAAATTAGCAATCAAAATCTCCCAGTAAACAAAAGTCCAGGACAAGATGGCTTCACAGGAGAATTCTACCAATCATAAACAAGAGTTAATACCTATTCTTCTCAAACTATTACAAAATATTGAAGAGGAGGGAACACTCACAAATTCATTCTATGAGGCCCTGATAACCGAACCAGAAAAAGACACTACAAAAAAAGAAAATGACAAGGCCAATATATCTGATGAATTATAGATGCAAAATTCTCAACAAAATATTAGCAAACCAAATTCAACAATATACAAAAAGGATCACACACTGTGATCAAGTGGGATTTACTCCAGGGATGCAAGAATGTTTCAATATCAACAAATCAATGTGATACACCATATTAACAAAATGAAAGATACAAATCATGTGATCATCTGAGTAGATCCAGACAATGCATTTGATAAAATTCCACATCAATTCATGATAAAAACTCTCATCAAAGGTAGTGTAGAGGGAACAAAACTCAACATAATAAAGGTCAATTTTGAGTAACCCACAGATAACATCATATCCAAAGGTCAACAGTCAAAAATCTTTCTCCCGGACGGTGGGAAGATGGCGGAAGAGTAAGACGCAGAGATCACCTTCCTCCGCACAGATACACCAGAAATACATCTACACGTGGAACAACTCCTACAGAACACCTACTGAAGGCTGGCAGAAGACCTCAGAAATCCCAAAAGGCAAGAAACTTCCCACGTACCTGGGTAGGGCAAAAGAAAAAACTGAGACAGAAGAATAGGGACGGCACCTGCACCAGTGGGAGGGAGCTGTGAAGGAGGAAAAGTTTCCACACACTAGGAAGCCCCTTCGCGGGCGGACACTGCGGGAGGCAGAGGGGGGAGCTTCGGAACCACCGAGGAGTGCACAGCAACAGGGGTGTGGAGGGCAAAGCGGGGAGATTCCCGCACAGAGGATCGGTGCCGACCGGCACTCACCAGCCCGAGAGGCTCGTCTGCTCACCCGCCGGGGCGGGCGGGGCTGTGAGCTGAGGCTCGGGTTTCGGTTGGCGGCTTGAACATAGCCTGAAGGGGTTAGTGCACCACAGCTAGCCGGGAGGGAGTCTGGGGAAAAGTCTGCACCTGCCGAAGAGGCAAGAGACATTTTCTTCCCTCTTTGTTTCCTGGTGCGCGAGGAGAGGGGTTTAGGAGCATTGCTTAAAGGAACTCCAGAGATGGGCGCGAGCCGCGGCTAAAAGCACGAACCCCAGAGACGGGCAGGAGACGCTAAGGCTGCTGCTGCTGCCACCAAGGGGCCTGTGTGCAGGCACAGTTCACTATCCACACCCCTCTTCCGCAGAGCCTGTGTAGCCCGCCACTGCCAGGTTCCCGGGATCCAGGGACAGCTTCCCCAGGAGAACGCACGGTGGGCCTCAGGCTGGTGCAACGTCACGCTGGCCTCTGCCGCCGCAGGCCCGCCCCGCACACAGTTCCCCTCCCTCCCCCCTGGCCTGAGTGCGCCAGAACCCCCAAATCAGCGGCTCCTTTAACCCCGTCCTGTCTGAGCAAAAAACAGATGCCCTCCAGCGACCTACACGCAGAGGCAGGGCCAAATCCAAAGCTGAGTCCCTGTGAGCTGTGAGAACAAAGAAGAGAAAGGGAAATCTCTCCCAGCAGCCTCAGAAACAGCAGATTAAAACTCCACAATCAACTTGATGTACCCTGCATCTGTGGAATACATGAATAGAAAACGAGTCATCCCAAATTGAGGAGGTGTGCTTCGAGAGCAAGATCTATGATTTTTTCCCCTTTTCCTCTTTTTTGTGAATGTATATGCTTCTGTGTGAGATCTTGTCTGTATAGTTTTGCTTCCACCATTTGTCCTAGGGTTCTATCCGTCCCTGTTTTATTTTTTTTTAATTTTTTTCTTAATAATTAATTTTAATAACTTTATTATACTTTACCTTCTTTCTTTCTTTCTTTCTTTCTTTCTTTCTTTCTTTCTTTCTTTCTTTCTTTCTTCCTTTCTTTCTTTCTTTTTTTCCTTCCTTCCCTCCTTTAGACAATGAATCATCCTAAATTGAGGAGGTGGTCTCTGAGAGCAAGATTTATGATTTTTTCCCCTTTACCTCTTTTTGTGAGGGTGTATGTGTATGCTTCTGTGTAAGATTTTGTCTGTATAGCTTTGCTTCCAACATCTGTACTAAGGTTCTATCAGTCCCTTTTTTTTTCTAAATATTTTTTAATTCAATAACTTTATTATACTTTATTTTATTTTACTGTATCTTCTTTCTTTATGTCTTTTTTCCTTCTTTCCCTCCTTCCTTCCTTCTTCCCTCCCTCCCTCCCTCCTTTCTTTCCTTCTTGCCTTCTTTCCTTCTTTGCTTCTTTCTTTCTTTCTTCCTTCCTTCCTTCCCTCCCTCCTTTCTTTCTTTCTTTCTTTCTTCATACTTCTACTAATTCTCTCTACTTTTTCTCCCTTTTATTCTGAGCCGTGTGGATGAAAGGCTCTTGCTGCTCCAGACAGGAGTCTGGGCTCTGCCTCTGAGGTAGGAGAGCCAACTTCAGGACACTGGACAAAAAGAGACCTCCCAGCTCCACATAATATCAAATGGTGAAAATCTCCCAGAGACCTCCATCTTAACACCAGCACCCAGCTTCACTCAACGACCAGCAAGCCACAGTGCTGGACAACCTATGCCAAACAATTAGCAAAACAGGAACACAGCCCCACCCATTAGCAGAGAGGCTGCCTAAAATCATAATAAGGCCACAGACACCCCAAAATACACCACCAGATGTGAACCTACCCACTAGAGAGACAATATCCAGCCTCATCCACCACAACACAGGCACTAGTCCCCTCCACTAGGAAGCCTACACAACCCACTGAACCAACCTTAGTCACTGGAGACAGACATCAAAAACAGTGGGAACTACCAACCTGCAGCCTGCAAAAAGGAGACCCCAAACACAGTAAGATAAGCAAAATGAGAAGACAGAAAAACACACAGCAGATGAAGGAGCAAGATAAAAATGCACCAGACCTAACAAATGAAGAGGAAATAGGCAGTCTACCTGAAAAAGCATCCATAATAATGATAGTAAGGATGATCCAAAATCTTGGAAATAGAATGGACAAAATGCAAGAAACAGTTAACATGGACCTAGAAGAAATAAAGATGAAACAAGCAATGATGAACAACACAATAAATGAAATTAAAAGTACTCTAGATGGGATCAATAGCAGAATAACTGAGGCAGAAGAACGGATAAGTGACCTGGAAGATAAAATAGTGGAAATAACTACTGCAGAGAAGAATAAAGAAAAAAGAATGAAAAGAACTGAGGACAGTCCCAGAAATCTCTGGGACAACATTAAATGCACCAACATTAGAATTATAGGGGTTCCAGAAGAAGAAGAGAAAAAGAAAGGGACTGAGAAAATATTTGAAGAGATTATAGTTGAAAACTTCCCTAATATGGGAAAGGAAATCGTTAATCAAGTCCAGGAAGCACAGAGAGTCCCATACAGGATAAATACAAGGAGAAATATGCCAAGACACATATTAATCAAACTGTCAAAAATTAAATACAAAGAAAGCATATTAAAAGCAGCAAGGTAAAAAAAACAAATAACACACAAGGGAATCCCCATAAGGTTAACAGCTGATCTCTCAGCAGAAACCCTACAAGCCAGAAGGGAGTGGCAGGACATACTGAAAGTGATGAAGGAGAAAGACCTGCAACCAAGACTACTCTACCCAGTACGGATCTCATTCAGGTTTGATGGAGAAATTAAAACCTTTACAGACAAGCAAAAGCTGAGAGAGTTCAGCACCACAAAACCAGCTTTACAACAAATGCTAAAGGAACTTTTCTAGACAAGAAACACAAGAGAAGGAAAATACCTATAATAACGAACCCAAAACAATTTAGAAAATGGGAATAGGAACATACATATCGATAATTACCTTAAATGTAAATGGACTAAATGCTCCCACCAAAAGACACAGATAGGCTGAATGGATACAAAAACAAGACCCTTATATATGCTGTCTACAAGAGACCCACTTCAGACCTAGAGACACATACAGACTGAAAGTAAGGGGATGGAAAAAGATATTCCATGCAAATGGAAACCAAAGGAAAGCTGGAGTAGCAATTCTCATATCAGACAAAATAGATTTTAAAATATAGACTATTACAAGACACAAAAAAAGACAGTACATAATGATCAAGGGATCGATCCAAGAAGAAGATATAAAAATTGTAAATATTTATGCACCTAACATAGGAGCACCTCAATACATAAGGCAAATACTAACAGCCATAAAATGGGAAATCTACAGTAACACATTCATAGTAGGGGATTTTAACACCCCACTTTCACCCATGGACAGATCATCCAAAATGAAAATAAATAAGGAAACACAAGCTTTAAATGATACATTAAACAAGATGGACTTAATTGATATTTATAGGACATTCCATCCAAAAACAACAGAATACACATTTTTCTCAAGTGCTCATGGAAGATTCTCCAGGATAGATCATATCTTGGGTCACAAATCAAGCCTTGGTAAATTTAAGAAAATTGAAATTGTATCAAGTATCTTTTCGGATCACAACGCCATGAGACTAGATATCAATTACAGGAAAAGATCTGTAAAAATTACAAACACATGGAGGCTAAACAATACACTACTTAATAATGAAGTGATCTCTGAAGAAATCAAAGAGGAAATTAAAAAATACCAAGAAACAACTGACAATGGAGACACAACGACCCAAAGCCTATGGGATGCAGCAAAAGCAGTTCTAAGGGGGAAGTTTAAAGCAATAAAAGCCCACCTTAAGAAGCAGGAAACATCTCGAATAAACAACCTAACCTTGCACCTCAAGCAATTAGAGAAAGAAGAAAAAAAAACACCAAAGGTAGCAGAAAGAAAGAAATCATAAAAATCAGATCAGAAATAAATGAAAAATAAGTGAAGGAAACAATAGCAAAGATCAATAAAACTTAAAGCTGGTTCATTGAGAAGATAAACAAAATAAATAAACCACTAGCCAGACTCATCAAAAAAAAAAGGGAGAAGACTCAAATCAATAGAATTAGAAATAAAAAAGGAGAAGTAACAAGTGACACTGCAGAAATACAAAAGATCATGAGAGATTACTACAAGCATCTCTATGCCAATAAACTGGACAATCTGGAAGAAATGGAAAAATTCTTAGAAATGCACAACCTGCCAAGGCTGAATCAGGAAGAAATAGAAAATATGAACAGACCAATCACAAGCACTGAAATTGAAACTGTTATTAAAAATCTTCCAACAAACAAAAGCCCAGGACCAGATGCCTTCACAGGCGAATTCTATCAAACATTTAGAGAAGAGCTAACACCTATCCTTCTCAAACTCTTCCAAAATATAGCAGAGGGAGAAACACTCCCAAATTCCTTCTACGAGGCCACCATCACCTTGATACCAAAACCAGACAAGGATGTCACAAAGAGAGAAAACTACAGGCCAATATCACTGATGAACATAGATGCAAAAATCCTCAACAAAATACTAGCAAACAGAATCTAACAGCACATTAAAAGGATCATACACCATGATCAAGTGGGGTTTATTCCAGGAATGCAAGGATTCTTCAATATACGCAAATCTATCAATGTGATAAACCATATTAACAAATTGAAGGAGAAAAACCATATGATCATCTCAATAGATGCAGAGAAAGCTTTTGACAAAATTCAACACCCATTTATGATAAAAACCCTGCAAAAAGTAGACATAGAGGATACTCTCCTCAACATAATAAAGGCCATATATGACAAGCCCACAGCCAACATCATCCACAATGGTGAAAAACTGAAAGCATTTCCACTGAGATCAGGAACAAGACAAGGTTGCCCACTCTCACCACTGTTATTCAACATAGTTTTGGAATTTTTAGCCACAGCAATCAGAGAAGAAAAGGAAATAAAAGAATCCAAATCGGAAAAGAAGAAGTAAAAGCTGTCACTGTTTGCAGATGACATGATACTATACATAGAGAATCCTAAAGAAGCTACCAGAAAGCTACTAGAGCTAATCAATGAATTTGGTAAAGTAGCAGGGTACAAAATTAATGCACAGAAATCTCTGGCATTCCTATATACTAATGATGAAAAATCTGAAATTGAAATCAAGAGAACACACCCATTTACCACTGCAACAAAAAGAATAAAATATCTAGGAACAAACCTACCTAAGGAGACAAAAGACCTGTATGCAGAAAATTATAAGACACTGATGAAAGAAATTAAAGATGATACAAATAGATGGAGAGATATACCATGCTCTTGGATTGGAAGAATCAACATTGTGAAAATGACTCTACTACCCAAAGCAATCTATAGATTCAATGCAATCCCTATCAAACTACCACTGGCATTTTTCATAGAACTAGAACAAAAAATTTCGCAATTTGTATGGAAACACAGAAGACCCTGAATAGCCAAAGCAATCTTGAGAACGAAAAAAGGAGCTGGAGGAATCAGGCTCCCTGACTTCAGACTATGTTACAAAGCTACAGTAATCAAGACAGTATGGTACTGGCACAAAAACAGAAAGATCAATGGAACAGGATAGAAAGCCCAGAGATAAACTCATGCACATATGGACACCTTATCTTGATAAAGGTGGCAGGAATGTACAGTGGAGAAAGGACAGCGTCTTCAATAAGTGGTGCTGGGAAAATTGGACAGATACATGTAAAAGTATGAGATTAGATCACTCCCTAACACCATACACAAAAATAAGCTCAAAATGGATTAAAGACCTAAATGTAAGGCCAGAAACTATCAAACTCTTAGAGGAAAACATAGGCAGAACACTCTATGACATAAATCACAGCAAGATCCTTTTTGACCCACCTCCTAGAGTAATGGAAATAAAAACAAAAGTAAACAAATGAGACCTAATGAAACTTGAAAGCTTTTGCACAGCAAAGGAAACCATAAACAAGACCAAAAGACAACCCTCAGAATGGGAGAAAATATTTGCAAATGAAGCAACTGACAAAGGATTAATCTCCAAAATTTACAAGCAGATCATGCAACTCAATAACAAAAAAAACAAACAACCCAATCCAAAAATGGGCAGAAGACCTAAATAGACATTTCTCCAAAGAAGATATACAGACTGCCCACAAACACATGGAAGAATGCTCAACATCATTAATCATTAGAGAAATGCAAATCAAAACTACAATGAGATATCATCTCACACCAGTCAGAATGGCCATCATCAAAAAATCTAGAAACAATAAATGCTGGAGAGGGTGTGGAGAAAAGGGAAGACTCTTGCACTGCTGGTGGGAATGTGAATTGGTTCAGCCACTATGGAGAACAGTATGGAGGTTCCTTAAAAAACTACAAATAGAACTACCATATGACCCCGCAATCCCACTACTGGGCATATACCTTGAGAAAACCAAAATTCAAAAAGAGTCATGTACCAAAATGTTCATTGCAGCTCTATTTACAATAGCCTGGAGGTGGAAACAACCTAAGTGCCCATCTTCGGATGAATGGATAAAGAAGATGTGGCACACATATACAATGGAATATTACTCAGCCGTAAAAAGATACGAAATTGAGCTATTTGTAATGAGGTGGATAGACCTAGAGTCTGTCATACAGAGTGAAGTAAGTCAGAAAGAAAAAGACTAATACCATATGCTAACACATATATATGGAATTTAAGAAGAAAAGAAAATGTCATGAAGAACCTAGGGGTGAGACAGGAATAAAGACACAGACCTACTGGAGAACAGACTTGAGGATATGGGGAGGGGGACGGGTGAGCTGTGACAGGGCGAGAGAGAGTCATGGACATATACACACTAACAAACGTAAGGTAGATAGCTAGTGGGAAGCAGCCGCATGGCACATGGATATCGGCTCGGTGCTTTGTGACCGCCTGGAGGGGTGGGATAGGGAGGGTGGGAGGGAGGGAGATGCAAGAGGGAAGAGATATGGGAACATATGTATATGTATAACTGATTCACTTTGTTATAAAGCAGAAACTAACGCACCATTGTAAAGCAATTATACACCAATAAAGATGTTAAAAAAAAAAAAATCTTTCTCCCTAAAACCAGAAAACCAATAAGGATGCCCACTCTCACCACCTCTATTTAACATAATATTGGAAGTCTTAGCCACAACAGTCAAGAAAAAGAAATAAAAGCCATCAAATTTGAAAGGGAAGAATAAAACTGTCACTATTTGCAGATAATATGATACTATATATAGAAAGCCCTAAAGTCTCCACAAAAAACTTTTAGAACTAAGCAATGAATTCTCTAATTTTCAGGATACAGAACTAATATACAGAAACCTTTTGATTTTTAAACACTAATAATGAGATACCAGAAAGAGAAAAAAAAATAAAAAAACAATCGCTTTTAAAATCACATCAAAGAGAATAAAATAACTAGGAATAAACTTAACCAAAGAGATGTAAAACATATACTCTGAAAACTATAAAACACTGAAAAAGGAATATGAAAATGATACAAAGTAATGGAAAGATATCCCATGTTCTTGGATTGGAAAAATTAATAGTGTTAAAAGATCCATGCTACCCAAAGCAACCTACAGATTAACACAAAAGCCCAAAATACCCATGACTTTTTTGACAGAACTTGAACAAATAGCCCCAGAATTTATACAGAAACACAAAAGGTCCTGAATCATCGAAGAAATCTTGAGAAAAAAGAACAAAACTGGAAGTATCATATCTCCTGACTTCAGACTACTACAAAGCAATAGTAATCAAAACAGTATGGTACTGATACAAAAACAGACACATAGATCAATTGAACAGAATAGAGAGCCAATAAATAAATCCATGCACTTATGGTCAGTTAAGCTATGACAAAAGAGGCAATATTATACATCATGGAAAAGACAGAACATTTTCTCACACCATATTTAAAAAAAAAAAAAAAAAAACTCAAAATAGAATAAAGACCTAAATGTAAGACCTGAAACCATTAAATTCCTTTAAGGAATTATGTCATAGGCAGAATACTCTTTGATGTAAATCATAGAAATATTTTATTGGAGTTGTCTCATAAGGCAAAAGAAACAAAAGCAAAAATAAAGGCATTTGCACAGAAAAGTACACTTTGAAGAAATGAAATGATACCTATTGAATTGGAGAAAATATTTGCAAATGATATGACTGATAAAGGCTTAATATACAAAATACATAAATTGCTTATACAACTCAATGACAAGAAATCAAACAACCCAATTAAGAAATAGGCAGAAAACATGAATAGACATTTTTGCAAAGACATACAGATGGCCAGAAGGAACGTGAAAAGAGGCTCAACAATGCTAACCACCAGGTAATGGCAGGTGAAAACTACAATGAGATATTATTTTACACCTGTGATAATGGCTATCATCAGAAACTCTTCAAGTAAGAAGTGTTGGTGAACATATGGAGAAAAGTGAACACAGTTGGTGGGACTGTAAATTGGTGCAGCCGCTATGGAAAACAGTATGGAAGTTTTTTCAAAAAATAAAATGAGAACTACCATGTGATCCAACAATTCCACTCCTGTGTATTTATCTGAAGAAAATAAAACCACTAATTCGAAAAAATACACACACCTCAGTGTTCACAGCAGCATTATGTACAATAGCCAAGGTATGGTAGCAGCCTAAATGTCCATCAACAGAGGAACATATAAAGAAGATGTAGTATATTTATACAATGAAATATTACCCAGAGAAAGACCAATCCTCTATGTTATCACTTAAATTAGAAACTAAAAAATAATTTAATTAATGAATATAACAAAACAGAAATAGATTCACATGTATAGAGAACAAGCAGTGATTACCACTGGGTAGAAGAAAGATGGGCATGGCAAGATAGGGGTAGGGGGTTAAGAGGTGCAAACTACTATGTATAAAGCAAATAAGCTGCAAGAATATACAGCACAGAGAAGATAGTACAGCACAGAGAATATAGCAAATATTTTATAATAACTTTAAACAGAGTATAATCTATAAAAATATTGAATCACTATATTGTACATCTGAAACTCATATAACATTGTAAATCAACTCTACTTTAATGCAAAATATAGCCATTTAAAAAATAGACTTAAAGGGAGAAGTTGACAGCAACACAATAATAATAGGGGTCTTTAACATCCCACTAACATCAATGGATAGAACATCGAGACAGAAAGTCAACAAGGAAGTAGCAGTCTAAAATGAAACGTTAGAACGGATGGATCTGATGGAGATGTACAGAACATTCTATCCAAACACAGCTGAATACATATTCTTCTCAAGTGCACATGGAAAATTTTCAACGATACACCATATGTTGTGACACAAAACAAGTCTCAGAAAATTTAAGATTGAAATCATATCAAGCATCTTCTCCAATCACAATGGAATGCAACTAAAAATCAAGTACAAGAAGAAAACTGGAAAAGTCACAAATATGTGGAGACTGAACAACTGCTAGGTCAATGAAGAAATCAAAGGAGAAATAAAGTATTACCTGAAGACAAATGAAAATGAAAATACAATATACTGAAAGCTATGAGATACAGGAAAAGTGGTACTAAGAGGAAAGTTTACAGCAACACAGGCCTACCTCAATAAAAAAGAAAAATCTCAAATAAACAATATAATGTTATACTTACAGGAGCTAGAAAAAAATGAAGCCCAAAGTTAGCAGAAGGAAGAATATAATAAAGATCAAAGCAGTAATAAATGAAATAGAGGTTAAAAGATGGTAGTTAAGATCAATGAAACTAAGAGTTGGTTCTTTGAAAACATAAATAAAATCAACAACCCATTAAGTAGATTCATTGATGAAAAAGATAGAAAGGCCTGATAAAATCAGAAATGAAAAAGGAGAAATAATGATAGATACCACAGAAATACAAGGGATTATAAGAGAATATTATGAACAGCTATACACAAATCTACTGGACATTCAAGGAGGAGAAATGTACAAATTCTTGGAATTATACAACCTTGAAAGACATATGGATGAAACAGAAAATCTGAATAGACCAATCACTAGTACAACAATTAAAACAGTAATCAAAAGTTCCCAAAATATGAAAGTCCATGTCCATATGGCTACATAGGTGAATTCTACCAAACATTCAATGATTTAATACCTATTCTTCTCAAACTATACCAAAGTATTAATGAGAAGGAAATGCATCCTAACTCATTTTACAAGGCCAACATCATTCTGATACCAAAACCAGACAAAGATAACACTAATAAAATTAAAGGCCAATATCTCTGATGAATATTGATGCAAAAATTCTCAACAAAATATTTGTAAATTGAATTTAACAATGCATCAAAAGGATCATATACCATCACCAAGTGGGATTTATTTCAGTCATGCAAGGATGTTTTAACCTCAAATCAATCAACATAATACACCACCTTAAAAAAAATGAAGGATAAAAATCATATGATCATCACAATACACACAGAAAAAGCATTTGAGAGGATTCAATACCAATTTATGACAAAAACTCTCAATAAATTAGGTACAGAAGGGACATAACATAATAAAGCCCATATATTACAAACCCCTAGCTAACATCATAATCAATGGTGAAAATTGAAAGATATCACTCTAAGATCAGAAGCATGATAAGGATGCCTACTCACACCACTCCTATTCAACACAGCATTGGAAGTCGAAGCCAGAGCTATTAGGCAAGGAACACAAATAAAATGCATCCAAATTAGAAAGGAAGAAGTAAAACTGTCACTATTTGCAGATGACATGATTTTATATATATATAACTCTAAAGCCCCCACAGAAAAACTATTAGAAATAACAAATATGGTAAAATTACAGGATACAAAATCAACATACAAATACCTCTTTCATTTTTATATGTTAACAATGAGCTAGCAGAAAGGGAAATTAAGAAAACAATCCCATTTATAATCATGACAAAAAGAATAAAATACCTAGGAATACTTTTAACCAGGGAGGTAAAAGACTTGTACACTGAAAACTACAAGGCATTGTTGAAAGAAATTGAAAACAGTACAAATAAATAAATAAAAACCTATTTTGTGTTCATGGATTAGAATAATTAACATTAACAAAATGTCTTAATTACCTAAAGTAATCTACAGATTTAATGCAATTTCTATCAAAATTTCTAGGACATTATTCACAGAAATATAACAAATTATTCTAAAATTTATATGAAACCACAAAGGATCCCAGATGGCTAAAGCAATCCTGAGAAAAAAAGAACAAAGTTTGAGGTATCACACCCTCTGACTGCAAACTGTACCAGAAAGCCATAGTAATCAAAACAGCATGGTACTGGCAGAAAAACAGATAGATAGATCAATGGAACAGAAATGAGAGCCCAGAAATAAACCCATGTGTATGTGGAAAATTAAAGGATAAAGGAGCAAAGAATGTACAGTGGAAAAAGGATAGTCTCTTCAACAAATGATGTTGAGAAAACTAGACAACTACAGCAAAATAAATAAATAAATGAACTGGACCACTATGTAATACCATATATAAAAATTAACTAAAGATTGATTAAAGACTTGAATTTAAGACCTGCAAGGCCATACGCTCTTTGACATTGGTCTTAGCAATATATTTTTAGATATGTCTCCTCAGGCAAGGGAAACAAAAGCAAAAATAAACAAATGGAATTATATCAAACTGATAAGCTTCTGCACAACAAAGTAAACCATCAATAAAAACACAACCAACCGAATGGGAGAAGATATTTGAAAATGATACATCCAACAAGGGGTTAATATCCAAAATATATATAGAATGCATACAACTCAACAACAACAAAACAAACAACATCATTAAAAAATGGCAGAGGAGCTGAAAATATACTTTTCCAAAGAAAGCATACAGATAGCCAGCAGGCACAAGAAAATATGTTTAACATCACTAATTATTAGGGAAATGCAAATCAAAACCACAATGAGCTTACACTGTCAGAATAGCTAGCATCAAAAAGACAAAATCAGTAAATGTTGGCGAGGATGTGGAGAAAAGGGAACCCTCGTACATTGTTGGTGGGAATGTAAATTGGGGTATCCACTATGGAAGACAGTATGGAAATTCATCAAAAAATTAAAACTTGAACTACCATATGATTCAGCTATCCTACTTCTGAGTACTTACCCAAAGAAGACAAAAACACTAATCAGAAATCACATAAAAAAAAATTACCTAGGAAAAATCTTAACCAAGGAGGTGAAACTCTTACACACTGAAAACTATAAAACATTGATAAAGGAAAGTGAAGATAATTCAAAGAAATTGAAAGATGTACCATGATCTTGGATTAGAAGAAATAGCCATACCACTCAAAGCAATCAACAGATTTAATGTGATACTTACCAAAATACCCACAACATTTTTCACAGAACTTGAACAAATAATCCTAAAATTTGTATGGAACTACAAAAGACCCAAAATTAATGAAGCAATCCTGAGGAAAAAGAACAAAGCTGGATGCATAACCCTGTCAGACTTTAGACAATACTACCAAGCTAAAGTAATCAAAATAGCACAGTATTGGCACAAAAACCAGACATATAGGTCAATGGAACAGAATAGAGAGCCCAGAAATAAACCCACACACCTACAGTCAATTAACTGATGACAATGGAGGCAGGAATAGGCAATGGAGAAAAGACAGCCTCTTTAGCAAGTGGTGTTGGGAAATCGGGACAGGTACATGTAAATCAATAAAATTAGAACATACTCTCACACTATATACAAAAATAAATTCAAAATAGTTTAAAGAACTAAATATAAGACATGACACCATAGAACTCCTAGAAGAGAACATAGGCAAAACATTCTCTGACATAAATCAGGGCAATACTTTCTTAGATCAGTCTCCCAAGGCAAAATAAATAAGAGCAAAAATAACTAATAGGACCTAATCAAACTTAAAACTTTTGCACAGCAAAGGAAACCATAAACAAAATGAAAAGACAACCTATGGACTGGGAGAAAATATTTGCAAATGATGCAACTGACAAAGAGTTAATATCCAAAATATATGAACAGCTAATACAGCTCAATATCAAAAAAACAAACAACCCAATCACAAAGTGAGTAGAAGACCTAAATAGACATTTCTCCAAAGAAGACATACATATGGCCAACAGGAACACGAAAAGACGTTCAACAATGTTAATCATTAGAGAAATACAAGTCAAAACCACACAATGAGGTGTCACCTCACACCTGGTAGAATGGCTATCATCAAAAAGGACACAAATAATAAATGCTGAAGAGAGTGTAGAGAAAAACAAACCCTCATACACTGTTGGTGGGAATAGAAATTGATGCAACCACTATGGAGAATAGTATGGAAGTTCCTTAAAAAATAAATAAAAATAGAGCTATTGTATGATCCTAGCAATCCCACTCCTGGGCATATATCTGGAAAAGGTGAAAATAATTCAGAAAGATACATGCACCCCAGTGTTTATAGCAGAACTATTTACAATAGCTAAGACATTGAAACAACCAAAAGTACCTATCAACAGACTACTGGTTTAAGAAGAGGTGGTACATATATATATATATATATATATATATATATATATAATATTACTCAGACATTAAAAGGAATGAAATATTGTCATTTGCAAGATGGATGGACCTAGACAGTATTATCCTAAGGGAAGGAAGCCAGACAGAGAATGACAGGTATCATATGCTATCACTTATATGTGGAATCTGTTTTATAAACAGAAAGAGACTCACAGACATAGAAAACAAACTTATCATTACAAAAGGGGAAAGAGGAGGATAAATTAGGAGAAGGGGATTAATGGATACAAACTAATAAATGTAAAACAGATAAACAACAACTATTTACTGTATGATACAGGGAACTATATTCAATATCTTGTAATAACCTACAATGGAAAACAATCTCAATATATATATATATGTATATATGTATATATATATACATAACTGAATCACTTTGCTGTATACCTGAACTAAAATAATATTGTAAATCAACTATACTTCATATTAAAAAGCAGAATATTGAAAACTAATAAACAAAGAAATAAAAACAAAATTAAAGAACAAACCAAACCAAATCAAAACAAAAATGTGATACAAAGAACTCAGTATTGGTTATCAGAGGGGAAGGGGTGAGTGGGAGAGTGAAATGCATGAAGGAGATGAAATGTTTGGGTATGGTGAGGGATGGAAAATAAATTTTTGTTGGTTAGTGAAAGAAAGAAGGAAAAGGGGGGAGGGAGGGAGGAAGGAAGGAAGGAAGGCAGGAAGGAAGGAAGGGAGGGAGGGAGGGAGGGAGAAAAGAAGGAAGGGAGAAATAACAAGTGTTGGCAAAGATGTGGAGAAAAAGGAATCCACTTACACTATTGGAGGAAATGTAAACTGGTGCAGCCACTATTGAAAACAGTATGGGGGGGCTTCCCTGGTGACGAAGTGGTTGAGAGTCCACCTGCCCATGCAGGGGATTCGTGTTCGTGCCCTGGTCCGGGAAGATCCCACATGCCACGGAGCGGCTGGGCCCGTGAGCCATGGTCGCTGAGCCTGCGCATCTGGAGCCTGTGCTCCACAATGGGAGAGGCCACGAGAGTGAGAGGCCCACATACCGCAAACAAAACAAAACAAAACAAAACAAAACAAAAAACAGTATGGGGATTCCTCAAAACATTAAAAATAGAGTTGCCATATAATCTAGTTATTCCACTTCTGGGTATTTATTCAACGAATATGAAATCACTAATTTGAAACAGTAGACACTCCCCTATGTTCATTGCAGCATTATTTTCAATAGCCAGAGTATGGAAACAAATTAAATGTCCTTTAATGGATGAATGGATAAAGAAAATGTGCTATATATATATACAATGGAGTACTATGCAGACATAAAAAAGAAGAGTGAAGTCTTGCCATTTGCAACATGGATGGACCTTGAGAGTATTATGTTAAGTCACACGGAGAAAGACAAACACCATAGAGCTTCCCTATCAAAACCAAACCAAACCAAACTCATAGATACAGAGAACAGATTTGTGGTTACAAGGGGTTGAGGAGTGGGTGGGCAAAATGCGTGAAGGGGGTCAATTTTATGGTGACAGATGGTAACCTAGACTTATGATGTTGTTTACTTTGATGTGTATACAAATATCAAATTATAATGTTACACACTTGAAACTTACATTATATACCAATTTTACCTCCATAAAAAATTGAAACTCTAAATAAATAAATAAGGAAAGTCATATTTCTGATCAGACCCTCAAAATTTCCTTCTGCTATAGTTTTCCCCATCTAAATAAGTGGTAAATGCAGTATTCTGGTTATTCTGTCAAAAACCGTTTTCTTTCATATCCATTAACATCATTTTTCCAAATACATTAAGAATTTGACCACAGATCTCTACCTCCACCATTATCTCCCAGTTTTATGCCACCATTATTTCTCATCTGGATTAATGTAGTAATATTAATGTCTCTCTTCTCCTGTCTTTGTCCCTCATAATTTAGTTTCAATATAGAAGCATAGCTTCCCATGCTGCAAACCCCTTACAGCAGCCTACAAAGTCCTACAGGAACTGTTCAGTCCCCTCAGTTCTCTGATCTCATTTCTTCCTACCTTTCCTACTATTCACTCCATTCCAGCCACATTGTCCTTGCTGCCCCTCAAATATTCTAGACTCACTCCTGCCTCAAAAGTTTGAATATTTTTTTCTCTGTACTTAAAATGTTCTTTTCCTAGATGTCCAGGTGGCTTATTCTCTCACCTACTCTTGGTCTTTGCTCAAATATCCTCTTTTCAGTGAACTTCCTTCAAAAAACATATTTGAAATTGTAGGCCTCTCTCCATCATTCACCCACTTTTTCACTCCATTGTTATTCTCCATAGTTCTTTGAACCATCTGACATACTTTATATTTTAATTACTTATTTTATTTATTTTATGTCTCTCTGCACCCTCCTTTCCTCCTCTCCCCAAAGACTCCACCAGAATGTAAGCTCTTTGAAGGTTTGTTCACTACTGAATCTCTAGTGCCTGGTTCAATGCTGGGTATATAGTAGATGCTCAATATATGTTGAATAAATGCATATAAATCTAAAGAGGCATGAAATAATTAAGCACCTCCACTTTCCCCTCCTTTAGACATTCTGAGATCTTTTATCTTTCTTCTCAGTATCTTATAAGCAATTCCTTATTTTATGAAACATTTTCTAATAATCATTTGTACCTCACTAGAAATTCTAAATTTCCACTTCCATGACATTCTTCTCTTAAATGCCCATGTTACCTATAAATTTCAAGAGTATGTTTCACCTTAAATAGATATCAGATGATAGAGAAATTATGGTGCCTCTTTTCTGTGCTCCTGAATTTACTGTCTTACCTAGGCCCTCTTTGAATCATCTCTGCTGCCTAATCCTTGTGCACTTGCTAACACTGATAACTTATACAGTATAATTGAGAGAAAAATGGGGTGAATGCATCTTATTCAAACTCAGTTATGCAGGCACAGTTTTGTTATCGCTGGATAAGACTGGCTAAGCTTACAGCTAGGTATTACCTGCTTGGCTGATTTAGTCCTCTCTTTCAGCCACATAAAAATGCCACCTGGTATTCACTTGATTGAAGATAGAATGATGTGAGCATCTAGTAAAGCAGACAGAAAAAATAACACATTTGCGATTCATGTGTTTATATTAATTCTCATTCTCTCTCTTTCCCTCTTTCCATCTCTCTCCATCATATCTCTTTCAAAACAGACTATGTTTACTCCAATATAGAGCCCATTACATTATTGTACTTTTGGTTTCATCCTGGACTATTTTTTTCTCAAAATATATCTATCCAGCTGGCTCTTCTGTGAAAAGATTATTGATAGCTGAGTCTACATCAGAGATTTTCAGTGAGATACAGCATATTCCCCAACATTCTAAAAAGAAGATTTATAATGTCATTGTAGAATATCATTCAGAAACCATGGCCCATTAAGTTGCAACTGATGCTTAACTAATGTGCTTTCTCTTGAAGTGCCCATCTTTCCACAGCAACGGATAGCAATATGCGAAGGAGATGGAGACATGATGGGTGAGAGTTCAGCTTGAAATTGCTATACAGGAGAAAGGTTAACTAGAGTTCAAAGGGAATTTTATACTCATATGCACTCATGTCTGAGGCAGTAGACTTTCTTCAATCAGATTAAAAATTCTTACCTACCTAGACTAAATCTGATATTTTCACTCATATTTTAACTAAATTAAAGAAACCGAAGAGAAAATAGTATATGGATTTATAAAAATGTAAATCAGTTACCTAGCAATAAAAAATGGTCATCACATACTCATTGCATCTTCAGATCAAGGGGAAAAAAAAATCTTTGCAGTTCTTATTCATTTTTAATATACCTACATCTTCAGTTTTCAGAGACGACACTATTGATGGTTCCAATAATATTGTAATTATTCTCATAAACAGGAAAATTAAATTTCCACAAAATTTTGCTAGATATCCCCATACTGATGCCTAGAAAATACTGTAAATGCAACACGTTAAAAACTCAACTGCTTCTCTGTCCCAGGCTACTTGTTCCTCTTTCTTTCCGTGAAAGAGAATGGCACAGTAATTAACAACCAGGACTCAGGTGTAAGATTACATGAATTTGAATCTCAGCTCTGACACTAGCTAGTTGCTTAACTCTGGGCAAGTGTCTTAACCTCCCTGATCCTTAATTTTTTCTTCTGAGAAATGGGAATAATAAGAGCATGTATGCCTCAGAGGTATGTTTTAAGGCTTATATAGAAAACTCTGTATGAGTATTAACTATTTTGTTTTTATTAATTCTTTGTTTTCTATCCTGATTAATAGCAATGTTGATATTTCAAGTTACCCAAACTAAAAATTTGAAGGTCATATATTTTAAAGCTTTCCTTTTAAAATAATTTAGTTACCAAGTACTATTTCCTTTTTAAAATTTTTTAAATTGAAATATAGTTGACTTACAATGTTGTGTTAGTTTCTGGTGTGTGTGTGTGTGTGTGTGTGTATATATATATACTTTTTCATATTATTTTCCATTATAGGTTATTATGAGGTATTGAATATAGTTTCCTGTGTGTTATATAATAGAATCTTGTTATTTATCTATTTTATATTCAGAAGTTTGTATCCGCTAATCTCAACCTTCTAATTTATCTCTCCACCACCCCTTTTCCCATTTGGTAACCATAAGTTGGTTTTCTATGTCTGTAAGTCTGTTTCTGTTTTGTAAATGAGTTCATTTGTATCATATTTTAAATTCTACATAGAAGTGATATCATATGATATTTGTCTTTGTCTGACTTACTTCACTTAGTATGGCAGTCTCTAGGTCCATCCATGCTGCTGCAAATGGTATTATTTCATTCTTTTTTATGGATGAGTAATATTCCATTGTATAAATATACCACACCATCTTTATCCATTCATCTGTAAATGGACTTTTAGCTTTCTTTCATGTCTTGGCTATTGTAAATAGTGCTGTTATGACTTTGGGGTGCATGTATATTTTCTAATTACAGTTTTCTCCAGACATATCCCAGGAGTGGGATTGCTGAATCATATGGTAACTCTATTTTTAGTTTTTAAGGACCCTCCATATTCTTTTCCATAGAGGTCGCACCAATTTACATTCCCATCAACAGCGTAGGAGGGTTCCCTTTCCTCCACACCCTCTCCAATATTGATTATTTGCAGACATTTTAATGATGGTCATTCCAAAACCAAGTTACTAATTCTACCACAGTAAGAGCTATTTTATCTGCCCCTCTCTTTTTCACTCTCTCTATCATTATAGAAGTTCCTACCTAAATTATAATTTTCTGGATTATTGAATGAGATTCAGCTGTTCTATCACCTTCCAATCTATCTGTCATATGGCTTTCTGACTTACCTTGCTAAAACTGAGTGAAGACATATGACCCTCTTTCCCTAAAAAATTCAATATCTCCCATTATCTATAGAAAATCCCCACACTCTTTCAATGGTGTTCTAGATTTTCCAAAATCTAGTCATAAGCTACTCTTCCAAGTTTTATGTTGTTACAAACTTTACCATCTCCATACCTAGTTTTTACTTTTTTTTTTTTTTACATATGTATTGAAGGATAATTGCTTTACAATGGTCTGTTAGTTTCTGTTGTACAACAAAATGAATCAACTATACATAAACGTATATCCCCATATCTCCTTCCTCTTGTTTCTCCCTACCACCCTCCCTAACCCACCCCTCTGGGTGGACTCAAAGCACCGAGCTGATCTCCCTAGGCTACGTGGCTGCTTGCCACTAGCTATTTTACATTTGGTACTGTATAGATGGTCATGCCACTCTCTCACTTTGTCCCAGCTCTCCCTTCCCCTTCTGCATGCCCTCAAGTCAATTCTCTCCATCTGCATCTTTATTCCTGTCCTGCCCCTAGGTTCTTCAGAACTTGTTTTTTTTTTAGATTCCAAATATATGTGTTGGCATATGGTATTTGGTTTCTTCTTTCTTACTTACTTCACTCTGTATGACAGTCTCTAGGTCCATCCACCTCACTACAAATAACTCAGTTTTGTTTCTTTTTTATGGCTGAGTAATATTCCGTTGTATATATGTGCCACATCTTCTTTATCCATTCATCTTTCAGTGGACACTTAGGTTGCTTCCAAGTCCTGGTTATTGTAAATAGAGGTGCAGTGAACATTGTGGTACATGACTCTTTTTGAATTATGGTTTTCTCAGGTTATACACCCATTACTGGGATTGCTGGGTCATATGGTAGTTCTATTTTTAGATGTTTAAGGAACCTCCATACTGTTCTCCATAGTGGCTGTACCAATTCACATTCCCACCAGCAGTGCAAGAGGGTTCCCTTTTCTCCACACCCCCTCCAGCATTTATTGTTTGTAGATTTTTTGATGACAGCCTTTCTGACCGGTGAAAGGGGATACCTCATTGTACTTTTGATTTGAATTTCTCTAATGATTAATGATGTTGAGCATCCTTTCATGTGTTTGTTGGCAATCTGTATATCTTCTTTGGAGAAATGTCTATTTAGGTCTTCTGCTCATTTTTGGATTGGGTTGTTTGTTTTTTTTTTTTTTTGGTATGCGAGCCTTTTACTGTTGTGGCCTCTTCTGTTGTGGAGCACAGGCTCAGGACATGCAGGCTCAGTCCCCATGGCTCATGGGCCCAGCCGCTCCATGGCATATGAGATCTTCCCAGACCAGGACACGAACTCGTGTCCCCTGCATCAGCAGGTGGACTCTCAACCACTGTGCCACCAGGGAAGCCCAGTTGTTTGTTTTTTGATACTAAGCTGCATGAGCTGCCTGTATATTTTGGAGATTAAGCCTTTGTCAGTTGCTTCATTTGCAAATATTTTCTGCCATTCTGAGGGCATTCTTTTCATCTTGTTTATGGTTTCCTTTGCTGTGCACAAGCTTTTAAGTTTCATTAGGTCCCATTTGTTTATTTTTGTTTTTATTTCCATTTCTCCAGGAAGTGGGTCAAAAAGGATCTTTCAGTGATTTATGTCATAGCGTGTTCTTCCTATGTTGTCCTCTAAGTGTTTTACACTGTGTGGCCTTACATTTAGGTCTTTAATCCATTTTGAGTTTAGTTTTGTGTATGGTATTAGGGAGTGTTATAATTTCATTCTTTTACATGTAGCTGTCCAGTTTTCCCAGCACCACCTATTGAAGAAACTGTCTTTTCTCCATTGTATATTCTTGCCTCCTTTGTCATAGATTAATTGACCACAGGTGTTTGGGTTTATCTCTGGTCTTCTATCCTGTTCCATTGATCTATATTTCTGTTTTTGTGCCAGTACTATACTGTTTTGATTACTGTAGCTTTGTAGTATAATATGAAGTCAGGAAGCCTGATTCCTCCAGCTCTGTTTTTCTTTCTCAAGATTGCTTTGGCTATTCAGGGTCCTTTGTGTTTCCATACAAATTGTGAAATTTTTTGTTCTAGTGCTGGGAAAAATGCCGTTGTTAGTTTGATAGGGATTGCATCGAATCTGTAGATTGCTTTGAGTAGTAGAGTCATTTTCACCTTGTTGATTCTTCCAATCCAAGAACAGGTATATCTCTCAATCTGTCTCATCTTTAATTTCTTTCATCAGTGTCTTATAGTTTACTGCATACAGGTCTTTTGTCTCCTTAAGTAGGTTTATTCCTAGATATTTTATTCTTTTTGTTGCAATGCTAAATGGGATCGTTTCCTCAATTTCTCTTTCAGATTTTTCATCATTAGTGTATAAGAATGCAAGTGATTTCTGTGCACTACTTTTATACCCTGCTACTTTACCAAATTCATTGTTTAGTTCTAATAGTTTTCTGGTAGCATCTTTAGGATTCTCTATGTATAGTATCATGTCTTCCGCAAACAGTGACATCTTTACTTCTTCATTTCCGATTTAGATTCCTTTTTCTTCTCTGATTGCTGTGGATAAAACTTCCAAAACTATGTTGAATAATAGTGGTGAGAGTGAGCAACCTTGTCACGTTCGTCATCTTAGTGGTAATTGTTTCAGTTTTTCACCATTGAGAACGATGTTGTCTGTGGGTTTGTCATATATGGCTTTTATTATGTTGAGGTAAGTTCCCTCTATGCCTGCTTTCTGGACAGTTTTTATCATAAATGGGTGTTGAATTTTGTCAAAAGCTTTTTCTGCATCTGTTGAGATGATCATATTTTTTTATCCTTCTATTTGTTAATATGGTGTATCACATTGATTGATTTGTGCATATTGAAGAATCCTTGCATTCCTGGGATAAACCCCACTTGATCATGGTGTATGATCCATTTAATGTGCTGTTGGATTCTATTTGCTAGTATTTTATTGAGGATTTTTTCATGTATGTTCATCTGTGTTATTGGTCAGTAGTTTTCTTTTTTTGTAACATGTTTGTCTGCATTTGGTATCAGGGTGAAGGTGGTCTTGTAGAATTAGTTTGGGAGTGTTCCTCCATCTGCTATATTTTTGAAGAGTTTGAGAAGGATAGGTGTTAGCTCTTCTCTAAATGTTTGAAAGAATTTACCTGTGAATACATCGTGTCCTGGGCTTTTGTTTCTTGGATGATTTTTAATCACATTTTCAATTTCAATGCTTGTGATTGGTCTGTTTATATTTTCTATTTCTTCCTGTTTCAGTTTTTGGAGGTTGTGCTTTTCTAAGAATTTGTCCATTTCTTCCAGGTTGTCCATTTTATTGGCATATAGTTGCTTACAGTAATTTCTCATGTTCCTTTGTATTTCTGCAGTGTCCCTTGTTACTTCTCCTTTTTTCATTTCTAATTCTACTGATTTGAGTCTTCTTTCTTTTTTTCTTGAAGAGTCTGGCTAGTGCTTTATCAATTTTGTTTATCTTCTCAAAGAACCAGATTTAGTTTTATTGATCTTTGCTGTTGTTTCCTTCATTTCTTTTGCATTTATTTCTGATCTGATCTTTATGATTTCTTTCATTCTGCTAACTTTGCAGGCCTTTTGTTCTTCTTTCTCTTATTGATTTAGGTGTAAGGATAGGTTATTTATTTGAGATGTTTCTTGTTTCTTGAGGTAGGATTGTATTGCTATAAACTTCCCTCTTAGAACTGCATTTGTTGCATCCCAAAGGTTTTGGGTCATCGTGTTTTCATTGTTATTTTTTTCAAGGTATTTTTTAATTTCCTCTTTGATTTCTTCAGTGATCTCTTGGTTATTTAGTAGTGTATGGTTTTCCTCCATATGTTTGTATTTTTCACAGATTTTTTCTTGTAATTGATATCTAGTCTCATAGTGTTGTGGTCAGAAGATACTTGATAAGATTTCAATTTTCTTACATTTACCAAGGCTTGATTTGTGATCCAAGATATGATCTATCCTGGAGAAAGTGCCATGAACACTTGAGAAGAAAGTGTATTCTGCTGTTTTTGGAAGGAATGTCCTATAAATATCAATTAAGTCCACCTTGTTTAATGTATCCTTTACAGCTTGTGTTTCCTTTTTTATTTTCATTTTGGATGATCTGTCCATTGGTGAAAATGCAGTGTTAAAGTCCCCTACTATGATTGTGTTACAGTCGGTTTCCCCTTTTATGGCTGTTAGCATTTGCCTTATGTATTGATGTGCTCCTATGTTGGATGCATAAATATTTACAATTGTTATATCTTCTTCTTTGATTGATCCCTTGGTCATTATGTAGTGTCCTTTGTCTCTTCTAATAATCTTTATTTTAAAGTCTATTTTGTCTGATTTGAGAAATCTTACTCCAGCTTTCTTTTGATTTCCATTTTCATGGAATATCCTTTTCCATCCCTTCGCTTTCAGTCTCTATGTGTCCCTAGGTCTGAAGTGGGTCTCTTGTAGACAGCATCTATATGGGTCTTGTTTTTGTATCCATTCAGCCAGTCTATGTGTTTTGGTTGGAGCATTTAATCCATTTACATTTGAGGTAGTATCGATATGTGTGTTCCTATTACCATTTTCTTAATTGTTTTGGTTTGTTATTGTAGGTGTTTTCCTTTTCTTGTGTTTCCTGCTTAGAGAAGTTCCTTTAGCATTTGTTGTAAAGTTGGTTTGGTTTTGCTGAATTCTCTTAGCTTTTGCTTGTCTGTAAAGGTTTTAATTTATCCGTTGAATCTGAATGAGATCCTTGCTGTGTAAAGTAATTTTGTTGTAGGTTTTTCTGTTTCATCACATTAAATATGTCTTGCCACTCCCTCTGGCTTGCAGAGTTTCTGCTAAAAGATCAGCTGTTAATCTTATGGGGATTCCCTTGTGTATTATTTGTTGCTTCTCCCGTGCTGATTTTAATATATTTTTTCTTTTTATTTACTTTTTGATAGTTTGATTAATATGTGTCTTGGCGTGTTTATCCTTGGATTTATCCTATATGGGACACTCTGTTCTTCCTGGATCGATTGACTCTTTCCTTTCCCATATTAGGGAAGTTTTCAGCTATAATCTCCTCATATATTTTCTCATTCCCTTTCTTTTTCTCTTCTTTTTCTGATACCCCTATAATTCGAATGTTGGTGTGTTTAATGTCCCAGAGGTCTCTGAGACTGTCCTCAATTCTTTTCATTCTTTTTTCTTTATTCTGCTCTGGGGTAGTTATTTCCATTATTTTATCTTCCAGGTCACTTCTCCATTCTTCTGCCTCAGTTATTCTGCTATTGATTCATTCTAGAGAGGTTTTGATTTCATTAATTGTGTTGTTCATCATTATTTGTTTGCTCTTTAGTTCTTCTAGGTCCCTGTTGAACATTTCTTTTATTTTCTCCATTCTATTTGCAAGATTTTGTATCATCTTTATTATCATTACTCTGAATTCCTTCTCTGGTAGACTGCCTATTTCCTCTTTATTTGTTTGGCCTGGTGGCTTTTTACCTTGCTGCTTCATCTGCTGTGTATTTCTCTGTCTTCTCATTTTGCTTAATTTATTGTGTTTGGGGTCTCCTTTTCACATGTTGTTTGTTCATAGTTCCTGTTGTTTTTGGTGTCTGCCCTCAGTGGGTAAAGTTGGTTCAGAGATTGTGTAGGCTTCCTGGTGGAGGGGACTGGTGCCTCTGTCTTTTCTTTCTGTGTGCAGGACCGCATCCAGTGGTGTTTTTTGGTGTGTCTGTGAACTTATTATGATTTTAGGCAGCCCCTCTCTTAATGGGTGAGGTTGTGTTCCTGTCTTGCTAGTTGTTTGGCATAGGGTGTCCAGCACTGTAGCTTGCTGGTCTTTGAGTGGAGCTGGGTCTTTGCGTTTTGATGGAGGTGTCTGGGAGAGCTTTTGACATTTGATATTACATTGGGCTGGGAGTTCTCTGGTGCACCAATGACCTCAACTCGGCTCTCCCACCTCAGAGGATCAGGCCAGACACCTGGCCAGAGCATCAAGACCCTGTCAGCTACACGGTAGTTCTGTGATCTTGGAAAAGGCAGTTAAGTTCTCTGTTCCTCAGATTTCCTTTCATGCAGCACCTTCTCACCCCACAGGTCCAGTCAGGGGTGAGGGAAGGGCTGTCACTCACAGGCTGTGCAGCGAGGAAGCCCACGAGCCTGGAGTAAAACCAAACTCTATACCTGGTTTTTATGAATCATTTTCATACCTCTGTATCCTTCTTCAGACAGTTCCCTCAACCTTCCCTATGTCTCTACCTAACAAAATCCTATTCATTTTTTAAGCTGTATCTCAGATTTCCTTTGGGAGGTTCTTCTGATCCACACTAACTATTGTATTATTTCTTGTCTTTCTCGATGATTTGCCATCATTAAAGAAGCTTCCCCACTTTACCTTGAAAACATTAGTAACTTCTGTCAGTCTCTATATTAAATTATAAGCTCCTTCAGAACAGAAATTGTATCCTTTCCCAGTTTTTACCTTTAGCAGCACCTTTCACAGTTTGTATCATAAAGACACTCAATACATTTGTTAAATAGAAGAAATGAATTTAATTTTATTAATTACATTCATTTGTCAAGCGTTCTGGAAAACAATGTGGACAAACTGTGAAATAAGACAGCTCTTGTTCTTAAAGAGCTGATAGTAAATTAAGCTCAATTTTTTGATGTCTATGAAAAGCAGTTCAAATGTGTGTGATTCTCAGTTTCCAAGATTCATGCAGGCAAGCCTGGCAGTTGAAAAAGGCTAAGGCAACCTGTGAGGAGGAAAAAAATTCATTTATGACCTCTACATAGAAAACACCAGTTATATTAAGAATAGTATTTTAGACTGAATATTTATATCCCCTCAAATTCATATGTTAAAGCCCTGATATCTAATGTGTTGATACTAGGACATATGGTGTTTGGGAGGTAACTACATTTTGATTAGGTCATGAAGATGGAGCCCCCATGATGAGATTAATGCCTTTATACAAATATGAAGGGACACCAGAACTTCCTCTCTCCACCAAGTGAGGATACAGTAAGAAGATGGCCATCTATAATCCCCAAAGAGAACTTCACCAAGAACCACATCTGCTGGCACCTTGATCTTGGACTGCCCAGCCTCCAGAACTGTGAAAAATATCTTTTGTTTAAGCCACCCAGTCTATAGTATTTTGTTATGGTAGCCCACGCTAAGAGAGATAGGCTTATATATTTCTCAGTACCAGTTCCTGAGGACACTGAGAGCCCCCCTCAATCCTCAGTTGACTTTCATCCAAGTTATAGAATGAATTGGAGCACTTGTGGAGAATCTAAATCAGAAAATACTTTCTAGAGCTGTTCACCTCTAGATTTCCAGAACAGTTCAACCTCACCATTGACTGTGTTCTTATAGTACATGAACCATAACATTACATTTTTCATTTACTCACTTGATAAATACTGGAAAACACACACAAAAAAGAATGTACCCATTATACCATGCTTCTTGTTTCAGTTTAAAATAAACTTCTCTCCATTTTCTACCACTACTTAAAAGTAATTCATAAGGGCTGAGCTTTTCCCGAGTTTATATTTTAAAAGCAGTTATTTAATATATGCATCTTCTTCCATAAGCCTGGGAAGGTGTAGTTCGTCTCATATCTACAATACTTAGCACAGTGCCTCAGATATTAATCACTATCAACACTCCAGTGTTTACTAAGTGTTTCAAACTGTGCTAATACTTTAAACATACAATTTTACTTTTATAAAAATACTGAAAGATCAATGGTACTGTAATCCCCTTATTTCACAAGACACAGCTAAAGATCAGAGAAGTTAAAGAACTTGTTTCACTACTCATGGGTAGTGAGTGCAGAATTTAAACTCTGAATCTATTCATGAAACCTTGTGCCAAGCCACTATATTATATTGTTTTCTCAATTATTATTTTAAGTGGCTGAGTGCATAAATACAATATAAAGATGGCTTGAGGAAATAAAATTCTGTTTAGTTTAGTCGTTCTGCCCTACTCATCCACTTTAAGTCTATTAAATTTATAGAGAAAATTAGTTTTGAAAGCCCAATGAAAATGAAAGAATGTTAATTCTTAATAATTTGTGCTCATGGAGATAAGCTATGGAAAAAATGTAGATCACACAAAAGTCATTGTTTTTAACCTTTGAAGTTAATAACATGACTGCATATAATGTTTACCTTCCTAATTGTATATTCCTTAGGCTAATACTGAAATGAGGCTGAGCCCTGGGAGAACATTTTTTGAGCCCCTCAGGATAGAAAAATAGACCAGTAAATCCAGCCCTTACTAAATATTCTAAAATTAATTATTTTCAGTATATAATCCTTAACATGGTATATTTGTATATTCAGTTGTGGATAACAGATTTAGTACATGGCTTTCAAATGTGATTAGGATATACTTTGATGCTATACATGTATTGATCAAATACCCCTCCCATATGAAATCAGGCAGTACATATTACCTTTACCACACACTGACACTTAATTGTTCCTGATCTCAGCTCTGCTAATTACTAGCAAATGCTCTTAGGATACTAATGTCAACTCAGCTTCTCTATAAAATGGTAGGAAGAAGGTATTTCAATGAGCTTAGCCTTTCCCTTGATACTGGTATTAATTCTTAAAATACTTTCATAAAATCCCACCTCTTGGGAATGTAGCAGAAAAACCAATAGAGAATTTCTAAGGTGCATTTCTAATGCCAGCAATTCTAAACTCTGTGACAAATTGCATTAAAAGAATATTTTATTTTGGTGTGTGTGTGTCTTAGTTTTTTAGTTACCCTGCAGGTTCCCTTGAGGTCAGAGATCTCATTTAACATATTTTTCTAAATTCATGTTAAATATTCAATAAACCTTTGCTAAAAAAATGAATGAACATGCACACCTTCACAACTACCAGATCCAACATACTCCTGAAGAGTAGGAACACAGGCTTATGTATCTCAGGGGCATCTGTCTCACTACTGTGAGGCAAGGGGCGGGGGGTGGGCGGTCATCAATAAAGAATACCTCCTAACAGATGTCCTCTGAAATCTATTGGTTCCTCCTAAGAAAGTTACTGCTTCATTACACACACTATTTGTGCAGGAGTTTTCTTTCTGTCACTGGTTAGTTTTTTTGTGTGCTTCTGGTGGTATTCAGTGTACTTTTCCTCTACTTACTATTCCTTCTAGGCTACATTCCTGTGAAATGGCAGGTTTGATTTACCCACACCCAGCCCCACTTTTATGGCCCATAGGACACTGGTGCCTGTTACTTTGTCGCAGTTTGATATCTGTTTGGCTATGAATGGTAGTGGCAAGTAAAGGGTATTGTCAAAATCAAGGACTTGGAAAGAAAAGTTTCTTCTTCAGAATATTAGGCAGGACATAAGATGGTGAGCATGGGGAAAGATGTGTCAGGAGAGATGGAATTTGCCTGAGACAAATTAATTAATTAAAATAAACAGGAATTTGCTATTTGAGGGAACAGTGTGCTGAATATTTTTTCAAATTAGGTACATGTATTTAATTTTTAAGTATATAACATATTGTTTTGTTTTGTGGTGTGTGTGTGTGTGTGTGTGTGTGTGTGTGTGTGTGTGTGTGTTTTAATGGATCAACTTGCCTATGTTTTATTTTGTTATATTGGAACAGTTTGCATCTTTTCTGGAGCACTGTTGATGACCAGGTGTATCATGAAGAAAAAAAGCCACTTATATAAGACTACCTAAAACTGAGTGATGTTTCCATATTATTACTTCCATTCTCTCCCTTTCCCTTTCCACTAAAAACCATATGATGTTTACTCCTTTACAAAAGGATTCAGGAGTGAATTGGTCTACCTTGGGTACAAAAATTAATTAACCCAACTACATCTCCTTGTGTGTGTATGTGTGTGTTCGTGTGTATGTGTGTGTGTGTGTGTCTTCCTGTAGACTGTTACTTACCACACCTTGAAGTTCAAAAAGTAATAACAAAGTAGGGTGTGTGGAGTGCGTATGTATGTGTACTCACTAGTTACTAATTGTGTGATTTGCACTTTACTTCTTTTTGATCCTCAAATTTTTCTTTGCTCCTTCAATTACTTAGGGAATATGGGTATTTTTATAAATATGATTGTACTTCACTAAAAACAAAAATCTGATCTACAGAAAAGATAAATATAAGTCGAAGATTTTTCACCCTACAAAGGAATTCACTAAAAGATTCCTTCCTTTAGTATATTTCAAACACTAAATTTATACCACTTTCCTTAACTCATGACCTCAGGAACACATAAAAGTATATTTAAAATGCACTTAACAGTATATTTAACAACCCAGGAAGTAGTGAGAGAAAGAAAAAAAAAACTAAAACATGTCATATTTTCCTTGGTTCTATATGAGTCATTTGAGATCCTGGTAATGTCATTGAATGTTTATATTCTTGCTGACAATTACTGGTCACTCATTCTTTCAGTTATTCAGCTCTTCCCTTTAAAAAAAACTGAGATCCTACTCTAGCTCAGTTAATTTTTAAATGTCTTACAGTTCAAGTAAGAGACACTGACAATAAACATAATTGCCTTCATAATCAATAACAGAAAGGAAAGAAAGCATGTAAAGACATAATACAGAGAATAAAATATTGTTGGACATTACTAATAAACAACAGTATGGTCTCTCGATCTTTCAGGAGAGACCTTTGTTCTAAAGAGAGAGAAAGCTCTCTTTCAGGAGAGCTTTGTTCTATTCATTTACAGGATTTGTTAAGCGTGTTATTACCTTTAGGCCTTAGTTTCTTTATCTTTGAAGTATTACATTTACCTCAGAGTGTTGTTTAAGGGATAATCAAGCCATTATACATAGATCATTTAACATCTCAATAACCATTAAGTTTCTATTGTGTAATTATTATTACTGCTTTATCATTATTATTAGTATTATTATTTACCTTTTCTTGAATAATTTAGATTTTCTCCTATTTCTTTGGCAGGTAAGAACCATCATTCTTCCTCTCAGTCATTAGTCTTCACAACACAGTGGTCAGCATTTTCAGTTAGGTAATTCTTCATTCTATAAGTGGAGCCATTTATCAAAACTTACCAAATTTCTTCCTCATGTACAAGAAGAAGCCATCCTGGAATATTCTCTGTCCATTGAAATGTGCACTCAGGCAGTGACATGAAAATCAGTACAGGAGGACCTAATGATCTGATTCAATTAACAATTGCTCATTTGGGTGGTAAGTAACCTGAGACAAAGAGAACACGCAGTTTTGCCTGCCAGTACAGTAAAAAAGGGTTGCCATTACTGTTCTATAGAGATTATAATCAATGATACTTTTTATTGTCTCAATTGAACTACATTGTAGCCAATTAAATACTTGTCTAGATGACATGAAGTAAAATGAAATAGTCTAGAATCATTCATGGCTTGTACAAAATTAGCTCTTGTACAATAGCTTTAGCCTTAATGACTTTTAATGGCAAGAGGTCACCTTATTCACCTGACAAATTAACCTTCTCTTTAAACAAACAATTTTGATCTCCACATTAAAAACAAAAATTGTTTAAAAGTTTTCAGATCTTCAAAGAAGAAAATGGTTATCTTTCCACCTATTTGTAAGTTAAGGTTTCATTGTTCCTTTCTTAAATATATGATGAATTTTTATTTTATATGGAAATTGTCAACTTAACTGAGATTTATTTTTAACCAACTGTACTATGGACCACTTATTGAGCACACTGAAGCTGTCACACCCTTTTGTTATCCAGAAAGCTATGGTATTAAATATTCATGCAATGTTCTAATATTATTGTTTGAATCCAGTTATGCCAAAGTATAATTTTCTTTTCATAAGAATCATTATGGAACACAAGGGTGAGTATATACAATAAAACATTTGGTTTAAGTTTCTTAAACATTTAAGATTTGCCTGATATTCACCATGTTTTCAAATCAAACTACAATTTGTCTTCTAAAAAACATGTAACCTGGAATTTTCTAAACCTAGTTAATTTAGTACAACCAATGATAGTGATATTTTCTACAGTTATTATCAGAAAGTTTTCATAACATAAAAAAGGGCATATATCACTAAATTAGCCATCTAGACCCACTTCTCATCCTAAACTTACTGAGAAAGTGAAATGAGAGAATTGTTTCTTCTATGCCCCTTTCCAATTTCTAAAATTTATTTTTGTTTCAAGCACTACCGAACACTCTTGTGACACACAGCATACTAAAACCTAGATATACAAAGATGAATAGAACACAGTAATTTCCTTTTAAATTTTTACAGTCCTGTCTCTCCACATACAGATAAACCAATTTTGCCTTTAATTGACTGGATATTGCCAAAAGGGAGTGGGGGAGTGCTATCTGTAAGGAGGTGAGTGGAGCCACTTGTATAGCAGTAAAATTCAGTCATGACAAACACACTGTGGCTATTTTGTTCAGCAGAATTTATGTCTGCTTTGAAGAAAAATAGCTGATTTTTTTTTATCAAAAGACTTGTTAGAACACTGACCAGCAGGATCCTATTTAATTACAGACATAGGAAACTGTTCTGGTCTAGGAAAGAATCTGAAAAAGGTTTGGGGTAAGAAGAAAGAATAAATAAATAAAAAAACTTTTGTTTTATAAGGAGATGTGTAGTTCTAAATAACTTTTATTACTTCTCTCAAACTGTAAGCACCAGAAAAAAAAACACATGATACTTTATTTTTGCTTTTACAGTTTGGTTGGTTTATTTGATTTTTTCTTTTAAAAACTTTTTTTCAACTTGCCAAAATTGAGTTAAGAAGATATATAAAATATAAATCATACTCTATATTTTAAAGAAGTTAAAGCTGAAGCTGAAGCTAAAACTCTTCCCTCCAAAAGACACCAGAATCTAGGAATTACACCTCAAAGGGAAGTGAGTTCTTATATTCACCAAAACACATGTACAACAAGGTTCATCACACTTTTATTCATAATCAGTCAAACTCTAGATGCAGTTTGAGTGTTCATGAACACTAAAATGGGTAAATAGATAAGAGGTTAAATATTCTAGTCAGAGAAATTGTGAGAAATATGAGAGAGTATGGTGCTTTCAAGGCTCTGAATTCATTTTATGACTAGAATATAAGTATTAGGGAGAGAACAGAAAGTGAAGTAGCCTAGCTAGAGAGTTGAGAAAAATAAGAATAGAGAATCATAAAACCTATATTAAGGAGTTTATACTTTTTACTAAGAAAGGCATTGACAAGTTTTAATCAATGAAGTAGTATGATCAGATGGATGTGCAGTTTAGAAGGAGGCTATGGCTGCATAGAATAAAATGAATTGATACAGAAGGTGCTATTCTAGATGCAGGAGTATTTATGTGATTGGCTCTTCCATGATATTCATAAATCTACTTAAATTTAACTTCTTAGAGAGACTTTCCTTAATTTTTCTAAAATAGGTACCACTCTTTTACCCAGTCTGGTTCTCTATCTTTCATATATTCCTGATTTTTAAAGCTTTTTATCATTTATTAAAATTATATTATTTATTTGTTTCTTTTCTACTTTCTCTGCTAAGATGTAAGATCCATGAGAGCCGAAGTCTTTATTGATCTTTTCCTCATTGAATCACCAAGTGCAAGAACAGTGTTAGTACATAGTAGGTATTCAGTTAATATTTTTGTATTAATTAGTAAATGAATCACAAAGTACTGCATTATATTCCAGGTATAACTGAGCTTTTAGAAATGAGACTTTCATGCTATTCCCCTACCTACTACACAACTGCTTGCACAATTAATTCATACTGACTTCTAATAAATTGTAACAGTAATATAAGTGATATACATATATACATATGTTATATATTTTTTCATAATATACATTAATGTTATATGCCTATATTAATAAATATGCCTATTAACATATATATTAATATAGGTAAGTGACTGGAGAGAGGTGAAAAGGGTTTTCAACTAACTGAAAACAAGCTCATTCATATAATAACTCCTCAATTTCTTTGCTGACGGTATCATGTCCAGGTAGCAGGGGAAATTATCTGGGAACTTTGGTGCTCTTCTGATTCTCATATGACCATCAAAGAGAAACTGACTGTCCAAGTTGAAGTCAGTTCAAAGTCAACAAACATTGAACAAAATTGACCATTTTATTTTAGAAATTGTGGCAAGGAGCAAAGAGTTGGATAAAAGCATATATGTCCCTTAGTATTTTGGATAGCAGAGTCTATGACTTCATACAAAAGAGATATGATTTTTTAGTATGAAGTTCTGAAGAGAAGATGGATTGCATTAGAAAGTTCTCACAACAGCAACCAGGACTATGTGATGAATAATACACTGAACATTGTATCAATGAGGAGTTGGAGAATATGAATAAAGCACCATGTTTCCTTCAATAAATATTTAAATGACTGCTATGTGACAGACACTATGCTTAGTGCTATTGAGAGAGTGCCTTTCCTTGTAGAGTTTATGATCTAATGAGGAATAGAGAGAGGAATGCAGACAAGAAAAACATAGTCACAAGTACTGTGTGTGGGGAAGTTGATGATAACACAGTACATGTAAGTGGACCACTTAACCTGGACTTGAAGGGAAGCTATCCTTGATAAATGAACTTCATATGAGGGTTTGAGGAATAAGTAAGGGTTAGATAGACAAAGGCTGGAGAAAGAGAGCTCTAAAGGAGGTAATGAAATAAGTTCATACCCAGAAAATAGTGTTTTCAAGTGATCTTTCTAAAGATCTCTCTCTCTCTCTTTTTTTTTTTTTTAATGTACAAGTAATGGAATGGAGGACATAAAAAAATTGTGGTGTAAATACAAGTTTTATACTAGAATAAAAAGTAAAATGAATGGTTTTATTTTTTTTTTTTAATTCTAAGATTCGCCAATAGGGAATTGTTTTTAGTAAGAGTCAGAGAAAGTTAAAAGAATAGAGAAACCTGTTGATGAGAACAGGTTATTGAATACTAACAAGTAACACAGAGAAAGCTAAACTTTTGTTTCTATCTCAAAGAGAGAAGTTTTCAGAGTGGAAAGGGAAGAATAAGCTTCCTTTGGCTGGGGAAAAGAAACACAAGATCGGTGAAAATACTTTATGGAGACTTCCAGATTTAATAAGTATATTCAAATCTCCTGGCCCATTCTGCATTCTTATCAGTGCTGCTAAAGTTCAACAGAGCAAGTGTTTACAGTGTGTGTGACTGCTCATTAAAAAATAACCTTTTGCTAGCAAGACACTTCAATCAGCAAAATTAATCAGACTGCCCTTGACAATGATGGCATATTTCTGCCTTTTGGTATATTAACTAGGATTCCTGGCAGAAATATAGGGGTCTGGGAGATCTTAGTGGGTAGCGGGAGAGGGACTTACAGAACTTGGAACTTTCTTTGAGAAGATACAGGCATTTTTCAGTTTATTTTTTTACATTGATCAAACATTGACAATTTTACAGTTTAGCAGAGCAAATAGATTTGTGACATTATTTCTAATTCATGTAGTCAATTTCATGTATATTAGAAAATTGCCAGGTAAGAGTACAGCATAATGGTTATGTGTGCAATGTCTGGAACCAGAATGTTCAGATTCGAAATCCAACTCCTCCACTTTCTGTGTGACCTTGGACAAGTCTCTTAAGATTCAGTGAATCTTCAGTTTCCTCAACTGGAAAAAAATGGATCTGATGATTATAATTGTCAAGTACCATGAAGAATCTGAGATTTTACCCTACTTGCAAGATAACAAGTTAAAGTACTGCATTTTCCTAAGTGATGGCAGAAGACATGAGACTTTTGAATCAGAGACAAAAGACTCTATTACTCATGACACAGAAGGCAGTATGAACTTCTTGTTCCCATAGGTTTCCCTTGACCCTTGAATACCTTACAGTCAATGTAGCAATGGGTCCAGGTAAATGCTATGTACACAGAAGTCTATGTCCCAACTGAGGATGTCTAAGCTTGGGAACACCTCCCCCCACAATTTTATAAGGGGTTTGCTAGCAAACCTGACCAAGCATTGCTCAAATGTAGAAATTATCTTTATTATTCTGGACAGCAAACAAATCTACCCTCTGCCTGTGAAGGAAATATTATCTCTATCTTTGAAGGCTGTTTTCTGTACTAACACGTGTAAAAAGATTATCTGGAATAAAAGCTGTCACCAGACACACAGGGATGTGAGAGAACCAGGGAGAACTATTTCCCAACAGTAATAATATACATATCCCTTGGGTTTATTGAAAAGATTAATATAGATCATCTAGAACAGTAGGCACTGACAGAGACAATTGAATGTAAATAACACTCCTATTGCAATAACCCAGGTTTGTCTAGATATTATTTTGAGACACTGAGAGAGGCAGAGCACTTTTAAACATTCCCCAAACTGCATATGCTATTAGATTTCTCATATCCAGGCATACTTCAGATACACTGTGGGTTCAGTTACAGACATTCACAATAAAACAAGTCACACTAACTTTTTGGTATCTCAGTGCATATAAAAGTTATATTTACACTATACTGTAAATATACTGTCTATTAAGTGTGCAATAGCCCTATGTCTAAAAAAAAATGTACATATCTTAATTTTAAAAAAATTCTTTACTGGTAAAAAAATGCTAACCATCATCTGAACCTTCAGTGGGTTATAGTTTTTTACCGGTAGAGGGTCTTGCCTTGATGCAGATGGCTGCTGACTGATCAGTGTAGTTGTTGTTGAAGGTTGGGGTGGCCGTGGCAATTTCTTAAAATAAGACAACAATGAAATTTGCTGCATTGATTGACTTTCCCTTTCAGGAACAATTTCTTTGTAGCATGCAATGTTGTTTGATAGTGTTTTTCCACAGAAGAACTTTCAAAATTGGACTCAGTCCTTTCAAACACTGTCACTGCTTTACCAACTAAGTTTATGTAATACTCTAAGTTCTTTGTGCTCATTTCAAGTCTTCACAGTATCTTCACCAGAAGTAGATTCCATCTCAAGAAACCACTTTCTTTGCTCATCCATAAAAAGCAACACCTCATCTGTTAAAATTTTATCATGAGATTGCAGCAATTCAGTTACATCTTCAGGCTCCACTTCTAATTCTAGTTCTCTTGCTATTTCTATCACATCTGCAGTTACTTCCTCCACTGAAATTTTGAATTCCCAAAAGTCATCCATGAGGGTTGCAATCAACTTCTTCCAAACTCCTGTTCATGTTGATATTTTTACCTCTTCCCATTATTATGAATGTCCTTAATGGCATCTAGAATGGTGAATTCTTTCCAGAAGGTTTTCAATTACTTTTTCCATATCCACCAGAAAAATCACTATCTATGGCATCTATATAGACTTATGAAATGTATTTTTTAAATAATAAGACTTGAAAGTTGAAATGACTCTTTGATCCATGGGCTACAGAATGGATGTTGTATTAGCAGGCATGAAAACAACATGAATCTCATTGTATATCGCCATTAGAGCTCTTGGGTGGCCAGATGCATTGTCTAGGAGCAGAAACATTGGAACCTTTTTTTCTGAGTTGTTGGTCTCAACAGTGGGCTTAAAATATTCAGTAAACCATGCTGTAAATAGATGTGCTGTCATCCAGGCTTTGTTGTTCCATTTAGAGAGCACAGGCAGAGTAGATTTAACATAATTCTTGAGGGCACTAGGATTTTGCAATGTAAATGAGCATTGGCTTCAACTTGAAGTCACCAGTTGCAGTAGCTACTAACAAGAGAGTTAACCTGTTCTTTAAGCTTTGAAGCCAGGCATTGACTTCTCCTCTAGCTATGAATGTCTTACATGGCATCTTCTTCCAAAACAAGGCTATTTCGTCTGCATTGATTAATTAACTTAGCTAGATATCTGGATATCTTGCTGTAGCTCTAAATCAGCACTTGCTGCTACACTTTTCATTTTATGTTATGGAGATTTTTTTTTTTTTCCCTAAACCTCATGAACCAACCTCTGCTAGATTTGAACTTTTCCTCTGCAGCTTCCTCACCTCTCTCAGCCTTAATAGAATTGAAGAGTTAAGGGTTTGTTCTGGATTAGGCTTTGGCTTAAGGGAATGTTGTGGATGGTTTGATCTTCTCTCCAGACCACTAAAATTTTCTCATTTGCATGTTCACTGGAATAGCACTTTTAATTTCCTTCAAGAACATATCCTTTCCATTCACAACTTGCTAACTGTTTGGTGCAAGAGGCCTAGCTTTCATCCTAGCTCAGCTTTTGACATGTCTTCTTCACTAAGCTTAATCATTTCTAGCTTTTGATTTAAAGTGAAAGATGTGTGACTCGTCCTTTCACTTGAATACATGGAAGACGTTGTAAGATTGTTAACTGACTTAATGTCATTATTGTTGTGTCGTGGGGAGTAGGGAAGCCCATAGAGAGGGAAAGAGTCAAGGGAACAACCGGTCATGGGACAGTCAGAATACACACAACATTTATCAATTAAGGTCACAGTTTTATATGGGTGTGTTCATAGAACCCCAAAACAATTACAATAGTAACATCAAAGATCACTGATCACAGATCACCATAATAAATTTAAAAATAATGAGAAAGTTTTAAACATTTTGAGATTTACCAAAATGTGACACAGATGCAAAGTGAGCAAATGCTGTTGGAAAAATGGCACCAACAGTCTTGCTTAACACAGGGTTGCCACAAACCTTTAATTTGTAAAAAACACAAAATCTGCAAAGGGCAATAAAGTGGAGCACAATAAAATAAAGTACGCCTGTACAATATTCTCCCTGGAATATGACTTCTTTTATTTCTTCTGCTCACATTCAGCTTTAAGAGAATCTCTGAAATTAGCCTTGAATATACAACTGTAACCTTATTAATAATAGTGGAAAACTATATAGTATTTTTAGACTAGATCTTGTTTTAAGCATTTTATACATATTAACACATTTCATTCTGAAAGCAACCCTTTTAAGATAAATACTATTATTTTTCTCCTTTTCTAGGTGATGAAATTGACTCACAGAGAATAGAAAAGACTTTCCCTTGGTCATACCACTGTTGATGTTAATTGTGGTGTTTGTCAAGTTTATTCACTATACAGTTATTCCTTTTTCTTTTCTTCCCTTTCCATAATCTACTCTTTTGAAGAAAGTCACAATGCACAGTCCACACTTAATGAGTGTGAAGTTATATCTCCACCTCCTTAGAGGTGGGTTATATACATAGATTATTTAGAATTTTGCTTGGAAGTCTTTTGCTTGGAAGTCTTATCTATTCTCCCTCATTTATTTGTTTATTTGATCATTTATATGAGTATGGTCTCATGGTTATTTATTTTATACTTTATTTTATATACTTTGTTTTATAAACCCAATATTATTTTATTATCTTGCTCTCATCATTCCAGCTTTAGTCACTGGGAGCTCTTTCAATTGGCTCCCATATCAGTGTTACTTTGGGATACCTGCATCGTTGTAGAAATTTTTAAGCACTTTTTTACTTTATAGTACTGCAGGATATTTCAGGCTTATCATAAACACCTACTCCTCAGTCATTTCTCCAAGAAGCCCTATTTTCTTTATTGGAGAAGGCATGAGAAACCAAGATTTAGGTCTTAGGTATGCTTGTTGCTACTGGGGTGTCATTACTTTTAGACTCTTTTAGCTGATAGAGCAAGAAGGCATTGTGATTATACTAACCCATGTATATGCACATATTTCTAAATATTTCTATATACAATCACCTGTATGCATATTATGCTGAACATGAGTTAACACTGATGTCTCTAAAGCTAATCAATTATCACAGTGATCATTCTAGTTCCTCTTGCTTTTGTATAACCTCCCACTCTATCAGTGAGAAACCTAGCTTCCATCATCTGCCATCAATTTACTTAATAGTTCAACTCCAGTACACATGTATAGTGGTTTCAGAATCATGAGCCTGTACTCCATGGAAACAACTTTATCAAGTAGAGGACAATGTTTATGTACACTTCCTTTTGTCTTTAGTTTTACAGACTCCACATATTAGTTTTACAGACTCCACATATTTTCAAAGTTGCTTAAGTTAGCACCTTATCCCTCCACACCTTTTGGTGAGCTAGTTTCTTATATTTTAAAAATGCTTTGATCTTTTGTCATATTCTGCATTTTACCTTGGGATGCCCCCACCTCCTAAATGATTTTCTAAAATTTGCATACATTAAAATTATTATTTGTGCTCTATTATTTCTAACAAATGCCTACTTTTGTATTCATGGATTATATGATCATTTAGAATAGATTTACTACCCTAAAGAAACTCCAGATAGTTCACCTATTCAGCTGCTCCATGATCCTGAAACATCGGCAACCAATGGTCTGCTTATACTCTCTATAGTTATGCCTTTTCCAGCACAACATACAATTGGAATCATCCAGCCTTTTAAGACTGGATGTTTTTTTACTTAGCAATATGCACTGAAGATTTATTCATGCCTCTTTGTGTTTTCATAACTCATTTGTGTTCCTAGCTGAATATTTCATTGTATGGATGTACTACATTTTGCTTATTCATTCACATGTTGAAGGACACCCAGGTTTGTGATTATGAATAAAGATACTATAAATATTCAAATTCAAGTTTTTGTGTTGACATTATTTTTCAGACCAGTTGGTTAAGTAACTAAGAGCATGATTGCTGAATCATATGGTAATACTACACTTCACATTCTCACCCATATTTGGTATCACCAATATTTTGTGTATTAGCCATTCTAATAGATGTGTAGAGGTATCTTACTGTTGTAAGTTGCATTCTTTAACGACAAATTGTATGGAACATTTTCTCATATGCTTATTTATCATCCAAATATCTTCTTCAGACCCTTTGCATATTTTTAGAATTTGAATTGAGTCCATCTGGTGAACTAAAGCAAGAAAGAAAAATAAAATACAATGAGTCTAGAAAAGAAGAAGTTGTCATCGACACTTTGCAAAGGCAAAAAGGACTCCCATCCAAAATTTGTTTTGGATATTAAGACTGGTGATGCCACACATACACTAAAAGGGTATGAAAAGGTTTAATACCTACATTAATTGAGGTCTCTGGGGAGAGCAAATGCCTCTCAAGTGGGTCTGAAAGGGCTAGAGAGAAAGGAAAGGAGATTGGTTCAGGGCTTTAATTGTGATTAGGGGGCAGAGCCAGGGTGGGTATTCCTGCATGAGGGCAGGGGTTTGTTTGGTTAAATCTCCTACTGGCACCAAAGGAGAATTCCCTAAGATTATGGGACCAAGCTTTCTTGCCCAAATGTGAGACACAAAGGGAAGAGAGAGGAGAGAGTTTTAAAATCTGTCAGCCATCAAACATCAAAATATAAGGTCTGATTCCTCATTACAGAAGTAAAACTCTATATTTGCAGTGACATTATCTCCTAGGTAGAAAATATAAATAATCTTAAAATAAAAACTATTAGAACTAATAAGTAATTGAGTTTATCAAGGATGTAGGATATAAAAACAATATACCAAAAAAAGAATTGGTTTTTCTATAGACTAGCAGTAACAATCAGATATTGAAAGAAGTAATAATAACATCCTTGCCTTTTCCCTAACCTAAAGGGATAGCTTTTCACCATTAAGCAGAATGTTAGTTGAAGTGTTTGTATAGATTTTTATAGTTTTAAGTATATTTTCTTCTATTATAAGTTTACTGAAAGTTTTCATCAGAAAAGGACATTGGATTTTGTCAGATGCATTTTCTTCATCTATTGAGATGATCAAATGATGTTTTTTATGTTTTAGTCTTGTTAATATGATTAATTATATTGATTGATTTTATATATTAAACCAACCTTGCAACTTCAGGATAAACCCTTGACAATGATGCATTATTATTTTTGTATATTGTTAAACTAAATTTGCTAAATATTTTAAAGAATTTTTGTATCTATGGGCAAAAAGGGATATTGAGCAATCGTTTTATTTTCTTGTAATATTTTTGTCTGATTCAGTTATCTGAATAACAGTGGGCTCATAGAGAGAGTACAGAGTTATTTCTTCCCCCTTTTCTGGAAGAGTTTGTATAAAATGGATACTATACCTTTCTAGTAAAGTCATCTGGATTTGTTTTTAGTTTAGTTTTGTTTTGCTTTTGTTTTTGTCATTTTAGGAATGAGGAGGAAAGATCTTAATTTACAAATAAAATTTCTATAATAGATATAAGTCTCTTCAGATTATGTATTTAACTTTCAGTGAGACTTGATACTTTTTGTCTTTCAAGGAAATTGTTCATTTCACCTAAGTTGCTATATTTGTTGGTATAAAGCATTTCATCATATTTACCTATGGGTAAATTTATCAATTTTATTCATCTTCTAAAAGAATCAGTTTTTGGTTTTCTACTACTTTGGATTTAATTTGTGATTCTTTTACTATTTTCTTAAGGTGAAAGTGTGAGCATTACTTTGAGACTTATCTTTTCTAATATCAGCAGTACCTGCTATAAATTTTCCTCTAAATACTACTTTAGCTGCATTCCATAATTTTTACATGCAGAGTTTTCATTTTCATTCAGTTCAAAATGCATCCTACTTTCCTATTTGATTTCTTCTTTGATCCATATGTTATTTAACAATATGTTAACTAATTTCCAAGTATTTAGGAATTGTCAAGATATCTTTCTCATACTGAATTATACTTTAATTTCCATGTAGTCAGAGAACATATGTGTTAAGACTTGAATTGTTTTAATTTTTTTGAGTATTGTTATATGGCCCAGAATAGGGTCCATCATGGTAAATCTATCATGTGCACTTGAAAATAATTTGTACTCTGCTCTTGTTGGCTGACAGTGTTGCCCACATCTATGTCCTTACTGATTTTCTATCAACTTGTTCTATGAAATATTGAGAAAGAGATGTTGAAATTATGTGTCTGTTTCTGTTTCTCCTTGCATTTCTATCAGTTTTTATTTCATGTATTTTAAAATTCTGTTGCTAGCTATATAAACATTTAGAATTATATGTGTTTTTGATGAATGGATTTCATCAATATGAAATGACTTTTTATCACAAAGTTTATTTTGTCTGATATTAATATAAACATTCCAGCATTTTTATTATTAAAATCAATACAGCATTTTTTCTTCTTTTTACTTTAGAAAAAATTAACAGACTTTGTTTTAGAAGTTTTAGGTTTAAAACTGAGCTGTGTTGCTTTATAACCTCCCCAGAAATTTCCCAGGTGTAATCTAAAACCAACATCTGTATGCAGAGGGCCAAAGAAAAAGGTAAACCACTCCAGATTCGTAGGTGACAGGTTTAATAAGCAAAAACTTACTCATGGAACTTGTCTTGTGTGGCTGCAACACAAGCATATTTCTGTACCTGCTGGTCAGCATCTTAAAAGTTTAAAGTTACATGAAAAGATGCTCAACGTTGTTAATTATTAAAGAAATTCCAAGTAAAACTACAATGAAGTATCACCTCACACCAGTCAAAATAACCATCATCAAAAAGTCTACAAATAATAAGTGCTGAAGAGGATGTGGAGAAAAAGGAGCCCCCTAGACTGTCGGTGAGAATGTAAATTGGTATAGCCACTATGGAGAACAGTATGAAGGTTCCTTATAAAACTAAAAGTAGAATTACCATATGACCCAGCAATCCCACTACTGGCATATATCCAGAGAAAACCATAATTCACAAAAACACATGCAACCCAATGTTCATTGCAGTACTATTTACAATAGCCAGGTTGTGGAAGCAACCTAAATGCCCATCGACCGATGAATGGATAAAGAAGATGTGGTACATATATACAATGGAATATTACTCAGCCATAAAAAAATGAAATAATGCCATTTGCAGCAACATGGGTGGACCTAGAGATTATCATACTAAGTGAAGTGGGTCAGGCAGAGAAAGACAAATATCATGTGATATCACTTATATGTGGAATCTAAAAAAAGTGATTCAAATGAATTTATTTACAAAACAGAAATAGACTCACAGACATAGGAAACAAACTTATGGTTACCAAAATGGAAAGGGGAGGGAGGGATAAATTAGGAGGTTGGTATTAACATATACACACTACTATATATAAAATAGACAATGAACCCAGATGCTGGCAAAGGACACAGACCCTGGAAGCTCAGGGGCTACAGAAAGCCCTGGGTAGCCTACTTCTGCCTCAGAAAGCCTCAGAAAGTAGTCTGCAGGGCCACTGTGAGGCTACAAATAGAGGAGGCCAACCCTCAGCTTGCAGATTCCATCCCCAGGACACCCCTGAAGGAGTGGGAGTGACGCAGCACTTGTCTGACATGTGGCAGTTAACTTACTCGCTTCTTATCCATCTTCTCCCATGAGACAAGCCTGCGATCTGGGTATTCGTGCTGTACCCCCAGGGCCTTAGGGAGGGCCTGGCACACAGCATGTGCCCAGCAAGGATTTGTGGAATGAATCAGCAGATCCACAATGTGGGTGACTCTGCAACCAGTAAGACCATGTTGTGGAACATCAGAAAACATTTTTGCTGCATTACTACATGAAATAAGCAGAAAAGTAAACCCAGAGGTACATATCCCAGCCTATTAACCCTAGTTTCTTTCTGGCTCATAGAATTATGTATAGTTCTTATTTTTCTTCTTTTGATTTTTCTGATTTCCCCAGCTTACTATTTATTTATAAAATGTGTTGCCTGGGTGATTGGGGAAAGTTATTTAAAATCAATAAGTACAAAAAAAAAAAAAAACCAACAAGGACCTACTTTATAACACAGGGAACTACACTCAATATTTTGTAGTAATCTATAAGGGAAAATAATCTGAAAAAGAATATATATATATATATATATATATATATATATATATATATATATATATAAAACTGAATCTCTTTGCTGTACATATGAAACTACAACATTATAAATCAACTATACTTCAATTAAAAAAAAAAAACTCTAAAAAATTTATATAGAGGGTTTAACTGGGTTCAGTCATGTACCCAGTTCAGGAAGACTCAATATCTCATTACTACCCTCCTATTTCAAGGCTGTATCCTTGGAACAGCTTCTGAGAGTGGGAAAGGCAAGTAGAACACAATTCCAAGAACAGGAAAAGGAGTGGAGATCATCCAATTATTCAGGTCCAGCTATGATCAACCAGAGGTCACGTATTTTTGATGACCTCCAACAAGCTGAAAGTACAGAAAGCTCTTATCTACTACTTCTCCTATGCACAGTCTCCTCTATTATTCACACCTTACCTTTGTGTGGTACATTCACTACACTTGGTGAATCAATATCAATATCTTATTATTAACTAAAGTCCATATTTAACATTAGGGCCACATTACTGTGCAATAGTTGTACATTAGTGTACAACACTCTTCATGTGGAACAGTTCTATGGATTTTGATAAATGTATAATGTCTTGTCTACACCATTACACTATCATACAAAATACTTTTTTGCCTTAAAATCCTCTGTGTTCCATGTATTCATACCTCTCTCTTTATATTTTACTTTTAACCAATTTAAGTTTATATTTAAAGTGTTTTTCTGGTAGAAAACATAGTTGAGTCTTTTTCTTTTAAAATTCACTTGGCTCTCTATAACTTTGTAATTAGGAGTTTAGCATGAATCTTTTTAAAAATATCATCTTTGTTTCCAGCTGACATGTTCACTTTTACTTTAGCTTAATGAATATATAATATAATGATAACTGTTATAGCTGTTATAATTTCTTTACCTACTAATTTCATCATCTATATTATTATTGTATCAGTTGTCATTGACTGAATTTTTTCCCTGACAATAGACTTTATTTTCTTTCACTTATTTTCATGCTTACTAATTTTTTTTATTGGAAAGGAGACTTTGTGAATTTTACTGTGTTAAATGTTGAACATTTTTGTAATTGCATACATATTTTTGAGTTTTATTCTTAGACATAGTTAAATTACCTGGAAAGAGTTTTAATTTCTTAGATCTTGCTTTTAAACCTTGTTAAAAAGTTTAAATCAGTGTTTAGTCTAGGACCAATTTTTTCAACTACTGAAGAAAAAAAACTATTTTAAATATCCCACCTTAGTCTTGTAAATTATGACGTTTTTCACTCTCATTAGTAGAAACAGAGCTAGCCCAGTTTTGAATGGTTTCTCCATATACATGATCAGTTCTCAATTTAAGATATGAGAGTGGCCCTCTGCATATCTCTGGGCAACCCTCCTTTTGAGCTGATTTCACTTTGGTACTCTGCCTTGAGCACTCCAGCCACTTTTCCTCCTTGGTCTCTTGTCTCTCAACTGAAGGAGACCACTGGCTTCTGCTTTAGTCTCATCTCTTGGTGCCATGGCTTGGAAACTCTCCAAGTAGTCACCTAGACAATTAAAAAGTCTTACTAATTACTTTTTCATCTCTAAAGACCACTGTCCTTCATTGCCTCATGTCTAATATCTTTACATTTGTTGTTTTATATATTTTACTTGGACTTCCGATGTTTTGAGTGGGAGAATATATCTGGACCCTATTACTCCATCTTGGTTGGGAGTAGAAGTAATAAATATTTGTTTTGTTTTGTTTTGTTTTCCATTTTATATAACAAAATGTTTCATTAAATAGAAATCTGCATAACTCTGCAAACTAATGTTTTCCCAATAGCTAAGGCATGATGTTTCAAAATCATGCATAGGCAAAATATCCATTCAAATTGTAAGATAGAGCAATTGATTTTTATGTAGCAGAGTATAAAATATTAATTGATCTGGTTTCAGATTCCACATTCAAATAAAAATATACAAAATTATCTGACAAGACTATTAAAATGTTTCTTATCTAACTACATATACATAGGTGACCAGATTTTCTTTGTATACTTTAATTAAAATAGTATATAGCAATGGATTGAATTGCTAAAAGGGTAATAGGTTATTACAAAAGTATAGAATGCTGCCGAACTTTTTACTACTTTCTGTTTGTTTGTTTTGGAAAATAGAGTTCATTTTTACTAAAAGTATGTTATTTGGGTCAACATGTAAGGAGTTGAGCTTCATCTTAAATATATTAATACATATACCTGATTTTTAGAATTTCTCATTTTAGTGGAGACTATAAACAGACATAACTGGTGTAAACAAAAGCTCTTTGAAATCTTTAAGGGGTTTTAAGAATGGAAAGAGTCTTGAGATCTCAAAATTTGAGAATCGTTAATCCTTTTTCCTAAGGCTGTTAAAAGAGAAGCAGGCAGTTGATCTTTTGTTGGCCTATTTCCTCCTAAGAACTGGTTAGTGTAATATGTCTGTGTATGTAATAGAATGGGGTGGGGAATATAGTCATACAGATAATCGTTCAGTTATCTCTAGGACTAAGAAAGGAAAAATTTAGTAATACTGCTTATAAAAATTGGTCTAGCCAAGGTACAATATTTGTTACCTTTGCTTTATACTACATTTTGAGTCCAAACATTTTGAAATGTGAATATGACAGGATTACTTTGTGCTTCCTAAGGATAAGAAAAAATAACAATGTTCAGGAGATGAAAAATTCTCTAAATATATTCACACTCACTCTACTTTACCTTTGTTCCCTATAATGATGTTAAACTATCACATACAGAAATAACCTCTGAACTCTATTCCATTGTTTCAGGAAGTATTTACTTAGTATCATTTACAGTTGCAGGAACGCCTATGCAGTGTCCCTGCATTCAAGGTGCTCAAAATCTCATAAACTTTTAGAAAATTATATAAAAGTAACAAAATATTATTATGCATTGAACTATAGTATAGAACAGCAGGAGTATGCCAGTAATAAGCTCTCATTTGAATCACAGTCTTTAGATATGACTACTATAACAAGAAATTCTGTCTTTCTGTGAGTTTAAAGAGTTACACACAATGAAAGTGTTGAAAATTGGCCTATTGGGAGTTGACTTCTTTTAGTTTTTAAGGTAAAAATCTAGGAAACATTCCCGTTGCTCCAATTTAAATATTGTTCTCTGTTTCTGAAAATGTTTCCTTAAAAAATTTATTCCAAGTCAACAAAGATATCTGAAATATTTAAGAAAAAGAAAAAATTGTTTGGAAAGCAAAATGTTGTTTTTACTTTAGATCACAGTGCAGTTAGAATATTTATTCTACTGTTAGCTAATCAGGAAGAAAAGCAAGTGGATCTGTCAACAAAGCCGGGAGAATGCGCTCTGCATTTTACTGTTTTGTCAGTTTCTCTGGATGTAAAATAGGAAGAAAGTCATTGTACTTTTAGCTCACACAAATGATTTATCCCTTTCCTTCTTAGGAAATAGCATACATCAGGTAATTCCCAAGAGGAACATAACAATATATAAAAAAAAGTTTATTCTTATTTTTCATCTCTTCACCTTTAAAGTTAAAAATGTGTTCCATCAGAGCCTCTAGTCTAATAGGATTGTGAGTGGTATTCAACTTTGGCTTATTTTATTTGTATCTATTAGTGGCATAAGCAACAGACTTTTTAAAAATTACTCAGTCTTTTTGATGTTATAAAGATGCTATTGATTTCATTGGCATTAGACATATTTGTGATTTGAATGATTATTTACTTTGGGTGCTGAAGATTTCACACTTTATTTAATATCATTTGGGAACTTAATATCATTCTTTAATATTGATTGAATATTCTCAGCATTCTACATTTTATACACATATTCAAGTTGCTGTCACTTAATAACTTTGTTCTAAAATGATAGTCTCTATACACAATCTCATGAAACACCACCTATATACTTATTTATCTTATTCTAGTATAATATTCTACATTTGTTTGCTTCTAATGTTAAAAAAAAATCATAGAAGTGTGAGTCCTGCAAGTGAACAAAACTGTCCTTGAAATTTATTTTATATAAAAAAGATGTTTTAGGGCTTCCCTGGTGGTGCAGTGGTTGAGAGTCCGCCTGCCGATTCAGGGGACACGGGTTCGTGCCCTGGTCCAGGAAGATCCCACATGTCGCGGAGCGGCTGGGCCCGTGAGCCATTGCCACTGAGCCTACGTGTCCGGAGCCTGTGCTCTGCGATGGGAGAGGCCACAACAGTGAGAGTTCTGCGTACTGGAAAAAAAAAGAAAGATGTTTTAATTCACATAAAAAGTGATTCAATAATATGAAATGAGAAATATATTCTAGGCCTCAGATAGAGATGAAGAATATAGATGACCAGAATTTGTAGAGGATGCCTGGAATGAAATTTCTTGTCATAGAATTATAAAATGCTAAACCAGGAGAGACTTTTAGAGAGTATGTATACCAATTCTTTTGATTCACAAATGAGGTGATTAAGATTCAGAAAAAGTAGGAGACTTGTTCAGTAACATATAGTTAGTCTTTTGCAACTCTAGAACCTGATTTCTATGCAAATTTTTGCTTCTTAGTAAATTAATTAGGAAATTCAGATTAGAAAAATACTGATTTCACTATATCTTACTAAAAATAGTAATAAAAAGATGTAGGCAGCATTTAGGGAAGTTTTTTTAAAACTGTTAATGAAGCATGAGGGGTACAGTATAAAATTAGACTTATGATTGAGGTAGAGTCTAGTAGTCAGAGGCTGTCTAAATTGAAAAGAAGCCATTGCTAAAGCCAAATTAAAAATCAGGGCTTCCCTGGTGGCGCAGTGGTTGAGAGTCCGCCTGCCGGTGCAGGGGACACGGGTTCGTGCCCCAGTCGGGGAGGATCCCACATGCTGCGGAGTGGCTGGGCCCGTGAGCCATGGTCGCTGAGCCTGCATGTCCAGAGCCTGTGCTCCACAACGGGAGAGGCCACAACAGTGAGAGGCCCGCGTACCAAAAACAAACAAACAAACAAACAAAAAAAACACACTGTCACTTTAATGTATTGAAATCAACATTTTTTCCTCAATGGCAAGTAACTTTAATCAAAATTATTAAAATGACATGTTGCATGCTGCACTAGATCACTTAATATCGTTTTTGAAAAGAAAGGGGATAAAAAAGAAAGAACCAAGTGCACTATGAATGAAAGATTGTACTTACAGTCACCAAATAGAAGCCATTCTCCACACTTATATTAAATGTTGTCATTGAGACATTAATTCTACAGTGAGGACTAGTGTAGGAGGAAAAGTTAGAGAACGTCTCCTCTTTTTTTTTTTTGTGGATTGGGAATAGTCACTCTCATTAGAAAATGTGATGGATTTCCAAGGAAAGCAGCCATAGCAATTGGAGATGCCTTCAAGGAGGGTCGGTTCTCTCAACTGATTTTGTGCCAAATACCATTTATACTCTGTCAACTCTCAAATTGTTACCTATGGCCCAATACCTTTCCCTGAAAAGTAAATCTAACTGCAGACTCAGTCTCTGCAACTGGATATTTAACATTGCAAATTCAACATATCCAAAACAGAACTGCATATTTCAGTGCCCTCCCACAAATTTCTCACAATCTTCCCCCATCCTTTCTTCCAGTTTCTCAAGTAAATGTTATGAGTCATCTTTGACTTTTCTCTTTTTCTTAGATTCTACATCCAACTTATCAGAATAGTCTAATAATTCTTTCTGCAAAATTCAATCAGAATCCACTCATTTCTTCCCATCCCCTATCCAACACCACCTCCCTCATCTAATCTTCCATCAACTCTTGCCAATATTGTTGAGATAGCCTCCTAATTATATATCCTGTCTTTGCAATCACCCCTCTCTATTTTTTTTATAGCAGCTAAAATAATCTATTTAGAAAGATAACTTGATCATGCCACTTCTCTCCTCAAAACTCCACAAAGCCTTCCTATCTCACTAAGGATAAAATCCAAAGTCCTTATAGTGGTTTAGATGATCTAAACAATTTCGCACCTTCTTTGGCACAGCACACACACCTCGCAAGCCCCATACCTCTCTGAGCCTCTCTCTTCCCATCTTTTTTTACCCCATACTCACCTTTTCCTTATTTGTTGTCCCTTGTATATGTCACGAATGCTTCCACCTCAGTTCCTTTGTACTTGTTTGTTCTTCTGACTGGATCATCTATCTCTTTTCCTTTCTTTCATTCTCTGCTCGTATTTCTCTTTGGTACTGACACCATGGTCAATACACATAAAATAGCTACATTAGGCCCTTGGAACTCTCTATCCCTCTTATCTAATTTCATTTTTTCTATAACCTTTATCACTCTATGACACAGTATATATATTTTTAATTTACTGTTTTGTTTTTTCCAATTAGAATATAGCTTCATAAAGACAGGGCTATGTCTTTTAAACATACATAAAATACAGTGTATTTTATACACTACTACTTCTAAGGGTGCCAGATAAAATACAGGACACTCAAACTTTAATTTCAGTTGAAGTCAAATAATTTTTAGTATAAATATTTCTCATATATCACATACTCTTGAGGAATTATTTGTGTTTATCTGAAATTCAAATTTAACTGATAATCTGTATTTTTATTTGCTAAATCTCTTAACCCCACCTATATTTTCAGTGTTGAAAACAGTAACTGATACAGAGTAAGCACTTAGTAAATATATGCTGAATGAATAAAAACTGAATCATGTGGCCTGAAATTGTAAAGCACCATTAGAGTGTTCTTGGGAGAAACTAAGGTGTAACGCTAGGGCTTTAGAAGAGCATGTGAATCAAGAATCTGAGGCCTACCTCTATCCTAGAAAAGTCAAAGGCAAAATTGGTTGAACTAAACAGAATCTGCATGATGAAGAAAGATTGGTGGTCAGATGGGGTACACTCTCTCACTCCTCTCTGGCAGGGCAAGGGTGCAAGAAATTCTCAGAGGAAGCTAGCCTGGCCTGTGCAGTCTTGAAGGGACTTGGCCAAAAAGGTTGTCTGCTGTGGTAAGAGGATCACAGCAATAAAAGTCTACCAGTGGGCAATTAAGGAGGTTAGGAGAGACAGTCACAGCAAAGCATTGGCCAGAGAAAGCACCAACCAAGGCAGGAAACTTGAAATTCACATGTTACCCATGAAAAAGCCAGTATTTGAGGTCAGCCATGACAATAGATAGTTATGTCTGGATTATAACAATATGACTCATTCTAATATTATCTCTTTTTATCTAACTTTTTTTGACCCTATGTCATATCCAGAGGACAGGAAGAAAAACAGGGATGATGTCAGGGAAGACTTAAAGAAGAGATCACTCCCTCATTTCCGTATTATAAATGTTTGAGCTGAAGTCAAAATAAAGCTAAAAGGAGAGAAATCACTTTGAATCTGACATAAAAATGAAATTATTAAAAAAAAAATTAAATAGAATTTTACTACTCACATGTGAAATTTTATATATTTTCCAAAACCTTGAGATGATTATTATATAAAAATCTTATAAAATAAGACTATAGTTATAACCAAAAGTGACTAAAAACATGAAAACTTGTAAAAGTTTTATTATATGAATGAATAAGTGAGAATATTGTTGTGGGAAAAAGTAAAGTTATATCCTTATTCCACTGAGTTAATATAGTCAATATTAATTAATAACTTTGGTAATGATGTGGAAGAGCAAGAGGAAAGTGAAAGCCAGGGTAACAAATATTGAAAAATAAATGGAAAAGAACTTGAAATGAACATCTCTGTTCAAGGGAGTTTAGCTGTAATTCACACATAGCACATTCTAACAAGAGTATAAGATGAACAAAACACCACATTAGCATTTAGGAAGTCTAAATATAATTATAATACAGATGAATTGTTCTCACAGTAAAAACGACAGAAAAAATGTAATTATTGTTTAAGGAAACAATAGATGAGATATCTTAAAGATATACAGGCAATGAGTAGTTTTGAAGTGGGAAATATAAATTAGGCCATGGTAGATAACGAATATTATAAGGATGTGAGATTTTTAAATGTGTAATTAGTAATAAAAATTATTTTAATAGATAGCATAAAAGCATGATACCACGTCTCAAATACTCTAACATAATATTGTAAATCAACTATACTTCAACTTTTTTTTTAAAAAAAGTAAAAGATAAAGTGGAAAATGTCATTAAAGACGAGATATTTTCTGTTTCTTGCAGACTAACAAGTTAGTCTGAAAAGTTGCCCCATTTCAAAAAAATAAATAAATAAAACTGCTGAATAAATTACAAAAAAAATGTAAGCACATCATTAAGCCTTCCAGAAAATTGGGAAAATTAATGTAGGTCAAAATTTTTAGCCACCATGAGCTTAAACCAATGTATTAAACCAACTGCTTTTCAAAGGTGATCCTGGAGGAGAAAATATGCTACCAGGAAAATAGAGTTTGGGAGACTGGCAGTAGCCTGAAGTGCTGGGTTTTAGGCCAAGAGCCTGCACTTAGCTGTAGCACTGAATCTGAGATCCACATATAAGGTGGGATTCTCAAATGGACTACAGGTTCAGTGGGAGTGTGAAATAGAAAAAAGAGTTATCAGCCAGCAAAGTGAAACCACAGGGCAAACTAGCTCTACTTCGGGTCCTGGGAGGGAAAATAATAATATCAACAGCAACAATAATAATAAAATCTCTCCTGAAAACTTGTGACCATAGGGCTATCCTTATGTGGATCTGAGAAATGAATTTATATAACATATGCAGAAGAAAAATTCCAAGATGAAAAATTATATTACAGAGAGAGGTTAGTACTTCTCATAAAGGATCAAAAAAAGCTTTCCACAAATACCAATTTAGTGGTTAAATAGCATATTTTATTTAAAAGAAGGAAAAAGACAAAGGTGTTCATTATCATTCAACATTTTGTTTTTATAATGACCTGAACATTACAGCTTTTACTCTATCTAGTTTGCCTATCAGCCAATGCTAGGAAAGCCTGGCTCCGTCACATAGTTCAAAAGGCCCGTAGGATGAAAACAAACCAACTTCCTGGTTTGAACAAGCACTCTTCTTGAACAAGCATTCTTAGTACCAACATCAGAAAGAAAGAACACAAAGAAATAAAAGAGGCATAGACAATACCTTTGCATGACTGTATGATTCAGAATTTAGAATGTCTGAAGATCAATCCAATTTTACTCAAAAGCAAATAACATGTAGACATATATAAGATAATTTTACAGCCAAAATAAATATTCCCACAGCTTCATATATAGATATGTATCTATATTAAAGGTGCATTCTCCTGTTATTAACTATTATTACTGGAATGTAAAATATAAGGCCTAATTTTCTCCCTTTGAATTTTTCAAAGGCAGATGGTTTTTAGTGAAATTATTTTTTTATATATATAACATAAAGCAGTGTTAATTTATTTAAATTGAAATATAGTTGATTTACAATATTACATTCATTTCAGGTATACAACATTCAATATTTTTTATAGATCATACTCCATTTAAAATTATTACAAAATAATGACTATATTTCCCTGTGCTGTACAATACATCCTTGTTGTTTATTTATTTTTAACATAGTATTTTCTATCTCTTAATACCTTACCCATATCTTGCCCTTTGCCCCTCCTTCTCCTCACTATTAGTCATTTGTTTGTTTCTATATCTGTGAGTCTATTTCTGTTTTGTTATATACATTTGTTTGCTTTATTTTTTAGATTCCACGTATAAGTGAAAACATAACTTGTCTTTCTGTGACTTGTTCACTAAGCATAATACTATCTAAGTCTATTCACATTGGTCCAAATTGGCAGAATTTTATTCTTTGTTATGACTGACTAGTATTCCATTGTGTGTGTGTGTATATATATATATGTGTATATATGTACGTATGTGTGTGTATATATATATATATCACATGTTCTTTATCAATTTATCAGTTGATAGACATGTGTTTCTTTCATATACTGGCTATTATAAATAATGCTGCTATGAACATTGGGATGCATATATCTTTTCAAATTACTGTTTTCATTGTTTTCTGGATATATACCCAAGAGTGGCATTTCTAGATCATACGGTAGTTTTACTTTCAGTTTTTTGAGGATCCTCTACACGGTTATCCATAGTGGCCACTAAATCCCAACAGTGTACTAACATTCTCTTTTCACTAAATCCTAGCCAGCATTTCTTGTTTGTAAACTTTTTGATGATAGTCATTTTAACAGGTATAAGGTGATATCTCAATGTGCTCTTTTTTTTTTTTTTTTTGCTGTACGCGGGCTTCTTACTGTTGTGACCTCTCCCATTGCGGAGCACAGGCTCCAGACGCACAGGATCAGCGGCCATGGCTCACGGGCCTAGCTGCTCCATGGCACGTGAGATCTTCCCAGACTGGGGCACGAACCCGTGTCTCCTGCATCGGCTGGTGGACTCTCAACCACTGCGCCACCAGGGAAGCCCCTCAATGTGCTTTTGATTTGCATTTCTCTCATTAGTTATGCTGAGCACTTTTTCATGTGCTTGTTGGCCATGTATATATCCTTTTTGTAAAAATGTCTATTCATGTCTAACCCATTTTCTGTTTGGGTTGTTTGTTTTTGTTGATATTGAGTTGTATGAGCTGTTTATATATTTTGGATATTAACCCTTATTGGTCATACAATTTTCAAATACTTTTTCCCATTCAGTAGGTTGTCTTTGTGTTTTGTCAATGGTTTCCTTTGCTGTGAAGCAGCTTTCAAGTTTAATTAGGTCCTGTTTTTTTTAATTTTGCTTTTGTTTCTTTTGCCCTAGGAGACAGGTCCAAAATAAAATGGTTACAATTTATATCAAAAAGTGTTCTCTCATAGGAGTTTTATGGTTTCCAGTCTTACACTCAGGTCTTTAATCCATTTTGAATTTATTTTTGTATATGGAGTGAGAAAATGTTCTACTTTCATTCTTTACATGTAGCTGTCCAGCTTTCCCAGCACCACTTATTAAAGAGACTGTCTTTTCACCAATATTTTAGCATCCTTTGTCACAGATTAGTTGACCATAAGTGTTTGGGTTTATTTTGTGGCTCTCTATTCTGTTTCATTGATCTATGTGTCTGCTTTTGTGTCAGTACTATATTGGTTTGATTACTGTAGAATTATAAAATAGTCTGAAGTCAGGGAGCAGATATATCCAGTTTTGTTTTTTCTCTCGATTGCTTTGGCAATTTGGGGAGGGTTTTGTTCCATATAAATTTTAAGATTGTTTGTTCTAGTTCTGTGAAAAATGTTATGGGTATTTTGACAGGAATTGCATTAAATCTGCAGATTGCTTTAGGTACACTGTACATTTTAACAGTATTAATTCTTCCAATCCAAGAACCTGTAATATCACTCCATTTCTTTGTATTAGTTTCAAATTCCCTCATCAATATTTCATACTTTTTAGAGTGTAAGTTTTCACCTTCATGGTTAAGTTTATTCATAGGTATTTTACTCTTTTTGATGTGATTTTAAATGGGATCATTTTCTTGCTTTCTCTCTCTGAAGTCTCTTTATTATTAGTATATAAAAAAACAATAGATTCCTTTATATTGATCTTATATCATGCAACTGTACTGAATGCATTTATTCTAGTAGTTTTTTGGTGGACACAGGGTTTTATATACATAGTATCACATCATCTGCAAAGAGTGACAGTTTTACTTCTTTTCTTCCAATGTGGATGTCATTTTTTGTCTGATTGCTGTGGTTAGGACTTTCAATACTATGTTAAATAGAAGTGGCGAGAGTGGACATCATTGTTCCTGATTTTAGAGGAAAGGCTTTCTGCTTTTCCCTGTTAAGTATGATGTTAACTCTGGTTTTGTCATAAATGGCCTTTATTATGTTGAGATATGTTCCCTTTGTACCAGCTTTGATGAGAGTTTTTATCATGAATGGATGTTGAATTTTGTCAAATGCTTTTTCTGTGTCTATTGAGATGATCATGTGATTTTTATCCTTCGCTTTGCTAATGTGGTGCATCACATTGATTCATTTGCAAATATTGAACCTTGCATTCTTGCATCCCTGGAATAAATCCCACTTGATCATGGTGTACGATCCTTTGCTATATATTGTTAAATTAGGTTTGCTAATATTTTATTGAGGATTTTTGCATCTATATTGATTAGACACACATATAGATATAGAGTTAGCCAAAAAGTTCATTTGGGTTTTTCCATAACATCTATCTATTTATCTATCTTGTGTGTGCGTGTGTGTGTGTGTGTGTGTGTGTGTGTGTGTGTGTGTGTCTTCCTCTGGCTTTGATCTCAGGGTACTTGTAGGCTTATAGAAGGAATTTGAGTGTTCCATCCTCAGCAAATTTTTGGAGTAGTTTGAGAAAGACAGGCATTAGCTTTTCTTTATAAATTTGGTAGAATATCCCTGTGAAGACTTCTCATCCTCAAATTTTGTTTGCTGGGAGGATTTTTTAATTACATATTCGATTTTGCTACTAGTGATTGGCCTTTTCAAATTGTCTATTTCTTCCTGATTCATTCTTAGAAGGTTGAATATTTCTAGAAAGGTTCTATTTCTTCCAATTTGTTGGCATAAAACTATTCATAGTATTCTCTTATTATTTTTTGTATCTCTGTAATCTTTGCATCAACTCTTATTTCTCTGCTTTTATTTTTTATTTTATTTGGGGCCTCTCTTTCTTCCTGGTGAGCCTAGCTAAAGCTTTATCAAATTTCTTTTATTGTTTCAAAAAAGTATCTCTTGGTTTCATTCATCTTTTCTTTTTCTTCTTTCTTTTTGTTTTGGTCTCTATTTTATTTATTTTCTCTCTGATCTTTATTATTTCCTTCCTCATGCTGATTTTGGACTTTCTTTATTGTTCTTTTCAAAATTATTTTAGACAGGTTAGGTAGTTTGTTTCAGATTTTTCTTGTTTCTTCAGATAGGCCTGTATTGCTATAAACTTCTCTCTTAGAACTGCTTTTGCTGTATCCCATAGATTTTGAAAAGTTGTACTTCCATTTTGATTTGTCATGAGGTATTTTATGATTTCTTCATTGACACATTGTTTTTTTAGTAGCATGTTGTTTAGGTTTCACATGTTAGTTTTTTTCCCTTTTTCTTCCTGTAATTGATTTCTAGTTTCATACAGTGGTGGTAAGAAAAATGCTTCATAGAATTTCTATCATCTTAAATTTGTTGAGACTTGTTTTATGGCCTAGCATATGATCTATCCTGGAGAACATTCCATATGCACCTGAAAAGATTGTGTATTCTGTTGTTTTGGATGGGATATCGTATAGATATCTATTAAGTCCAAATGGTCTATTCTGTCCTTATTGATTTTTTGTCTGCATCATCTGTACATTCATGTAAATAGGGTGTTAAAGTCCTCTACTATTAGGCGTTATTGTCAGTTTCTCCCTTTATATCTGTTAATATTTGCTTTATATATTTAGATGCTTCTTATTAGGTGTATATATGTTACTGAATTTTATATTCTCTTCTTGTATAGATTTCTTTATTATTATCTAATGTCTTTCTTTTTCTATCATTACAAACTTTGTTTTAAAGTCTATTTTTTCTCATATGAGTATCACTACCTCTGCTTTCTTGTCATTTCCATTTGCATGAAATATCTTTCTATCCTCTCATTTTTAGTCTGTGTGTGTCTTCAGCTCTGAAGTGAGTCTCTTGTAATCAGCATATGAAATGGTCTTGTTTTTTAATCCAGTCAGCCACCCTATGTCTTTTGATTGGAGGATTTGGTCCATTGACACTTAAAGCAATTATTGATAGGTATGTACTTATTGCCATTTTGTTATTTGTTTTCCAGTTGTTTTATATTTCTTCTCTGTATTTCCTTTTTTGTTTTTTCCTTGTGATTTGATGATTTTCTTTAGTTGTCCACTTGTCTTCCTTTCTCTTCAATTTTTTTGTATGTATTGTAGTTTTTTGATTTATGCTTACCAAGGGTTCCCATATGTTGACCTTTAACTGTAGTATATCTACTTGTTTTTAACAGGTAGTCCTTAAAGTTAAAACATGTTCTTAAAGATTTACATTTTTAATCCCCTCCCATGTTTTTTGTTTGTTGATGTCGTATTTAACATTGTCATATTTATCCCTTTACTGATTATTGTAGTTCCAGTTGATTTTACAATTTTTTGCCTTGAATCTTCATAATAGCTTACTTAAGTAGTTGATCCTCAGACCTTACAATATATTTGCCTTTATTAGCAGGAATTATTCCTTTTCTACCAGTTCTTACTTCTTATTATAGTCCTTTCTTTTCCACTTAGAGAAGAGCCTTTAACATTTCTTTTAGGGTGGGTTTAGTATTGAGAAACTCTTTTAGTTTTTTTCTTGTCTGAGAATTTCTTTATCTCTTTCAGTTCTAGGGGATAATCTTGCTGGATGGAGTATCCTAGTCTGCAGGTTTTTCCCTTTCAGTACTTTGAATATATCATGCCACTCCCTTCTGGCCTGCAATGTTTCTGCAGAAAAATCAGCTGATAGCCTTGAGTGGGTTCCTTCGTATATGGCTCATTGTATTTCTCTTGCTACCATTAGAATTTGCTCTTTGTAACTTTTTTTCATTTTAATTATGATACATCTTGGCATGGGTCTTTTTGTTTTCAGTTTGTTTGGACCCTCTGTGCTTCCTGTACCTGGATATTTGTTTCCTTCTCCAGGTTTAGGAAGTTTTGAGTCATAATTTCATCAAATAATTTTCAACTGCCTTCTCTCTCTCTTCTCTTTCTGGGACCCCTATAATGCAAATGCTGGTATGCATGATGTTGTTCCAGAGATCCTGCAAACTGTTCTCATTTTTTAAATTAGTTTTTCTTTTTGCTGTTCTGATTGAATGATTTCCATTATTCTATCTTCCAGGTCACATATGACTTTTTCTGTATCACCTAGTCTGCTGTTAATTCCTTCCAGTGTGTTTTTCATTTCAGTTATAGTATTCTTCTGTTCTGCCTGGTTGTTCTTTTCTATATTTTGTAGTTCCTTGTTAAAATTCTCATTGTGTTCATCTATTCTTTTCCCAGTTAGCATTCTTATTATTAATGCTTTGCACTCTTTAGCTGATAAATTATTTATTTTTGTTTCATTAGTTGTTGGTTTTTTTTTTCAATTCTTTTCTCCTTGTCTTTCAACTTAAACAAATTCTTCTGTCATTTTGCTTAACATTCCTGGTCTCTATGAAATTTTCTGAAATAGTTATTTATTGTGGTCTTGAAGGGGTGTCCTTTTGTGGGAATATCCCTACAGTCTACATGTGACCAGTGGCTTTGGTGATAGAGCTGGATCTGATGTGAGCACAATTCATGTTTTTCCTCAGGGTGCACTGGCAACTATCACCTTGGTAGACAGTGGAGCTGGAGATGGAGGGGCTAGAGCCAGAGTTAGGTGTGAGCCAGGGCTTCTTCTCTGCTTGGTGGCTACCACAACTTATCAGGGGCTGGGTCAGGTCACAAGTTGCTGGAGCAGAACTCCATTCCCTTTAAGTCTGTGTTCTTCTCCCTCTCAGCACTGGCACCCTCACTCCAGAGGGAGTAATGCTGAGGCAAGAGGGGCTAGTTTGGGTGCCTGGCATGGGTGGGATACAGGCTGTGGTGGTCTAGCTAGGGTCAGAGACCTGGACTGCTTCTGATGTACTGCCTGTATAAGTGCCAGTAATGGCTGTTCCTGCCCACTTAGATGCCAGTTCAAGTCTGAACTTCCATTTTCCCTTGCAGCTGAGCTCTCTTCTTGGCTTCTGCTGCCTTTGTTCTGTATGGAGCTTTGCTGCAAGGCAGGTGTGGCTGGCGTGGGTGCTTGGCATGGGTCGGGGCCCCAGCTGTGATGGTTCAGCTGCAGTCCATTATTGGGACTGCTTCTGATGTACTGCCTGTGTAAGCACCAGTAAAGTGTGCTCCCACTGTATTCAGGCAAAGCTTCAGGTCTAAGCCACTTTTGTGTCTCAGAGCCGAGTTCTCTCATTGGCCATGGCAGCTCTTGTTTGTGTGGAGCTGTGTCATGAAGCAAATGGGCCAGAGCGGTAGCTCATTACAGGCTGGGGTGTGCTCTATGCTGATTGCAGGAAACTGGCCAGCCAACCATGCAGTTTCAATCTACCCTCTCTGCCTTGTTTTGAGAGTAAGGAAGTGTGTGTGAACTCCTTGCAAGCAGAGTCCAGGATTCCCACAGCCCTCCTGTTCGTCCCACTGGCCCTCCAACCAGCCAAAAGGGTTAGTCTTCCCAGTGTTGGACCCAAGGATTGGGGCACCCAATATGTAGCATAAACCACTCACTCCCCAGGGAGGGTCTACACTCTTGTAATCTCCTTCTCTTCTAAGTCCCTTCCCAGGGGTACAGGTCCCTACCTGATGGCTTCTCTTCCCTTCTTACCTAATTCCATGTGTATATTTCTTGTAACCTTGGTTTTATAGCTGTCTTCCTGCCAGTCTCCATTTGGTTTTCAGTGAAAATTTTTCCACACGTAGATGTATTTTTGATGTGTTTGTGGCAGGAAGTGAGCCCTACATCTTCTTACTACACCATCTTGATTTCCTTCCTCTCATTCAACATTTTATAGAAAGTCTTTGCTAGTCCAGAAAGACAAGTAAATATGTGAATATTATAAGTTTATATTTATATATTATATTAAATAGAGATATAGGTATACATAGAAAAATAGAATCTACCATCTTATTATTATAATTAATGAAAGAGAATAAAAGAGTTTAGCAGGGTGGCTCAGTAAAAGAGCAATATAAAAAAATTAATGCATTTTCATGCAGAGACAACACAAATTAAAACAGTATAATTTCAGAAAATAATATTTAACATATATATATATATATACATTCCATATATGTGTGTCTATATATGATATTTATTAATGAATCTAGTAAAAGATGGAAATAAACTTTATTATGAAAAATTTAAACTTTATTGAAAGGTGTTAAGCTGACCTAATTAGAGAGACATCATTAAAAATAAGCCACAGCATTAGAAAATTCTTATTGCCATAGTTTCCTATAGAATTAATGCTATTAGAGAAAACAATTATTAGGGACTTCCCTGGTGGTCCATTGGTTAAGACTTTATCTTCTAATGCAGGGAGTGCAGGTTCGGTCCCTGGTTGGGGAGCTAACATCTCACATGCCTTGCAGCCAAAAAACCAAAACATAAAACAGAAGCAATATTGTAACAAATTCAATAAAAACTTTAAAATGGTCCACCTCAAAAAAAATCTTTAAAAAGAAAGAACACAGTTTAAAAATTTTCTTTGTAAAAATCAATAAGTTGGTTTAAACTTTATACAGAAAAGCTAAAGGCCAAGAAAATTTCAAAGAATAATATCATAAGGAATAGCTATAAGCCTTCAAGATTTTTCATTAAACTATAGAAATTAAGTTAGAGACAAAGAAAAATGAGGATAAACAAGCACACAGAAAAGCAAAAGAAAGAGAGACAGAGATGGTACAAAAACAGTATCAAGCATATATGAAAACTTGATACCTGAAAAGGTGACATTGGAGATCTGTGGGAAAAGCATTGTTTGTAAATAGTATTAAAAAATGCTTTCATATAGGAAAATAATTAAATTGTTTCCTTACTTGACACCATTCACAAAAATTAATTTCACGTTTAGTTCTTCTGGAATTAATGTATGTGCAAAAAAGAAAACCAAAAATTTTGAAGAGTTGGGAAACATCTATGTGGCTTAACTGAGTAAAGAATACCTTTAAAATGCACAGAAATAACAACCCCAAAGCAGAAATATATAAGTTCTACTCTTCTAAGAAATTTAAGTCTCTTCAAAAGACACCTTAAAAATTGAAAGTCAGTTCATAAAATCAAGAAGGTTTTGTAGCAATAATTAGCATTAAGCATTTAAACTATATAAAATCTTGAATATTAATTTAAAAGAAAATTAACTAAGAAAAATAATGTACATTTCATAGGAGAAGAAATATGAATGTCCAAATAACACTTTTATAATATATTCAACATGGGCTTCCCTGGTTGTGCAGTGGTTGAGAGTCTGTCTGCCTATGCAGGGGACACAGGTTCGTGCCCCAGTCTGGGAAGATCCCACATGCCACGGAGCAGCTGCACCCGTGAGCTATGGCCACTGAGCCTGCGCATCCAGAGCCTGTGCTCCGCAACAGGAGAGGCCACAACAGTGAGAGGCCCACGTACCGCAAAACAAAAAAAAAAAATATTCAACTTCATGTAGTTAGGAAAATTAAAAAGTAAAACCACCACTAGATATTTTACAACCTCTAAATTGGCAAAAATATAAAAGTGTGACAATACAAATATCACAAGCATTTGGAGCAAAGGAATCTTATCCACTAGTGGTGGAAATGTAACTGGCAAAAAACAGTTTGGAATACAATTTGGCAGTTTCAAATGAATGTGCTATAGCTATAAGCATCTCCATGGATGAGTTTCAAAAATATAATTTTGAATGAAAAAACAAGTCACAGAAGAATGCATTCAGATGTAACATATAACTAACAGTATATCTCTCTTTCTCAAGGTAGGTGTGAATACCCAATGACATGATATGTGTAAAGTATATACACAAATGCCCACCACATAGTATGTATTTAATATATGTTACTTTTTATTGCTGCTGCTATTACTGCTATTCCTACCCTTCAAAAAGTTAATTAATGCAACTCAAACATTTAATTCAGGAGAAATAAAGCCATAGAATAATCAACTCAAATATTTGTTGATATCACATTATGTTTTTAATCAGTTGATGCTGATTCAAACACTTTAAACTTGTGAACACAGGTATGAATTCACAAAATGAGATATATTTTTCTACATATAAGGAGCTTGGCCTATGTGTTACCGCCACTCAACTTCTATACAGATGCTAGGTTATAGTTGAAATTGTGGGATGTGGAAACACTAAAGTGATGTCTTTATAGCTTATATATACTTTCACAACCCATTAAATGATTATTATGATTACTTCCATTTTAAATAAACAGAAAATAAGGCTCAGAAAAATAACTTACCTAAAGTTCTATAGTTAGTGAGTGACAGATGTAAAATAAACTCTCTGTTCCTTGAGCATGCCTCACACTGTCATTGTTAATTATAAATCTAAAAGCAACCTCAAAATGCAGATCACCTAAACAGATTGTTTCCTTTATTCTTCCTCCAAATTGTATTTTACTGAAATATGATTTTTTTCTATTGAGTTATATAATTACTATGAGGAGAAATATAGTTTCCCTCTTCATAATCCCTACATTATTTAATATATTGTCTAGTCATAAATGTTTAATATAAATATTTCTGCCAGTTGGTTGCCCTAAAGCAAGACTTGGAAGACAGAAGTGAGTTGGACTGTTTTTTTATGCTTTTTGTTCTACTCTGCTGACAGACAAGATTGAAGAGATGCCACCACCCACTCTCCAACTTTGTGAGCATAAGAGGAAGTCACAGTAGCAATGGCAGCCTGAGTCATTGTTTCAACGACTGGTCACCAGTTTTGTGGATGTCAAACACATCGGGTTTCAGTGGCAGCCAGACTTCCCTTTCCAGTGGTCAGGAAATTGCACTAATGGCTACCTGCAACTAGCATCCTGACACCTGAAATCTTATTTATAGAGCTTTTCTATAAAAAAAATCAGTCTTCTGATTTTTCCATTTTCCTGATTGGGATACAGATATTAGCTTCTCTGGCATTTCACTTCTGTGGTGTTTTGATGATCATTCCTGAAGTTGTTCCATGTATTGATGGCTTGTTCCTTTTATTGTTGTGTTGTATTCCTTTGTGTGAAAGGACCATCATATGTTTAAACTTTACCCATTGAAGGACTTCTGAGTTACTTCTAGTTTGGGAATATCAAAAATAAAGAAATTATGAACATTCAGGTGCAGGTATTTGTATAAGCATAAAATTTCATTTATCTGAGATAAATTGACTGAGAGTACAATTGGATTGCACTGGATTGTATAGTAATTGCATGTTTCATGTTATAATAAAATGCTAATTTTACATCCCCATCAGCAATGTGTGAGTGATCTAGTTTCTCTGCATTTTCATCAGTATTTGTTATGGTCACTATTTTTTATTTTAGCTACTCTGATAGATATGTAGTGATATGTCTCACTGTGGTTTTAATTTATATTTCCCTAAGGTCTAGTGATGTGGAATAGCTTTTCAACTGCTTATTTTTCATGTGCTATTGTCCTCTGTGAAATGTCTGTTCATGCCTTTTACTAATTTTATAATTTGATTTTTTTTTCTTTTTAACTGTTAGGTTTTGATGGGTTTTATGTATTTGCAATATAATCATTTGTCAGGATATGGTATGAAAATTTTTCTCTCAATCTGTAGCTGGTCTTTTCATCTTCTTCATTTTACCCTTTTCAGGGCAAAACTTTTACTTTTGAAGAGACCAATTTATAACTTTTCCTTTTTGAATCATGCATTTGGTAGTCAACATAATCTCTAGCCCTAGATCCCAAATATTTTCTCATCTTTCTTTTTCTTATAACATTTTCATAGTTTAACATTTTATATTTAAGTGCATGATCCATCTTGAGTTAATTTTCACGTAACATGTGATACTGAGGTCAATGTTCTTTTTTTGTTTTTTCTTGTTGAAATGGCTAGAACTTAGAGTACTATGTTGAATATCACTAATGAGTTAGTGAGAGTAGATATCCTTGCCTTGCTCCTGGTAGTAGAAAGCATTGAGTCTTCTACCATTAAGCATGATGCTTGCTATAGATCATTTTGGACTTTTTTGTTTTGTTTGTAGATATTTTATCAAGTTAAGATAATTCCCTTCTATTTCTAAATATTTATACTTTTTTTTTTTTTTTTTACTGTCTTTGTCTAGTTTGGGTATCAAGCTAATACTGTCTTCATATAATGAGGTAGAAGCTATTCCCTCCTCCTCTGTCCTCTAAAAGAGATTGTGTAAAATTGAGGTTAGTTCTTCTTTACTAAGTGTTTGGTAAAATTTTCCAGTGAAGATATCTGAGCCTAAGGATATACATGTGTGTGTGTTGTGCTGGGGAGACTTTTAAATTGCAAATTTAATTTTTTTTGTTGTTATAAGGCTATTCCAGTTATCTATTTCATCTTGGTTGAGTTTTAGTGGTGTGTTGTTTTTGAGGAAATGATCCAAGTCTTCAACATTTTGAAATTTATTAGTATAAAATTATTCATAATATATGAATATTATTATTATTGATAATATTATTATTATCATAATATTCAAAATATTCATAATATTCCCTTATTATCCTTTTAATGTCTGCAGGGCCTGTAATGGCCCCTTGCACACTTCTCGACAATGACACTTTGCTATGGTGTCTCAAGCTGTCTCCACAGACTTTCCTGGTTGTGGCACCCCTTGCTCCTGTCCCTTAAGGCTGTCTTTTCATGGCCAAGAGCTGTCCTCTCCCTGGGTCTTCACTCCAAACCCCTGTTTCCAGCATCCAGCTCCCCATTGTAGCAGGTGACTCATGATTCAGGCTGGAATGTGTAGAGTTGTGATGTAGATCATGCATGCAGTTCTTACTTTGTTCTGCCCTCTGCAGACCATCTGCTGTTTTCTCCTTTGATCCCTCAAAGTTCTTTTTCTGTCCCAGCTTATTTCTCCTCCATGAGGGAGTCTTTCTTAATGTGGGGATCTCTCCTCACCTTCAGCTTCCCATCAGGTTTGCTGGTCTGTTTTTTACTTCCTCTTTTTTTTTTTTTCCTCTCTTCTTCTTTGTTTTGTTCTTTTAGGTGTCTGAAATCTACTGCTAATGTTCAGCAAGTGCTCTGTAGGGACTGTTCCATTTGTAGATGTGTTTTTGATGAATCTGTGAAGAGCGACAAATTCTGTGTCCTCCTACTCTGCCATCTTGACACCTCCAATGGACTCCGTTTTAAATGAGGTTTCTTCTTATTTATTTTCACATGAATATGCCCTCTGTATATGTGAACCACTCAAGCACATATTATAATTTTTGCTTCAACCATCATACATGATTAAGAAACTTATGATGAGAAGAATAGCCTATTATATTTATCTCAGTTTTAACCTGTTCTACTGTTTTCATTTATTCTAAAGTTCCAGATCTTTTTCTATTATCATATTCCTTCCATTTGTAAAACTTCCTTTATATCTTCCTAAGGAGTAAGTCTGCTTACCTCTTACCAACATATAAGAATATGCTGGTGGCAACTTAGTTTTCCTTTGCCAATAAAACAGTTTTAATTTTAAAAAATCATCTTGAAAATAGTTATGAATGCCAAGAATGTTTTGATAGAAAAGGGAGATTAATAAATGAGAGTTCTTGATCTATCAGATATTCAATTATAGACTGAGATATAAGACTACTTTTTAGTTATGATTTAAATGACATAAACTATGTATACATATGCATGTGATTTTAGTGCTATAACTACACTAACTTATTTATTTCTTATGCCAGCCCTATGAGGAAGATACTAATTTTATCTGTTTTGCACTTGAGGAAATTAAGGCACAGAGCAGAAAGAGAGATAATATTTGTTTTTTGAGGGAAAAAGAAAGAAAATGCATTAAAATGTTATCATTTTCTCGATAGAATTTTTTTTCATTTTGTCTTTATTATGTTTTATAATTCTAAATTATTTCCAATGAGTATGGAGTACCTTCATAACTAAAAAACAATTCCAAAATATGTTGGTCAATGATATGTTGGGCAATCCTGAACAAACTTCAGTGTAAATGCAAATACTGAACAGGATTGAATATATAGCAAGATGTAAGAATTAGGCTAAAATAAATATTTTATATTACTAAACTATATGATCAAGCATTGAAATAATTACTGGAAAACATTGAAAATGCTTGATATCACTCTTAATAAAAGAAATGCAAATGAAAATAGCAATCAAATCCCCCTCTTTGCCAAAATTTATCATTTTCTTTACATGAAAATTCCAAAGGGGTGAGGATAAAGTGAAACAAGTACTGACATATACCTATCAGGAGTATAAGTTAGGGTAATACTTTGGCAAAGACTTTTTGTTTTATGAAAAAAAATGCTTAAAGTACTAATACCTTTTGATTCAGTTACTCTATTTCTGAGAATCTGTCTTAAAGAATTCACTTTTAACAAAAAATTTGTGCACAAGAATGGTGGTTATTGATATCAAGACTGATCTTTAAGTATTTTCTGCATTTTGATCTTGGTTCAGCTCAAATAATGTTAGTATTTTCCAAAATTCATGTTGACTTCCTGGACTTCATGAAAGTAAACCTTCCAAAACTCCATGTGGGCATTCTTTAACCTTCTACTATTAACATCATCAGATATTTTACCTATGATACCTAACAAGAGCTACCTGTTCTGTTATCAGGTGATGATATTGTGATGACAATAAAATACTCAATTTTTTCACTCAGAAAAAATGTATTTTTATTGCTTTTAGCAAGATCCTGATTGACTTACAGCCATCAGTAACATGAAGCAACTTTCTCTAGCCATACAACTTGCATAACTTATCTCAATCCCATGTAGTTTATCTCTTACTATGGTCTGAATGTCCCACCAAGATCCATATATTGAAATCTTAACACTCAAAGGTGATGGTATTAGTAGGTGGGGCATTTGGGAAGTGCTTAGATCATGAAGATAGAGCTTCATAAGTGGCACTAGTGCTCATAAAATAACCTACAGAGCTCTTTAACCCCCTTCCACCATGTGAGGATGCATTGAGAAGTCTACAGCCTAGAAGAGGGCCTCACCTGACCATGCTGGCACCCTTACGTAGGACTACCAGCCTCCAGAACTGTGAGCAATAAACTTCTGCTCTTTATAAGCCACCCATCTCTGGTATTTTGTTATAGAACTTTAAACAGATTAAGACATCTCTTAAGCACATACATACTCATGGAACATACACACATCCCTCTATGTATGTGTCTCATTATCTTCTTCTTCTTTCTTAACAATGAGCATAAGCTCCAGGACATATTCCATATAAGATTGTCTAGGGTTCCAGAATATCTTATCTTTTTTGTAATACCCTCAAGAGTTCCATCAAATCCAATTTCACTATTTCCATGAATCCAAAATTACCCCAAATGCTATTATTTTAAATAAGAATACTGGCAAACCATCTAATGCCCAAATATAAGGAATAATTATTCAATCCAAAGTACATCCCTTTGATAGTATGAGCTAGAGTAATGAAAAGTAAGAATTATGAAAATGTATAAGAGTAAAATATTATAAAATAAATAATTTAGGACACAAATACACATACGTAAACATATAACATAAAAATCATGTAAAATGTGTAGAGAAAATACTTTACTAAATAACAAATAGTAGTCATTGGTGGTAGGTCGAACTATGAGGAAGTTCTCTTCAAAATTTCTTATTTTTTGTATAGCACAGAGAACTATATTCAATAACTTGTAATAACCTATATTGGAAAAGAATCTGAAAAAGAATATATATATATATATATATATATATATATATATATATATATAAACTGAATCACTTTTCTGTACACCTGAAACATTGTAAGTCAATGATACTTCAATATTGCTTTTTAATTTCTGATTTTAAAAATTTATTCTGATGCTCAAGAATTATACTTATAATGGAAAAAAAAAACTTAAAAGAAAGACCTGGAATACATTTTTCAGTTTCTAAAAATGCAAACCTAGTTAGTGAAATAAGAAAGTCAGACAGGAACAAGGAAAAAAATGATCATCATATGCTCAAATTCCATCTCTTCTATATTTCATTTGGATTTCATAATGACCTAAAAACTATGATTTCCTTTCCTTGGTCTTTAAATAATTTGCTGATTTTAGTGAAACATAAACAGAAAAATAATAATTTATCACTTTATTCTTACGCCTCCATCTACCCTTTCTCTTCCCCCCAATTTTGCTCCTCACATCTTTCATCCTGGATTTATTCTGGAGCACCCATTTCTTATTTCTTTGTCATATAAAGAAATAAGGAGGAGTGTTCCATATCCTCTTCTGAAACAGCACTACTTAGTCTATGCTCAGCCTTTGGAGACTGAATTGAAATAGGCTTATGAGGGAATTTTCCACTCAAAATCTATCTGCCTAAGACAATTTATTTTCTAGCAAATAAATGAATAAAATGCCTTCGATTTTCTTACACACATCATTTACATGTATAATTTTATTATATGTACAACTTTTGTGTAATCAAGAAAAATGCAAAAAAAGTTTTCATTGAAAAAATATTGAATAATCTCTAAAAGCATTACTCGGAGACATTGAGAAGATGGTTCTTTCTCTGAATCACACTGGCAAAGGCCAGTAATTACTCTATGTCCTATTGCACAAAATTCTATAAAGAAGATGTTCTATATTTCTAAAAATAAGACTTCAGAAGTATATTAATATTTGAATGGCCACATTTAATATATTATCTCTCTAAGTATTTCTGAGTCCAGAAAATGAAAAAAAATTAAAGACTGTTTCTTTTGTATGTGTGTGTGTGATTTGGAACTCAAGGAACTTAATAGTGAAAATTATGAAAATCACATTTCTGAGACCACCCATAACTCTGAAAGAAAAATTGCCCCCAGATCAAGCTAGCCTGAATATATATACTAGTAATTTTTACTTATCAAACATAGCTAAGGTCATATAGAACTCATTGTTATTTGTTTGTGTATTTTGTTTGTTTTTGTGTTCTGCATTGTTTTTAACTACAGGTAATAATAGGAACACCAGATTGCAAAATCTGTCACACCATTGGGCTAAGAGGTAGTACCGATTGTCCCTTCTCTGTGTCTCTCTCCCACTACTACCTGGCCAAGCACCATCAATAGTCTAGTAAATACTCTTAGAAAACATTATTGGTTATCATTCTATTGCTGATTCAATAAAACAAAAAGGTAAATAAAAATCTAATTAAGCACTCAGGTTGGAAGGAGGAAGTAAGAGGGTCTTAACTTGCACCTTCTAAACAAACGTTTCACAAGAAATAGTTACAGGTCTATCCATGGGTCACTTGAAATGGAGGTGGGTCAAACAGCAATGAGAGGATGGACAGAGATTGTCATCTAAATATCTTTGTGTATGTCTCTATTTATACTATGCAGCATAATTAGGTCTTTGCCGTTTATGCATTCATTATGTAAGCTAATGGCTAGCCTAATGAAACAGCAACCTGATGAATTATGCATTTGTTCCCACTTTAGAAGGCTTCTCTACTTCTTGTTGTTTGAGGTCTTTAAAAATTAATTATCACAATAGTAGGTTGATACATGGAGACTTGAGCAACTAAAATTTAGTCTTAATGTTATTTTAAAATACTAAAATAGATTATAATATAAAATAAGTAAGGGAACTTGTACAACATATGTCAGAGTAACTAATTTTTATAGTTCCCCTCTCTGAAGCCATTTGAGATGAAGAAAAATAACCAAATACAGGAAAAAAATAATGAAACTATAGAATACTTCCAAACCTATGGCTCCAAGTCCATGGATAAATCTCACTTACAATAATTATACTAATGGTGACAAATAGTATTAAATTAAGTGAAAATGCTGCAAAGTGGTATACATCTCTTTTCATTGAGATTATGGTATAATGGGAAGAAATTAAGAGGAAAAATTTCAAATTGATCCTACTCAAAAAATCAAACAAAAAGAAGAAAACAAAATCCTGTTTGGGAGGATGTGAGCTCAAAATATGGGTGGAAACAAGGACACATAGCAAAATCCTTTACTTGGTTGGAACTTTGTGGGAAAACGTCAAATAAGCCCAAAGATACTCCATTGTTCTGATATAGCTTCTAACCTGAAAGAGGAAAGGCCTGGAGATGAGTCTCAGATGAGAGATTTAAAACAAGAGCCTGGGAAACCAAAATGAGCTACTAATTCATGACCAGAATGATGAAACCAAGGTTCTTCATGTCACTTGACCTCTCACTGATATGTGCAATTCCATCAAAACAGAGGTAAGCCGAAAGAAAAACAATCATCCTCAATGTCAATATTATCATAATAAATAGTATTATCACTATTATTATATATATATACCAAGCATAACCTAGAGAGAAAGAAAAAATGAGAGTTAAGAATGTTTACTTATGCTGATTTTCAAACCTCTCAAGGGATGCAAATAGTATCAGTGGAATAAGAATGTTATTATTGTCACAAAATTATTGACAGGTATAAATAAAGCCAAATTGTATCTCTTCCAATTTACTGGGGACAAGAGTAGAGAGGACGAAAGAATTAAAAACAGAGGTCAAAATTCAACAAATGGCAAAGAAAGGAAAATAAGATAAAATTTATAAAATGTCATTAAAGAAAGAATTCAGACATATGAATGACATTTAGAATATATTTATGTTAAAATTTACATAAATCTTACACCTTATAGACTAAGCACTGATATACATCTTGGGTTACAGCAGTGAACAAAACCAAGTCCTTCACTCACACAAATCTAAAAACCCAGAGTGAATGAAAACAGAGCAACCCAGATAGTTTATCAAAAAGTACTAGATAAAACTGTATGAGTTAAATGAGAACATAGGAAATAGCTACAGTATTAATAACAGATAAACTTTAATCTAATATAAATGTTCAGTTATATAAAGAATGTAACAATATTACGGCAAAAGATACAACTACTAATCTCTCTACACCTCAGTTTCCTCATTTGTAAAATGAGGATAATAATGGTGTTTATTTGATAGGTTTTGGGGATGCACCTACAAAAGTACCTGACATGTAATATATTAAATGTAAATGCTTGGTAATAAATAACATTATTTAAATGTTCAAAGCAAAAACTGTAGAAAATATATAAAAATGAAAATCACAGCATTGCAATGGTATTGGTAGATCTAATATGCCTCATACTGCAAATAAGATGTTCTTTATTTTCAATAGTATCACGAATATTTTAAAATTTGTAAACATATTAGTCTCTGAAAAACATCTCAAAAGTATAAAAAAATCTTTAAATACTACAAAATTTTATTAACCACACAACAATAGACTGAAATTAAGTAACAAAAGTACTAACAACAACAAAATAGAATATTTTTAAAGAAACTATTAGACCAAAGAAAAATCATATAACAATTACAGGAGTAACTGAAAAATAATTATGAAGATGGTACATATTTAAACCCTTGGACCATAGCTAAACTGAACAATATCCATAGCTTAAAAATATTATTGCAAAATAAGAAATATGAAATTTATGTATTAGTAAAAGAAAATTAATAAAATTGATAAGTAAATTCAAGAGCAACTTCCCTGAATAACAAAATATATAAATAAGCTATATAAATCAAGTCATTTTAATAAAGAAAAATGGAAAATCATAAATACATAAAATTAGCCATGACTTATAAAAATCACAGATATAAAGGATTTTTAATTATTTTAAATGTTGATTAACTTTATGCTTTTATGACTAAGAAGACATACCCTACCACTAGCCTCTTTTGGCTGCTGGAGCAATATAATGATTAGAAATAGAAGCAGAGATTATTGATGCTCAGAATCTCAGGATCTTTTCTCTCATCCACTTAAGACATGCATCAAGGACATAATAGATGTTAAGCAATGTCTTGACCCACGCAAAATTCAAGCAAAGGAGTATTCACAAAGATTTTTTAAGTACCACTCTGTCCCATCATCATTATTATCAACAAGGGCTAAAATGTTGTTCACAAAAATGTTGGTAATGGTTATCACTGATGATGGGTGATTAAGTTTTTGACACATTGTTTTATTATACTAGATAAGGTTTTATGATCTTAATATTCAAAACCAAAAGTTTTTTTTTTTTTAATTGAAAACCTAAGAACATTCCTCTGAATGCAAACAAGAAACAACAAAATAGAAAGGAGTTTTTATGGGCAGGCATTGCTCACACCTTCTTATTGTGGCTTGTATTTGCTACTATTCAGAGTACATATGGAAACTTTTGGATTTATTGGAATTTACAGTAAGGTTTGCCAACATATGACATGAAAAATGTGCCCAGAATTTTTGTAAGACTCCCTTTTAGGAAAGGTAGTTTCTGAATTAAGGTGATAAGTTCTTTTAGAACTAGGAGTTCATGGGAGGGTATAAGTTAGCAATGTAATATATAATACTAGTTGCATTTGCTATTATTAAACAATTTTTACATTAACGCCATTAAATGCATTTGGTATCAGTAAATGAATTAATATCTGTACAAAGGAAAATCACTGAGCTTGTTGCCATATAGAGCAAATCTGACCATTTTAACTTAACCAGTGGAAATTTAGTCAAACAACTAGTTTGTGTGTGTTTATGTTGGAGAATTAGTTCTAGTAAAAAGCAAAGGAGAAACAGACTAACATCTGTTTAGTAAGTACCTAACATTATTATAGACACTTCTCACATATTTTACCTCATTTTTTCCTCCTAACACAGTTGTTAAGTGTTATAATTCCCACTTTATACATGATGAAACTGCAGCTCAGAGAGTTTAAGTAATTTGGCCAAAGCTAAAAAGGCAGCAAGGAGCAAAGTCTGAATTCTAATCTAATGTTACTTTGTTACTGATTAGCAAAGAACATTTTCTTTTCATTATACTACTACATTAATAAATTAAGCTAACTAATTTGATTTAATTGTTCAATGACTTTAGAGACTCCTCAGATCTTTTGCAAATGATAGAGCTATTTATAGACACAACTAAAACAAGTAACCCAAATTAGAAGATTAGAAGATGTCCAATCCTCTTGGCAATATGAACTTTGACTTTGCTTTACAAAAGAGTGAAACTTTGCTTTGTAGGAGACAGAGGATGGCTAGAGCAAAATCCATTTGTGTCATTTGATTCTAAGTATAACAACCCATAAAAAAATGGTTAAATTAGCAGTGTGAACATCAATCTATGTTGATTAGAAGGTAGAATTTGAAGTCTAATTCTACTATACCTTTGTCTCAGGAGGACAAAGTCCTTTGTCTCAAAGGACTCAGTTCAATCTCTCAAAACAAGAAAGTTGTACTGAAGAACCATTGAAAATGAGGTATAGATCTGTAATCTATATTTACCATAGATCAAAATCTTCAGCTCTCTTTGCATTTGCCTAGAATCCCACGCATAATTCCAGTTACCTTTACTCTGGATGCTTAATGAACTGAGTGTCGTCAAAGAGTAAATGAGTCTTTAACATTTTTTTTCTGACAGATGGCCATAAGCATTAGTTCATCTCTCTGGTTATGACTTTAAAGATTTGAGGGTCACTATTACTTATAGTTTTTACTGATTTCATAAAAATAAATTGATTTATCCTGCCAAAAAATTAAAACTTTTCCAAATTACATCTTACAACACTTAGAAGATAATACTTCACTTTATTTTTCATTTTCATTAAGTCTGGAAAGCAGAAGAAATGACAAATGGATATTCCTAAGTAAATAATTGACCTCAAATACTTAAGACTGGAACACAAAGAATCCATCAGTAATTTTCTACTAGACAAAATATACATGACTCGTTTTTATACATTGGCATAAAAATTCAAAATGAGTTATCCACTTTCATGATACAAGCATAGCTATTAAAAAATTATTTTGTGAAATCTTATGAGAATCATGAATAAACATATCTGTTCCCATTTATACTGTATGCTACCTACCTTTGTCCTATTTGAACCTCATTTATTACTTTGTATTTTTTAGCTTTTATGCTTTAAAATTAAGCTAATATAATAGCAATTCTATTATGACTTCAAATGCTTTTCAATACTTCAGTTTTCTTTGAATGTTTCAATTCTATCTCCAAACCATTCACTCAAAATTTTTGACTTGAGTTGTCATAAGTTAAGTTGCAGTTAATCTTAAAGTAAAAATTCTTTTTGGATTGAAGTTGAATTGATAGAACTATAATTCACAGACACCTCTTTACAGCAAGCAAGTTTATTCTCCTCAACATTTAACAATTTTAGAAGTGTCAAAGTTTAAAGAGAGAACCCATGTATCATTTCTTCAAAGTCACTCAAATTTTCAACTTCAAGGACATGCCTATGCATATAACCAGTTTTCCTGAAGGAGTTAAAGTGATTAGCTAGTACAAAACACATGCAGAATGACTGGGTAAATGATCTTTAAAATAGTGAGTATTAAATGGTTAAATCATAAATCTGAGGAGCCAGAAGCAGAAAGTATGTGAGACTGCAAAAGAATCATAAACCTCAATGGTTTCTGTAACAAATCATAGACAACACAGAACCAGCTTTCTCATCACCAGAAAGCTAGGAGCTTAGAAAACCCTCCTTTCACTCTTGTATGCCTCAAAGGCAGTTGAATAATAAAAAGAGGCATAAAGGGTGAATAGAAAGTTACCCATGAAAGTTTTAGATATGAAGAGAGGGTACATAGACACATCAAAAGTAATTCAGTGGCTGAGCTTGATATTTCTAGACACTAAGAAGCTCAGATGGCTTAGTTTGACAGCGATTAAGTTACATTCAGTTAAAACAGTCATAACTGGAACTACAGAAATAAGATCAAATCATATTTTGTGTTTAAATATGAACTTTGAAGAGTTTCAGATAAAAGAGTATACAGTTCTCACCTACAAGGGTTGAATAATACAAGCAAAAGAGGCTGCTTATGAGAGCACTATGCTGCAAGAAATAGTCTGGGACCTAAACCCACCCAGGAGGGTCTACTTTGAAAATCCTGTATACAAGTTTTGAATGAGGGAGAGGAACAGGAGTTTTCAAAGGGAAAGGAGTTAAATCGATAGCCTAGATGGAGCCAAAGCTGGAGACAGATAAATCCTGAGCAAGGTTGAAGCACTTATGGAAAGTGAGCTGAAAGAGGAGTCATTAGAGGAAACTGAAAGCACCAAGTCATGACATAATACGGGTGGGTTAGGCTAGGAATTTCTTTCTTTCTTTTTTTAAAATTTATTTTATGGCTTCCTTGGGTCTTCGTTGCTGCACACAGGCTTTCTCTAGTTGTGGCAAGCGGGGGCTACTCTTCATTGTGGTGCACGGGCTTCTCATTGTGGTGGCTTCTCTTGTTGCGGAGCACAGGCTCTAGGTGTGAGCTTCAGTAGTTGTGGCATGTGGGCTCAGTAGTTGCAGCACACAGGCTCTAGAGTGCAGGCTCAGTAGCTGTGGTGCACGGGCTTAGTTACTCCACATGTGGGATCTTCCCCAACCAAGGATCAAACCCGTGTCACCTGCATTGGCAGGTGGGTTCTTAACCACTGCGCTACCAGAGAAGTCCCAAGCTAGGAATTTCAAGATCTAAGACTGAGAAGTCGTGGCGGGGGAGGGAGAGTTTCTAGGGATTTATTTTTATCAGGACACTGTGTAACCTTGCCTCGCCAAGGTAGACTCTTAAAAAGTAATCAGATTGGGTCAGTGAGAGAGTGCATGGGGGAAGATAGACTGATTTAGAATTCTCTGCTTAGTAGTATGACATATCCTAAGATGAGAAAGTAATAATATAGCACAAGTCAAGTGAGAGCAACATAGACTATCAAAATAAATAAAAAGACAATGCAGAACCTAGACTACTTAAGAAAAGCAAATTAAAAACTAGACTATATATATATTTTTTCATTTAAATATGAGTTTCTCCAGTTGCTCAGAGAGGAAGAACAGTTTGTATACTCAAGAAACTCATTGTTTATTTGTAAGTTAACTTACCAGTAATCTAGTGCTAATTTTTCTGATCACATAATGTGGTTCAGTCAAACAAAATTATTATATTTGTTGTCTTTAAAAACTTCAGAATTAAATAAATGATTGAAATGTTTTCATATTTTTTTCATTCAACAATATTTAGCAAATATTTTGGGGCGCTTACTACACTATTAACCTTATTCTAAGTCTTGGGCAAAACGCAATGAGCAAAAAAGATAAAAATTATTTTCCTTCACAAAACTTACATTATAGTGAAGAAAGAGAGATCATAAATGAATTAATACAATATACATTATGATAGACGAGAAGAAGTGAAATGGAGTAAACTAAAGCAAGGAAAAGGATAAGGAGCACTGGGAGAGGGAAAATTTTAATTAGAAAAGTCAAAGAAGTCCTCACAGACACTGTGACATTGGTAAAAATACCTGACGAATGTGGAGGAATTAGCCAAGATGATTTTTGGTGACAGAGTTGTTAGTGGAAGTAAGTACAAAGACCCAGAGGAAGGAATATTCAGGTAATTTTCAGGAACAGAAAGGAGCCAGTGAGGCTGGAGCACAGTGATGTGGCTTTTTTGTTGTTGTTGTTGTTGCATGGAGTAATTGTTATTGGATTTTTTTTTTTTACATCTTTATTGGAATATAATTGCTTTAAAATGGTGTGTTAGTTTCTGCTTTAAAAGAAAGTGAATCAGTTATACATATACATATGTTCCCATATCTCTTCCCTCTTGTGTCTCCCTCCTTCCCACCCTCCCTATCCTGCCCCTCTAGGTGGTCACAAACCACTGTGCTGATCTCCCTGTGCCATGTGGCTGCTTCCCACTAGCTATCTACTTTACGTTTCGTAGTGTATATATGTCCATGTCACTCTCTCACTTTGTCACAGCTTACCCTTCCCCCTCCCCATATCCTTAAGTCCATTCTCTAGTAAGTCTATATCTTTATCCCTGTCTTACCCCTAGGTTCTTCATGAACTTATTTTTTCTTTTTTTCTTAGATTTCATATATATGTGTTAGCATACGGTATTTGTTTTTCTCTTTCTGACTTACTTCACTCTGTATGACAGACTCTAGGTCCATCCACCTCACTACAAATAACTCAATTTCATTTCTTTTTATGGCTGAGTAATATTCCATTGTATATATGTGCCACATCTTCTTTATCCATTCATCCGATGATGGACACTTAGGTTGCTACCATCTCCTGGCTATTGTAAATAGAGCTGCAATGAACATTTTGGTACATGATTCTTTTTGAATTATGGTTTTCTCAGGGTATATGCCCAGTAGTGGGATTGCTGGGTCATATGCTAATTCTATTTTTAGATTTTTAAGGAACTTCCATACTGTTCTCCATAGTGGCTGTATCTATCTACATTCCCACCAACAGTGCAAGAGTGTTCCCTTTTCTCCACACCCTCTCCAGCATTTATTGTTTCTTGATTTTTTGATGATGGTCATTCTGACCGGTGTGAGATGATATCTCATTGTAGGTTTGATTTGCATTTCTCTAATGATTAATAATGTTGAGCATTCTCTCATGTGTTTGTTGGCAATCTGTGAATCTTATTTGGAGAAATGTCTATTTAGGTCTTCTGCCCATTTTTGGATTGGGTTGTTTGTTTTTCGTTACTGTGCTGCATGAGCTGCTTATAAATTTTGGAGATTAATCCTTTGTCAGTTGCTTCATTTGCAAATATTTTCTCCCATTCTGAATGTTGTCTTTTGGTCTTGTTTATGGTTTCCTTTGCTGTGCAAAAACTTTGAAGTTTCATTAGGTCCCATTTGTTTATTTTTGTTTTTATTTCCATTTCTCTAGGAGGTGGGTCAAAAAGGATCTTGCTGTGATGTATGTCATAGAGTGTTCTTCCTATGTTTTCCTCTAAGAGTTTGAGAGTGTCTGGCCTTACATTTAGGTCTTTAATCCATTTTGAGTTTACTTTTGTATATGGTGTTAGGGAGTGTTCTAATTTCATACATTTACTTGTACCTGTCCAGTTTTCCCAGCACCAATTATTGAAGAGGGTGTCTTTTCTCCACTGTATATTCTTGCCTCCTTTTCAAAGATAAGGTGACCATTTGTGCATGTGTTTACCTCTGGGCTTTCTATCCTGTTCCTTGATATCAATTATAGGAAAAGATCTGTAAAAAATACAAATAAATAGAGGGTAAAAAATACACTACATAATACCAAGAGATCAGTGAAGAAGTCAAAGAGGGAATCAAAAAATAACTAGAGGGCTTCCCTGGTGGTGCAGTGGTTGAGAATCCACCTGCCGATTCAGGGGACATGGGTTCATGCCCCAGTTCAGGAAGATCCCACATGCCACAGAGCAGCTGGACCTGTGAGCCATGGTTGCTGAGCCTGCATGTCCAGAGCCTGTGCTCCACAGTGGGAGAGGCCACAACAGCGAGAGGCCCATGTACTACAAAAAAACAAAACAAACAAACAAACAAAAAACCCTAGAAACAAATGACAATGAAAACACGACAATCCAAAACCTATGGGTTGCAGCAAAAGCAGTTCTAAGAGGGAAATTTATAGCAATACAATTGTACCTTAAGAAACAGGAAACCTCTCAAATAAATAACCAAACCTTGCACCTAAAACAATTAGGGAAAGAAGAACAAAAATAACCCAAAGTTAGCAGAAGGAAAGAAATCATAAAGATCAGATCAGAAATAAATGAAAAAGAAATGAAGGAAACGAAAGCAAAGATCAATAAAACTAAAAGCTGGTTCTTTGAGAAGATAAACAAAATTGATAAACCATTAGCCAGACTCATCATGATGTGGCTTTACAGGGAATGAAATGATACACTTGTACAGAATGGGTACAACTGATATCTGAAAAGAAGATTCTGGTGCACAGCCTGGAAGAATAAGTAATTGGCCATCTGATAAGATGCAATCTCAGACAGATTTCTTTTCTTATCTGTTTTGAGACAAAAGGGCTTATGATATAAAATTTTCTCCTGTTTTTAAATGGAACATGTGAGTGTATAAACAAAGTGGAGAGGAAGAATACTAGAGGTTTCTAAACTCAGAATTTCCCATATGTCGTCTCACATCCAAGAGATAAAACAAGTGTGAAAAATTTTCAGAACAAAGACAGATATACATTTCAAATTACTTTTTAAAAAATCTAGCAGTTTTTAGCAAAATATGACGACCAGAATGAATGCTCATTTCTGGTCTACTTCATTTATATTGTTTTCATGACATAAAAACACAAGAATGACCATATCCATAAGCTCAGTTCTCCATATATTTGATCTATGGTATTTTGGTATATTTTATTTCAAACTGTACCACATCTGAAACATTATCAACAATTTTAAAAGGCCTAAAATTTACCTCACATCTGTCAGTTCATAAAATTTTTGTTCTTCATGCTGAGAAATTTTGAGAAAGATATTCTAATAATTTTCAACACAGAATATATTCATTTAGCATCATATATGATTCACCCTGGAGGAAAGAAAGGATGACTTTTTCTATAGCTGTTATTCATTTTTCCCCCAAATAAATAGTGAATTCACTTTTTGGAAATTAGAAATTAGTAGGAATATATTAAATTGGTTTTTAATTTAAAATTACCTACTTTTTTTTTTACTTCTCTTGCCCAGTTTTCCACCATAATTTGCAAATTCTTACAAATCGTATAAACCATGTATGAAATCCTTTCTAAGATTTCCATGAGTCCAATTCTCTTCCTCCAGATAAATGTTCAATTTTTCCTTTTCTATAGACTGTAAGACAAATATTGATCAGATGTATTGCAATTGGTTTTTAAGCATTTTACCTAAATGTACAAATCTATTTTTTTAAAGTGTGCTTTAAATCATTAAAATGATTTCTTCATTTAAATTGTTTCAAAAGAAATCCAATGTTCACAGTACTTTCCTGATTACACTTACCCAATAAATGTAGCAAATAGACTAATGAAATTTGTAAAATCGACAACTTATTTTTATCATACTGTGAGAATCCATAGAGAGAACCAGAGGAAGTATAGTCTGTTTATGAATCTTAAGTTCACTCTACCACAGGGAGTACTTACAATGGATGAAAAGGGGAACATTTAGTTATAAAATTAGAGATTTCTTTTTCATTTAGGAGATCATTAAAGAAAAGGAAGATATTTCATTCCTAGAAAGATTAATAGGTGTTTCAGCACCACTCTCCACACCTTCACCTAGTTTGTGAACACTTATTTCTTACTTTTCAAGATATCCTGAAATCTCTGTAGCTGCACTGCCAGTGAAGGAGGATTTACTTAGCTTGGGCTCACATAGAGTATATCTAGTATTTTGACCTTAGATTCCAGGAAGATACTTGCCTATATTAAAAAAACAAAACAAAAACTTGATAAAGTTCCAGAAGAAGAAAAGATATCTTTGTAATCACTTTCTCAAAAGTGCCCACCTCCAAAGTGTAATTGGCTCCTGAACATTTATATTATACATATCTTAATTAGTACTGATTGGCAATGTATAAATGATTTTGTCAACGGATTTTATTCTGTTGTACTTATTATGATTGTGAAAGTTCAAAAATAATAACAACCACCTGACATACAGTAGATGCCCCATAAATATTGGTTAAATGAATGAAATAAATGAATGAGCCCCTATTCAAATGCAAAATGTTTTTTTAACATCTTTACTGGAGTATAATTGCTTTACAGTGTTGTGTTAGTTTCTGCTGTATAACAAAGTGAATCAGCTATATGTATACATATATCCCCATATCCCCTCCATCTTGTGTCTCCCTCCCACCCTCCCTATCCACCCCTCACAAAGCACGAGCTGATCTCCCTGTTCACAAAGCATGAGCTGATCTCCCTGTACTATGCAGTTGTTTCCCACTAGCTATCTATTTTACATTTAGTAGTGTATATATGTCAATGTTACTCTCTCACTTCATCCCAGCTTACCCTCTCCCCTCCCCGTGTCCTCAAATACATTCTCTACATCTGCATCTTTATTCCTGCCCCTAGTTCATCAGAACCATTTTGTTTTTTTAGATTCCATATATATATATATATATATATATATATATATATATGTGTGTGTGTGTGTGTGTGTGTGTGTGTGTTAGCATACAGTATTTGTTTTTCTCTTTCTGACTTACTTCACTCTGTATGACAGACTCCAGGTCCATCCACCTCACTACCGAAATGCTTTTTTGGGTTTATAACTGAGAGATTCTAACTTCTCCCCTGGAAGTCTATATTGAAACAAAGCACATATTAGCAGATCCCTTGTTACAAGACTCAGGTCCCTCATTTCTAATAGACAAAGGAGTGTAGTTCTAAAGGGCATTTTAACTTTCCCTCAGCTCCTTTATCTCTCCAGAGGCTTTATTTCCAAAACCTTTACTAAAACCTTGCCTTTTGCTTTATCTCCCTTGTCTAATCCAATTTATCAGTTTCTTCTTTTTTATAATGTTCCAGCATTTTGACTCAAAATTAACCTATGCTGATACTAAATTATCAACATTATGGAGAGCATAAAGATGTAAAAACACATATAATATATTAAAATTTTACCTACAAGTTAATCACAATCAGAGAGGATTTAATCTTGACTACTCTATAGGAATTAAAATCCTTGTAGTTTTGCTAAAGAAACTTAAAAAATTCATTCTATCTTCCCACAACCTGACTGCCTCATTTGGGCCATCTGTTTTAACAGGTGTGTTCTCAGGGAACACAAACTAATTGCAATTTAACCAGACATAATTAAAATGGCAATTACTCCCTCCCTCCTCCTAATAAAGAATGTATTTTTAATTGATTTTGGATTATCAGTGCCACTAATTTTCCCTTGAGCAGATAATATGAAGATAAGTTTACATGGTAACATAGGAAAGGAAGTATGTGTTTAATATTTAGACTTCATCTGAATTGTTTGCAGAAAGTTGACTTTTCTTTCTGTTTGTTCACCATGGCACATATTTTCTCTTACACCTACCAGAAAGCAACTCCCAATTATGAAATAAAGAAAGCAGTTTGACTAGACTCAACTTCAAAAATAAGACTTAGATATCATGGCATCTACCTAGTTCTCAGATCACCTGCTCTGGAGGAAGATGTGCCTGCAGGACACTCAAGTAACATTTTATAGATTCCCTTATGGCAAAAAAAACCAAAAAAAACAAAAAAAAACTATGGCTTCCTGAAAATAACACCTTGCCAGGTGTGTGAGTGAGCCACTTTGGAAGTGTATCCTCCAGCTCTACTCATCCTTTCAGATGGCAGCAGCCATAACTGTCATCTTAACTACAATTTTATAAGAAACCCTGAGCCCAAAACACCAGATTAATCAACTCCCAAATTCCTGACAGACAGAAACATTTATGTGAGATATAAATGTTACCAATTAAACTGCTAAGATATGAGGTAACACAGCCATTAATATCTAATGAAGGTTTTGTTTGAGTTAGGATAACCACTCTGATATCCAACCTGAGATATCCTCCTGAACTTTAGCCTATCCCCTTAAATGTACTGATGTGGGAAATATATGTGAATATGAGTATTCCTGCCAGTAAGGGGACTACATTTGCTGTATACCCTCACTGTTTTGACCATTCCAAGAGAGCAACTTCAGACAAATATATATCTCTACAATTTTTATGCTGTTATATTGCTCCCATTAACATACTTTTGAATCACTTATTTCAAAAGAACCATAAAAAGAGATGCCCAAGGAATTCTGTCATTTATAGATCATGTCAGAAGCATATTCCCAAAAACTGTTGTAAAGATATCAAGAAAAGTTATGCAGAACTTTATTCCTGGGGAGAATGCCACATAGGAAACAAGAACAGCTCACCGGATATGAAAATCCTTTATGTTCAATCTAATAAATCCCCGTATTCTTTTAGACAGGAACCTCTGGTCATTACATTTTCTTCTTCAGAGAGCTCCTCCGTGTGGCCCTGAAGATAGGAAATAAATCAGTTAACTCAAGGGGTACTTAATCTCTTTTTAGGTCAGGAAACACAGGGAGGAGATTAGAATTCATGGTAATTTCATTGAAAAGATCTTGACAATATAAATTTGTAATTTCCTGAGGATGGTGTCATTTCTAGCTATTGTTAGATGAAAATAGCTAAGCTAACTAATAAAAGGTGGTAGTTAAAAAAAAAACTCCTAATTTCAAAGGCAAAATATTAGCTTCATTAAATCTTTTATTTCAGGTATTATTCAAGCAATAATTATAGATAAAATAATCTCAGTTGACAAATTTTCTTTGGCCACTAATTTACCACCCCTCCACCAACCTCACCGGAGGAAACCTGGTGTCACCTCTTTCCTTGTGAACTTAGGTTCAGTTTGGAGTCCATGGAAAGGAAAAATAAAGAAAATAATAGGAGAATGTTGGCTCTTTCAGGAGAAATATCTACATTTATTAGTACATATGCAGGTAATGAGGGTGGTAAGCAGGTGCTAAGCTCACAGAGAAGCTCAGAGCAGTAACAGCATGAAAGGAGAAAAGGAGGACCTGAAAGAGTCAGCATTTTTCTCGGCCCTTTTTCCCAGAGGTTAAACTGACGGATGTGAGACGCGTGGTCATTTTCACAGCAAGCGGCACTTGCCAGTTATTCTCCTGTTACTGACTCCATGAATCAGCTTAATGAGAGGAGGGTAGAGTTTAGAATTTCATTAAATGCCACTGCACAGCACTTTTGAACATGCCTTATTACCCATTTAAACCATGCTGAGACTCACGTCCTCTCTTTTCTTTCCCCCTTCCCAAAAGAGAATAAGAATACACCTCCTTTCTGCCCCCGTTTTAATCCTTCTGCTATTTACTCTTTTACTATTGTCATTTTGATATCCATAATCTTTTTATGCTTCTCTCATCCCCTAATGAATCTATTATCCAGAAAGCTAGAGACTCATAAAGACAAAGAATTTTGCTACTTTGCATGTGTAAGTCTCATTCAACAGCATTCTCATTTTGGGGGAAAAAAAACAACACACCTACTTTTGCTTATTAGCAAACCAGCAATGTTTTAACCTACTTCCCATCACTAATACTGCTTTGTTTTTGAAAAATGCTAATATCCAATTAAATTAAACCAAGCCAGCCTTTCTTTTAAGATTTTTTTTTCCCTTTCACTCACGAAATGCATAATACTAAAGCTGATTGCCTGGCTGACTCCATTATTAGATAACCCCAAAATGTCAAATGGTACTGTTTAAACTAGGTGAGCAAAGCAGAATTACTAGTCCCACACAGGAAAATTGTGAACCATTATAAAATCAGTGAAAAGAAACTTATAGGAATTTCACAGTTTGAAATTAATAATCGGGTTTTAGCTCTTGTATTTTTTTTCACTACTTTCTATTTGGGTACTGGAAGCCAAAACATTCAAAAGGAACAATTAAACTCTCTTGACATCATGAACCTCCTTCCCTGCAGTTGGGTCAAGACACTGTGGGCCCTTAGAGGGACCACTGTAGGTCATTTAAAATATAGCCAGCTTCCCATTGTTTTCTTATGAGAGATAGTGAGTACTCAAAATTCATCACCATTGTTACTTGGTTGGGATTTTGTCCATTTATTTTTGGTTGCTTTTAAATCCTATTCAGGTACATTTCCATTCTTACTAATTTCACATGGATAATGAAAGTGGGTTCTGTTCTTTCTATTCACTTGTGACTAGGGCAGAATGCATGTAAACCTAGAATCTCATCATTCATGCTATACTACTACTGAGAATTTGGGAATTTTTCAAAGAAAATAAATTGTTCTAATCAGCAGCTGCTCATTCAAAAGAGTAATGTTTCATCAGACACACTCTATTCCAGGTGGTTCTAAAAATGCCTGCACTGTAACTGGCCCAGCTAATAATAAAAAGTAAATTAGAAAAGTAAGCTTTAAGAGTTTAGTGAATCTGCAACCATGAGTAAGTGCAATTTTGTACCTAAAATAGTTTCCTAAATAATAGAAATTCTTAGGGTGGAAAAGAAAAATCCATCAAGATAAGAAGCCTTAAAAACGTGACTCCAAAGTAAACATAAATTTTTCAAGGAAGCTATTCTGTAGTCATTTTCCTTTTGGCGATGATCTCATATAGTGAACATCCTTTCAGAGTGCCAAAATGAAGGGACATTGTAACGTGAATTTTGGCATTTTATATTCTAGGTATGAAATAACTGATTTTCTGGAGAAACTATAAAGGGAAGGGGACAGGGAGAGCTCCAGTCCAAATATCCCCCTGTCTGGAAAATTTCCAAATATCTCTACTTAGTTATAGTTTCTCCCTTCTCTTGGCCTCCTTAGCACTTTTTCTCACAGACCTGTTTAAAAGTATTCTGAATGCTAGAGGACTAGTAATATATGTCTTTGTTTTCCCCACTAGATAGATGCTCAACTCTTTAAGTACAGGAATTGGTATTAGTCATTTTTATATTTTCAGAGCCTGATTCAGTATCTGGCACTCATTAAATTCAACATCAACAAATACATATATCACCTATCATGAATTTATAATCTAGCAGAAATTTCTGGAAACTGCTTTATTTTTTCCAACTCCACAAAAGCAATTATTAATTTACACATTATTCTAGGACAGATTTTTCTTTAATTATTCTCTTAAGAGAGTTAACTTTATCAAAGAATGAACTTAAGTGGCAAAGTAATAATATAACTAGACTAAAAAAATCAAGGGATCTGTTCACGATGAGGGTAAACTTTTCTCCTATATCTGAAGTATTCATTCTGCTGAAACTAAAAATATTCAGCATATGTATATATCCTTTATCAGTATTAGAAACATATCAAATTTTATTTCCATATGATATATAAGAATAATTACCAATAGATTCCTGAGTTCTGGTTCATAATCCCAGGGTTATGAACTAGGTTTAAGAGCCTAAATTAACTTATATATCTTTCTTTCTAACACATATATTACAAATGATTCAAGGTACATGGAAGTGATTTGAAGATTGTAAAGTACCACATCACTGGGCCCCCAAAATAGAATAGAAGAGCTATATTTTAAGTCCTTGAAACTAGACATGAATGATAAAATTTCAGATACCAAATTCCAGGGAATAATCAGCTATAAAAGTTGATCTATCACTTCAATTCATTTCACATGTATTGCTATAGATCTTTCACTGAATATACAGCATATTGACCTGAGTTACTGCACTTGTCAGCCCTTGTTTTTCATGAAAGAAACGGCTTACTTTCTAGAAACCATTGAAACATCTCTGGGGAAATCATACAAGATCCCAGCTGTGAGGAAAAATAATCTATACATGAGGTAAAGAAGAATAAATACTGTTAATTATGGATCAGGTAAGATTGGTAGTAAGTTAGAACTCATCATCAGTATACAATAAGGGATGTATGGTATATTTTTAATTACAAATGGAGAACAAGTCTCAATATTTTGTAAATCAGTGGCTTCCTAATCAATAGAAGTATGTTCACTTGCTTTGTTAAGCTGAAAGCTGGTGGAAATTTTTTAAAAGTATCAAAAAATATAGAGGGTGTTTTATTTTTGAGGACTAAAGCCAGAATAGAAAGAAATTTCCAATGTAATTTCTTAAAGTACGTTTATCCAAAATTTCTAATTTTAACAAATTAAAAACCCGTATGTCAAAGGAAAAAGTTAAAAGATGTAGAAAAATTTGCAGAGCTATTTTCTGAGTTGTTTATTTTAAGTTTGAAAAATATTTCACCGTGCATCCAGTGGTATATAAGTTCAATTTTTACTTATTGGGTTTTTTTTGATAATTTAATATTCTAGAAAAAAAGTCTAGCTTTTCCTGTGGTTGGAGTAACTTGATTGTGTTCCTATAGCAACAACCTAAAAACACAAGGCAGGACATGAGTTCAGTTAATAATTCCTCGTCTCCTGTACCTCAGAGTGGGGAAAAAGGATGAAAAATTAATACACATGCTTTCTGATCAGTAAAGACCAGTCATTTAATGCTACTTTATATTAAAACTTTCTAAGAGATTGTTAGGTAGGTCTAGATTTTTCAGGATAATATGAGGTCATTTTCAATAAATATAGTTTTCATTCTTATTTTATTTTGAAGTAAAACTGGAATGTTTAAATTTCTTTGGATGTTTAACTTGATGGTTGTATTAAAGTTATTTTCTAATACAGATGTCATATATACTTCTAATTGTGTAATGTGTTGCTTATATAAGATTTTATGTCATCTCTATATAATTGTATATATAAAACCTGTATGTGTAAGCTTTTTATATATAAACATATTGAGTGCATTGTATATTTGGATACATTAATGTATATACATATTATTCTGTAATTATATGTTTTTAGAATGTATCTTACTGTCTTGCTCATTATCACCACTCTTAATGTTTACACTTCATAGCTCTACTTCTTCTCCTATCATTTTCTCTTTATACTCACTCCAGTCAAGTTTTGACCCTATTATCTCACTGAATGTGCTCTCTGCAAGATCACCTTACATTTTTGTATTTAACCATTGATTATCCTTTCTTTCTTATAATGCTTACTTCATTTGCCTTCAAGAGCCTCCATACTTGTTGTTCTTATTGTTACTTTCTCTTCTTTATGGCTATTCCTTTTTAGTGTCCTTTGTAGAAAACTTCACCTTGTCCTGGTCACTAAGTATTGGCATTCTCCAGAGTTTGGTCCTTGGACCTAGTCAATTTTCTATCTGTATTTTCTCTCCAGATGTCCTCATCCAGTCCTTCTCACTTTAAATATTGCCTATGGTTTGATAACTTATCGTTTATAAACCTCCTGCCCTGACCTCTCCCCTGAACTTTAGACTTAGATAAGAAAAATATTTACATGGCATTTCCATTTGGTTTCTAAAGGAATCTCAAACTCAAGATGCCCCAAACTGAATTCTCCTTGTCCTGTGTCCCAAATTTTAGTAAATGACATGATCATTTATCAATCTCTCTCTTGTCTCTTCTAATTCACATTCAGTCCCTGAACACATCTTCTTGGTTCTCCTTTCTCACTAAACCCACATATGACTAAATTCTGCCAAAGTTTCAGGCATATTGTTATCTAATTTCAGTACAAAGCAAATTAGCTTTGGGGAACACTTGTGTAGAATTACCTCTTGAGGACTGGCCCAGATCACAATAGTAAGGACGTATATAAAATTATAGCTGCATGGACTAATCTCTTGAAGGGAGGAGTTGCTGGCAATTGCCATCTTCTCTCCCCCCTTAGTCCCTTATCTTGCCATCTTATAATACTTGTGAAGGAAATAATAAATAACTGGCATAAATCTTAAAAATATTCAACAATGTAGTCCAATAGTGTGTACATACTCTTCACATTTTAAAAAGTACTATCCCAATCGTTATTTCATTTGACCCAGAAAACAGCCTTAAAAAACCATTGGCTATGTAGGACTATGATATTTTTAAAGATGAGAAATTTTTATACACTTGAGATAGAAAATTATTTTCTAAAGTCACAACCAAGAAATTAGTCAAGTATGGCCACCAAGTCATGTTTCTGATGCTAAAACCTTAACTGGTGATGCATATGAAAGGTGGTAGCACACCAAGACAGACAGAATCCTTATTGCCACGTTTAATATTGGTGCTGCCTATTTATTTTCCCCTCCTCTCCAGGTTTTTCTGTGTCATACAGCCATAACAGCATCATATCCACTCTCTGCTTCAGGCTTTCTAACACACTGATATCCTCACCCTGGAATACTCTTTCCTATCCTCTTTGCCAGAAAACCTCCTTATCATCTGCCAAGCCCCAATTAATCAGTAAGTAAATCGTCACTTATTCTAGAAAGAGACACTCTGGAAAATACAAGTTGCTTTTTTATGTGGTCTCATAGTGCACAATATTCAAACAATAATCAAAACAGCGTGTTTTAATTGCATATCTTTCTCACTGGAATCATAAGTTCAACAGTGGCAGGGCCATGTTTGCAGCTGACTTGGTAGACATCACAGGCTTGAGTTCAGAAAAAGTTTATTAAAAATAAAGGAATGATGAGTGGGCATAATAATTTGAACACCAAACCTCAATCTAGTATACCCAGATCATATATCTATCCATAATACTTTGTAAAACAACTGTTTTTAGCTCTGACATGTTAAAAGCTTGGAAGTCATTAGTCTAATCTTGCATAGGAAAAAGCCAAAAAAAACCTGAAAATCAATAACTTTCTCCCAGCCCATCATAGAACTGAGATTTCAAGGCAAAACAATACCCTGAATTCTGGATAAGCAAGTCTAGAGAGTCACAGCCAAAATTCATGTTAGCTGGAGTAAAGCTGCTAGAGCCATGAACTGGAAGAAAGAATTTAAATGATAATTAAGATGAAATGATGGAGGTGGACTGTGGACAAACTTAAGAGTGAGAAACTCCTGGGGGCTGCAGTCTTAGAGTGGCTTCACACTTTGTAGATTTTACCTCTATGAATCCAGAAGTTTTTCACAATTAAGAGCCAAGAGAGATCCCCCTGTGGCACTGGCAGGGAAAGGAGAAAAGAAGCCATTGTGAGATACAGCATAGTACTCTCTATCACAAAGTTCTATTCTCCAGGGAACAAGACTTCACCAGAGCCTCATCCCATCTAGGGAAAGTGTGTTTCTCTGATTCCAGCTCTCTCTGTCCTTCCTGTTTCACTCAAGGGGAAAAAAACAACTAAGAAATACCTGTGAAAGTCACAGCCCAGGGATAAAAGCCCACGAAAGCATGGAGACTTAATCACTGAGAGTATATAATGCTTTCCTTTGCCACACATTACCATTACGCCAATATTAACAGTAGATTATAGCTAAAAGAGCTTCAGGGTAGACTCTCTCTGCGGAGGAGTACTTAAGGATGATTGAAGTCTAGGAGGAAAACAAGCCCAAGGGTAATAAGAGATTTTTGGCCTTTGATGCCTACAGCTACAGCAAATATGACACATGACCAAACTCCTAGCCAAATTTTAAAAAAATCTTCAACTGAAGTCCTGTTTAGCTTAATTCCTATTAACTGATAGAACATATTCAGGAGAAAGTGTATGCTGCCTTGATCTGCAGCACAAAGGAAAGAAAATTCAAATTAAAAGAACCAGTTTAGATGCCTACCAAAGTTCTGAGAATCACTAGATAAACTACTTGCAATGAAGGTTCTAAAACCTGGGATTATTTCTACATGAGAATCACAAGCATCTCATTAACTTTCACAGTCCTTGCAAGATCGTTAAGCAGATTACTTCCATCAGTACTGAGCCAAGAGCAGAGATTAAAGTCACATTTCTAGATGTTTAAGTCAACTATTTTAATAAATTGATTATTAGTTACTAAGCAAAAAGGAACTTTAAATATAAAATCTCTGACAGGTTAAAAGTAGAGATGGAGAAAGATATACCATGCTCATACTATTCAAAAGAAAGCTGGATTAGATACATGAATTTCAGAAGAACAGTTTTTAGAACAAGGAATACTACCAAAAATAAAGAGTGGCACTACATAATGGTTAAAAGGTCAATTACCAGGACATAAAAATTTTAAACATTTATGCACCTAACAGATCATCAAAGTAAATGAGAAAAATATGATAAAATGGAAAGGAGAAATAGAAAAATGAACAATTATAATACAATATTTCAAGAAGCCTCTGTCAGTGACTAATAGATTAAGAAGGCAGAAAATTCAGAGAAGATATAGTTGACCTGAAAAATCACTATCCATCATTTTGATCTAATTGACAGAGAATTATCCAGCCAATAACAGCAGAATACACATTCTTCCCTATCTCACATGAACCACTCACCAAGACGGACATTACTCTGGTCCTTAAAATGCTTGTTAACAAATTTTAAAAAATAGAAATCATACAAAGAATGTTCTCAGACCACAGTGGAATTAAACTAGAAATAAATAATAGAAATATGGTTAGAAAATTGCTATATATTTGGAAAGTATAAACACACTTTTACATAACCCATGATTCAAAGAAGTCTCAAGAGTAATTTTAAAATATTTTAACTAAATGAAAATAAAAGCAAAAATAGCAACATTTGTAAGATACAGTGAAATCAGTCTTTAGAGGAAATTTTATGGCATTAGATGTGCATATTAGAAAAGAAAGATCTAAAATCAATAATCTAAGCTTCCACCTTAGGAAACTAGATTTTTGAAAAGTGAAATTTAAGCCTAAAACAAGCAGAAGAAAAAAAAAATAATAAAAAATTAGAAGATAAATTCATGACACTGAAAACAAGTAAACAATAATTACTTCAGTGATACAAAGCTGATTCAACATTTGCAATTCAAACACTTATAACCCACCAAATTAACAAGTTAAAAAGAAAAGTCATATGGTTATATCAACTGATGCAGAAAAGGCATTTGAGATAATCCAGCACTCATTCATGATAAAAATTCTCAGCACTCATTCATGATAAAAATTCTCAGTAAACTACAAATACAGGAGAGCAGCCTCGTTTTCATAAAGAACACCTACACAAAAGCCTGCATGTTTATAGTATGTTTATTCATAATCATCCAAAACTCAAGCAACTAAGATGCCCTTTAATAGGAGAATGGGCAAATAAGTATATCCATACAATGGGATGTTATTCAGAGATGAAAAGAAATAAACAAGCTAAAGAGAAAAGCCACAAAAAGAGATAAATAAAGCTTAGATGCATATTGCTAAGTGCAAGAAGCCAGCGTGGAAAGGCTAAATACAAGCGTGCAATTGTACATTAAGAGAAAGCTAAGACAACGGAGATGGGGAAGGGGACAAGTTCAATAGGTGAAGCACAGGGAATTTTTTAGGGCAGATAAAATATTCTGTATTATACTGTAATTGTGAATATATGATACTAGACAATTTCAAAAGCCATAAAACTTTGCACCACAAAGAGTGAATCAATGTACACAAATTTAGAAATTAATTTTGGAAGACACAGACCATCAGGATGAAAAGCAGACAATGACAGAAACAATCTAACTGTTACAAATATATGAAACAATCTCACCAAAAGGATGATGAATAAGGTGTTGATCTAAGTAAAGGAAAATAGTGGAGTCTAAAGTGAAGACTAAAGGCAAAAGGAGAAAAACAACAGCACTGTATTCCAGTTGATAAACTTATTTCCCATGTGATATGGTAACAATTCTGATACTGCTATATATTTATACTGAAATTGAATAATTAAGAAAATGTTAATAGATGGTGGGAACTAGATTTCTCTGTTTGTAAAGGTTATAGATAAGCAAGAACAAAAGACTCGAATGATCCGTGTGGTACTGGGCTAGAGTTGGAGCCATCAGGATGACCCCATGTTCATCTTAATACATATTTCATGTGGAAATCTTTATAAATATGTACATATACCAGGGCTCCTTAGGTAAATGGATAATTCTAGGACTGGGGCAGGAAATATACAGGATGAGGTATATCAAAAAGACACAAGACACAAGAGACACTGGACACAAAAAGACACAAGACACAAGAGACACTGGAAAGAGCTTTTAATACCATGGCTGGAACAATCTGAACAACAAAATAAATAAAGTGGTATTGGATTATAAATCAAAGTATAAAATAAATGTCTATAGGTCAATGTATTATATACATAAATGATGTAATAAATAATAAAGGGAGTTATGGTTTTCTCCCGGTATATGCTGAGGAGTGAGATTGCTGGGTCATATTGTTCTATTTTTAGTTTTTTGAGGAACCACCGTACTGTTCTCCATAGTGGCTGTACCAATTTACATTCACAGCAACAGTGTAGGAGGTTTCCCTTTTCTCCACGTACTCTCCAGAATTTACTGTTTGTAGATTTTTTGATGATGGCCATTCTGACTGGTGTGAGGTGATACCACATTGTAGTTTTGATTTGCATTTCTCTAATAATTAGTGATGTTGAGCATCTTTTCATGTGTCTCTTGGCCATCTGCATTTCTTCTTTGGAGAAATGTCTATTTAGGTCTTCAGTCCATTTTTGGATTGGGTTGTTTGTTTTTTGATATTGAGCTGCATGAGCTGTTTGTATATTTTGGAGATTAATCCCTTGTCAGTTACTTCATGTGAAAATATTTTATCCCATTCTGAGAGATGTCTTTTTGTTTTGTTTATGGTTTCTTTTGCTGTGCAAAAAATTTTAAGTTTAATTAGATTCCATTTTTTTAATTTTTGTTTTTATTTTCATTACTCTAGGAACTGAGTCAAAAAAGATCTTGCTGTGATTTATGTCCAAGAGTGTTCTGCTTATGTTTTCCTCTAAGAGTTTTATAGTGTCCAGCCTTACATTTAGGTTTTTAATCCATTTTGAGTTTACTTTTGTGTATAGTGTTAGGGAGTGTTCTAATTTCATTCTTTTATATGTAGTTGTCCAGTTTTCCCAGCACCCTTACTGAAGAAACTGTCATTTCTCCATTGTATATTCTTGCCTCCTTTGTCATAGATTGAGTGACCACAGGTGTTTCGGTTTATCTCTGGTCTTTCTATCCTGTTCCAATTATCTATAGTTCTGTTTTTGTGCAGTACCATACTGTCTTGATTACTGTAGCTTTGTAGTATAGTCTGATGTCAAGGAGCCTGATTTCTCCAGCTCTGTTTTTCTTTCTCAAGATTGCTTTGGCTATTCAGGATCTTTTGTGTTTCCATACACATAGCAAAACTTTTTGTTCTAATTCTGTGAAAAATGACAATGGTAGTTTGATAGGGATTGCATTGAATCTGTAGATTGCTTTGGGTAGTATAGTCATTTTCACAATATTGATACTTCTAATCCAAGAACATGGTATGTCTCTCCATCTGTTTGCATCATCTTTGATTTCTTTCATCAGTATCCTATAGTTTTCTGAGTACAGGTCTTTTGTTTCCTTCCATAGGTTTATTCCTAGGTATTTTATTCTTTTTGTTGTGATGGTAAATGGAATTACCACAGAGCATTAAGCAGAGTTCCCTGTGCTATACAGTAGGTTCTCATTAGTTATCTATTTTATACATAGTAGTTATATATGTCTATCCCAATCTCCCAATTCATCCCACCCCCACCCCCCTTCCCTCCTTGGTATATGTAAGTTTGTTCTCTACATCTGTGTCTCTATTTATGCTTTATAAATAAGTTCATCTGTACCATTTTTCTAGATTCCGCATATAAGTGATATTATACACCATTTGTTTTTCTCTTTATGACTTACTTCACTCTGTATGACAGTCTCTAGGTCCATCCACATCTCTGCAAATGGCACTATTTCATTCTTTTTTAGGGCTGAGTAATATTCCATTGTATATATGTACCATATCTTATTTATCCATTACTCTGTTGATGGGCATTTAGGTTACTTCCATGTACTGGCTATTGTAAACAATGCTGCAGTGAACATTGGGTTGCATAATGGGAAAGAAATCTAAAAAAGAGGGGATATATGTATATGTATAACTGATTCACTTTGCTGTACAGAAGAAAGTAACACACACATAAAGCAACTATACTCCAATCAAAATTTTAAATAATAATAATAATAAAGGAGATAATAGACAAATCTTCCATTCAGAGAATTCCAAATAATTATGTATTTATAATAGTAATAATTACACTCTCAAGGAGCTAAAACATGATTCTCCACTTCATCATGTGAGCTACACATTGTGAAATCCTTCCAAAGAGTGCAGTATGGAAGGGGGGAAAAGAGTTACTTTAGTGGAGAAACCTGGAAATTACAATATCAGCCAGGTGATCCAGGTTAACATCAACAGTGATAAGCCATGTCCGTCATATTAATAGTATATACTCAATCTGATTGCCATGAAAATGGCTGTTTATCTTTATGACCTTCTCCCCCAAAACACATAACACCTTTCTAAGACCCAGACAAGTCCCAGATGAGGAATGTTGTACAAAATACTTAAACAGTACTCCTCAAACCTCTCAATCATCAAAATCAGGGAATCTGAGAAATTTGTCACAGCCAAAATTACCTATGGAGAAATGGCTGCTAAATGTAATATGGTGCCCTGGATGGGATCCACAAATAGAAAAAAAGACAGTAGGTATAAACTAAGGATATCTGAATAAATCATGGACTTTACTTAATAATTTATTAAAATTGTTCATTAATTGCAACAAATGTATCATACTAATGTAAGATGTGTCAAACTACAAAACAAACAATTTAGTAATGAGTTTAATGTCCATTATTCAAAGGGAAACAACCCATGGATTGGGGGAGTACAGTGCCTCAGAATCAGTGGAACACTATTCTCTAGGGATATTGGGCAAGGATGAGTTTTATAGAACATTAGCAAAGGCAATATGGAAACAGGGAATGATTGACTAGGGGGTCAAGGATTTCTTTATAAGACTAGCAGGTCTTATTTTCTAGGAAAAAGTCAGGTAGCTAAAACTCAGTTGAAGAATTGTGATTGGTATTTGTTAGGTCTCCTTAACATGTGTTTCCAATAAGTGCAGGCTGACTTAGGTTTAGATTTGTGATCTGGGCTGGGTCACTGGGATGACCTTTATTTTGTACATCCCAATATCAGATGTTAATAATAATGAAACTGCATGTAGGGTATACGGGAACTCTTTGTACTAACTTTTCTATTTTTCTGTATTCTAAAACCATATTTTCTATAACCCAAAATTGTTCTAAAATAAAAAAGATTATTTTAAATAATTATTTGTAAACACAGAAATGATTAGCAAAATGACTAAATAATATTATGGGATAAGAATAATATGTACATAGCTATAAAGTTCTACAGAACAACATAAGTTATGTGTGTGGAGCACAAATCAAACTTCAGTTCCTCCTCAGTTAAGTGTTGACTAAGTTCACCTTTGGTTCAGGCTGATGTTGTCGAGGATCTGCTAGGCTTCTGTGTTTCCCAAGCTCTTCTTGCTACACAGTAGTCCACAGGGGATATAGTACTTTCTTGTACCATTGCCTATGTTCTTCTCAAGAAATATAGAAAATAAAGCTATGTTTTTTGGAATTTCTACTCTAGAAATCACAATTAATTTTGTACTCTGAAGCTGCATAAAGTTGCTGTGTTAAGGATGCAAAAGTTGGTGAGAATTCAGTCAAAAGTTTTGCATTCAGTTTTAGTACCATATCCCCCAGAGGGTGGAGGGCAATCTCCTAATTACCATAAAGAAGCCATGTTGCCTAATGATGACCTTGTACTACTTTTCTTCTTTGTTTTATTTATTAGATAAGAATGGTCTCTGTTGAATGTTGTAAATCTGCTCTCAAACTGACCTACCTGTGCTTCCTTTCTCCTTGATATTTTTAAAATTTTTTTAATGAATGTCATATATAAAAAGAATAAGTAAAACATATATGTAAAGCACAAAGAATAATAACAAAATTAACAGTGCACTAGAATGTATAAGAAACCGAAATTTAACAGTTTTGAAAACCACTGTGTGCCATTTGCCAATTGGATCTCTTCACTCTTCACAGAAGAAACTGCTACCTTAAATTTTGTTTCTCATTCATTTGATTACTTTAACAATCATACTGGTGTACTTGTGTATGTATGATCAATATATTGTTTTGCCCATTTACACATTATAAATTTTACCCTATTCTCCGTATTCTTTTGTAACTAACTTTATTTTATCTATTATGTTTCTGAAGTACAGCTTTTCTAGTGCATAGAGCAAAATATTTATCTGTTTCATTGTGTGATTGTACCACAATTTTTTTATCCAATCTCCTGTCAGTGGATACTTTTCCCTTTATGGTATATTTTTCCTTCCCAATCAAGGCTATCATGAACTTTCTTTCCCATTTCTTGGTGCATAGGGGCAAAAATTTCTATTAATCATGTGCTTATGAATGGACTTATGACATCCTATGCTAGGCTTACTTTCAACTTTATTACTTGATAGCAAATTGTTTTCTGAAGTGGTTTGGAAGGAGAAACTCACTGCCAAATGTTTTTGCCAACATTATTATAGTCAGACTTTATATTTTCCATACTGTTATGTGTAAAATGGAGTTTCCTTGTGATTTCCCCAATTACTAGTTAGGCTAAAAATGTTTATATTTGTTTACTGGACATTTGACAGTGGAAAGCTTATTCATAATTTTTGTTTATTTTCATTGAGGTTGTTGGCCTTTACTTATAATTTGTAGGAAAAAAGTACATATATAGAGAGACATCTACATGTGTGTATAATAAATATTATATGAACAAATATATGTATTAAAAACTATCATCTGTTAGTTATATGAATTGGAAATCTGTTCTTCAAATGTTGGTTTGTCCTACCACTACTTAATATAGCATTTGATGAACAGATGTTATTATTTTTAGTAATATAAATGTATCACAAAACTTTCATTTATAGTTTGTGCTGTTTGAATGTTACTGAAAATTCTCTCTTATAATATCATAAAGAAATTCTTCTCTTATTTTCTAAAATTTGCATAACCTTGATATTTATATTTAAGTCTTTCATCTGCCTGGAATTAATATATATTTGGTATGATTCAATATAATCAATTGCCCCAATGACATTTATCAAAGAAATATCTTTCTCCTAGATATCTTGTCATATAGGTTTGATGTAGGCTTCTGGGATCTCTATTCTGATCCACTGTGTCAAATACCCATCCTTGTGCTAATACCTCATTGTCTTAGTTCACTTTTAAAATAAGCCTAGATATTTGGCAAGCAGGTTCCTAAACTTATTAAATTTGTCAGGGGTATCTTGGCAATTCTTTGCTCTTCTGTAAAAATGTAAGAATTAGCATTCTCATAATACTCCAAAAATAATTAAAATACCCTTTGGTGGACACTTTATGCCTGACTTGGCCTTTGTTTCTCTTCCTTATCTTCCCCTCAGAAGTGCTTTTAAGCTGTAACAGACTGCAGTTTCTTATCTGTGATGTGTGCTATCTTATGACTTTCCTTTTATCTTAAACTATTTTAGTCTCTTTTTGTGATTAGAGAACATCCAGTGTCGACTATTTAAGCATTGTTCTTATAGCTGAGAACTTCTTTTGGCATTTCCATATCTGTCATGTTGGATTAATTTAATTGTGTATCTGTGTTATCTATGCCAAGGCAGAGGCTATGTCTGGACCTAAGCATAACCTGATGAGGCTGTTAGAGTATAGAGAACCAACAGAAGTGTTTTCAGTTATTAATAGTTGAGACAAGCATATACAATCTTGTCAAGGGCTTTCAAAACTATAACATTCCCTGGGATGGCTAAGGAAAAGCAACTTCAAATGAGGAGTGCTGATCCCATTGGCAGGCTTGAACTTCAAACTCTCCTAGAAACACTCCCATTGCTGATTATGGTATATAGAGAGAGCTGAACTGAAAAAAAAACAAACAAACAAAAACATGAAATTGTTGCTACTTGATAAAGGGTTTTATCTATTTTTTAGGCTGTGTTTGAGATACTACATCACAAATTCTTATACTAGAGAATATCATGAAGCCTATAAAGTTTCTTAAGATTCTCTGAGTTATTCTTTTCTCTACGGTCATTATGTTAACACTGAAGGTCACAGGGAGGCTACAACTACCCACTGGAAGAGTCAGGGGGGTGGGAAATGGAGAAACAACATTGTCCTAGAAATGTGTGATACAGCAAATGTGTGCACATTTTTTTTTTTTGCGGTACTCGGGCCTCTCACTGCTGTGGCCTCTCCCGTTGCAGAGCACAGGCTCTGGACGCGCAGGCTCAGCGGCCATGGCTCACGGGCCCAGCCGCTCCGTGACATGTGGGATCTTCCCGGACCAAGGCACGAACCTGCGTCCCCTGCATCGGCAGGTGGACTCTCAACCACTGCGCCACCAGGGAAGCCCCAATTTTCTTAATGACAGAAAATAAAAATAAAGTGTTAATTTTCATGGCTCAATTCAAGGCCGCCTTTTTTTTTTTGCATGTTTAGGATGCAAAGAGGGTTCAACTTTGAAAATTAATCTCATCCATTACAGAGACAGAGAGAACATAAAACAGAGGGAGACAGACCAAAGCACTCTTCTATCATTTACGAAGTTTTAAAGGAGGAGAGTTTTTGTCTTGACCGTCGTTTGTCAATTTTATTGATCTTTTTCAAATAATTATTACTTAGTATTTCTATGAGTTTTATTATGTTTCCTTTCATTTTTCACTCTTTCTACCATTTATTTATGTTTAATTTGCTGCTATTGTTCTAGTTTCTTGAGATGGATGTTTAGTTTACAGATTTTTAAACTTTGTTTTTCTAAACTATACATATAAACTCCACCTTATACACATTTTAGCTACATTCCACAAGTTTTGATATGTTGAATTTTCAGTATATTAAATTCAAAATAGTTTTCTAAATTTGATTTTTATTTCCTCTTTGATATATATGTATATATGTGTGTTTACTCATTTCTAAACATATGGGGATCTTAAAAATCATTTTCTTATTGACTTCTAGCTTAAGCCCAAAATATTTAGGAAAATGTACCCTTAAATTTACATCATTTGCATTTTAATGAGGCTTGCTTTCTAACCCAGGATGTAATCAATTTTTGCAAAACTTCTGTGTGTACTCAAAGTAACGGGTGGTCTGCAACTGTGGGGTACAAATTTCCGTATAAGTCAATTATGTCGTTTGTTAAATGTGATGGGCAAATTTCCTGTATTCTTACAGCTTTCACGTCTGCATTTTTCAGTCAGTTCCTGAGAAAGGTGGTTAAATTCACCACAATGATTATAGATTTTTCTATTCTTTTAATTCTGTCAGTTTTTACTTTATATATATTTGAGGGTATATAATTAGATAAATTTAAAAAATTTTTGAAATATTATGGTGGATTTAGTTATGGATCATTCTGATGTATTCCTCTTTATCTCTAGTAATGCTTTTTGCCTTAAAGTCTGATATTGATACAGCAACACCAGCTTTCTTTTGATTAGTCCTGGCATGGCATAACCTTTTCATTCTTTTATTGTACTTCCAAACTGTGACTATTTTAGATGTATTTCTTAAATTCAACATAAATATATTTTTCTCTTTTACATTTCAGGAAATTGATAGAAACTACTTGGGTGAAATGAAGTTTTCAAATTTATTCATATTATTTGCAATAACATTAGGGACTATTGTAGGGACTACGCACTGCATTCCTAGAATATTATCAACTGTTTGCCATTTTACTTTTCCAACTTTAAATTTTATTCAGTCTTCAATCTGTTTTTATTTTTAGGAAAACAAATTTGCTTCATTAACTCATTTTACAACTTTGATAGCTCTTAAATATTTAGTGTCTACTGATCTATATAGAACATTAAATTCAGCCCTGAGTCTATATAGTATAGAGCAGACTGATTTGTAGAGTTAATATAGCATAGTAGTTAAGAGCACAGATTATGGAGTCAAATTCTGTTTGTTCCACTTATTAGTTGTGTGCCATTGGGCAAATTATCTGACATCCTTATGTTTCAATTTCCTAATCTATAATATGAGGTAGGTAATAATGACGTCTACCTTACACAGTTACTGCAGGATTAAACAAGCTAATATGTAAGAAATGTTTAGAACATTACCTGACATGTAATAAGCACTCCTATACATACTTGAGTAAAGCAACAAAACATTATTAGCTATTAGATCCAATAATATTATGAGTTCTTAGCTATGAAATCTAGTGTTATTAGATCTTCAAGGATAATTGGAAGGCTTTGCCTCAACCTTTATTTCTGGCTTAATTCTCTGTCATGACTACACATATGGAACTTCTGCTAACATCTGGATGCTTCTGTGCTTTTGCATATAGTGCCCCCATGGACTCAATACCCCATCTCTTAGATCTGGGAATTCTTCTTAAACCTCCAAAATCCAACTCGTTATCAAATTATCCAAAATTCCCTCTTTAAATTCCTGGACTTGTGTTGTCCAATATGATAGCTACTAGCCACTTGTTGTTATCAAGCACTTGAAATGTGGCTAATCCAAATTGAGGTGCACTGGAAGTATAAAATGCATCCTAGATTTCAAGGATGCATTTAGTTAAAAAACAGAACAACAACAAAAAATGTAAAGTATCACATTAATGATTTTTATATTGGGTTAAATAAAATGTATTATTAAAACTATTTTTGTCTGCTTCTTTTGGACTGTTAGAAAATTTTTAATTACATGTGTCTTTGCATTATAATTCTTTTGGACAGTGCTGATCTACACAAATCATTCCCTTCCCATTCATGTGCTCCCACATAACTTAATAGATCCATTTCCTTATCATCACATATTATACCATTATATAATTTTCTTTTACTCTGATATTCCATTATCAGATTGTCAGCCTTTAAAGGGCAGAGCCTACATTATATTCATTTTCAGATCTCTGATATATTGCTGATGTCATGACCCATAAATACTTGTCGAATAAGATAAGATTGATAAAAGATTGTAAATATTTCAGTGAGAGATAGTAAACAAGTTAAGCTTACAAGGATGATCTGGCTTAAAAAGCAGAGCAATTATATGCAACAAGTGATCCTATTTACAAAACAATAGCTTCCCAATTATAAATATAGGTAGAAGTTAGGATTGAATTATTCAGAGCCTTAGTGGAGCCAATGAGGTATGATTATACAAAAATACCTGACTTATATAATCAGAGTGCACAGAAGGGATGTATGTCCTTGCCCATTCTATCCAAAACCATAAGTAGACATTTGGGAAAAGTCAGTAACCACCCACTCTACTACCACTTCCCATTTCCTCCACTGGGGATATAAAATCTTTATTGATTTGTAAACTCTTAGAATAGCATTTGATCTTTTGTTTAAGATAAACAATCTCTGTTCTTTTAATCTTTTCTAAAGCATCCTACTTTCCAAACCTTGTGATCACTATCAATGTAATTCAATTTAACAAGCTTTCTCCTGTCTATGAGGCAATGTGCTGAGTGCTTTGCAATTCAAACCAAGAATTATGAGCATGCAAGAGATAGAAAACATAAAGAATGGGGCAGAGGTCTTATGCCCTACAATTTGGATTTCATGCAAAATAGAACCAGGTTTTAGAAGGATCCATCTGTCCTGCAGAAATTTCTCATAGTGAAGCATGGAAAACAGAGCACCATAAAGGATACAACAGGAAAAAGCAGCACCCTTGCATATAAGTGTTTGGCTCATTCTATGGACAGACTTCTATTCAAACAGTTTTTATATGATAGAAACAGTGTTAGGCACAGGGAAATGAAAAAAATAGGACATGGGCCCTACCTTTACAGACATGTATCCAGACCTAAAGTAAATTAACCTATAAAAAGCAAGAGTGTCACATAAGAAGTATCATAGCAGACATATTTCTAATAGTAAGCTATGTAGCTCAATTGCTCTATGGGAGTCCTGGACAAGCTAAAGTTGCCTAATGAATAAATCAAATATTTGAGGTTTTCTATTCAATTGTTTTTCTTTTCCAGGTATTTGTCTGGCCTTCACCCTTTGTCTTTAAACCCCACAAAGATGGGAACTATAGCTACTATTTTTTTTTTTTAAAGCTCCATTCCTTTGCTTTATGCCTGCCCATGGACCACTCAACCCAACACTATTTAGGCTCTTTTAGCCTAAATGAAAATGGTTCTCACTAGAATCTTTTCTGTATTGAGTAACACAATTCTTGAATAAGAGGAAACATGTCTGACACACTTCCTTCTTCAAAGCACTTTTTTGGATCCTCAGAGTATACTTTGATATGCCCTTTGGTGACCTCTCTGCCTTCTTCCATTGCCAGGGATTCTGACTGCCTGAGAAAAGGCTGTTCTATCATTCAAAAGTCTTAGAAAACAAAACCATTTAAAACACGTTTAAGCTCCAACAGATATCTGCTGATTACATGACACTGTGTTTAAAAATAGATTCTTACCTAAGGTTTTCTGAAAATGAGTTTTACCTTTGCTAAAATAACTAAAAAGGCTTTGAGTTCCTCTGAACAGATTGTTTGACAATTGTCAAATGACAACTCTTTTAACTCAATGATCTCAGATTGAAGGTTTCCACCAACTGCAGTAGCAAAGCACTTTCAAAACACAGATTGCACGCTAAAAAGGAGTAAGTGATGGAAAACATAACCTGTGTAGCAATATCCTCTATGTCATATTGTGCTAATTCAATTCCGAATGTCTTCTTGACCTCTTCTTATCTTAGCAATACATGGCTACTGTATCCCCAAGTCTGCAAAGAAGCAGGGTCAGGGAAGGTGGTGAGGAGCAGTTCCTTTTGAATGTGAGCTTTGCAATAGTTTGTTTTGAAAGGAGATGTGCAAAGCCTTGGCCTTGCATTGTTTATGTACACCAGGGGAATCTGAAAATCAGATTACCTAGCAGAAGAATTCCAACATTTACTCAACTATGTCCTTTTTCCTTTTTTGCAGAAATGCAGCTTCCTGAAGCCCGGAGACTTACTGGTAATACATACTAGATTCCCTCCAGTTCAAGATATATCACTATATATCTAAGAATTCAGTTTATGATTTGTCCTAAACTTTACATGGGAAAATCCATGTAATAGTTACACAATTGTTTATAATAACCCCCACTAAGAGCCACAGTTACTAAGGAGCTATGGAGAAAGGGATTCAAGGGGCTCTATTTGTCATCCATAGCAGCTCATGCCAAGTGCTTTGCACAAGGCCAAGAAGAAAGTAAGCAGTACACCAGGGACTTTCAATCAGATCTCTTACCTCTGGTTCAGTTTAACCTCACAACATCTGCCATAGCAGTGTTGAGGTTACCTTTGCACCTCACTTACACACACGCAGGCACACACACAAACATGTTCACACACACGCTCACAACATACGCACAATCACGAAGCCAGACACTGCAGTTTAAAAGATGGTGAGTGGACTGGAGTTTCTCTGCCCCTGAACAGTTTAGGAATTCTCAGTTTAGTAGAGAAAAAAAATCAGTAAGGAGAAGCATTATCATCTAGTATAAATACTGTAAAACAATTATCTCCAAAAATGTCACAAGAACCAGGAAAATGCATGAGTAGCTCTACTATCATCTTGTTGTACACGCTGCTTTTGTATTCTAGTGACTGCGATGTTCTGGTTCCTCCACCATATCATGATACCCTTAAGAAAGAGACATTGTGCCTTATTCATGCATTCATTCAGTGAAGTTATGTGTAACACCTATCTTGCTAGGTACTTAGCATCAGTTAAACTATGTCCTTATAATTGAGAAGCACACAGCCTAATAAGGGAGAGAGACATAAAAGATTCTCATTTCAGTACAGTGCTTGAATATAAAACATTCTTAACATAGGAAAGAGAATAGTGTAGCATTGACACTTATTGAGACTATCAGACACCACCCTGATTGGCTACCTCCATTCATGTAATGCTCATAGCTCTTGAAGTATCTATAGTTACTATCCACATTTTACCAATGAAATCACTGATGCAGAGAGAATTTAAATATGTTGCCTATGTCATAAAATTAATAAATAGAAGAGTTGGGATTTTAGAAAATGGGGTCACAAAAACCATGCTTTCAACCACTAAAATGCCCTACCTTTCAGAGTATATTAACACCTACCCTTAACTTTCTTGTGGCCTGGTTTTCTCATCCATAAAATAGGGGTAAAAATTAGTTTCTCTAATAGAGATAAGTATTAATTAAAATTATATATGTAAAGTTCTTGGATCTGTGTCTTGCATGTAGGGAATGTGGCCAGTGTTATTTCTTAATAACAAATATTTGTTGAATACATGGATAATTCTCTCAGGAAATCTGTGAAAGAAGTCTATTTTATCATCTCACTAGGGCTATTTATCTCTAAGGCAGTGGAGCTGCCCCAGATATTCTTGTAAGATTTCATCTAACACAAAGAGGTTTGTTGAGTTTCAGGAACTCTGGGTGTCATGTAATAGCCCAGCCACAAGCACTCAATCTGAATGTGCCTTGGGTTCTACCCTGTGCAGATTACATCAAGATTAATTGCCTTGTCTCTGCATCTGGAAAATATTATAGGTGCCCTAGCCACTATTTATAGCTTCAGAAAGTTTCCAATGTGATTGTCTGTGACAATATGTCAATTTCAATGCTGTGATTATGCAGGCACCTAGCAGAGAGGGGTGTGCAATATGTAATATTAGTGCTTCTACACTCCCTTGGAGATGCAATTAGAATGGTGAATTATGTCATCTTGCAGTGCTTTTCCCACATCAGCTGTACTTCCTGTGCATGAATTCCAGGCAGCACTGGACATTTTATTCAGAAACAATGCATATGGACAGTAATCCCATTAGCTTTCAAGATGGAGAAAAAAAGACCAAAAATATATTTTTGCCAAAAATGTCTTCATTGAAAAGAGTAAGTGCTCATGACAGCTTGAATTCAGTATTTTTTTAATCTTAGAAGGATGAATTACTATATTTAGATGACCTGCTTCTAACACAAAGTAAGAATCTTTCTCATTCTTCTAAACTATAACTTCTTTTTTGTCTCCTGGCGCCTTTCTTTTCACTGGATATGTTCAAGTTGTCAGAGATAAAACAGGAGGAAGGCTTTTTATAAATGGAACCAACATTAACATTGGAAGTAGCACCAGTAGCTGAAGAAAGAGATTGATGGCCCTGTAACTCCTATCTGGATGTCAAGATTAAGGCCATGAAATGAAGGGCCTCATATGAAGATTTGTTATCAGTAACATTTCATATGATCTTTGCTGAAACCTACAATGCAGCTATAGTCAGTGTGTTTCATCATTCTATTTATAATAATCTTTACTACTAATCTCAGTTTGGAGAATATTTACTTGCTGACTTACATTGGAAAAAAATTAAATCTACCTGATCTAATTCTTTATAAATTTCTCATTGTGGTGAAGAAAATGTATCTATCAATCATCTGATTCTGAACTTCATTGTAGACCCAGTGCTAGAACTCAGATATGACTCCAGCCACTATTTTTCCAAAATTTCACCGCCACCTCAGTTTACAAAACTTTAAAATAAGGTCTTGGTAATGTAGAGAGAAAAATTCAAAAGATAACAAAAGATAATCAAGACATGTATCAATGCTGCCTTGTAACATGCTAATTAAATTAGTGGGATTAGTACAAATGATGGATAATGACATGGAAATAATTCAAGAAACTCATAGTTGCAGGTTTAAAACAACAATGTGGATTTTAAAAGACTGACAGAGGTGTTATTGTTTTTTTTTAAAAAACGGAGAAATTGTATAGACTTAAAAACCTTCAGTGAAGGTATGCTTGATACCGAGAGTGATTTTACTATACTATGAGCTTTGTGGGTAATTAGAAATATTTGACTCTCTCTGCTTACCTTTATGGAAGTAAGGAGAATATACTCAGAAACATTTTGTAAACATGGCAGGGTAAATACAGGTGAAAGCAGGCAGCCAGAAGTCCATATCTTGGACAGCTATAATTAGACAATAAATGTTAAAACTATAACCCCCCAAAACAAGGTAGGCTGCCACTAACAGCATAGGCCCTGTTCTCAGAGACTTTTTTAAAATATTTATTTATTTATTTATTTTTGGCTGTGTTGGGTCTTTGTTGCTGCGCGAGGGCTTTTCGCTAGTTGTGGCAAGTGGGGCTACTGTTCTTGTGGTGTGCAGACTTCTCATTGTGGTGGCTTCTCTTGTGGAGCACAAGCTCTAGGTATGTGGGCTTCAGCAGTTGTGGCGCCACTGAAGTGAAGTGAAGTCCAGCATAACTTTTCTTTTTCAGAGAAATTGTAAAGCAGTGAGAGGATCTGTATTGAAACAACTCAAATAAACAAATAAACATACCTCAGAGGATCTGACAAATTTGTCTAAAAACACCAAATACTTAAAAAAAATACTTAAAAACACACAAAAAAAATGTATTTCTTTTGACATGGATTAAGGAATTAATCAGAAAGAGGAGGTAAAAAATGTTATGGATGAAAGTGTTTATTGCAGCATAATATTATTTTAATTTTTATACGAGGTATAATATATACACCACAAAGGATGTACATGTTAAGTGTATATAGTTCAGTGAACTCTTACGTATATAACCATGTAATCTCGACTTAGGTCAAGATACAGGACATTCCCAGCACCCCAGCAGGCTCCTTTGTCTTCAATGTCAATAACACCAACCACAGGTAACCACTACTATCATTTCTAACAACATAGATTAGTTTTTGTACGTTCCCAAACTTCATGTAAGTTGAATAATATATAATTTTTGTGCAAGCTCCTTTCACTCTATATTACATCTATAAAACCTGCAAGTGGGACTTCCCTCGTGGCACAGTGGTTTAGAATCAGCCTGCCAATGCAGAGGACTCAGGTTAGATCCCTGGTCTGGGAAAATCCCACATGCTGAGCAGCAACTAAGTCCATGAGCCACAAGTACTAAGCCTGCATGCCACAACTATTGACGAACCTGTGCTCTGCAACAAGAGAAGCCACCACAATGAGAACCCACACACCACAACGAAGAGTAGCCCCCACTCGTTGCAACTAGAGAAAGCCCACGCACAGCAACAAAAACCCAACACAGCCAAAAATAAATAAATTAATTTTTAAAAGTCTGCAAGGTCTGTTACATGTATTGAGTTTTATTTTTCTCTGTGGCATTCCATTGCATTAATATACTACAATTTATTCATCCACTCTCTGATAAACCTTTAGATTATTTCTAATTTTGAGATATTATCAATGAAACTGCTATGAAACAATCTTGTACATGTCTTTTTGGGGCACATTTAGGAGAGTGATTGCTAGTTACATATTCCTTTTTAATAGAAAAAAATTCAAGAGCAAACTACATGTCAGTTAATAGAGAAATCATTGTGTAAATTACAATGCTTATTTTCTAAAAAATTTAATAGTATATAAAAAAATGTATAGTAATAGATACTATGTAGTAACGATTTAATACTTATGGTGTAACTTTAAATTAGGTGATCAGAAAACAAAATACTCTCCATACTATAACACTATATGCAAAGATATATATGTGTTACATAAACTTAATATCATAAAAAAGCAGCAAAAATGTCACAAGGCTAAACATGATTTTTTTTATCATAGTCAATAAAACAAGGCAAAGATGACATTACAATATTAGTGGTAAGCACAGAAAACACCTTTTAAGGAATGAGGAAATGATAATACAGATAACAATCAGAGGAAAAGAACTAAAACAGGTAGAGGTGGAGCTGGCTATATAGTTTGTGATTGTCTAACTTAAGAGGTTGAACATTGACAAATAAGTTGATAAATTTGTACAATTAGTTAATTATCTTCGATATAAGGAGAATGTGTTAGATATAAAGTGGTTTGAATAGCATAACTTTAAATCAAACATTTTCATAAGTTGATCAACTCAGAAAGAATAATGAATACAAAAAAGACGTAATTTCTAGTTGTCACCGTGTTACTATGCATGTTATCTGCACAATAAACTTTGCATAGTTCACATAGTCCCTAGTGAAGATGGGTGGCATTACACCCATGACATCTAGATGCTGATGTATATAAAACCCTGTACTATGCTATCTGGGGTATGGTTTTACTCACAAACCTGATGGGATCCGAAATTTACTGGTCATAATCTCAGTCTCTGGGAATATGTAGTACATTGGAAAGGTTGTTTCTGTTGGTAATGAAATGAAGAATGATACTTCAAATTTTAACTGTTTAGTGTTTCAAATATCCTTTTATCTCTGCTTCAACTATATGGTTTGTTAGATCATTGAATTGTAAGATCACATAATTAAATGAAAAGAAGACTTATGTGGATAATGATTCTCAGTGTAAGTTAATATTTAGGGAAACTGTGTTGAAGTTCCCCATACCTCTGCACACTGGCCAGAAAAGGAAATGAATTTGCCCTTAGAAAAATTAAACACTAAATCAAGCCACTCTGTCAATATATACTAACAGTTTCACATAACTGTAAATGGTGGAGCAAAAAGAGTAACTGAAGGGATATATACACAATTAATATGCTTTATAGAAGCAATCTCTAACCTCACTGGGTGTTTCAAAGTCTGGTGGCCTTCAGGGTATTAGTATGCCTAATCTTCTAGATTTAATTTTGCAGAAAATGTTGTAGGACAGATAATGGAAAAAGTAACTGAGAAATATGTTGCAAGGAGATATTGATTGAAGTCAGAGATATTGACTGAAGTCAGAAGGCAGGCAGAGGAGGAAAGGGTTACAGAAACTGGCCTGGGATTTGCATCTTTACCAATAATGGAGGAACATTCCTGGGTGGGCAGGGGGAGGCAAGTGTTTCAGTTGAATTCCTTTGCATATAAGATAATAACTCACCTTAGGAAAATAGACAAATAGTAATTGCTAATAGAAGAATGCTTCTCTGTGAAGTGCTCTTAGAAGGACGATCCTGCTTTAAGATTTCTTATGGTAAAGAAACTTAGAGTCTATGAAATTAGGAGGCACACTCCTGGAAAGTGTCATGAAAGCCCTGTAATAAGTTGGATATAAAATAGAGATGTTTCATAACTTAGATGCTCACACTGGGTAAGGTGACATGCATACCTCACCTGGAGACCTTTTCTATTACTGTGGGCCAGAAAGTACGTCTGATACACGAGAAGACCAAGAGGGCCACATGGGATATCCAAGTCCTCTCCCTGCTTTGCCCATGCCACTGATAGCTTGTGTCCTTGAATGAGTAAGAGCTCAGATTTATGTGTGTGTGATTTGACAATTAGATCCTCTGTGTTATCTCATAGTGAATGAACCATTAATTTAACTATTAACCTACATAAAATACAGGATGAAAAGAATCTCATCTTGGAGTGTTAAGAAAAGGTAATCCCTGACAAAGAATTGTAGCCAAGTTTCTGACATGATATTTTCTTTAATGATAATATCTAACTATCTATCTATCCTCTATCTATCTATCAATCATCTATCTATCATCTAAAGTTATACAGCCAGTTTGGGCCCATGTCCACAAACAGAAACCTAAAATATTAATTAAGAAGTCAAAGAAAATATGTAAATATTGATTGTAAGTAATATAAGGCTTTTTTCTAGTTATCTTTCCATCTCAATATAATTAACTAGGAGGTAATGATTGATGAAAATGGAAATTTTAAGCTAAGAGCTGGCAGACATGTATAAGAGTAAAGTAGTCAGTACATTGTATTTCCTCTCTTAGGGGAGAGTTTTTGCTGAGTTGCAAACCATTCATTGAATCAATAAATATGTTTTAGCAGCATCATCTATGCACCAGTTACTGTGTTTGATTTGGGGGCCAAAAAAAAAAAGATGAATGACATACATATTACTTCTATTAAAGAGATAATATTATAATAGTAAGGGAAGATAGGTAAATCATATTATAATATGGTACAGCAAATGCTATAAGCAAAAATCCCAAGAGATAATAGATATACACAAGAGGAGGATCGAATGCAGACATGGGGTGGGCGAATGAGAAGGTATAAACAGTGGAACACAATCAGAAATATGTTTTATTAAAAAGAAAAATAAATAAATAAGGGAATTCCCTGGCAGTCAAGTAGTTAGGACTCCATGCTTCCACTGCAGGGGGCAGGGGTTTGATCCCTGGTGGAGGAACTAAGATCCCGCAAGCCATGTGGTGCAGCCAAAAACAAAAAAAAAGGAAGAAGTTTTACATAGTTAGTTAGTTAGCTAGTTAGTTGTAAATGCTAAAACACCACTTCAATATCAGAAGCAACACTTTTTCTTTAAAAAATTATCTATAGGGCTTCCCTGGTGGCGCAGTGGTTGAGAGTCCGCCTGCCGATGCAGGGGACACGGGTTTGTGCCCTGGTCCGGGAAGATCCCACATGCCGCGGAGCGGCTGGGCCCGTGAGCCATGGCCGCTGAGCCTGCGCGTCCGGAGCCTGTGCTCCGCAACGGGAGAGTCCACAACAGTGAGAGGCCCGCGTACCGCAAAAAAAAAAAAAAAAAAAAAAAAAAAATTATCTATATCACCAGGCTCTATATAGCAATAACAAAATGTAATGAAGGTGTTTCTTGGACCCCATTGCCTAGGAGTTCCTTAGACTCGCTCACCTAAAGAAAATATAAATAGAATTGAACAAACATATCAGCTTGTTATCAACTATAAAAATCACATTGCTACTTAGTTGAAATATTTCACAGAATCAAAATACAAAAATATAGCAGACTACAGCATTCTGATTTTTCTCATCTGCCTTAATGAACGTACCACATGGAGCTTTTTCAATCAGAATTGTTGGCAGGGGAAAATCTCTAACCTTGGCATAAGAGGGAACCTGATGTTTTTAGAAAATACATATTTTTTAAAAGAATAAGGAAGATAAAATGCAATTTGGTAAAATATACATAACCATAGTTGACTAACACTGAAAATTCAGACTGTTCTCTCTCCCATTTTCTCTCCTTATTTCAAGGTGTGATCATTCTCTTTTGCGAATTTCTTATTTTGTTGGCATCTATGTATAAAGGGAATAACAAGACAGGTGCTTCTAGTCTTTACACTTGTTACATTCATATATGGAAAATAACAATTTTCTGAATCCTCTCTGATTTACCACAATCTGTGCTTCCTGGATCTCTGTATTCACTTATAAATAGCTTCAGATGGAAGTCATAACTCTATCTCCACTACAAAAACCACCAATTGCTTTACCTAACTCTGAAAAACTGATGGATTCAGTGAAAAAAAATCTTGATATCTAACCAAACCAATTATTTGAAAGACTCTCTGGCTGACTAGCTCATTTTATAAATGCATAGGTACTAGGAATTCAAGGGTGTGTTTTGGACTACTAGATTAGCCAGTGATTTAGCTCTTCTCTTTTCAATGATGGTTGTCAACTGAAAAATAGAGAGGATTTGTGAAAAAGAAAAAAGAAATATATTGAGCATCTATATGTGGCAGGCCTTGTACTAAACAATGCATATATTATCTCGTTTAATCCTTAAAAATAACCTGTAAGGTATTATCACTTCCCATTTCACAGATGAGGAGGATGAAAATAAGACAATTTAACTTTTTCATTGTATAGATATTGAAAGAAAGTGATAGAGCTGAGATTTAAACTTGGGCCCAAATCTTACCCCTCAGATGAGGAACAGATATATCCCTAAAGCTTCTTTTTTGTTTCTTTGTTTTTGTTTTTTTATAAATGCTTCCTTTTTTTAAAATTTTATTTTATTTTTGACTACATTGGGTCTTCATTGCTGTGCGGAGGCTTTCTCTAGTTGTGGCGAGCGGGGGCTACTCTTCCATGTGGTGCGCAGGCTTCTCATTGTGGTGGCTTCTCTTGTTGCAGAGCATGGGCTGTAGGCATGCAGGCTTCAGAAGTTGTGGCTCGCAGGCTCTAGGGTGCAGTCTCAGTAGTTGTGGCACAGGGGCTTAGTTGCTCTGTAGCACGTGGATCTTCCTGGACCAGGGATCGAACCCATGTCCCCTGCATTGGCAGGCAGATTCTAAACCACTGCACCACCAAGGAAGTTCCTCACAAAACTTCTTGTTAGTAATCCAGGGAGCTCATTGAGCAATATGGACATGTACATACAAACAATTTCTGATACTGGGAAATGATAGATGATAGATAGATAGATGATAGAAAAATAACAATGTTAAGGCCATTAGGGTAGCATCCTTTTTACATAGTCATATATATACTTTATTTTTATGTTTACCAATTAAACCTTTCAAATACATTCTAAATTCTACCCCACACAAAAATAATTGCAGGGGCTTCTCTGGTGGTGCAGTGGTTGAGAGTCCGCCTGCTGATGCAGGGGACACGGGTTCGTGCCCCGGTCCGGGAAGATCCCACATGCCATGGAGTGGCTGGGCCTGTGAGCCATGGCCGCTGAGCCTGCGCGTCTGGAGCCTGTTGCTCCACAATGGGAGAGGCCACAACAGTGAGAGGCCTGCGTACCGAAAAAAAAAAAAAAAATTGCAGAAGAGGGCTTTTGGATGATTGTGATGATTAGACATTCTCAAAGGAAAATACAAGTAATAGTACTTTCCAGCAATTAATTGCAAATAATCTCAAATACTTAAACTACTATTTAAAATTGTTGAACCTTAGCTTCTCTACGTAATTTTTCCATAGCATGTAATGTCCATAAATCTTGAGGGAATGTGTTATTTCATACCCAAATATAAAAATTCTCACAAATTTACAGACTAGTAGCATGAGTAAAATAAAAAGTAGAGTAATTATCTCAAAAACAATGGCCAGAATATGATATTTTCAAACTGTAGAAAGACATAAATGATCGATTTTCTTTTCTAGTCACCCAAATGTCCTCAAGATAAATGATGCAGTATAATTAAGTAGAGGAAAGTTTACTTTGCTCAGATCCATGAGGAGCAGTAAATCTTTAACACTTACTAAATTTGTGTTAATTAGGTAGCCATGAAAAGCACGTTGTTATTAAAAATGATGGTAGAGCTTTAAAAAAGAAAATAAAATTGCTATTCAGGTGAATTGAAGAATTTTTCAGGCAAGTATCAAAGAAAAAGAAAAAATGACACTTGTTTTTACACCTTTATCAAAAATAAGCACCAAAGACAATAAAGATACATCAGCACCAAGGTGAACTGACAAGTGGAAACCAAAGGAGCATATGCCAGTGTTATATGGCATGAAAGAGGTTTAAAATACAATCCTTACCCATCAAGAAGCACAATTTAACTGTTAGGGTACTTGGAATGGAGAAATTCTATATTTTCTAGCATTTGGATCAAATAAAGAATTATTTTAGGTTATTTGCCCTTTTAGAACTTCCCTTTCCTCTTTGGTAAAGAATCAGAATACAATACAATCTTGCAAGGTTTTTGCCAAGATCACATGAAATAAGGAATTTGAAAACTATACAGTGCTATAAAAAATAGGGCATTTTTATTACTCTGTAGAATGAAAATTATTCAGAGCTAATAAGTGTACAGCTGTGTGAAAACAAGAGAAGCCAGAGGGGTTGAATAATCCATTTAGGGAAATCCACATTTTAAAGGAGTTCCAGTGCATCTCACTGGTCAAATTAACTCAATGATGCAGTCACTGGGAGTATGATATGGGGTCCCTGTCCTATTTTCTCTCATTCATCATTCAGTGGGTTGGACTGCTTTGGAAAATGAAGAAAGAAGAACAAGGGGAAGATGCTTAGATATTGTCATGTCTGGTTTTGGATCTATATAGGTTCTGTTTCATTCTAGAAAAAGGAAGATCAAGGTTTCCTAATCCTCCAGACCCAAAAATAAGTATGGCCTGCTGTGGACAGAAGATTTCACTGAAAAAGGTTTTTATTCAGTATTCCTTTGTGGCTCCTAGTTTGAAGGCATCATCTTAATAGGCAAGTCCCTCTCATAGCTAAACAATTACAAGGACAATAATATTGTAATATTGATTACATTTTACGAGTGATATTTTGCCCTTAGCTGTGGATGGCATGCTTTGAGGAGCCCATGATGTCCTACCTACCTCAGAGCAAACCCTGACTTGAGTTCCATACTGATTATCATCATTGCTTTAGCCTTTCTATTCACACCCAAATGAATGATTATATGCGACCACAACATAGCAAAGGACAAGGAACAGACATTGAGGAAATACAGTGTGGTAAGACTGGAATTTAGAAAGGGCCAAACTAATTTTATTTTCTTTTTTTTGCGGTACGCGGGCCTCTCACCGCTGTGGCCTCTCCCGTTGCGGAGCACAGGCTCCGGACGCGCAGGCTCAGCAGCCATGGCTCACGGGACCAGCCGCTCCGCGACATGTGGGATCCTCCTGGACCGGGGCACAGGGGCACAAACCCGTGTACCCTGCATCGGCAGGCGGACTCTCAACCGCGCCACCAGGGAATCCCCTAACATTCTTTTTATATCCCTACTATGTGCCAGGCACTTAGTAATAATTTGACTAAAGTCTCTCCTTTAATCTTTACAACAGTCCTGTAAGAATATTTTTAAAAATTATTTCAAAGCTTTCAGATAAGAAGAATTCAGTTTAGAAAGATTAATTTGTTAAGTAATGGTTGCTGGAGTCTAGAATCCAGTCATGACCCATATTCCTGTCACTATCCCAGTACTTCTCAGACTTTGTGAATTTTTTGTATTCATTTTTGTTTTTGTCTTGTTGTAATTGTGTTACCAGCAGGAAAACATTCCCATCAAAAAAAAAAAAAAAATCTCACAGAGAAACTCAACTGTAAAACAAATTTCAAAGTAGTTAATTTGATTGCAAGTGAGGTCATGAAGAGGAGGCCTTCATTAATCACCCCTCAACACCCCTACATTGGCCACTATGACATTTGTTCCAAAGCTTTGTTCATTTCTAGGACTCAGAAAATCACTCAACTCAACAGCTAACTTGAGTCTTTACTCTGAAAACTGCTCTTGGTGAATGCAGATGGAGGTCAAGGGGATGACATAGAATGAGATTACTAAAAGGGAGAGGGATGCAACAGAAAGGAGACAAGAATGAGATCACAAAGTTAATTTGCCTATTTCACAATTCAGCCTATGATCAGTCCTGGATAAATGACACTCAATGTCATTTATGCTAATGATTTGAATGCAAATTTATTTTGACCAACATTCTTTCAGATTAAGAATCATACATATTCCTAGTCACACCTTACATTAAAGAAACATCTGACTTATAATTGATTTATTTGTCCTTAAAGGAGAAAAATGAATAAATGCATTTTGAAGCACCATTAATGAGTAAAACAGCATTTTAATTAATGTGCCTTTAATTAAACAAAATAAATTTTCTTCACAAGATCCTAAGTGATTTTTTTCCACTCCGTCTAGGCAAAACAGCAGCATTAAATGTTTCAGCCCATTAGGTTTTAAAGTTTTAAGTGACAGAAAAGTTGGATTCCTGAATCTGTATTACAACCCACTCACAATGGAAAATTAATAGCTCATAAATGTAACTTCTGTTACTAGTAAATTACATCAAACATTTTCCTGAAATAAACATTTTTTTAAATGGAGCTAATTTTAACTTCTGTCCTCTGCCCCAGGTGGTCACAGCTCAACAAAGGAACACAGCAGCGGCAATGGACCAGAGTAACTTGGGAACCAAAAGTTCACACACCTGTAGTTTCAGCTTTTCATGCACCATCTATTTTTCTCTTCTAGCCCAAGGCATAGGCCTTATAAATCATTGTTGGTTTTTATTTACATGTAAACACATAGCCTAAGCAAATGTGACATAAGGGTCCACAAAATATGGGTAAGAAAATTCTCTTTTAAAAAAATAGACAATTAGCAAAAAAAATAGCTTCAAAAAAATACCTTCTGTGAAATGTGGACAAAGTGAAGTTTCTGTTTCTACATCTGGGGGAAACATACACGATAAGAATTAAGAATGCTGTAATAATTTAAGAAAGCAGATTTAACATTGGTGTCCCTGGAATGAGTTGAGAGACAATATTGGTCTTCTTCAGGCTCTTGTCTTAAATTTTGCATAGTGTCCAATCATCAAATGCAAGAAAACTCAATGAAATGCTAATCTCTGACTTGCCAAGGCAATGCATTGTAATTAGAATCCTTTGTGTTCCACCTAAGTCAGTGGTTCTTGAACTTTTTTGTACATAAAACACACTAACGGGTGCTTTTCAAAGTGTAGGATCCAAACCCCATTCCTAATTCAATGAGCCTGGGAGAGGGCCTAGAGCAATCTGTTTATCCTATGTGATTCTAAAGTAAGTAGTCTGATGACCATGAATAGACACAGACCTATAGAGATGTTTTTTTCCATATATACACTTTTGTAGAAAATTTGGAAAATAAAAGGGAAAAAATTCTGAAAAGAAGACATAATTGCTTGTAGTCCCATCACTCAACATAGCTACTGCTAAATCTGTACAACTTCTAGGAGTATATGTATAACTATCCACAGTTTTCTTCATGCTGTATATATTATATATAATATTGCACATCTAATGTAATATTACATCTCAAAAACTTTCTTTAAGTCATTAAAAACTGTATATAAAATTCTGTGATGATTATATTTTCTCTTAATATTTGAAGATATTATTCCATGGTTTTCCTACACAGTGTTGCTAATGAAAAATCTAATGATAGATTCCTGGTTGCTCATAGGTGACTTTTTAAAAAATCTCTGAAAACATAGACAATTTTATTTTCATCATTGATATTCTTAAACTTTATCATGTCATGTTATATAAGTAAAAGTTTACCTACAAAATTAGAGGGGTTACACAAATGGAATTTCACTATCCACTTTCTATGTCTTTAATTGTTCATTTTACAATGGATTTTACAGGAGTCTAGACAGAAGAGGGCCAAAGATGACAGAATAGGAAGACCAGTTCAGTACCACACATGGGGACACCAAAATTACAATTTATAGAGCAACTATTAATGAAAACAACCTGAAGGCTAGCAGTAAAGAGCTTCAACAATTAAAAATATAAAGAAGGAAGCACTACAAGATGGGTAGGAGGGACAGAGACATTATAGACAAGATCCACACCTCCAGGTGGGCAACCCACAAACAGGAGGATAATTACAATTGCAGAGAGTCTCCCCAAGAAGAAAAAGGCCCAAGCCTCACATCCAGCTTCCCAGCCCAGGGTTCCTGCACCAGGAATATAAGCCCCAGAACTTTTGGCTTTGAAAGACAGTGGGACTTGCTTTCAGGAGAGTCAGTGGCTTGTAGGAAACACAGACTCCACACTTAAAGGACACAAACAAAATCTCACACACTCTGAGATCCAGGGCAAAAGTAATAATTTAAAAAGATCCTGGGTCAGACCACTTGCTGATCTTGGAGAACCTTTCAGAGAGGCAGGAAACAACTGAGACTCATCCTTGTGACACAGACACTGGAAGCATCCATTCTTGGGAGCTCACTTTACCATGAGGATACTGGTGCTAGAAAGTGCTGTCTTGGAGTCCTACCTCTAGCTCATTAGCCCCAGGCAAAGAAGACATAGACACAGATGGCAAAGACACAGCCCCACACAAGAGTAGACCAGTTGCCATAAGCCCTCCCGAGCGTCTCAGCTGCCCTAGGACCTGGCTCCACCTACCAGTGTGCTGATACCAGTCATGGACCCCCATGACCCTGTGGCCAGGGACACTGGAACCCAGCACCACCCACCAGTGGACTGGCACTAGCCTCAGGACCCCATGGGGCCCTGCAGCCAGGCATTGGGACCAAGACCCACCCACCAGCAGGCTAGCACCAGCTCCAGGACCTCTGAGCCCTTCACCTAAAGATCCCAGGGCCCAGCTCCTCACACTTACTGGCCAGCACTAGCCCTGGGACCAGGCTCACTACCTGTGGACAGGCATCCGTCCTGGGACCACCTGGGCCCCAACCCCACCCACCACAAGTGGACACCAGATTCAGGACACCTTGGGCTCATCACCCAGCAAGCTGATAGTTCCAGGACACCCCAGGCCCACAGCAGACCACATCAGAAACCAGTCCCATAAACCAGCAGGCTGACACTAAATCCCAAACCCCCACAGTCCCACAAGGAGCTGTGTCAGGATCCTGCCTGCCTACAAGTGGACCAGCACCTGACCTGGGTTCCTTCAGGTCTCAGCCCCACACACCAGCAGGCCAACACCAGCCCCAGAACACTTGGCCCCTGAAGCCATCTGCCTTGTGAACTGGCCCAGCCCACTAGCAGACAAACACCAAAACTGGAACTCCCTGGGCCATGCAGACAGTGGTACAATGACCCAGCCACTCCCAGCAGTGATCAGCAGTCTCCACATTAGGCAGGGCTTGGCAACAAGCCAGGCAAGAGTACATTCATGCCTGCCAGCATGCTTACAGTAGTCAGTCCTGCCACAACAGAAGGACCCATGCAGCCCCCACAGAGGGCACCTCTAGAGCACATAGCTCTGGTGACCAGAGAGGAATGTACTGCTGGACCCCATAGCATGTCTCCTGTATGAGACCACTTGTTCAAGATGGGGAAACATAACTGATTTATCTAATACATAGAAGTAAAGCAGATAATTAGGAAAAATGAGGCAATAGAGGAATATGTTCTATATAAAGGGACAAGATAAAATCCCAGAAGAAGAACTAAGTAGAGACAAGCAATCCACCCAATAAAGAATTCAAGTTAATAATCATAAAGATGCTCAATAAACTCAGAAGAAGAATGGAAGAATACAGTAAGAAGTATAACCAAGAGTTAGAAAACATAAAGAAGAAACAGAGCTGAAGAATATGTAACTGAAATTTAAAAAAAAAATACACTAGAAGGAAAAAACAATAGATTACATGATACAAAGGAATGGATCAGTTGGAAGACAGAGTGGTAAAAATAAATGGAACTGAAAATATATATATTTTTAAAATAAGGACAATTTAAGAGACCTCTAGGACAACATCAAGTGTACTAATATTTTCATTATAGGGAATCCCAGAAGAAGGGAGAAGGGAGTAGAGAACTTATTCAAAGTGATAATAGCTGAAAACTTTCCTAACCTGAGAAAAGAAACAAATACCCAGGTCCAAGAAGCACAGAAAGTCCCAAACAAGAAGAATCCAAAGAGGCACAGGCAAAATTTAACGATAGAGAATATCAAATATAGCAAAGGAAAAGCAACTACTTTTGTACAAGGGAGGTCCCATAAGGCTATCAACTCACTTTTCAGCAGAAATTCTGCAATCCAGAAGGGAGTGGCATGATATATTTAAAGTGATGAAAGGAAAAAACCCTACAACCAAGAATAATACACCCCACAAGTCTATCATTTAGATTTGAAGGAAAGATGAAGAACTTTACAGACATGAAAAAATTAAAAGAGTTCAGTACCTTGAAACTGACTTTACAAGGAATGCTAAAGGTAGTTCTCTATCAGAAATGAAAAGACCAAAACTAGAAATATGAAAATTACCATAAGAAACCTTTTATTGGTAAAGGTAAATATAGAGTAAAAGTAGTAAATGAACCACCTAAAAAGCTAGTAGGAAAGATAAAATCAAAAGTAGTAAAATCATCTATATTCTACTTATTGTGGAATAAGTAGTTGAGGGATACACAAAACAAAAAGATGTAAAATATGACATCAAAAACATTAAATGTGGTGGGGTGAGTAAAATGCAGGGTAGTCAATGTGTTCTAACTTAAGAGATCGTCAATTTTAAAATATATATATATCTGTAATACATATATTAAATCTATAATAGATACACACACAAAAAAGAGAAAGGAATCCAAACATAACACTAAAGATAACTATTAAATCACAAGGAAAAAGAGCAAAATAATAAAGGAATAAAAAGGAACTACAAAAATACCCCAAAACAAGACACAGAATGGCAATAAGTGCATACTTGTCAATAATTACTATAAATCTAAATGGACTAAATGCTCCAGTCAAAAGACATAGAGTGGCTGAATGTATACAAAAAGAAGACCCATATATATGCTGCCTATGAGAAACTACTTCAGATCTAAAGACACAGACTGAAAGTAAGAGGATGTAAAAACAAACTCCATGCAAATGGAAATGAAAAAAATCCAGGGCAGCAATATTTATATCAGACCAAATAGGTTTTAAAACAAAGACTGTAACAAGAGACAAAGAAGAATATTACATAATGATAAAGAGATCAATCCAAGAAGAATATGTAACAGTTTAAAATATGTAAGCACCCAACATAGGAGCACCTAAATATATAAAGCAAATATTAACAAACATAAAGAAATAGATTGACAGAAACACAATAATAGTAGGGGACGTTAACACCCCACTCATATCAAAATACAGACAACAGACAGAAAATCAATAAGGAAACATTGACCTTAAATGACACATTAGACCAGATGAACTTAAGAGATATATAAAAAACATTCCATCCAAAAGCAGCAGAAGGCACATTATTTTCAAGGGCACATGGAATATTCTCCAGGATAGATCACATGTTAGGACACAAAACAAGTATTCTGAATTTCATGAGTATTTCATGAGTATTTCTCTGCCCCCCACATATATTGCTCAAGAAGCTGCTGCCTTACCTGGACAGTGGAAACTCAAATATAGAAACTTCCTGAACCACACATACATCTGGTTTACTGATGACTTTTCTGGCTAACTTCTACCAGGATGGAATAGGGTACAGTTCTCACTCATACCAGCCCCTGAGAACTAAAGGATACTTTCCTTGATTTTTCTCTGTGTTTGTTTCAAAAGCACGTGTTATTTGACAGAGATGTTTTGCAGCTGTGCTTTAAGAAATATGCAGTGATCAACAGCCCTGAACTGGGTCTGACTTGACCACAGGAACACACCTGCATAGATGAGACCTGGAGGTGTCCAAAAGTTACCTTTGCTTCATTACCATGTTAAGATCTACACCAAGGGAGGGACTTGTACTCTGTCGGGCACAATTTGTGCAGTGTACAAAGTAAGTGGAAGACTGAGCATGCCCAGGCTACCCGTAGCTGCCCCTGGAAATCTCTGTCCCTTTCCTAGAGCCCCGATGACATGTCTGCCTCCTACTCCTTAAAATTCCCTTATTCTCCTCTTTTTAAGGAGAAGGTGATTTTGGAGTACAAGTTCTCCCTTCACCATTCCTTGATCAATGAATAGTTTCTGCTCAATTACATTAAACCTGGTTTGTTTGATTAGCACTTGTGATGCTGGACAAAAGACCCATTGAGGGATCCCTGACCCATTGAGGATTGGTAACACAGCTGCCATCCAACCTGAGAGGGACAGTAAAGGATGCTTGGCACAATGGGCAGAGCCTCATGCAATGTGGTAGCCTCAGGCCACCCCAATAAATGAGCTGTGCTATATTTTCACTGACTCATGGGGCTGTGGCTAATAGCCTGGCTGTTTGGTCAGGCCACTGGCAAGCCTCAGACTTCCATATAAACAATCTTCCCTGTGAGGATGAGACATCTGTATCGAAACTAGCTCTGCTCCTAATAAGTTTCTGTTACCTGTGTAGATGCTTACCAGAAAGGCTCTTGTACTGACTGAGGAGAACATAACGAATGAGCAGATCACATCTGTCACCTAAATACAAAGACTGAATAGCCCTCTAACTCAGGACAAGCAGACATGCATCCCATTACCTCCTGGATCCATGAGAAATCAGCCTATGGAAATTCAAGCACCATTTTAGACTAGCCTATGTGCTTAGACTGCCACTAATATTTGAAGAAAAACAGCATGAAAAAGCTGTCCTACCTGCCAGGCCATGGCCAAAGCCAAAAGTACTGACCAGGGGCAAATCTTTCAATCTAATGGTCCAGGGAGTTCTTGACAAATAGATTATGTCAGGTCTCTGATCCCATCCAGAGGTTTCTATCACCAGAAAAGCCCACTGGGGTCCCCAGGAAAAATAAGATGGAATCTATGTTATAAGATGAGGTCTAACCTCTTCTTTTGTGGTTTCACTTGCCTGTAGGCAGCCATGGGCAGAGGCCTTGCCCTTAACACATTGGATTAGAGTTCCCAGCGCAGACTGAAAGTTGGAAAGTCGTGTGGAGAAGAGCTACCCACAGCACTTCAATAAAGATGGTGATGATGGACCATGTGCAGAGATGCTGTGCCCAGCACTTCGATCTGGAGCATTGAGCAACATAACTACGCCTGACCTGCAAGAACTCCACCCCTCCCTCCACAGATGAGAATCCTACAAACCAGCCCCACCATCAGCCTGTTTGGGAGAGTGTGTACTTTAGAACGTGAGCTCACACCTCTCCGTTCTTTGATCAAAGGATAAAACTTTGCTTCTGGACTGAACTTGGTCTCATTCTATTGATGCGACTGACACCAGGCAGGATGACACTGGTTGGGGCTTGACTCAAATACTCAGTAACTTGACTCAAATACCCACTAGATCTTGATTACAGTTGACACCTTCTCTGGGTTTGACCTAGCCATCCTTGTGAATTCCACTGACTTAGACCACACTGCCCAGGTCACACAAGACCATATTTGTATCTTGTTCAGGTTTCCTGAGCACATTGTGTCTAGTAATGACCCCAAATTGTGGCTCATGTTCCACATCAGGGGCCAACATGGGCATACAATGGATTTTTCAGGTTCTATATCACTCCCAAGCTGCAGAGGTGATTGAGCGTTTTAATGGACAATCAAAAGACAGGTTTAAGTGTCTTTTGATGGGAGGAGTAAAGATAATTCTAGTCTGAACTCAAATCTCAAGTGATCAGTCTGGGATCTCAATGCAGAAATTCCCTAAAAGGGTACCTCTCATTTGCCCCATACATTTTACCAGGATGCCTGCCCTCTTCCTTCAATTGTACAATCTTTTTTTTACAATTATTGACAGTTTGTTCTCTATAAGGAACCTTGCAAGGACCCTCCGTCCCTTTCTAACTCTTCCTGAAGACTCAAATCAATGGGTGATTAGAAGGGCTATTAAACAGTGAGGAGTGAGAGTCAGTAACCTCCTTCTCCATCTACTACACAGGTGCAGAGGATGGATTTTTGCCAACAAGGACTTTGAAAATTATGATCATCAATTTGAAGACTCTAGTTTAATATTTTCCCTAAGGTGGCCCTGCTGCTTTGCTTCATGTAGCCCCATGGGATCTATATCAATACATAGAATAGAAACATTTATTGAACTGTTGGAGGATCCAAGCCAGAAGATTTGGGTAAATCACCCCAGAAAATGGATTAAGAATGCTATCCTTGCCCAAGGTACGGGACAGATTGCCACACTGCAGTCAATGGGGAAGGTCTCCTTGACCTATAGAATGTGAGCTCCTTCAAACCTAAGAGACTGGGTAAAGGAGAGGGAGGGGAAGGGGATGTAACTTCTCTTCTCTCTCCTACAGAATACACTGTGTGACTCCTGCCTTGCTGAATTTGTTGATAAATCTGCTCCAGGCAGTCACCCCTGTCCTGAATGTGACAAGCCATTGGATATGTCACTCACTGCCTGATCCCACAAATAAACATTTGATAACTGTGCCAGTGAATACCAGGAACAGGCATTTCTCTAACCACAGACCTTCTGACACCTCCTGTACCCAAACCTTATTCATCTGAACTGATGCTTTGCTGCAACTGGACTCTGACACTGCAGAAGCTAAGTGCTATCAGAGGTACACTGGGAACACCTGGGAAAGGGATCCTAGGCTTTGCCATCAGTGCTACTTAGGTATGGGTAGTGGCAGTCTTCTCCTCCAGTCTTCCCCTACACTTGCCCTAGTCCTACACAAACTCTTCAATTCTGCTCAAGAATTCTGCCCACCAGGAGAGACTCTTAGCTGGTTGATCCTTGTAGTATTCAATGACTCTACCCTCTCAACACTGTGTGTGCACCCTCTTGGGATATTATTTCATCCACAAAAACCAACCCATCACCTTTCTTCCTCTTACAAATGTGACATACATATGGGCATTAATAAGAACATCCCCTCCAATTGAATATGTCACATTATGCTGACACAGGTGGGAGCTCCAAAACCAGGCAGAGCCCAATTACTAGAGGGAATTGACAAGTGGCATTCTGAACTCTCTGCTCACAGGTATGCTCATGTGGTTACCCCAACATGAGGGGCATTCAGTTAAGAAAAGTTTTGCACAACCCATCCTGACCCTCGCTGAGGTCATTAATGATAATACCTCTGCTTTGTAGGCAAAAAGGACCAGCTCAATTCTGTGGCTCATATAATGTCAGATAACTACATTGCCCTCAACTTCCTGCTGGCCAGCCAAGGAGCTTGGGTGTGATTGGGGTCCATGACTATGTGCACTCCTCCAGACAGGCCTGATTTTCCAGCTTCAAGTGACTTGGATCATAGCCCTTGTCCACTGTTGCCTCAGAATAATTAACCAGTTATTGTCAGAGCTCCTTAAAGTCCAATCTATTTGGGCCCATCGTGGGATAACCTTGTTTTTCACCCTAGCCCAGAAAGATCAAGAGTTGGAGTTGAAGAGTCTGGTTCTAGCCCCAAATCCTACGGATAATCTTTAAGGCCTTGTTTTCACGTTTTTCACAAATAACACTAAAAAATGTGCATGACTTGAGGGAAAAATCTAGTATTAGCTGATGTCTGCAGGCTCCAAACATATTTCATTTGGGAGTAGGGGAGAGTTTTGCCAGGCCATTACTTCTTCAACTAGGTTATTATAAAGCAAACTCATATTCAAGTTCCAAGAAAACTTTCACACTATAACTCTGACCTGAGGTTGGTTGACCTTGTCAACTATCTGTCTTTATCTCTGTGGCTCTTTGTCCTATTCGCTACACTTAAAACTTCTCCTCTATCCATACGTTGAATTGTCTCTGAATTCAAAGGCTCTGACAAAGTTCTGCTTCTTATATAAGAGTGTGGGAAACTCCAGCAATCTAGTCTCCAGTGAAAATAATGAAAATTATTGTAAACTTCAATTATTCGAAATTTCTGGAAGTGGCACAAAAGACAGATAAGTAAAAAGCTTCAAAAAATATACTAAAATTTATGAAGAATTATAAGAATCTGTGGTAGTTGAACCGTGACCTGTACCCTCCTTTCCCAGCCTCATTTTAACACTATGGAATCTCCACTGTAGGCTGGGGCAGAGTCTATAACTCTTATATATTGAAAACTGAAACTTTTATTACTATATAATATCTCCTTAAATGTATTTAATGATTTAGTTTTAATATTTTATTTTTTCTGATCTCAACATTACTTCTCATACCTTATTATTTATTAGCATTAATCTAGTACATATATTCCATCATTCTTTTCAATTTTTAAAAAGATTTTCTCTTAGGTGTTTTCCAGTAAACAGCCTATGTCTTCAAGGTGGAACGATTTTCAAGAGTTCACCCAGAAGAATGGCTCCTGCCTAGATCTGTATTCTGTGCTCTGGTTGCACAATTAATCTAATCTTTCTGGCTAACATCTTCTAAAACATCTTAAAATATTCTGGTTTGCTAATGGTACCCTGTCTTATTTCTTGTCCCATTATAGGTTTACTCTAGAAGGATAGAAAGACAGGCAAATAAAAATATATTCATCCTAGATGTATATGTACAGGAAGATTATTTTCTGTGTTGTTTCTATATGATTTGGATGAGAAGGGAGAAAATGGATGCATTTAGTCTGTCCTCTTGATCTGTTCTCTTAATTGTCCTCAAATATGATGAACTCAGGTTCACAGAGAGTAAGTGATTTGTACAAACTCACTAATTAATAACTAATTAATAGCAGAAAGAAAACTGAGGCACTGAGCTCTTAATTTCTATACAAGAACCGTTTTCACTAGAGTGTGTCTTCAATACACACACATTTAAAAATTTATAGCACAAAAAGAATTAAGTGAAAACATAATAGTTGTGAAAAAGCACTTCTAAATGACTTTTATAAGTAATGTTTAGAATTGAAGTGTAGCAACTGTTACAGAAGCGCTCCACTTACAAAACTGAAAACAGCTCGCTCTTTAATAAAACCAATGCATCAGAAAGTCAATATATATCCTACTGATGTGCTTGTTAGAAGTGGAGACTGAGTTACAAAGCTCAATCAGCAACTGGTCGATGTAGAATTTCAAGTGAACATCATTGGCCCAGCTCCAGTGCACCAATCTATAAGTCTTCTAAATCATCCCAGATGCTCAGAACTTTATTTCTTCCTGAAGTAGCTAAACTTTCTTCAGCATTTCATATTATTTTTAATCAAAAATTTCTCTTCTATTTATCTCTAACCTGTTTATTGACGCTGAGTTTATAGGCAAGACTCACATATGACTGAAACTGAAAGCTGTGGGAGACTGCAAAGTTGGATCGTTTTTATTGAAGAGCTCAGAAGATTAACCACATGACCCAGTGATTTATAATATCAGTTATAAGCCAAGAACTTTCATACACTTGGATAGATTTCACAAATACCTTCCACATCAGAACTCACAAAGGCTGCCTTTTTCTACTAATACTAATCATTTTTACTAGTGCTTTTGTAACAAATAAAAGAAAAATTACATTGAGATTAATATGCCAGATTTTAACTCTAAACTTTTTATGTCCCAGAGAATAAACTCATATTATAAAAATAAGTCCAGCTTTAAAGTATAAACAGGGTACACAGTGAATAAATAAATAACTAGAGTAATTTTCCTGAGAAGGATCTAGGCTGGGAGTAAAATTAAAATGAACTTTTGAGACTAGAAAATGTCCTGCAAAAGAAGGATGCATATAAAAGGGAAAAAGTGCCAAGAAAAATATTTAGGAAAAAGAAAAGCAAAATAATGTACAATTAAAATATAATCTAGAACAAAATATGAGTCAGTCCTCTTCTCATATACTACTGACATCCAAAATATATGTATAGAAAAAAAAGAATATACTTTCTCATAAAGTAACATTATAAGTGGTCTTTATGTCCCCATGTCCATTCACAAGAACAAGGAACACATAATAAGGCCAAAGTTACTTTACATGTACTTATAAAGTAAAAAAGATAGAACCAATGCAAACTCTTTTTTTTTTTGCGGTACACGGGCCTCTCACTGTTGTGGCCTCTCCCGTTGCGGAGCACAGGCTCCGGACGCACAGGCTCAGTGGCCATGGCTCACGGGCCAAGCAGCTCCGCAGCATGTGGGATCTTCCCGGACTGGGGCACGAACCCGTGTCCCCTGCATTGGCAGGCGGACTCTCAACCACTGCACCACCAGGGAAGCCCATTTTTATTTACTTTTAAATATTAAAAAAGTTGACTCAAGTTTACAATATACCTAAGAAAAGGTAAATGCAAATAAAATTTTGCAGGGCATGAATTAATGATTGTTATTATTTATACTTGTCAATTAATATACTCCTTACTTGCAAAAGAACTGAGGCAATTTACAAATCATATGTAACAAAAAATGTGTGTAAAATGGATAGAACCATTTTTGCTCAACCCTCCTCTCCCCCACTCTTCTCAGAGATACACACTCTGTAGTGCAGGGATTCCACAGTTTGTGCAACTTGTAGTGCAAGGACAGAAACTGTTTAGAACAAAGTGATTATATTCCCGAGGGCAGAGTTTGAGGAAGCCTGCTTATTCCTATAAAATATCCTTCTGGGTTCTCTATAGGCTAAAACATATTTATATTTTTAATATTGTGAGATATAAAAGGCAAGAGGGTAAGAAAAAGCTTTGAAAAGAAAGCATATAGGAAGCTAAGAGTATAGCTCCTAATCCTTCCTTGCCTTCATTTTATTTCCCTGGAGAATGGGAAAACAGTATCAGATAGATGTCTCCTTGTGGACGGGTGAACTTGAGTATAGAAACTGATGTTTGCTTCCCCTCTGGTGACTTCTGAAGGCTGACAATATATTATTCAGATATAGCATATAGGGAGGTAGCACAGAACCACAGTGCTGCCCAGAGGGCTACTGAGCCAAGCAGAGGAAGAACAACTCAGAGAAGAGGTTAAAGTGTGTATTGCTGGCAGGGTCCAAATAGTCACAGTTATCCTTTGATCTTTCTGTAATGGACAGGGTCAAGGTAAAGCTGTCAAAAAGAAACATGCACAAAGGCCCATGTCAAGACCACACCCATCAGACCCAAACAGACTGAGTAGGAGAATCTCTTCCCTTACCCACTGCCCATCCCATGAGCAGCACTACTTTCCTCCCTGCTGTCTGACCTACAAACAAGAATGAGAGTGACAGCCTTGAGTATACACACTCAACATGGAGACATGAAGGGAAGGAAGTTCAGAAAGAAGAGAGTTTGAAATCCGAAGAGTGATTGAAGTAATGATTATATCAAACAACTTACTGACTATTCACCCAAGAGAAATATAAATTTTAATAAGTAGATTAATTGTGGATATTATTGGGATGGATGAAGTTTTAATCAAGAATGGGAAAAAAGATTCCTTCTCTGTATATTTGGGGATCCAGTGACTAGAACCATTCATACAAGCTTTATATTTGAATATATCTGCATTGAGAGTCATCAGGCAAACAAGATACACATGGTAGATAAGTACACAGTTGATTGACCTACAAGTATATACTTTACCTAAATTGGTATCATCAAAGTCACTACTCAGAAATGAAGATTTGGTATTGGGCTAAGGAAATTGTCTTAGTCTGCCATGTCTCTTGCTTTTGAAATTTCTGTTGTTGTTCCCACTGTGGTTGTGTATTTTGGTGTAAGTTGGGTCAGCAGGTTGAGTTTGCTTTCAAGCCTTGTCCTAAAGGGGGCAGGACTAATCAGCTCAGCCTTAGTCACATGTCCTCCCCTGTGACAAAAGGGATCAGGATACTATAGTTGACCGGTTCAAGCAGAACCATTTGTGGTGGAAAGAGGACACTCCCACAAAGAAAAGATACTGGAAGAATAAAACAAATCTATGCTTACCACCTGGGTGAAAGAACAAGAAGACAAAGGTAGAGGAATACATGAAAGAGAAAATAGGTACGTGAAAAATACTGGACTAAGAATTCCTACTGAGCTTCTTCACAGCCAAAGCAAGAAGAGAAAAAAGAATAATATAATTGTTCTTGACAACTACAGAGAGGAAACAGAACAGTTAATCAAGAGAAACTTACTAGGTGATACACAGTAATTTTCTCAGAAACCTTATGTAATGATCCTCGGAAAAAAAAAGAAAAATAAATGTTGGAGAGGACAGGGAGAAGGTATCATATACTAAATTATAATTATTTGATGCCTTATTTTGGAGAATTAAAGGAAAACCATCTACTATTTAACTTTGTGATAATCTGATACAATGTGAATTCAGAATTAACGGCCTTTGTGTGACTTTAGCTCTAGTGTTTCCCAAAACCTAGCTGCATACCAGAATCCAGGAGTGTTTATTAAAAGCAAGGATTTCAATGGTCTAAATTGAAGCCTGAGAAGCTGTACTTAATAATGTCCCTAGCAATTCTGATTTAGGTATCCCTGTTTGTGAACCACTGCTTTACACTATAGTCTCAAGCACTGATTGTCCTAGCCAGGTGTCTGAGAGGACTTTGGACATTTGCCCATAAATCCATCCACTTCCCTTGCCCTACTCTCCTTTGTCTCTTGTTAAGGTGGGAATAGAGGACAGGTTGGCCTATGGCTTTTTTTCCCCAGGCTCCTATGTTACCTGACTTCCAGATAGGTTGAGTCAATGGGGAGTAGTGGTAAGATATTAGATTGCAGAGGAAGGGGGAGAGGCCAAGTTATTCCAGACATCACTACCGCCAACTCTGCTTCACACTACCTCCACCTGGGGTTGCATTTAAAATTTTGGCCCTGTGTCTTCCATGACTTCAACTCTACTAGACCATGTCTCCTCCTTGGTTCCAGCTCCAGATAGACAGACCCTACTCGTAGCACTGATTTCTGGGCTCTGAAAATACTATCTCCCTTCTTTTCTTGAGCTCTGGAGGGCCCTGGAAGTGGAAGTTGTTTTTAGCTGCTGATGATCTCGAGGTTGCCTCACAGTCTTCTGCTTGGCTTCTCAGGTCTTCCATTATCCAAGTAACCAATTCTCTGTATTAAATTCTTTCAATTTAAAAACATACAATGGATTTTGACCAGATCGTATCTGATACTGTGTAGTTAACTGAAAGACCAATATATTTCAGATAATGGACACATATGTGATAAAGCTCATATTCCAGATGATAGTTCCATAGGCAAAGATGCCTATAAACATATGCAACTATGACTTATATTTTTCACCATTTAGAAATCTACCACAGCAGCACATTGGAGTGGAGATGAGTTTCTTTATTGCCCAGAGAAAAAAACAGACTATGCTCAAAAAACAGCTTTTTTTTTTTTAATTAACATCTTTATTGGGGTATAACTGCTTTACAATGGTGTGTTAGTTTCTACTTTATAACAGAGTGAATCAGTTATACATATACATATGTTCCCATATCTCTTCCCTCTTGCATCTCCCTCCCTCCCACCCTCCCTACCCCACCCCTCCAGGCGGTCACAAAGCACCAAGCTGATCTCCCTGTGCTATGCGGCTGCTTCCCACTAGCTATTTACCTTATGTTTGGTAGTGTATATATGTCCATGCCTCTCTCTTGCTTTGTCACAGCTCACCCTCCCCCTCCCCATATCCTCAAGTCCGTTCTCCAGTAGGTGTGTGTCTTTATTCCTGTCTTACCCCTAGGTTCTTCATGATATTATTTTTTTTTTCTTAAATTCCATATATATGTGTTAGCATACAGTATTTGTCTTTCTCTTTCTGACTTACTTCACTCTGTATGACAGACTCTAGGTCTATCGACCTCATTACAAATAGCTCAATTTCATTTCTTTTTATGGCTGAGTAATATTCCATTGTATATATGTGCCACATCTTCTTTATCCATTCATCCAGTGATGGGCACTTAGGTTGTTTCCATCTCTGGGCTATTGTAAATAGAGCAGAAAACAGCTTTTTTAACACATGTTTTAACATTTGTTTAATTGAAAACTCATATTCTACACATTAGTACATGCAAAAGTTATTTGTGGCCTCAAACTTCTGATAGCAGAAGTTACCAATCATTACATAATAAATGAAGTTTCATACAGTCCCTCTGGAATGGAAAATTTATGATCTTCAAAATACACTCACAGATACATTAAATGAAGTGTTTAATATATATTAAATGTATATTTGATTTAGGCATAATTGATAGAGCTGTTGTTATTGAGGCGTAATTATCCAGTACATTCGGTTGCATCCTACACGTCCGCATGGAGTGTAAGAGAAAGCACACCATACGGAAACATTACTAATGAAAAGATATTTTTAGTTATTTTAAACACAGGTATTTGATGAAAAGCTTTCATGGGAGAAGAAACATATAAAGATTTACTTATGTGGACATTCTAAAAGGATATCTCTTCTGTGTACCTACAAACATTCTTATGGCTGCCATCACTGGTTATTATAAAAGGTTGAGTGACATATTTAGGTATTTACACAAAATGATGGACAATATAAACTCTCCATTAATAGCTAGAAACTTGTGAATTTAGAACTTTTCACAAATTAGCAGAATAACTAGGTAAAGTAAGAACCTACTGAAACATTTTCTAGAAAGAATGATTATTATACCTTACTCTACACAGAATTAATCGCTATCTTCTCTGTTAGACTGAAAGCTCCATGAAGGCAAAATACTTTGCTATTCTTTTCATCTTGTTAAAAGAAAATCTGAGTCATATTAAAAATTTTAAAAGTTTATTTGAACAAAAATCTAAAAATCAGGCAGTGCCAAAGCAAAGGGCTTAGGAGTGTTCAGCTGAATGGAGCTGGGGAGAGATATTTATAGGGAAGATGAAAGCAAAGTAAGGAAGCTATTGACAGGCTATAGCTTAAAGCCTAGTTGGCTGCTTGTGACTGGTTGTCCTCAGGTTTCAATTTCATAACCTTGAACTTTTACAGGCTTAGATTTTGATTTGTTTATGTAGGCTTCCACAACATTAGAACCACCTTTGTCTAGTGGCCTCCTGATTTACTTAACATTCTCTATCCACAGTATTTAGGACAGTACCTGGCACGGAGTAAATGCTGAGAGAATATTTGTAGTGTTGAAATAAATTGAACTTAACTGAATTAAATTGAAGTAATTAAGAGGTCTGAGTGTTTAATTCATAATTTGTACAGAAACCTATATAGGCCATCATGAAATCTCCTAATACAATGTTCTTTCCTTCTTCCTTGTTCTGGTTCTGGAAAAAGAGAGAGAGAATATGAGACTCCAAACATCCACACAAAGTCAGAAGACTGGGCATGAAGTGATTGCAAGTCCTGCATGTGTGACTTACCCAGCAGTTACTGAAATGTTTCTCTGATACCCTCACTTTAACCACTCTCTTTCTGTTGGACTGCTGTAACAGAATACCATAAACGAAATTTATTTCTCACAGTTCTGGAGCCTGGGAAGTAGACGATCAAGGCACCAGCAGATTCATTGTCTGGGAAGGGCCCACTTTCTGGTTCATAGACAACCATTTTCTCATTGTGCCCTTGCATTGTGGAAACACCTCTTTTACAAAATCACTAATCCCATTCAAGAAGGTTTTGACCTAATCACCTCCCCAAAGCCCTACCTTTTAATACCTTCACTTTGAGGGTTAAATTTCAACACGATTTTTTTTTTTTTTTTGCAGTGGGAGGGAACATAACATTCAACCTATATCACTGACCAGGAAAAACACCATTTCTTAAAAGGACCCTGTCTTTAAAATACCAAATTATGTTTTAGTGAGAAAGTAAATGATGAATAGGAAAAAGTCAAATATGTTATCAGAAACATCCATATTCCTGACAGTTATACATACACAAATATTCTTTAGATTAAAAGTATAACAAACTATTGAAATGTTTTACAGATGTAGATAAATTCCACAAAGTAAAATAATAAGCAGTTGTGGGAATGCTCTATCATTCTACTGTCAACTTTATAAAGCTGAGACTGTGTTCCAGAACTCCCTTCCCTATACAGAAAGAGGTTAGAGGTTTGAAGTTAGAGGAAGCTGCATCAGATTTTAGTGGCAAAAATGTAGAAATGGCCATCACTCCCAAAGGACTTTAGGGTCTAATATAGTAATGGACAGACACAGAGGTGTCCAGCTGGATCCAGCTGGCCTCCCTTTTCTCCAATTTGTGTCCAGTTTTTTCTTCCCACCTACTGGACAAGCTGACCAACAACAGCCTTAGCCACCACCAGAGGCTTGTCTGTGTACCACAGAGCTGTTAACTGCAGGAGCAGTAGCTATCCATAGACTTATGCCCTTACTTGTCAGATATGCTGAAAGTTCCTATACCAGTCCGTTCATTTCAGTGCTTTAGGAGGTCGATTAGTAACTTCTCTCTGATCTTCTAGCTCCTCCAATAGAACTTTACTTCCTCAGCTCCTCCTGCAATTGCATAATAAATCTCTTATCACACATCCTTTGTACTGGTTCTATTTCCCTAAATGGACCTTAATTGGTGCAATGGATTTCTGATTGCAGACACTATATTATTAGAATATATCTCTTTTCCAATTTCATCAAATTAGAAATCAGTAGCTGTTGATAATAGTATTTTATCTTAATTTTAAAAGATTTTTAGAATAAAATCTGCTATCCTTTCACACAAAGACCAGCTGCCTTTATATTCAGATATTAAATAACTTCTGAAGAACATTTGTAATATTTTATACTAGTAATATAAAAGTAAATTGGGACCAAAAGTATTCCGGATTATTTATATAATATCAAATTTTATTATTTTACACTATTCATTTCTATGTATTAAATATTTCTTTGTGGTTAATGTATATAAACAAGTGTGTTTAATATATATTAAATGTATAATATAATGTTATATGTATTAGAAATAATATAACTGATGTTGGGAATATCTTTTCTTCTTTTCATTGTTTTACTACAGAAAAACATGTCCAAAATTATTCAGAAAGAAGTGTTTAAAGAATCAGATTATTTAACCTAAATGAGTCTCAAACACTAATTCACAATATGTGTTCTCATTCCTGTAATTGCATTCATTCATTATATATGGATATACATTACTGACCAGACTACTATTTTCTCAAGAAGTTTCTTTCATAAATTGTATCCCATCAATATTAGTATCAACAGTGAATAACACAGTAAATGGCACATAGTTGGTACAACATATTTTGAATAAATGAATGAATGAAATTCTTGTCCACCCTCTGCCTTCTGTCAGGAAACTTCTACTTACTACGGCTACATAACAGATTACTCCAACCCATAATGGCTACTTTAATGGCTAACTCTACTGACTATCAAATGTAGTCAGTTTCTGAGTATCTCTCATTGTTTCTGTGGTTCGGGGATTAATGAGCAGCTCAGCTGGGTGGTTCTGCTTTGGGGGTATCTCATGATGTTATAGTCAGATAGTGGCTGAGGCTGGGGTCATCTGAAAGGTTTCTTCATTCCTTTGTCTGGCATGATGTCTGGAAATCTCAAACAGCTGGGGCTGGAACACTTGAGGCTCCTTGAACATCTCTCTATATCTTTGTAGTATCTCCACGTGATCTCTAACATGGTGGCTTCAGTATAGCCAGACATTCTTAATATTGGCTCAGGACTCTCAAGGCATGTGCCCTTTTATGGGAGGAGTGTCAAAGGACTTGGTACAAGTTTTAAAACTACCACATACCTTATACATTTTAATTCAGCCAAATATCTAATACTTTCTTAAATCACACAGTCCTTCAGTGTTGATACTTAATATTTAACATAAAAGCAAGGGTCTATATTTTCTTACAGAAAGCTTTCCAATATATTTACAAACTGAGAAAATGGTTATCACCAATATTACAATGGATTTAATTTGTATCTAGGCTCAACTTTCCCTTATAAACCAACAACATCCCTCTGAATGCCAAATCCTAACTTTATGGTTTAGCGGCCTTATGATATTGAGAACCACTGAATAGTGAGATGTCTGTTAGACATTATTCAGATGGAGCTCAGTGAAGTTTTGAGGCATGGACACACATCCCTTCTGATGGGTGGTTCATGAGCAACATGCAGTTTTCTCTTAATGGAAAGTCTTCTCCAGAGAGCAAAGACAAGATATTCAGACCACCTCAGGAGCTTATTCCAATGGTTAAGCATAGCTTCCAGTTACTAAGTCAACACAGTGAGTTTTCTTAAACCTAGAAATATATTGTGTTGTGTGGTCTCTCCAAACTCATTTCCTGATTTCTAGATGGTTCTGTGTCCCCTCTCCTTATGCGCAATTTTCCATCTCCCACCTATGCCCTCCTGTCTAAGCCCAGAAATAAAATTCCCAAAGAGTGAAATAATCTAAATCTTCTAACATTCTCTTCTGTGTCTCTTTTTATAGCATCAACTCTATGCCTTACTTACTTCAGTGACTTTATGTTTCCATTCATTAAACAGATACATATAAATTGCCATCTGTATACCAGGCACTATTCAACATATTTGGGATGTATCAATGAACAAAACAAATAAATGCCCCTGTTATTCTAAATCTACAATTAACATAACAAATAAGTAAATTATAGTGATAAATGTTGTGAATAAACTGTAAAATAGAGCCTGGAAATTTGAATAGGATATCAAAAGCTTTGCTTTCAAAACTATTTTCTTTGATAAATGATTCAAGATAAGGATATTTCAGAAGTAAAAAAAAAAAAAAAAAACTTCTTTCTTTCTCATTGCTGCAACTAATTTTTTTCGAGGCAGTGTATTGTCTCTGCCTTCTGAAGCCAAGGGTGCTTTGCAAAGAGGTGTGGAAATGAAGGGCAGATTATTACTTCAGCATGCTGTCTCACTATACCAATATTACAGGCTACAGATACCAAAGACAAAGATCTTCTTATAAGTGATAAACTAGTTACTCAAGCTTCTTATAAGTAATGAATTGCTTACTCATGCTCACTAAGACATATTATTATTTTTAAATAACTCTCTTCAAGAAAGATAGGAAATGACCACCAAACTTTTGGAAATGAAAACCTGCTTTGTTAATGAGGTGACTACGTGTATACATTAACACATCACTTGAAATTTCAACAACGTGTAATATAATACCATCGAAATAAGCAATAGTCTATAAGAAAGATCTGAAATCTGCCCAGAGCTTCTGTCATAAAACCATTCTGAAAAATAAGCAAAATAAAAATTAAAGCACATAAAAACTTTGAGCAATAGAAGGAATCAGAGGATTGGTTTTGGAATGTAGCACTTTCTTTACAGATTATTGTAAACTACAGTGTTGTGGCAGAAAAACTTACTGAAATAAGAAATGTTATTTCTTCACTCTCATGTCCCGCCCTATTTCGTACCTTGTCTTTGCCTCAGACATACGGTGTGATAGAAAAGCATAAGGAATCCAAAGGCAAAGGTCTTGCTGTGTTTAAAAACATCCTTAATCTTTTGACAAGATAAAACTAAGTGTGTGTGTGTGTAAAGAGGGGAGAGGAAAAGTGTTTGGGGGTGAGGAGAGAGAATACAAGAGACTACTTCAGCCTGGAAAGGGTTGTAGGTGGTGATGCAAGAGTAACAATGACCACGTTTTGACAGCACACTGATCAAGGCACAGAAGCCAGAGGGAGTACACTGGAGCCAGGTTTAAGGGGAAGAGTCTCAATATCATCAAATGTTTCATGCCACCAGAGGTAAGGTGTATCAAAATATAATTTTTTTTTTTTTTTTTTTTGCAGTACGTGGGTCTCTCACTGCTGTGGCCTCTCCCACTGTGGAGCACAGGCTCCGGGCACGCAGGCTCAGCGGCCATGGCTCACTCCGTGGCATGTGGGATCTTCCCGGACCGGGGAACGAACCCGTGTCTCCTGCATCGGCAGGCGGACTCTCAACCACTGTGCCACCAGGGAAGCCCAAAATATAATTTTTTACATGTTAAGAAACATAGTTCTCACACAAATAAATAAGGAGCATGCATCAACTCATAACGATTGTATCATCAGAATAGCAAAGCTGGTTCAAAGGATGGTAAAGTAACATGCATATATAGTCAATGAAAAAAGACATAGAGAATTCCAGAATAAAATCCCTAAATTATAAAACTAGTTAATGCTGTCTTACAGGACAATAATAAATAATATTTAGAATTACCTTCTTTATGGAACAGAAATATCTCTTCACAATAAAACATTTTCATCTTATCAGATTTATTTGATACGATCTATTTTTATAAAGTTGTAAAGGTCCAATTCAATAGTAAATACTAGAGCAAATACATATAATTCCATCTAGAGGATCAGAAAACTCTTTTTATATGAAGTTCCAGCATGGTGTGATGGCCACATAGTCATTCTTTTTTTTTTTTGCCTTACCTCCAAATTTTGGAATTTTTTTACAGGTAGAAGTTGTAGACACATCCAAACTAAGGGAGTAGCAACAGAATTAGATATAATGGGGGCAAAATCAGCAGGAAATAGTTAACTAATTAAAGGTGCTTAAAGAGATTGACACCTGGAAACCTTGGCACAATCCTAGGAGGAGGAGAGGAAACCAAATGACTACAGTTAATTTTCCCCCCAGCCAGGCAGGATGGGGATTTGGATATGGACTTAGCAAAAAGTAATGATAAATAATGTGATACTTTCATACAACCTAGCATTCTGTCTAGAATTTGTTCTCAATAACAAATAAGACAATTAGATCATAAGATGCCAAAGGCCCAGAAGGAGAACACAAGAATCCAGAAGAAAATCAATATACATTTCTGTCTTTCTTAAAAAATGACAGCACTTATTATAGGACAATGGATTGGAGAAAACATGATTGGTTAAAGGGGTTAGTCCAACAGATCAAAGATTTTGCAAAGTTTGCTTCTTTGATTTTGGCTTAACATACTATACAGCCTGGCCCTATAATAGTGAAGGGCATTAGGCTGCCATACATTTTCCACATTTCCATTGACCAGATCAGCTTGATGCTTCTCTATCCTAAACTGAAATCAAGGTAGGATGGGAGTATAGTTACACATGATGTCCTGGTAATGACAACAGAACACACTGTTATTCTGTACTCATTACGTTTGACTGTGTTGTGTTAATGAACATTCTCAGAATTCCATTCTCTCCCCTCTCACTTATTCAACTGCAAAACCTCTAGCAAGTCACTTATCTCTCAAGGCCAGAGTTTTCCCATCAGTGAAGCTAAGGGTCAGTTTTCAACCTCCTTCCAGGTTTCAAAGTCTATACTCAACATACCTGACTGCTCACCTCTTTACCAGAGCAGAGCTGCCAAGCATGTAAAACCAGAACCGCTGAAGAAACAAGCCAAAATCCAGACAAAGACAGAGAAATGTCTATTTAAAAAATGATTATCTAATTACCAAGATAAATTAGAACAATTTTTAATTAATAAAATGAAATTAGATCCAGGTGTTCAAAAGCATAACTTTGAAGAAAACAAAGGTTGGTTGCAAAAAGAAAATAATGCCCAAAGAGTGTTTAAAAACTAAACACACACCACTGGCATTTTTCACAGAACTAGAACAAAAAATTTCACAATTTGTATGGAAACACAAAAGTACCCGAATAGCCAAAGCAATCTTGAGAATGAAAAATGGAGCTAGAGGAATAAGGCTCCCTGACTTCAGACTACACTACAAAGCTACAGTAATGAAGACAGTATGGTACTGGCACAAAAACAAAAATATAGATCAATGGAACAGGAGAGAAAGCCCAGAGATAAACCCATGCACATATGGTCACCATATCTTTGATAAAGGAGGCAGGAATGTACAGTGGAGAAAGGACAGACTCTTCAATAAGTGGTGCTGGGAAAACTGGACAGGTACATGGAAAAGTATGAGATTAGATCACTCCCTAACACCATACACAAAAATAAACTCAAAATGGATTAAAGACCTAAATGTAAGGCCAGAAACTATCAAACTCTTAGAGGAAAACATAGGCAGAGCACTCTATGATATAAATCACAGGAAGATCCTTTCTGACCCACCTCCCAGAGAAATGGAAATAAAAACAAAAATAAACAAATGGGACCGAATGAAACTTCAAAGCTTTTGCACAGCAAAGGAAACCATAAACAAGACCAAAAGACAACCCTCAGGATGGCAGAAACTATTTGCAAATGAAACAACTGACAAAGAATTAATCTCCAAAATTTACAAGAAGCTCATGCAGCTCAATAACAACAATAACAAAAAAAAAAACCCAATCCAAAAGTGGGCAGAAGACCTAAATAGACATTTATCTAAAGAAGATATACAGTCTGCCAACAAACACATGAAAGAATGCTCAACACCATTAATCATTAGAGAAATGCAAATCAAAACTACAATGAGATATCTCACACCAGTCAGAATGGCCATCATCAAAAAATCTACAAACAATAAATGCTGGAGAGGGTGTGGAGAAAAGGGAACACTCTTGCACTGCCGGTGGGAATGTAAATTGATACAGCCACTATGGAGAACAGTATGGAGGTTCCTTAAAAATCTACAAGTAGAACTACCATATGACCCAGCAATCCCACTACTGGGCATATACCCTGAGAAAACCATAATTCAAAAAGAGTCACGTACCAAAATGTTCATTGCAGCTCTATTTACAATAGCCAGGAGATGGAAACAACATAAGTGTCCATCATCGGATGAATGGATAAAGAAGATGTGGCACATGTATACAATGGAATATTACTCAGCCATAAAAGGAAACGAAATTGAGCTATTTGTAATGAGGTGGATGGACCTAGAGTCTGTCATACAGAGTGAAGTAAGTCAAAAAGAGAAAGACAAATACCATATGCTAACACACACACACACACACACACACACACACGCACACACACACACACACATATATATATATATGTATATATATATATGGAATTTAAGAAAAAAGATGTCATGAAGAACCAAGGGGTAAGACAGGAATAAAGACACAAACCTACTAGAGAATGGACTTGAGGATATGGGGAGGGGGAAGGGTAATCTGTGACAAAGTGAGAGAGTGGCATGGACATATATACACTACCAAATGTGAAATAGATAGCTAGTGGGAAGCAGCTGCATAGCACAGGGAGATCAGCTCGGTGCTTTGTGACCACCTAGAGGGGTGGGATAGGGAGGGTGGGAGGGAGGGAGACACAAGAGGGAAGAGATATGGGAACATATGTATATGTATAACTGATTCACTTTGTTATAAAGCAGAAACTAGCACACCATTGTAAAGCAATTATCCTCCAATAAAGATGTTAAAAAAAAAAAAAAACTAAACACACACATACACACACACACTTCATACTAAAACTCATTTAAAGGAAAATATGTTAACTAAGCAAAAAGGAAAAAAAGAAGGAAAGAAATGGCACATGTGTCTCTTTTGCCCAGAGACATTTGGATGCAACTCAGGAAACTGAATAAACACAGACAAATAGGTAAACAGGGAAAATTAGTTTCTTGCAGTCCAACCTGACTTGAACTCCTCTTTGAGACAAGTCCCTTGTGTTGTGCACACATCATAGTATTCTGGATACCTTGTTTACAGGCACAGACTCCTGCAGGGAGCACTTATGTTTTTCCCCCACTATTTCATTTGCAGTAAATATAAATTCTCTTCCCATGGGAGCTGGGAGGCAAGAGGTGAAACAGCCTGGTTACCTTTCAACATTCCTGACTGCAAAGGATCTTCAGTAAACACCAAGAGAAAAGCCTTCACAGCATTCAGCAAAAAAAATAAACAATGAAGCTCATACTTATTTGGCAAGCCCTGGAGAGTTTCTAAGAACCAGGTGATATCAGTCATCAAAGAAACTGCAGGCATATGGAGCCAGGCCTCAGGAGTGCAGACCTTTCTTGAAGGAACTTGAGATTAAATGATAGCTTTCTATAGACATAGGAGCTCAGAAAAAACTCTGCCAGTATGGAAATGTATTAACTCTCAGGGGTATGTTTTCAGTGCAGAGTGCAAGCAATTTAGCTACTGACTCCCACTGACGGTGGCTATGCAGTTAAATCCTAATCTGGCACTTTCAACCTGGACCCTACAGCTTTCTTTTCTCGCTAAGAGAGAGAGCATTTTGTTGTCAATGCTGGGGGTCAGCGGGGGTGGGAGTGGGGTTGCGGATAAAACGAATCATTGGTTTACAGCATTAGGCATCTATACACTCCAGTGATACCCATTTCAAAACTTTGAAACAGTTGTCTATGAATTTTTGCTGAGGCCAAACTATGTAAAAGGTAAAGAATATATATGTTTTTGTTAGACCAATGAGCAAAATGCTTACTTATTTTCTTAGAATCACAGAATTTTAGATATTTAAACCTAATATTTTCTAATACTTAATCCACTAATTGTTTTGATGTCATCTATATTAATATTTCAGTGCACTGATCTTTTAAGAGTTTGGGCTTCTTATATGTCTACTTAGAGCAGTAAACTCTCTTCACAGAAAGAGGCACATATATCCAAATTTGTTAACACAGTTTGATAGGGTTCACAAATTCCCTGAAACCCACTCATGGATAAAAAGTCCCAATTTAAGAATCTGTAATCTAATATAGATCAACATAACATTATAAAACCACTCTCTGTGTTTGCAACATAAAAAGTAGTAAATGAGATGTGAGGTACTTGAAGGAATTGGTGCTAAATAAAGCTATTGTATATTCCATTACAATTGTTTTCTCCATATAATCAAGAGGACATCTCAATGTTACCATGTTGCCTATGGTATGGCATATGGTATATTCAAATACAGGAAATGTGGACACTTTAATGAAATTGATTAGTCTGCCAGTGAATTCAATAAAAACAACCAGAGTTAGCAACTACTCATTTTATTCAATTAATTCACCAGAGATATTTGTTCAACAAATATTATATTTGATAAAGCCAATTCATATTCTCTGCCATCTCACTGCCAAAATCTTTCTCAGGATTTTAATCCCTTATGAAATGGTAAACATGCCATGATGCCTTTCAGCATCTCTAGTAACAAGCTATTTACTGAAATGACAATAACAATAAATTTTACAATTTCCAGCTTGTATAGTATGTTATGTCAAAGACAAGGCCTCAATACCTGGTTAACATTGCCTTTGACTGAATTCTTACCATGGTTAGGGTTCTCCATAGCATTGGAAATCAAAGCAGAAAACTTTATTTCTGCCCATCAGCATCTTTATGGTTTATCTGGTTGGTAGATGGGGAAGGGATAGACAGAACCAGTAGAAATATAAATACACATCTGTAAATATAGAAACACAGTCACTATCTATTACTATTGTACAGACTATTACACAAAGGTCAAGGAACAAAGGATCTAGAAACGATAACAGAAAAATGATACCATCCTGCACAAGTATCAGGAGCTTCGGCAGAGGTGAGGAGCATGATTTAGAGAAGATAGTTTTGAAGGCATTTCATTTAAAGTGTTACCGGAAATTCCTCAAAGTTAGAAAACTTGTTAAGTACTTGGGCAACATGCTTATTTGAATTGAATTGGCAATATAATTGAGGATGTCACTAGAAATTAGGATGTTTAGAATCCATCCTGTCTATAACTGAACAGGAACAGTCTTGTCCAGGTATTATCCTCTGGATGCTCTTTGTTCTGTCCACGCTGAGCATGAAGATACTGAGAGCAAACACTGACTAGTTTTATTAGCATGAACACCTCTACTGACATCAGAGGGAGTCTTAACTCAAGACTATAAATATAAATAGCTAAATGAAAGTAATTCAGAACTTAGCATGCATTATTTACTACATATGTCAGTTTGTTTTAATATATGTTAATAGTAACAGACACCTAAAGATACTTATCTAGACATAGACATATGTTTGGGCATAGCTGCAAATTCACTTTCATTAGTCTGTTGATCGTACCCTTAACTAGATATGGCTTGGGAACATTTTGTTTTGAATGTTTCCAAATACAAAGGAATCAGGTTCCCAAATTGGAAAGATTCTAATAAAAGACTGTGAGAACTGTCTTCCTCTCTCCTATTTTTTTTTTTTAAATTTCTAGACACTTTTTTTTAACACTTTCCTTATAGGATTTGTCCAACTACTACTACTTGCTCTGAATGTTTTATTTTCTTTGCCCCTGCAACCCACCAAAAGACAAAGGGAAGCCTGTCCAAAAGCATAAGGAAGGACTCCAGAGAAGAAACTATGTGTGATAGGAGCTATCTTCCTACCAAGTTTTCATACTTCATTGTTCCTTGTGATGGTCAGGGCTGCATCCATGATGACCAATAACTACTATATAAACAAGTACATACAGCAAAGGCTTCAAAATCTAGGCAGCTAGATGCTCTAAAGAGAAGTACTTAAAGTAAGGAAACAATTTTTCATTACCAAACTGTGTGTGTTCTTTTCTATAAGGAAAAGTGTTCATTCTTAGCTCTGAAAAGAATCTTAACATCAGTTCAAACTACACTAATTACTAAAAGCATGGTTTAATAATGTCATTATGTAAAGCAGATGAGTAAAGAAAAATTATAGTTAGGCAACTTCCCAAATATTAATATAAAACATCCACAGTGATTTTGCAAAGGTAATTGATTCCTTTTTTTACAAATGGTGATAAAATATTTCCTGCTACTTCAGATTTATACTATAAAAGATGAAGCAATATCTTTATTACTGCTTAGGAAGCAATGTACAGTTCATTCTCTCTTTCGGAATTTGTCCTGCTCTGGTCTTCATTCAACAGAAGTAAGACATATGGGAATTTGACATACCAAATTCATTCATCAGAATATAAATTGCCTCATAAATGCTCTCACTGATGTTTTGATTAGCAGATAGTATTGTGAAAGAAGTCAGAATTGGTGATCATCAAATGTCAGGAAATTGAATGATATTTGATGAAGACTAGATTCTTTGATTTTATTAAATTTCCAGATGGTAAAGACCATATCTTATTCATCTCCTAAGAAACATATCCCTGTTCCTTTGCCCCTTAAATATATTTTTAATAGTTTTCTTCTTAAGGAAGACTAACCAGAATAACCATTTTTTAGAACACGTTTCCAATGAAAGTAATGTTACTTCAACCCAAGAAACAGTGAAGCCAGCTATCCATTGTAAAATAAATATAATGAGAGAGCTATTAAAAGTGATCACTTATAATGATAATAACAATAAAACATCTGCCATGCAAGTCAAGATTTATTTAGCTGTACATAAATTAGAGTCCCAGAACAGTTTGAAACAAGAAAGAAAGGAACAATCAGTAATCCACTGATCATTAACAGAAACAAAATGTTAAGTTTTAGCCTTGACCCAAATTTACTGTTTATTATCTTTTCCCACTACAATTAGAGGATTCAGCATTATTAAAACTTAATTAGAATTTTTATCCTCTTCTGACCTATGTTTTTATGCTTGTTTCTTGGTGGAATATTGACTGAAGCTAATTGGTAAGTATTTCTATGAAAGACAAACCCTTTACAAACCCAAGCATCCATAAAAATCAACTGAGGTAAGCTGTTAAGTGTCTCTTAAGAATATGGTTTGCTGAGCACCACTTTCAGAGATTCTGATTTGGTTGTAAGGATGTATTTCATAAATATATTATGTAAGATAAAATGTTATTTCTATCTTAATGGAAGTGTCATTTCATACATGGGTATGTTCACTTTATTTGCAGAAGAAAAGATGGTTATGCAGTTGGAGTGCAGGGAATTGCAGATTTCCCAGATTAAACCCATCCTAATGAGTCTTCTACATGAATGTCACTATAAGGTAGAGATCAGATGCCCTGACATAGCCTTATACGCCCACTTAATGTTTAGAATGAGCACCTGAAAATAACAACAAAAAGAGCCCAAAGCTATACCTTTAGATATAAAGAATGAATAGCTAAAATCATCATCATCATTGTCATCATCATCAAGAGGAAAAGGAAGTCTTTCCTCCTCATTGCAGGTTACCATCTGTCTTCAAAACTTGGGCACGACCCTGCCAGTATTTTTCTTTTCCAAAATTTTCTCCCCCAGGTTTCCAATAGGAAAGTTGAGCATCTGGAGGAATGTTTGCCACATAGTAGGTGTTCGATAAATACCGGTTGCATTCTTGAGTGAAAGATTTCATTGATATCTCAAGGGATAGGAAGAGGAGAATGAGGAGAACATGGGGTTTTATTACCTTCAATTTACATATGAAGATACTGAGGCTTAAGGAAATTGAATAAGGTCACAGAGCTTTAAGCGATGGAACTATGATCTGAACCGAGGTGGCCAGACAACACAGTCCACACTCTTAACTCTTCATTACATTGTTTTCCTGTTGTTGACTCTTCTCTTGCTCTCTGAATTGTTTAAACTGTCATAATGTACCCCTTAAGGGAAAATATAAGGGATAGCTCTGAAGGGTTTCAAATGCTTTTCAAAGAGCAAAGCCTAGTCAGAGAATGATAGAGTGTTAAAAGGGATCTCAGATATCATCTAATCCAGACACACCAACATCATTTTTGGAGTCATTATATAAAAGAGCAAATATCCTCAGATAAATTAAGCTACTCGTTCAATACAGCTAGTCAGTGGCCATACAGGAACTCAGAACTAAGATCACCTGTCAATTAGTTCAAATCACTGTCCTCAGCTTTCCCTAGGCCTTAATTTATACAATAGCAATAGTGGATCAAATATAGAATTTAGGTATATATCAATGATAGAACTCTAAAATTTCTAGGCTATTCTTTAGATGCACCACTTGGTTGAGGTGTTGGAGAAGTTTTACAATATAGAATCTAGACCCTGACCCCATACTTTGAGGGATCCTTAGAGATCTTAACTATTTCCCCACTTCTAATAAGTAAGACACACCCTCTACACTGAACAACCATATGTGTATTAAACAAATGTAGGGGTCTGAAAAATTTAACACACTACACTGTGATATTTGATGAAAATGCAGCATCTTTGTTCCCCACTAACTGATTTAATCTTCCTCCTGAGCCTTACACACATGGAATAGGGTGGACACAGAGGGAAAACTAAACTTTAAATTTGCTGACAAATATCATTTCATATATTCAGTTTAAATAATCTCCTCTGTTCTGTCAGTTTGGGTAAATTATTAGTCTTTTAGCTTGCTTCCCTCTCTCCTTCCCTTCTCCAAAATGGTATAAGATAGAATCTGGGACTGTAAGGTACTCTGTGTCATCATATATGCAGGGGTGTAGTGCTGTGTTTTCTGAACCATTGGCAGTCTCAGCAACAGAGTGGCTGGTCTGTTTTGGTCCCAGAGCTGGCCTTTTAAGGCTGTACTTCTGGCAGTCACCACCTCAAGTTGAGGAGTCTGCAACACATTGTACCCTTTATCCTACGCTATGCAATATGAACAGTTGATTCTCCCAGCTCTCCTGAGTGACCTTTCAAAGTCCCAAGGAAACGTCTGAGTTTAGCATTACCCACGGAGCTACAGAATAGGAACAAAGCTCTACTTGGAACTCACTATCCTAAACTATCTAACTAGTTCCGATCCCTGGTGCTGTGTTCTCACTCTTGCACCAGTTGGAAGTTGCATTCTGCTGATCCTCTCCTGGAAACATGAAGTCTCTCCCAGACTGTGCCCAGGAACGTTTCCTTAGCTTTCATCCTGAGGTGGAGAAAGCAGAGCCATTAAAAGCAGAGCCATTAACTCCTGATACCCCCACCATAGTCACTGCACTTCTTCCCACAATCCTCTAGGATTAAAGTAAGAGGGCTTCTAACCCACTCTCTTCTTTTTGTGTGTGGCTGCATTGTGCACCATGTGGGATGTGGGATCTTAGTTCCCCAACTAGGAATCAAACCTGCACCTCCCTGAAGTGGAAGCATGGAATCCTAACCACTGGACCACCAGGGAAGTCCCATTCTCACCCAGTCTTATGAGGAAGAAGTTCCTAAGGTGTATTTTCAGTTTTCTCCACCCCTAGATTATTGTTGATTTTTGTGATGGAGTCTCACACTTATAGTTCTGGATATACCCATCAAAGCTAAATTAATTTACATAATCCTCTTTTCTCCCCAAGTCATGATTTTCATGACTATGATCTTGAGGATTCAAAATGCTACTCTGGATGTTGAGAACTACATTGACTTTATTTAGCATCCTTGTTAATATGATCCCAATCAGCCACCAGGTTAAATATACACCACTGGCTGAAGAGAGGAAGTTCAGGAACAAAGAAATGGAAAAAATAACTACATTGATGTATTTCAGAAACAGTATTGCTTTCATCACAAGGAATGAGCTTAAATATCAAGCTGTTGTTGGTCAACATGAGGAGAGATCATGGCTTACTCTGAAATTCATGTAACTTTTTCTAAAAAGCCATGAACTGGAGGGACCAGGAGAAGATGGCGGAAGAGTAAGACGTGGAGATCACCTTCCTCTCCACAGATACATCACAAATACATCTACAAGTAGAACAGCTCCTACAGAACACCCACTGAATGCTGGCAGGAGGTCTCAGACCTCCCAAAAGGCAAGAAACTCCCCACATACCTGGGTAGGGCAAAAGAAAAAAGAATAAACAGAGACAAAAGAATAGGGACAGGACCTGCACCAGTGGGAGGGAGCCGTGAAGGAGGAAAGGTTTCCACACACTAGGAAGTCCCTTCACAGGTGGAGACTGTGGGTGGGAACTTTGGAGCCGCGGAGGAGAACACAGCAACAAGCATGCGGAGGGCAAAGCAGAGAGATTCCCGCACAGAGGATGAGTGCTGACCAGTGCTCACCGGCCCGAGAGGATTCTCTGCTCACCCACCAGGGACGGGCGGGGGCTGGGAGCTGAGGCTAGGGCTTTGGTTGGATTGCAGGGAGAGGACAGGGGTTGGCGGCGTGAACACAGCTTGAAGGGGTTAGTGCACCACAGCTAGCCGGGAGGGAGTCCGGGATAAAGTCTGGACCTGCCAAAGAGGCAAGAGACCTTTTCTTCCCTCTTTGTTTCCTGGTGCGCAAGGAGAGGGGATTAAGAGCACTGCTTAAAGAAGCTCGAGAGACAGGCGCCAGACACAGCAATCAGTGTGGACCACAGAGACGGGCATGAGATGCTAAGGCTGCTGCTGCCACCACCAAGAAACTACCCACATCCCCTCCTGGGAACCTGTGCAGCCCACCACTGCCAGAGTCCTGTGATCCAGGGAAAACTTCCCCGGGAGAACGCACGGTGCACCTCAGGCTGGTGCAAAGTCCCACTGGCCTCTGCTGCCACAGGCTCGCCCCACATCCCTACCCTTCTCTTCCCCGGCCTGAGTGAGCCAGAGCCCCGGAATCAGCTGCTCCTTTAACCCCATCCTGTCTGAGCGAAGAACAGACGCCCTCAGGCGACTCACATGCAGAGGCGGGGCCAAATCCAAAGCTGAACCCCCGGAGCTGTGCGAACAAAGAAGAGAAAGGGAAACTTCTCCTAGCAGCCTCAGGAGCAGCGAATTAAATCTTCACAATCAACTTGATGTACCCTGCATCTGTGGAATACCTGAATAGACAACAAATCATCCCAAATTGAGGAGGTGGACTTTGGGAGCAAGATATATTATTTTTTCCCCTTTTCCTCTTTTTTGTGAGTATGCTTCTGTGTCAGATTTTGTCTGTACAGGTTTGCTTTCACCATTTGTCCTAGGATTCTGTCCATCCGTTCTTTTTTTCATTTTTACTTTTTAAAATTATTTTCATAATAATTATCTTTTATTATTTATTTTAATAACTATTTTATTTTATCTTACTTTATTTGATTACATTTTATTTTACCCACTTTCTTTTTATTTTCTCTCCTTTATTCTGAGCCATGTGTATGAAAGGCTTTTGGTGCACCAGCCAGGAGTCAGTGCTGTGCCTCCGAGGTGGGAGAGCCAATATCAGGACACTGGTCCACAAGAGACATCCCAGCTCCATATGATATCACATGGCAAAAATCTCCCAGAGATCTCCATCTCAACACCAACACACAGCTTCACTCAATGACCAGCAAGCTACAGTGCTGGACACCCTATGCCAAACAACTAGCAAGACAGGAACACAACAACACCCATTAGCAGAGAGGCTGTCTAAAATCATAAGAAGGCCACAGACACCCCAAAACACACCACCAGATGTGGACATACCCACCAGAAAGACAAGATCCAGCCTCATCCACCAGAATACAGGGACTAGTCCCCTCCACCAGACATCCTACACAACCCACTGAACCAACCTTAGCCACTAGGGCCAGACACCAAAACAAACGGGAACTATGAACCTGTAGCCTGCAAAAAGGAGACCCCAAACACAGTAAATTAAGCAAAATGAGAAGACAGAAAAACACACAGCAGATGAAGGAGCAAGGTAAAAACCCACCAGACCTAACAAATGAAGAGGAAATAGGTAGTCTACCTGAAAAAGCATTCAGAAAAATGACAGTAAAGATGATCCAAAATCTTGGAAATAGAATAGAGAAAATGCAAGAAACATTTAACAAGGACCTAAAAGAAATAAAGAGGAAACAAGCAATGATGAACAGCACAATAAATGAAATTAAAAATAGAAAGGATCAATAGCTGAATAACTGAGGCAGAAGAACGGATAAGTGACCTGGAAGATAAAATAGTGGAAATAACTACTGCAGAGCAGAATAAAGAAAAAAGAATGAAAAGAACTGAGGAGAGTCTCAGAGACATCTGGGACAACATTAAACACACCACCATTTGAATTATAGGGGTCCCAGAAGAAGAAGAGAAAAAGAAAGGGACTGAGAAAATATTTGAAGAGATTATAGTTGAACACTTTCCCTAATAGGGGAAAGGAAATAATCAATCAACTCCAGGAAGCACAGAGTCCCATACAGGATAAATCCAAGGAGAAACATGCCAAGACACATATTAATCAAACTATCAAAAATTAAATACAAAGAAAACATATTAAAAGCAGTAAGGGAAAAACAACCAATAACACACAAGGGAATCCCCATAAGGTTAACAGCAGATCTTTCAGCAGAAACTCTGCAAGACAGAAGGGAGTGGCAGGACATACTTAAAGTGACGAAGGAGGAAAACCTGCAACCAAGATTACTCTACCCAGCAAGGATCTCATTCAGATTTGATGGAGAAATTAAAACATATACAAACATGCAAAAGCTGAGAGAGTTCAGCACCACCAAACCAGCTTTAAAACAAATGCTAAAGGAACTTCTCTAGGCAGGAAAAAAAAGCGAAGGGAAAGACCTACAATAACAAACCCAAAATAATTAAGAAAATGGTAATAGGAACACATATATTCATAATTACCTTAAATGTAAATGGATTAAATGCTCCCACCAAAAGACACAGACTGGCTGAATGGATACAAAAACAAGACCCATATATATGTTGTCTACAAGAGACCCACTTCAGATCTAGGGACACATACAGACTGAAAATGTGGGGATGGAAAAAGGTATTCCATGCAAATGGAAATCAAAAGAAAGCTGGAGTAGCAATTCTCATATCAGAAAAAATAGACTTTAGAATAAAGGCTATTACAAGAGACATCGAAGGACACTACATAATGATGAAGGGATCAACCCAAGAAGAAGATATAACAATTGTAAATATTTATGCACACAACATAGGAGCACATCAATACATAAGGGAAATACGGACAGCCATGAAAGGAGAAATCAACAGTAGAACATTCATACTAGGGGACTTTAACAACCCACTTTCACCAATGGGCAGATAATCCAAAATGAAACTAACCAATGGGCAGATAATCCAAAATGAAACAAACATTAAATGATACATTAAACAAGATGAACTTAATTGATATTTATAGGAAATTCCATCCAAAAACAACAGAATATGCATTTTTATCAGGTGTACATGGAACATTCTCCAGGATAGATCATATCTTGGGTCACAAATCAAGCCTTGGTAAATTTAAGAAAATTGAAATCGTATCAAGTAACTTTTCCGAATACAATGCTATGAGACTAGATGTCAGTTACAGGAAAAGATCTGTAAAAAATACAAACACATGGAGGCTAAACAATATACTACTTAATAACCAAGAGATCACTGAAGAAATCAAAGAGGAAATCAAAAATACCTAGAAACAAATGACAATGAAAACACAATCAAAACATATGGGATGCAGCAAAAGCAGTTCTAAGAGGGCAGTTTATAGCAATACAATCCTACCTACAGGAAACATCTCAAATAAACAACTCAACCTTTCACCTAAAGCAATTAGAGAAAGAAGAACAAAAAATCCCCGAGGTTAGCAGAAGGAAAGAAATCATAAAGATCAAATGAGAAATAAAAGCTGGTTCTTTGAGAAGATAAACAAAATTGATAAACCATTAGCCAGAGTCATCAAGAAAAAAAGGGAGAGGACTCAAATCAACAGAATTAGAAACGAAAAAGAAGTAACAACTGACACTGCAGAAATAAAAAGGATCATGAGAGGTTACGACAAGCAACTCTATGCCAATAAAAAGGACAACCTGGAAGAAATGGACAAATTCTTAGAAATACACAACCTGCCAAGACTGAATCAGGAAGAAATAGAAAATATGAACAGACCAATCACAAGCACTGAAATTGAAACTGTGATTAAAAATCTTCCAACAAACAAAAGCCCAGGACCAGATGGCTTCACAGGTGAATTCTATCAAATATTTAGAGAAGAGCTAACATCTATCCTTCTCAAACTCTTCAAAAATATAGCAGAGGGAGGAACACTCCCATACTCATTCTACGAGGCCACCATCACCCTGATACCAAACCAGACAAACATGTCACAAAGAAAACTACAGGCCAATATCACTGACGAACATAGATGCAAAAGACCTCAACAAAATACTAGCAAACAGAATCCAACAGCACATTAAGCAGAACATACACCATGACCAAGTGGGGTTTATTCCAGGAATGCAAGGATTCTTCAATATATGCAAATCAGTCAACATGATACACCATATTAACAAATTGAAGGAGAAAAACCATATGGTCATCTCAAGAGATGCAGAGAAAGCTTTTGACAAAATTCAATACCAATTTATGACAAAAACCCTGCAGAAAATAGTCATAGAAGGAACTTTTCTCAACATAATAAAGGCCATATATGACAAACCCACAGCCAACACCGTCCTCAATGGTGAAAAACTGAAACCATTTACACTAAGATCAGGAAAAAGACAAGGTTGCCCATTCTCACCACTATTATTCAACATAGTTTTGGAAGTTTCAGCCATAGCAATGAGAGAAGAAAAAGAAATAAAAAGAATCCAAATCGGAAAAGAAGAAGTACAGCTGTCACTGTTTGCAGATGATATGGTGCTATACATAGAGAATTCTAAAGATTCTACCAGAAAAGTGCTAGAACTATTCAATGAATTTCCTAAAGTAGCAGGATACAAAATTAATGCACAGAAATATCTGGCATTCCAATACACTAAAGATGAAAAGTCAGAAATTGAAATTCAGAACACACTCCCATTTACCATTGCAACAAAAAGAATAAAATATCTAGGAATAAACCTTCCTAAGGAGACAAAAGACCTGTATGCAGAAAAGTATAAGACGCTGATGAAAGAAATTAAAGATGATTCCAAAAGATGGAGAGATATACCATGTTCTTGGATTGGAAGAATCAACATTGTTAAAACGACTCTACTACCCAAAGCAATCTACAGATTCAATGCAATCCCTATCAAACTACTAATGGCATTTTTCACAGAACTAGAACAAAAAAATTCACAATTTGTATGGAAACACAAAAGTCCCCAAATACTCAAAGCAATCTTGAGAATGAAAAATGGAGCTGTAGGAATCAGGCTCCCTAATTTCAGACTATACTACAAAGCTACAGTAATCAAGACAGTATGGTACTGGCACAAAAGCAGAAATATAGATCAATGGAAAAGGAGAGAAAGCCCAGAGATAAACCCATGCACATATGGTCACCTTATCTTTGATAAATAAGGCAAGAATATACAGTGGAGAAAAGACAGCATCTTCAATAAGTGGTGCTGGGAAAACTGGACAGGTACATATAAAAGTATGAGATTAGATCACTCCCTAACACCATACACAAAAATAAGCTCAAAATGGATTAAAGACCTAAATGTAAGGCCAGAAACTGTCAAACTCTTGGAGGAAAACATAGGCAGAACACTCTATGACATAAATCACAGCAAGATCCTTTGTGACACCCCTCCTAGAGAAATGGAAATAAAAACAAAAATAAACAAATGAGACCTAATGAAACTTCAAAGCTTTTGCACAGCAAAGGAAACCATAAACAAAACCAAAAGACAGCCCTCAGAATGGCAGAAAAGATTTGCAAATGAAGCAACTGACAAAGGATTAATCTCCAAAATTTATAAGCAGCTCATGCAGCTCAATAACAAAAAACAAACAACCCAATCGAAAACTGGGCAGAAGACCTAAATAGACATTTCTCCAAAGAAGATATAAAGACTGCCAACAAACACATGAAAGTATGCTCAGCATCATTAATTATTAGAGATATTCAAATCAAAACTACAATGAGATATAATCTCACACCGGTCAGAATGGCCATCATCAGAAAATCTAGAAATAATAAATGCTGGAGAGAGTGTGGAGATAAGGGAAACCTCTTGCACTGTAGGTGGGAATGTAAATTGATACAGCCACTATGGAGAACAGTATGGAGGTTCCTTAAAAAACTAAAAATAGAATTACCATACAACCCAGCAATCCCACTACTGGGCATATACTCTGAGAAAACCATAATTCAAAAAGAGTCATGTACCAAAATGTTCATTGCAACTCTGTTTACATTAGTCAGGACATGGAATCAACCTCAGTGTCCAGCAACAGATGAATGGATAAAGAAGATGTGGCACATATATACAGTGGAATATTATTCAGCCATAAAAGGAAACGAAATTGAGTTATTTGTAGTGAGGTGGATGGACCTAGAGTCTGTCATACAGAGTGAAGTAAGTCAGAAAGAGAAAGACAAATACCGTATGCTAACACATATATATGGAATCTAAGAGAAAGGAAAAAAAAGTCATGAAGGACCTAAGGGTAAGATAGGAATAAAGACACAGACCTACTAGAGAATGGACTTGAGAATATGGGGAGGGGGAAGGGTAAGCTGTGACAAAGTGAGAGAGAGGCATGGACATATATACACTACCAAACGTAAAATAGTGAGAAGTGGGTGCATAGCACAGGGAGATCAGCTCAGTGGTTTGTGACTACCTAGAGGGGTGGGATAGGGAGGGTGGGAGAGAGGGAGATGCAAGAGGGAAGAGATATGGGAACATATATCTATACATATATATGTATAACTGATTCACTTTGTTATAAAGCAGAAAGTAACACACCATTGTAAAGCAATTATACTCCAATAAAGATGTTAAAAAAAAAAAAAGCCATGAACTGACTCAATAAGTTTCCTGTGTCTGAGAAAGTGTGTAAATATCAAGACCAGTTGGACATTTCCTTGCCTCCTGATCACATGGCCCCTCCATCAAGGGAGATGAAAGAAATCCTTCAGTTGAACCTTTGCTGAATCTCCTAAACTTGAAACAATTAGGTTCCAGACACTAATAACTGTCAGATAGCAAATTTGTCACTCTTCAGGTCTTCAAATGAAATTAAAAATTTCTACTCTTATTCTGCAAATGATACACAAGTGGATAAGTCCCTTTATGAAAAATCCCAATTACCCAGACTTCCTGTGCTGTCATAAGCATGTTTCAGACAGAAAATTTGCAGTTCAAATGAGTCTAATCAACAAAAATTTCCATCATCTGTGTAAGAGAAGAAAACTGTCACATTTTGTATTATTTTAAAATAGGAGTCAGGAGGAGTCACCTTTTGTTCTGTAGGAAACAGGGCAGGTTAAGGATTTCATTTTGCCTAGTCTTTTGCCTGAGAATCATCACTGCAGCCCCCTTCTCTTTAATAAAATGAAATTTCATTTTACAAAATCAATTTTTGAGGTAAAAATGAAGTATGTGAGTTTTTCCTGTGTTAAAATTTTTTAGTAGGAAGGATACACTTAATGGAAACTTTTTATAGTGAAATTGTCAAATGTTTGAGCTCAAGGTACAATTTCTAGTAGAGAAGGCTAGTGAAGATCTGCTGACCTAACTTTTGAGACCTGATATATGTGTTCAGCACTGAATAAAGGTAACATCAGACTTATTTCAGAATAAATGATCTTTCATCTATTTGTAGTAAAGCATGTTGAAGCATTATTGTATCCTTTAATTATAACAGCAACATCTGCTTATTGTAGACAATTCAGAACTTATAGAAAAGCATATAAAAATAGAGATTAATTGAAATCCTACTATGTAATAACAACTTTTAATATTATGATATATATCCTTCCAGACTATACATGTTTTTATATATACATGGTTTTTAAATTAAATAAGACTATACTAAATTTATTACTTTTGCAATGTTCATAGCTCACTCACCACACCCCTGTTCCACCAAAACTGATAGAAGTTTATTTTTGTTATCATAGATACTAAACTTACCCAGTCTTTTCTTGACTTTTATGACACAGAAACAGAGAAATGAGTAGGCAGAGCAAAGTTGGAAGAACAGAACAGGAGATTTGCTTCAAAGAAGCCTCTAATATAAGTCTAAGGACAAAGGGAGTTGAGAAACCAGTCACCTCCAAGGACTGGTGACCAGGTACCATTCAGCTGGAGGATATTGAGAGTGGTGAGATATACAGGTGGGAAACTGAAGATACTTCGCTGTGCGTTAAGAACGTACCTTCCACATAATAATTAAATTACAAGTTTTCTATTGGATTTCTGTACTTTGAGCCAACAGGCTCAAATTAGAATGAATTGGGTCTCATCTATTTAGATCATTTGAAATGTTTTTTTTTCCAGTAAAATATATAATATGACACCTTGTCAAGGCATAATCCTTATCATTTTTGAAAAGTTGCATTCTATTCCACTATGTATATATTAAGAGTTACTTAGGAGCCCTTGACTGCAATTCTTTTCAGAAACTGCAGTTCATTGTGTCTGCATCAAGTGGAAAGGCTAGATTTCCCCTGAGTCCTGCCAGGCTCAGAATGTACTTCGATCTCCAGGAATCAAGAACATGTCACAGGCAGTTCAAAAAAAATAAGTACAGATCTTCCTTAATTCATGATGGGATTACAACATGATAAACCCACAGTTCCCTGTGCTATACAAGTACTTTTTAATATGAAAAGAATTCCTTCAATCAATTATAAAAAGAATGATTGCATCACAGGGATAAATGGGCAAGGACAAAAAGACAGTTTGCAAACTACAGAAAGGATCTTCCGAGAGAGTTTTCTTTGTTTGTTCTTGTCATATAAAAAATGTGTAATGCTGAGTATATAAACAAAGTATACTTTTTAATAGCTTTGGACATTTTGCTGAGTGACAACACTGCCTGAGACACCTTCACCCCACCTGTTTCCCCAAATGCCTTCCTCATTAAAGAACTCTCCCCTGCTACTCAGAGATGAAAAAAGGAGTCAGCTCCCTTTAACCCCCTTTGTTTATCTACCAATTTTATTACTGTTGTTGTAGTTAGAACACTTAGCATAAGATCTACCCTCTTGACACATTTTTAAGTGTGTGATATAGTATTGTCAACTATAGGTAAAGTGTTGTACAGCAAATCTCTAAAATTCATTCACCTTCATAACAGAAACTCCATACCTGTTGAACAGTAATTCCCCATGTCTCCTCCCCCCAGCCCCAGGTGAGCACCATTCCACCTCTGTGTCTGTGTGTTTGGCTACTTTAGATACCTCCTCAAAGTGGAGTCATATTGCACTTGCCTTTCTGTGGGTGGCTTATTTCACTAGCATAATGTCCTCCAGGTTCATCCATGTTATCACATGGCAGTATTTCATATTTTTAAGGCTAAAGAGTATCCCATGGTATATATTTACCATGTTTTCTTTGTCCGTTCTGTTGCTGGGCACTAGGTTGTTTCTTGGCTATTGTGAATAATGCTGCAATGAACATGGTAGTACACTGAGATCTGGATTTCAATTCTTCTGGATAAATTCCCAAAAGTAGATCATATGGTAGTTCTATTTTTAATTTTTTGAGGAACCTCCATACTGTTTTCCGTAATGACTGCACCATTTTAACATTTCCATCAAGAGTACAAGGTTTCCAAATTCTCATTATTCTTATCAATACTTGTTAGCTATTGATTTTCTGATAATAACCATTCTAACATGTGAGGTGATATCTCATTGTGGTTTTGATTTGCATTTCCCTGATTAGTGATGTTGAGCATCTTTTCATGTACCTGCGGGGCATCTGTATGTCTCTTGTCATTTTTTCTTTATTATTTCTGCTTTTGAGTATTTTTTTAAAGATATTTGCCTAAGATGAATTAATAGAGTCCTTCATATGTCTTTTCTACTATTTTTATATTTTGTTGTTCATAATTAAGCTTTAAGTACACCTAGAATTTACTTTGCACATACGGTACAATAGGATTATTGTAAGTATAAGATGTAAAGAATTTAATAAATTGTTAACATAGAAAAAAGAAAAAAAAATCCTTCACAATTTTGTTTCCAATTTTCAGAAAGTATTTACAATGAACAATTTTATATGTAAAACTAGTTTTCCAACAATTCTATTAGTGTTATTTCCTGGAAGTACAATTTATGGGTTAAACGCAAAGTACTTATTTGATCTTTTGATACATGTAGTCTAATCATCCTCCAGAAAGATTGTACATTCCTATAAACCATGAGTGAGAGGGTTAAGTTTCCCACACCCTTACCAGTACTGATTATCCTAAATTTTATTTCTAACTTGCTTACAGGACTAGGAAACAACAGAAGTGATAGATATTTTAAATTCCATTGTTGATAATGATTCAGGACATCTTATCATAAATTTATTAACCAAGAAATATCATCGACACTAGGAATCACTGAAAAGGCCAATAACTCTCATTGGAAATCCAGGAATTATCCTCCTTATTGTTTGCTTAAATCATTTAAATGAAAACCGGGTTAAAATAATGTAGTTAAAAGACTGTACTACAGAGCAAAATAAAATCTAATAGAATGCTAACCCTTCCAGATGAATAGCTCTATTAAGCTGATGCTTTTTTGTATACTAAATCAATTTTACCAGAATAATAAAAACCACTTAAAGGAATGTCTATGAAGAAAAAAAGCTACTATGGTAATCAGTATCAAAGTAGATTCCCTTGAAGGTGAAACATTTATCTATATTTTGAAATGAACCTATTTTTTCATAAGTGGCACAATATAAATACTTCCTATATATCCTTTTAGCAAATGGCTCTATTTTACAGTTTTTTAAAGTCTACTATTTTTTTTAACACACCATTACATAAAAGTAAATACTTTTCTAATAATTTTCCCTATGAAAACAATTCATCCAATCTTTCCTTTTCTAGAAGTTTCAAGTCTTTATCCAGCTCTGGCAAAATTGGAGACAGCACATTTTGATAATATTGTCTACATATAATGACAAATCCTCAAGGATGTCATTATTTTAAGTGAATAGAAGACATTATGCTTCTGCTGTTTTAAAAGCCTTATTATTTGTTTTACTTTTTGTTTTTACAAGAAGTGATAGTTGTAACATACCAATTTTCTAACTTATGATAATACAGACTTTTTAACAACTGCAGCTGTCTCTTAAATGTTGATGTTATCCAGGCTTCCATTCTTGACCCTCTGTTTGTCTTCTCTGCAGTGACCTTATTTAAATTCCACACAGCACAAACTCAGTATGCCCAAAATTATCACCATCACCACTCCTCCTCACACACAAACCTGTTCATCTCCCCCAAAATGTTCTATTGAACAGTTGCCCTGTTACAATGAAGTCATCCTTGACTTTCTTTCTAACTCCCAACATTGAATCAGTCATCAAATCCTATTGATGCTACTCCATAAATATCCCTTTAATCCATCTTTCCCCTCATTCCCATTGACACACCCTTGACTTAGATCTTGATTACTATAACAGCATCCTAAATTTCTTTTTCTTTTCTACTTCTACTCTTCTGATCTAAACTCTAGCACCCCCCAATCAATTCTCCTTAAGACTATCAGAGAGAACATTCAAAAATTCAGATTTGATTTCATTACCAACCTTCTAAAAAGCCTAAACATAGATTTTTGAAACTCCTTAGCTTAACACCCAAATGTCTATATATTCTGATGCCTGCATACTCTGCATTATCTCCCACCACTCACTCACATACATCCTATGTGTTAGCAATTCAGAATGGTTTGATAATCCTTGAATTTACCTCACTCTTTTCCTGTGCATTTCTCTGCTCACATTTTCCCCTCTTCCTAGACTATTCTCCCTACTCCTTGCCTTGATAATGTGTATCCTTCAACACTTAGTTAAAAATTCACCTCCCCCAAACAAGCCTTTCCTAAAATATGGGACTCAATTGGGTATTCTTATTTATGATTTTAACAAGAAAGTATGTATACTATTTTTCCTCTATTAAAGGGAAATTTTCTTGACAAAAAGGCCTCTTTTTATCCATACATGTGTCTCCAGCACCTAGCACAATGCCCAGTCAAAATAAACCCTCAAAAAGTCAAGGTATAAGATAAGGAGCTTCTGTCTTACAGGCATTTAAGCAAGAGCTGGATTTCAACCTATCAAAGATGACTTAGAAAAGGTTAGACAGAATCAAATCTGTTTAGAACACTTAAATTCTATTGTATATATAACTCAATTAGCAAAATTACTGAAACAGTGTAAATGTATTTATTTATTGTCACTGCCAAGCAGTACTTTTCTCCTTACCCATACCATTAGCTCCTCAAGGTCATCCTATGATGATCTTTTCTATATTATGCTTTATAAAAATACAGATGTTGGAAGACAGTTCTCCATGGGTCTCTTGTTTCTATACTTCTTGAGAGCAGAGGCACTGACAATCTTTGCTCCAAACTATCTTTCCAAGGACTTTTGTGTAGTGAACCTTCTTGGAAGATAGAGACAGTGTGTGCCTCTTGAGCAAAGGGTAGGTTTGTTTACTGCCCAGTATGATAAAGATAACATCTCACTTAAGAACAAAAGGCAGGTTTGCTTGCAGTTTGTTATAAAATATCTGAGCTCACTAAACTTGAGGCTCCTCAGGTATAATGGAACACACTACATATGTGGCATTTTTCTGGCTCCTTTCCCGTCACCTCCATGGAGTTGGGGGACAAAAGGAAATCTTAAAAACATGTATCTCATGCGACTTGCTGTACAGTGGGTAAGAAAACCCTCTCTTACTCCAGGTATCTTGTTGCTTCTTTCAGCGTCCATGAAACTGTAATAGCTAACTTGTAAGATTGCAAGTAGGATACATTCTCAAGCCCATCTCAGTTCTTGAGAGTAGCTTTAAGATAAACCCACCCTTCAAAGCAGATTGTCATTCCAAAGTATATCTTGTAAAAAAAAAAATCCGGAACAGTTTTCATCTACAGATTACCATGGAAAACATTAGTTAAACAGCAGCATATTTGGCTCTAACCCCCTAAACATGCAAACATCCAAACACAGAAAATAACCATGATCAAGCAACTTCTTTTTATCAAGAATAGTGGCCCTGCTCGACATCCTTTCTTCTGTCTTCTCAAGAATATGTAGAAATAGCAGCCTGTGCTCTTGGAGAAGGATAAAGCTGATTAGGTCTACAAATTGTCAATCATATTCAGCATTTGTTCTTCATAACCTTCAACTCTGACTTGATTACATGATTTGGAACATGCCTGTGGCTCATTGATTCCAAAGCATGAATCAGCTAACTCTTTATTTGCTATAGCACACAACAATGCTTTATCATTACAAGGTACTAAATAAATCTTTGTTTAAAATAATGGGCAGCTTAAAACAGTTATTTTATTTCACTAAGGAAAATATAAGCTTCCTTAGAACAAGAAGTAAGTCTCTTTTGCAAGCCATATGTTTTCAAAAGAAAGTGAATGCTTATTGATTAAGCAGCCTACACAATGGTTACCTGACCTAAGTACACAACAGAATCACTCAGGCTGCTACACTTATTAATCAGAATCCCTGGAAGCAGGACAGAGTAATCTCTAGTTTGGAAATGCTCACCCAGCCAAATGTGAGAAGTAATAAGAATTTGAACTTGTTGCTAGATAATTGTGATCATGAAACATTTGGTGAATAATCATTATTACAGCCCAATTCCAATTAGAAGATTTGCTAAACAAAACAAAAGATACTTCATGTGGTATTAACTAAGTTCCAAAGCAAAAAAATTATATTTTACAGCTATGATTTTCACGTATAAGTGCCCTTTTTTAATATCAACAAAATTTGATTGGACCCTAATAGCTGTGGTTTTCTTGGACACTAATCGAACCATGGATAATAACTAAATTATTATTAATGTAGATCCTTTTTTTTTATTTGGCTCAACAGTATCTTCATATATTTGAAAAAGTATATGTGAAAATGAGTGAATGTAAAAGAAAAGCATATCTACTCAATCTACAGATTATACTTGGTCCACCTCGATATTTTCTGACTACTTTGAATATTCCTCCTTGCTCTTTCCCAGGTATCTAGAGACACCACACTAGAGACACCACACTAAAGACACTTTTCAGGAAGATACAGTCCAAGTTTGAAGGCTGAGTCTTTTTGCAGTTAAAAATCATCAGGACATTAGCTAAAAAGTCATTATATAATAGCACCACTTTCCTTACTACAATATTTAACTGCTCAAACTTTTTAAACAGTATCTTTTGATTTGTCCTTATCACACCCCTCTCAGATAAGATACTATTTACCTTCATTTTCTAAATGTGGTTACTGAGATACAGAGAGGTTAAGTGAGTCACTTCAGGCTTTCAGATATAGTTGAAAATTCCAAATCTCCTGACTGGCAGTTTCTCATCTGAACCGTGAGACAGCACTGCCCCTCCAAGGCAGCTAATGGTATACAGGGAGGAAAGTTAGAGACAGAATGGTGAAAGCTTGCCTTTGACAGTAGTGTGTGCACTTGATGAATATGTCAAGGTAGTGGTATAGATCTCTTACTGACAAAACTTAATTGCAGAGTAGAAAAAAAAAAAGATTAAATCACATTCAGAAGAAATGATCAAAATTCAGATCAAAATTCAGAAGCTTGCTATAGGGCTATGAAAAAGAAGCAAAGGAGCTTAAAAGCAAAAACAAAAAGTTATTAGAATATACTTACTTTAGGGACTGTCAAACTAAGCCACATCTTATAGGCTGAATTGTGTCCCTCAAAATATTCATATGCAAATCTCTAATCCCTATTACTTCAAAATGTGACTATATTTTCAGATAGGGCCTTTAAAGAATGGGATTAATTTCAAATAAGGTCATCAAGGTGGGCCTTAATCCAGCCTGACTGACACTGTTATAAAAAGAGGAAATTTGGACACAGAGACAGGAAAGGTATACATGCACAGAGAGACAACCATGTAAAGTGGCAGCAAGAGGGAAGCCATCAGCAAGCAACAGAGAGGCCTCACAGGGAGCCAATCCTGCGGACACCTTGATCATGGACTTACAGCTTCCAGAACTGTAAGACAATAGCATCTGTTGTCTAAACCACCATGTCTGTGGTATTTTGTCATCATAGCCCCAGCAGACTAAGACACCACCCACTTTGTAGATCAATCCAGAAGGGTGAAGGAATGTGCTTAAAACCATATAATGGTGTATTTGTCCTTTGCTGCACTTCTGGGGGCCTTTCCTAGTTCACCCACCTGTAGCAAATTCTGTCAGTGTCTCATGTCTACTCTCCATGGATTCACCGCTACACAGTAGTGCTGACGGAAGATTCTGCCTGAGGTCTTTGTTTCTGACTGCAGGTTCACCCTCAGCCTGCATATGGAGCACACACAGAGTACCAAACAGTTAAAGCTCTGGAAAGGCCCTCAACAAGTGATGGACAGGGATTTGGTGGATAAATACCCCAGCTTCCTCACTCCTTTACTGGGATAACTTTAAGGCTTCTTTCTACACAACCCCTAGAACTCTCCAGTAGGGGTAAGCCCTAATTGCCCACCACATTAGTTGGCTTGATAATCCACCTCTTTTCTGGTTCCTTCTCTCCCTTTTACACTTTTTCACTTCCCTATTAATGATACCTAGGGTTATCTCACAAATAAACTACTTTCACTCGAATCCTTGCTTGAGATCTGCTTTGGGAGGAACACAAACCAAAATATTATCTCTATGTGCCTCTGGCCTAAATCATCATCCTTGTTTATAAACTTGAGATTAGGCTGTAAGTGATTCCAGAAAGACCTAAACATCTCTGAAGATTCTACTGAACACACAAAATTACCCTTTAAAAAAATATATTCCTCCCAACTTTGAAATAGTTAATTTGTCTTTCAAAATATGTTCATCCCGAAATCTCCTTGTTGACCTTTTCCTCTTGTTCTATAAATATAATCATGTCTACCCCTTCAAAAAATTCATTCTTCCTTGACTCTGTGCCCTCTTCTAGTTTCTGCTGAAATCACTGAAACTTCTCTGGGAAAAAAACCCAGTAAGCATACTCCCAAATCATATATAGAAGACAACGCAGTCCTTTTCATTTTTTTCCTTATATTTTAGGAGTTATGACAGTCTTTCTTACCCCCAAATCAGAAATTATTCTCCTATATTTTCCTAGAGTTTTAAGGTTTGATTTTTAAAATTTAAATCCTATTTTATTTGGACATTATTTTGTTTATGGTACAAAGGCCTTCATATATAAGGCAAAGTTGAGCATTCACTTCTACAACCTTTCCACTCCAGCTTCTTTGATTCATCTCTCATTTGACTCTTCTCCCACATTTCTAATCACTAATTCATTTCTACTTTGTGCTTTCTTCTTCTGCCAACTCTGGGAATTCCCTCAAGGTCTGACAGCTGGCCCACTCTTCTTTTCACATCACACTCTCCTTTTGAGCAGTCTTATACTCAGCTTTACATTTTTGCTCTTCTTTTGTATTTCTGTACTTCTCTTTCCACAGAACAAGAAGTTCTTTAAATCAACAAATTCAAAAGTAAAACTTATTTTTCCCATCCCACCAATGAAACTTCATGTTTCTCCAGTATTCTATTTCCAGTCTGAATAATCATACTAACATCTACCCAATTACACATGTCAGAAATCTCAGAGTAGTCTTAGATTCTCTGTATTCTTGCTTCAAATCACACTTCAATAAATTAGTCATCAATTCTGATTATTTTAATTCCTAACTATTTATTATATCATCCCCCTCATCCCATCTATATCTCTACTAATCTGGCAATGCATTCATAATATTTTGCCCAGATAATTTAGATACTTTCTGTTTTCAGTACTGTACTACTCAAACCCATCCTCCTGACTGCCTCTAGAGAAGTACAATAGTGATAGAAATTACTACTGCTCGCAAACATTTCAAGTTCTTCTTTCTTGCTGCACATAGAAAAACTCCAGCCTTTTCAGACATATTACAGTTGAGTAGCACCATGCAATGGTTTATGTAGGGAAGTGGTATTTCCAGGTGAAGGTGATGAAAAGTCCATGTATTCATTTCCAATCTAGATTCCCTGGGATTGTCAACCAAAGAGATTGTACAGCCCTGATAGTCAGGGCTCCTCGGTGAATACTTAGGTCTGATCCCTAGTTCTTCCAGCCAAAGCCATGAAGATTTGGGGACTAATTTATTAAAACAGTTTTCCAGAATTCCATGACTGGTAGAGCATCTTAAACAAAAATTTTAAGCATGTCACTCTCTTACATGAAATGCTCCAATAGCTTTTGATTGTTCTTTAAGTGTGTTCCAAACATCTTCCATAGTGAAAGAAGGACTTTCAAATGTGGTCTCTGCTCATCTTCATCACTTATGCTCAGTACCTTCATTTTATGTACTATGTACATTTTATGTACTAATATGCTGAATGCTTTTTTTTTTTTTTTTTTTTGGATATCCAATACAATCCATGCCTTCTTACCTGTGTTTTTACTGTTCTCTCTATATTGGATAACTTCTATTCAAACTTCAAGATTCCACTCAGGTGTCAGAACCTACAAGTAACTGACTGCAAACGTTGAAGCTGATAAACTTTCCAGGAAAAGTTTGAAGTTTATCTTTTTTATCTTAATCTTTTAACAAACTGCCTTATACCTTATTTTATACCTTATATAATTGACATTTCTGGAATTCATCTTAATTAACAGATAAGATATTTTGTTTAAAAATTTTAGCTTAATGGAAAAAAAAATTTAGCTTAATGGAGGGGAAAGGCAAATAATTACAATGATAATAATTTTTATAAATATGTCAAGGATAAAAGAAACATATTATGCTGGTAAAAACAATAACCAGTGCATTTTAGGAGGTCTAACTACCAGCTACCAATGCAATGAGTATAAAATGAGAGCATTTTCCTTTCACTTCTTTTCATTCCTTTCTCAATAACTCTTTTTTTCTTTTATTTTGCATAATTTACAGTTGTATTGATGATTTATATTTTGATTATGCTATGATAGTTTTACTCTGTAAATTGGACCTACTATGTGCATAAGAATTGGAATGGCAGAAAACATTTTCTCTTTCAAAAATGTCCATCATGCTCAGTTGCAATTCTTTGCCTCTAAATATATGAAACATAAAAACACGACATTTCAGACCTAACGGGATTTTAGACACACTCTCATTCATGTATCTGGAAACAGTCATACTGATGGAAGAAAAGTTAACATTTGCTAATTCTATTACTATATCAAGCACCATGCGAATGACCTTCAAGATGGCAGAGGAGTAAGGCATGGACATCACCTGCCTCCTCACAAATACATTAAAAATACATCTACATGAGAAACAACTCCTACAGAACACCTAGTGAATGCTGTCAGAAGACCTCAGACTTTGCAAAAGGCAAGAAACTCCCCATGTAAATGGCTGTGTGGCTGACACGGTCTTGGTGATCCATCCAGGTGTCAGGCCTAAGCCTCTGAGGTGGAAGAGCTGATTCAGGACATTGGACCACCACAGACCTCCCGACCCCATGTAATATCAGTCAGCAATAGGTTTCCCAGAGATCTCCATCTCAATGCTAAGAACCAGCTCTACTCAAAGACCAACAAGCTCCAGTGCTGGAAACCCCATGCCAAGCAACTAGCATGACAGGAACACAACCCCACCCATCAGAAGAGTAGTTGCCTAAAGCCATACTAACTTCACAGACACCCCAAAACGCACCACTGGATGTTGTCCTGCCCACCAGAAAGACAAGATCCAACCTCATCCCCCAGAATACAGGCACCAGTCCCCTCCACCAGGAAGTCTCCACAAGCTGCTGAGCCAACCTTACCCAGTGGGGGCAGACACCAAAAACAACTGAAACTATAAACCTGCAGGCTATGAAAAAGAGACCCCCAAAACAGTAAGTTAAGCAAAATGAGAAGAAAGAGAAATAAAGAGCTTCTGTATTCTTCTGAAGGAATAAAGTAAAACCACACCAGACCATACAAATGAAGAAGAAATAGGTAGTCTACCTGAAAAAGAATTCAGAGTAATGATAATAAGGATGATCCTTATTATAATAAGGATCATAATTATTATTATATAATATAATAATTATTATTATATAAGCATTATGATGCTCATATAATTATTAATATTATATAAGCATTATGATGCTTATATAATAAGCATCATGATAAGGATGATCCAAAATCTTGGAAATAGAATGGATAATATATAAGAAAGGTTTAACAAGGACCTAGAAGAACTAAAGAGCAAGTAAACAATGATGAACAACACAATAAATGAAATTTAAAGTTCTCCAGAAGGAATCAATAGCAGAAAAACTGAGGCAGAAGAATGGAGGAGTAACCTGGAAGATAAAATAGTGGAAGCAACTACCACAGGGCAGAATAAAGAAAAAAATAATGAAAAGAATGGAGAACAGTCTCAGAGACTTCTGTGACAACAGTAAATGCACCAACGTTCAAATTATAGGGATACCAGAAGAAGAAGAGAAAATACAAGGGACTGAGAAAATATTTGAAGAGATTATAGTTGAAAACATCCCTAATATGGGAAAACAAATAGTCAATCAAGTCCAGGAAGTAAAGGGAGCCACATACAGTATAAATCCAAAGAAAAACATGCCAAGACACATATTAATCAAACTATAAAAAGTTAAATACAAACAAAAAATATTGAAAGCAGCAAGGGAAAAACAGGAAACATACAAGGGAATCCCCATAAGGTTAACAGCTGAACTTTCAACAAAATCTCTGCAAGCCGGAAGGGAGTAGCAGGATATATTTAAAGTGATGAAAGGGGAAAACCTACAGCCAAGATAACTCTACCCAGGAAGTATCTCATTCAGATTTGATGGAGAAATTAAAAGCTTTACAGACAAGCAAAAGCTAAGAGAATTCAGCACCAACAAACCAGCTTTACAACAAATGCTAAGAGAACTTCTTGAGGCAGGAAATGCAAGACAAGGAGAAAACCTTCAATAACGAATCCAAAACAATTAAGAAAATGGTAATAGGAACATATATATCAATAACTACCTGAAAAGCAAATGGATTAAATGCCTCAACCAAAAAACATAGACTGGCTGAATGGATGCAAAAACAAGGCCTGTATATATGCTGTCTATAATAGACCAACTTCAGACCTAGGGACACATACAGACTGAAAGTGAGGAGATGGAAAAAGATATTCCATGCAAATGGAAGTCAAAAGAAAGCTGTAGTAGCATTCTCATATCACACAAAATAGACTTTAAAATAAAGACTATTACAAGAGACAAAGAAGGTCGCTGTATAATAATCGAGGGATCAATCCAAGAAGAAGATATAACAATTGTAAATATTTTTGCACCTTACATAGGAGCACCTCAATACATAAGACAAATGCTAACAGCCACAAAAGGGGAAATCAACAGTAACACAATAATAGTAGAGGACTTTAACACACCACATTCACTAATGGACAGATCAACCAAAATAAAAAAAAAAGAAAAAAGAAAACACAAGCTTTAAATGATACATTAAACAAGATGGACTTATTGATATTTACAGTATATTCCATGCAAAAACAACAGAATATGCTTTGTCCTCTAGTGCTCATGGAACATTCTCCAGGATAGAACATATCATGGGTCATAAATCAAGCCTTGGTAAATTTAAGAAAATTGAAATCATATCAAGTATATCCTCCAATTACAACAGTATGAGACTACATATCAATTACAGGAAAAAAAACTGTAAAAAATGCAAGCACATGGAGGTTAAACAATATGCAACTAAATAACCAAGAGATCACTGAAGAAATCAAAGAAGAAATTAAAAAAATAACCTACAAAAAAATGACAATGAAAACATGATATCCAAAAATCTATGGGATGCAGCAAAAATAGTTCTAAGAGGGAAGTTTATAGCAATACAATCCTACCTTAAGAAACCAGAAAAATCTCACATAAACAACCTAAATTTAAACCAAAAGCAATTAGAGAAAGAAGAACAAAAAGACCCCAAAAATAGCAGAAGGAAAGACATCATAAAGATCAGATCAGAAATAAATGAAAAAGAAATGAAGGAAACAATAGCAAAGTAAAACAAAACTAAAAGCTGGTTCTTTGAGAAGATAAACAAAATTGATAAACCATTAGCAAGACTCAACAGGAAAAAAGGGAGAAGACCCAAATCAACAGCACTAGAAATGAAAAAGGAGAAGTAACAAAGGAGAAATACAAAAGATCATGAGAGATTATTACAAGCAACTATATGCTAATAAAATGGACACTCCTGAAGAAATGGACAAATTCTTAGAAAAGCACAACCTTCTGAGATTGAACCAGGAAATAATACAAAATATAAACAGACCAATCACAAGTATTGAAATTGAAAATATGATTAAAAATCTTCCAACACACAAAAGCCCAGGACATGATGGATTCACAGGTGAATTCTTTCAAACACTTAGAGAAAAGCTAACACATATCCTTCTCAAACTTTTCCAAAATATAGCAGAGGGAGGAACACACCCAAACACATTCTACAAGGCCACCATCACCCTGATACCAAAACCAGACAAGGATGTCACAAAGAAAGAAAACTACAGGCCAATATCACTGATGAACATAGATGCAAAAATCCTCAACAAAATACCAGCAAACAGAATCCAACAGCACATTAAAAAGATAATACACCGTGATTAAGTGGAGTTTAACCCAGGAATGCAAGGATTCTTCAATATATGCAAATGAGTCAAAGTGATATGCCATATTAACACATTGAAGAATAAAAAAACATATGATCATCTCAAAAGATGCAGAAAAAAATTCAACAAAATTCAACACCGATTTATGACAAAAACTATCCAGAAAGTAGGCATAGAGGGAAATTACCTCAACATAATAAAGGCCATATATAGCAAAAAAAATGAAATCATTTCCACTAAGATCAGGAACAAGACAAGGTTGCTCACTCTCACCACTATTATTCAACATAGTTTTAGAAGTTTTAGCCACAGCAATCAGAGAAGAAAAGAAATAAAAGCAATCCAAATTGGAAAATAAGAAATAAAACTGTCACTGTTTGCAGATGACATGATACTATATAGAGAATCCTAAAGATGATACCAGAAAACTACTAGTGCTAATCAATGAATTTGGTAAAATAGTGCAATACAAAATTAATGCACAGGAAGCTCTTGCATTCCTAAACAATAATGACGAGAAATCTGAAAGTGAAATTAAGAAAACACTCCCATTTACCATTGCAACAAAGAGAATAAAATACCTAGGAATAAACCTACCAAAGGATAAAAAAGTCTGTGTGCAGGATACTATAAGACACTGATGAAAGAAATTAAAGTTGATTCCAAAAGATGGAGAGATATACCATGTTCTTGGATTGGAAGAATCAACATTGTGAAAATGACTATATTATCCAAAGCAATGTACAGATTCAATGCAATCCCTATCAAACAATGAATGGCATTTTTCACAGAAATAGAACGAAAAATTTCACAATCTCTATGGAAACACAAAAGACCCTGAATAACCAAAGCAATCTTGAGAAAGAAAACTGGAGCTGGAGGAATCAGGCTTCTGGTCTTCAGACTATACTACAAAGTTACAGTAATCAAGAGAGTATGGTACTGGCACAAAAACAGTAATATAGATCAATGGAACAGAATAGAAAGCCCAGAGATAAACCCATGCACCTATGTTCACCTTATCTTTGATAAAGGAGGCAAGAATATACAGTGGAGAAAAGACAGCCTCTTCAATAAATGGTGCTGGGAAAACTGGATAGCTACATGTAAAAGTATGAAATTAGAACACTCCCTAACACCATACACAAGAGCAAACTCAAAATGGATTAAAGACCTAAATGTAAGGCCAGACAGTGTAAAACTGTTACAGGAAAACATAGGCAGAACACTCTATAACATATATCACAGCAAGATCCTTTTTTGACGCACCTCCTAGAGAAGTGGAAATAAAAACAAAAATAAACAAATGGGAACTAATGAAACTTAAAAGCTTTTGCACAGCAACTGATATCATAAACAGGAGGAAAAGACACCACTCAGAATGGGAGAAAATATTTACAAATGAAGCACCTGACAAGGGATTAATCTTCAAAATATACAAACAGCTCATGCAGCTTAATATCAAAAAACCAAACAACCCAATCCAAAAATGGGCAGAAGACCTAAATAGACATTTGTCCAAAGAAGATATACAGATTACCAACAAACACATGAAAGGATGCTCAACATCACTAAGCATTAGAGAAATGCTAATCAAAACTACAATGTGGTATCACTTCACACCAGTCAGAATGGCCATCATTAAAATATCTACAACCAATAAATGCTGGAGAGGGTGTGGAGAAAAGGGAACCCTCTTGTGCTGTTGTTGGGAATGTAAATTGATACAGCCACTATGGAGAGCAGTATGGAGCTTCCTTAAAAAACAAAAGAGAACTGCCATATCATCCAGCAATCCCACTACTGGGCATATGCCCTGGGAAGACCATAATTCTAAAGGAGACATGTACTACAATGTCCATTGCAGTACTATTTACGATAGCCAGGACATGGAAGCAACTTAAGTGTCCATCAACAGATGAATGGATAAAGAAGATGTGGCACATATATACAATGGAATATTACTTAGCCATAAAAGGAAACAAATTTGAGTTATTTTAGTTGAATGGTCCTAGAGTCTGTCATACAGAGTGAAGTAAGTCAGAAAGAGAAAAACAAATCCCGTATACAAATACATGTATATGGAATCTGAAAAAAAAAAAAAAAAAAAAAGGTTCTCTAGAACCTAGGGGCAGGACAGGAATAAAGACACAGACCTAGAGAATGGACTTGAGGACACGGAAAAGAGGAGGTGTACATTGGGACGAAGTGAGAGTGTGGCATTGACATATATACACTATCAAATGTGAAATAGATAGCTAGTGGGAAACAGCTGCATAGCACAAAGAGACCAGCTTGGTATGACCTCCTAGATGGGTGGAATAGGGAAGGTGGGTGAGAGACGCAAGAGGGAGGGGATATTGGGATATATGAATACGTATACCTGATTCACTTTGTTATACAGCAGAAACTAACACAACAATGTAAAGAAATTATCCTCCAATACATGCTAAAAATAAATAAATTATAAAATTTAAAAATTTAATAAAATGGAGAGGGTTTATGTGGATATATGTATTAATTTTTTTTAAAAAAAGCAGCATGATGAGGATTTTATATACAAGCATTTCAATTTATTAATTCTCAGGACAACCATGAATATTAGCATAGGAATCCTTCCTATTTATGCTTCCTATTTTGGGTCACCAGAACAAGACACAAAGAAACAAGACATTTAAAGTAATGAGATTTATTTAGGTAAATGTTTCTGCATGGTCACATTAGTTGATTTTACAGAGGTCCAGAGTCATGTCAACTGTCTAGTCAACTCAGGTTGCTAAGACAGAATAGCATAGGTTTATACACAACAAACATTTAGTTTTCACAATTCTGGAGGTTTATACACAGCAAACATTTAGTTCTCACAATTCTGGAGGCTTAGAGGTCCAAAATCAGGGCACCGGGAGATTCAGTGTCTGGTGAGAACTCTCTTCTTGGTTTGCAGAAGTCTGACTCTTGTGTCCTTCACGAAAGAGAGCAGAGCCAGGAAATAAACTCTTTTGACTCTACTTATAAGGACACTAATACCATTCATGAGGACTCTACTTTCATGAACTGATTTACTCTAAAGATGCTTCCTAATACTTTCATACTTGGAGTTAGCATTCAAAATATTAATTTGGGGTGGGGGGATTTAAACATTCAGCCTATAAAAACAACTCTCAAATTTAATGTCAAAATTTAAGTACTCTGCATTTTCCTCTAAAGTGATATGTTTTCTCTACTTGTCACCAGAGTTCCTAGAATCTGCAAATTCCTTCTCTGCATATCCAACTTTCTCAAGACACTGCTTATATGAGGCATATGGAATAGTTCAGTGGAGACACAGACAATTCTGTGCAGATACAAAAATGTGGGCATTTGACTAGAGCAGACACCAAGGTCCTTACCTTGGGTACAGCACAGCCCATCTACCTCCCCACTCCCTTTCAGGTCAAAGTGTGAAGTTGCTGTTGCTGTGAATTTTGGTTTATTCTTCAACCTTCTTATTAGATATTTTTTGGCTTAATATAGCCGCATCCTATTTTGCTACACATTTCTTATTTTAATTATGATATACTATTTATTCCCCTATGTTCCAATTCTGTGAAGAAACTGAGACTCTGAGGAGTTAATAAGTATCCCAAATCACCCAATTCTTTAAGTGTCAGATCTTCCACTTTATGTCTGACTTCACACAATTTTACCCTGCCCAAGATTAGAGATAGAATCTGAATTATAGCTCAAATTTCTTGTATGTCAAATCACTGAAAAGAGATTCACATACCCACAAATATTTCACAACAAAATAAACAAAGCATTATGTTCACCCAGCCTAGTGTTTATTTCACAAGATTGTAAGCATCAGTGGCCATGACTTAAAATAGGACAAAAGAATAAATCTCTTTTCTAATCTCATGAAAGGACTATATTTTATTTTATTTTATTTTATTTTTATTTTTTTTACACGGGTCTCTCACTGTTGTGGCCTCTCCCGTTGCGGAGCACAGGCTCCAGACGCACAGGCTCAGTGGCCATGACTCATGGGCCTAGCCACTCTGCGGGATGTGGGATCTTCCCGGACTGGGGCACAAACCCGTGTCCCCTGCATTGGCAGGCAGACTCTCAACCATTGCCCCACCAGGGAAGCCCAGGACTATATTTTAAATTGTTGGCGCTTCATTGTATAAATCTGACTTTAGCAATAGATCCCAAGTCTGTGTATGTTGAAATATGAAAAGATATTTTTTATAAAAAGCAAAATAATGGAAAATTTAACATGTGTTTTTCCTGGATCATATTCCAGCAATGTTGGGTTTCCCTATTAGAGGAGATTATGAGCAAGACTTTTGATTTAAGTGATCTAATTATAATTGCCCCCTTTATCACCAATCTATATTGATATTTCAAAGTAACCCTTAAACCATCTTTTCAACTACTCTTCCATTACCCTGAATTGAGTTCTCATTATCTTATATGCAAGTCATCAGGTTTGAAGTTATTGCAGAAGCCAAGCATTGCTTTGGGTCCCAAGCATTGTCCAAAGAATCATAAAATATGTGAATACATTTCACACAAGCGAATACAACTGTTTTTCAAATGTGTCTAGCTATAACTAATAAAAAATCTTATCTAAAGCATTACTTAATTTATGAAACTTTGACATTATGTATTTTTACTGTATATGAAAACATCAAGTATAATCACACATGGGGCTGTAAACAGTTTCAAAATAAAAAATGTACACAACCAGAGAGAGACCTTCAAGATGGCGAAAGAGTAAGACATGGAGATCACCTTTCTCCCCCAAAATATATCAAAAATACATCTACATGTGGAACAACTCCTACAGAACACCTACTGAATGCTGGCGGAAGACCTCAGACTTCCAAAAAGTCAAGAAAATCCCCACGTACCTGGGTAGGGCAAAAGAAGAAATAAAAAACAGAGACAAAAGAATAGGGATAGGACCTGCACCACTGGGAGGGAGCTGTGAAGGAAGAAAAGTTTCCACATCCTAGGAAACCACTTCACTGGCAGAGACAGGGGGTGGGTGGGTGGGGAAGCTTCAGAGCCACAGAGGAGAGTGCAGCAACAGGGGTGCAGAGAGCAAAGCAGAGAGATTCCTGCACAGAGGATCGGTGCTGACCAGCACTCACTGGCCTGAGACGCTTGTCTGCTCACCCGTCAGGGTGGGTGGGGGCTGGGATCTGAGGTTTGGGCTTCAGAGGTCAGATCCCAGGGAGAGGACTGGGATTGGCTGCATGAAGACAGCCTGAGGGGAGCTAGTGCACCACAGCTGGCTGGGAGGAAGTCCCGGAAAAAGTCTGGACCTGCTGTAGAGGCAAGAGACCATTGTTTTGGGGTGTGCAAAGGGAGGGGCTTCCTGCTCCGTGTGCCCACAGATGGCGGAGCACTGCCTAAGCAAGCTCCAGAGACAGGTGTTAGCCATAGCTATCACCTTACGGCCAGACCCCAGAGGCAGGCACAGACAGCTAACGCTGCCACCGCTACCACCAAGAGTCCTGTGTGCAAATGCAAGTCACTACCAAACCCTCCCAGGAGCCTGTGCAGCACACCACTGCCAGAGTCTGGTGATCCAGGGACTACTTCCCTGGGAGAACACACGGTGTGCCTCAGGCTGTTGCAATGTCATGCCAGCCTCTGTCACCTCAGGCTCACCCCACATTCCAATTATGACTACCATACTGCTCCTTCTCCACAGTATGAGTGAGCAAGAGAGGCCTAATCAGCTGCTGCACTAACCCTGTACTGTCTGGGAAAGGAACAGATACCTGAGGGCAGCCTACATGCAGATGCAGGGCCAGAACAAAAGCTCAAACCCAGGAGCTGTGCAAACAAAGAAGAGAAAGGGAAATCTCCCTGTAAAGCCTCAGGAACCATGGATTAAATACCCCCAATCAGCTTGGTAAACCCTGCATCTGTGGAATACCTGAATGGACAGAGTGTTTTCAAACTTGAGGTGGTGGACTTTGGAGGCAACAGTAGACTTGAGGTTTGCTTCCTCCATTTGCTTTGTTTTTGGTTATATGTTTATCTTAGTTTAGTTTTCAGTGTTTGTCTTCATTTGTGGGTTTGCTTATTGGTCTGGTTGCTCTCTTCCTTCTTTTTTCCTTTTTTATTCTCTTTGTGTGTGTGTGTGTGTGTATGTTTCTTTGTGTGATTTTGTCTGTTTAGTTTTGCTTTCACCACTTGTCTTGGGGTTCTGTCTGTTCGTTTGTTTATTTGGTTGCTTGTTTGTTTTTCTTCCTTTTCTTCCATGCCATGCAACTGGCAGCATCTTGGTGCTCTAGTCGGTGTCAGGCCTGAGCCTCCAAGGAGGGAAAGCCAAGTTCAGGATATCGGACCACCAGAGACCTCTGGCCCAATGTAACTTTGATAGGTGAGAGCTCTCCCAGAGATTTCCATCTCAACACTAAGACCCAGCCACACCCAATGACCAGCAAGCTCCAGTGTAGACACCCTGTGCCAAGCAACTAGTAAGACAGGAAAACAACCCCAACCATTAACAGACAGGCTGCCTAAAGTCATACTAACTTCATGGACACCTCAAAACACACCACCAGACATGGTCCTGCACACCAGAGGGAAAAGGACCAGATGACTTCACAGGTAAATTCTAGGAAACATTTAGAGACGAGGTAACCACCTATCCTTCTCAAACTCTTTCAAAATATAGCAGAGGGAGGAACACTCCCAAACTCATACTATGAGGCCACGATCACCCTGATACCAAAAGCAGAAAAAGTTGTCACACAAAAAACAAAACTACAGGCCAATATCACTGATGAACATAGATGCAAAAATCCTCAACAAAATACTAGCAAAAGAATCCAGCAGCACATTAAAAAGATCATATACCATGATCAAGTGGGGTTTATCCCAGGAATGCAAGGATTCTTCGATATATGCAAATCAATCAATGTGATATGCCATATTAACAAAATGAAAGATAAAAACCATATGATCCTCTCAATAGAAGCAGAAAAAGCTTTTGACACAATTCAATACCAATTTATGATAAAAAGTCTCCAGAAAGTAGGCATGGAGTGAACTTACCTCAACATAATAAAGGCCATATATGACAAACCCACAGCCAACATCATTCTTAATGGTGAAATACTGAAACCATTTCCTCTAAGATCAGAAACAAGACAAAAGTGTCCACTCTCTGCACTATTATTCAACATAGTCTTGGAAGCTTTGTACACAGCAATCAGAGAAGAAAAAGAAAACCAAATTGGAAAAAAAGAAGAAAACTCTTGCTGTTTGCAGAATGACATGATACTATACATAGAGAATCGTAAAGATGCTACCAGAAAACTACTAGAGCTAATCAATGAATTTGGTAAAGTAGCACGATAGAAAATTAATGCACAGAAATCTCTTGCAAACTATCAATGAAAAATCTGAAAGAGAAATTAAGGAAACACTCCCATTTACCATTGCAAAAACAAGAATAAAATATGTACCTTAGGTAGGTAATAAACCTACTTAAGGAGACAAAACACCTGTATGCAGAAAACTATAAGACAGTGATGAAAGAAATCAAGATGATACAAACAGATGGAGAGATATACCATGTTCCTGAATTGGAAGAATCACCACTGTGAAAATGACTATTCTGGGGCTTCCCTGGTGGCGCAGTGGTTGAGAGTCCGCCTGCCAATGCAGGGGACACGGGTTCGTGTCCCGGTCCGGGAATATCCCACATGCCGTAGAGAGGCTGGGCCCGTGAGCCATGGCCGCTGAGCCTGTGCGTCCAGAGCCTGTGCTCCACAACGGGAGAGGCCACAACAGTGAGAGGCCCGTGTACCACCCAAAAAAAAAAAAAAAAAAAAAGAAAATGACTATTCTCCCCAAAGCAATCTACAGATTCAATGCAATCCCTATCAAACTACCAATGGCATTTTTCATAGAACTAGAACAAAAAAATTTCACAATTTATATAGAAACACAAAAGACCCTGAATAGCCAAAGCAATCTTGAGAAAGAAAAACAGAGCTGAAGGAATCAGGCTCCCTGACTTCAGACTCTACCACAAAGCTACACTAATCAAGACAGTATGGTACTGGCACAAAAACAGTAATATAGATCAATGGAACAGGGTAGAAAGCCTAGAGATAAACCCACACACATATGGTCACCTAATCTATGACAAAGGAGGCAAGAATATACAGTGGAGAAAAGACAGCCTCTTCAATAAGTTGTGCTGGGAAACCTGGACAGCTACATGTAAAAGAATGAAATTAAAACACTTCCTAACACCATACACAAAAATAAACTCAAAATGGATTAAAGACCTAAATATAAGGTCAGACACTATAAAACTCTTAGAGGAAAACATAGAACACTCTTTGATATAAATCACATCACTATCTTTTGTTGACCCACCTCCTGGAGTAATGAAAATAAAAACAAAATAAACAAAGGGGACCTAATTAAGCTTAAAAGATTTGCACAGCAAAGGGAATCATAAACAAGATGAAAAGACACCCCTCAGAATAGGAGAAAATATTGCAAATGAAGCACCTGGCAAGGAATTAATCTCCAAAATATACAAGCAGCTCATGCAGCTCAATATAAAAAAAAACAAACAACCCAATCCAAACCTGGGGGGAAGACCTAAATAGACATTTCTCCAAAGATATACAGATTGCTAACAAACATATGAAAGGATGCTCAACATCATTAATAATCAGAGAAGTAAAAATCAAAACCACACTGAGGTATCACCTCACACCAGTCAGAATGCTCATCATCAAAAAATCTACAAACATTAAATGCTGGAGAGAGTGTGGAGAAAAGGGAACACTCTTGCACTGTTGGTGGGATTGTAAATTGATACAGCCACTATGGAGAACAGTATGGAGGTTCCTTAAAAAACTAAAAATAGAGCTACCATTTGACCCAGAAATCCTAGTACTGGGCATATACCCTGAGAAAAGCATAATTCGAAAAGAGACATGTACCACAATGTTCACTGCAGCTCTATTTACAATAGCCAGGATATGGAAGCAACCTAAGTGTCCATCGACAGATGAATTGATAAAGAGGGTGTGGCACATATATATAATGGAATATTACTCAGCCATAAAAAGAAACAAAATTGAGTTATTTGTAGTGAGGTGGATGGACCTAGAGCCTGTCATACAGAGTGAAGTAAGTCAAAAAGAGAAAAGCAAATAGTGTGTTGTAACACATATATATGGAATCAAAAAAAAAAAAAAACAAAGTTCTGATGAACCTAGGGGCAGGACAGGAATAAAGATGTAGATGTAGAGAATGGACTTGAGGACGTGGTGGGGGGAAGAGGAAGCTGGAACAAATGAGAGAGTAGCATTAACATATATACATTACCAAATGCAAAATAGATAGCTAGTGGGAAGCAGCTGCATAGCATAGGGAGATCAACTCAGTGCTTTGTGACCACTTAGAGGCATGGGATAGGGAGCGTGGGAGGGAGATGCAAGAGGGAGGAGATATGGGGATATATGTATATGTATAGCTGATTCACTTTGTTATACAGCAGAAACTAACATAACATTGTAAACCAATTATACATCAATAAATTTTTTTTAAAAAAGTGCACATCCAAAATACTTTGAATGGCTAATGGATATCATTATAGTTAATTGCAAACCATGCTTTTTACAATTTCCCCGTTCCAATTCCAAATTTGGTAAGAATCCAAAGTGTACCAAGTATAGAATAAACAAATTATGGTTTAATTGTTTAACAGAATGTTATTCAGTAATGAAAACAAACTCCATGCACAACATTGATAAATATTTCAAACACAATGGTGAGTGAAAGATGCTGATAGAAATTTTTTCTGTAAGATTCCTATTCTCTAGAGGTTCAGATGGTGGTTTCCTTGATGGAGGGGGAAGAACTAGGAGATGGAATGAAGAGGTCTTCTGGAATACTGGCAATGTTCTAGTTCTTGTTTTGGGTGCTGGTTACCCAGGTGTGTCCCCTCTGACAAGTTGTATTCTTATGATCTGTGTATATTTAGGTGTTCTAAGTTTCAGTTGAAAGACTACTAAAAAAAGTAACTGACTGACCTGAACTTGAGAAAGTACCTCTCTAATCGTGTTATTTTTTAATACAAGAAGTCTAATTAATTACTCATCCATTAAGGACATACTTGAGAGTGGATGAAAATGCTATTAATAATTATCACCAGACCATCCTCGGCAAATAAGGACATGTGGTTACCTTATTAAATATTTGAATGGTTCCTTTCTTCCCTTTCATCTTGACATCATTATTTATGAACACAATTTGTCGATTTTTTTCTCACTCTTCTTAATCTTTTTGAGGTCTTGGGTGAGGTCATAGCTTATCTACCTGCCCTAGAATAACTAGAAGAGTAAAACCAATAGTATTAACATAGAAATTTAAAACAACAACCTTGGTCCCATTAAGAACAAAGACTATGACACCCACGAATGTCAAAACCTTGTCCTCAAAAAACATTGATTATGATTACTAAGACTGTTGACAATAATGTAAAGAGCAGGGTTAAGACAGAAGCTGGGTACATCATAAAGTCCATAGAGAAAAAGAGGACCATAGCAGAAGGAAAAGTGTGGTTCTCTTGTGTGAAAATATAAAACCACTTCCAAAGAAAAAATACAGCCATTTCTTTGCTCATGATTTTCGAAAAATAAATGAGCCTGCAGAAAATTAAAATTTTCTTAGAAGACCATTAGTTCTCTAGGGTGTATATTATAAGTGTGAGAATCTTTTTGCTCAAGAATTGTATTCACTATTACAGCTTACCCACTAATCAACCAAAAGGGAGCAGCTTATGCAATGTCACTGGAGAAAATAATTTTTCTACCAATTTCTGTTATTAATTTCTCAGGCATTTTTATACCTGGTGAGAAATGATAGTTGAAAGGAAAATAAAAAGAATTACTTTTTAGTGGTCTAACAGGTTAATTCTACAAAATTAAAGGCAAGAAATAGATTAAAATGTGTATAGTTTTCTATTATCTGGCTTATGTACATTGTCAGGATTAAATTGGAATAAGGGAGTAGGAAGTGTTTGAGAGCAGACACCAGCATTTTAATTTACCACAGCACACAAACAACAAACACATTACAGAGAGATGGCAGCATTCGGACAGGATCTGGCTGGAAAGGTTTTAAGCTCTCATTCTTCCTCATGGTTGCATGGTGGCCTCCACTCCAATGCAGCTCCTACCAAGGCTTCTCAATCAGGAAAACGTCCAAGAGGGTGCTTCCTTCTGCATGTTCTTTCCTTCTGCCTCAACAGCCTCACCCTTCTAACCCTCAGCACTGAGACTGGTCAAGCACAACCTTTAAAAAAAAAATAATGGTTCAACTGATCTTTAATAGTTGATAGGTTATCTTCTGCAGGTCCTCTAAATTATTGTTATACTGAACTCTTTTTCACTCCTGACCTTCAACAGCATCACTTCATATTGATTTTCACCATTTCTGATGTAATTGGAGTGAGAGTGAGCCCAACAGAAGCAAAAGTCCATCCACCAAAAAAAGCTTTTCAAATATCTATTTATGGCTCACCTGTGCAATGGCAAGATTTGAAGCTGATTATGAAGAATCAGGAAAATCCCTTCACTTTTCCCACTTCTCTAAATAAATACAAACTCTAACAGGGAACAAACTCTAACAGGGGAAAACTCTAACAGGCCTTATCTGTTCTCACACACTTTTATCTCTGTTGATCCTAGGCTCAGTTACATCAGAATATTTTACTTTTGGAGACATCGGTTATCAATTCCTTTCAGCATGTATAAAGTGAGCACCTGAGCTGTGCCTCAAGGCAATATTAAACATTCCCTTTCCTACCAAATGATTTTCTGTCAGCTAGCATGTTTGGCACCCTTGGGAAAGGGAGAGATTCATTTGTAAAGAATTATGCTGCACAGTCATAAATTTAATCCACCAAATCAATAGCATTCAGATTTTTAAAAAAGATATCCTAGGTGCTATCAATAAGGGGAAAGAAGTCTCTATTGTTTACGGTCAGATCACTTCCACAAATCTAATTATTTGGCTATTGAAAAACCACACATTATAATCCCAACTGGTTGTATTAAAACATTAGAATGTAAAGCCTCAGAAAATGTCAATCAGAAAACTTCCAAGAACGATTCATCACCACTTTCAGGGTGTGACGTTGAAAATAGTTTATCTTTATGCACCAGACATGAAGAAAACAGATAAGTGGCTCTAAACTGGCTGCAAGGATGATCAGATAATATGCTACATTCACTCCTCTCTGTCATGAATCACAGAGTTTATACTATCCACTTAATATCCTCCTGCGTTTTACAGCCTAATGCAGTAATGCCAAACATTTTAATTCGCCAAAGGACAAATGAATCATAAACGCTACAACCACACACAGGTCTCACTGTTTATTGGCATACTGAGGTAGCAGACATGACACCTTCATTTTAAACTAGAATTGGATTTCTGACTGATGCAGTTTTTGACACAGAACTCATGCATTTCTGTGCTGCAAATGAAAAATTGTTTCTGTCACAGGTGGTTGGAAATGGCCACTTACAGAGATCTATCTTTAATGGCAATTTCTTCATCCCCAAAGATTTCTTGGCCAGTTGGGCTCTCAATCTTAGTACCACCAATTCAGACATGTTATGGTACATTTGGGTATACTGACAAAGAGCGAGAAAAAATTGTTTTCCATCTGTTAGTAAAGAAAGTTCCTCTTTCAGTGTTTCTGACATCCATTTAGAGAAGATCCATCCATATTTCTTTTGGGGTAGGTTTAATATTGATGACTCTTCCAGTTTTTGCTTGCCTGAGAAGTTCTTTATTTATCTTATTCTAAATGATAATCTTGCTGGGTAGAGTATCCCTTTCAGCACTTTGAATATATTATGCCACTCCCTCTGGTCTGCAAAGTTTCTGCAGAGAAATCAGCTCAAAGCCTTTTGTGGATTCCCTTGTATATGACTTTTTGTTTTTCTCTTGCTGCCTTTAGATTTCTCTATTTTAATTTTTGCCATGTTAATTATGATAAACTGAGATTTTTGGTCTCTGAAGATGCATTTAGAGTTTGGGCAAAGAAAATGAATTGTGCTATTAGAAAAGTTTAGGCAGAAGCACACATTACAAATTAAACTAAGAGAATTCCTGCACAGCCATCTCTAGGTGAAGGGTGATGGTAGTCTACTGGATTCATAATTTATATCCTCTATTTGTGGTCAGATAGCTGTGTTTCCCACTCAGTGAACTGGGGATAGCACTATCATCTATTTCAAAATATATTACGAGAATTAAATAAGGAAATGTTTAAAAGTGCTCACTTAAAAAAATAATCCAGCACATTTTGTCATATGATAAATGAAAGCTGCTCTCACTGCTATCAATAAAGGCATTAACCAGCTCAGCTCTCAAGTATCTAATTTCTTATATCTACAACATCTGTTGTTTGTTTCTCAAGATGTTATTTTAAGAGAACAAGTGCCAGCAGCAAACACACAGCACTAAGACTCTGTCCAGGAATCCAGGAACTTTCATTTCCATTGCAAGTAGAAATGGAAAACTATGATTTAACTGCAATTAAGAAAACTTTATCTACTTACTGCCAAAAAGACACATGCACCCCCAAAGATTCTGCCAAATAATGTGAAGAAATTATTTTATAGATAAAATAAGCTCTAATCAAGTTCATATACTTTAAGAGCAGAGATAGATAGAAGTAGAACTTGAGGTTAGTGTCTCTGACTCCAAACCCACATTTGATCTAAACTAAGTGAACTCTTTTAGCTTATATATGAGGATAAACAATTTGTGAAGAAGATAAAAAATGAGGCATCCTACATTTCTAATATTACAAAAAAATTTAATTGAAGTTTAAAAGGCAGAGAAAAGAGAGGAGTTTATATGAAACTTGAAAGTACAGCTGCAAATGAATGATTATTCAGAAGTAAAAAAGAAGTCAGAGTTACAAGTAATCAGTCTATTTAGATTTCCTTTTTTTAAAAATTTTTATTGGAATATAGTTGACTTACAGAATATTGAGTAGAGTTCCCTGTGCTATACTGCAGGTCCTTAATAGTTGTCTATTTTGTATATAGTACTCTGTATATGTTAATCACAATCTCCTAATTTATCACTTTCCCCCACATTTCCCCTTTGGTAACCATAAGTTTTATTTTGAGATCTGTGAGTCTGTTTCTGGTTTGTAAATAAATTCATTTGTATCACTTTTTATTAGATTCCACAGATAAGTGATATCATATGATATTGTCTGTCTCTGTCTGGCATACTTCACTTAGTATAATAATCTCTAGGTCCATCCATGTTTCTGCAAATAGCATTATTTTGTTCTTTTTTATTGCTGAGTAATAGTCCATTGTACATATGTACCACACCTTCTTTATCCATTCATCTGTTGATGGACATTTAGGTTGCTTCCATATCTTGGCTCTTGTAAATAGTGCTGCAATTAACACTGGGGTGCATGTGTCTTTTCAAATTATGGTTTTCTCCAGATATATGCCCAGGAGAAGGATTGCTGGATTATATGGTAGTTTTTTAAGGAAACTTCATACTGTTCTCCATAATGGTTCTACCAACTTGCATTCCCATCAACAGTGTAGGAATGTTCCCTTTTCTCCACACCATCTCCAGAATTTATTGTTTATAGATTTTTTTGATGATGGTCATTCTGACAAGTGTGAGGTGATACCTCATTGTAGATTTGACTTGCATTTCTCTAATAATTAGTGATGTTGAGCATTCTATTTCCTCATAATTCAGTCTTGGAAGATTATATGTTTCTAGGAATGTATCCATTTCTTCTACGTTGTCCAATTTGCTGGCAAATAATTGTTCATAATAGACTCTTATAACCTTTGTATTTTTGGGGTCTCAGTTGTCTTTTCTCCTCCTCATTTCTAATTTTATTTATTTGAGTCCTGCCTCTCTCTTTTTCTTTTAGTTAGTCTAGTTAAAGGATTGTTTGTTTATCTTTTCAAAGAACCAGCCCTTAGTTCATTGATCTTTTCCATTGTTCTTTCTAGTCTCTATTTCATTTATTTCCACTCTGATCTTTAATATTTCCTTCCATTTATTAATTTTGGGCTTCTCTTATTCTTCCTTTTTTTAGATCCTCTGGGCATAAAGTTAGAATGTTTATTTGGGATTTTTCTTATTTCCTGCGGTAAGCCTGTACTGCTATGAACTTATATCTTAGAAACAGTTTTACTGTATCCCATAGATTTTGATATGTGACAGTTCTATTTTCATTTGTCTTTAGGTAATTTTTAATTTATCCTTTGACATCTTTCATGACCAATTGGTTTTCAGTAGCATGTTGTTTCATCTTCACATTGTTGTGGTTTTTGCCCTTCTTTCTTGTGATTGATGTTTAGTTTCATATCATTGTGATCAGAGAAGATGCTTGATATAATTTCAATCTTCTTGAATTTATTGAGACTAGTTTTGTGACTTAACATGTAATCTATCCTGGAGAATAATTTGTGTACATCTGAGAAGAATGAGATTGAGGCAATAATCAAAAATCTACCAACAAACAAAAGCCAAAGACCAGAAACTTTCACTGATGAATTCTACAAAACATTTAAAGAAGATTTAATACCTATTCTTCTTTCAAACTCTTCTAAATATTGAAGAGTAGGAAAACCTTCTAAACATTATTTTTAAAGCCAGAGTTACACTGACACCAAAAGCAGATAAGTACACAACACACACAAAAAAACAATTATGGGCCAATATCCTTGATAAACATAAAAATATCCAACAAAATATTAGCAACTGAATTCAACAATACATTATAAGAATTATACACCAAAAAAAAAACAAAAAGAATTATACACCACAATCAAATGAGATTCATTCCAGGGATACAAGGCTGGTTCAATATCAGCAAACCAATCAATGTGATAAATCACATTAACAAAATGAGATTAAAAATTATACAGTCATCTCAATAGATTAAGAAAAAGCATTTTAAAAATCCACATCTGCTTATGATAAAAACTCTCAACAAAGTGAATATAAAGGGAATACACCTCACTATAATAAAGGCCACATATGACAAACACACAGGTAACATCATACTCAATGGTGAAAAGCTGAAAGCTTTTCTGCTAAGATCAGGAAGAAAACAAGGATGCCCACTCACTCCACTTTTATTCATCATAGGATTGGAAGTCCTAACCAGAGAATCATAAAAGAAAAAGAAATAAATGTCATCCAAATCAGAAAGTAAGAAGTAAAATGTCACTATTAGCACATGACATGATATTATAAATAGAAAACTCTAACAATGCCACCAAAAAAACTTTAGGACTAAAAAATGAATTCAGTAAAATTTCAAGATACATAATCAATACACAGAAGTTTGTGGCATTTCTATGCACTAATAACAAACAATCTGAAAGAAAAATCAAGAAAATAAACCCATTTACAATTTCATCACAAAGAATAAAATACCAAGGCATAAATCTACTCAAGGAGCTGAAAATCCTATACACTGAAAACTCTAAGATATGAAAGAAATTGTAGAAGACACAAATAAGTGGAAAGATATCCCATGGTCATGGATTGGAAGAATTAATATTGTTAAAATGTCCATATTACCCAAAGCAATCTACAGATTAAATTCAATTTCTATCAAAGTTCCAATGGCTTATTTCACAGAAATAGAACAAATTATTCTAAAATTTGTATGGAAATGCAAAAGACCTTGAATAGCTAAAACAATCTTGAAAAAGAAGAACAAAGAAAGAGATATCATGCTCCCTGATTTCAAAGTATACTGTAAAGTGGGGCTTCCCTGGTGGCGCAGTGGTTGAGAGTCCGCCTGCCGATGCAGGGGACACGGGTTCGTGCCCCGGTCTGGGAAGATCCCACGTGCCACGGAGCGGCTGAGCCCGTGAGCCATGGCCGCTGAGCTTGCGCATCCAGAGCCTGTGCTCCGCAACGGGAGAGGCCACAACAGTGAGAGGCCCGCGTACCGCAAAAAAAAAAAGTATACTGTAAAGCTATAGTAATCAAAACAGTACAGTAGTGGCACAAAAACAGACACAGAGATTAACAGAACAGAATAGAGAGCCCAGAAATAAACCTATGCATATACAGACAATTAATTTCTGACAAAGGAGCCAAGAACATACAATGGGGAAAGGAGAGCCTCTTCAATAAATGATGTGGAGAAAAACTGGACAACCACATGCAAAGAATGAAACTAGACCACTATCTTACACCATACACAAAAATTAACTCAAAATGGACTAAAGACTTAAATGTGAGACTTGAAATCATAAAATTCTTAAGAAAAATGTAAGAGGTAACCTCAGTGGCATTGGTCTTAGCATCATTTTTGTGGGGGAGGGAAGGGAAGGAAAACAAAAGCAAGGGAAACAAAAATAAAAATAAACAAATGGACCTACATCAAATGAAAAGGCTTCTATGCAGCAAAGGAAATCATCATTAAAATGAAAAGGCAATCTACTGAATGGGAAAAAACTATTTGCAAATCATATATCTGATAATGAGTTACTATGCAAAATATATAAAGAACGCATACAACTCAATATTAAAAAAAACAAACAACTGGTTAAAAAATGGGTAGAGGAACTGAATAGACATTTTTCCAAAGAAAACATACATATAGCCAACAGGCACATGATAAGATGTTCAGAATCACTAATTATTAGAGAAATGCAAATGACAACCACAATGAAGGATCATCTCACACCTGACAGAATGGTTATTACCAAAATGACAAGAAATAACAAATGGTGGAGAGGATGTGGAGAAAAGGGAACACAGGTACACTGTTGGTGGGACTGTGAGTTGGTGCAACTACTATGAAAATCAGTATGGAGATTCTTCAGAAATTTAAGAATAGAACTACCATTTGACCCAGGTACTCCAATTCTGTGTATTATCTGAAGAACTCTGAAACACTTATTTCAAAATATACATGCACTTCTATGTTCATTACAGTTTTATTTGCAATATTCAAAATATGGAAACTACCTAGGAGTCCATTGATGGACGGATGAATGTATAAAGGAGATGTGGTATAAGTACACAATGGAATATTACTCAGCCATAAAAAAGAAGCAAATCCTGCCTTTTGCAACAGCATGGATGGACCTTGAAGGTATTATGTTAAGTGGAATAACTGATAGAGAAAGACAAATATTATATGATTTCACTCATATGTGGAATATAAAAAAAACTGATGAATAAGCAAAATAAAAACAAACTCATAGATACAGAAATCAGATTAGTGGTAACCAGAAGGGAAGGAGGTTGAGGGATAGGCAAAATAAGTGAAGGGGTCACCTTTATGGTGATGGATGGCAACAAGACCTATGGAGGTGATCACTTTGTAGTGTATACAGATGTCAAATTATGATGCTGTAAACCTAAAACTTATATAATAATATTTTTTAAAAGAAGTCAGAGTTACCAATTATTGATTTCATCATTTATCATTCACTTTTATGTATGTGAGCTGAGCACTTATAGGCTCCAGACTCTGTGCTAAGCATTAAAGGGGAAAGAAAAAGTAAGAGATACCACTCTTGTGCCCAAGTAGCCCATATTATTTTGTAAGACAGAAATATTTAAACAGTTGACATAAAGGATAAAATTGGGGGCTAAAGGTATAGTGCTATAAAATGCACTTTGTATGGAGGAATCTGGGAGAGCTTCCTAAAAGGAGGTAGTGTTTAGGAGGTGAATGAGGGTTTACTAGAAAAACTGAATGGGAAAGAGGGAACATGGATGGTTAGGCTCTAAAGAGGTGCAAGAGAATAGTATGCCAAGAATAATGAGTGATTTGGGGTACCTGTACAGTGTTGGGTATGAAAGAAAACAGAAGGTATTGGTAAAGGCAGAAAGAAGTGAAGTTGGAGAGAAAAGAAGGCCTTAGATCATAGCAATTCCCAGCTGAGTAATCAAACAAGCACATGCCTAGGGAAAGAAAAATGACAATAGCTGGAAGAGATTGAAAATTATCAAACTATATCACTCTCATTATGTGGCTTAGCTTCACTAAAGACATAAAATCTCTGTGATCAGGCAGCATAGAATAGCACACAATTATTTGTCCAATATTTAGTTAAAAGAGAGGATGTGTGGTAATGAAAACATCTCAAGGAAAATTGAGTTTGAGAGCAAAGATTGCTAAACTAAGTATTATCTGGGTTTTAGTCAAACACACAGACTTGGGTACAGACACATCTCTTAATCCTCCGATATAGGTGCAATCAATCTCATAACCAGACCCATCAGGTAGACCATGCAGCACATTATGAAGAAGCACTGATTTTAAAAGAAATAAAGTAAAACTCAAGTTGTCACTGACAGTTACATAAAATGAATAATTCTAGAGAAAAAATTTAAATTTTTATACCAAGCATGCAATTTTAGAGAAAGCTTCTGCCACTTCAAGTTTAAATTACATTTTCTGATTTTTGCTTTCAGCCCTGATATATAAAGAGCTTGGAAGTCATCATATCCATCCTTAAAACAAGAAGAAGCTAGGAAACCTGAAAATCAATGTGGATCTATATTAATTTCAGACAAAGCAAATTTTACTAAAAGGAAAATTGAGAGGTAAAAAAGGAAATTATATAATAATGAAGGTCAATTCTCCAAAATATATAACAATCCCTAATATGTATACACCTAATAATATAGCATCAAAATATATGAGGCAGGGCTTCCCTGGTGGTGCAGTTGTTGACAGTCCGCCTGCCGATGCAGGGGACACGGGTTCGTGCCCTGGTCCAGGAAGATCCCACATGCTGCGGAGTGCCTGGGCCCGTGAGCCATGGCCGCTGAGCCTGCACATCTGGAGACTGTGCTCTGCAACGGGAGAGGCCACAACAGTGAGAGGCCTGCATACCGCAAAAAAAAAAAAAAAAAAAAGTGAGGCAATAAAATAATAGAACCACAAGAAGATATATACTCAGTATTACAGTTGGAAGAACTCCTCTTTAAGTAATGATAAAACAAACAGGCAAAACTCAGTAAGAATACAGTTGAACTGAATAACACTATCAATCAACTTGATCTGACATGTATAAAATACTCCACCCAACAACAGCAAAATATATATTTTTCTCTTATATCATAAAGAAAACTCACCAAGGTAGACTATGTGCTGGACCATAAAACATACCTTAGCAAATTTAAAAGAATGAAAAGACATACAAAGTGTGTTGTCAAATAGAATGGAATAAACTATAAATTAATAACAGAAAGAGAGCTGGAAAATCCTAAACATTTGGCAATTAAATAACACTTCAAAATTACTCATGGATTAAAGAAGAGAAACTTTTTAATGTAATGAACTAAGTAAAATGTTAATTCAGATTATCAAATTTTATGGGATGCAGTAAAAAAAGTTTTTTGAGAGAAATATACAGAATTAAATGCATGCATTAGAAAAGAAGAAACTACCTTAGGAAACTAAAGAAAGAGGACCAAGGTAAGCCTGAAGCAAGCAGAAGAAAAAGAAATAATACAAATTAGAGTAAAAATCAATGAAATTGAGACTAAGAAAGCAATAGGGAAAAGTCAACAAAATAAAAAAACTGATTTATAAAGATCAAAAAAATTGATAATTGTCTACCCAGAGTAACTAAGAAATAAAGATTGACAGTACAATTTACTAATACAGGGAATGAAAGAGAGGTCGTTTCTACTGATTCCCTAATAAGGGAATGCTATGACTAACCCTCTGCCCAAAATATTGATATCTGAAAAAAAATTGACATATTTCTTAAAAGACACTACCAACACTCACCCAAGAAGAAATAAATCAGTGGAATAGGCCTATATCAATTAAAGAAACTGAACCAATAATTAAAACCTTCAAAAAAAAGGGAAGAAAAGGCACCAGACCCAGATGGTTTCACTGGTGAATTCTACCAAACATTTAATAAAGAAAAGACACCAATTTTCCAGAATGTGTTCTAGAAAATAGAAGCACAGGGAACACTTCCTGACTCATTCTGTGAGGCCACCATTGCCCTACTACCAAAATCAAAGAAATTACAAGAAAGAAAAATTACAGATTGATATTTTTATGAACATAGATGAGAAAACCTTCAACAAAATATTAGTAAATTAAATCCAACTATGTATACAAATAATTATAGATTTCAACCAAGTGTGACTTACTTCATGTATACAATGTTGTTTCAATATTCAAACATCAATGTAATCAACCTCCTTAATAAGCTAAAGAAGAAAAATTATATGAACATCTTGATAGATGAAGAAAATGTCACACTCATTTATGATTAAAAACTCTGAACAAATTAGAAACAGAGACTTCCTTAACTTGATAAATAGCATCCACAAAAATCCAACAGTTAATATCATAATGAGTTGTGAGAAACTGAATGCTTTTTCATCAAGATTAAGAGCAAGGGAAAGGTGTACTCTCCAACCACTCCTGTTCAATATTGTACTGGAGGTACTAGGTAGTACAATAAAATAAGAAAAGGAAATAAAGTATGTATAGACAGGAAAGAAGAAATAAAGAAGTTTTTATTTGCAGATCATATGGATTTTTATGTAGTAAATCCTCAAGAAATGAAGAAAAAAAGTAAAAGTCCTCCTGGAAAAAATAAACAAATTTGCAGGAAGTCTATAATTTAAAACACAAAAGTTAATTGTTTTCCAGTAATAAGTAATTGGAATTTGAAATTCAAATCCCAATTTGAAATTGAACAGTAACACCAAAAAATGATACTCCAGTACAAATCTAAAAAATATTTTCAGTATCTAACACCAAAACCTTCAAAACTCTGATGGAAAATTCAAATAATATCTAATAAGTGGAGAAATAATCCATGTTCATAGATTGGAAGACTCAAGTTATTAAGATGTCAATTCTTCCCACTCTATATGTAAATTCAAAACAGCCTCAAACAAAATTGTAGCAAGCTATTTGTAGACATTATCAAACTGATTTAAAAAAAATTTAAACACAAAAAGCTGAGAATAGGCAATGCAACACTGAAGAACAAAATTGAAGGATTCACAATACATGATTTTAAGACTTACTCTAAAGCTATGTAATCAAGACAATGTGGTGTCAGTAGTGAAAGAAGAGACACATAAATCATAAAGAGTGCCCAGAAATAAATCCACATAAGTATATTAAACTGACAGTTAAAAAGGAGTACAGGCAATTGTGTAGAGTAGGGATTAGGTTTTTTAACAAATGGTGTTAGAAAAATTGGTTGTTTCTATGTCTGGTAAACAAAATAATGTCCTTCAAAGATGTTCATGTCCTGACCCCAGATCCTATGAACATGTTACCTTACATGATAAAAGGGACTTTGCAGATGTGATTAAGAATCTTGACATAAACAGATTACCCTGGATTATCCAGATAAGGCTGAGTAATCACAAGGGTCTTTTATATGAGACAGCCAAGAGGGTGAAGGTCAGAGAGAAAGATATGGCAAGTAACAGAAGCAGAGATTTGAATATGTTTGTTGTTGTTTTGAAGATGGAGGAAGTGTCTATGGGCCAAGGAATGCAGGTGTCTTCTGAAGCTAGAAATACAAGGAAAAGATTCTCTCCTAGAACCTCCAGAAGTAACACAGCCCCTAAAACCCATTTTGGACTTCTGACTCAAAAACTGTAAGAAAATATATTTGTGTTGTTTTAACCCACTGAGTTTGTGGTAATTCGTTGTAGCAACAAGAAAGAATGAATACCTACGCAAAATAATTAATCTTGACTCAGACCTTACACCCTTCACAAATATTAAGTAAAAATGGATAATAGACCTAAATGGAAAATGGAAAAATTTTAAACTTATAGAAGAAAGCATATAGGTGACCTTTGGTTTGATGAATTTTTTGATACCATATCAAAAGCACAATCCATCAAAAAAAAATGATAAAATGAACTTTATTTAAATTTTTCTTTGAGAAATACACTGCTAAGAGAATTGAAAGCTAAGTGTGATATGCTAAATAATGGTCACCTAAAGATGTCCACATCCTAATCTCCCGATTAAGAATAAGTTGTGTGAATATGTTACCTTACTTGGCGAAAGGGGTTTTGCAGATATAATTAAGAATCTTGAGATGGGGAGATTATCCTGGACTATCTGGGGGTCCCAATGTAAACACAAGGATTTTTATAAAATGAGGGAAGGAGAGTCAGGCTCAGAGAGAGAGATCGTAAAATTCCATGCTGCTGACTTTGAAGATGGAGGGTGGGGCCATGAGCCAAATAATGCAAGCAACCTCTAGGAGCTAGAAAAAGGAAGGAAATGAATTCTCCCTTAGAAACCCTAGGAGGAATACAGCCTTGACAACACCATATTTGTAGAAATTCTGATGTCAAGAACAATAAGAGAATAAATTTGTATTGCTTAAGTAACTCAGTTTGTGGTGATTTGTTATAGCAGCAATAGGAAACTAAATTCATAAGACAGACTGGGAGAAAAATTTTGCCAACGCATGTCTAATAAAGAACTTGTATCTAAAATATACAAAGAATTAAAACTCTACAATAGGAGAACAAAAATCTAATTAAAATAAAGGGCAAAAAGTATGAACAGACACCTCACCGAAGAAGAGAAAAATACGATTTCTAAAAAGGTATATGAAAGAAAACTGAGCACATTAATCATTAGGCAATTGCAAATTAGAACAGTAAGTTGCCACTACACATCCCAGTAAAATGGCTGAAATCCAAAAACTTGACAGTATCAATTAATGGAAAGGATGCAGAACAACAGAAACTCATTCACTGCTGGTGGGAATACAAAATGGTAGTAATTTTGGAAGACGGTCTATCAGTTTTTTACAAAGCTAAATATAGCCTTACCATAAAATTCAGAAATCACACTCCTAGGTCATTACCCAAATGACTAGTAAACCTAAGTGCAAACAAAAATCTGCAGTTGGATGTTCATAAGAGCTTTATTCATAATAGCTGAAAACTAGAAGCAACCAAGATGTCCTTTAATAGGTGAATGGTATAAACAGAATGTAGTGGATCCATACAGTGGAATTTTGTTCAGCACTAACAAGAAATAAGACATCAAGCTATAAAGGTAAAAATAAACCCCGATGTATATTACTGGGTTAAAGAAGCTGGTCTAAAAAGGCTACATATTATATGTTTCTAATTTTATGACATTCAGAAACAAATGAAAAACTGTAGAGCTGGTTAACAGATCATTGGTTGCCAATGGCTTGAAGAAGGTGGTTGAATAAATAAAGCACAGGGGATTTTTTTAGGGCAGTGAAACTACTCTGTATAATACTGTGATGCTGAATAAATTACTCAAAACCCATAGAACTTTACAGGATAAAGAGTGACCCTTAATGTATGCAAATTAAAAAGAAATCATTTAGGAGGTCAGGTGATCTCAGGATGGAATGCAGAATGTTACAAAACAACATAACTGAATTATAAATATATGAAGTAACCTCACTAAACAGGGGTGGGGGAAAAAGATGCTGATCTAGGTAACTTTTGAAATTAGTGGCGTTTGTGAGACCAAAGGCAAAATGAGCAGTACATAAGCACTCCATTTAGTTAGTAAAGTTTTTTCCCATGGGTGAGGGTTAAAAATTCTGAAACTGCTATAAATGTATATTGACACTGATGTAATTAAGTGATTAGATATCAGATGGTGGGAGCCATGTTGGAGTGAGAGATTACAGATAAGTAAGAGTGGGAAGCTTGAATGATCCATATAGTACTGTATTAGAATTAGAGACATCAGTATGAACTCATGATTAGTTGAATGCAGATACAGATGGACACATATAGAAATATTTATAGATATATGTATACGTATATATATGTCCATAGTTTGTCAGCTAATATGATCTAGAAGTGATGACATCCTAGTAGCAACTGCACTCGCAAAACTTGAATGTTTGTCTCTAATATTATCTCCAATAAAAGAAATCAGAGATTCTTGGAGAACTGGCTGATTCTGGAGCTGGAACAAGAACAAACAAGATAATCTGGGAGAATCTTTTAGTGACTGAAAGTAAGGCAGTACTCAGAAACCAAAATTATGTGAGTAAAAGAGACCAAGGAGCCAACTGATAGAGCTCCCAATGTCCAAAGCTGGAACAATTTGATCAAGAAAATAAATGACATAGTATTGGATTATAGTACAAAGCATAATATAAATATCTCATAACCCAATTTAATAACAAGTAAAATATCCAATAAAGCAAAATTGCAAAAGTTTACAAAATACCTGGCCATTACTCCTCAAAACTGTCAAGGTTTTCAAAACAAAGAAAATCTGAGAGATTGTTAGAGTCTAGAAGAGTCTAAGGCAACACAACAACTATTTATAATGTGGAATCCTTGATGTGAATGTGTCTATAAACACAAACACACACATACACACACACACATATCAAATGGTAAGCATTACATTAATTGTAAAATGATGAGTTAAGACCACTCTTCAATTCCGGACAAAACAGTAAAATTTTAAATCAAAATAAAGAGACAAATTATCATTATTTGCAAAGAAAACAAAATAAAAAATAAAAATTTAAATGAAACCATTAAAGTGATATTATGAGCCATTGAAGTGGCTGGAAACAAGAGAAAATATAACTTTCATGTTGTAGTAGTAACCAGAAAATATATGTGGGAAATATTTCTGTCAAATAAAATATGCAACATAATCCTACTAAGAAATTATTTGATCTATGTGAATAAAATAAAGGGAGAGAGAAGAAGTTTTCATATAAATTAAATGTGCCAAGCACTACACTTGGAACTTTACGTATAACATCCTCAAAATAATATAGTAAAATAGGCATTATTGTCTGTCTTTTACAGATGTGGGCAGTGAGCCCTTGAGTGTCTAACTTGCAAAAGATAACAGAATCCGAAAGTGTTTGAAAAAGGATTCAAGTCTTGGATTGAGAAATTCCAAAGTACATGTTGTTTCACTCCACTGTGCTATAAAGTTTTCTCATTTTCTTTTTATATTAAGTTAACTATTGAAATGAGTAACAAGTTATTTAATTTTTACTACCTTGGTGGAAAATATGGGTATCAGTGCTTTTATGAACCACTTCTTTCCAATTTCTGTGGATGCAGTCTGCAGTTAGAATCCTAACACTTTCATTACCTTTTTATCACATTATGAACTTTTAAGAAAATTATTTTAATAATCAAATGTACTTATTCTTTTAATTGATTACCTCATTGCCCTGGTATCCTCTTAGTACCTGTCCTCTAGTAGGCATTAAATATTTCTTTTTTTTTTTTTCACATAGCACTATTATAATTACCTTTATTACATATGTTTTTAAACAATTCTCTATTTGCATTCCAGGATGGCTATCACATCCATTCCCTTAAATAACACTCTTTTTAAAGTAGCATTCATATAGCACTCTTAAAATCGTCTTTATTACATGGATGTTAAATACTTCTCTACTAAATGTATATCACAACCATAACCTTTGAAAACCACTGCTCTCAATGTAGAAAGCAGAAATTACTCTTAAAAACATCTTTATTACATGTGTTTTTAAACACTAGTATACAACAGTAATATTTGTCCTCACATTAAGGTTTTTTTTTGTTTTAGTCCCATTAAAGTAAGAACATCTTGGGCTTCCCTGGTGGCACAGTGGTTGAGAGTCCGCCTGCTGATGCAGAGGACATGGGTTTGTGCCCCGGTCCGGAAACATCCCACATGCCACGGAGCAGCTACGCCCGTGAGCCGTGGCTGCTGAGTCTGCGCGTCCGGAGCCTGTGCACCGCAACGGGAGAGGCCACAACAGTGAGAGGCCCATGTACCGCAAAAAAAAAAAAAAAAAAAAAAAAAAGTAAGAACATCTTTCTGTTGTCTTCTTGCATTAACAAAAAGTGAGAAATCTTAAGTTATAGTCTTTTTCCTAAACAGCTCTATGTTCCTTTTTCTTTTGTCCCCTGGTAACATTTAATGTTATTGAGGAGTGGTCAAAGGATGAATTTTGTTTGTTTTTTTGTGTCTAAAGTGGATTTGTACTTGTGAGATCTCTTATCTATCAGTTTGAATATTTTACCAGATTACATCTGATGCTGCTTGTTTTTAGATTAGCTTTGCCTTTACCTTATAATATTTATTATTCTTAATTATTAAGTATTTAAGTTTATCATTTTATTTGTTTATTCAGGCTTTATTTACATTTAGAAATGTTTACTAAGTGTTTTGCATATTAACAGCAGGACAAGAAAAGTAAAAGCAAAGTGGAAAAGCAGGAAAATAAAAGACTAAAGGATTTAGAGTCAGAATAAATGAAAGTTCAGGTTCCAGCTCTGCTACATATTAGTAACTTGGTTTAGGACAAATTGATAAACTGTAAAATTTACTTCCCATGTTTATAAAATGGTGATTATAATCCTTACTTGACAATTTAAGTGGATTAAGTAGGAAACCAAATGTGACTCTGTCTAGCACATTGGAAGTCTGAATGACCAACGAGTAGTGAAATTATAAGCAAAGAATTTTATATTGGGAATGTTGTACTGTTAGAAGACTGATGAGAAATCTGTGGAAAAGCTAGATCAACATATTTTCAAAAAATCCAAGCTTTATTCTGCTGTTTAAGACCATCGCTCCTTTTGTTCCCTGAAATTTTGTTTCATATGTGACCATATTTTACCCTCACACTTCAATTATTTTATAAGCAATTTTAAAAAGAATGTCTGCTTTTTTTCTTAGGGTATAATGGTAATTTTCTGTGAAATATGAATTCAGGTTTTCTTCAAGCCTCAAACATATTGCACTGATTCAGGTCCAATTGTCATTCTCACCTGTCTATGCCATAGGAGGCAAGGCTGTTTTCATTCAAAACAACAGGAGTGCAGATACATGAACCCTGATACCTGGTGCTGTCATTTTACAATGCTGTAGCCTAGATGCATTGCCATTTAATAGCACCAACTAAATTGATCTCTATTTTTTATAATTCAAAAAAATATATACTAACAGGGTTTGAAACCATGAAGAATTATAGTGTGTAATGACCAATTTTAACATGTTTTATAATCCATCAAAATGGGAATATTACCTTAGGGTACAATTTATTTTTCCTTATCATAAAATTCTACCATAGTTAGAACAGTCATATAAATAAAAAAGATGAGTCCTTTGCAGAGGTAATGAAAGAAAACCCATTCAGTCTTCCTTCTAATGTTTCATTCTGGCTTTTTTGACAGCTGAAGACACCAAAGTTCAATCAAATGCCTTTAGCACAGAAATGAAAAATGTACGCATTAAGCAAATTTGTTCATATGAAATAATTGACAGTGGTATAAAGAGATTCAATTCAGTGGTTTATAAAATACAAGAATCTGATCTAAATTAATTTGAAATTACAAAGCATGAAAAGCATGTGCTATATAGCAAACTAAGGAAATGGATCAATAAGTTTCTATTTGTATTTATATTGTCTACATTCATTCCTTTTTGAAAGAAATAAAAGCACAAAGCATGTTATGATTTTTAAATAATCCTCCTATGGTATTCTGTACAAATGTATAAATAGTCCTGATCTCTGAGCACAAATGACTTCATACATAGAAGCAGGAGGCCAAAAGAGAAATGAAAAACAAAGACATACAATGTTGACTAACTCAACCACGGGATTCAAATTAGTCTTTCCTGAATGTCCTTTAATGACAGTTCAGCACAAAGGTTTATTACTGCAAAGTGGAAAAAGGATTTAAATGTAAGAAAGTTTATGACAAAAAAAGGGTTTTTTCCTTGATGGTGATTTTTTTTAATTACTGATACAACTCAGAATGAGGATTTAGAAAACAATGTAAATAATGTACTCAATAACTAAAACCATGCCAATGAAAGTCACTATTTTAAGCTTAGAACTCTCAATATGATGAAAACAATACAAATTTGCACCCTGGGATTTTAGGCACAATGGATATACATAGAATGTTTCTATATGGGCAGGATTATGTGCTGTGGATCAAGAAAACAAATTCCTCTGTCTGCCTAAAATTTTACTCACTCTAAAAGCAGAAGAAATTTCTTAAAAAAATGATAGGACACTATAAGTGATTTCCACTCATTTCAGCAAGATAAAAGAAAAAGACAAATATTGAACATGATGCTTGAAAATCTGTCTTCTATAAACAGTATGTAAAAAGCCAAAAATCATACTTGATTTGCAACAGAAAATAAGACACCTGATTATTTTCATTGTTCACTGCTGAGAAAAATATAAGTGGGCTGATAGAAAAGTCCAGTGAGTTCTTTTTCTTGTAACCCATCCATCTGCAATACAGCTTTTGCATAGCTTTTCTTTATTGGCATGATACATCAATATCAAATATGTTTGAGGAGTATTTAAGCTTTCACTATAGATAAGTCATTCAAGATTTTTTTCTATTTGAAATCTTTTGTTTTATCATTTGTATGATTCATTTACATCAGTAGCATACTGATTAATTTCATTTTATGGCCAAGGGCTGTAGCAGATGCTCTTTGTTGTGTTATTTTTTTCCTTTTAGTTTCTTTTGGGATTTATCTAACAAAACAGAATATAGTAAATACTTGCTTAGCATGAAGCCATCAAAATATTTTAAATAGATTTTTACTTCAGGGGTTTATAAGTCATCAACAAGGTATGAAAGAAAGTGAGCTAATTTTTATTGAATTAGAAATTTCTAAGTTTTAGAGATTTTATATGCAATGTAATTTGTACCTCACAATAGTACAGCAAAGTTTTTATATTATCACTAATTTACAGATGATAAAGCTGATTATCGGAGAGATTAAGAAACTTTCCCAAGATCACATATAACTAGATGTAGGAACCAGGTCAAAGGCACAGATTTACCTAAAGATTAAACACTTAATGTAAGTAACACCTTAACTGATAAAAGAAGAAAAAATATGATTTTTCATTTAAATAGGTACATAAATATTCAGCAAAAATTATTATTTATTTGTAATTTTTGAAAAAAGAACTATTAGGAAGACTAATTTCCAAATGAGAGGAATTTCCATAAACTGGTGAAGTATATTTACTACAAGCCTATAGCAAATGTCACATCAAACAATGAACCACAGGTAATTCCCTGGTGGTCCACTGGTTGGGACTTCACCCTCTCACTGCCGACAGCCTGGGTTCAATCCCTAGTCGGGGAAATAAATCCCACAAGCCACGCATCGCAACCAAAAAAGAAAAAAATACAAACAAACAAATAGTGAACCACAGACTGTCATTTTTTAAAATATTTTTGTTGAGGTATAATTGACATACATTATATTATTTTCAGGTATACAACATAATCACTCAACATTTGTATACAATGTGAAATTATCACCACAATAAGTCTAGTTAACATTTATCACCAAAGTTAATTCAATATTATGGCTTATATTTCATATGCTGTACTTTACAACCCTATGACATTCATTTTTTTTAACTGGAAGTCTGTATTTCTTGATCCCTTTACCCATTTTGCATCCCCAACTCCCCCCACCCCCCCCTTTTGACAATCACCAATCTGTTCTCTGTATCTATGAGTCTGGATTTTGTTTTGTTTTGTTTATTTTGTTTTTCAGATTCCACACATAGGTGAAATCATATGGAAATTGTCTTTGTCTAACTTCACTGAGGATAATACAAAGTATAACAATGTTGTCATAAGTGTCATGATTTTATCCTTTTTTATGACTGAATAGTATTCACATTACCACATAACACTTATTTTTTATCCATTCATCTAACATGGACACACAGGTTGTTTATATATCCTGACTGTTATAAAGAATACTACAATGGACATAGGAGTCCATATATCTTTTCAAATTACTTGTTTTTTTCTGTTTGGTAAGTATGCAGTAGTGAAATTTCTGGATTGTACGGTGGTTCAATTTTTAATTTTCTGAGGAACCTCCATAACTGTTTTCCTTAGTGACTGCACCAATTTATAGTCCCACCAACAGTGTACAAGGGTTCCCTTTTTGCCACATCCTCACTAATGCTTGCCATTTTGATAAAAGCCATTCTGACAGGTGTAAGGTGATATCTCATTGTGGTTTAGATAGCTTTTTCCTTTTGATTAGTGATGGTGAATGTCTTTTCATGTATCTGTTGGCCATCTGAATGTCTTCTTTGGAAAAATGTCTATTCAGATCTTCTACATATGTTTTAATCAGGTTGTTTGTTTTTTGTTATTGAGTTGTATGAGTTCTTTGTATATTTTGGATATTAACCCCTTACCAAATATATGATTTGCAAATATCTTTCCCATTCAATAGATTACCTTTTCATTTTGTTGATGGTTTCCTTTGCTATGTGCACACTTTTTCATTTGACTTAGTCCCTCTTTATTTGCTTTGGTTTCCTTTGTCTTTGGAGTCAGAGCCAAAAAAAAAAAAAATTGCTAAGAATTGTGTCACAGAACTTAAAGGCAATGTTTTCTTCTAGGAGTTTTATGGTTTCATGTCTTACATTCAAGTCTTTAATCCATTTTGAGTAAATTTTGGTATATGGTTTAAGGTAGTGGTCCAGTTTCATTCTCTTCAATGTAGCTGTCCAGTTTCCCCACATCATTTATTAAAGATACTGTCCTTCCCCCATAGTATATTCTTGGCTCCTTTGTCATAAATTAATTGACCACATAAGTATGGGCTCTTCTAGGCTGTCTATTATGTTCCATTTGTCCATATATCAATTTTTATGCCATTACCATACTGCTTTGATTACTATAGGTTTTTAGTATAAACTGAAAGCAGGGAGCATGATACTTCTGGCTTTGTTCTTCTTTCTCAAGACTGTTTTGGCTATTCAGGGTGTTTTGTGGTATCATACAAATCTTAAAATTACTTGTTTTAGTTCTATGAAAAATGCTGTTGGAATTTTGATATGGATTGGATTGAGTCTGTAGATTTCTTTGAGTACTATGAACACTTTAACAGTAATAAATCTTCCATTTAATAAGCATGGAATATCTTTCTTTATATGTAGCTTCCTCAAATTTTTTTTTTTTTTTTAATGGTACACGGGCCTCTCACTGTTGTGGCCTCTCCCATTGCAGAGTACAGGCTCTGGACGTGCAGGCTCAGTGGCCATGGCTCACAGGCCCAGCCACTCCACGGCACGTGGGATCTTCCCAGACCAGGGCACAAACCTGTGCCCCCTGCATTGGCAGGTGGACTCTCAACAACTGCACCACCAGGGAAGCCCCCTCAATTTCTTTTACCAATGTCATATAGTTTTCAGTATATAGTTCATTCATATTTTTGGTTAAATTTACTCCTAGATATTTAATTCTTTTTGAAGGGATTGTAAGTGGGATTATTCTCTTGATTTCTCTTTCTATTTTTTTTTGAAGTTTGGAAAACATCTCTTTATTAACAAATAATGACATAGAGCATTTAGTGATAACAAACATCCATGTAGTCATTGCATGGATTTGAAAAATCCTAACATTTTCCTGTATCCACTTTAATTTTTTCTTTTTACATCTTTATTAGAGTATAATTGCTTTACAATGGTGTGTTAGTTTCTGCTTTATAACAAAGTGAATCAGTTATACATATACATATGCTCCCATATCTATTCCATCTTGCATCTCCCTCCCTCCCACCCTCCCTATCCCACCCTTCCAGGTGGTCACAAAGCACCGAGCTGATCTCCCTGTGCTATGTAGCTGCTTCCCACTAGCTATCTACCCTACATTTGGTAGTGTATATATATCCATGCCTCTCTCTTGTTAGTTCATTTTAGTGTATAGAAATGCAGCAGATTTGTATATTAATTTTGTGTCCTGCAACTTTACTGAATTCATTTATTAGTTCTAACAGTTTTAAGGTGGAGTCTTTAGCTTTTTCTATATATAGTATCATGTCATTTGCAAACACTTTTACCTCTTCCTTTCCAATTTGTATGACTTTTATTTATTTTCTGTGCAATTGCTCTGGCTAGGACCACCAATACTGTGTTGAATAAAAGTGGGACAAGTGAGCATCCTCATCTTTTTCCTGTTCTTAGATGAAAAGCCTTTAGCTTTTTATCATTGAGTATGATACTATTGGTGGATTTGTGATGTGTAGTCTTTATTATGTTCAGGTACATCTATACCCACTTTGTTCGGAGTTTTTATCATAAATGAATGTCATATTAAGTCAAAGGTTTTTCTGCATCTATTGTGCTGATCATATGGTATTTGTCTTCCATTTTGTTAATGTGGTGTATCATTTTGATTTGTGGATATTGAACTATCCTTACATCCCTGGAATAAATCCTACTTGATCATGGTGTAGGATCCTTTTAAGATATTGTTTTATTTTGTTTATGAATAATTTGTTGAGGATTTTTGCATCTGTGCTCAGCTGGGATATTGGCTTGTAATTTTCTTTTTTTGTGGTGTCCTTGTCTGGTGTTGGTATGAGGGTAATTCTGGCCTTTTAAAAAGAATTTGACAATGTTCCATCTTCTGCAATTTTTTGGAAGAGTTTAAGGACAGGTATTAAATCTTCTTTGAATGTTCAGTAGGGTTCACCAGTGAAGGCATCTGATCCTGAACTTTTGCTTTTTAGGAGGTTTTGATTACTGATTGAATCTACTTAATAGTAATCAGTCTATTCAGGTTTTCTATTTCTTCATGATTCAGTCTGGAAGATTGTATATTTCTAGGAATTTATCCATTTCTTCTAGATTGTTCAAGTTGTTGCTAGATAATTGTTCATAGTACTTTCTTAAGATCTTTTGTGAGGTAAGTTGTAATATCTGCTTTTTTATTTTTTATTTTATTTAAGAGATCCCTCTACCTTTTCTCAGTAAGTCTAGCTAAAGGTTTGTCAATTTTGTTTATCATTTCAAAGTGAAAGCTCTAGGTTTCATTAATCTTTTCTATTGTCATTTTAGTCTCTATTTCATTCTTTCCCCTCCCCACATCCCTCTCCCCTCTGGTAACCACTAGTTTATTCTTTATATCTGTGAGTCTGTTTCTGTTTTGTCACATCATTCTTTTTTTTAATTTCTTTTTAGATTCCACATATAAGTTAAAACATACACTGTTTATATTTTGCTGTCTGACTTAGTTCATGAAGCATAATAGCCTCTAGATTCATCCATGTTGTTTGCAAATGACAGAATTTCATTCTTTCTTATGGCTGAGTAATCAGACAACCTGATTAAGAATTAGGCAGAAGACTTGAATAGACATTTTTTTCAAGATATACAGGTGGCCATCAAGCACACGAAGAGATGCTCAACTTCACTAATAATCAAAGAAATGTAATTCTAAAACAATGAGATATCACCTCACACCTGTCAGAATGGCTATCATCAAAAAGTTTACAAATAACAAATGTTGACGAGGATGTGGAGAAAAAGGAGCCCTAGTACATTGTTTGTGGATATGTAAATTGGTGCAGGAACTATGGAAGACAGTATGGAGGTTCCTCAAAAACTAAAAGTAAAACTTTCAAATGATCCATCAATTTCACTCAGGGGTATATATCTGAAGAAAATGAAAACACTAATTTGAAAAGATATATGCACCACAATATTCCTAGCAGTATTATTTATAGTAGTCAAGATATGGAAGCAACCTAAGTGTTGATAACAGATAAATGGATAAAGGAAATTGAATATATATATACACACAAATATATTCCCTTTACATTTAAAGTGATTATTGACATGTATATAGTTACTTCCATTTTGTTAATTGTTTTATGGTTATTTTTGCAGTTCTTCTCTGTCCCTTTTTTCTTCTCTTTGTCTCATCCCTTGTAGTTTGATGACTTTCTTTTGTGTTTAAATTTCTTTCTCATTTTCTTTTGTGTATTTACTATATGTTTTTGTTTTGTGGTTACCATGATGGTCACATACATCATTCAATGTATTTAATAGTATATTTTAGGTTGATAGCAACTTAAATTTGAACACATTCCAAATTCTACATTCTTCCTCCCCTCACCCACATTTTATGTTTTTGATGTAACATTATACATCTTATTATTTTATGTCTGTCTTATCAAATTATTTTAGTTTTACTAAAATATTTTAGTTTTATTACTATTTTTGTGTTTTAACCTTCATAGTAGCTTTAAAAGTGATTAATCCACTAACTTTACAATATATTTACCTTTTCCAATGGGGCTTTTACTTTTATAAGTTTTCTTGTTATTAACTAATGTCATTTCTTTTCAACAAGAAGAAATCCCATTAATACTTTTTCTAAGGCCAGTTTAGTAATGAGAATTCCTCTAGCTTCTGCTTCTCTGGAAAACTTTTAGTTGTCTTTCAGTTCTTAATGATAACCTTGCCAGATATTGTGTTCTTGGTTAGAAATGTTTGGCTGTTGCTGTTTGTTTTTCTTCTTTCAGCTCTTTGAATACATCTTGCAACTCCCTTCTGGTCTTCAACGTTTCTGCTGAGAAAGCTTCAGATAGACTTATGGGGTTTCTTGCTGCTTTTACAATTTTTTTTTTTTATCTTTAACTTTTAACATTTTAATTATAAGTTGTCTTGGTGTGGATTTTTTTGGGTTCATCTTATTTGGAACTCTCTGGGGTTCCTGGACTTGAATGTCTATTTCTTCCCTAGGTTAGGAAAGTTTTCATCCATTATTTCTTCAAATAATATTTTTGCCTCTTTCTTTCTCTCTCTCCTTTCTTTCTGGAACCCTATGATGCAAATGTTATTCTGCCAGATATTGTCCCATAGGTCTCTTAAGTTCTCTTTATTTAATTATCTATTTTTGGTTCTTTTTTCTGTTCTATTTGGGTGAGTCCCATTGTCTTGTGTTACAACTCACTGATCTGTTCTTCTGCTTCATCCACTCTGTTTCTGAACCCCTCTAGTGTATTTCTCAGTCAGTTATTGTATTCTTCAGATCTGTAACTTCTGTTTGGTACTTTCTTATTTTTTCTTCTTTGTTGAAGTGCTCACTGTGTACATTCATTTCTCTCCCAACTTCAGTGAACATCTTTATGACCATTACTTTGGATTCTTTATCATGTAGATTACTTATTTTCCTATTATTGATGTCTTTTTTCTGAAGTTTTGACTTGCTCTTTTCTTTGGAACATATTTCTCAGTTTCCTCATTTTGCTTGACTCTCTGTGTGTTTCTGTATATTAGGCAAAACATCTACCTCTCTAAGTCTTGAATGAATGGCCTTTGTGTAGGTGATGACATTTCTCTTTCAACCTTGTCCTAGCTGTTGGTTATTTCTTGAACCTTTATGATTGTCTAAACCTCCTGGTTTATTCTTGATGTGTCCCCATTGTTGAGGCTGTGCCCAAACTTATCAGTGTTCTAAGAGGAGAAAACTCATTTAGCATCTAGTTTCAGGCAGTTGGAAGCCAGATCCTCAGGCAGCAGGTTTAAAGTGTGAAAATATATACAATCCTGTAGGGCCACAATTGTAATCCCTGCTGGTGTTCAGTTCAAGAAATCTAGAGGTGTCCCCTGGGCAACAGTTGCAATAATCAAGCCTCCAGACAAGGGTATTAATTCCTTTTATGTTTATAAGAGCTTATAGGAACTCTTGTTGAGCTATAGTGAAGCCAAAGTCATACACATGGATGCTGTCTCCCTGCTTATGTTTCCTGAAAGTGCTTCCTTAGCCCCTCGATGTGTGAGAAATGTGAAGTCTGTCACTCAGGCTGAAACTTCAGGCTAAGTAAATAGATCTTTTTCACAGGAAGCCTGGGGTTGTGTTTCAGCCTGCTGTCTATGCAGTGCCGTGGGGGTGGGGGCATTCTAAGAACTGTCCTTTTGATTGTTACAGTCCCACAGAGCTCAAAAATGCCAGCCCCCTTGGCCACTTGGGCCAGGAGATCAAGGGGAATCCCCTGTGTAGATTGCACATACCTGCTGGCATTAGCAAAGCAACTAGAGAGTACAGGGCATGGGTGTGCTCACCAGGAAAATGTCTTGAGTGTGCATACCAACAGGTTTCAGCAATGCAGTAGGAAAGATGTCTTACCTGGGCTTGCCTGGCATGAGCAAAGTAGTGGGCTAGTGTCATGGTCAATTGCTCTGCCTGTATTAGCAAGGTGGTGGGAGGGTACCACCTTTAAGCTTTACTTCCCGCCTGTTCTAAGAGCGTAGGTGGAGAGTGCAATCATGGCATAAACCAGCTTCTCATTCTCCAGGGAGTGTTTCAATTGTCCCATACCTCTTCAGCAGATGCTTTTAGATCAGCAAATGAGTATCCTTTACCTATTGTCTAGGTGTTTTTCAAATTGCTCTTTTTATGCTGGGTTTATGGGCAAGTGAGACTACACATGAGCCCTTTAAAAGGGGAATCTCAGTTTCCTATAGCACACTGTGTCCCTTGGACATCAGCTCTATTGGTTTCTTAAGGCAAACATCTCTCTGATGCAGATCCCAGCAGTTGGGGTGCCTGATGTGTCTGGTGAGATCCCTTCCTGTTGTGTGTTCCTGTACCAGGGATGGGGTTTTCGTGAGACTGTGTCTTTGACTTCCCTACCCATCTTGACATGGAGCTTTTATCCTTTGATAAGGAGAAGTAGATCATCTAGTTTCCAGATATTTTTCAGAGGGTAATGATCTATATGTAGCAGTAGATTTTGTGTGTTAGCTTAAGTAAAAAATGCCCCTGGAATATTGATTGAAATTGCATTGAATCTATAGATGGCTTTGGGTAGTATGGACATTTTAACAATATTAATTCTTCCAATACACAAACACAGGATATCTTTCAATTTACTTGTTTCTTCTTCAATTTCTTTTATCAGTGTCTTATAGTTCTCAGTGTAGAGACCTTTCATGTCATTGGTTAAATTTATTCCTAAGTATTTTATTGATATTGGTATTACCATAAATGGGGTTATTGTCGTTATTTCTTTTTCAGATAATTTGTCATTAGTGTATAGAAATGCTACTGATTTTTGTATGTTGATTTTTGTATCCTGCAACTTTACTGAATTTTCTGATTAGATATAATAGATTTTTTGATGGAGTCTTTAGGATTTTCTTTATATAAAATCATGTCATCTGCAAGTAGAGACAATTTCACTTCTTCCTTTCCAATTCTGATGATTTTTTTGCTTTTTCTTGCTTGACTGCCCTGGCTAGGACTTCCAGTTTTATATTGAAATTCAGTAGTACAAGTGAGCACACTTGTCTTTTTCCTGATCTTAGAGGAAAAGCTTTCAAAGCTTTTGCTATTGAGTATGAAGTTAGCTGTGAGCTTATCATATATGTTTTTATTATATTGAGGTATGTTCTTTCTGTATTTAATTTGTTAAGAGTTTTTCTCAAGAATCGATGTTGAATATTGTCAAATGCTTTTTATGCATTTATTGAGTTGATCATATGATTTTTATCTTCTATCCTATTAATGTGAGGTATCTCATTTATTGAACTTTTTATGTTGAACATTCTTGCATCCCAGGGGGGAATTTCACTTGATCATGATGTATGATCCTTTTAATGTGTTGTTGAATTCAGTTTGCTAGTATTTTGTTGAGAATGTTTGCATCTATATTCATCAAAGATGTTGACCTGTAGCTTTCTTTTCTTGTAATGTTCTCATACAGGTTGATATCAGGGTAATGCTTGCCTTGTAAAATGATTTTGAGCATTCTGTCCTCTTCAAATTTTTGGAAGCTCTGAGAAGAATTGGCATTTATTCTTCTTTAAATTTTTGGTAAAATTCACTGGTGAAGCCACGTGGTCCTGGCTTTTCTTTGTTGGAAAGCTTTTTTTATTATTGATTCAATCACCTTATTCATTATTGGTCTGTTCAGATTTTCTCTTTCTTTATAATTCTGTCTTGATAAGCTATGTATTTCTAGGAATTTAACCATGTCTCCTGGTGTTCAGTTTATTGACATATAGTTGTTCTTAGTAGTCTCTTATGATATTTTGTATTTCTGTGGTATCAGTTGTAAGCCTCCTCTTTTATTTATAATTTTATTTATTTGGGATCTCTCTTCTTTTTTTTTTTTTGGTTATGCTAGCTAAAGATTTGTCAATTTTGTTTATCTTTTCAGAGAAGCAACTCTTAGTGTTGTTAATCGTTTCTATTGTTTTTCTGTTCTCTATTTCATTTATTTCTACTCTAATCTTCATTTTTTCCTTCCTTCTGTCAACTTTGGGCTTAGTTTGTTCTTTTTTTTCTAGTTCTTTGAAGTGTAAAATTAATTTGTTTATTTGTGATCTTTCTTTTTTCTGGATATATATGTTTATTGCTATAAACTTCCCTGTTAGAACTGCTTTTGCTATGTCTCAGAAGTTTTGTATGTTGGGTGCACAGCAAAGAAATAATCAATAAAATGAAAGGGCAATGAGAGAAAATATTTGCAAATCACACATCTGATAATGGCTTAATGTTCAAAAACTGTAAGAAACTCATACAACTCAACAGGATAATAATAATAATCCAATTAAATAACCCAATTAAATCCAATAATAATAATACAATTTAATAATCCAACTAAAAATGAGCGAAGGACCTCAATAGACATCCTTCCAAATAAGATAATCAAATGACCAAGAGGTACATGAAAAAGTGCTCAATGTCACTAATCATTAGGAAAATGCAAATCAAAACCACAATGAGATATGTCCTCACACCTGTTAGAATTCCTATCCTCCAAAAGACAAGAGATAATAAATGTTAGTAACAATGTGGAGTAAGGGAATCCTTGTGCACTGTGAGAATGTAAATTGGTACAGTCACTATGGAAAACATTATGGAGGTTCCTCAAAAAATTAAAAGTAGAAGTACCATATGATCCAGGAAATCCATTTCTAGATACACATCCAGAGGAAATGAAATCATCCCAAAGGGATATCTGCACCCTCATGTTCATTGCAGCATCTTTTACAATAACCAAGACACGGAAACAACCTAAGTGTCCATTGCTGTATAAACGGAAAAGAAAATAGTATTCCATATATACAATGGAATACTACTTAGCCATAAAATAGAAGTAAACCCTGCCATTTTCAACAATATGGATAGACCTCGAGGGTATTAATCTATGTGAAATGTCAGACAAAGAAACACAAATACTATATGATTTCATTTATATGCAGAATCAAAAAAAAACCAAACGTATGAACAGAGGTCAGATTGTGGTTGCCAGAGGTGAGAGTGGGAGGTGGGGAAATTGGGTGAAGGTGGTCAAAAAATACAAACTTCTAGTCATAAGATAAATGAATTCGGAGTTGTAAGTTATAGCATAATAACTGTATGTAACAATACTGTATTGTATATTTGAAATTTACTAAATGAGGAAATCGTAAAAGTTCTCATCACAGGGGGAAAATGTTAGCGATGTTAGCTGATGGATGTTAACTAAATTTATTGTGGTAATCATTTTGCAACATATTCATATGTCAAATCATTTTGTTGTACATATTAAATCTAAACAGTGTTATATATAAATAATATCTCAATAAAACCTGAAAAAAAATTAAATGAAAAAATGTAAAGTAATTATTCCAGCTGTGTAACCTGAAATTCTCTATGAAAACACTAGAAAAATTTGTCTTAAGGTATGACTAAGTTACTGAAGCCTTGTTACTTTGAAGTTTAACTTGTATCTCTAAATTATATTAGTAGTCAAGAGAGATTCAGAGTTGAAAATAGATGTACATCATTTATGTGATTTAAAAAAAAAAAACAGTAGTATGTGTGTGTACTAACATGGAAACTAACCTTATTTGGTTTATAATGAAAAACTAAAAGAAATTAAAAAATATTTTTTTTATAAAAAGGAGAGTAAAACAAGTAATAGATAGAAAAAAAGGAAGGAAAGAGTCAAAAAGTATCATTAATTGTAAATGATTGCCTAAAAGAAAAAAAGAAGATTTAGAGACAAATTATTAGAATTAGTAGGATAAATCATTTTTTGCCAGATACACAGACAAGAATCCAAACTTAGCATTTTTAAATACTAGCAAAAAAATAAAATATAATGTTTAAATATGTCATTTTCTGTGGCAATTTATATATATATATAGATACAAATTATCTAAGGAAAATTGACTAAAATTTTCAACACCTTACACAGAAAATCATAGCCATTTACTGAAATACATCAAAGATTAAATAACTAGAAAATATGTCATAATCACAGATAAGAAAAGTTGATTTCATAAAAATGTTAATTCTTGCCAAATTTATCTGCAGAATTCTAATCAAAACCCAATCAGTTTCTCGTACAATCATTAGGCTGATTTTAAAATCTATATGTAACTGCAATGTACCAAGAATAATGAGATATTTTGTAGAAAAAGCAAAATGAGTTGAAGTAGGGCTAGGCTTAGAAGATGTAAAACATCACTTAAAAACTATAATAATTCAAGCCATTTAGCACTGACACATAGATAAACACTTTGAACAGGATAGAGCAGGGGTCGGCAAACTACAGCCTTTGTGCAAGATCTAGTCTGTTGTCTGTTTTTGTAAATAAAGATTTTTAGGAAACACAGCCATACTCATTTATTTAAATATTACCTGCTTTCCTGCCTGCTAAATGGCAGAGTTGAATAGTTGTAAGAGGTATTAAAGAGCCGCAAAATCCTATAACTTTTCCTATCTAGCCCATTAACAGAAAATTTTTTCTGACCCCTAGATTAGAGAGCTTAGAAAATGATCTATGTACAAATGAAAACATGATTATAATAAGTGGGATAAATGATATTACAGATAAGTGGGAAAAGAATAGACTTTTCACCAATTCTCAGACCTTTTGTTCTATAGGTCATAAAGTTTTATATTGGTCATTTAAGACACATTAAACACAAATACCTAATTTAAAGATCTATTTTTATTTTTTTTTAATTGTACACTTTAAATATGTGCGGTTTATTTTTATTTATTTTTTGGCTGTGTTCGGCCTTCATTGATGCATGCAGGCTTTCTCTAGCTGCGGCCAGCAGGGGCTACTCTTCATTGTGGTACACGGGGCTCTCATTGTGGTGGCTTCTCTTGTACTGGAGCACGGGCCCTAGAGGGTGCGGGCTTCAGTAGTTGCAGTGTGCGGGCTCTAGGGTGTATGGGCTTCAGTAGTTATGGCACATGGGCTCAGTAGTTGTGGCTCACAGGCTCTAGAGCACAGGCATAGTAGTTGTGGCGCATGGGCTTAGTTGCTCTGCGGAATGTGGGATCTTCCCGGACCAGGGATTGAACCGATGTTCCCTGCATTGGCAGGCAGATTCTTAACCACTGCACCACTGGAGAAGTCCATAAAAATATACAGTTTTTGATAGAAGAATATCATCATGAAACCAGAATAAGAAAGAATTCCAGGGGAGGAGCTTCAAGATGGCGGAAGAGTAAGATGTGAAGATCACCTTCCTCCCCACAAATATATCAGAAATACATCTACATGTGGAACAACTCCAACAGAACACCTATTGAACTCTGGCAGAAGACCTCAGACCTCCCAAAAGGCAAGAAACTCTCCATGTACTTGGTAGGGCAAAAGAAAAAAAGGAAAAACAGAGACAAAAGAATAGGGACAGGACCTGCACCAGTGGGAGGGAGCTGTGAAGGAGGAAAGGTTTCCACACACTAGGAAGCCACTTCACCGGCAGAGACAGGGGGTGGTGTGGAGGAAGCTCCAGAGCCATGGGGTAGAGCACAGCAACAAGGGTGTGGAGAGCAAAGCGGAAAGATTCCCGCACAGAGGACCAGTGCTGACCAGCACTCACCAGCGCAAGAGGCTTGTCTGCTCACCTGCAGAGACAGGTGGGGACTGGGAGCTGAGGCTCCGGCTTCAGAGGTCGGATCCCAGGGAGAGGACTGGGTTTGGCTGCATGAACACAGCCTGAAAGGGCAAGTGCACCACAGCTAGCTGGGAGGGAGTCTGGGAAAATGTCTGGAGCTGCCAAAGAAGCAAGAGACTTTTTTTTGCCTCTTTGTTTCCTGGTGCGTGAGGAGAAGGGATTAAGAGGGCCGCTTAAAGGAGCTCCAGAGGTGGGTGTGAGCCATGGCTATCAGCACAGACCCCAGAGACAGGCATGAGATGCTATGGCTGCTGCTACAACTACCAAGAATCCCGCATACAAGAACAGGTCACTATACATACTTCCCCTCCTGGGAACCTGTGCAGCCCGTCACTACTAGGGTCCCATGTTCCAGGGACAACTTCTCCAGGAGAACACACGATGCACCTCTGGCTGGTGCAGCGTCACACCAGCCTCTGCAGCCGCAGGCTTGCCCCGCATCCATACCACTCCCTCCTCCCAGCCTGAGTGATCCAGAGCCCCTGAATCAGCTGCTCCTTTAACCCTGTCCTGTCTGAGAGAAGAACAGATGTCCTCATGTGACCTACAAACAGACGCAGGTCCAAATCCAAAGCTGAACCACAGGAGCTGGGCAAACAAAAAAGAGAAAGGAAAATTACTCCCAGCAGCCTCAGGAGCAGTGGATTAAATCTCCACAATCAACTTGATGTACCCTACATCTGTGGTATACCTGAATAGACAAGGAATCATCCCAAGTTGAGTAGTTGGACTTGAGGAACAATGATATGTATGTTTCTTTCCCTTGTTCTCTTTTTGTGAGTGTGTATGTGTATGCTTCTGCGTGTGATTTTGTCTGTATAGCTTTGCTTTTACCATTTGTCCTAGGGGTCTGTCTGTCTGTTATTATTTATTTATTTATTTTTTCTAGTATAGTTCTTAGCACTTGTTATCATTGGTGGATTTGTTTCTTGGTTTGGTTGCTCTCTTCTTTCTTTCTGTTTTTTTATCTTTAAATTTTTTTAATAATTATTTTTTATTTTAATACCTTTATTTTATTTTATCTTACTTTATGTTATTTTACTTTATTTTATCTTCTTCTTTTTTCTTTCTTTTTTCTCTCCCTTTTATTCTGAGCCGTGTGGATGACAGCCTTCTGGTGCTCCAGCCAGGTGTCAGGGCTGTTCCTCTAGGGGAGATACCCAAATTCAGGACACTGGTTCACAAGAGACCTCCCAGCTCCATGTAATATAAAATGGTGAAAATCTGTCAGAGATCTTCATCTCAACAACAAGACCCAGCTCCACTCAATGACCAACAAGCTACAGTGCTGGATACCCTATGACAAACAACTAGCAAGACAGGAACACAACCCCATCCACTAGCAGAGAGGCTGCCTAAAATCATAATAAGGCCACAGACACCCCAAACTCACCATTAGACATGAGCTTCTCTGCCAGAAAGACAAGATCCAGTCTCATCCACCACAACACAGAAACTAGTCACCTCCACCAAGAAGCCTACACAGCCCACTGAACAAACCTTAGCCACTAGGGATTGAAAACAAAAACGTCAGGAACTACGAACCTGCAGGCTGTGAAAAAGGGACCCCAAACACAGCAAGTTAAGCAAAATGAGAAGACAGAGAAACACACAGTAGATGAAGGAGCAAGGAAAAAACCCACCAGACCTAAGAAATGAAAAGGAAATAGGCCATCTACCTGAAAAGGATTTCAGAATAATGACACTAAAGATGATCCAAAATCTTGGAAATAGAATGGAGAAAATACAAGAAGCATTTAACAAGGACCTAGAAGAAGTAAAGAGCAAAAAAACAGTGATGAACAACACAATAAATGAAATTCAAAATTCTCCAGAAGGAATCAATAGCAGAATAACTGAGGCAGAAGAACAGATAAGTGACCGGGAAGATAAAATAGTGGAAATAACTACTGCAGAGTGGAATAAAGAAAAAAGATTGAAAAGAGTTCAGTACACTCTCAGAGACCTCTGGGACAACATTAAACACACAAACATTCGAATTATAGGGGTCCCAGAAGAAGAAGAGAAAAAGAAGGGGACTGAGAAAATATTTGAAGAGATTAAAGCTGAAAACTTCACTAATATGAAAAAGGAAATAGTCAAGTCCAGGAAGCACAGAGAGTCCCATACAGGATAAATCCAAGGAGAAACACACAAAGGCACATATTAATCAAACTATAAAAAATTAAATACAAAGAAAGCATATTAAAAGCAACAAGGGAGAAACAACAAATAACACACAAAGGAATCACCATAAGGTTAAAAGCTGATCTTTCAGCAGAAACTCTGCAAGCCAGAAGGGACTGGCAGGACATATTTAAAGTGACGAAGGAGAAAAACCCACAACCAAGATTACTCTACCCAGCAAGGATCTCATTCAGATTTGACAGAGAAATTAAAATCTTTACAGACAAGCAAAAGCTAAGAGAATTCAGCACCACGAAACCAGCTTTACAACAAAGGCTAAAGGAAAATCTCTAGGCAGAAAACACAAGAAAAGGAAAAGACTTAAAATAATTAACCCAAAACTATTAAGAAAATTGTAATAGGAACATACATATTGATAAATACCTTAAATGTAAATGGATTAAATGCTCCCACTAAAAGACACAGACTCGCTGAATGGATACAAAAACAAGACCCATATATATGCTGTCTACAAGAGACCCACTTCAGACCTAGGGACACATACAGACAGAGAGTGAGAGCATGACAAAGATATTCCATGCAAATGGTATTCAAAAAAAGCTGGAGTAGCAATTCTCATATCACACAAAATAGACTTTAAAACAGATTAAAAGAGACAAAGAAGGACACCAGATAATGATCAAGGGATCAAGCCAAGAGAAGATATAACAATTGTAAATACTTAGGCACCCAACATAGGAGCACCTCAATACATGAGGCAAATACTAACAGCCATAAAAGGGGAAATTGACAATAACACAATCATAGTAGGGAACTTTAACACCCCACTTTTACCAAAGGACAGATCATCGAAAATGAAAATAAATAAGGAAACACAAGCTTTAAATGATACATTAGAAAAGATGGACTTAATTTATATTTATAGGACATTCCATCTAAAAACAACAGAATACACTTTCTTCACAAGTGCTCATGGAACATTATTCAGGATAGATCATACCCTGGGTCACAAATCAAGCCTTGGCAAATTTAAGAAAATTGAAATTGTATCAAGTATATTTTCCAAACACAATGCTATGAGAATAGATATCACTTAAAAGATAAACTCTGTAAAAAATACAGTCACATGGAGGCTAAACAATACACCACTTCTAAACCATGAGATCACTGAAGAAAACAAAGAGGAAATCAAAAAATACCTAGAAACAAATGACAATCAAGACACGATGACCCAAAACCTATGGGCTGCAGCAAAAGCAGTTCTAAGAGGGACGTTTATAGCAACACAATCCTACCTTAAGAAACAAGAAACAACTCAAAAAAACAACCTAAGCTTAAACCTAATGCAATTAGAGAAAGAAGAACCAGAAAAACCCCAAGGTTAGCAGGTGGAAAGAAATCATAAAGATCAGATCAGAAATAAATGAAAAGAAATGAAGAAAACGATAGCAAAGATCAATAAAACTAAAAGCTGGTTCTTTGAGAAGATAAACAAAATTGATAAACCATTAGACTCATCAAGAAAAAAAGGGAGAAGACTCAAATCAATAGTATTAGAAATGAAAAAGGAGAAGTAACAACTGACACGGCAGAAATACAAAGGATCATGAGAGATTACCACAAGCAACACTATGCCAATAAAAAGGACAACCTGGAAGAAATGGACAAATTCTTACAAATGCACAAACGGCCAAGACTGAACCAGGAAGAAATAGAAAATATGAACAGACCAATCACAAGCACTGAAATTGAAACTGTGATTAAAAATCTTTCAACAAACAAAAGCCCAGGACCAGATGGCTTCACAGGTGAATTCTATCAAACATTTAGAGAAGAACTAACACCTATCATTCTCAAACTCTTTCACAATATAGCAGAGGGAGGAACACTCCCAAACTCATTCTATGAGGCCACCATCACCCTGATACCAAAACCAGACAAAGATGTCACAAAGAAAGAAAACTACAGGCCAATATCGCTGATGAACATAGATGCAAAAATCCTCAACAAAATACTAGGAAACAGAATCCAACAGCACACTAAAAGCATCATACATCATGATCAAGTGGGGTTTATTCCAGGAATGCAAGGATTCTTCAATATACACAAAACAATCAACGTAATACACCATATTAACAAATTGAAGGAGAAAACCCATATGATCATCTCAATAGATGCAGAGAAAGCTTTTGACAAAATTCAACACTGATTTATGATAAAACGCCTGCAGAAAGTAGGCTTAGAAGGAAACTTCCTCAACCTATAAAGGCCCTATATGACAAACCTACAGCCAACATCGTCATCAATGGTGAAAAACTGAAACCATTTCCACTAAGATCAGGAACAAAAGAATATTGCCCACTCTCACCACTCTTATTCAAAATAGTTTTGTAAGTTTTAGCCATAGCAATCAGAGAAGAAAAATAAATAAAAGAAATCCAAATCAGAAAAGAAGAAGTAAAGATATCACTGTTTGCAGATGACATGATACTATTCATAGAGAATCCTAAAGGTGCTACCAGAAACCTATGAGAGCTAATCAATGAATTTGGTAAAGTAGCAGGGTACAAAGTTAATGTACAGAAATTTCTTGCATTCCTATACACTAATGATGAAAAATCTGAAAGAGAAATTAAGAAAACACTCCCATTTACCACTGCAACAAAAATAATAAAATATCTAGGAATAAACCTACCTAAGGAGACAAAAGACCTGTATGCAGAAAATTATGAGAGTGATAAAAGAAATTAAAAATGTTACAAATAGTTGGATACCATATCCATGATGAATACCCTATTCTTGGATTGGAAGAATCAACATTGTGAAAATGACTATACTATGCAGAGCAATCTACAGATTCAATGCAATCCCTATCAAACAACTACTGGCATTTTTTCAGAGAACTAGAACAAAAATTTTCACAATTTGTATGGAAACAAAAAAGACCCCAAATAGCCAAAGCAATCTTGAGAAACAAAAATGGAGCTGGAGTAATCAGGCTCCCTGACTTCAGACTGTACTACAAAGCTACAGTAATCAAGACAGTATGATACTGGTACAAAAACAGAAACATAGAACAATGAAACAGGATAGAAAGCCTAGAGATAAACTCATGCACAAATGGTCACCTTATCTTTGATAAAGGAGGCAAGAATATACAGTGGAGAAAAGACAGCCTCTTCAATAAGTGGTGCTGGGAAAACTGGAAAGGTACATGTAAAAGAATGAAATTACAACACTCCCTAACACCATAAACAAAAATAAACTCAAAATGGTTTAAATATCTAAATGTAACACCAGACACTATCAAACTCTTAGAGGAAAACATAGGCAGAACACTCTATGACATAAATCACAGCAAGATCCTTTTTTACCCACCTCCTAGAGAAATGGAAATAAAAACAAAAATAAACAAATGGGACCTAATGAAACTTAAAAGCTTTTGTACAGCAAAGGAAACCATAAACAAGATGGAATGACAACCCTCAGAATGGGAGAAAATATTTGCAAATGAAGCAAATGGCAAAGGATTAATCTCCAAAATCTACAAGCAGCACATGCAGCTCAATATCAAAAAAACAAACAACCCAATCCAAAAATGGGAAGAAGACCTAAATAGACATTTCTCCAAAGATATACAGATTGTCAACAAACACATGAAAGAATGCTCAACATCATTAGTCATTAGATAAATGCAAATCAAAACTACAATATGATATCATCTCACACCGGTCAGAATGGCCATCATCAAAAAATCTACAAAGAATAAATGCTGGAGAGAGTGTGGAGAAAAGGGATCCCTTTTGCACTGTTGGTTTGAATGTAAATTGATACAGCCACCATGTAGAAGAGTATGGAGGTTACTTAAAAATCTAAAAGTAGAGGTACCATACGACCCAGCAATCCCACTACCTGGCATATACCCTGAGAAAACCATAATTCAAACAGAGTCATGTATCAAAATGTTCACTGCAGCTCTATTTTAAATAGCCAGGACATAGAAGCAACCTAAATGTCCATGAACAGATGAATGGTTAAAGAAGATGTGACACATATATAACAATGGAATATTACTCAGCCGTAAAGAGAAATGAAATTGAGTTATTTGTAGTGAGGTGGATGGACCTAGAGTCTGTCATACAGAGTGAAGTAAGTCAGAAAGAGAAAAACAAATACCATATGCTAACACTTATATATGGAATCAAAAAAAAAAAAAAAAACAGTGGTCATGAAGAACCTAGGGGCAAGATGGGAATAAAGACACAGACCTACTAGAGAATGGACTTGAGGATATGGGCAGAGGGAAGGGTAGGCTGTGGCAAAGTGAGAGAGTGGCATGGGCATATAAACACTACCAAATGTAAAATAAATATCTAGTGGGAAGCAGATGCATAGCACAGGGAGATCAGCTTGATGCTTTGTGACCACCTAGAGGGGTGGGATAGGGAGGGTTGGAGGGAGGGAGATGCAAGAGGAAGAGATATGGGGACATATGTATATGTAGAACTAATTCACTTTGTTTTAAAGCAGAAACTAACACACTATTGCAAAGCAATTATACTCCAATAAAGATGCTAAAAAAAGAAAAGAAAGAATTCCAAACAAGGCTTAAGAATCACAAACCAAAAGGAAAAGATTTTGTTGAAATTTTTGATTATATTAAAATTGGTAATCATGATAAAGACAATGAGCCTTTGAAAGTGCTGTTCTTGCAACCTGGAATTATCTGCCCTCAGATATCTAAATGGCTAACTTCTATATTATATCAGGGTCCCTCCACAGAAAACATCAAGACACAGATTTCAGAGCAAGTATTATATTTGGGAAGTGGTCCCAAGAACAGATAGATGAATTATTTGAACAGAAACGTGGAGAAAAGCAATTCAGTTTGTGTAAGTCCCTGAACCCCTTGAGGCCTCTGAGAGACATGTGGATCAAAAAGCGGGACATTATCTACCTCCTCTCTCATCCATCATTACTAGAAGATTACTTCTGTAGATGTTATCTCCCTAGCACCCCTGGGCTAACCTACGTGTAGAGCTAGCACACTCTGTTAGCCAGAGAATACCCACAGGTGAGAGTACCAATTGCTGCAGTAAAGAAGCCATTAGATGTACATAAGCGGTAAGTGCTGAGGGAACGTGGACCAGGAAACCCTAGTTGGATTTCTCTACAAATATCAGCTCACCAAAGCAGCTTTGCCTGACCACCTGGCATGAAATAGCATTCCATTTCCATAGTCATTTTCTTCTTAACCTGTTTCATATATCTCTTTGTTTATAATCTGTCCCCATTCCTCATTAGAATGCAGGTTTCGTAAAGACAGGGGTGTTGTTTTTAAACTGCTGTATCTCCAGCACCTAGAATAATGTTTGATACATAGTAGGTGTTCAATTATTTTTTGTTAAATAAATAAATGCATGAATTAGATGTCACTTCATAAACATAAGAATGACAAAAAGTAAAATCTGAGAATATCAAGCATTGTGAAGAGATTATATAAAGGAAATTCTTATACAATGATGGTGGAAATATGAACTGGTGTAAAATTTTGAAGACCAATTTGGTAATATTAAGTACAATGGAAGGTACACTTACCCTAATACCCAGTTACACTATGATGTAGAAAAACTCCCACCCTGGTTTATAAGTTACAGTAATTTCTACCCATGTGTAAATACATCTACAAGAATGTTCATGGCAGAGAAACATCATGAGTATTTTATATATTCAAAGTCCTTTTACAAAAAACAAGCACTCTAGACAGTGCCTCAAGTTTATAGATTCTTCTTTCTTTTCTACCAAACGGAAATAAATACCATTATACGAATGACAGCTTAGATTTTTAAATCACTTTGTTGTTTGCAAGGCATTGTTTCACTTGATCTTCATGACACTAGAGGCATCATTAGTGCTAAGGACAGAGTGGTAGACAGGACCTGGCTTATGTTATCAAGGAGCTTATTCGACAAGGGATCTAATCTAGGGAAAATAGAATTCCATTTTACAGGTAAGGAAATGCAGTTTCAGAAGATTCATTGCATTGTCCAATGACAGGAGCAGTAGATCCAATAGTCAGAATTTAAACACATTTTCTCTCACTCTAAACCCATGCTCTTGTCCTTATTGTAAACTGGCTGTATTTTTAACAACAACAAAATAAATCTCTCAAAGTAATTAAAAGTAATGAAATAATAATAAAAGTCTTGTGGTTTCTATACAACTAAGGTCAAATCAGAATAAGAACACCTCTTTTTCCAGCTTATGAAAAATCTTAGAGGTATTCATGTAAAATAAAGTAATAAAAACCTGATTTTCCATTTATAAATCTGAAAACACATGTGAAAGTATTCCACACTCTAAAATATATATTGTTTTCACTGGCAATATTTGTGCAACATAACTTCCTTTTGCCTTAAGTGATTATATTCAAGCAATTACCAAATTTTTTAAAAGTTAAAGTTAAATAATAATTCCACTATTAAAGAAAACAGGTAAAACCATTGCTTTTATTTTTTTTTTTTAATCTCTTTAATTTTAAATCTGAGAAAAAATGTTATTTTGTTGTAAAGGTTATTCAGGGATTAGAGGCTGGAGCTGAAATTCAAAGGTTTCTTCCAAATCTGACTCTAAGATTTTAATTACATCTTTCTGAAGACATTGGATAAGGACTTCACTACAATAGTCAGTCCAAGATATCGCAGCTGGAAATACTGTCTTGCATTTTTTTTGTTAGGTTTTTTAAAAAAAAATTATTGGAGTATAGTTGATTTACAATGTTGTGCTAGTTTCAGGTGTACAATAAAGTGAATCAGTTATACATATACATATATTCACTCTTTTTTAGACTGTTTTCCCATATAGGTCATTACAAAGTACTGAGTAGAGATCCCTGTACTATACCGTAGGTCCTCATTAGTTATCTATTTTATATATAGTAGTGTGTATATGTCAATTCCAATCTCCCAATTTATCCCTCACCCCCATCCCACAAAAGGCAGTTGCTTTATTAGTACTCTTCAAGAAAGATCACTTGGTATTTCTAGAAGGTTTTGAGTCTTACAGTCCTTTAGATCAAATGCACTAAGTTGAAGCTAAATTGAGATAGAGAAGCCAGTGTAGAGGGCAAACAGAGGAAGCAGAAAAAATAAAATAATTCTTTGGATATCAAAACGCTCTGTTTGGAGGTGGGTTGTAATCTTCCCCCAACTAGTTCTATGGCTTTGGATAAGCTTACCTAAATTTACTGTTTTTTACTTTCTCATTTGTAAATTGAAATGACAATACCTTCCTTATCTACAAGAGAGGTTTGCTACTAGGATTAGGAGAGCTAATATATAAAAATGCATTTTTAATACATATAAAGCTCCCAATATACATTGAAAGTATTATTATAATAATATGGAAGGCTTAACTCAAAGGATTTCTTCTACATTTCAAATAAGTTAAAGTGTGTGAAAATTCTGTCATTCATTCATGAAAAAATATGCGTCATATCAACAAATACAAATGAATACCTGTAGTATGTCAGGTCTTATGTTAGATACTGGAAATGTATAAAACAGGAAAGTATGGTTTCTTGAACTCAGCATTTTTTTTTGTAACATCTTTATTGGAATATAATTGCTTTACAATGGTGTGTTAGTTTCTGCTTTATAACAAAGTGAATCAGTTATACATATACATATGTTCCCATATCTCTTCACTCTTGCACCTCCCTCCCTCACACACTCCCTATCCCACCCATCTAGGTGGTCACAAACCACCGTGCTGATCTCCCTGTGCTATGCGGCTGCTTCCCACTAACTATTTTACGTTTGGTAGTGTATATATGTCCATGCCACTCTATCACTTTGCCACAGCTTAGGCTTCCCCTTTCCCCACATCCTCAAGTCCATGCTCTAGTAGGTCTGTGTCTTTATTCCTCTCTTACCCCTAGGTTCTTCATGACCATTTTTATTTCTTAGATTATATATATATATATATATATATATATATATATATATGTGTGTGTGTGTGTGTGTGTGTGTGTGTGTGTGTTTGTGTGTGTGTTAGCATACGGTATTTATTTTTCTCTTTTTGACTTACTTCACTCTTTATGACAGACTCTAGGTCCATCCACCTCACTACAAATAACTCAATTTCGTTTATTTTTATGGCTGAGTAATATTCCATTGTATATATGTGCCACATCTTTATCCATTCATCTGTTGATGGACATTTAGATGGCTTCCATGTCCTGGCTATTGTAAATAGAGCTGCAATGAACATTTTGGTATATGACTTTTTTTGAATTATGCTTTTCTTAGGTTATATGCCCAGTAGTGGGATTGCTGGATTGTATGGTAGTTTTATTTGTAGTTTGTTAAGGAAGCTCCATACTGTTCTCCATAGTGGCTGTATCAATTTACATTCCCACCAACGGTGCAAGAGTGTTCCCTTTTCTCCACACCCTCTCCAGCATTTATTCTTTCTAGATTTTTTGTTTTGTTTTGTTTTGTTTTTGTTTGTTTTTATGGTATGCGGGCCACTCACTGTTGTGGCCCCTCCCATTGTGGAGCACAGGCATCTGCATCTATTGAGATGATCATACGGTTTTTCTCCTTCAATTTGTTAATATGGTGTATCATGTTGATTCATTTGCATATATTGAAGAATCCTTGCAGTCCTGGAATAAACCCCACTTGATCATGGTGTATGATCCTTTTAACATGCTGTTGGACTCTGTTTGCTAGTATTTTGTTGAGGATTTTTGCATCTATGTTCATCAGTGATATTGGCCTGTAGTTTTCTTTCTTTGTGACATCCTTGTCAGGTTTTGGTATCACTGTGATGGTGGCCTCATAGAATGAGTTTGGGAGTGTTCCTCCCTCTGCTATACTTTGGAAGAGCTTGAGAAAGAAAGGTGTTAACTCGTCTTTAAGTGTTTGATAGAATTCGCCTGTGAAGGCACCTGGTCCTGGGCTTTTGTTTGTTGGAAGATTTTTAATCACAGTTTCAATTTCAGTGCTTGTGATTGGTCTGTTCATATTTTCTATTTCTTCCTGGTTCAGTCTTGGCCATTTGTGCATTTGTAAGAATTTGTCCATTTCTTCCAGGTTGTCCATTTTATTGTCATAGAGTTTCTTGTAGTAATCTCTCATGATCCTTTGTATTTCTGCAGTGTCATTTGTTACTTCTCCTTTTTCTTTTCTAATACTATTGATTTGAGTCTTCTCCCTTTTTTTCTTGATGAGTCTGACTAATGGTTTATCAATTTTGTTTATCTTCTCAAAGAACCAGCTTTTAGTTTTATTGATCTTTGCTATAGTTTCCTTCATTTCTTTTTCATTTATTTCTGATCTGATCTTTATGATTTCTTTCCTTCTGCTAACTTTGGGGTTTTTTTGGTTATTTTTTCTCTAATTGCTTTAGGTTTAAGGTTAGGTTGTTTATTTGAGATGTTTCCTGTTTCTTGAGGTAGGATTTTATTGCTATAAACATCCCTCTTAAAACTGCTTTTGCTGCATCTCATAGGTTTTGGGTCATCGTGTCTCCATTGTCATTTGTTTCTAGGTAATTTTTTTGTTTTCCTCTTTTACTTCTTCAGAGATCACTTCGTTATAAGTAGTGTATTGTTTAGCCTCCATGTGTTTGTATTTTTTACAGATCTTTTCCTGTGATTGATATCTACTCTTTTCACGTTTTGGTCAGAAAAGACACTTGATACGATTTCAATTTTCTTAAATTTACTAAGGTTTGATTTGTGACCCAAGATATGATCTATCCTGGAGAATGTTCCATGAGCACTTTAGAAAAATGTGTATTCTGCAGTTTTTATGTGGACTATCCTATAAATATAAATTAAGTCCATCTTGTTTAATGTATCATTTAAAGCTTGTGTTTCCTTATTTATTTTCATTTTGTATGATCTGTCCATTGGTGAAAGTGGGGTGTTAAAGTCCCCTACTATTATTGTGTTACTGTTGATTTCCCCTTTTATGGCTGTTAGTATTTGCCTTATGATTGAGGTGCTCCTATGTTGGGTGCATAAATATTTATAATCGTTATATCTTCTTCTTGGATCAATCCCTTGATAATTATCGAGTGTCCTTCTTTGTCTCTTAAAATAGTCTTTATTTTAAAGTCTATTTTTTCTGATATGAGAATTGCTACTCCAGATTTCTTTTGATTTCCATATGCATGGAATATCTTTTTCCATTTCCTCACTTTCATTCTGTATGTGTCCCTAGGTCTGAAGTAGGTCTCTTGTACACAGCCTATATATGGGTTTTGTTTTTGAATACATTCAGCCAGTCTGTTTCTTTTGGTAAGAGCCTTTAATCCATTTACATTTAATTATTGATATGTATGTTCCTATTCCCATTTTCTTAATTGTTTTGGGTTTGTTATTGTAGGTCTTTTCCTTCTCTTGTGTTTTCTTGTAAAGCTGGTTTGGTGGTACTGAATTTTCTCAGCTTTTGCTTGTCTGTAAAGGTTTTAATTTCTCCATCAAATCTGAATAAGATCCTTGTTCAGCAGAGTAATCTTGGTTGCAGGTTTTTCTCCTTCATCACTTTAAATATGTCCTGCCACTCCCTTCCGGCTTGCAGAGTTTCTGCTGAAAGATCAACTGTTAACCTCATGGGGATTCCTTTGTGTGTTATTGTTTTTTTTCTCCCTTGCTGTTTTTATTATGTGCTCTTTGTATTTAGTTTTTGATAGTTTGATTAGTATGTGTCTTGGTGTGTTTCTCCTTGGATTTATCCTGTATGGCACTCTGTGTGCTTCTTGGACTTGATTGACTATTTCCTTTCCCATATTAGGGAAGTTTTCAACTATAATCTCTTCAAATATTTTCTCAGTCCCTTTCTTTTTATCTTCTTCTTCTGGAACCCCTGTAATTCGAATGTTGTTGCATTTAATGTTGTCCCAGAGGTCTCAGAGACTGTCCTCAGTTCTTTTCATTCTTTTTTTCTTTATTCTGCTCTGCATTACTTATTTCCACTGTTTTATGTTCCAGGTCACTTATCCATTCTTCTGTTTCTTCTGGACCCCTTCTAGAGTATTTTTAATTTTGTTTATTTTGTTGTTCATCATTGCTTGTTTCCTCTTTAGTTTTTCTAGGTCCTTGTTAAATGTTTCTTGCATTTTCTCTATTATATTGCCAAGATTCTGGATTATCTTTACTATCATTATTCTGAATTCTTTTTCAGGTAGACTGCCTATTTCATCTTCATTTGTTAGGTCTGGTGGGTTTTTACCTTGTTCCTTCATCTGCTGTGTGTTTTTTTGTCTTTTCATTTTGCTTATCTTACTGTGTTTGGGGTCTCCTTTGCGCAGGCTGCAGGTTTGTAGTTCCCGTTATTTTTGGTGTCTGTCCCCAGTGGCTAAGTTTGTTTCAGTGGGTTGTGTAGGTTTCCTGGTGGAGGGGACTAGTGCCTGTGTTTTGGTGGATGAGGCTGGATCTTGTCTTTCTGGTGGGCAGGTCCACAGCTGGTGGTGTGTTTTGGGTTGTCTGTGGCCTTATTATGATTTTAGGTAGCCTCTCTGTTAATGGGTGGGGCTGTGATCCTGTCTTGCTAGTTGTTTGGCATAGGGTGTCCAGCACTGTAGCTTGCTGGTCGTTGAGTGAAGCTGGGTCTTGGTGTTGAGATGGAGAGCTCAGGGAGTTTTTCACCCTTTGATATTACATGCAGCTGGGAGGTCTCTTGTGGACCAGTGTCCTGAAGTTGGCTCTTCCACCTCAGTTGCACAGCCCTGACACGTGGTTGGAGCACAGAAAGCCTGTCCTCCACATGGCTCAGAATAAAAGGGAGAAAAAATAGCAAGAAAGAGGATAAAATAAAATAAAGTAAGATAAAATAAAATAAAGTTATTATAATAAAAATTAATTATTAAAAAAATTTTTTTAAGTTAAAAAAAAAAACTGGATGGACAGAGACCTAGGACAAATGGTGAAAGCAAAGCTATACAAACAAAAATCTCACACAGAAGCATACACATACACACTCACAACAAGAGGAAAAGGGACAAAAATAATATATCTTGCTCCCAAAGTCCACCTCCTCAATTTGGGATGATTCGTTTTCTATTCAGGTATTCCATAGATGCAGGGTACATCAAGTTGATTGTGGAGATTTAATCATCTGCTCCTGAGGCTGCTGGCAGAGATCTCCCTTTCTCTTCTTTGTTTGCACAACTCCTGGGTTCAGCTTTGGATTTGGACACGCCTCTGCGTGTAGGTCCCCTGAGAGCATCTGTTCTCTGCTCAGACAGGACGGGGTTAAAGGAGCAGCTGATTCCGGGGCTCTGGCTCACTCAGGCTGGGAGTGGGGGGAGGGGTACGGTTGTGGGGCCAGCCTGCGGCGGCAGAGGCCGGCATGACGTTGCACCAGCCTGAGGTGCGCCGTGCATTCTCCCAGGAAAGTTGTCCCTGGATCACCGGACTCTGACAGTGGCGGGCTGCACAGGCTCACTGGAGGGGTGGTGGGGAGAGTGACCTGTGCTTGCACACAGGCTTCTTGGTGGCTGCAGCAGAAGCCTTAGCATCTCATGCCCGTCTCTGGGGTCCGCGCTGATACCCGTGGCTCGCGCCCATCTCTGGAGCTCCTTTAAGCAGCGCTCTTTTTTTTTTTTTTAACATCTTTATTGGGGTATAATTGCTTTACAATGGTGTGTTAGTTTCTGCCCCATAACAAAGTGAATCAGTTATACATATACATATGTTCCCATATGTCTTCCCTCTTGCGTCTCCCTCCCTCCCACCCTCCCTATCCCACCCCTCCAGGCTGCCACAAAGCACTGAGCCAATATCTCTGTGCCATGCGGCTGCTAAGCAGCGCTCTTAATCCCCCTCCTCGAGCACCAGGCAACCAAGAGGCAAGAAAAAGTGTCTTTTCTCTTTGGCAGGTTCAGACTTTACCCGGACTCTCTCCCGGCTAGCCGTGGTGCACTAACCCCTTCAGGCTGTGTTTACACTGCCAACCACAGTCCTCTCCCTGCGCTCCGACCGAAGCCCGAGCCTCAGCTCCCAGCCCCCGCCCGTCTCAGCAGGTGAGCAGACAAGCGTCTCGGGCTGGTGAGTGCCAGTTGGCACCGATCCTCTGTGCGTGAATCTCTCCGCTTTGCCCTCCGCACCCCTGTTGCTGTGCTCTCCTCCACTGCTCTGAAGCTTCCCCCTCCGCCACCCGCAGTCTCCAACCATGAAGGGGCTTCTAGTGCGTGGAAACCTTTCCTCCTTCACAGCTCCCTCCCACTGGTGCAGGTCCCATCCCTATTCTTTTGTCTCTCTTTTTTCTTTTGCCCTACCCAGGTATGCGGGGAGTTTCTTGCCTTTTGGGAGGTCTGAGGTCTTCTGCCAGCGTTCTGTAGGTGTCTGTAGGAGTTGTTCCCCATGTAGACGTATTTCTGATGCATTTGTGGGGAGGAGGATGATCTCCACGTCTTACTCTTCTGCCATCTTCTCAAATCTCTTGAACTCAGCATTTAACACAGGAGCGAGACAAAAGAGCAGATAATAATCAAAACTGTTTGCTAAATGCACTGGTCGCTTTAGAAGCAATTACAACTGGGAGACTTCACATAAGAGGAGATATTTGAGATGCATCTTAAAGAAAAAAGAGTTTTGAGTAGGCATAGAAACAGAGAAAGGCCAGCTCAATTTCAGAAAACTATATATGCAAAAAGGTATGTGGCAAGAGAGATGTAGTATCTTCTAAAGAAAGCACAAAAGTTTAGTGGAGTAAAAAATTAAACAGAAACTAGTTTGTGAATCATCTTGCATATTGCACAAAGAATCTGGAAATTTATCTTGAAAGGATGCAATGTTACTGAACAATTCTAAAGAAAGAAGTTAAAATTAGGTTTGTATTTTTAGTAATGGTACTCTATATGCAGGAGAAAGGAACAGCCGTGTAGGAAAAATCCTGGAGTTTTTAAACCAGTTAAAAGGCTACTGAAATAAACAAAGTGCAACATAATGAAGATCTAAAGCAAGGTATTTGCACTGAGAGTAAAGAAAAGTAACATTATAGAACAATCAGGAAGGAGAAGCAAAAATATGGATTGATGAAAGGGAAGAGTCAAGGATGATGTAAAACCAACAATAAAAAGGATAAATGAGTATGCTTGAACCCAGCTTGATAAAATAAACCATGTTTCATTTACTGATCATTTACAACCTAAATACAAGTGTGATACTACGTACTTTGGTTCCAATGATAACTTCTACTTCCTTGTCCCTACAGATTAGTTTATCCATATTCACGAAAATCTTCCTGCCCCAATCCTACTATATTCAGTGTAGTTGTTGCTTCTATTGTCCTAGTCTACCTCATTCCTGAACTTTGTATCCTCTTCTGTGACTTCTAAAGATTTACTTACTAGAATTTTTTAAACTTCTATTACACATACCCAAATATGTTTAAAAGTAAGTTTAAAAATATAGATGTTCTTTTTTGCAAAGAAATATTTCTGAAAAATATCAATTCTGCCACACTATTCAAGAAATGGCTCCTCTGCTACCTGTATAATCAGATTTGCTCTCTACTTCTTTGACATAGAGCACCTCCTTGGAAGGGGTTTTATTTCACACCCTGAGATGTGGCAGAAAAAGAATTTCCAGCATGAGCTTGACCTTTAAAAATCTCTGCCATATAACAACCATCCTAAGCATAACAATTTAGCCAATGATGTGATTTCAAATGTTCTCCCCAGATGCAGCCTTTTGGACTTTTAAAACTTAACAATCACACTGTAAGTCAAGGTGGCATTATTATTAATATTATTTTATGATTAGTTTCTGACACAGAAGTACTTTACATAATATGTAAAGTACTATACATAACAATACTAATTATGTTTAATATTGCATTTTGTTAACTTTTTTCAATACAGTTTAATAGCTTGATAAAATGACTAGCACATAGTGCATGATAAATATGTAATATAAATTAATTAATGTCAATATTATAAAACTATTGGTCATTTTTCTTTAGTCATTTTTATTTAGGTAATTTAATATGTGTCCACATGACACCATGTAGACATAATTTTAAAATCTTAGGGGCATTTAACAGTCATAGTTCTTCTTGATAGACACCAACTCTGGTTGTCTTAAGAGTGTTCAGGGAGTCCAAGGAAGGCTTAGCAAAGGAGAAAGGACTAGCACAGCTCTGGGGTGAGCCAGCAGGAAGAGTATCCCATCTCTCTACATAACTCCTGTGCTGTTACCACTGCCACTGCTTGACACAGCCACTGCCACTGGACACCACTGGCAGACTACCCCCAAACTTTATTTATTTCTTCCTCTTTGTATCACTCAAGTTACAAGGGGAGAGGAGACAGGGAGAATTCTCTGGGAAGAATTTAATTGGTTGAACACAAGTCACTTGCCCAAACCTTGGCTTCCAGGGTTTCTCCTCTGAGGTTCTCTGGTGGGAGGTGGGGCATTGCATCCCACCAGTATACACAGTAGAGATTACTCCATAAATGGGAAGAAGATAGTATTTTAGGGTGGAAGGAGATAGTATGCTTTGGAGATGGTATTTACAGGCTGTCCGGTATGTGAACAGGGCACAGATAGAGTTGTAGGATTTTGAACAATTACTAAAGCTTATTACTTTCATTATACTACTTATCATACTGGTTTATTTTAAGGTATGTCTGTTTCCTCAAGTGAGTTCCTTCAGGTTAGGGAAGATACATGCATTCTTTAAAAAGTAATTTTAATTATATTAACTAGTATTAATTAATAATAAGTAACAATGGAATACTAGTCAGCCATAAAAAATAATGGAATATTGCCATTTGCAACAACATGGATGGACCTAGAGAATATTATGTTTAGTGAAATAAGTCAGACAGAGAAAAAAAAATACTGTATGATATCATGTATATGTGGAATCTAAAAGATAACACAAATGAATGTATATGCAAAGCAGAACAGACTCACAGATATAGAAAACAAATTAGTAGTTACCAAAGGGGAGAGGAAAGGGAGGAGGGGCAAATTAGAGGTATGGGATTAAGAGATACAAACTACTATGTATAAAATAGGTAAGCAACAAGGATATACTGTACAGCACAAGGAATTATAGCCCTAATTTTGTAATAACTTTTAATGGAGCATAATCTATGAAAATACTGAATAACTATGTTATACACCTAAAACTAATATAATACTGTAAATCAACTATACTTCAATAAAAGTAAATAAATAAATCAGCCTTTTCCTCCTGTATCTGACTCATATGTACCTCATTTTATGTAAGAATTCACACACATGTGATTTTAAAATGTTCTTTTGATATTTCATGTCTAATTATTTTTTAAGATCCCACAATGGTAACTCCTAATCAAAAGGGGCTTAAGAAAATTAAACAATGATTTTATTGTATTTACTCCCAATAATCTATATCGCAAAATGTCTTAGGGTCATAAACTTCCAGAAGTCTCAACATTCCAACCCCATGTTGGAATTTAACCCAACACCCATTTGCTCCTTAACACCAAAAAATGGATGCTTTAGTCCCCTCAGTTTAATAATGCTCAGGCTAGTGTCTTTAGTTGTCTTTTAGCTGTTGTTTTTAATAGAAATGTATTATGCTTAGCTCTCTAGTAACACTTCTGATAAGTTATTGCTTTGTGTTTGTGTTCTATATAAAAATGAACAGTAGGATTCAAATTGTATTTGAGAGCTCAGAGTTCAGCCAAAAATTCAATTATGTAAATTGGAAAACAAAATGCCAGTGAAAAGAAAGCTAACCATTCAATGTTCCTTAATTCAGATAGGGGCTGAAGGGGGCTGTAAATAAGGAGAGAAAAAGAGCATTGCTATAGCATTTGGAGGAGGACAAATATTTTTTACATTGTCTTGCAGTAATAAGAATCTTCATCTACCTTCCACCCGAAATGTATCTGTAGCCATGATTTGAACCATTGATCTGTACAGTATGTTTTATACTCTCTGGGTGGCTGTGCTTCACAAAGGCCCTGTTCTCTCATTTGTGTGGGTATAGATTTGTACTGCTGAACAAACAAAGCAAGGCAGAACGCAAACAATCAATGAACCCTGGGGGGAGGGTTTAAAAGGCAGACAACTGGTTGATGTCCGGGCATTGGCACACAATCTGGAGGGTTTATTTTTATGAATGCACATTTCAGTTTGAAAAAGATCTTTGGAAAACTGGCTTTGGAAAGAATCTAAGGTATAGTAAATTTTTATTGTTGTTGTTTTATTTTTGTTTTAATACTGGTTTCTACGGATTCTATGGGATTCTATGGGATTCTATGGATATATCTCAGAAGCGGCTTCAGGGGATGAGAGCAAAGGAGGTTGGACTCAGGGGGCCTGTCACCTTACCTTAATCATCACAGCATTTCTTGTATCTCTTGAACACATTATTTTTCCACTTAATTGAGGAATAGATTTGTCTGCTAAAAAATGTTTTTAAAATCACTGATCTAGTTCAAATTAATACTTCATTTTACAGCTGAACAAGGAGAGGCCAAAAGGGTTAAGTTAGTAGACCACTGACCATAGCTAGTATTAATAAAGCTGAGATTAAAATCCTCTTCTTTTCCAGCCTGTGTCTACCACCAGCTCAAGTTGCCTTTTATTCAGTTCACTAAGTTCTAGTCATTCCATCCTTGATAGTCAGCCAAAGCACCCCCAGCACACAAATTTTAAAAAGGGGTCTTGAACTCTGAGTTAAGTTAAACAATCTAAAGAAAATAATAATGAGGATAAATTATAACTACAGAATTATTAATAATTTGCAAAAGATATATGGATACGTATGAAACTTCTCTGTTAAAATAAGCAGCCAATGACTTCAGTTACACTTTTGGGAGAGCTCTATCAAGGAAGAGATACATCTATGTATAAAGAATAATGGCTAAGTAAAGGAAAAATGTTGTAGACAGAGGAAAGAGCATAGAAAGATAGGAAATCATGTTAAGTGCATTGATGTATTTATCAATGAGGAAAGAAATTATTTCAGTAACTGATTAAAGTAAATGTATTCAGATAATATTGACAGACACTTTGAAATACAAAACATGATTTATATAATGTACCACCTTATCATTTCAAGAATGCTGATGTGTGAAGGACTAGTAAACACGCAGAATGCTTTTTTATCTACAGGTTTTAATACCTGAGGTTTTGTTATATAAGGAAAAGCTTAAATGAGCTCTTGTAAACAGTTATTTCCATAGTGACCATAAGCCATTTCCCAGTGAGAGGACAGTTTATGCCTCTGCCCTCCCTAAATGGCATGCATATTTTACTACAAGCTCTTGCCAGTCTGGTTTGTCTCAATAACTGATTCACCTCTGAGCCCAAACAACCATGCCACTCAATTTTAGTCAATTCGCCTCCGTTTTTCATCCTGTTTTCAGGTCACATTTGCTTTATTTAAAGCAGCTGTGTTGAATCAGCTGAAACTCAAAGCGTTCAATGAAAGCCTTAAGCATGTGACTACAGCTTCACATAAATATCTCTGACTTGAAGCTTTAATATAAAGTGCCGCACATACACACACATTCAATCAGGAAACAGTTCAGAAGCATTGCTCAAGTAGATAACAGTTGTCTGTGCTGTGAATTAACACTGTAGGTCCTTCTGAATAAGGTCCACTCTAGCGAAGCCATAGTGTTTTATCACAGATCTTCTTTTCTTAAGGTAAATTATTACAAGCTAAAAAATAATCCTGGCTAGTATTTTTAAAATAAGGAACCTAACTTTGGGCCCTTCCATTATTCTTTCACTATAACTCTGCCAAATCTAACCACTAATCTAAAAAATAACGAGGGGAATGAACAGAACAAAACTACTGGCCTATAAGAATTTTCTAGTAGTTTAATACATTGCAGTTGCTTGAATTATTAACATCTTGCTCTGAGAACATATATTTAAATTGGAAAGCATTGTCATGAAGCAGGAAGTTGGGAAAATAACATAACATTGAAGCTCTACATGACACTGACATTTTTGACAAAGCAGTTAGGATTAACATCCTCTGATATCACACAGGACCATCAGCATTTGCAACACAATTGTGACACAGCCTAAAAGCAAAATCTAACAGAGAGGAAGGCAGACCTGGAGTATAGGGCTAACAGGGAAGTAATTTAGTAGAAGCCAAGAAGAACAGCATCCAGGAAGAGTGATAAACTTGATATATGTCTAAAAGACAGAGATAAGAGGGGACTTTGTGGTCTTTGCACTTTGTTATTGATCTGCTCGCTGGGCTATTTAATGTGTCTGGTAATAATACATTATTTCCCCAGCTTCAGACTTAAAATGTGATAGTAAAAATTAATAAAGACTATTTTTCTCCTTGTGCATTTTACTACACTGCATTTGTCATGGGAATAGTAAGAAGTTACACACATTAAATTACCCTCTTATGAGCTATGATGATTAGTAATTTGAGCATCAGCAAAAGGGTGTCCATAATCCTAACAATTTAGCAGAGAGTCTTAATACACTCTCTTGAATTCTAAGCATCCTTGACTGCATAGATTTGTGGAGTGAACATAGGCTTTGAAGTCAGACAGACCAAGCTTAGGCAAGTCATTTAACCTCCCTGAGCTCATAATAAAATGGAAATAATAAGGTGTAACTCATAGGGTCATTGAAAACATTGCAGAGAAAGTTCTTAACAAGCACCTGACACTCACAAAATGAAAGCCATCATTGTTGTTTAAAGAAGCAGACCATAAAGAACTAACATGTATAACTCAGTGTTCTAAATCCTGGTTGTTCATCAGAATCACTTTTGAAATTATTCTAGAGACACCAAACCCCATCCCGAGAGATATTTACTCAGTAGGCTAGGTGTAGACATGTCTATTTTTTAAAGAACTCCATGGGTGATCCCTATGTTCAGCCAGGACTGATAAATATCAGTCCTTTTATAAAAATATTTTCCAAAGTCAAAGAAGAACTCAAAACTTTAAAAGTGAAGAAGTCTTTAACAAGGAACACTTCTGTCTTCCTATTTTCATCCACTATTGTATATACCACATAGAAAAGGGTGTGTATATACAGATAAATGCTGACTATGGTTCTACAACTGATATATACTTTCATCAGGCAAAGGAGATTTTTCTAAATGGAAGATAAATATTTGAACCAACCAAATATTTGAGCCAAATAAAGAAGTTTATATCTATTTGATACTAAGCACAGCTAGCTCTGTTTGGACTGCAGCCCAAGATACAAAAACAGGAGCCTGAACTCAGACCATCTGGCCTGTGCTTCTGCCTTGGATTCAAGAATCCTACAATATGATACGTGTAAATTTCTCTTGCATCCCTAGGCAATGTTGCCTCTTTCCACCAGCCCCGCCCTCTCATTATGTTTCAGAACAGCATCTGGAGCCTGACCAAGTTCATAACAGTGATCACAGTAAATACAAGCGAAAATTGAAAAGAATCCAACTGTGAATCAATATTAAGCTAAATACCACCACGCCTCTCAGACTGCAATGACGGAACACATTAGAACTGAGTGCAGGATGGTGGATCATGCAGAGAACTCAGAGCAGCTGAGATCAACCCTAGGATTTAAATCTGAATCAAGAGGTATGCAAACAGATAAGGATAACATTTAGGTTTTTCTTCTCTGTATTTTTTTTCCACAAGAAATGAAGGAAACATTTCAATTCATTAAACATTATTCTCTTTGGAAGCTGTTAGGAGCAAATTTTGATTAAACCACTACCATAAACATGTCAAAACAAACCTGTCAGAACCTTATGAATGCTTTCCATTCAGTCATTAATAATAAGAAAAATGGGGCTTCCCTGGTGGCGCAGTGGTTGAGAGTCTGCCTGCCGATGCAGGAGACACGGGTTCGTGCCCCGGTCTGGGAAGATCTCACACTGCCGCAGAGCGACTAGGCCCGTGAGCCATGGCCGCTGAGCCTGCGCGTCCGGAGCCTGTGTTCCGCAACAGGAGAGGCCACAACAGGGAGAGGCCCGCGTACCAAATAAATAAATAAATAAAAATAATAATAAGAAGAAAAATGGCAGCAATCACTTTTATATAATGCTTACTATGTGCCAGACACTGTTCTAAGTGTTATTCACATATTAATTCATTTAATCTTAACAACTACCCTATGAAATAGGTAATTTTTTATATCCCTGTGTGACAAGCCACCCAGATTTTCCTTCATGGAGGAAGGACATATTCCCTCCCAGCTGCTGGGATTGCTGCTGGAAGATGACCCTTTGCTGTCAGCCATCTTTGGAGATTGCCTTGACTGAAGAATACTTTCTTATCCAAGGTCATGCCACCTTCTACAGGCAGCTCTGATCCAATGATTAATTACAATGTGGGTGTAAAGTCCTGATCCTCTTGCCCCAGGTTGGGAAAAATTCAAAGGTATCCCAGTTCCAGAACTCTCCACAGGCTCGGCTGAAAACTTGCTTGGAATTATATAACAGCTCAAATTTTCCTTCTGCCCAAACCTCCTTCCCATCCTTCCTATTCATATTCCCAAAGCACTCCATAAATATTGATAAATGTCCTGCACACTAATCTCTGTCTCAGAGTCTGCTTCCCAGGGGATGTAATCTACAAGCAACTTACACAATTTGATCATCTTGACAACCTTTCAGAAACAGGTGTCCACTTGTCATATGCTAGTGATGCTGCGGTACTTGTCACTCAGTATTTCTCATTGTCTCCTTCCCTCTCTACTTCTCACTCTGAGCATCTCACTTCATCTTCTACTGCCTCTGTTTCTATCAGTCTCACATTCAGAAACCTTAAGATGTGGCTGGTTACTTAGTTACTATCTAAAAAGGTTTTTTTCTATAAGAGACAATGTCTCTTAAAGAGCCTGGTAGTCCTATGTCTAGCCTGTAAATAGTTGCTCATGTTTAGAGGTCAGATTTCTGAGTCCATTAAAACTAGCCAGATTAACAGGAACGCAAACAGGAGGACTGCAAATTTATGCCTAGGTAAATATTTCTACTTGTTTAGCTTGCTGAAGGACTTTAGATGTAAGTTGAATTTAGATTTTCTTTGATTCACTAATTTGCTAATTTTGAGATTGTAGTAAGTAATTTTCATTGCTTTCCACTAACCTTCCAAATTCCAAAGAGTTGTAAAAATGTAACTAATTCTGCATAATCTCTTCCATTGACTCCCATTGTTTACTCTGCTCAATACCCCACCTTCTGGTGAATCTTTTTTGGTAAACTTCTCACTCACACCAATCATGTGGTACTGGTTGGGTCATCATGTTATTGTGTTACTCTATCAATACAGATGATGACTCAGAGGAGAGAATTTGATCTGTGGCAGGTCAATAAAACTTCTCTAGCATTTTCCTGGCTGGAACTGAAAATGAATATTATTCCAGCTCTAAAATACAGCCATCAGCCCCCAAATTCTCCTATTCATGGAGGATGCTGGTGTATAATATGAGGAGAGAGCCTATAAAAATGAGCACAGGTAACAAATATAATGACTACCTAATTCCAGTCCTAACCCAACTATGGCTCTTTCTTTCTCAAAATTTTTTTTAACTTGCTTTCGATAACCCTCCATTATCTCCCATTAAGGATTAATCATAAGCTCCTTAGCATGAAATACAAAGACCTTCACAATATTACTTAACCTGTCTATCTAACTGCATCCTTACCTCCTGCTTATGATGCATCCTGTCCTCCATGATACTCAGTTCTAGTAATATCATCAAGTGCCTGAATGGTGAGTCAGGATTCAGCACAAACTGTGCCTTCTCTGAAAAACACTCCTGTCAGAATTAGTCACTGATCCCTCATGTTCTGATAAATCTAACATCATTCATTTGTGAGTCTGTGTCCACTGCTATCTATGGATCATAGAAATTAAGGTGTGAAGACAGAGTTGAATCTGAATGGAAAAAAAGTCACAAAGAAAAGACGCCTTATACATATTCTTTCACAGGCTCTACATATCCACTTAAAAAGATACACAGATAGAGGTTATTATATTTGCAAAGGTATCAAAAATAGAAAAATACTTGGATAAATTAACACTAAAAATTACATTTTGGGCAATGCCAAAGTGGTATTTCACATCTACCATGAAATCTCCTGTCTTTATCAGGGCAGTCACCTGGGACAACTGCTTATTGATACCATGCTTCCTCCCAATTAGTGTTCTTCATTCTGTTCCTTTTCTTTTGTTTGCTTTAGGTTTAATTTGTACTTCTTTCCCTAGTTTCCTAAAATGAAGTACAGGTTACTGATTTTTAAACTCTCTTTCTTTCTAATATATGCATTTAAATCTATAAATTCCCCTATAAACACTGATTTCTTCCCATTCCACAAATTTTAAAAAGTTGCATTTCCATATTTCATTCAAAATATTTTTAAAGTGTGTTTTCAGACTTCTGATTTGACTCAGATGTTCTTTAAAGGTGTGTTGTTTGACGTCCAAGTATTTGTGGATTTTCCAGCTACATTTTATATTGATTTCTAATATAACTTCATTATAGACTAAGAACATGCTTTGTATGATTTCCATTCTTTTAAATTTGTTAAGGTGTATTTCATGGCCCAGATTATAGTCTATATTAGTGAATGTTTCATACAACCTTCAAAAGTAGGTGTATTCTGCTCTTGTTGGGTGTAGTATTCTATAAATATCAATTAGAGCAAGTTGATTAATAGTGAAAATGCTGTTCAGGTCATCTATATATTTACTGATTTTCTGCCCCCTTGATCTATCAGTCATTGACAAAGGAGTATTAAAGTCTCCAAATATAATTGTGGATTTGTCTATTTCTCCTTTTGGTTCTATCATTACTTTTCTTTTTTTTGCCCCATGTATTTTGATGCTGTGCTGTTAGGTGCAAACACATTTATGATTATTATGTCTTCTTGGAAAATTGAGCCCTTTATTATTATTATATCCCTTTTCCCCCCAATAATCTTCATGTTCTGAATTAATATAACTACTCCAGCTTTCTTTGGATTTGTCTTAATATGACATACCTTTCTCTATTTTTTTTAATTTTTACCTATCTGAGTCTTCATATTTAAAGTTTGTTTCTTCTAAACTATATACATTCAGGTCTTAATTTGTTTCTGTGCTCATAATCTCTGCCTTATAGACCATTCACAGTTAAAGCAATTATTTAAATATTTGGATCGATATCTGTCATTTTGACAACTGTTTTTATTTGTTACATTTGTTCTTTTTTTTTTTTCTCCTTTCTTATTCTACATGGTTTGGTTTAATTGAACATTTTGTTAGATTCCATTGTGTATGTGTGTATCAATTATACTTTTTTTCGACAGTACCTTAATAGTTGCCCTGGAGTTTTCAATATGCATTTTTGACTCATCACCTTTAACTAACACTACACCACTTCACTTGTTGGTCAGATGTTCCCTCCCATTTCTTGTGACATCACATATATCATATATTCATTTCTTTATCCATATGCTAGAATCAATGAATACTACATTATACTAGATTGCTTTAAGCAAACTGTTATCTTTTAGATCAATTAAGAATAAGAAAAATATTTTTTACCTTTGTTTATTTCTTCTGTGTCATTCTTTTTTATATAGATCTGAGTTTCTGATCTATAACATTTTTCTTCTCCTAGAGGAACTTATTTTAATTTATATTTTAGGCCATATCTGTTGATGATGAATTACCTCAGTTTTTGTTTGTTTGCTTGCTTTCTTTTTGTCTATGAACGTCTTTATTTCACCTTCATATTTGAAGGATAATTCCACTGGATACAGAATTCTAGTTTGGTGGGCTTATTCTTTCAAAGCCTTAAATATTTCACTCTAAACTTTCCTTCCTTGCATGGTTTATGACAAAAAGTCCACTGTAATTCCTATTTTTTCTCCATATGTAAGGATTTCCATCACCATCACCACTTCAGCTTCTATCAAGATCTTCTTCTTTGACCTTGGTTTTCTGCAATGTGAATATGATATACCTAGATGTGACTTTCTTTGATATTTATCCTGTTTGGTGTTCCTTGAGCTTCCAGGATCTTTTGCTTAGTGTCTGTCATTCTTTTTGGAAAGTGCTCAGCCATTATTATTTCAAATATTTCTTGTGCTCCATCCTCTCTTCCTTCTCTGTCAGGTATTCCAATTATGATTATATTACATTTTTTAATACTGTCCCACAGTTCTTGATATTCTGTTCTATTTTTCATTCTTTTTCTTTTTGAGTTATGGTTTGGGATATTTCTCTTGACCTATCTTCAAGGTCATTGATTCTTCCTTTAACCATTGTTCAGTCTACTGATGAGACCATTAAAGGCATTTTTTATCTCTGTTATCATGATTTTTATTTATAGCATTTCCTTTAGATTATTCTTAGAGTTTCCATCACTCTGTTTACATTATATATTCTTGCTTGCTCTTCACTTTTTCTATTAGAACCTCTGATATATTAAGCATAGTTATTTTAAATTACCTATCTTCCAACATCTGTGTCATATCTTTGTCCTGTTCTGATGATTGCCTTTGTCTCTTCAGACTGTATTTTATATTGATTTTTTTTTGCATGCCTTGTAATTTGTTGTTGTTATTGTTGAAAACTATACATATTACACTGAGTAATAGAAACTGAGGTAAGCAAGGCTTTTAAGTGAGGGTTTATGTTAATCTTCCCAGGAGCTGGGATGTGTTTAATTTTGGCTATAAGTATATGTGCCAGAGGCTTCAGATTCCCCTAGTGTCTTTGTTTTTGTCTCCTCTCTTGACTTTAGACTTCCTTAAGTCCTTCTCCTTAAGGAGAGCCTGTGTATTTCAGCTTTTTCAGCTGTTACCCATGGTTGTCATGCTGGAACATTGTTGGTGTGGTGATAACCTTAGAATCTTATGATTAAATATCAGTCATTTTGTGAGTCACACAGATTTGGGGCTGTGATCTTCACAATGTGTCTCCAGTGGTGTAGCTTTATCCTTCTGCCCACTGCTTTCCTTTTTAGCTTCTCAAGGCTATTTCTTTGAATCTGTAACTCTTATTGACTGTTTTTCTCTTTCCTTCGTTAGGTGAGAAAGGAAGATTAAATGACTAGCAAAGTCATTTTACCTGGAGTATGGGTCTTATCATGGAAAAGGTCCCAGGTGTATTTCACAGAGTTTATTCTTCCTTACCCCCTGCCAAAGCTAAATGTTCTCATTCTTCATCTTCAACTGTGAACCTGGTGTAGTTCCTGAAGGTAAAGCCAAGGAAAATGTGGGAGCTATTTGCTATGAACAAAGACAATTAATAAAAGTTTGCAAGGAAAAAAATCACCATACTATCCTCTAAAGAGATTCTTAGTTCCAAAGAAAGAACCCAAGAGGATTTTGAAATAAATTTTCCATTAAAAAGTCCCTGGAAATGTGACCGATTATAGGAAGTTAGATGTAGTAAGCTACTTCAGTTTCTATAATTTTGTTTTCCTTATATACCAAATGGCATTCTAAATCAGACAACTTAATGCAACATTATTCTGCTACCAACATTTGTGCTTATATTTTAATATAAAATTAAATTACACTTTATATATTTTTAAAATGTTATTAATTTTACTTTCAAATTTTTATACAATATTTTTAATGTTAAAGAGATTTTGGCTTTCACATGTTTATTTATTTATTATTATTATTATTATTTTTGGATTAATGGTACTTATATTGTTTTTATTTTTTTATCTTTTCCCACACCCTCACCCTCTGCCACTTTCCCCCCTTGGTGTCATACATTTGTTCTCTACACATGTGTCTCAATTTCTGCCCTGCAAACCGGTTCACCTGTACCATTTTTCTAGGTTCCACATATATGTGTTAATATATGATATTTGTTTTTCTCTTTCTGACTTACTTCACTTTGTATGACAGTTTCTAGAATACACCCACATCTCTACAAATGACCCAATTTTGTTGCTTTTCATGGCTGAGTAATATTCCATTGTATATATGTACCACATCTTCTTTATCCATTCGGCTGTCCATGGGAATTTAGGTGGCTTCCATGACCTGGTTATTGTAAATAGTGCTGCAATGAACATTGGGGTGCATGTGTCTTTTTGAATTATGGTTATCTGTGTGTATATGCCCAGGAGTGAGATTGGTTGGTCATATGATAATTCTATTTTTAGTTTTTTAAGGAACCTCCATACTGTTCTCCATAGTGGCTATATCAATATACATTACCACCAACAGTGCAAGAGGTTTCCCATTTCTCCACACCCTCTCCAGCATTTGTTGTTTGTAGATTTTCTGATGATGCCCATTCTAACAGGTGTGAGGTGATACCTCATTGGACATTTGATTTGCATTTCTCTAATAATTAGTGCTGTTGAGCAGCTTTTCATGTGCCTCTTGGCCATATGTATGTCTTCTTTGGAGAGATGTCTGTTTAGGTCTTCTGCCCATTTTTGGATTGGATTGTTTGTTTTTTTTAAATTGAGTTGCATGGGCTATTTATATATTTTGAAGATTAATCCTTTGTCTATTGCTTCATTTGCAAATATTTTCTCCCATTCTGAGGGTTGTCTTTTGGTCTTGTTTATGGTTTCCTTTGCTGTGCAAAAGATTTTAAGTTTCATTAGGTCCCATTTGTTTATTTTTGGTTTCATTTCCATTTCTCTAGGAGGTGGATCAAAAAAGATCTTGCTGTGATTTATGCCAAAGAGTGTTCTTTCTATGTTTTCCTCTAAGACTTTATAGTGTCTGATCTTACATTTGGGTCTCTAATCCATTTTGAGTTTATTTTTGTGTATGGTGTTAGGGAGTATTCTAATTTCATTCTTTGACATGTAACTGTCCAGTATTCTCAGCACCACTTATTGAAAGGACTCTCTTTTCTCCATTGTATATGCTAGCCTCCTTTGTCATAGATTAGTTGACCATAGTGCATGGGTTTATCTCTGGGCTTTCTATCTTGTTCCATTGATCTATATTTCTGTTTTTGTGCCAGTACCATATTGTCTTGATTACTGTAGCTTTGTAGTATAGTCTGAAGTCAGGAAGTCTGATTCCTCCAGCTCCGATTGTTTCCCTCAAGACTGCTTTCTCAATTCGGGGTCTTTTATGTCTCCATACAAATTTTAAGATTTTTTTGTTCTAGTTCCATAAAAAATGCCATTGGTAATTTGGTAGGGATTGCATTGAATCTGTAGATTGCTTTGGGTAGTAGAGTCATTTTCACAATATTGATTTTTCCAATCCAAGAACATGGTATATCTCACCATCTGTTGGTATCATCTTTAATTTCTTTCATCAGTGTCTTAGAGTTTTCTGCATACAAGTCTTTTGTCTCCTTAGGTAGGTTTTTTTCCTAGGCATTTTATTCTTTTTGTTGCAATGGTAAATAGGAGTGTTTCCTTAATTTCTCTTTCAGATTTTTTATCATTAGTGTATAGGAATGCAAGACATTTCTGTGCATTAATTTTATATCCTGCAAATTTACCAAATTCATTGATTAACCCTAGTAGTTTTCTGGTGGCATCTTTAGGATTATCTGTGTATGGTATCATGTCATCTTCAAACAGCGACAGTTTTACTTCTTCTTTTCCAATTTGTATTCCTTTTATTTCTTTTTCTTATCTGATTGCCATGGCTAGGACTTCCAAAACTATGTTGAATAATAGTGGTGAGACTGGACATCCTTGTCTTGTTCCTGATCTTAGAGGAAATGCTTTCAGTTTTTCACCATTGAGAATGATGTTTGCTGTGGGTTTTTCGTATATGGCCTTTATTACGTTGAGGTAGGTTCCCTCTATGCCCACTTTCTGGAGAGTTTTTATCATAAATTGGTGTTGAATTTTGTCAAAAGCTTTTTCTGCATCTATTGAGATGATCATATGGTTTTTCTTCTTCAATTTGTTAATATGGTGTATCACATTGATTGATTTGCATATATTGAAGAATGCTTGCATCACTGGGATAAATCCCACTTGATCATGGTGTATGATCCCTTTAATGTGTTGTTGGATTCTTTTTGCTAGTATTTTGTTGAGAATTTTTACATCTATATTCATCAGTGATATTGGTCTGTAATTTTCTTTTTTTGTAGTATTTTGTCTGCTTTTGGTATCAGGATGATGGTGGCCTCATAGAATGAGTTTGGGAGTGTTCCTTCCTCTGCAGTTTTTTGGAAGAGTTTGAGAAGGACGGGTGTTATCTCTTCTCTAAATGTTTGATAGAATTCACCTGTGAAGCCATCTGGTCCTAGACTGTTGTTTGTTGGAAGATTTCTAATCACTGTTTCAATTTCATTACTTGTTATTGGTCTGTTCAGACTTTCTATTTCTTCCTGGTCCAGTCTCAGAAAGTTGTGCTTTTCTAAGAATTTGTCGATTTCTTCCAGGTTATCCATTTTATTTACATATAGTTGCTTGTAATAATCTCTCGTGATCCTTTGTATATCTGCAGTGTCAGTTATTACCTTCCCTTTTTCATTTCTAATTCGGTTGATGAGCCTTCTCTCTTTTGTTCTTGATGAGACTGGCTAATGGTTTATCAATGTTGTTTATCTTCTCAAAGAACCAGTTTTTAGTTTTATTGATGTTTGCTATTGTTTTCTTTGTTTCTATTTCATTTATTTCTGTTTGATCTTTTAGATTTCTTCCCTTCTGCTAACTTTGGGGTATTTTTGTTCTTCTTTCTCTAGTTCCTTTAGGTGTAAGGCTGGATTGTTTATTTGAGATTTTTCTTGTTTCTTGAGGTAGGCTTGTATACCTATAAACTTCCCTCTTAGAACTGCTTTTGCTGCATCCCATAGGTTTTGAATCATCGTGTTTTCATTGTCATTTGTTTCTAGGTATTTTTCTATTTCCTCTTTGATTTCTTCAGTGATCTCTTGGTTATTTAGTAATGTAGTGTTTGGTTTTTTTTTTTTACATTTTTTTCCTTGTAATTCATTTCTAATCTCATAGTGTTGTGGTCAGAAAAGATGCTTGATATGATTCTAATTTTCTTAAATTTACTGAGGCTTGATTTGTGACACAGGATGTGATCTATCCTGGGGAATGTTCCATACACACTTGAGAAGAAAGTGTAATCTTCTGTTTTTGGATGGAATGTCCTATAAACATCAATTAAATCTCTCTGGTCTATTGTGTCATTTAATGCTTTTGTTTTCTTATTAATTTTCTGTTTCGATGATCTGTCCATTGGTATAAGGTGTTAACGTCCCCCACTATTATTTTGTTGCTGTCGATTTCCTCTTTTATAGCTCTTAGCAGTTGCCTTATGTATTGAGGTGCTACTATGTTGGGTGCATATATACTTATAATTGTTATATCTTCTTCTTGGGTTGATCCCTAGATCATTTTGTAGTGTCCTTCCTTGTGTCTTGTAACATTCTTTATTTTAAAGTCTATTTTACCTGATATGAGTGTTGATACTCCAGGTTTCTTTTGACTTCCATTTGCATGGAATATCTTTTTCCATCCCCTCACTTTGCATCTGTGTCCCTATGTCTGAAGTGGGTCTCTTGTAGACAGCATATATATGGGTCTTGTTTTTGTATCCATTCAGCAAGCCTGTGTCTTTTGGTGGGAACATTTAATCCATTCACATTTAAGGTAATTATCGATATGTGTCTTTCTATTACCATTTTCTTAATTGTTTTGTGTTTGTTTTTGTAGGTCCTTTTCTTCTCTTGTGTTTGCCACTTAGAGAAGTTCCTTTATCATTTGTTGTAGAGCTGGTTTGGTGGTGCTGAATTCTCTTAGCTTTTGCTTGTCTGTAAAGCTTTTGTTTTCTCCATGGAATCTGAATGAGATCCTCCTTGGTAGAGTAATCTTGGTTGTAGGTTCTTCCCTTTCATCACTTTATGTATATCATGTCACTCCCTTCTGGCTTGTACAGTTTCTGCTGAGAAATCAGCTGTTAACCTTATGGGAGTTCCCTTGTATGTTATTTGTCCTGTTTCCTATGCCGCTTTCAATAATTTATCTTTGTCTTTAATTTTTGCCAATTTGATTACTATGTGTCTCAGCATGTTTCTCCTTGGGTTTATCCTGTATGGGACTCTCTGCATTTCCTGGACTTGGGTGGCTATTTCCTTTCCCATGTTAGGGAATTTTTCTACTATAATCACTTCAAATATTTTCTCGGGTCCTTTCTCTCTCTCTTCTCTTCTGGGACCACTCTAATGTGAATGTTGTTGCTTTTAATGTCCCAGAGGTCTCTTAGGCTGTTTTCATTTCTTTTCATTTGTTTTTCTTTTTTCTCTTCCATGGCAGTGAATTCCACCATTCTGTCTTCCAGTCACTTACCTGTTCTTCTGCTTCAGTTATTCTGCTATTGTTTCATTCTAGTATAGTTTTCATTTAAGTTGTTGTATTGTTCATCTCTGTTTGTTTGTTCTTAATTCTTCTAGGTGTTTGTTCTTTAATTCTTTTTTTTTTTTTTTTTTTTTGCGGTATGCGGGCCTCTCACTGTCGTGGCCTCTACCGCTGTGGAGCACAGGCTCCGGACGCGCAGGCCCAGCGGCCATGGCCCACGGGTCCAGCCGCTCCATGGCACGTGGGATCCTCCCGGACCAGGGCACGAACCCATGTCTCCTGCATCGGCGGGCGGACCCCCAACCACTGCACCACCAGGGAAGCCCTGTTCTTTAATTCTTGTAGGTCTTTGTTAAACTTTTCTTGCATCTTCTCGATCTTTGCCTCCATTCTTTTTCCAAGGTCCTGGATCATTTTCACTATCATTATTCTGAATTCTTTTTCTGAAAGGTTGTCTATCTCCACTTCCTTTAGTTGTTTTTCTGGGGTTTTAACTTGTTCCTTCTTCTGGTACATAGCCCTGTGCCTTTTCATCTTGTCTATCTTTCTGTTAATGTGGTTTTTGTTCCACAGGCTGCAGGACTGTAATTCTTCTAGCTTCTGCTGTCTGTCCTCTGGTGGATGAGGCTATCTAAGAGGCTTATGCAAGTTTCCTAATGGTAGGGTCTGGTGGTGGGTAGAGCTGGCTGTTGCTCTGGTGAGCATAGTTCAGTAAAACTTTAATCAGCTTGTCTGCTGATGGGTGGGGCTGGGTTCCTTCCCTGTTGTTTTTTTGGCCTGAGGCGACCCAACACTGGAGCCTACCCAGGCTCTCGGGTAGGGCTAATTGCGGACTCTGGGAGTGCTCACACCAAGGAATACTTCCCAGAACTGCCAGTTTCCTTGTCCACACAGTGAGACAGAACCACACCCTGCCTCTGCAGGAGACCCTCCAACACTAGCAGGTAGGTCTGGTTCAGTCTCCTATAGGGTCACTGCTCCTTCCCCTGTGTCCCAATGCACACACTACTTTGTGTGTGTCCTCCAAGAGTGGAGTCTCTGTTTCCCCCAGTCCTGTCGAAGCCCTTGCAATCAAATCCCAATAGCCTTCAAAGTCTGTTTCTCTAGGAATTGCTCCTCCCAATACTGGCACCACAGGTTGGGAAGCCTGACAGGGGGCTCAGAACCTTCACTCCAGTGGGTGGACTTCTGTGGTATAAGTGTTCTCCAGTTTGTGAGTCACCCACCCAACAGTTATGGGATTTGATTTTATTGTGATTGTGACCCTCCTACCATCTCATTGTGGCTTCTCCTTTGTCTTTGGATGTGGGGTATCTTTTTTGGTGAGTTCAAGTGTCTTCCTGTCAATGATTGTTCAGCAGTTAGTTGTGATGGCTTTCACATTTTTAGATACCTTGGAGTACATCTCAGTAATTTATATGTGTCATCGCCATCTGGTGGTACTAGCTTTACACTGCAGGCAAAAGGTTCTATAGGGCAGCAGTCCCCAAACTTTTTGGCACCAGGGACTGGTTTCATGGAAGACAATTTTTCCACGGACCTGGGTGGGGGCATTGGGGATGGTTCAGGTGGTGATGCCAGTGATGGGGAGTGGCAGATCAAGCTTTGCTCACTTGCCCTCCATTCACCTACTGTGTGGCCCATTTCCTAACAGGACACGGACTGGTACCTGTCCATGGCCTGGGGGTTGAGGACCCCTGCTATAGGGTCTTATATTTAACATCAATTTCCTGTGTGCCTTCTGCATTTTCTCCTACGGACACTGTGCTAAGAACTATTGCTGCAAAAACAAATGTTTCTTTTGCTAATGTATACTCTAAAAATGATATATATGTAATTATTACACTATGATAAAAGTTACAATAAAAGTTTGCAATACAACCTGTTTATTATGTTTATTAGTAGATTCAGTTGATCTTTTTTTATCACCTACTATGTATCAGACACTGTTCTAGACACTGGAAATGCATCATTATATAAGAGAAACTAATGCCCTGCCTTCATGAAATTTATGTTCTAGTATAGAAGTTAGAAAATGAACAAAACATAGAGTGCTAGAAATAAAAGTGGAAAAATTAAATAAACTAATCAAGATGGATATGCTGATATGATGCTGACATCTGAGCAAGGACCTGACAAACATGAGAAAGTGAACCCTACAGCTATCTGGAAGAAGACACAGGGAAGAGCAAGTGCAAAGGCCCTAGAGAAGGAACTTTGCCCATTTGGCTGTAATGGAGTGAGCAAGGGAGAAAGAGAAAGACATTCATAGAGGTGACAAGGAAGACAATGTATAAAGGAATGAAGGCTATTTAAGGACTGGGCTTTAAGTGAGATGTAAAGCTTTTTGGAGGTTTTGATATGATCTAGCTTATGTTTTTAAAATGATGACTTAAACTACTGTAATGAGAATAAAATATAAGATGTAAAAAGCCATCAGCAGAAAGACCTGTAGGATTGTGATACTCAAAATGTCAGTTCACAACTAGACGAGAAGTTTGTGACAAATATAAATAAACGCACTGCTTCCTGCATTGAGAAAGTCTTATCAAGGAAAAAAGCTTGCTGAACTAAATTGTATGAATAGTGATACAGTTCATTTATATAGTGACATAAGCTCTTTTTTCTCCTTGTAGAGCAATAGGCCATTCAATGGATCATACTTTGAGAAGCACTATTTTAGGATATTATTACAATAAGCCAAGTAAGAGATAATGGTGTTTTAGACCACGGTAGTGGTATGGATAAAAATAAAAGACCCATTTGATATTGTTGCATCTATATAGATAGATACAGATATAGATATAGATATAAATAACTATATTCCTACATGCTCACAGGATTTGCTGGTGCATTAACTTTGGGGTATACAACAACAACAGAAAAAGTCCATGAGCACAGCAACTTCTGATCCTGAGAAACTAGAGATGCATTTATTGAAATGGGGAATACAAGGACAACTTTGGGGAAGAAATCAGTATTTTTCAGTTTGGGGCATATTAAGTGTGAATGTCGGAACAGAGATATCAAGTAGGCAGTTAGAAATATGGTTTTGGAATTCAGGAGCAAGGTCTGAGCTAAATACATGCCTATTTATATACATCAGCATATATATGGTATTTAAAGCCATAAGATTGAATGGAATCCCCAAATGAATGAGTGATCTCTACTCTAGCATATAGACTACAGAAATGATCCAAGGACTGAGCTCAGGGACACTTTGAAATTTAGAAGTCTAAACAGGGGTTGGCAAACTATAGATTTGGCCCAGAGGGCCAAATCTAGTCTGCAGCTTACTTTTTTACAGTCCAGAAGGTAAGAATGTTTTTTACATATTATAAGGGTTAAAAAAAGAGGAGAAGTAGAAAATGCAGCATAGATCACACTTGGCTCACAAATCCTAATTTATTTACCATGTGACCTTTTATAGAGTTATGTTTGCTGACCCACTGGTCCTGAAGATGCAAGGTGTCGTCAGTGAAATAGAACAAAAACAAGGGGAGAGTGGAAGTTGAGTAAAGGCAAAATTTTATAGTAGAAGGAATAATACCTCTGTCAAATGCTGATGATAGATCAAGAAAGATGGAAACCTAGAATTGACTATTGGGTGTAGCATTGTAGAAGGCATTGGAGACCTTGAAAAGAGTAGTGTTCAAGAAATTGTGTAAATCAAAGCCTGACTGGGATAAGAGGGGTTGGAAACAGTAGATAGAGACTACTCTTCCAAAGAGTTTTTCTGTAAAAAAGAGCTGAGAAATGAGGCAGTGATTGGAGGAGTAAGTGGGTTTAATATACATACATATATATATATATATATATATATATATATATATATATAATATATACATTTAAATATTTATTTTTAAGGTTGGAGAAATGATGACTTGTTTTTATGCTTGTGAGGAAGACAAAATCAATGGAAATTTTGACACTGCAGTGTTGAGAGGGGATAATTAACATAGAGAGTCTCTCTTTTCCTTTTTTAAGTTTTATTGGAGTATAGGTGATTTCCAATGTTGTGTTAGTTTCTGCTGTACAGCAAAGTGAATCAGTTATACATATATCCACTCTATTTTAGATTCTTTTCCCATATAGGTCATTAGAGAGTACTGAGTAGAGTTGCCTGTGCTATACAGTAGGTCCTTATTAGTTATCTATTTTATATATAGTAGTGTGTATATGTTAATCCCAATCTCCCAGTTTATCCCTCCTTCCCATTCCTGTCCTGCTCCCGTAACCATGTTTGTTTTCTCTTGAGTATGTGAGAGATAATGTGATCTAGTGATAAGTAGAGGATTTAGATAGGCGCTTGAGCAGTCCCACCACAGTAACAGGGAGAAAGGGAGAGTACAAACTATCTGCAAGAGTACTGCCAAGTGGGAAAATATTGTGGCAGAAACTTGCAAAAATGACATTCTTATGGATTCTCTTTTCTTAGCAAGTGGAAGAACAGGCATCAGCTGAGAATGAGGATGAGAGAAGGATATGGGAAATTTCAAGAAAGAGCAGATGAAGATGATTTCCAAAAGTGGGAGAGTGAATGACTAAGAAAAAAATATAGTATTTTTTGCCATCCAGCACTAAGGGTCAACTTAAAGTAACTTGTCATGAGTTGAAAGACAGTCACCATGGTTTACTGCAAGGAGGAACTGAGTAGGCAGAGAGCTTGATTTAAATAGGGTTGGAGTTTCGTCAAGTGCATACAATAAATTGAGAGGAGGAAAATTAGTTGAATGTGATGAAAGAGAATGATTGCAACAATGGGCCATGGAATGTAAGCTGAGTAAGAAAGAAACATGATGGAATATATAAAAATTCATTGAGTTGTACACATATTATTTATGCATTTTTCTCCATGTATGTTATACTTTGATACATAAGTTTATGGAAATATTTAAAAAAAATAATGAGAGGACTCCCACAGGGTAAAATATAGCTACAAAAGAGAAAACATGGAATATAGGCATGCTGTTTTGGAGATTATTAAAAACAGACCAAGTGAGGGATATAGGGGCAATGAGAAGGAGGTATATGTTCTAAGGGAAAAATCGGAAAACAGAAGACTAGTTTCAGGGAGAGATTTAATAGAGAATGTCTCAGTTCATTCTATGAACTGTATATATATAATACAGTCAGCAAAGGTATTCATTTTACCATTCATGAGGAGGAATGGGTCAGTTCTATTTGCAGTGCACACAACAGTGCACTGACAGGCTACAGGCCTTCCTCTCGGTGCCACGTCAAACAATATGGAGGAACTACCTATGAGTTCAAAGCTGGCTATGTGACTATAGGATAGGGGTCAAGAGCAAAAACTAAAGAAGCTGATTTATTCTCCCAAATTAAAAAAAAAAAAGTATTACTGAATGTTGTTATTAAATGAAAGACAGACTCTTCTCAGCCTGTGTTTAATTTGTTTTCTAATTTTGCCCCTTCAGAGAGGAAAAGAAGTGAACTTGAGCTTCAGTTTGCAGAATTAAATATATATATCCAAATAGAGAGAGAGAAGGTAGAGAATGGCAATGCTGGGATAGAACAAGAGCTGCCTCCCCTAGTTTCTCTCTATTTCAGCTTTTAAAAGATACAGTTTCCTATGCCTAGAGGTGAAAATGGAGAGACTATTGTGTCACTAGCAAGCCAGATAGCAGTTCCTTCAGCACTAGTCACCTTCACAGTCTGTTCCAGAAACAAGGGCTGCTGCTGCTAGCCACAGGGAGTTTTATAATGTGGACCCTCGTTTCCTTGCCTGCAAGGCAGTGATGAGCTTCTCCTGCCAGGATAGACTTCTTCCTCCTGCTGTTCTCAGCTTTGGGTACCATAACATTGCTTCATACTCTGCTTCCACATGGATTTGGAGCTTTTCTTCTTCATGTTTCCTATGGCTTGTTACACCCTTGGACTCTTAGGACATACACAGCACCACAGAGAGGCGTGTGATGAAGTCACCTAGAGTCCAGCACCTGCTGTGTGCAAAACCTCATGCTACCTAGAAATGTGAAGAATATCATGAGGTCATAAATCTTTCCCAGGATTAAGCAAATAAAACTTGAAGAAGACACAAATACTCATCTTGAAAACCAGGAAAACTACAATCCAGATTTCGTAAAGTCAAAGATGTTTCCTGGACTCTTGCAGGAAGGAAGTTGGGAATCATATTAAAGAGGCAATGGTCCCACTTCCACTCACTTAAGTCATTCTGAACAGTAGGTTCATTGAATTGTACCTTTCTTATCTAAGAATTTCTCTGTGACAGAGGCTAAAAAGGGATCCATGGAACATAATGCCCTTTTAATTTCTTGGCATTATTCCCAAGGGTCAGGAATGCTCCTTTGCAATACACCCCTGATTAAGCACCAACCTATATAATATCTAACTCCCAAATAGTTCTAGAAGGGAATATCTATTCTAACTCCCAAATAGTTTCCAAAGTTTTACCTCTTTCCATTTCTGCAACCATTTCCCTAGTCCATTCCCCTGGCTTTTCACATTAAATAGGTTCAGATTTTTAAAATATCTGTTGAATGTGTGTGGTTTGTCAGAGTCCATGCTAGCACTTCCTCAAGCATTATTTGATTTTATCTTTAAAACAAACATATTAAAAAAACAGCATATAGTATTATGCTGTTTTTTGTTTGTTTGTTTTACAGATGAACAATCTGAGCCCTTCAGAATGGTCAAATGATTTTTCCAAGGACCCACAAGTACCAGGACCTTTCTGGAAAGACACTCTTCTCACCTATGAATTTATCCAAATACTTTTTGAACAACTTTAAATATTCTGCATGTATCATCCCTGTGATAGTATGTTTCTAATGTTTTCTCCCCTTTTTATAAAGGTTTCATTATTACCTTTGATTATAGCTTACCACATTTAAGATTCTATTGTTTTAGCAAAATTCTCATTTAAACCCATGCCTGTTCTTTCTAATGTTATTAAAGTAACAAATGCCAATATCACAGGTCTTTAATTGCTAGGAGACACTAATCTTCTTGCTGCTATGGTCAGACCTGGATGAATAATAATCTGCAAAGAATAATTCTCTGCTAAAATAACAGCAAAGAGAACTGAGACTAATATTCAGTAAGAGGAAGACCATTTTACTAATGATATTAAAAACCAGAGGCTAGTCAATTCAGGGAGGATTGTAATTTAAATTTGAGGTTTAATCATTATTCACACTGTGGCCTGATCCTTTCTAAGGTTTTCTTTTTTTTTTTTTTTTTTTTGAGGATTTTCTTTTTTAGGACCAAATGGTTTAATAGAATTATTTATTACTCCCACATTATAAGAAAACTAATTTAAAGGCATCAAAGTAAAAAGCAAATTAGCATGTTTTCTAAAAAACTATGTCATTTATTTGACTACTACAATAAGACATAGGTACACTATTCCTTAGTGATAACCATAAGGTTCCAATCATCATTAAATATTTTCCCAAAATATTCTAAATGTAGCCAAAACTAAAAAATGAACTATTCAATTCAGTTCAAGCTAGAGTCATATGTAGCAAATGAAAGATAGTCTATAATCAAGTCTTTATTATAATTTAGCAAAATCACTTTCTAAGAGAAAAACTAATTATGAACTGTAGTAAAAATTTTAGTGAAAGACATTCAGTTAGCTATCTAGACACACAAACTGAACTCAAAGTTATAGAAATAAATACTTTAATGATTTAGATTAATCCCTTCTTTTAATAAAGGATGAAAAAATGAGAACCTGAATCATTCAAGTGACTTGCTCAAGGACAACAGCTGGCCAGTAGCTGAGTGCAGATTAGAACAAGTTAACTAATGCAAAATCTAATGGTGGCTCACTTCCATACTATTTTTTATTCATTTACTGAATACATATTCATTGAACAACCAATATTTGCCAGAATTGCTGTAATAATAAATAATCAGGCACAGAACTGCCTTCAAGTAATTTTTAATTTAGTGAGAAGACAGACATTAAACAATTAATAATATAAATAATTTTTAACTAAAATTGTGATGAGTTATTCAAAAGACACATACAATGTGCAATGAAAGGAAATACTGCAGCAATCTGAGAAGGCTTCCATGAGGAAGTGACATTAGGAGAATAATTAGGAATACCCGGGAGAAAAAGAGGGAGGGAAGGTGGGGGAGAGAGCTCAGGAAGTGAGGAAAACCAGATTGACAGTAATGAGACAGAACAGTTTTCTGAAGAACCTGGGCTAGCAGGGGCTTGGTAAAAGCAGAAAGAGGCTAGTGTGGCTGAAACCCTGTGAGCAAGAGCAAATGTTGTAAGAAATAAGGCTAATTCTAAATTCTAATTCTTTTTTATCGCAGTAAGAACATTTAAGAGAAGATCCACCCTTAACAAATTTCTAAGTGTACCATACAGTATTGCTAACTATAGACACCATGTTCTCCAGCAGATCTCTAGAATTTATTCATCTTACATAATTGAAACTATACCTTTTGATTAGCAACTCCCTATCTCCCCCTCACCCTAGACCCTGGAACCCACCATTCTACTTTCTGCTTCTCTGAGTTTGACTATTTTAGATACACCATATAAATGGAATCATAAAATATTTGCCCTTTTGTGATTTGCTAATTTCCCTTAGCATGATGTCCTCAAGATGCATCCATGCATCCATGCATCCCACAATATTGCAGGATTTCCTTTTTTTTTAAGGATAAATAATAGTCTATTGTATGTATAGACCATATTTTCTTTATCCATTCATCTGTTGATAGACATTTAGGTTGTCTTGGCTATTATGAATAATGCTGCAATAAACATAGGAGTATAAATATCTATTTGAAATCCTGATTTCAATTTTTTTGGATATATGATCAGAGTGGGATTCCTGGATCATATGGTAGCTTTATTTTTAATTGCTTGAGGAATCTCCACACTGTTTTTCATAATAGCTTCACCATTCTACATTTCCACTGATAGTTTACAAGTGTTCATATTTCTTCACATCCTTACCAATACTTGCTGTCTTTTATAAAATGATGGCTATCTTAACAGGTGTGGACTAGTATCTTATTTTGGTATTGATTTGCATTTCCCTGATTATTAGTGATGCTGAGTATCTTTTCATATACCTGTTGGCCATTTGTATGTCTTCTTTGGATAAATGTCTATTTAAGTCCTTTTTCCCATTTTTCAATTACAAAATTTTCTTTTCTATTGAGTTATAGGAGCTTCTTATATATTTTGGAATATTAACCCATTACAATATATAGTTTGCAAATATTTCCTCCCATTTTGTAGACTGTCATTTCACTCTGTTGTTTCTTTTGCTGTACAAAATCTTTTTTAGTTTGATGTAGTCCCATTTGTCTATTTTTGCTTTTGTTGCCTCTGCTTTTAGTGTCATAGCCAAAAACTCATTGACAAGACCAATGTCATGAAGCTTTTCCCTATGTTTTCTTCTAAGAATTTTACAGTCTTTAATCCATTTTTGAGTTGATTTTGGTGTATGCTGTGAGAAAAGGGTCCAATTTCATTCTTTTGCATGTGGATATCCAGTTTACCCAACAGTATCTGTTGAAGAGACAATTATTCCCCTATTGTGTATTCTTGGCACCCTTGTCAAAGATCAGTTGACTATATATGTGTGAGTATTTTTCTGGAGTTTCTATTCTGTTCTGTTGGTCTATATGTCTGTCTTCATGCCATGATCTTTTAATTACTACAGCTTTAAATATATTTTGAAATCAGGAACTGTGATGCTCTAGCTTGTTTTTCTTTCTTATGATTATTTTGACAATTGGTGGCACTTTGTGATTCCATATGAATTTTACAATTGCTTTTAGGAGGAATATTTACCTGTTCTCTCTCTCTTTTTTTTTTTCAATAAGAAATGATTTAATGTAAAATATACAAATTTCTCAGTATGTGAACTTCCACAAAACAGGGAGAATGACAACTAAAACATTTTTTCTTAAAAAAGAACACTCCCCTTACCTTGTCCTTGCTACCCAATGCTCAAGAACAAATCTGTACAAAACCGCAAACACAGAAAAGGACCTCAGAGTATGTTACGACAGAAAGTCTTCAGAACTAATCTAAACTGCTCTCCTCACCAAGACCCTCCCCCGACAGAGCTGACGGTTTCCAGGTCCAGCTGGGGAAAGTGAGTTTTACCTGTTCTCTTAAACAAGCAAGAGACCATGGTGCTTCCAAAATTTATAAGGAAAGACCAGTTATGAGAATCCAAAATACCATGAAGAGTGCAAGAGTTAAAGGAAGAAGTAACAACTTTGACTAGAGGAATGGTTGTAGGAATGGAGAGAGGTGAAAATCCAGGGAACTATTTGGGATTAGGAATTGCTATTGCTTAATTTTTAATTAGTATGTAAGAAATATATATAACACACCTGGAAGAATAGTGACCATTTATTGGAAGTATAGAAAATTTGGGAAGTAATATGTCTTGTTTTGTATATACTGAATTTGAGCTACTTATGAGACATTTATAGATATGCAATACAAAAGTAGGGTCTGAACTGGAAATGCACATTTAGCATATAGATGGCATTCCAAACATAGATGTAGAAGATATTTCCCAAGGAAGTAAATGTAGTTAATAAAATTGAGCCCTGAGAAAGTCCAGAATTTGATGTTAAATTAGAAGAAACAGAGTCTAGGAATGATCAGTTAAAGAGATAGGTGGGAAACTAGAAGAGCCTGGTATCATGAAAGTCAGGGGAAAAGCATGTTTACAGTATTTCAACAGGGAAAGCATGGACGAATACATTAACAGTGCTCAGCTATTCGAGTGAGATTAGCTCATTAGGGTCTTTATGAAACAGTATTTCAGTGGTGTGGTGGGAGCCATCAGATTGCAATGGATTCAAAAGTTAATGAGAGAAAATTATAGTAACTCTAGGGAAGTTTGGTTGGGGCACAAGGGGAAAAATAGGGCAGTAACTATAGGAGGATGTAGAGGGCACAAAAAACTGTTTAAGATAAGAAGTTCTAGAACATCTTTACTCTTCCTCATTTCCTTAGATTATTCAAACTCAAGTCAACATCATTTTTAGTCCTGTCCTGCCAGCATTTCAGTTCTAATCTCTGTTTCTCCTTGCTCTTGTGACTAAATGTCACAACTTATTCCCCAGTTCTAAAAATTGTTTACCATTTTGTTTCCAGGTGTGACACCAGTTTCTTATATCTTTAGGTGCTATTTTTAGTACTGGAATCTCCATTTCAATGAAGACCAATCTATATAAAAGATATTTAACAAGATGATTTTGGAATTTATGCTTATGCATCCCTGTACTCTCAAACCGCTTCCTTATCTGTTATCTCTGTTCAAATCCCTTCAGCAAAGGTGGACCCAATAATCTTCTTCATTGAACCTCTATAATTCTACACTCTTTGGAAATCACTGCCTAACTCCACAAGCTTGAGGCTTTCATTCAAGTGTTCTTAAGGGGGAATTATAGTAGTAATCTACAAAGTGGGGAGACACACAGTGGGTGATGCAGTGAATTCTGGTATACAATTTTCATGACATTGGTCTTGTCATGAGGGTTTTGTAAACTAACCCTCACAAAAAGGACAAATGAATTCAAAGTAGCCCATATAAGTAAACCAAAGACTAAAAATAATATTCATAAAGAATTGTAAAAAACTAAGAAAATGGCAATGACAAATATAAGCTCTTCATCAGCTACACTTCAAAGGAGAAACAATGATGATTTTATCATAGATGACTAGAAGTTTGCAAAAGTAATCAAATAATCAAGAAGACCATCTAAAAAGTTGATTTACTCTTATTATTTTAATTATGAACCCCCTTTAGTGTATAGTAGGCCATTAGGTATTAAATTCTTTTAAATCATGTACAGTACATACATAAATATATGTATATGGAATGTAGATACCCACTTCTGTCTTTCCTGTTAGAGATAACATTCAAAAACTGTTTAGAGATCTTTGTACTATGGTTCTGTTGGACACCATAGGAAATAGATTGGGTTATCTCTGCTGTCAAATTTTTTGATGTTGATCAGAATGCTGTCTTATTCCACCTTTGAATATTTCTTGTTTTCAGGATCCTCAGTGTGATGCTCACCCCTTGACAGCTGTCCCTCTTGTTAGATGGTCCTATCAACAATCCTCTGTCAAGGCTACCAATCACCTGTAGCCATCTCTTTCCAGAGACCACACTGTATGACTGGACTTCATCCCCAAACCTGCCAATGAGTTTGCCCTCAACATTTATCTGTCTCAAATGGACATTGCAAATCTTCTAGGTTGTTGTTCTCCTAGGCTAGCATATGGAAATTCCTCAAGCCCCTGTTCCAACACCCTATAACTTAGCTTACACTTAAAATACAGTGAAAATAGTTTATTGACTGGAAGATGATAAAAAACATCTCCATTATATATATTTAATTCCAGAAAAGGAAGTGCTAAAATGGGGGGACTGAATTAGCCTTTTATTGATTCTCCTTTTCACTTGATTGATTACATTTTACCTGATCAAAGGTTATAGCTCAAAACATTAACTTTTAAATAGGTCAGACTAAAATGCATATTTTAAAACTCAAAATATACTTGTCAAATTCCTATGTGGTTGATAAATATTCTATTTTTTCAGTTGTTGCTATTGTTTAATTTTAAATACATTGTGTGGTGAAGCTTCTATAATTACAATATTTTTTTCTTATTTTGTAAAACCCTAGCATATTTTTATCACTTAGTTACCCCCCTTTTTCTTTTAGTGACAATGTTTGAGTCCATCTTAACATCCATTAAATAAACCCCATTTAGTCTAGCTTTTTAATTTAACTTCAGTTGAAGTACTTGTAAAATATACCTCAAGATTTTTATTTTTCATAAATAGTTGAATTTTAAATTATCATTGAGTCAGCAGTGGGGATATCTTCCGTATTTTCACTGAAAAGCACAATAATAAAATATAGTCAAAATGCACTTATTTAGATCTGTGCATAATATAGTAAGTTCCCAGTTTAATGTGATCCTCCATGTAGATACATTTCATTTGTGACTTTGATTCATAATCATGGCAAAATCAGAATTTCCTCCAAAGCCATTGTTTCCCTGAAGTACTTCTGCCTGTGTTATGTGTTAGGAAAGAACTATTATGAATTCTAAATAACTCACTCTTGAACATTCAGAAGATAAATACTCAAATTTTTCTGAAAGATGTCTTTAAAAAGTTTTGCTGAATTTTCTTTGTAAATAAAAGATGAATAAGAGATTTTTTTCCCTTATAAATATCAGAAATAGGTTGCAATTTAGTAAATACATTTAGAATATCCTTTATCACACACCAAAAAACTGATATGTGCAGAGTTTTACTCCCTCCCCAGTCCATTATCCACAAAAGAGAGAATTGCTGAATTATGCTCCCTTTTTTTAGCCATAAACTCTTAGCTTTCAATTTGGGCACAATTAGGAATGTTATAAAAGATTTTTATAATCTTCCTCATCCCCCTGGCTCAGAGCCAATTATCATGTTCTTTGTTCTTTGTATATGTATTATTCAAGTATTAGTCGTTTCCCTTGTTACTTGTTTCTTGCTCATATTGTGTTATAATAAATTGTGGCTGCACTCACAGTTATTTACATTCATTTTCCATAATGCAGCAGCACATAGTCAAACTGAGCTATTTAATTGGGTGGCAGTATGAGGGTGGAGTATTACTCTTGAAAGAGGGTGGGTCCTGGGTCTGATATCAAAGTGTTCATGGTCAGGTCTGAATGAACCAAAAAGTTCCTTTGGGGCAACAATTGGAGACACAGAGAGAAAGTTGCTAAATCAGATTTTAGATAACTTCAAATGCCAAAGACATATAAATACCAAAGGATTTGGAGTTACTGAAGGTGTCCCATAGCTACAGCCTGGGTGAACTTGTGCAACATTGGGAGACAGAGTTCAATTATGGATCTCTTTTAGTTGTCCAGCCTTGAAATATAAGTACCTAAACGTGGGTACCAGCAGTCAGAATAGAAAGGAAGGGATAGATGTGAGAAATATGTTAAAGGATGTGGCCATTGATTTTGCTAGAAACAGTGGTTAAACTTGGCTCCCAGCTGTGGGAGTGTACGGTCTGAAAAATGATGACATTATTAACTAAAAGGCAAGTCTGAAGGGAGAGAGATTTAGGGTGAGGGGATTATAAACTTGCTTTAAAAGTGTTGTGTTTGCAGTCACAATAAGATGTACAAATAGGGATACCAAACAGGCACTATGGGAGCTGTAGAGGACAGAAATAAAAAAAACAGCTGAGAAAATATCTTATTCCATCCTGATTTTAAGTACACAAAGAAAAACCCTGTAAAGTAGGAAAGTGTATTTGTGCACAGTTAACTCTCTTCTTCAAGACTTTCAGAGTGAATACCTGGAATAAGATCAGTCTGTTGTCTAATCCATTTACTCCTTGATTCAAAAAGCATTTATCAATCACATGATATACACCAGGAAGGGGAATGGTGAAGAAGAAACATATTTAAGATATATTTCAGAGGTAGAACCAACAGAAATTTGTTATAGATTAGATTGCAGGAAAGGCTTTTGAAAAAATTTTAGACTTCTCAATCTATGGATTAAAAATAATTTTAGTAAGTGACAGGAAAAATACATAGAGAAATAGGCATTTGAGGTTTGAATCCTCAGGGACGAACTGTCCAGAGCTGTTCCTTCAACACTGTGATATCCTGAGTGGAGCTGTTATCCCTGGCAGTCTTATGCTTATTCTGGAGACAAGAGAATTTCATCAAATCCAAATAAAATGACTCCACTCCAGGTCACTCACTCATTTATCCATTCAACAAAGATTTATTTCATGACCGTTTGTGCCAGGCACTGTGCGTGGTACTAGATGTAGAGTGGTAGGTGACATCTCTCCACAGTGTTGTTTACAGTATTGTGTCTTCACCTGTAACAGATCAAACTCTCTCTCAAGAGTACTTCCAGATCCAGATAGTCTCTGGATATGCCATTTATTCCTTCTATCTGTTTTCATCCCCATTACCCGTCCCATTATTTAGATATTTACAGATATGCCAACATCCTGTCAGTTATTAATCATTTAAGTCCTTCTGAGACTGAGAATTCAAAATACCCACTTAAAACACTTGAGGTAGATGAGTATACTCCACCTAATGTGTTTCTGAGAAATAGAAAAACACTGTAAATTTTATACTGTTAGTTTTTATTAAGATTTTCTTTTCAATAACACTTCATACATAGGTAAATGAATTTTTTTTCATTAAACAGATATAATCTTTAAAGTATCAAGAAGGTAAAGACTTTGCAAAACATGCAGTTTCATTGGAAAGAAATTTGTTGCCTATCAAAATTGCTAAGAATGTATATTCAGACTTTAAAATAAAACCATCTTGTAAGGGGGCTTTTTTCCTTCCTGAAAACTCACTTATGTGTCAGTGCTAAATGAAAGTAGTGTCCACTGACATTTTGGGCGATGACTTTTCTATCTGTTTTTAGATTTGACCTAAAAATAACCTAAGAAACAGTAAAGTAGCCTTTGCATGCCTGCAAGCAAAAGATCATCCTGTTCAGGGAAAAAGACCACTGAATAAATGGCTTTATCTTTTAATTGATTAAATTCCCAACAGTTTTTATGTGATATACCCTTTATAAAGGTTAGAACTTCCATCTGCCTATTCTTTCATCTGAGACTCAGGAAAGTCTCAGCTGCAGATGTGGCACTCCCAGGGCAAAATGAGGGTAAGCTAAAGCTGCTTCCTTTCTAGTCAAAGACGAAGACAGCATTTTCTCTAAAAACGCATATTTTTCCCAGCCAGTCTTTTACAAGCAGCTCACTGATTCCATAAATAAAGAGCATCATCCTCTATAGGCTGGGCTTTCCCGGAGGTGACTTTGTAAGACCATCCCATTCTCTGATTTGTGTACCTCCTGAGACCAATCAAGGTCCCTTCTCTCTTCCTTCAATTTAAGTTTTCACAAAATTTAAAGATGAAAAAATAACGCTTTGACATGACATCTGAATCATGTTGCTGAACTCTTTCTTTACTACTTCATTCTTAAACTATAGAAATTAAGTTGATCCCCAACTCTGAAGTTACAGAAAGTCTAACTTGTAAATTCCAACAGGAGAGAAATGCTACTTGGTTGTGAATTGTGAAATGAGTAAGCCAGACGATGTGGCTTACAGATCTAGCTTAGACTTTCCCTTGCTGAAGAGAAGGATGAGACAGGGTGGATACTGAGTAAGAGAATCATTATTTCAAATACAGGGAGGAAACATAAGAATGGCTTATATTGAACAATCAGAATGGCATATATCAGTTATAAGATATTTGAAATTAGAGATTGGATATTTATATCCTGCAGTGGCCAACACAATATAATAGGGACTACAGTAGTAGTGGTATAATAAATGTTAGTTAAAGAGCAAAAGAGAAGGAGAGGGGAAGGAATTATCAATTCCCTTGCTGGCAGTAAAAGATATCACCAGATAAAGAACCATAGATAACTGTGCAACAACCACTATAAAGAACAGCTATCCTTGACAAGACCCAAGACTACCAGAAACTAGTATTCTAACAATATGGACACACTGATATTCCTGCTGTATTGTGTGCAATTTCAGTCTAAAATAAGACATGTGCAGTTGTTTAGAACAGTAGTTGCAATTGTTTTCTCTGTTTTCAGAAATGTCTAATAGGAAAAATGACCCCACAGAGTCTGGGAGGGTCACACTTAATATCTTAGCAATCAGTAAAAATTAGAATAGGAGCAATGTGTTTCTGAATAAGACCCACAAAGAGGTAAATGATATTTTCATCCAAAGTCTTGACAGTCTCACTAAAGCAATGTTGCTGCTCTGAGAAAAAAAGAAAATTTTAAGAAATTATATCAGATTCAATTTATTTGGAGTCAATTAAATAAATAAAACATTTCTGAACATAAATGGACCAGATGAAGTTAAATAACATGAATATGTAGAGATTCATTAAGAAAAAATATGACCTTTCCAAAGATATGTAAGCTGAAAATACAGGCTCAAAGAAAGTAGTTTTTGAGGAATTTCTACATTTGGAAGAGTACAAAGGATTCAATGGTACTTGTTAGCAAGCAATTTATGAAAATGGCTTACAGTGAAGAAACAGGCCATTGAATTTAGAAGGATTAACAAATTGAAACAATAACTAAAAATGTGCTGTGAATGTAGAATACAGCTTTTTTATTTATAGTAAGTGGAGCAGTGAGAGACATAGAAATGGTTATAAAAAGAATGAAAATAAACCTTAAAGGTTGAGTAATTCTAAGGAAAGAAGAATGTATATACACACATTGTTAGTGCCAACATTTACTAAGGATTTACACAACATGCCAAGCTTTATGCTATACTTTTAGCAGATAATTTCTCTCTTAGTTTTAGCAACAACTGTATATAAAGATACTCTAAGTAAATCTTACACATGATAAATAAGGTTTACAGAGGACAGGTTTCCCAAAGTCATGTAGCTAGTAAGCCACGTTTTCTAATTTAGGTTTATCTAGCTTCAAGGTTGATATTCTTTATCACTAAGCTTTGTTTCACCCTCTCTGCAATGATAATGAGTTGCCAAATGTGAAGTAGTGGAGAACATCATCACCATCAGGAAATTTGTATAATTGTGAGACTACAGGGGTATAAGGGTCATCAACACAAATACTAAAGGCTAATGTCAGGGGAAGGATAAGCAAGATACTGTGAAAAGGGGAAGATGGAAGAGGCAAGAGATGACCCCCCCCCCCAAAAAATAGATGTCCTAGGCAGAGGAATCATATTCCAAAAGATACTATTTAAGGAGTACAGCACAACAATGGCCCAGAAGTAGACATAAAACAAAGATCAGTATGGGTTCCAGAAGGCATGGGACAAGTGAGCTTCACTGGAGAAATAACAAGAAAAAAAGGAAAGAGAATTTATCGATTTCATAGAGTCTGTTCACCATGAAAGAGGGCATCCAGAGATCCAAGTAAGAATCAATGGCATGGATGCAGGTGTGCTGAGGAGAGCAGTAAGACTGAGTGGGATGGTGGTAAAATTGTGACCTCAGGACTGAGAGAGACCCGTGGAACCTCGCTCCACTGCTTACCACTTCTGTGATCTTGTGTCAATTACTCTGTCTGTCCTTGCCTCTGTTTCCTTATAGGTGAAATGATAATAAACAATAACACAGTCCTACAGAGTTATTGTTTAAACTCTGACTCTGACTTCAGAGCTCTTATTACTCTGTAACCATCACATTCTAAGAAAGATGGAACAATATAAGAACTTATACCTTCAGCCTTTTGATTTTCTGTGTCCTATTATCCAGATTATAGTCCCCTTGTATCTTGTTTCAGCATGATGGTGGTAATAAAGTTTATTATACTATTGTCTCTATTTTAGTATAAATATGAAATTTTCTAAAATAGCAAGCTTAAAAATACATAATTCTCTAGAGTTCCATAAATCAGCAACACCCTCTGGAGAAAGCTGCTTGGCATAGATTTCTCCCCTCTAAGAGAAATGAAACCTAGTTTTTTCTCTTATCGTCTTCTACAAAGGGTGGCTTTATAAATGCCCTTGTTAACGTGTTTGCTCTCAGTAGGTCCCACGAAAAATGCTGCGGGTGCCAAAAACCTGAAACCAACTGTCCATTGCTGAGATGCTAAGTAGGCAGGATTGCTAATTCATTGTGCTGCCTTTGTCTTTATAGAGGTCACCATCACAGGACAACCTGGAAAGAAGTGATACCTACCAGTGGGTAGTGATTATTCAGCGTCATAATGTGAAGGATCGCATACACCATGTGAACACAAGCCAAAGGTGCTGACTATAGTGCGGTGTAAAAATAAAACAGATCAGAGCCAAAAATATCTCAGCAACCTAAAGAACAAGACTGTGCTTACTTTGTTCTCTTAGTTCTTTCAAGAGGAAAAAGTTCTTTTATTCATTCATTCACTGAGTCAGTCCAGTAATCACTTATGGAGTACCTTGACACTGTTCTGAGTGTTAGAAATACTGTACTGAATTACACCGACATGATGACTTATATTGCAGGTGAAAAGAGGTTTATTTTTTAGACATGAAGACAGATATTAGGCAATGTGTTGCTGTGATCTGAGGGATCCCAATTCATAATAATGCTTTTCCCAGCCCTTGTTCTGAAATAGTAGAGAAATAGATAAGGAGTGAGGCAGATAGAGGTCAAAATGTCAGCCCTATTCCTGATCCCTCCGATACATGGGAACAGAAGACTTCCTAACACTGCACCCCAGAATTAGGCATGTAATGTACCTACCCAGGCACAGGTACACCAGGACAATCATAGGCTTGTCTGCTGTCCTTCCTAGATGACCTGCCCCTGAAAAACTTGTGACATAGAGCAACAGAACAGAATCTTGAAGTTTACTATGTAATGCAAAATTGATTGCCAGAGTGACTGTATCAATTACATTGTTGCCAGCAGAGTAGGAGAGCTCCCACTACAATTCATCCTCTGAGTCAGTGTAGTATACTGATTACAAACATGGTGCAATTCAACCCTGCTCCCTGTACTCTTGGTTTTTGCAATGTGACATCACAGCTCCACTTATCAAGAGTCTATGTCTATATCCTTGAATCCTGGCTGGACTTGAGATTTACTTTAGCCAAAGAAATGTGGCAGAAGGGATGGTGTGCCTTTTCTGAGAGGCTGTGCATGTTTCTGCTTTGTCTTTTAGGTACCTTGACACTGCATGAGAATGAGTATGAGAATGAGCCCAAGTGAGCTTGCTCAGGATGTGAGATGATGCAGAGCAGAGCTGAATTTTCCCCAACACCGCCATCCTCGTCTATCCAGTCCCAGCCTACTCACAGACCGATGGCTAACACGTGACAAACCCAGGAGCGATCAGCTTAGCTTGGGCCAGATAAGCAGAACAGCTAAGCCAATCTCACAAGACCAGCATTAATTTGCTAACACTTTAAGCTGTTTCATTATACAACAATATTTAATTGATCCCTTGCTATTGTCATACTTATTTTATTTGATTAATTATAATGTGGTAACTCTGGGATGACACATGTACATGCTTACCTAGAGACATAAGAGGGAATGTCCATGCCATAATTGTTTTAAAATAGAAAAAAACAAAAAGAAAATAAAGTCAAAAGCAAAATAAGGGATTTTAAATATTGTAATATTTTAAAAGTTGTAGACATATTTGGAACATTATTCATCATTAGAAATGAAGAACTACAGATACAGCTATCACTGTATCCAGCTATCACTGAAAACTTCAAGTAAATATTGCTGAGTAAGGGAACAAGTCACAAAAAATTAAAAAGTAGAACTCCTTTTATAGAAGAATGATAGCAGATAAAACTTAAAAGACACTATTTAAAGATCTTACATGTGTGGTAAAACTATTTTTAAAAAGGCAAAGGTATGATTAACAAATTTGAGAACACTCGTTACTTCTGATGTGTGAGAATGGAGAAGATACTGGGTGGAATGCACCAAGGTCTTCAAAGATCCTGAAAATGTTCTATGGTGTAATGAGGTTTATTTTATGGTTTTCATTAATTCTTTATCTAAGAGTTAGATTCTTTGTATATATATTTTATAATAGTGTTTTAAATAAGGTACATGGAAGACAAAATGGAAATGAGGGAAGAAGTTAGGACGCTACTCTAATAGTCCACATGAGATATGGGAACTTGACATTGTATATTACTGGTAGAAATGGAAAATGTCTATAATTTAAAGATGTGCAGCTCTACCACTGATTATGTGTCTTCGGAGAAGCTACATAACCTCTCTACTTCTCATTTTGTCTGTTAAGAAATGTAGGGAATTTTAGGACTTCCTTGGTGGCGCAGTGGTTGAGAGTCCACCTGCTGATGCGGGGGACACGAGTTCATGCCCCGGTCCGGGAAGATCCCACATGCTGCAGAGTGGCTAGGCCCGTGAGCCATGGCCACTGAGCCTGAGTGTCCGGAACCTGTGCTCCACAACGGGAGAGACCACAACAGTGAGAGGCCCGCGTACAGCAAAAAAAAAAAAAAAAAAAAAAAAATAGGGAATTTTAGTAATGAGTTAATAGATGTAGAGCTCTTAGAATAATGCTTCATACACTCTAGGCATGCAATAAAAGTTAGATATTCCTATTAAATAATGAATCATTTGACATAAGTTCAAACATCCACATTTTAAGAATTTTGAGAAGGTGGAACATGGACAAATGCTGATGACCATTGTCTCTACAGACCAAGACATTTGAGACAGAGTTGAGGGACTTAGCTTATTCATTCTAAATCTCCCCAAGTTTGGGAATAAATGACAATTTTCATGTGATCCTAAGGAGTAGAACAATGAACCAGAATCTGATTCCCAAGGCAGAATTTTCAAACAGGAGGAGAAACAAATAGTTAATGGTGGAGCGATCTGCTTTATGAAATAATGAGCTTCCTGTTACTGGATGGATCCAAGTTACAACTGAATAAACATTAAATCATGGTGCCATAGAATAAAGGAGGGATGTATGTCCAAACCCAGTAGGGTCCAGTGCAATGTTCCAGAGGTACAATATGAGACTCAACTTTAGAGAGATCCGTAAACAGAGCTTAGGCAGGGGCCAGGACCTCCATTGGTGGTATACAGTGTAGGACTAGCCAGTTAGGGACTGGAATATTAAAAAATGCAATGGATCAAAACTAAGGACTGGGAACCAAAACAGAAGCCTTAAACAAATAATAAGCATATCATTTGGAATAGGGAAAGAAGATACCAAGGAATGTTTCTCTAAGGGTGTAGTGGTACTCACAGCTATGAAGACACAGACTTTATTTTTTTTTAATGTACTATTTTTATGGACATATAATTCACCACTTTTATGTGTACAGTTCAGTGGTGTTTAGTATATTCCCAAGGTTGGGCAACCATGCACTGTCTAATTCCAGAGCACTTTCATCACCCCAAAAGGAAGCCCTGTACTTACTGGCAGTCACTCCCATCCCCTCTGTTCCCCGCCCCCATCCCCGGGCACCCACTAATCTACCTTCTGTCTCTGTAGATTTGCCTATTCTGGATACTTCATTTAAACTGAACAATATAACGCATGTGGCCTCTGTGTCTGTCTCCTTTCACTTAGCATCATGTTTTCACGGTTCATCCATGTTGTAGTGGGTGTCAGCACTTCATTCCTTTTTATGACTGAATACTATTCCTCTGTGTGGATGTGTTTAGAACATTGGGTTTTTATTTAACATCTTTATTACAGTATAATTGCTTTACAAAGGTGTGTTAGCTTCTGCTTTATAACAAAGTTAATCATCTATACATACACATATATCCCCATATTTTCTCCCTCTTGCATCTCCCTCCCATTCTCCCTATCCCACCCCTCTAGGTGGTCACAAAGCACCGAGCTGATCTCCCTGTGCTATGCAGCTGCTTCCCACTAGCTATCTATTTTACATTTGGTAGTGTATATATGTCCATGCCACTCTCTTTGCCCCAGCTTACACTTCCCACTTCCTGTGTCCTCAAGTCCATTCTCTACATCTGCATCTTTATTCCTGTCTTGCCCCTTGGTTCTTCAGAACCATTTTTTTTTCAGATCCCATATATATGTGTTAGCTTATGGTATTTATTTTTTCTCTTTCTGACTTACTTCACTCTGTATGACAGACTCTAGGTCTATCTGCCTCACTACAAATCAATTTTGTTTCTTTTTATAACTGAGTAATATTCCATTGTATGTATGTGCCACATCTTCTTTATCCATTCAGCTGTCAATGGACACTTATGTTGCTTCCATGTCCTGCTACTGTAAATAGAGCTGCAATAAACATTGTGGTACGTGACTCTTTTGGAATTATGGTTTTCTCAAGGTATATGCCCAGTAGTGGGATTGCTGTGTCATATGGTAGTTCTATTTTTAGTTTTTAAGGAACCTCCATACTGCTCTCCATAGTGGCTGTATCAATTTACATTCCCACCAACAGTGCAAGAGGTTTCCCTTTTCTCCACACCCTCTCCAGCATTTATTGTTTGTAGATTTTCTGATGATGGCCATTGTGACCAGTGTGAGGTGATACCTCATTGTAGTTTTGATTTGCATTTCTCTAATGATTAGTAATGTTGAGCAGGCTTTCATGTGTTTGTTGGCAATCTGTATATCTTCTTTGGAGAAAAGTCCATTTAGGTCTTCTGCCCATTTTTGGATTGGGTTGTTTTTTTTTTTTTTGATATTGAGCTGCATGAGCTTCTTGTAAATTATGGAGATTAATCCTTTGTCAGTTGCTTTATTTGCATATATTTTCTCCCATTCTGAGGGTTGTCTTTTCATCTTGTTCACATTTTCCTTTGCTGTGCAAAAGCTGTGAAGTTTCATTAGGTCCCATTTGTTTATTTTTGTTTTTATTTCCATTTCTCTAGGAGGTGGGTCTAAAAGGATCTTGCTGTGATTTATGTCACAGAGTATTCTGCCTATATTTTCCTCTAAGAGTTTTATAGTGTCTGGCCTTACCTTTAGGTCTTTAATCTGTTTTGAGTTTATTTTTGTGTATGGTGTTAGGAAGTGTTCTAATATCATTCTTTTACATGTAGCTGTCCAGTTTTCCCAGCATCACTTATTGAAGAGGCTGTCTTTTCTCTATTGTATATTCTTGCCTCCTTTATCAAAAATAAGGTGACCACATGTGTGTAGGTTTATCTCTGGGCTTTCTATCCAGTTTCATTGATCTGTATTTCTGTTTTTGTGCCAGTACGATATTGTCTTGATTACTGCAGCTTTGTAGTATAGTCTGAAGTCAGGAGCCTGATTCCTCCAGCTCTGTTTTTCTTTCTCAAGATTGCTTTGGCTGTTCAGGGTCTTTTGTGTTCCCATACAAATTGTGAAATTTTTTGTTCTAGTTCTGGGAAAAGTGCCATTGGTAGTTTGATAGGGATTGCATTGAATCTGTAGATTGCTTTGGATAGTAGAGTCATTTTCACAGTGTTGATTCTTCTAATCCAAGAACATGGTATATCTCTCCAACTATTTGTATCATCTTTAATTTCTTTCATCAGTGTCTTATAGTTTTCTGCATACAGGTCTTTTGTCTCCTTAGGTAGGTTTATTTCTAGATATTTTATTCTTTTTGTTGCAATGGTAAATGGGAGTGTTTCCTTAATTTCTCTTTCAGATTTTTCATCATTAGTGTATAAGAATGCAAGAGATTTCTGTTCATTAATTTTGTATCCTGCTACTTTACCAAATTCACTGATTAGCTCTAGTAGTGTTCTGGTAGCATCTTTGGGATTCTCTATGTATGGTATCATGTCATCTACAAACAGTGACAGCTTTACTTCTCTTCTGATTTGGATTCCTTTTATTTCTTTTTCTTCTCTGATTGCTGTAGCTAAAGCTTCCAAAACTATGTTGAATAATAGTGGTGGGAGTACACAAACTTGTCTTGTTCCTGATCTAAGAGGAAATGGTTTCAGTATTTCACCATTGAGAGAGATGTTGGCTGTGGGTTTGTCATATATGGGCTTTATTATGTTGAGGTAAGTTGCCTCTATATCTGCTTTCTGGAGGGCTTTTATCATAAATGGGTGTTGAATTTTGACAAAAACTTTTTCTGCATCTATTGAGATGATCATATGGTTTTTCTCCTTTGGTTTGTTAATATGATGTATCACATTGATTAATTTGCATATACTGAAGAATCCTTGCATCCCTGGGATAAATCTCATTTGATCATGGTGTATGATCCTTTTAATGTACTGTTGGATTCTGTTTGCTAGTATTTTGTTGAGGATTTTTGCATCTATGTTCATCAGTGATATTGACCTGTAGTTTTCTTTCTTTGTGACATCTGTCTGGTTTTGGTGTCAGGGTGATGGTGGCCTCGTAGAATGAGTTTGGGAGTGCCCTTCTCTCTGCTATATTTTAGAAGAATTTGAGAAGGATAGGTTTTAGTTCTTCTCTAAATGTTTGATAGAATTTGCCTATGAAGCCATCTGGTCCTGTGCTTTTGTTTTTTGGAAGATTTTTAATCACAATTTTAATTTCAGTGCTTGTGATTGGTCTGCTTATATTTGAAGACACAGACTTTAATCTCATTTTTAATGAAAGAAATCTCTGTGGTCATCACAGGGTCCAGGGGATCTATTTAAGCACAAACTCCACACCTGGAATAAACCAACATGGGAGGCAAGCAACACAGACCCCAGCTTTTAACTATAGTACTGGATCTACTCATAAGTTTATAATTATTAAGGAATTAAGATGACAGAATAAGGGGGGAAATGTCCTATTCCATGGCAAAGAAATACATGCTCTTATTATCAGTAGTCACTGGCTGGAAGGTTTTTTGGGGGTTAAGCCTCTCTTCAACATTTTTCCAAAGAAGATATACAGATAGCCAACAGCCACATGAAAAGATGTTCAACATTGCTAATAATTAGAGAAATGCCAATCAAAACCACAATGAGATATCACTTCACGCACGTCAGAATGGCTATCATCAAAAAGTCTACAAATAACCAATGTTGGCCAGGATGTGGAGAAAAGGGAACCCTTGTACACTGGTGGTGGGAATGTAAATTGGTGCACCCACTGTGGAAAACATTATGGAGGTTCCTCAAAAAAATAAAAATAAAACTACCATATGATCCAGCATTTACACTCCTGGGTATATATCCAAAGAAAATAAAAACAGTAATTCTAAAAGATATATGCACCCCAATGTTCGTAGCAGCATTATTTACAATAGCTAAGATATGGAAGAAACTTAAGTGTCCATTAACACAGCGGTCCCAAACGTTTTTGGCACCAGGGACCGGTTTCGTGGAAGACAGTTTTTCCACGGATGGGGGTTGGAGGGGAGGGGGCAGTTGGATGGTTCAGTCGGTAATGCGAGCGATGGTTCAGGTGGTAATGTGAGCGATGGGGAGCGGCAGATGAAGTTTCACTTGCTTGCCCGCCGCTTACCTTCTGTTGTGTGGCCTGGTTCCTAACAGGCCCGGTCTGCCGACCGGGGGTTGGGGATCCCTACATTAACAGAAGAATGTATAAACATGTGATTATATATATGAATATTACTCAGCCATAAAAGAATGAAACTCTGCCATTGCAACAACATGAATAGACCAAAAAGTTATTATTCTCAGTAAAATAAATCAGAGAAAGACAAATAGTGGATACCATTTAGAATCTAAAAAATAAAACAAACAAATAAACATAACAAAATAGAACAGACTCAGAGCTAACTAGTGGTTACCAGTGGGGAGAGGGGAAGAGCAAGACATAAGGCAGGGGCAGGCGATTAAAAGGTACAAAATACTATGTATAAAATAAATAAATTACAAGGATATATTGTACAGCACAGGGAAATATAGCCATTATTTTGTAATAACTTTAAATGGAGCATAATCTATAAAAATAATGAATCACTCTGCTGTACACCTGAAACTAATGTAAAATTGTAAATCAACCATACCTAAATTTTTAAAAATTCCCAAAACATTTACATAACCAGTCTGCTGTATTCCTGAAAGATAAGCAGCTTCTATGAATCCCTTTATTCAGAACCCCAAATCTGAGTTTACCCTATGAGTAATAACTGTATTTCTCTAAGATTGCATAATGCTTTCTAATATTTTCAATTTGTTTTTATAAATCTATTGTTTATATCAAGTGTAAATTATTTTTCTAAGATTCAAAAAGTATAAACATTTTCAATTGTCTTAGTTATTTTTATCCTGCTGTATTAAATAAATATATATTGACTGCCAAGTTCATCTCCAACTTTATATTAGGCTTTAGGGATTCCGCAATAAACAAGACAGACACAATTCCTGCCTTCTTAAATCTTATAGTCTGATAGATAATACAAATAAGACTAATAACCTAAAAGTGTGATGAGTGTAATTAAATTATGCTACTGAAATATATTACAAAGAGCTCTAATTGTGACTTAGGTAAGCAACACAACGTCTCATAACTAAGTGATGAAGCAGGCATTGTGAATTCAGCCCCATCATATAAACATAAGCTAAGCTATTTAACTAATATTCATGTTCATTATATAATTTTGGAAAATGCAGAAAGGTGTAAAATTGTGTGCTAATATTTTGAGTTTGTAATTTTTTTTTTACTTTATATTGTTTACTTTTTATTGTTAATGAAGGCTCATGACACAACAACCATTTTCTTTCATTGTTCGAGATGGTATACAGCAAAATATACCCCTTTCCTTGACTTCCAGCCACCCTGTTCCCTGTTCAGAGGCACTTCCTATACTCATTTTCTTAAATACTCTTCCAGAAATTGATGAACGAGAAATTCTTGTCTGTTTTAAGTTTCAAGAGAATTGTCTCTAATGACTTAATATAAAGTATAGAATATATAAGTATAAACAACATTATGCTGTAGAAATACCCTTCTACACTAGAATGCTAACTTTGATTCAGAAAAAGGCATTCACAAGTTTTGTTTTGTTTTGGGACATCGAATAAGGAGAGTTGTTTTTATCTTTCCTTTTATACGTTGATGTTATAAAATAAAACATAACTGTGGGGCTTCCCTGGTGGCGCAGTGGTTGAGAGTCTGCCTGCTGATGCATGGGACACGGGTTCATGCCCCAGTCCGGGAAGATCCCACATGCTGTGGAGCGGCTGAGCCCGTGAGCCATGGCTGCTGAGCCTGCGCGTCCAGAGCCTGTGTTCTGCAACGGGAGAGGCCACAGCAGTGAGAGATCCGCATACTGCAAAAAAAATAAATAAATAAAAAATAACTGTGACAGGAAAAGAGGATTCATAAACATTTTATGTTCATTTCACTTGTCACAATTAGCTGATCATTTCCTCTACAAATTATTTATTGCATACATACCAGGTGTGTCTTTGTTCAGTAAACACCCAGTGATGTTTGTCAAGAAGAGAGTTACAAATATTTTCAAATAATTCCACATTACCCCCACTCTTTCACCTCCTTTATCTCCTAAATAGCTAGGTGAGAACTGTCCAAAAAGTGTAGTGATTGGCATATTGTTGGCCTTGCCCATTGTATTAATCAGTAAAATTTTAACTGTTGAAACTTTACTCTGTGTAGGGAAAGAATAGTGGCAGGAATAAGCAGGAAAGCTTTGGGAAAAGACTGCCTGGATGGTAAGTCCTGGTTTTCCCACTTTCTAGATGTCATATTGTTTCATCAATTAAAGAATGCATATTTTTTCACCTTCTGACATCTCTGAAATTGGTTTCTTCAAAGTAGATGGCATAAGTCATAATTTACCTCCAGTGTTTTTTTTCTTGTAGTTTTAACATAAAATAATGATGCATCATATAAGGAATGGCACAATAAAGTCAAATAAAAATATGTTGACCTTGGATATGTTATTTAAGTTCCATTGCCTGTAAAATATAATTAATTCAACAGTCGCTTATAGACTTATGGTAAAAAATCAAATGTGTTATTACATATAAAAACATTTACAACTGTGGGAGGCATTTAGTAAGTTCTCAATAAATATTATCTATTTGTTATTGTGGGAAGATTAAAGATCATATGTACTAAGTGCCTAACACATCCTTGAGACACTGCATTAAATGCCAAGCAAGAACGAGCTAGATACTTTTCCCTCTTTCTTTACATTCAATCTGCACAGCAGCATCACAAGTCATATTATTACCCCACATAATAGGTAATAAAAGGTAAGTATACAGCAAGTTACTTCTTAAAAATTAAATAATGAATGTAGCAAAACAATGATTTAATTGCAGATTTTTTCTGACTCCAATAGTTATGCTCTTTCACATCTTTTTAAAAATTGCTTAAATTACTTATAAAATTCCTTAATATGTCTCATAATGGCATTCAAGCTAATTAGAACAGGAAAAATGTTCATGCCTGGAAGTTGTAAACATCACTAACACTTTCCTCCCATCTTGCTCTGATACCATATTCATAGCCAAAAATTTATCCCAATTGAGATAACCTATGACAAGTTCCCAACTAAATCCAAATAATTTCATTTTCTAAAACTTTAAAACTTCAAAAAGTGTTTAAATCTTATGGGTATTTCAAAATATATATGTGTATCATATTCTAGTAAATAACTGAATAACAAGCTGCAAACAACACAAATAGAAATGTTAAGGGCAATTTCCTTTGATTTTGATAGAATCAATTTGGCTGATCAGAAAGTAGATCATAGAACATGTCAACTGATTGTTATAAATCTTGTTAAAAAATGGTATCCTATTGAATATATCAAGTTTACCTAAAATGCATTTGTCTGCTGACACATTGTGAAATAGACTGCTGGGATCGATATAAGAACTGCTGAGAGACTGAAATCTTTGAAATATTCACCATCAATTTTTTAATCTGCTATTTAGCAACCAAGCTTTTATATCATGATGGCCAGACTGAATATGTAATTCATGGGTTAATGAAATGTCAAGGAGAAATGCAGGCAATAATTTGCTTATTTAAATATACTGTTTCATTAAAAAGTGACTGTAACACTTGTATATAAAATTCTGATAGTGACTGTCTTAATCTTCAGTCAACATCTTAATAGCCTTATATTTGTTACCCCAAATTTGTCTTCTAATAAATCAATCTTTAAGGGCTCTAGCTTCTAATTACATGTTTACACTTATTTGTTATCTCAACTTATAATGAAGGTGAAGCCTATTAGAGCAAGCAGTTCATTGCAAGTTCAAACACTGAGGAACCATAATTCAGTAATTCAGCAAGCAGAACTGTTGCTCAAAAAGTGACCAAAGGCAATGCTAGTTCATGCCAATACATGGAATCCTAATGATGCCTTTGAACTTTTCCATTCATGTTCCAAATCCTGAGTCAAGTTTTTAGATCTCTTCTAATTTCTGCTTTTATCCCCTTCTGCCAACAGGAATTCATTATCTATCCACTAAGTAAAAGCAAATAATTGCACAAAATAAGCAGGGAGATAATTAATTAGTATAAGAAACACTAAGTGATTACTTTAACAAGCTAAAACAGCAAGAAAAGCCATTCTGTCCCTTTACTCATAATTGAAGATTTCTTCCTAAACACAAGAGAGAAACATCTTGTGCTAACATGAGCACAGATGGGCATATATATATATAGGATGAAATTGAACTGTAGTACTGGGATTGATGACCAACACCAATGAATTTTCCCTCACTGAGAAGAACTGTCAGTGATATTTTGCTTTTGTATTTACTTTTTATTCCTAAGTAACTGCATGAAAAGAGCCATAGCCTGGGATAGAGAAAGATTTCATGCACTGAAATGAATTTGGGAAAGCTGGATTCAAACGATACAACCTCTGACACCTTCACCATGTCCCTAACCCAAGATTTCATGTTTTTCCCTGTTAACCAAGTGGTTGGAATTAAAATTATCAGGGCTCTTTCAATGTTGACAAAAGTTTAAAATTCTAGTCTGTCTTCTGAAGAAGTAAGTGGTTGAAATAAAAGGAAGATCAAGAGGGAGAGGGCATTAGAAATTAAATTTGGATAAGTCCTTGTTGCAAAAAGGGAAGGAGTTCCAATTTGAGTTTCTGACAATTTTAGAAGGACTAAAGGGTAAAAGAAATCTTAGAGGGCTCAAGAAGAATCATGGCCTTCAAAACCAAAGGATGTTGAGTCATTTTGGGTAAAACAAAAGTCATTAACACTGAGCCGTTGCTCATTTTATATTCTGTAAAAACAGTAACATAACTCATAGCTGTATTATCAAAATCACTTCAAGCTCTTAGGAGCAGATTATTCTCTTATTCCTTAAGAGTTTACTTAGATAACCCTGTAGAATAAGAAGAAACTTTTTAATTTTCCCTTTCCTCCAAATATAATTAATGTTTATAGCATCTCACACATACTTTTACAATCATATCAACTCAAAGAGGCATATTTTCTCCCCTACAAATTAGAATTCTGCTACAGGCAGTGCTCACAGTATAAAGCTCAAACTTCCATTTCAAGAGAGCCACCAAATTCAAACAAGAATATGAAAAATTTATTCAACTATCTATTTAGCATGACATGAAAATAAGAATTGATGAAAAGGATGCAATGAAATTGGCAGCTTTAATAAATAATTGGGGAACTCTGTGGGTTTAAGAAAGCTCTTCCTCTGTTTGTTAGAATTGTCTGCAGAACATTTCAGGAATAACAGGAATAACTTCTTCACTACTCTTTGAGACTGTCTGAAGGCTCTAAAAGTATTTGATAAAAAATTATCTTGTATCTGTGGCAGTAATAGACAAATACTGAACATCAAAATTGAGAATGTGACAAATATTGTGACACAATTGTACAACCACAGTGACATATACAATAAAGTACTAGCCATAAAGAAAAACACTCTGACAAGGATGTCAAGTGCAGACACTTTCATATCAAAAGAGACAACAAAATACAATTACAGTACAGGAAGAACATTTTTAAAAGGCAGAGAGAAAAGAGAAAGGCCTTAGAATAAAATGCCAGGACTTCAGAGTGAATTTAACAGAAAGCAAGACTGATGTCCCTTTGGCTGCAACATTGACAGTGACATAATTGACACACTCTTGGGGGAAAAAAGATAATTGGTTTCATCAAGCAGAGGAGAAAAATGTCATCAGGAAAGCAGTGACAGAGGTCATGGTAGATGCCCAGCCATTGCAGAAGAGCAAACACCTGCTCTAGCTGTGAGAGGCCAAGCAATATGATCATGTGTTCCTTGGAGCAGAACACGGACCACAGACCCAAAGATAAACGTCACCTAATGTGTTTCTAGTCACTTTCAGTTGAGAAACTGGGTTTTCAGTTGAGAAACTGGGTTTTAATATAACATATTAATTTATGTCCAATGCATATTGCTGGGAATTAAGTATCACAGTAGTTCTCAATCAAACTCCATTTCTAGACAGCAACAATAATGCCTACCTTTTGACTAAGCAGCTTTGTATGGCCAATTTATATAAGTGTAACAAAATCATTTTTATTTAAAAAGAAAAAGGCAGTTCTTGGTAGTTAACCTATTGGAAGCAATAGATTCAGGCATTGGATTCATGAGTCTAAATGCATTCTATAATGTGAGACTACTTAAATTTTAATCTGGTGCTGCCCTTAGATATATTACATACATTTCTCCCTCCTGTAAAAAACTGTCCATCTATTTGTGTACTGTCTATATATTAGTAGAGGAAGGTGGGGGTAAGGGAGCTAAGGTTATGGGATATCATTAAATAAGTTAACTATCTTAACTGAACTGATAGTCGTATAGATGATGGATAATGTCAGTATTAAAACAAACATAATAGTTTTCATGGTTACTAGACAATCACTGAGAATGTTTTTCCTGCTGGAAAATATTGTGTCTTACACTCCATTACCTTCCCCAGTAAAATATCAAGTTTAATTTCCAAATCTATTTTAGCCAAACTAGTTTGAACTGGAGGTTTCTAAGATGGAGAAGATTACAAATACAATGATTTAGCAACGTGTTAATGGGATAATAAAGGAATAAAATTGAAAATATTTTAAACTGCTGGAGAAGCAAGAACAAAATACTTTTATTCATGAAATAGTCATGATAATTATTTGAAAGGCAGCCAAAATCAATGGGACCTGAGTTGCTCTTCACCTCTGTTCTATTTATATTCTTACTGATAAATACTCTGGCTCTCTCTCCTCTATACTGTATGTAAACTGCCTTTTTGCTCCTGAGTATTTGGAAAACTTCATTCCATCATCAGAAAGAATCCTACCTTCCTTGGAGCTAAGCAGAAAAACCTGAAGTTGAGAGAAAGAGGAAAACATTTCTCTACTCTCCCCTTCAGGTCACCTCCCTTTTCTATCTCTGTCTCCTGCATGGTACCAGCTGCATCTTGCAGTTGTCCCCTATACTTCACCTGGGAGAACCCAGTTTAGCCTGGATCCTCACACACCTTAAAGTGGATTACTTACATGGCAAACAGGACTTTCTCTTGCTATTATTAATCAGCTTTCATAAAATTCCTTTGCTGTCTCCTTATGCCATAAACCACTTAGGGTAAGATTGAGACGAGACAAGGAGTGAAGGAGGCAGACAACTTCATGCCTACTTCACCTACCCCTCACTTTCAGCATGGTATTGTGATCAAGCCTATAGTGTCTAAAGCAGTCTTCCTGGATTCAAATCCAGGCTCCACTTTTCATCATTTGTGTGACTGTGATATGTCTGTTTTTCATTACTTAGCATTTCTTGGCCTCAGTTTCCTCATCTGTAGAATGGAGATGGCTACTACTTCATTGGAATTATCATGAGGATTAAAGCAGAAATAACATGCAAAATGCTATATATAGCTATATATTTCATACCTAGAATATATATATATTCTAGGTATGAAAGTATTAGGCCTTTGTAGAGGTTAATTTTAGAACTGGTGCTGCCAGTATTAATAGCCCATTGTCAACCCCCAGGCTTCATAAGGGAGGAGAAAGGAGACTTCAGGAAGTTAAAGTCAATGGTCGGAAGGATTTTTTAGAGTTTGCGGAGAGTCGTGGGAGGAAGAGGGAGGATCATCTATACCAAACCTTGTAAGGGGGCCTTCAGAAAAATATTTAGGGAGCTTGACACAGCCCTGGGGGCATGGGGCCATCCCTTTGTACACCAGGTGTACCTGACTTATGGCTACAGAAGACAAGTGATCTAGAGTTGACAGAAAAGGGAGAGGGGGCCACTGAAGAACAAAGTGTCCATTAACTAATGGCAGAGACTAAGGTACCCAACATGGATCCCACAGAGAGGAGATGGCACTAATTCATCTTGAAAAGTACACGTACCCAAGAGAGCTCTACACCTGCTCTGAAGTGAGCTCAGCAGAAGGAGGCAGAGGATGAGGCTGAGAATGCAGATTCTGAGTCAGAGGCCATGGCTAACAGCCAGAGGTGGTAACACCTGTGCCAGAAACCTCAGAAAGAGAGGTTTCTGGGTCTAGGTATAGGGGAGGCGGGGGCAGTGCTGCTCTGAAAAGTCCTCAAAGGTGCTCCATGCAAGAAAAACTCAGCAAGTGTGTATCTACCATGCTGAAAGCTTGGGTGCCAAGTTACAATTGCACCCACCAACTGAAATTTTTTCTGCCCTTTATCTCTCCCCGCCGTCACTATTCCTGGGCCTAGAATAAGAAAACCATGTACCCTGCCCTAGTGTGCCAGGGGCAGTCCCACTTGATGCTTGCTGTGCAGGAGTAATTCCTAACAATGCCCTTTTCCTCATAAGAGAGTCCCAGTATAAATGATATGCTATGCAGCCAGTTTTCTCTCAAAGGAGACAAAAAATTCTTAATGAGTGAGCACTGAAGAGGAAAGAGTAAGGTGGGAAAATTGTAGGCTGTCCCCTGGGCTTTCCTTCCTGGCCGTTTCCTACCATAGGACTCCAGGAAGGAATCAAGCCCACTAGGGCAGGAGAGTTTTTCATTAGGTGAGGGTCTAGAGTTTTAATATAAAATTAGCTGAGGTTTTTCGTTTGTGAAAGCAAACGGAAAAGCTATTGGACCTGGTGGAGATTTAATCCACACAGGGAAAGATGTTCATGGAATACATTTGCAGAGTGAGTACTGGGGGAAAGTAATGGCTTTCTACTCATACCTCTATATCCAGGGCCTTCAACAAGCAATTTTATATTACATATATTATTTTGTATTTAACAAATATTTACTAAGTGACCACTGAGTGCTAGTAGGAATATAGTTGTACACCAGGTCCTTACACACATGAACTTTAAACTAATTGATTGGAGATAAAAAATAAACAGAAATACAGTACATGTAGGAATAAATAGTGTAAACATAAAAAACAGAAAACAGTGTTCTGTGCTTTATACAGAATTAAAATCAGTGGATATGATAGAGAATCAGTGGGTTGTTACTTTACTTGCAACACCAGAGAAGGCTTTTCTGAAGAGATTGTAATTAGCCAAGGTCGAATGTAAAAAGGAGAAAGTTCTGTGAAAATCCAGAAGAAGATCATTCTAGCAAAAAGACAAATATTCTTAGGGAAAAACAAGCATAGAATTTTTAAGGATCTAAAAGAAGTCTAAAAGAAGTCAGCAATTCCCCTCCTGGTCATATGTCCAAAAAAAGACAAAAACTCCAATTTGAAAAGATACCTACACCCCAATGTTCATAGCAGCACTATTTACAACAGCCAAGACATGGAAGCTACCTAAATGTCCATCGACAGGTGAATGGATAAAGAAGGTGTGGAACACATATACAATGGAATATTACTCAGCCATAAAGAAGAACGAAATAATGTCATTTGCAGCAGCATGGATGGACCTAGAGATTATCATACTAAGTGAAATCAGTCAGACAGAGAAAGACAAATATTGTATGATATCACTTATATGTGGAATGTTATAAAAAAATGATACAAGTGAACTTATTTACAAACCAGAAACAGACTCACAGACATAGAAAACAAACTTATGGTAACCAAAGGGGAAAGGGAGGGAAGGGGGGAAGGAATAAATTAGGAGCATGTGATTAACAGATACAAACTACTATACATAAAACAGATAAGCAACTATGATTTACCATCCTTATTGAATTGTCCTTGTTGAAACAGGAATATAGTTCCTGTATATTCAATATCTTGTAATAGCCTATAATGAAAAATAATCTGAAATATATATATATATATATATATATATAAACGGAATCATTTTGCTGTATACATGAAACTGACACAATATTGTAAATCAACTAGACTTCAATAAAAACAGATTTGTATCCAATGGTTAGACAACAGAGGTCTCTAATAAAGCAGACAATTAAGCATGACTGAGTACCTGGGAAAAGTCTCTAACTTAAAGAATCCAAACCAAACAAAGATAAGTTTAAATTTAGAAGAAAAGTAGACTGTTCACAGGAAACAAAGCATTAAAAGTTAAATCACAATTAATATCTTCAGAAATTTAAGATATGGCATCTATGAATCAAGAACAAGATCCTATAAAACACACAACAAAAAAAAGTGTTGGAAATTAAGATATGGCATTAAAAATGAAGAAAAGAGAAGACAGAGGTAAGGAAATTTCCTAGAAAGTTGAACAAAAGACAAAGGCAAAAAAAAAAAAAAAAATGGAAGAGAAAAGATAAGAAATTTAGAGGTCCTGCTCAGGAATAATATAGTTACAGGCAGAGAGAATGGAGAAATGGAAGAGGAGAAATTCACCCAAACACACTATTCAAAAGAATTTTGCCTAAGTGAATTTAAAAAGCTAAGGCTTATTAAAAGCTTAATATATGCCAGGTACTCTTCTAAGTGCTTGACTCAGAGTAATTTATTAAATCCTCACAACAATCTTATGTGAGTCTGCTACTAATATCATCATCCTCATTTCTACACCTAGGATCAGAATATACAAACATAATATTTATGGAAAGTAAAGACAGTGAAGCCTACAAAAGACAAAAGGAAAATTATGTCTAACAGTGGATTTTATATACTTAATGTGAGAATAGAATAAAAATATTTCAAATAGGCCAGATCTTGAAAATTTTAAATCCCATCACTCCCTTTCTTCACAGCTACTAGAGGTTGTGCACAAACAAAGTGAAAAAGTTAGAAGGAAGACATGGAATACAAGAGATAGGGGTTTTATCAGAATACAGGTAAAAAGAGTCCCTGCAAGGCTGGTAAAGGAGTTCTCACAAGAACTACCATGTCCCCAGTATCAGAGCAACCAGAAGATTAAAAGATCACAAAAGTATCTTCAAAAATTTGAAACTATAAACTTTTAAATCATCTAAATATATTGAGATTTAGACAATTGACTGAGGATTTGGGATACAATTAATGATAAGTAAATAGAAATTATTTTATATGAAAACAAGACAACTATACAATTATAAGGGGGAAAAAAGATAGGCAGGACGGAGAACATAATCCAAAGAAGCATCATGGCTCAGCTGTGACTAGTGCTTACATAGTCAAATACTATACACATGGAATTGATCTGACTGAAACTGCCGTATAACAACACTGGAACAATGGGAATGGAAAGGAATGTTTTGTGTGTAACAGGGGCTGTCAAACGAGTACGAAGAAAGGAAAAGACTATTTCCTCTTCTTCTATAGTGGAGAATAAAAAATAATCTAATTGAAAAATAAAGATGTCAATAAAGCAAGTTACCTAGGGATATAAAAATAGCCCTAAATAGCTTAAGTAAATGAAAAAGCCAAAACATAGTCAAAAGAAAGTGTTCTTGCTGTCGTGAGGGGTAAGGCTTATAGGCAGTGGTGAGAGCTAAGAGATTGAAGATTAGTCAATGCCTTAAAGACTATGTGTGTGTAACTTTGGTAAAAAACCAAAACCAGAAAGGATAGGAAGGAAGGGAGGGAACGAGGGAGGGAAGGAAGGTGGGAACGAGGGAGGGAACAGGGGAATGAGGGAGTTTCAAGATGCTGGCTATTTGTGCAGTTAATGTTTACAGCACACAACATAGTGCATTATCAAATCAATATTTTAATAAATGATTTAAATCTTAAAATGATAAAATACCCTGACTTAACCTCAAAATCCAAAATGTATTATTTTTAATGTTTTTCTATTTTCCTGATGCTATTGAACATTACTTACCCCCATGTAAAAACCTTTGCTCAGCAAACTCCATCCTTGAAAGTTAATTCTTATTTATTTATTCTCTACCCATCTGCTACATTTCAATTCAGGTAATAGGACTTGTGCAACTAAAATCCCCCTCAAAACATCATTCCTTCAGCAGGTATTACCCGTGAAGAGGATGGTTCCACCTCTCATAACACTGAACCTGCCTGTCCCTCATACTGTATACCTCGTAAGAGAGATTCCTTCTCCCAAGGGTTCCAATCCCAGAGGCCACGGAACTGAATAGACCTTGTATCCCAAGCTGAAGGGAAACACTAGCAAAAGTGAAAAATAAAATTGTTTGGGAGCTGCAAAACATCCAAATGGATATTTTTTAATCTGGTGGATGAATGACACATATTTATTCTGATTGTGTAGCTACGCATTCCGTGCAAGAGCAAAGAGCATGAAGAACAGGAATGCCAATGTATGCTCTTCTCAAACAATACATATCCTGATCATCACTCTCAAAGCTTCTACTTTCTGAGTCACTCATCTTGAGAACTGAACAGAAACAAGCTACAATCCTCAAGTTCACATTGAAATGGGCCCAAATCCCAAAGCGCTCCTCCAAAAATTAAGAAGGCAGCAGAGACCAAAGTGGAAACACAGATAAATTTTCAAGAATTCTGCTTTGTCTTTAGGGTATTTGGATCAAAAAGGAGAAATCCACAGACTGTAACACCATTTGTTTGCAACACAAATACCATCCCTGTGGTTCAGTCACATCTATAGCACTCCATCTGCCAGCTGTGAGAAGGAAAAGGAAAGCAATTAAGTATACTATTAATCAAAGCTCTAAGTGGCAGGCTCAAGTACCACATGATTCATGATATGTGAAGAAAGACCTTCATAATGTGTGTTCTTCCTTTAAGTGAAAAACATGTAGAAAATTCAGGATTATTTTTTAAAATGTTGATTTACTTATGGGCTAGAGTGGCCAGCCACCTGATTAAAGAATTATATACCAAATTTATTGGATTGGAATTGCCTTTCCTGTTAACACACATGCACACACACACACCATGTAGAATGCTTCAACTGTCTTCTTTACATACCATGACCCACATCCTTCTCATCCCCACTCTCTTCACCCGGACAAGGACAGGAAACATAGACAATGTGCCTAAAAGACAAAGACGACATGCCTAAAGGACAAAGAATAAGGAGAAAGAACTTTTTTCTTCATATAATTACCAAGCCTAGACTAGCAGGTAGGTGGCCTACTGGCATGATGTCAGTATTACCACTTCCAAAATAGCTGCTCTTCTGCTCACATATCTAAATGGTCAATGATTAAAAGACAGTGAGTACGTATTTATTTGTTTGGTTGGAAAAAAACATAGGCTCTGCTTCCTATTATAATACAAAAGTCCATGAGCAATATTACACTTTAAGACTCCGCAATCACTACTGAAAAGTTCATCATTTCACAAGAACTAGTGTTGAGAGGGGAAAGAGATAGAGCACACAGAAACATTGAGGGCTGAGGGAGCTCTCTTAGGAGGAAAGACAAGGATGCAGAAAAAGGATTTTATGCTGCTAAACACAGGTAACACTACAGTGCACAAAGCCCTGTGTTTTCGGCCCACGTCCTACTTCTCCAGCCTCATCCCGCTCTATCATCCTGTTAGTCACTGTAGTTCAGCCATTCTGGCTTTCTTTTTAGCTCCTCAAAGTTTCCAACTCCTAGTCCTTTCAGGGCCTGTCCATATGCTGTTCTTTTGTTGAGAATGCTCCTCCATACCCTTCCCTTTTACTCACCAACTTCCAATGATCCTCTAAGCCTTAAATGTTGCCTTCTCAAGGAATCCTTTTCTGATTCCCTAAAAGTTATTTGTAGTGAGGTGGATGGACCTAGAGTCTGTCATACAGAGTGAAGTAAGTCAGAAAGAGAAAAACAAATACCATATGCTAACGCATATATACGGAATCTAAAAATAAAATGGTCATGAAGAACCTAGGGGCAAGATGGGAATAAAGATGCAGACCTACTAGAGAATAGTCTTGAGGACATGGGGAGGGGGAAGGGTAAGCTCTGACAAAGTGAGAGAGTGGCATGGACATATATACATTACCAAATGTAAAATAGATAGCTAGTGGGAAGCAGCCACATAGCACAGGGAGATCAGCTCGGTGCTTTGTGACCACCTAGAGGAGTGGGATAGGGAGGGTGGGAGGGAGGGAGATGCAAGAGGGAAGAGATATGGGGATATATGTATATGTATAGCTGATTCACTTTGTTATAAAGCAGAAAGTAACACACCATTGTAAAGCAATTATACTCCAATAAAGATGTTAAAAAAAAAAAAGTTATGCAATCCTATAATTCCCTGTATGTCTAGTTCAGAGAATTTGTGAAAACTATAATAAAATTGCAATTAAAATTAACTATATTTTCATAGAATTTAATTACAATAAAATTAATTTTGCCTAGTTTTGTTTTAGTATTCATCTCCTCCAATGGGATAGCTGTTTCCATCAAATAGAGGTAATTTTTTTCCCTGCTTTTATTCCCAGTGTTAGCCCAATGTCCAACATGTAGTGTTCAGTGCATGAAGAAAACATCATCTTCAAAATTTTATAGAGGTCCAACTTTTTTACTTCCTTAAATTTGAGTGAAAACCACATGAGAAATTAAAACCTTAGTCCAAAATTTCACAAGAAAAATAAACATTCCTGAAATATTAGCTAGTGGGCAGCAATATGTTTTGAGATTCTATTCTATGGACAGCGTATTTCTAGATATGTGACTCATCTGTGGAGTTTCTGACCTCTTGGTTCTGCCAATAAAATATAGGAGTTAAATGAGAAAATGTAACTAAGACAGAAAACCTCCAACAGAGAAGACTCACTGGTGAATGTAAGCTAATGCAGCTGTCTTAGAGTTTGGTGATGAAGAGTACAAAAGAATCCACTCCCAACGCCTACCAGCCAATTACTTTGGGCACGGTATTTTACCTCTCTGTGCCTCATTTTCCTTACTAGTAAAATGACTATAAGAAAAGCACCTTCTTTATAGGGTTGTGTTCTTTTTTTGACATATGTCTAAAGTGGTTGAAGAGAGCCTGGAATAAATATATTTTTATTATGTTTACATAAATATATTTATATAGTTAAATAAATATATATTGTGCTTAATATATTATTATATATAATTTATATTATTTATTATTACATAATTTATGTAATTTAATGTTATATTTATATGATTTATATAATTAATTTATATATTTATGTTTTATTATATATCTATATTATAGCTAAAGTTTATTGAGTACCCTGTAGAATTCTTATCACCCAAACTAAGTAAATGCTAAAGTGGAGGGATTTGCCAGAATCTAGGAGAGTTAATCAGAGGAGGTGAATAAGATGGTGAATTTAAAGAAAAATATCTGAAGTTAGATGTGGACAAACTTAGTACAATGTAAGAAGAGCACGTTTTTAACCGGAAAAAAAGAAGCCTGAAAGCTCAGAGAAGGAAGTGACTAGGTGAGCTTAAATGAAAAGAGGGAGGCTTATTCTATCTTAATATGTGTATCATAGATTAAAACCAGTAAAATAAGCAACAGGACTTGAAGGCCTTGGGACAGATGCTGAAGAGTTTGATTCAAGTGCTAATTAAGAGCCACAATGGTTTCTTGTGTAGGGAGCAATCTGATTAAAGTAATTTAGGGAAATAATAATTGTTGCTTTAATTAGAATGAATTAGAAAGGAAGAGAAATTGTCCAACTATGATTTGATCAGCAGCAGGACTCAAAAAGAAGACTGTGAAAATTGAGAAGGTATGTTTCTGGGAAGAGATACAACAGAATTGTATTAAAGTTTCCTAATGTATAATAACAGAAAAGATAGAACAAGAAGGATCAGGGTATACTCTTATGCTTGTTTGTAATATAAATATGTGCCTTATTAATATTTAATGCTGTTTATAATTTAGTGCTTTGATATTTTTGTTGAGAGAAGAAAAACTCAGTAACAGGACTCATATCCCATCCTTTTTTTTTTTTTTCAGCCAAATTGCTAGAATAGCCAGCAATAACTGATGACAAATTAGACCTATCAGACATATCTGCTACTTTGAAGACATTAGCCATTAGGAGCTCAGCTGACTCACTGAATTCATTTTTACATGGCTTACCAAACAGCTGTCAGGCTTCAATTGATTTTGTGTCACTTGGAAACCAAGAACTTAGAAGGTAAAATAACCATATCACAAGGTTGACAATTTAATCTCACTCATCTCTGATTCTGTGATGGACATTGTTAAGAGATTAACGAGCGCTTGTTCTATGACTCTTTATGCCTTATAAACACTATGTTCACTATCAATTCTAGTTTATCATCTGTTCATTTACTCATTTTCAATTATCAAGTGACCCATATTTATAAAAACTCTACATGCTTTGAATATCTTATCTATAGATGGACAAGAATCTATTCTTTTGGTGATAAATTATATTTGGACACCTCTCAGGAGAAAAAGAGGAAAAAAAGTAACTTGCACTAAGTACAATGTGTTGAGTGCCAAGATCTGCACATGTTGCTTCACATTTTATCTCATTTGGTCCTTTATTGAATTCTATGAGGTAAAAATAACTACTCTCTTTTTCAGGTGAAGAAACAAAGGCTTGGAAAGCTGAGGAACACATACAAGGTCACGCGGCTAATAAATGTCAGAGTTAAAACATGCAGTCCGCTCTGCAAACTTGGTATGCTTTCCCATCACACTGCCTCTCTCCTTCTCTCCTCATGCGGTCTACTTCCAACATTCCTAGTCCTCAGAGCACAGTCATATGTTACAGAATACCACATCCACTGCCAATCTACAACCAGGTAGGGGAAACCACTAGCCAAGCAAGAAAACGTAATAAAAGGGGCAATCAATAGCCAGTGAGGCAGAGATGGACTGCCCTCTTCATCTGGAGTGAAATGGAACTGAACTCTTTTCACAGACTGTATGGCATCTTTAATAGTATTTGCAAAGCACTAGCCCAATGCTTGTGTGTGTACAGATAAAGAGAGAATAGTCCATAATCTTAAAGGCTTACAATTTAATACAGAAGAAAATCTTCTTAACAGTGGGCCACACAAGAATGAATGAGAAAACTGCTATTTTGGAGATTAGAAATGCTTTCTATAATAGGTGTTTTGATGCAAGTAGGATTTTATTAAAATAGCAATAGAGGTAAAGGTTTTCTTGATAAGTGGAGAAAAGAGTGCAAACATCTACCAGAGAGGTACAAAATGACTTGACATGTTCGGGAAGGATGAGCAAGCCAATCTAGATGTAGTATAATGTGTGTTCGTGTCTGTGTGTGTTATAATCTGGAAGTAACGAATTTCGTGACCCTGAATCCATACTATTGAACTTTAACTTTCTGGCATGAGCAAAGTCACTGGAAGGGTTTATACCAAATAGTGACATAAGGACTGTATGATTATTTTCATTATTACTAGTATTATTATTATCCATAGTAATAATAGTAATAAATAATAACTTGTTTTAAATGCTTGTGAAACACTTTGCTAAGCACTTACTGTGCATTTTTCATTGATTTCTTAAAATTTCTTTTATTATTTTTATTCTAATAAATTAGAATCATTTTATTTCTATTTGATAATGATGGAAACCAAGTGTCAAAGAGATTATCACTTGCTCAAGTTTTCACCGACAGCAAGAAGCAGCTCCTGGTATCACACCCATATCTGTCTTTCTCTAGAAGTCTCTTCTTAACTACTGAGTTCGACTGTCTCTTCAGTCCATGTGAAAAACAAGGTAGGTAAAGGGGCAAGCTAGATCTCAGTGAGCCTTGCCAGAAAGACCATTTGTTCAACAATTGGTAGCAGGTTTTTCATTTCCTTCCTGTCTCCATGAAAATTTTTACAAAAGTAGTTTGAGCATTTCCCTCCCTTTTCTGTAGCTTGATATTCCTTGGTTTTCTATGTATGCAACACTGAGAAAAATACACTCCTTGGAGAAGGAAGAGGAAAATTGAGATTTCTGATACTTGGTTTCCACTGACATCTAAGATACTCAAAGCAATTTATCAACATTTCTTCCTTCATTCTCACCTCATCTCTGTTAGTGAGAGACAAGGAGCAATTTCACTGACTAAAGAATGGTATTTCTACTGACTACACAGTTTCCAGTAATGACTTCTTTCAGCCATTTCAGTATGGCTGAAAGAAGACATACACCAAGAGATTCTCTAAGGTATGGTGAAAATAAGTGATATTATTGACTTTAAAAACCAGGGTTAGCAAGTTGCAAGTCAGAGTTTTAACTTGTTTAATAATACATAGGAAAAATCTCCTGGTTGAAAAGAAAAACAATTAAATCATATTCTGGCCAATTCCTAAAGAGACTTTTATAAGCTTTCTTTTTGGTCCACATTTTTTTTGAAACTAAATACTGAAGAGAGTGGCAGGATGGGAATGAACGTGCCATGTAGACGATGGTGATGTTCTTAAGAGTGGAGTGGATAAGAGCCTCAGTTTTAACCACAATCTGCCGTTTATTGGCTGTGTGATATTGAGAAAGTCATTTACCTTTGCTGATCTTAGGACAACAATTGTCTTAGGACACAAACAGTAAATGAAGGCATAGAAAACAATATTGTAGACCAAATATACTTCAATTAAAAAAAAAATGTTCCCAGTAGAAAGGAAAATAAAGGCATGGAGATCAACTATTTCACAGTTCTTTTTGAATCCCAATGTTCATTATATTTATAATGCTATAAATTGCTTTTCTGGAACAATTACTAACAATCTCTTTTTGTCCATTCATTCAATTCAAGAAACATGCACTGCAAATGTCAGTATTCTAAAATGTCTACAGGAATAACGCAGTTAGCATAAATAAATGTTTCAAGATGGATAAAGGATAATAAAATAAAAGATAATAAAAGATAATTCATGCCCTCCCACCAAGACTGTCAAGGTCACATTTTTTTTCTTTTTTTGCGGTACGCGGGCCTCTCACTGTTGTGGCCTCTCCCGTTGCAGAGCACAGGCTCCGGACGCGCAGGCTCAGGGGCCATAGCTCACGGGCCCAGCCGCTCCGCGGCATGTGGGATCTTCCGGGACCGGAGCACGAACCCTGTCCCCTGCATCGGCAGGCGGACTCTCAACCACTGCGCCACCAGGGAAGCCCAAGGTCACCTTTTTAAAAAGGAACATAATGCGAGCCAAGCAAAGGACATCTGCAGGCTAAAAATGTTCAGGTTTTTCCTTGCAAAGTTAGATATTTCATTCGATCATTCAGCTGCCACCTGCATCACACCTGCAGCTCTGCTTCTTGTCTGTCCTTTTAAACTAAACTTCTCAAAATAATCATATATCTCTCCAAATAAAAAACTTAGAATCATTTTATTCCAGACTGCTTTAAATCAGGAATACGTAATGACTTTACTCATGTCTTTTCTTGCTAGGACCTTCTGCTAGATTTGACACTGGTGACCTCTCTCTCCTTATTGAAACTCTATTCCTTTTTTTTTTTTTTTTGCGATATGCGGGCCTCTCACCGTCACGGCCTCTCCCGCCGCGGAGCACAGGCTCCGGATGCACAGGCCCAGCAGCCATGGCTCACAGGCCCAGCCGCTCCACGGCATGTGGGATCCTCCCGGACCGGGGCACGAACCCGTGTCCCCTGCACCGGCAGGCGGACTCTCAACCACTGCGCCACCAGGGAAGCCCTGAAACTCTATTCTTTAGGCTTCCAAGAAATCTATCACCCTTGAATGTCCTACTCGGACTTCCAGAGTTATTTTGTAGACTTCTCCTCCTCCTTCACCAGTCCTTAAATAATAACATTTCCTCTGGCTCTTGTTTTAGCCCACTAGCCATCGCTCTGCATGTTCTTCTTAGAGATTTCAAACACTCATATGTGGATAACAACTCTGACTACATTTAACCCCTGAAATCTTTTTGGAACATCACATCTAAAGATTTGCTAGTTATTTACATTAATGTGTTATAGGCACCTCAATCCTATGGACAAAGAATGTCTGTAAACCTGCCATTTCAGTAAACAAAATATGTGGCAGCCATAAAGCCATCAGTTACTGCAGCCACCTGATGATGCACCCTGAAGGGAATATAAGATGGAGAAAAACAAGATCCTAGAAAGTTAAAATGTATATCAAAGGAATGATTTCATAAAGCCCAGACTCTTGCATCTTCCCATACATAAAAAAGCCCTAAAATCATTAACTTGAGATGTGTATTGTGATCAGCCATAATCTTTTGATGTTCAACTAGATGGGTTTTTTTCAGCAGAAACTCCTATACATCCTGGCTCCTCCTTTACGTCTTTGGAACAGTCCCTCAGAGCTATGTGAGAGGCTGCCATCCCAGGCTACAGTTCTCAGTAAGGTCTATGAATAAGACATAATTTAAAATTTTTAGGTTATGCATTTTTTTCAGTCAACAATCCCAATGTCCAAAACTGTACTTGTCTTCTTATCTATACTAGTTACAATTTATTCATCTCAGCTCCAGATCCACCCTTCTTTTCCTTGCTTTATGATACTGGATCTGGACCCTGAAACCTCTGCCAGCCAGTTTATTGTTAGGCTTTGTTAATAGAGGGTAATGGAGGGACCCTGCAAAGCCACAGTAGAAGGAAGGGCTATCCTTTCCATATTCTAGTGTGCAGGCTTTGTTTTGTTGCCAGCAGATTGGTATGTAGGAGGGCCCAGGTGTGTAGGTAGCCCCAGTAGCACTGACCCTCATGATCCTCACAGAACTATGGCCTGCACTCTCCAGCAAGTTTTTCTAACCACCCACCTGGCTATTCTTATGTACCAGTCCAACTAGCAACCTCTGGTGAGTATTTCCAGTCATGTGGAGGACCACTCTTACACACTGCACTACCTCTGGCCTGCAACCTCTGGCAAATTTCTTTGTTACTAGCAGGCTGCATTTTCCTATTCCAGCCACGCCCTCCAAAAAGTTTGAATTTCAGTCTTGCGGTAAAAGAAATCTGATCAATTCTTAGTCTTTCCTTGTTTGCTGTGCCTAAACCCTAGAGGAAGTAGCTGCTTTTTTCATTTGCTACTTCTATACCACTTGAGTTCTCTAATGTGAACATCAGGATATTGATCAGCAAACAATAGCCCCTAAAACTTTAAATGAGGGCGTCTGGTTGGACTCAGGTGAAACTGAGCAACTTGAATCTCTGAGACATGTTGAACCTCCCTTACCAGTAGTTTCCACTCTTCTGTCTGAGGAGACTACTCTTCTTTTGCTTCAAAACTCTGGGACAGATAACTTGTAAGCGTATACTCTAGGTATCAGTTACATGGTGAGACCCAGATGAAATAGATTATACTCCAAAGAACTGCAAGACTGTGAATCCTGGAGAATATATGTGGGAAGGTGGAATATAATAACAGGTCAAGCAAAATGCATTTATATGAGTACACTTACTAGATAATAAGAATTTATTGAATTGGTTTCATGTATCTAGAAGTGTTTCTGATATCTTACTTGATTGATTGACTGAAACCACGATTTAATGGCTATGTACAATGAGAAGGAAATGTTAGGGCTTCCCTTGAAAGATGAGCAGGAGGGAATTCAAAGCTTAAGGAGATGGGAATGTTGGAGTGGATTAATGTGTGATCCGCACAGTCACTGACCAAGAAAACCAGAGGATACTCCCTTCATTCTGCATCATCAAATACATTAAAGATTCACATCCTCATCCTTGAAAATCTCTGCTTCTTCTCCTTGGTTAGCCAGAAATGACAACCGAGATGCAACAATTGAGATGGGCCCCTGATTTCAATAAAGATGATGGGATTCCTAGAATGGCAGGGACCAAGTGGTAGCACTTAACTGCCAAAGACAAGATGAACATGTTTGCCACAAAAGGCAGCAGGAATATCCCAGTAATCAAAACATTTTAGGGGATTAAGAGGTACAAGCTATTGTGTATAAAGTAAACTACAAGGATATATTGTACAACTTAGGGAATATAGCCATTATTTTATAATAACTATAAATGGAGTATAACCTTTAAAAATTGTGAATCACTATATTGTACATCTGTAACACATAATATTGTACATCAACTATTAAATAAAAATAAAGGTATAATAATATTTTTCAATAAAATAAATAAAGGTATAATAAGAGAACTTTTAGAAAAACAAAACTGAGAATTTTTAGTCATCAGAGCTCACCAACGAAAATCTTAAAGGAAGTCCTTAAAATTTAAATAAAATGATTGACAAGTGAAAATTTGGATCTACTTGAAGTGATGCAGAGTTCTGGGAACAGTAAACATTTCAGTAAATATAAAAATTTTTTAATATAATTTTTTTAAAAAACTAGCCAAATACTTAGAGAATAAAATAAAATACAAAATAACAATGTAATATTGGATTTGTAGTATTTAGATGTACAATGTATGACAAAATAGCAAAAAACTCAATAGCGGGAAATGAATGTATAGTGCTGTAAAAGTCATTATAAATAAAGTGTTACAATACTTTTTGAAAAAAATATTTTGGCTTTTAAGGATCTCTGACAGTGACTAATTGATCACAGTGTCCCTAGTAATAAAACAGATGGGTGGCCTACAAGGATACTGTTTGAACCATATAACAGAAATAACTCTGGGTCTGATAGCCAAAACCTAACTTGAGTCATCACAATGCGAAATTATAACCTTTTAGTTAAAGCCTTTCAAAGACACAGAATCTCTTATTCTTTATTTTTAAAATTTATTTAAAATTTGTTTCATGCTTACAGAAATTTGTGAAAATGGTACAAAGAACTCCTGTATATCTTTCTCCCTGAGACCCCACTCAAGTTTTGGCAATGTTCCAGAAACATCCATCATAGCACTGGGTCCAATACAGGATTACACTTGGCACTTGGCTGTCGTGTTCCTCTAGGATCTTTCAATCTGGAACAGCTCCTTTGTCTTTGATTGTCATGACTTTAAAATTTTTGAAGTGTGTTTTGTAGTTATTTTGTAGAATGTTCCCCAGTTTGTTGTTTGTCCATTGTTCCCTCTCCATTAGACCCAGGTTATGTATCTTCAGTGAGTATATCATAAATGCTGTGTTTTTTTCATGGAAACCTATTGAGTGGTATGTGCATGGTGTCTATTTGTCCCCTTACTGGTGATTTTAACTTTGATTGCTTGATTAAGATGGTGCCTGCAGATTTCTCCACTTAAAGTGATATTTTCCCCCACTTTATGTTTAACACATGTTTTGTGAGAGGTACTTTGATACTGTGTAAAGTCCCATTCGTGACTCCACCTTCACCCACTAGTTGTAACATCTCTTGCTGTTTCTTGCCTCAATTAATTATTACTTCCATGGTTGCCAAATGGTGAATTTCTAATACCATGGCCCTTTTTACATTTAGTAGTTGCCTTTCTACCACAAGGAAAAGCCTTCCTTCTCCCCATTTAGTTATCCATTTAAAATGTTATGACTGTGTGTGGATTTATGGTTCTTATTTTATTCAATTGCTATAATCTGTTACTATTATCATTTACTTTGATGCTCTATTTTTTCCAGATTTGGCCAGTGGGAACCCATTCTAACTGGTTCCTATACCCTTTTGACATATTTCCAGCACCTCCTTACTTTTCGGTAGCGCAAGGTGTTCCAGACTCATCTTCTACTTTCCCTACCCTAGTCTTAGAATCAGCCATTTCTTCAAAAAACTCTGGTTTCTTTTAGTGGAGAATAATATTTCAAAACTAAGATCTGGGTGATAGATGTGCTCACTGCTAGTGGGATGTCACTGCTCTCAGACTTTATTAATGGACAGAGCTAGGAAATTACATACTATATAATATATGCAAATTTACATCTGTATTTATTGGAAACCATGCAACACAGAATCTTTTAATTGAAGAGGAATTTGGGTCTCCTTGTAGAAGAACCCTGCAGCAATGCCATTGGTATATTCCATAATTATTTCGTCAAGCCTTTCCCAAAGGGAACTACAGCCAATAACTAGAATGATAGTGCACAAGGAAAAGGGTAAACTTTCTGGGGATTACCAGGCATGGTGAATTGTCATTAATTCCTAGGGGCTCAAAATGCTATCGTAACACACAAATCAAAGTGAGGGTGAATAATGGTAAGGTGATGAATGGAGTCTTATCCCAAATTTGAATGATAGTGAACCCAGCAAATCCACAGATTCATCATGTGTTTGTTTGTTTGTTTGTTCTTACAGTCATTGAATAATTAAAATAGACTAATTGGAAATTAGCAGAATACCTAAACTGACCCTTTGGGCCATGGGGTAATGTCCATAATAGAAAGGCCCAATTGAACGCCCTTGGAATATTCATACAAGCAATATTACATTCCTGGGAGAATTTCAAAGATTACTGCCAACACTGAAAACTTGTTAAGATGCAAGGGTAGTAATACTTATCCCATGCTCACTTAAATAATACAGTTAGCTGGTTAAGAAGTTGGACGGATACTGAAGGATGACTGGATTCTCACAAAGTTGATCAGATAGTGAATTTAATTGCAGCTGTTTTCCCAGGTGTAATATCTTTACTTGAGCAAACTGATATGGCCCCTGGCACCTAGTATGCAGCTACTGACCAGGCTAATGTGTTTTCCTGCAACAACATATGAGAGCAAACAAAGGTAGTTTTATTTTACCTGAGAAGGCCAAAATTATACCTTTACAATCTTTCCTCAGGGCTAATACTGGGTTGGCCAAAAAGTTTGCCCAGGTTTTTCCATAACATCTTACAATACAACTGTCCTGCTCTCTGTCACAACATAGTTCATGAGATGTTGGACATCGCAATATTCTGCAAAATATCACATTGGTTCACTATGATGACTGGATCTGATAAACGGTAAGTAGCAAGTACTTTAGATGTCTTAGTAAGACAGGCAATTCAGAGAATAAGGAATAAATCTCATGAAAATTCATGGACCTATAAGCTCAGTGAAAATTCTAGGGGTAAAGTTGTCTGGAGTGTGTGATGATATCCTCTTGAGTTTGAAAAATGAGTTACTGCATCTCTCACAACCTACCATGCAAAAATAGGTACAACACACAGTAAGTCTTTATAGATTTGTGAGGCAACATATTCCACATTTGAATGCGCTACTCTGACCACCTACCAAGTCTCCGGTAAGTTTGCTGGGTTTGAGATAAAGAAGGCAAGTCCATACTGCAGTGAAAACTGATTTTCCACTAGGGTCTTTTGAGTGTAGACCTAATGACATTAAGTGTCTTTGGCAAATGAGAATGCTATATAGAGATTGAAAGCCTATCCATTTAACATCATTTGGCCATGCAATCTGAGCTTCCTATCATAAACTGGAACCTGATAGACCAAACCATGAGTTTGGGTATGTTTGATGTAATCTGTAATCAAAGGAAAAAAAGTATAAAAGAATCTGGGTTCACACAGGTATGGAAGATACAAGATGTATGAGCAGGTAGCTCACCCTCCTTTAACAATTACTCATGCTGTGTTTCTTCCTCTCCTTCAATACACACCTACAGCCTCATACGGAGTTCCACAAACAGGAAGAAATAAAGTGGATGGATGCAGCAATAGATAGTGTGACAGTGAATGACAGCAGTAAAGGAAAGTATTCCCCATGGGTAAAAGTTCAAATGGTGTATTTAGTTTTCCACTTTGGACTGAAAGATGGCTGACTCATAGGCAACTGCTGATGGTTTGATTGGATGATCATAGATTTGGAAGGAACAGGGTTGAAAGATAAGTATCCAAAAAAGTCTGGAAAGACTCATGTGGATGAGCCTCTCAGAATGGGCAAACACTGTGAAATATTTTTGTACCATGTGAATGTTCACTAAAGGAGGCTTTCAATAGTCCAGTGGACAAAATTACACACATCAGTCAGTCCTTATCCATAGACATTTCATTACAAGGTAAATGAGCCCATGTACAAAGTGCCCTTCGTGGCAGAGATAGAGACAATGCTTGGGTTCAAAACTTGGACTTTCAGTTACCACATCGGACCTAGAAGCTATTACTGCTGAGTGACTAATCTGCCAACGGAAGAGATTACCCCTGAAACCCCTTTCCAGTGTGGAGGAGAATCAGCCAGCCAATTGGTGGCAGTTGATTATGTTGAACCTTTTCCATTATGAGGAGTCAGAGATTCATCTTCAATGAAATAGACACATATATTCTGGATATGGATTAACCTTCCCTGCGCGTATGCTCTTGCCAGCACCACCATTCACAGACCCATCTACTGTACTATTTTGCAGAACGTTGATCCTGATTATCCACTGTGATAATATTTCAAATAGCATTGCTTCTGATCAAGTAAATCTTTCAAAGCAAAGAAAGTGCATACAGGGGGCCGTGTCCATGGAATTACTGGTATTTCCTCTTTGCTTGTTATGTACATGTGTTTATTTATATGTTGACTTTTTTTCTCCTCTCTTTCTCTTTCTCTTATTCTACATACAAGTTGATGGTGACCAGCTTTAAAATGTAGTCTAGCACAGACCAAGATGTCCTAAATGTTTCCTTCATCTTAAATAAACTTTAGACAGGCTTTTTCCTGACTATAGACACCCCCACTCCAACTTCAGATTTTTTGAAGCATTTACATTAGAAAATTTATAAGTGTAAATCATTTTCCTGCCCCTTTGACATATAAATCTTTTAAAAAACTCCTTGCTAGTTTTGCAACCCAGGAATGAGCTTCTAAAGGACCTAGGAGCCATCCTTTTGAAATGTAATCATCAAGGAAGATAGGGCCTATCTCCCAGTTTCTGTAGGAGGGAAAAAGCCTAACTTCTTTAACACTCACTTGAACTATTGCAGCAGCCCCCTACTTATTTCCACTCTTTTTTTTTCTCTTATTTCCTTCAACTTCATCCTCCTCTCTGCTACCTGAATATTCTATTTAAAGAAGAAATATGACATGTTACTACCTTTCTACGATCCTTAAATTTTCATCATACCTAAGATTTTACTCCTCAAACTCAGGCATGCCTATTATCACACATATAGAGATGTACCAAGAGAAACTCAAAGCATAAAAACATGGCACATATTTCTTGACCATCAATTTTACTCAAATATTTTTGTAAGCAATTTAGCAAGTAATTTTCAAATTATTACTATATTACTAAGTAGACATATAATGGAGTAGAATCTAAAATTTATATGAAATTTTAAGCTAAGTGATAAAGTATCAGTGCAGTATTATAATAGCAGTCTCTGTTGTTAGGTGTACTTTGGTGAGAAAGATTAAGAAGCACTGAGGGACAGAATAAAAGCCAAGCTATGTAATATCACAAAGATTGCTGTGACTTGTCTTCCACCGATAGCCCAAGCTCATCTCCCAGCACGCTGTCCCTTTAAGTCTACCTCTTAGACCTTTAGAATTGCTTTTCCTTCTACAAATGACACATAATTATATTGTTTCACGTTGTCATTGCACATGTTGTTTCCCTCACCAGATTGTTCACCTTGTGCCTTCATACACCAAGAGTCTTCTACCAAATTCATTTTCTATTCACATTTAAGATGAAAATGATCTGCCATCTTCATGTTTCCTAGACCCACAAGAAAATCTAAGATAAGATTCCTCCTCTTTGCCCACTACTACAACTGCACTTGCCATACTGTATTAAAGCCATCTGCCTACATATTTATCAATCTATTTATATTGTAAACTTTTGAAGAGTAGGAACAACATGTCATTAGTGTGTTATTCAACTATGTATCCATAGTACCTATCATCGTGTCTGTCACATAGTTAACACTCAAAAAATGCTGTTTGAACAATAGTAAAGTACATAACAAAGCACTGTATTAGTGCTTCCACCATTTAAACCTGAGTTTGATAACATCCCTATATTTTTAATTAAAAATCCAAGGCTCTCAGAGACCTTGGATCCACCAATCATGCATGTAAACACAGTTGAATCACCCCTTGTAAGACCTTGTGAGTTCATGAGACATGCACAAAATATATATGACACATAGCTATAAAATTATGATGAGTAGATGACTGATTGAAGGGCTTTCTCTATGTTGATTTTGCTCAATCTTAAAGCCATATCATGAGTGTCTGTGCATGTCTGTTGGCTGCCGTCGCCAGCCTTTTGGATGTTATTCGATCCTCAGTGCTTTTGTGTGTGACTTGGGCTTTGAAAATTAAGTAAATAATATTACATATTTTAGTATTTTTTTTAATTTTTAAAAATATACTCAACCTAAAATTATTTTTCCAGTACTGAGAAGAAAAATGTTGACAATATTTGCATAAGTATGTAACAGCTAGTTAAAAAGTATTTTCTCATATCAAGCAAAGTTAAAAGTACTAAAATACTTCTAAGAAATTGTTTTATTGTTTTGCTTTTGCTGGAAAAGTAACTGTTTTGTATGATTTTTCCAAAATTTGATTACACTACTACTGATATTATATATTTATATAAATGGCTAGTTTACATATATAATTTGATATATTATAATTTATATAAGTAAATAAATTACATTAAAAGTTACTCAACAAATAGAATTAAAAGGTTAAATTAAATGTTCATAGCTTTTCAGTTTTTTAATTTTCTTTTAACTTAAAAGTATTATTTAGTCATTCTTAACCCTGTATTGAATAAAGAGTAAGACTTCTGCTTACCTTTTATAAGTATGAATCACAGATATACATATAGTATATAAATGGGTATACAGTATTTCTAGTATTATTAAAATCTCATAAAGGAACAATTAGGAAAACGTGTCAAAAAAGGCTTCTTAGTGGGGCATTAATGAAAAACAAGATTGAGAAATATTATCTTAAACCACATAGTCAGGAAGTGTAGAAGCCAGAAATCAACCCTGTTTTGTAGCTGCAAATTCTATGTTTAAAAAAATCATCCCAGTTGGCTCCTGGTAATCAGAAATCTGATGGAAAAGTCATTCTACCACAAGAACATGTTGATTTTTTCACCTCTGCCTGGGGCCTCCGGTGCCCTCTTAATGGCTTGTGATTCTCTGCTCAGCAGAAAAACATTTTCTCCCCAGACATCCTGGGAAATACTCTTCTCAAGACCAAATACCTTGCAAATCACAACAGACCTAGAGCTTGACCTAAAATTCTATAAAGTGCTTTCCTACCATCTGTGCCAAACAGGAGCTGATTAAAAGACAGTTTAAATAAAGTGAGTCCATACTAAAAGGGGGATCACCTACAGGTGGGACAATTCACTCTTCTATTTAGTATCCAGTCTTGGCAGGATGCCCACTGGACAGGCATCACAAGACATTCACCAATAATGCAGGTAAATATGGTTGAATCTCCCCTTGTAAAACATGCACACACACAAAATAAAACAAAAACAATATCCTTTATATAGAGACTAACAATGCCTTCCTATTCATCTTCCCTACTTCCAAAAAGTTTTAGTGTATAATTAAAGATCTTTAATACTTTTTCAAAGAGAAACCAACAAGTCTTAGACCCGATTTAGTCATTCTACTATGACTTACACAAAATCATAGAAATGTAACAGAGAAGGATTTACCCCTTTGTAAGTTGAAGCTAAAATTACTAAATAATGAGACATCATCTAATTAACACAATGGGAATAACTCATAAAATATGAAATTGCAGTCTGTGGGCATTCCAGAAAGCCAAAGCCAACAACCAAGAGTGAAAACTCGGTAACTCCAGGCCAAAGGCTGGTATAGAGGATTTGACCAATCTGGTCAAATGTTATAAAGTTACCATTATGTTCTATTTGCAGTTATCCTGGTCAAGTAGGGATGTGCAATGAGTCCTCTGAAACAGAGCCCCCAAGAAACTAGATGGTAAAGACACATTATTTTAAATAAAGGATGCCTGTATTTCCTGGAAGAAGTAAGGAAATAGATTTTGAAGAAGACAAGAGTTGAATATAAAAATAATACAAATGAACTTATTTAGAAAACAGACTCACAGATCTCAAAATCAAATTTATGGTTCCCGAAGGGGAAACCTGGGGGGAAATAATAAATTAGGAGATTGGGATTAACATATACACACTACTATATATAAAATAGATCACTAATAAGGACCTACTGTAGAACACAGGGAACTCTACCCAGTATTCTGAAATAACCTATATGGGAAAAGAATCTGAAAAAGAATGGAGATAAATATATATATGTGTGTATATATATATATATATGTATATATATATATATACATATATATATATGATTCACTTTGTTGTACACCTGAAACTAACACAACATTGTAAATCAACTATACTCCAATAAAATGTTTTTTAAAAAGAGTTGAATGTATATCCTTCATTGTAGTAAGATTAATTAGGAAAACAATATACCACAAAGTGATTTCCACCCAAGGACTTCCATCACAGGAATACAGAATAGGGAGAAATATGTGTTTCAAGACAGTTCACAGCATCCTTTAGTTTTGTCTTTACTCTTCATACAAATTTAATAGAAACTTTGGCTTTCAGACACTCTTCTAGGCACAGGGGCTAATATAAATGTTCACATTAATAAATTATCATAATTATAAACATGAAGCCACCACCCAGGTCAAGAAATTTAGAGAATCAACAGCATCACCAAAGCCTTAAGCAGGCCTCTCTCCATTAACAAAAGTCTCACTCTTCTCAAAAAATAATTACTATCTTGAATTTATGTTGATCAACTCCTTCCTTTTTTTAATAGTTACATCAGCTAGGTATGTGTCTGTAATGTTATGGATTAGTATTTTTACAGTATGTAGTATGCCTGTCATTTTATTGAAATCTTCTAAAATAATTATGTCTTTAGGACTCATCCACATTGCTGTGAGCATCTATAGTGTATTACTTTCATTTCTGTATAGCATTTCACCGTATGAAAATACCACAGTTCATTTAATAATTCTACTGTGCAAGAACATATGCACTGCTTCCAACTTGGGTTGTTATGAATAATTCATCTATTCTAGTGCATATTTTTAATGCATATGATCATTTATTTCTGTTGATTTTATATCTGGAAGTGGAATTGCTGGGTTACAGATATGTTTATATTCAATTTTAACAGATAATATCAAACTATTTTCCAAAGTGGTTGTCCTTATTGACAATAACATCAACACTGTATATGAAAATTACTATCAGTCCACATCGTTTCCAACATTTATTATTCTCAGTCTTCTTCATTTTAGCCATTCTGACAGGTGTGCACTGGTATGATATTGTAATTTTAATTTACATTTCCCTAATAATTTCTATGATTGAATACAGTTTCATTTGGCTTCTTGGATAGCCTGTTTGTGAATTGGGTGTTCATTTTTTAATACATTTTCTCTACTGATTTATCAGTTTTCTTCTCATTGATTTGTAGGAATTCTGGATAAGAGTCCTTTGATAGTTACATATGTTGCAAACATTTTCTCCCACTACATGGTTTCCATTTTCACTCAATGATTACATTTGATAAACAAGTTCTCAATTTTCCTGTAGTCAAATTTATCAGTCTTCTAATTCATCAGTCTTCTTCTGTTATAATAATGCATAATGTGTCCTGTTTAAGAAAAGTTTTCCTACTGTAATGTCATGAGATGTTCTTCATTCATCTTCTAAAATCTTTGTTGTTTTGCCTTTAATAATTGAAATTGATTTTTGTATATAGTGAGAGATGGGAATGGAGTTTCATTTTCTTCCAGGTGTATATCCATTATCCCAGCATTTTTATTGAAAAGATAGTTTCTTTCATATTGCTCTGTATTCCAACATTTACCATAAATCTGGTGACCATATGGAATGAGTCTAATTCTGAGTATCTCTTTTCTGTTCTATTGTTCTTTCTTTCCTCTTATCCTGAGCATACTATACTGTCATACATTTTGTAGCCTCTTATCAAGACAATATCTATTAGAATGAGCTCCCTACCTTGTTTTCTTTTTCAAGTGGCGTCTTGGATATATCTGATATCTATATCTATTAGATATATGATACCTATAGATAGATAGAGAGATGTTAGATAGATAGTTGATAGAGAGATAGGTAGAATTCTTATTAGAATACTTCCATCATGTTCCACTAAAAATTAGTACTAGATATTTGATCAATGAGATAATTCCAGAGAAAACTGATGTCACTTCAGGTCTTCTAATCCATGAAAATTATATATCTCTCTTATTTATTTGATTTTTCTCAATAAGGTTTAGAACTGCAAAGATAGTGGAGAAAAAACCTTACAATTGTTTAGGTAGTAAAAACAATTTAGCTATAAAAAAAAAGCTGCATATTTCTCATAAATAATACAACAAGTACAAAGAAGAGAGAACTGTAAGTTTTAATAAAACATAGTTTGACACAAAATTTTACCTATGAAGTTGTTATTTGGGTGGGAAAATGAGGCATTCGTGAATATTCAAGGCTCTGAAATAATCACATATATCTATTAGAAAATTTATCTAATAAGATAAATAGATATATCTACTATATATTATATATAGTAGATATATCTATTTACTATTTATTTAAATATATATTTACTATATATAGTAAATATATCTATGTATAAATATATCTATAATATATACATAGATATATTTAAAAATAGACATATTCTAGGCGATTGAAATAGAAATCAAAATTAAGAACTCAGGAAAAGGAAAGTCAAAATTTTTAAAATAATAATATAGAGCATTGAAAACAATTAAGCATGTCAATTAAGGTACTAAAAAAATGTCATTAAAAAAAAAAGATAACATCCTGAGAAAAATTTTTGAAATATAAGGTTCCTGTGGTAAAAAATAATCATTTTAATAATGAATAATGTCTAATAATCTCTCTTCTAAGAAGTATGAAGGAAAATGGGAAAGACATGGTAGGTAAAGGGAAGAACAATTTCTTCCCCTAAATATGGGTAAGACGATTATTTTTAGATTTTATTGACTATGATAATTAAGAAATTAGAAACTTTAAAATGTCTGGTAAATTTGAAAACAAGCAGTAGTTTACTTAAAAATAATTTTAGAAATAAAACGAAACACAATCTCCTTCTATGTGATAAGCTTAGTAGGAAGTGGGGATATAGTGACCAATCTGGCATAGTTACTTGCTCTTAAGAGGAATATAGTTTAATGATGAAAACAGATGTTATGATTATATTTTGTAATTTTTTACTGCCTAATAGAACTACCTAATACTTTCAAAACAAAGCAGTGATGTTAATTATCAGTCATTGCTCCTCTTTGAATCTAAAGGGAATGCTCTGATTTCAATCTTAAAGTGCAATACTGACATTTAATTTGAGATATAAACGTATTTTGAAACATCATAGAATTATGTATTTATTCTTGGTCTAACAAGATTTCTTCTTTTGTTGAGATATCATATTTTACCAAATATTTTTCCATGATTCAAAAAAAAACCTTTTGATTAGTTAGTTAATATGGTCATTCATTCATAGATATTTTTAAATGAATCATCCTCTATAGCTAAAACAGACTTCATATTGACTTTGGTGTTTTAAAATAAACTACAGGTTTCAATTAGCAATATTTTGAGTTTTCTGTATAAATATTTACACATGCAATTTATTATGTGCTGTATTTGTTGAATTTTTAAAATACTATTCTATGGTGTTTAGAAGAGAATTAATTGTGTTCATCTCAAAAACAAGAATTCAGGACAGACAATGCTTTTGCCTGCCATTTTGATAGAGAAACGAGGCTCTTTTTTTTTTTTTTTTTTTTTTTTTTTTTTTGAGTTTCCATCCTTCTTGATTTTTTTTTAACCTCTTTATTGGAGTATTATTGCTTTACAAGGCTGTATTAGTTTCTGCTGTATAACAAAGTGAATCAGTTATATGTATACATATATCCCCATATCTTTTCCCTCTGGCATCTTCCTCCCACCCTCCTTATCCCACCCCTCTAGGTGGTCACAAAACACACAGCTGATCTCCCTGTGCTGTGCAGCTGCTTCCCACTAGTTATCTATTGTACATTCGGTTGTGTATATATGTCAATAATACTCTCTCACTTCATCCCACCTTACCCTTGCCCCTCCCCATGTCCTCAAGTCCATTCTCTACATCTGTGTCTTTATTCCTGTACTGTCCCTAGGTTCATCAGAACCTTTTTTTTAAATTTTAGATTCCATATATATGTGTTAGCATACAGTATTTGTTTCTCTCTTTCTGACTTACTTCACTCTGTATGATAGTCTCTAGGTCCATCCACCTCACTATAAATAACTCAATTTCATTTCTTTTTATGGCTGAGTAATATTCCATTGAATATATGTGCCACATCTTCTTTACCCATTCATCTGTCGATGGACACAGGTTGCTTCCATGTCCTGGCTATTGTAAATAGTGTTGAAATGAACATTGTGGTACATCATTCTGTTTGAATTATGGCTTCTCAGAGCATATGCCCAATAGTGTGATTGCTGGGTCATATGGTAGTTCTATTTTTAGTTTTCTAAGGAACCTCCATACTGTTCTCCATAGTGTCTGTATCAATTTACATTCCCACCAACAGTGCAAGAGGGGTTCCTTTTTTAAGGGAAGCTTTTTTAGATAATTTTCTTACTGTCTTACCTGGATATTTATCTTTTAAATTTTTCTCTATTTTCTTGTTAGTTTTAGCAATTTGTAGTTTCCTAGGGAAACTACACAGAGTAAAGAACAGTGAGCTGACTGACAGTGGTTAACAACTAAATGTAAGTGGAGAGCTGGAGCAAGAAAGTTCTCCAGGAGATGATGAAGGAAAGGAGGTGAAGTGAGAAATCAACAAATAATCTAATGATACAGATTTTTTTATCACTATTAAACAATGTATCACAACCTTAGCTAATACTTTTAGATACTTAGTTAATTTTATGTGCCAGGGAGTGTTCCAAGTAGGGTAACGATTTATGGTTGTTCAGGCAGTATAGTGAACAATTCTAAGAACACCACTTACACTGGTGCTTCTGGAATTGCTTAGTGTAAATCCTGAGTGCCAAACACAGTGGCCTTCCCTTAAGCACTTTGTATAGTAACATATGTAACCCTCAGAACAACCTTAAGAAATAAGAACAATTATTATCATCTCGTTTATAGATAATGGAACAGAGCTAGAGAGTGATCAAGTAGCTTGCCCAAGATCCCTCAGCTAGAATGGGTACAGCCAGGCTTCAATCCAGCTCCAAACCACCACACTACTACATGGAAAATGAAGTTTTGTTGAATTAAACTAACCTGTACAGAATTACACATTTTCCTACAGGCAGAGAGAAAAGAATAAATCAGAGCAGGGTGATGGGAACAGGAGTGATGGGTGAAAATGTTAATTTAAAACTGTCTTGAAGGCATGAGTGGAATCAGAATAGATGAATAGGTAGAGGAAGGGCTCTCCTGATGCTCTAACTCATCACCCAAGACAAAAGCTCAAACCCTATCAATGACCTACATTCAAATATATGGTCTTCACCACAAATGCATGGCCCTGCTCCTGTGCACCCAAAATAACCTTCATTATTCAAATCTATATTCAACATTCTCTTTATACAAAGTGTACTGAATCATAATATATATTTCAAAAAAGTACATATATGTACTGTGTTCAACACCTGTTTTTCTTGCTTTAACTTCTATATATTAACAACCATAATTCTTCCTAAAGTATGTGTGTGTGTCTGTGTGTATGTAAAATCTATCATGATTTATATGACTTTTGAAGACTCATTTCACTCAACATATTGCTATGATCGATCCATTTTGCTGTTATCACTTTTGTTTATTCTTTTTTGACTACTCCATAATATTCTATTGTATGATATAATAGAATTTACTTACCAATTATTCTATTAATGGATACCTGGATTGTTTAAAGGTTTTGTTAATGCAGACAGTGCTGCCTTGAAAATCCTTGTACAGAATTCTTATACTCTAATGATCTAGTTTTGGATAAATTAGTGGGAGGATTTCTTGTGTCATAGGTTTGTGAATGTTTAACTTTAGGAGGTAATGTCAAATTGCTATTCAAAATAGTTGCATCAATGTATATATCCGTTAGTAGTGGATAAGAAAGTCCTTGCATTGGCATCCTCATCAATATTTGGTATTTTCAGATTTGTAATATTTTGTTACTTGAATGAGTACAAATTGGAGTCTTACTAAAAACAAAACAAATATATGTATATATATATGTATAAAAATTGTATTATGTTTTACTGCATTTTGGTTTCAGTTGAAGAGCTTTGTATGCCACTAGACCAGGGCATATATTTGGCATAAAAAGTAAAATCTAAAAGCAGAAGGAATTTATATTTTTCTGTCTGAGAGTATGTGAAATGTCAGTAATAGAATCACTTAACTTCACATTTTTATATAGGAATATGCCATAATTAGTCTTAGCTCTCTGATATACATAAAAATTTTAATTTAGAAAAAATTTTCTACATCATGAATCAAAATGATCATTGAGATGACTGAATACATACATATATATCTTAATCACATAGCTTTATGTGCCTCAAAGATTTCACTTAAACTTTTCAAATCAAAGTTACTTTTGAGGTGATCACATTTTTTTCAACTTGATGCAAAATTGTAAAGTAATTAAAACTTAACATCAATTATAAAATGAAATATACATATATACATGTGTGTATACTTATATTACATGTATTTAAATACAATTGAAAGAATATTGAAATTAGTCAATTATGCTGTGACACAGATTTCCATGTTGCAGAGATTAAGTGATCTGATCACAGAAGGCTAAGTCAGAAAATAAAATAAAATTAAATATATGAAGTAGAATAATGAGAATTTGTTCTCTTGCTTGACTGGGACATCCATCCCTGAATCAGAGTCCTGGTTCTCAGACATTCCATCTTGGACTGAGACTTTAACACTATCCACCCCCGATTCTTGGGCCTTCAGACTCAGATTGGGATTAGCACCATTGGTTTTCCTGGTACTCAGGCCTTGGATTTGGACTTGGAACTACAGCATCAAATTTCCTGAACCTCCGGATTGTGGATAACAGATCAAGGGACTTCCCAGCCTCAGTAATCAAGTTCTGACTGAAGACTGTATGTGGTGACACATCTTCTGTCTTGGTTGTACCTTCATGTACCCAGTTAAAAGGTACTCAGAGTTGTTTCTGTTTTCCTGGCTAGACTCTGATTAATATAAGAGTTTATAAGAGATCCATCAAGATGGTGGAGAAGAGGAAGTGGAGCTTACCTCCCTCCAATGAACACATCATAAATACATCTATATGTGGAACAATTCTTACTGAAAATTAACTGGAAACTGGGAGAAGGACTCCTGTACAACCAACATGAGTGTTGTAAGAAAAGATACACACATAATCCAGTAGGGAGGGAAGAAAAATGATTGGGTTTGGATCTGTGCCCCTGGGAGGGGACTCAGAGGAAAAAGGAGATTGCATGGGTGGACACCTGTCTTGGGGATTGAGTGGGCTGAACCACAGATTGGGCGTCCCAGTCCTAGGGATCCCTAGGACTAACAGAAGGGCTATGGGAAGCCTTAACTCAGCTCCTGAGGAGCTCTCGTGTGCTTGAAGCCCTGGGGCAGATGAAAAGAGGTCTGCATTAATGACTGCCAGGTTTCCCAAGCAGACACTCCAGCCCCACTCACTCCATGACACATCGTAGCACTGGACTGGAAAGAATACTTGGCTGTGGGACACAGAGGCAACCCAGTAATGGGTGGGGCTGTGGCTACCATTGTTGGCATTTACTCAAATAGCACATCAGAAGCAGCCAGATCTCTGACAGTGGCCACTCCACTACATACATGCCTAGAGTCCAGGAGGGCTCTGCCTACCTGCAGTGCAGCTCCACGAGATGGGGGCAGCAAGACTTCCCTGATGGCAGTGGTTAAGAATCTGCCTGCCAATGCAGGGGACACGGGCTCAATCCCTGGTCCGGGAAGATTCCACATGCTGTGGAACAACTAAGCCCGTGCACCACAACTACTGAGCCTGTGCTCAAGAGCCCACATGCCACAACTACTGAGCCTACATGCCACAACTACTGAAGCCTGTGCACCTAGAGCCCATGACCCGCAACAAGAAAAGACACTGCAATGAGAAGCCCATGCACTGCAACAAAGAGTAACCCCTGCTTGCTGCAACTAGAAAAAGGCCACACGCAGCAGCGAAGACCCAATGCGACCAAAATTAATAAATAAATAAATTTATTAAAAAAAAAAAGATGGGCAGCAAAGGCTGAAGGCAGTGATGGGCTGTGAGGGACAAAGGGTACTTGCACCCAAGGCTGCATGTGAGCAGAGCAAGGGAAACAAATGTGGGCACCTGCACAGGCAGCACATCTGAGACAGCTTGGACTTCTGCCTGTAGCCAAAAGGAGCTGAGCCCACACAGGTACCACTTGTTTCAGCTCTCCTTCAATCTGGGGCAAGTGTCCTGATGAAGGGAGAAGGGAAAACACACTTAAAAGGAGCAGAGCCAACTTGGGTCTGACCCTCAGGGATTCTGCTCCAGCAACTTAGAATCAGACCCTGCCCCTGAGAGGGTGGTGATAATCGCTGAGCAGGGCGGAAGTCCCAACTAACACCCAGTTCCAGCTCTAGCTACTCCATCTCCAGGCCCACCCCCTACCAAGGTGATAGCTGCCAGCAGATGCTGAGGCAAGACATGACTTTCATCCACGTCAAATCCAGCTCCCCAACCAAAGGAATTAGTCATATGCGGTCTGTATAGGAACACTCCCACATAAGAACATACATTCAAGATCACCATAGGTAGCCGTTTCACCTAAATTCATAGAGGCAGAGAAAGTTAAGCAAAATGAAAAGGCAGAGAAACTACTCTCAAGTGAAAGACCAAAAGAAAACCACTGAAAAATTAGTGAAACAGAAATAAACAATTTACCAGATAAAGAATTGAAACCATTGGTGATAAAAATAGTAACTGAATTATGAGAAAGGATAGATGTGCACAGTGATAATTTTAACAAGGAACTAGAAAACATAAAAAAGACCCAATCAGAAATGAAGAATTCAGTAGCTGAAATATAAAACACACTAGAAGGAACGAGTAGCAGACTAAGTAACACAGAAGAATGCATAAGTGATCTGGAAGATAGACTGATGGAAATCACCCAATCAGAACTGCAAAAAGAAAAAAAAAATTTTTTTAATGAAAACTGTTTAAGAGATCTCTGGGATAAAATTAATCATACCAATATTTGCAATGTAGGTGTCCCAGAAGGAGGAGAAAAGGGGGCATTGAAACTGTATTTGAGGAAATTATGGCTGAAAACTTCCCAAATCTGATGAAAGAAACTGATATCCAGGTACAGGAAGCACAGAATGTCACAAACAAGATGAACCCAAACAGACCCACATAAAGACATATCATAGTCAATATGGAAAAATTAGAGAGTATTCTAAAGGCAGCAAGAGAAAAACAAAGAATCATATACAAGGGAATCCCCATCAAGCTATAAGCTGATTTCTCTTCAGAAAATTTACAGGCCAGAAAGAAGTGTCATTAAATATTCAAAGTGCTGAAAGGGAAAAGCCTACATCCTAGGATACTCTACCCAACAAAGTTATCATTTAGAATAGGAGAGATAAAGAACTTCTCAGACAAGTAAAAGTTAAAAGAGTTCATCAATATTAAACCTACCCTGTATTCAGTTTCCTCACAGTCTTGACTACAAACGTATCTCCAGCTACATCTTCCTTCAGATTTCTCACTCCAGTTTCTATTTTACTCAATATTTGGTGAATGTTTTGTGATTTCAGGTCTTCTTGGCTCTGCTCATTTTGACTGAATTAGAGATAAGAGTCTATATAAGAATGATGTGTAAAGTCAGACCACAATTTTTCTAGCATATATCTGGTAATAGGTACAACTTGTTTCCATTTCTCAGTTATTATAAATAATGCTGTCTTGAACATTTGTGTACAAGTTTTTGTGTGAACATATGTTTTCATTTCTCTTGGATATATATCTAGGTGTAGAATTGCTTGGTCATATAGTAACTACCAGATTGCTTTCAAAAGCAGATGTACAATTATATACAATTCCTACTTGTCTATATCCTCTCTAGCACTTGTAACTGTCCATCTTTTAATATTAGTCATCCCAGTGGGTGTGAAGTCGTATCACTGTGGTTTTTATTTGCATTTCCCTATTGACTACTGATATTGAACATTTTTACATGTCTTATGTCTGTATATTTTCTTTGGAGAAATATCTATTCAAATGTTTTTCAATTTTTCAATTGAGTTATATGCATTTTCACTGTTTTAATGTAGGGGCTTTCCATTTCTGATAACAGACTAATAATCTAGATACCCTAGATAATTAGTCTGTTATCAGAAACATGACTTGCAAATATTTTCTCACATTCAGTGAATTGTCTTCACTTCTGGATAGTGTCTATTGAAACATAAAGATTATTAGTTTTGATGAAGTCCAGTTTATTATTTCTTTTGTAGCCTGTGCTTATGGTGTCATATCTAAAAGACTATTGCTTAATCTAAGGTCATGAAAACATACGCATAGGTTTTCTCTTAAATTTTATAGTTTTAGCTGTTACATTTAGATCTCCAATATACTTTAATTTTTGTACATGGTGTGAGTTAGGAGTCTGACTTGATTCTCTTTCATGTAGATATCCATAGACCCTCAATTCTATTCCATTGACCTGTATGTGTATCCTTATGCCAGTACCACATTGTCTTGATTACTGTAGATTTGTAGTGGGTTTTAAAAGCTACAGATATGAGTCCTCCAACTTTGATCTTCTTTTTCAACATTATTTTGACTATTTGAGGTCCCTTGCATTTTTGTGTGACTATTAGAATAAGCTTATCTATTTCTGCAAAAAATGGCAGTTGGAATTTTGATCAATTCTGGTTAGATCAATTTAGGGAGTTCTATCATCTTAACAGCATTAAATCTTCCAATTCATGAATTCAAGATGTCTTTCCATTTATTTAGACTTTATTTAATTTCTTGCAATGATGCTTTGTAGTTTTCAGTGTACAGCCTTGTACTTTTTTATTAACCTTATTCCTAGGTATATTACTCACTTTGATGCAGTTGTAAATGGAATTGTCTCCTTAAATTCATTTTTGGATTATTTATTACTAGCATATAGAAATTAAACTGATTCTTGAATACTGATCTTGTATCTTGAAATCTTGCTGAATTCATTTATTAGCTCTATGTTTTCTTTGTAGATTCTTTAGGATTTTCAGTATACACAATCACATAATTTGCAAATAGAAATTACTTTACTTCTTCATTTCCATTCAGAGTGCCTTTTACTTCATTTTCTTGCCTAATTCCCCTGGCTAAACCTTTCACTACAGTGTTGAATAAAATTCCTGAGAGTGGACATTCTTGTCTTGTTCCTGATCCTAGGGAAAAATTCTCAGCCTTTTACCATTCAATATAATATTTGCTATGTTTTGTTTTGTTTTGTTGTAGATGTCCTTTCTAACACTGAGGGAATTCTATTCTTCATTTCTTGAGTTTCTTAATCATAAAATGGTGTTGGCTTTTGTCAAATGATTTTTCCGTATCTACTGCAATAATTATGTGGTTTTCATCCTTTATTAATATGTTGTATTGCATTAATTGATTTCTGTATATTGCACAAACTTTGTATCCCAGAATAAATCCTAATTGGTTACATTTACTTTGAGTGCTAGAACAAATTACCACACATTTACTGGCTTAAAACATCACAAGTATATTATCTTATAATTCTGTAGGTTAGAAGTTCAACATGAGTCTCACTGGGCTGAAATCAATGTATCAGTAGGACTGCATTTCTTTCTTTCTGGAGGCTCTAGAGGAGAATTTGTTTACTTGAATTTTCCATCTTATAGTGGCCGCCCATATTTTTTGGCTCCTGGCATGCTTCCTTTATCTAAAAGCCTGCAAAAGTGGGTTGAATCTTTCTTATATAATGTCATTCTTGACAGTGCTTCTGTCATCACATCTCTTTCTCTGACTCCTCAGCCTCTTTCTCCTACTTTTTTGGACCCTTGTGATTACATTTTTTACCTGGACATTTATTCCTATATCCTCCAATTATAGCAATTTTGGTGCATAAATATTTATTCAAACCTAGAGTAATTAATGAATGAAATAATAAAACATTCATTCATTTATTTTTTATTTCCTACTTACTACAAAATGTAAAGAGAAATACAAATTTTGAAAGGCATGATAAATTAGCATTTCATAAAACAAAACCAAAAAAATAAAATGTGTCTCTGTAGACAGTGTATAGTTGGAGAATGGTTGTGTATTTATTTTCCAATCTTTCCCTTTTGACTGGATCCACTTATATTCAATGCAATTTAATATATTTGATGTAATTACTGAAAAGGTCAAATTCATCTCCCATTTTGCTGCTTGTTTTCTATTTATCTCATGCCTTTCTCTTACCCTAATCCTCCATTACTACCATCTTTTATGTTAAATTGGTATTTTCTTCTGTATTATTCTAATTTTCTTGTTTATTCTTTTACTCTATTTTTAAAGTTATTTTCTTATTGGTTGCCCTGGGGTTGAAAATTAACCCTTAATTTATCACAATCTAGTGCAGTTTAATACCAACTTAACTTCAATAGTTTACAAAATTTTACTCCTATATAAAAACGTTGTTTCTCTTCTCCATTTTGTGGCTGCACAAATTACATCTTTATACAATGTAAGCCCATCAACACTTATTTATAATTACTGCTTTATAAAGTTGTCTCCTAAATCAGATTATATAAATAAGAGTACAAATAAGAAATTATATTAATACTCCCTTTTGCATTTACCTATGTAGTTACCTTTACTGATGCCCTTTATTTCTTTATGTGGATTCAAGTTATGGTGTGCTGTCCTTCCATTTCATCCTAAGGGATTAACTTTAGTATCTATTTCATGACAGGTTTGCTAGTGATAAATTTCGTTTATAGCTAGATTTAGTTTATGAAGGAATGTCTTAATTTCTTTTGCATTTTTGAAGGATAGTTTTGCTGAATATTGAATTATTTCTTGACAGTTTTTTTTCCCAGCACTTAGAGTATGCAGCTTTTCTAACTTCTGGCCTCCAATGTTTGTTTGGTTTTTTGTTTGTTTATTTTTACTGGAAATCAGGAAAAAAAATGTATTTATTCCTTCAAAGAGAATATATTCCATATAACAATAATTGGAAACAAAAAATGAAAAAATAAAGATAAAAAATAGAAAGTATTAAATAAGAAGATTGAATCTATTAGTAATGGCTGCCTAGGAATTGGGTAAAATTACATATGAAAAGACAGATTTCCAGATTGGATCACAAAGCAAAAAGAATTTTATACAATTTTTAAATGTTACTTTGCATTTACAGTTATTACGAAATATTGGCTATATTCCTCATGTCGTACAATACATTCTTGAGCCTATTTTACACCCACTAGTTTGTGTCTCCCACTCCCCCATCCCTATATTGCCCTTCCCTCCCACCATCCCACTGGTAACCACTAGTTGATTCTCTATGTCTGTGAGTCTGTTTCTTCCTTTTTATATTCACTAGTTTTTTGTATTTTTTAGATTCCACGTTAGTGATATCACACAGTATTTGACTTATTTCACTTAGCATAATGCCCTCCAAGTCCATCCATGTTGCTGTAAATGACAAAATTTCGTTCTTATGGCTAAGTAGTATTCCATTGTATATATATACCACATCTTCATTCATTCGTATGTTGATGGACACTTAGGTTGCTTCCATATCTTGGCAATTGCAAATAATGCTGCTATGAACATTGGGGTGCATGTATCTTTTCCAATTAGTGTTTTTGTTTTCTTCAGACATATACCCAGGAGTAGAATTGCTGCATCATATGGTAGGTCTACTTTTAGTTTTTTGAGAAACCTTCATACTATTTTTCACAGTGGCTGCACCAATTTGCATACCCACCAATGGTGTACAAGGGTTCCCTTTTCTCCACATCCTCACCAACATTTGTTATTTGTGGTTTTTGATGTTAGCCAACATACTTGTGAGATGATATCACATTGTGATTTTGATTTGCCTTTCCCTGATGTTTAGTGATGTTGAGCATCTTTTCATGTGCCTGTTGGCCATCTGCATTTCTTCTTTGGAAAAATGTCTATTCAGTTCTTCCTATTTTTTAATTGGTTTGTTTGTTTTTATGATGTTGGGTTGTACAAGCTGTTTATATTTGTTGGATATTAACCTCTTATAGGTTACATCATTTGCAAATATTTTCCCCCATCAATAGGTTGTCTTTTCATTTTGTCGATGGAGTCCTTTGCTGTGCAAAAGCTTTTAAGTTTAATTAGGTCCCATTTGTTTATTTTTGCTTTTATTTCCTTTACTTTAGGATACTTCAGATCTAAAAAAATATTGCTGCAATTTATGTCAAAGAGTATTCTGCCTATGTTTTCCTCTAGGAGATTTATAGTATCTGGTCTTACATTTAGGTCTTCAATCCTTTTTGCGTATATTTTTGTATATGGTGTTAGAGAACATTCTAACTTTATTATTTTACATGTAGTGGTCCAGTTTTCCCAGCAACACTTATTGAAGGGACTTTCTTTTCTCCATTGCATATTCTTGCCTCCTTTGTCATAGATTAATTGAGCTTAAATGCATGGGTTTATTTCTGTGTCCTCCATTGTTTATGATGAGAAAGTAGCTGTTATCTTATTGAGAATCCCTAATCATTTGTCTCTTGTTATTTCCAAAATCCTTTCTTTGCTTTTGCCTTTGGAAGTTTATTAAGATATATCTAGGTGTGGATCTCTGAATTCCTTTTTCATCAAATTTTGGAAGATTGATATTATTACTTCAAATGTTCTTTCTTCTCCTTTCTCTCTCTCCACTACTTTGGGACTACCATTATGCATATGTTGGTACTCTTGATGATATCCTACTGGTCTCTGGAGATCTGTTCATTTCCTTTCATTTTTGTCCCTCTGTTTCTCCAACTAGAAAGCCTCAATTGACCTATATTCAAGTCATATATGCTGTTTACCAGCTCAAATCCACAGTTGAACCCTTCTAGTAATTTTTTTTTTGAGGTACGTGGGCCTCTCACTGCTGCAGCCTCTCCTGTTGCAGAGCACAGGCTCCAGATGTGCAGGCTCAGTGGCCACGGCTCATGGGCCCAGCTACTCCATGGCATGTGGGATCTTCCCGGACTAGGGCACGAACATGTGTCCCCCACATTGGCAGGCGGACTCTCAACCACTGTGCCACCAGGGAAGTCCCCTTCTAGTAAATTTTTAATTTCAAATATTGTACTTTTCAATTTCAGAATTTCTATTTAGTCTTTTTAAAATATAATTTCTATCTCTTTATTGATCTTTTCTATTTGGTGAGAAATCACTCATATATTTTTTCTTTTGATATTATTTTCTTTAGTTCTTTGAACATATTTAAACATCTAAATTAAAGTTTTGTCTATTAAATTCACATTTGGTCTTCCTTGGTGATATTTCCACAAGGATTACATGAAAACTGACTTCTTTATTGCCCTCTTGGGAACACACTTCCTTGTTTTTTTTACTTAACTTTTTGTTAAAATGGGCATTGTAAGTAATATAATGTGGCTACTTTGAAAATCAGTTTGCAAAAAGCCCCAGTGTTTTATTGGTGTTGTTTGTTTATATTGTTTTTGCTTCTGCTTGTTGTTTGTTTAATGACTTTCCTGAACTAAGTTTGTAAAGTCTGTGTTCTTTGTAGAGTGGCACCACTAAAGCCTCAGCTCAGTTAGTTTAGTAGTCAACTAATAATTGGACATAGATTTCTTTAAGTACCTGTAACCACTAAGTTTTCAGCTTTTCCCAAAGGACTCTGTCTGTTGGGGCATACCTTTAACACTCAGCCTGGCAGTTTACAACTCTGCCTTAGCCTTCACTTCCTTCTTGTGCAGACCTCAAGGTCAGCTAGAGGTAAGAGTGTAGGGCCATCTCAGGTCTTTGCCAAGCATGCACATAGTCTTATCTATGAACACAGATCTATGCATATGAGGGAACTTCTGGATTCGCACGGATATGTCAGAAATTTTCAAAGCTCCTCTGGATATTTCCAGAAGCTTTTCCTTTTAAGTTTTTGATCAGCCTGTCATTTGTCCCAACTGTTATCACTATCTCAGGCAATTGCCTCTGTTGCTTTCAACAAATGCTCCCCTGGAGAAAGTGCTGTTTATACTGGATGAGCTCTGAGTCAGATCAAATAACGACAAGTCTTGTAAGTGGTATTTTCTAGGGAACTGCCATACAGGTCAAATAATGACAGCTGAGAATGGGGGTTTGAAGAAGCTCCAACCCCATACACACTCTCCACTGGCTGCTAGACTGCTGGTTTTCCATGAGACTCTATGGCTTTTTGTTTTCAAGGCTACCACAGAGACAAAAAGGATGGGGATAGGATAAGTTAAAACACACAAAGCTCATTGCTCTTAACAAGATTGAACAACTTTTCTTGAACAAATGCTCACAAGAAGGTTGAAAACCTTTGGTTAATTCACAGAATTCTGGAAATGTTGATTTTGTCCATTTTTCCAGGGTTCTCATTGCTTTTATGAAAAAGAGAATTTTCAAAAGCTTTTACACCATCATTCCCATTGATGTCACTTGTTTTCTATAGAGATACTAGATGATGGGACTCTGTAGCATAACATTCTAATCTTAAGAAACATTTAGAAAAACTTTTCATCAAATACTTCTGGAGAGTATACAGAAATATGAGCTAGATAATAGTACAATTAAGCAGATTCACAGTTAGGCAACTATATTACCAATGAGTTGATCAATAAATCGGCTTAAGACTGGAAAGAGTTCCCCAGTGGCTCAGATTTTTGTTTTATATCATTCAGAAGCTTCTGAACAATTTGGTTAAATATACAGAAGATTTTTAAATCAAACTTTCAGAAGTAATTTTAGATGAGGTATTTTGTTTTTTTTAATATTTTGATGGGCTGAAACACTGAGTAACAAGACACAATGTACAGTCCTGTTTTTGTCTTTTAAAATTTAATTGCATTTTGCATATTAGGGGAAGAAATTTAATAGCAATCTATAATAGAAAAGGAAGAAGAGGGAAAAAGAAGGAAGAAAACTCACAGTTTTAATTGACCACTGAAATATTATGTGTTAACAATAGGGCACACTTATGGCTGGTGTACACAAACGTATATACACACAACTGCACTCATAAATATTAATTATTAATTAATTCAAAAGAAATTTTTGAGTACATAATATATGTGATCTACTCTGTTAGACACTGAAGACAAAGATATGTGGGAAAATATATGGCTTTGTCCTCAGTTATCACTAAAAATAGAAATAAATGAAAACAAACCATAAGACAATGCAATAAGTATTATATCACAGATAAGCACAAAGTGGTAAGGGAACACTCCAACAGAATGATTAATTCTGTTTGAAAGGAAAAGCTTGGTGAGTAAGTAGATTTTAACAGGCACACAAGAGTTTAAAGAGGATTCCAGAGACTAGAAATAACTTTGTATGTATTATTTACTATGTGTTTGGTGCTGGAGTAAAAAATAATAAAACAGGAATTTCTTGGCTTTGATGATCACATTCTAGTGAGACACCCCTCACCAGCTGAAAGAACTCCCTAATTTCCTCCAAGTGAAAATTTGCTGAAGGATCTTAGTTATTAACTTGGCAAAAGCACCTCTGTTGATGACATCTCCCAGTTTCACAGTGGTGAAAAGGAAAACTTCAATTCATGCTATGACAAGTTCTATGGAAATATAATTGGGCATTATTCAGTGAATTAGAGAAGAACAAAAAAAAATTAGAATCTTATGCATCTACTCATAAAACTCTAATATGAAGTCAGAACAGTCATCAGACTTTTAATTAAAGCTTGGCAAGTAGTTCTACCTCTATAATGTTCTGGATTCCTCTGAACTTCTTACTACACAAGCATTTTTTCATTGAATAACTATAGCAGCTCTGTGCACTGAAAAAGATTTATAACATCACAGATTGGATGACAGATAATGGTTAAAGCTAAAGACGATAAATAATTATTGGTACCATTTGGACTCTTTGAAAAATGTCCTTTTAAGGAGTGCATTTCAGAATCCTACAAAAATAGAATTCATGCAAAAAAATAAAAATTTAAATTAGATGGGACAAAAGATAGTAATTTTAATTCACAAGGGGGATATAGATCTTATTTAGTATCAATTGACACAAAATTATAAAACAGGATGGTTTTTCAGATAAGCATCTACATTGATGAAATAGAATAAGTTCTCTATTAATCTCTTCATGTCAAAGATAGTAAATGCCACCAAATCTGAGTTATGAGATCACTCTAATAGATTTTCCACTTTTAAACTGAGAAGTCTGATTACTATTGACACTGGAACACATTATACTCAATGTGGAAAAACACAGTGATTGTCTATTTATTCTATTTAGGTCTTTCTGCATTAATGGAAAGTGAGTTAATAATATAAAAATGTTAGTGGATGATTTTGTAAAGACATTAGGTTTGATGATCATTCTAAACCTGTAACAGCATGTTTTTTCTTGATGCCTGGCTATTCCTTGAGGAGGGAGGGAAGACAGCCCAGAATATCTATACACACTTTGATCAGTGTTTCTCATAGAAGCAATTTATAGGAATAGGACGGAATTCCAAGACAAAGAGTTTTAAGGGGGGTAGTTGTAGCAAATGCGCTTAAATATTTGCCAAGTGCCTACAAAATACAACACACGTTTTACACTTAGCACTTTACATGCACCCTATTTTAATTCACAACAAATGCTCTAAAAGGATTCACTCTATTTTCCAGATAAGAAAACTGCGTTAAATGTCTTGCCCAAACTGTAATCTCTCTATACTATTTCCATACTATCACTCAATTGATGGAAACTTAGGGAAAATAGTTAAATTGATCCACTAAAAAGAGAGGATCTAGAGCAGACTGAAAGCTAGAGAGGTGCAAATAATATCAACATGGACCAGGATATGTTATACTGTGTGGTAAAGATAAGTATATGTATGTGTGTATCCAGTCCAAATTATCACCAGTAGTTTAGACAACTGCTTACTGAGTGTTATCTCTATTTATCTAATCTATATCAATCTCTACCTAATATAGCTAAACGATCAATTTCTGTCTAATATTCTCTAAGATGGACAATCTTCACATGCTAAAAACTGAATTAATTTTTCCCCATTTTCCCAATCCTATGCCACTCAAACCCTCTACCCACTTAGCGACTGACACAAGGAAGGGTACAAGTGTAAAATTCATCTTTGACTACACCTCTCCCTCTCTCTAAACTCTGCAACCCTAAACCCCATTCAATTTATGACAGTCCTTTATTCTAATACAAAAATATCTCTTCAGTCTATCTATTTCTCTCTGCCTCCATTACTGCCCCAGCTTGGACATCACCATCTTTTGGTGGACTTTTGAACAACTTCCTAACAGTTCTTCCCACTCAAGTGACTTTCTTTTTTTTTTTTGCAGTACGTGGGCCTCTCACCGCTGTGGCCTCTCCTGCTGTGGAGCACAGGCTCCAGACGTGCAGGCTCAGCAGCCATGGATCACGGGCCCAGCTGCTCTGCAGCATGTGGGATCTTCCCAAACCAGGGCACGAACCCGTGTCCCCTGCATCGGCAGGCGGGCTCTCAACCACTGTGCCACCAGGGAAGCCCCAAGTGACCTTTTTAAATGTTAATATAATTAGATTCTTCTCATGCTTAACCTCCTATAGCTTTCTGATATTGTTAACATAAAATATCTTTGAATATTATACCTCATTCCTTCACAAATAGCTCACAGATATTCCAGGCTTTGGAGCACTTTTCAGTTACTTGACCCAAGCTCTTTCTGGCTCTTAGGCTGTCACCTATTTGGCCGTTTTGCTTAATAACCCCATCCCACAATTTTCTAGGCTAACTGCCCCTTTCTGTCTCAACCTACATATCACTTTCCCTAACCTACATACTCTTCTCACCATCATCGGATTTTCTTACATATCCCTAAAAAAGCAGCTAGCCCTTCCTTTATCTTAGCAATTATCCAATAACATATTATGATTCTTTGATTGTCTGTCTCTTCCACAGATAATAAACTCCAGAAGGGGGAGGACAATGACTGGATTAATCACTGTTCAATGCCCTGTTTCTAACATAGTATCTAGCACTCAATTAATGTCTAATATTTGCTGAATAATTCAATAACTAGGTATTACTTGCAAAGCAAGGCCTAAAGGAATCTGTTCACATCAGACCCTTTTTGGCTCCCCCTCTAAGTTTAAACTCCTTAGCATTGTAACCAAGAAGGACCCTCTGGAGTCTTCCCAGAACTGACTCCCCCTTATGTTCTCCATCTGCCTTCAGATGTGTAGAAAAACTTTAGCCTCCTAGGCCTTCCCCAATGTCCAAAGAGTACAATTAATCAGAGAAGTGAGAAAATGCAGAAAGAAAGGAAAACAGTCACACGAGACAAAATAATAATGGTCTAGCCATTAAACAAAATCAAGGACCTTTAGTTCCTCCTCAGCGGCTATAGGTAATATTCTGAGCCATATCCTTTGAGCTGTTTTCCAGATACTAAAACCCCCACCAGGTGGAAGAAGTTAACTGTATGCTGCCCGCAAGCATGTAGACCACAGAGTGGTTAGGACCAGAAAGTTGATGATGTTGACTCCCGATTAGCTCACCACCAATGAATCAGAAGAATGCCCATGAACTGATCACACACCCCCACAACACTCTTCACTTACTCTGTCTTTAAAAACCTTTCCCTGAGAGCCTTCAGGAAGTTTGGGCCTTTTGAGCACTAGCTGCCTGGACTCCTTGCTTGGTGCCCTGCAATAAATGCTGCACGTTCCTTCACTACAACCTGGTGTCAGTAGATTGGCTTTATTGTGTATGGGCAAGCAGACCCAAGTTTGGTAACAGCATGACCTGCAAACCCCTTTCAATTTGATTCAAACTTTTCAGTATCATCTCCTGTCATTTGCTCCAGTTTTGTAACCACATTGCCCTGTTTACAGTTCCCTGAACAATATTTCCTCTTGGTTTTATACGTTTTCTCCTGTCATCCTTAGTACTGAGATATCTTTTTTTACCCTCTTTCTAAATCTACTCAGTTTTCAACGTGCCCTTCCACTGTCATTGCTTCTCTGGAGTTTTCTCTAAATTCCCTAGAGAAAGATATAATCTTGTCTCTTCTCTCAAAATACCTTATACAAACCTCTGAAAAAGCATATCTAATTCTCTCTTGTGATTATCCATTTGCTTATGCACCTTATTTAGCAGACTCCTGGAGAAGGAATACAATCCTCTCTGAAGTGTCTCTGCCTCCACAGCCCCTAAGAACATGGTGGATACTTAGTTAATTTTGTTAATGAATAAACTCCCCATGTACAATCTTTCTCTCTTCTTTTTAAACTTGCCCTGAATCTTCAATTCCAAAAGACAATATTCTTACTATATTTATTCTCCAGATTTGTGGTTATCTAAAGCGTATATTAGGTTTTCATATGTACATTAAGTAGTCTTCAGCTCAACACTTGAAGCCTGATAGAACAATACCCTAAACACCATTAAAATATTCCTTACTCATATCCTGCATACATATAATCTTACACTTAGATTTAGTATTTTTATTACCAGTCTATTGCCTAATACTAGATTTAATAATAGAATCTACTCTTAACTACCTACCTTTCAAAATGCATGGAACTTATCTTTGGCTTTGCTCTTTTATATATTAGCAAGTTAGATGTACTTTCTCTTACTGGATTAATATACCAAGATTCAAAGAAAATTATGATTTTTATTGTTCTTGCATTAGTACCAATTATTATGATATATGTTGCCAGAGAGTGGAAATTGAGGTGGGAAACACACCTTTGAAATGTGTCTGTTCAGCAAACATATCTGCAATTTCCTTCACACTTTTCTTTGTGTGTCTTTTCCTGTACATATGTTCAGCAAATATGTTACATAATTTCCTTAACACGTTAATGAGTTGTTCAAGACTATCTTCTAAACTTCCAATTCCACCATAAGAGAGTAATGGGTACTGCAATTACTTCATGCTCCAAACAGCTCTAAAACAGGACAAAATATATAAGGCAACAGTTTTCAGACATTGGACAGTAGGCAGCTCAAGACTGATATTTGAAAGAAGGAAAATGTACGTGTGTGTCCCTGCCACAGCCATGAACACCATCACTGGGATCCTTTTGCTTGTTGCCACTTGTAGGACTGCTCTGCAAAGCACTGCAACTTCACTAAGATGAAGAGGCCAAGCAAGATAAGTATTTGACTGTTGAAATTATTGTAATTTGTGTCACAGGGCTCTAAAGAGGACCGAGCTTGGAGGAGTGGCAGAATTTCGTGTGAGGCTTCACCACTTGATCCAGAGCAAAACTGAACTGTACATAAATGTAACAAGACTCTGTAAGGCCTAGTAGAGAGAGACTACTGTAAAAGTGGCAGCTGAATAGAAATTCCAGAAGCCCCACAGCATGTGGATGTGTTAGAATTCTAACCAAAGTGAAAAGATCTCTCTGAATACCCCAGGCATTGAGTTGCCTGGAGAAAGGCCTTACCTTAGGACTAAGGATCATTGTTTTCAAAGTGTGGTTCACAGACTATTATGGATCACAAGACTCTCACAGGGAGTCTGCAAAGTCAAAACTATTTTCATGAAAATACTAAGACGTTATTGCCTTTTTCTCTGTGTTGACATTTGCACTGATGGAGGAGAATAAAAGATGGGTAAAACTTCTCACAACTTAACATCAGCCACAACACCAAAGTCTACTAATAGCATTCATTTTATTCTTCACTGCCACACAGTTATAGTATAAAATTATTATTATTACTATTATTATTACTGCTATTATTATATATGTATTTTTTAGTTCTATGTAAGTATGTCATTGATGAAGCATTATAAATTTTATTAAATTTTGATGCTGCATTTTATTAATAGTTTTTTATGTACATAAAGTGTTTTTGTTGCATACCAGAAAAACAAGAGTTGTTCTAGGAAAAAGCATTCATCCAAATAGTTTGCATTGCAAATTGACCTAATTTTTTTTTCATGGAACATCAGTTTTACTTGAAAGAATAATTAACCAAAAACATGGTCATTTAGATTTGGATACTTTGCAGACATTTTCTCAAAACTTACTAAGATTAGCCTGTCTCTTCAAGAAAACAACAAAAAATATAGATGGCTAATGAGAAAATTTCAGCTTTCAAGTAGAAATTATAATTTTGGAAAACTTGTGTCTGCCTTCATGACCATGACAATTTCCAAATATGTAATGACTTAATGACTTTTCTAATAATATTGGTGACAGTGAGCTTTTGATATTTTATAATAAAATGTATCAACATTTAGAAGATCTTCATAACTCATGAACCAATATTTTCCCAATTATCAATGCATGATATTACAATGGAGAAAATAGTCATTCAAACTGCAAGACACATCAGTGGATTTTAATGTATCAAAAACCACAAAAGGTCATGGATATGGTTTCAGATTCCACATTACAACTAACTTCTAAGAAGCAAACATTTGTCAAAGAGAAATATCCACAATTATCTGAAAATGCTATTAGAATTCTCATCACTTTTCAAACTACATATCTGTGTGAGGCTAGATTTTCTTTACACACTATAACCAAAACAACAAATTGAATGCAAAAACAGACATGATAATCCAGTTGTTTCTACTAAGCCATATATTAAAGAAGTATCGAGAAATACCACTCTTCTCACTGACATTTTCAATAAACAAATACAGTTATTTTCATAAAAATATATTCTTTATGTTAAAATTTAATCCATTTATTACCATATGTTTAATAGATCTGTAAATAAGTACTGCAAAATTTCTCAGTTCTAATTTCTAAAACTGAATAAAATAATCAAGACCAAAAAGAGGAATCAAGATGGTGGAGGAGTAGGAAGATGTGGAGTTCATCTCTCCCCAAAAATGCATCAAGAATGCATCTACAGGGACTTCCCTGGTGGTGCAGTGGTTAAGAATCTGCCTGCCAATGCAGGGGACATGGATTCAATCCCTGGTCCGGGAAGATCCCACATGCTGTGGAGCAACTAAGCCTGTGCACCACAACTACTGAAGCCCTCACACCTAGAGCCTGCACTCCACAAAAAGAGAAGCCACCACAATGAGAAGCTCACACACTGCAAGGAAGAGTAGCCCCTGCTCGCCACAACTAGAGAAAGCGCACGCACAACGATGAAGACCCAATGTAGTCAAAAATTAATTAATTAATTAATTAAAAAAGAATACATCTACAAATGGAACAATTCCCACAGAGCACCTGATGAACACTAGCAGAGGTCCTTGGACACATAAAAAGAAAAGAAAGATCCCCACATAATCAGGTAGGATGAGAGAAAGAGGAGGAAAAAGGAAGAAAGGAAGCGGGACAGGACCTGTGACCCTGGAGGGGAACTGAAGAAGAGGGGAGGTTCCCACATCCAGGGAAGCCCCCTCACTGGTGGGGAGATCAGTTAGGACAGAAGGGGAGCTTCAGGGGCTATCAGAAGAGAGCACAGCAACTGGTATGGGGCAGACAGGACAGAGTGAGACCTACACAGATGGTCCTTACCACAGCCTTGCTTACCTGATCCTGAGAGGTGTGTCTGCTAATGCAGACAGGGGCTGGATACTGGAATGTGGAGTTTGGAGAGCAGACCAGGAGAGAGTACTGCTGCCAGCTGCGAAGAGATAGCCTGAAGGGATGGGAGTGAGAAAACCCACAACTGGGAATGCTTGTGGAGGAAACCCGGACCACCATAGAAGTGAAGCGCCATTGCTGAGTGATGCACAAAGGGCAGGGCCATCATTGCATCTTTCCCCACATACTAGCTGCTGCCTCCCAGGGCACTAGGAAGTGTTCCCATCGGGGTGGACGCTCTTGCAACACTGGCACTGCTGCTTTGTCCTCTACATCCCATCACAGCTGAGGTGGACACTCTTGCGACACTAGCAGCAGCCACCTCTTATTCTGCATCCCATCCCCCCTCATTGGAGGCTCTCATGACCACAGCAGTTGCTGGCACTTCCTCCATGATCCATCCCCACCATGGCAAATGCTCTCATAACCCTGGTTGCAGCTGCCTCTTTCTCTGTGCTCTGTCCTCACTGGGGCTAGCTCTCTCATGCCCCTAGCACAGCCTCCTCCATGCCCCCTCCTCACAGGGGCAGACATGTGTGCTCCAGGGCAGCCTCAGGAGCAGAGCCCTGTGGGTGACCCATGACCAGAGGTGGGGTTGAAATCACAGCTGAGCCCCAGGGGCCATGCAATGAAAGAAGAAAAGCTGAAATCTATCCTCGCAGCTGTGCAAACTGCGACTGACACACCCATGACTGGCTTTGTAAACTCAGTGCCTGCTGAACATCTGAAAGGACAATGACTGCTCCTGCAGCCAAGATGGGTGTAGGTTTAACAGCTATAGACTCTGTAGGCACCTGCATGCAGGGGTAGGCCAGAGTCCGAGCTGCCCTCATAACAGTTGGTCCAGATCCATTATTACTACAATCCCAGGACCTGACTTCAGTGGATCTATGCTGGTGGCCAGGTGAAAATAATGCCTGAGAGACAGCAGGGCCAATTGCTGGCATACCCATGACTAAGTTGGGGCCAAGAGCAGTGGAAACAACAATGTAATCAGAGAGCTCACACAATAGGTGAAGGGTGACACAACAGAGCACATCCACGGGTCAACAGCTGCAGAGGAGGAATACTCAGTGCTTTCCCTCCCAGTGGGAGTGCTCCAGTCCCACCTACCTTGCACTGCAGATCAGAAATATAGCTAAGAAACAGATCTAGGGGTCTCTACTCCGATAGGTAGAGAGCAGATCCCACCCCTGACAGAGCAGTGACACCCATAGAGCAAAGGGGAGGCTCTGCTCAATATCCAGTGCCGGCTCTGGTCACCACAACACCAGTCACACCCCCTATCAAGGAGATAATGGCCAGCATACACTGAGGAAAGAGGTGGCAGACATTTACACTAAAAACTGCCCTTGCAACAAAAAATGTTAACCCCACGCAGGCTACACAGGGATGTTCCCATGTAAAAATAGCCCTCCGAGACAGTCTGAGGGTCTGGCATCAGAAGGAAGAATCCCCCAGAGCATTTAGCCTTGAAGACCAGTGGGGCTTGAGTGCAGAAGCTCCACAGGGCTGGGGGAAAGAGACTCCATGCTTGGAGGGTGCACACAAGGTTTCATGATCACTGGGGCCCAGCACAAAGCAGTACCTGCACAGAAACCTGGGTACACCTACCTAGGGGTCTTGGAAGGTCTCCTGGGTAGGCGAAGGTCAACTGTAGCTCACTGTCAAGGCAAGGACACTGATAGCAGAGGCCACATGGAATATTGATTAAAATGAGCTCTCCCAGAGGTCCCCATTTCGGCACCAAGACACAGCACCACCCAACAACTTGCAGGCTCCAGTGCAGGAAATACTCTGCCCAAACAACAAACAGGACAGATACACAATTCCACCCATCAGAAGACAGGCTGCCTAAAGTTGTACTGAGCTCACAGCCACCTCAAAACACATCCCCTGACACAGCCCTGTCCATCAGAGGGAAGGCACTAGTCCCTCCCAATAGGAAACTTATACAAAGCCCAGAACCAACCTCACCTACCAGGGAGCAGACACCAGAAGTAAGAGTAACTATAATCCCGCAGCCTGCAGAAAGGAGACAACAAACACAGAAAGTTAGACAAAATGAGACAACAGAGAAATATGTTGCTGACTAAGAACAAGATAAAAACCTATGGGAACAGCTAAATGACAAGGAGGTAGGCAATCTACCTGTAAAAAAATTCAGAGTAATGATAGTAAAGATGATCCAAAATCTCGGAAATAGAATGGAGGCACAGATCAAGAAGATACAAGAAATGATTAACAAGGAGCTAGAAGATTTAGCAAACATAGATGAACAAAACAATAACTGAAATGAAAAATACACTAGAAGGAATCAAGAGCAGAATAACTGAGGTAGAAGAACAAATAAGTGAGCTGGAAGACAGAGTGGTAGAAATCACTCCCATAGAACAGAATAAAGAAAAAAGAATGAAAAGAAGTGAGGACAGTCTCAGAGACCTCTGGGACAACATTAAACACACCAACATTCACATTATAAGGGGCCAAGAAGAAATAGAAAAAGAGAAAGGGTCTGAGAAAATATTGGAAGAGATTATAGCAGAAAACTTCCTTAACATGCAAATAACTTGCTGTGAATTATGTCAAAGAGTATTCTTCCTATGTTTTCCACTAAGAGTTTAATAGTGCCCTGTCTTGCATTTAGGTCTCTAATCCATTTGGAGTTTATTTTTGTGCATGGTGTTAAGGAGTGTTCTAAATTCATTCTTTTACATGTATCTATCCAGTTTTCCCAGAACCACTTATTGAAGAGACTGTCTTTTCTCCATTGTATATCCTTGCCTCCTTTGTCATAGATTATTTGACATAGGTACGTGAATTTATCTCTGGGCTTTCTATCTTGTTCCATTGATCCATATTTCTGTTTTTGTGCCAGAACCATATTGTCTTGATTACTGTAGCTTTGTAGTATAGTCTGAAGTCAGGGAATCTGATTCCTCCCGTACCATTTGATTCCATCAAGACTGCTTTGGCTCTTTGGGGTCTCTTGTGCCTCCATACAAATTTTAAGACTTTTGGTTCTAGTTCTGTAAAAAATGCCATTGGTAATTTGATAGGTATTGCATTGAATCTGTAGGTTCCTTTGGGTAGTACAGTCATTTTCACAATATTGATTCTTCCAGTCAAAGAACATGGTATATCTCTCCATCTGTTGGTATCATCTTTAATTTCTTTCATCAGTGTCTTACAGTTTTCTGCATACAGGTCTTTTGTCTCCCTATGTAGGTTTATTCCTAGGTAATTTATTCTTTTTGTTGCAGTGGTAAATGGGTGTGTCTCCTTAATTTCTCTTTCAGATTTTTCATCATTAGTATATAGGAATACAAGAGATTTCTGTGCATTAATTCTGTATCCTGCAATTTTACCAAATTCGTTGATTAGCCCTAGTAGTTTTCTGGTGGCATCTTTAGGATTCTCTATGTATAGTATCATGTCATCTGCAAACAGTGACAGTTTTACTTCTTCTTTTCCAATTTATATTCTTATTTGTTTTTCTTCTCTATTTTCGTGGCTAGGATTTCCAAAACTCTGTTGAATAATAGTGGTGAGAGTGGACATCCTTGTCTTGTTCCTGATGTTAGAGGAAATGCTTTCAATTTTTCTCCATTGAAAATCCTGTTTGCTGTGGGTTTGTCATATATGGCCTTTATTATGTTGAGGTAGGTTCCCTCTATGCCCACTTTCTGGAGACTTTTTATCATAAATAGATGTTGAAGTTTGTCAAAATCTTTTTCTGCATCTATTGAGATGATCATATGGTTTTTCTTGTTCATTTTGTTAATATGGTGTATCACATTGATTGATTTCCATATATTGAACAATCCTTGCATCCCTGGGATAAACCCCACTTGATCATGGGGTATGATCCTTTTAATGTGTTGTTGTATTCTGTTTGCTAGTATTTTTTTGAGGATTTTTGCATCTACATTCATCAGTGATATTGGTATGTAATTTTCTTTTTTTGTAGTATCTTTGTCTGGTTTTGGTATCAGGGTGATGGTGCCCTCATGGAAAGAGTCTGGGAGTGTTCCTTCCTCTGCAAAGTTTTGGAAGAGTTTGAGAAGGATGGGTGTTATCTCTTCTCTAAATGTTTGATATAATTCACCTGTGAAGCCATCTGGTCCTGGACTTTTGTTTGTTGGAAGATTTTTAATCACAGTTTCAATTTCATTACTTGTGATTGGTGTGTTCATATTTTCTACTTATTCCTGCTTCAGTCTTGGAAGGTTATACCTTTCTAAGAATTTGTCCATTTCTTCTAGCTTGTCCACTTTATTGGCATAGAGTTGCTTGTAGTAGTCTCTTAGGATGCTTTGTATTACTGCGGTGTCTATGGTAACTTCTCCTTTTTCATTTCTGATTTTATTGATTTGAATCCTCTCCCTCTCTTTCTTGATGAGTCTGGCTAATGGTTTATCAATTTTGTTTATCTTCTCAAAGAACCACCTTTTAGTTTTATTGATCTTTGATATTGTTTTCTTTGTTTCTATTCCACTTATTTCTGCTCTGATTTTTATGATTTCTTTCCTTCTGCTAACTTTGGGTTTTGTTTGTTCTTCCTTCTCTACTTCCTTTAGGTGTAAGGTTAGATTGTTTATTTCAGATTTTTCTTGTTTCTTGATTTAGGCTTCTATAGCTATAAACTTCCCTCTTAGAATGGTTTCTGCTGCATCCCAAAGGTTTTGGACCATCATGTTTTCATTGTCTTTTGTCTCTAGGTATATTTTGATTTCCTTTTTGATTTATTCAGTGATCTTTAGCTTATTTAGTAACGTATTGTTTAGCCACCATATGTTTGTGTTTTTTACATTTTTTTACGTGTAATTCATTTCTAATCTCATAGCCTTGTGGTCAGGAAAGATACTTGATATGATTTCAATTTTCTTAAATTTACTGAGGCTTGATTTTTGACCCAAGATGTGATCTATCCTGGAGAATCTTCCGTGCACACTTGAGAAGAAAGTGTAATCTGCTGTTTTGGGATGGAATGTCCTATAAATATCAATTAAATCTATCTAGTCTATTGTGTCATTTAAAGCTTCACTTTCCTTATTTATTTTCATTTTGGATGATCTGTCCATTTGTGTAAGTGAGGTGTTAAAGTCCCCCACTATTACTCTGTTGCTGTCGATTTCCTCTTTTAGAGCTGTTAGCAGTTGCCTTATGTATTGAGATGCTCCTATGTTGGGTGTATATATATTTATACTTGTTATATCTTCTTCTTGGGTTGATCTCTTGATCATTATGTAGTGTCCTTCCTTGTCTTTTGTAACATTCTTTATTGTAACGTCTATTTTACCTGCTATGAGTATTGCTATTCCCACTTTCTTTAGATTTCCATTTGCATGGAATATCTTTTTCCATCCCCTCCCTTTAGTCTGTATGTGTCCTTATGTCTGAAGTGAGTCTCTTGTATATAGCATATATATGGGTCTTGTTTTTGTATCCATTCAGCAAGCCTGTGTCTTTTGGTTGGAGCATTTAATCTATTACGTTTAAGGTAATTATTGATATGTATGTCCTATTACTATTTTCTTAATCGTTTTGGGTTTGTTTTTGTAGGTCATTTTCTTCTCTTGTGTTTGCCACTTTGAGAAGTTCCTTTAGCATTTGTTGTAGAGCTGTTTTGGTGGTGCTGAATTCTCTTTGCTTTTGCTTGTCTCTAAAGCTTTTGATTTCTCCATTGAAACTGAATGAGATCCTTGCCGGGTAGAGTAATCTTGGTTGTAGGTCCTTCCCTTTCATCACTATAAGTATATCATGTCACTCCCTTCTGGTTTATAGAGTTTCGGCTGAGAAATCAGCTGTTGACCTTATGGGAGTTCCCTTATATGTTATTTGTCATTTTTCCCTTGCTGCTTTCAAAAATTTTTATTTGTCTTTAATTTTTGCCAATTTGATTACTATGTGTCTCGGAGTGTTTCTCCTTGGGTTTACCCTGTATGGGACTCCCTGCACTTCCTGTACTTGGGTGGCTATTTCCTTTCCCATGATAGCGAAGTTTATGACTATAATCTCTTCAAATATTTTCTCAGGGCCTTTCTCTCTCTCTTCTCCTTCTGGGACCCCTATAATGCAAATGTTGTTGCATTTAATGTTGTCCCAGAGGGCTCTTAGTCTGTCTTCACTTCTTTTCATTCTTTTTTCTTTATTCTGTTCCACAGCAGTGAATTCCACCATTTTTTTCCTCAGGTCACTTATCCGTTCTTCTGCCTCAGTTATTCTGCTATTGATTCCTTGTAATGTATTTTTCATTTCAGTTATTGTATTGTTCATCTCTGTTTGTTTGTTCTTTAATTCTTCTTGATCTTTGTTAAACATTTCTTGCATCTTCTCAATCTTTGCCTCCATTCTTTTTCCGAGGTCCTGTATCATCTTCACTATCATTATTCTGAATTCTTTTTCTGGAAGGTTGTCTATCTCCATTTCATTTACTTATTTTTCTTGGGTTTTATTTTTTTCCTTCATCTGGTACATAGCCCTCTGCCTTTTCATCTTGTCTATCTTTCTGTGAATGTGGTTTTCATTCCACAGGCTGCAGGATTGTAGCTCTTCTTGCTTCTGCTGTCTGCCTTCTTGTCTGTATCCATTTTAACTCAGTTGTTAAATTATATGGTCACAGGATACGCACTTGCTTAATTTTGGTAGATAATGCTAAACAATTTTCCAAAGTGATGGTAGCAATTTACACTCTCATTCAAGAATGAGAGTTTCAGCTGCTTCACATCCTTGCCCAATTGGCTGGTTGGAGGACCACTGGGACTACCAGGAGGGCAGTGGGAAGCCTTTCCACACAAGGGCTTGGCTGCATGCAGTGTGGAGAGAGGTCTGCTCCATTGGTTGACTGATTTCCCACAGACCACTTCAGCATACATCCCAGTCTTATTCCAGCAAATGCTCGGGTCTCAGCTTAGTCCATGTCACAGCACCTGGCACCCTCCCCACTGGTAACCACTAGTTTGTTCTCTATATCTGTGAGTCTGTTTCTGTTTTGCTATATATATATATATTTATTTATTTATTTTAGAGTCAACAGAAATGTGATATCACACAGTATTTATCTTTCTCTGTCTGACTTACTTCACAAAGTATAATACCCTCTAGGTACATCCACATTGCTGCAAATGGCAATTTGTTCTTTTTTTATGACTGAGTAGTATTCAGTTGTGTGTGTATGTATGTGTATATATATATGGGTGTGTGTGTATGTGTGTGTATATGTATATATATATATATATATATATATATATATATATATATATATATATATATATATATATATATCTCCCACATGTTCTTTATCCATTCATCTGTTGATGAGCACTTGGGTTGCTTCCATACCTTGGCTATTGTAAATAGCACTGTATGTACACTGGGATGCATGTGTCTTTTTGATTTAGTGTTTTCATTTTTTCCAGATATATACACATGAGTGGAATTGCTGGATCGTATGGTAGTTCTCTTTTCAGTTTTTTGAGGAACCTCCATTTTGTTTTCTATATTGGCTGTACCAATTTACATTCACACCAACAGTGTACAAGGGATCTCTTTTCTCCACATCCTTGCCAATATTTGTTATCTATAGACTTTTTGATGATAGCCATTCTGACAGATATGAGATGATATCTCATTGCCTTGATTTGTAAGTCTATTTTTTGTAGATAATCACTTTTTTTCTGTTAAAATGTGACAGATTTTCTATAAAGGTGTATATCACCAAGTAAGCCTAATAACATTTGTAAAACAGCTAAATATCATATACTGACAATAAAATCATCTATATGTGAAATATTCCATACTTCATTAAGAAAATAATATGACTAATATGTAATATGCCCTCTTACAGCTATATCCTCCTCAGAAAATGGTATAACAATAGGATCATTTCTCCAACCTTTATGCCCTACCACAGATAATGTTCTATCAGATTTTATCTTTCTCATTATCATATGTAAATGGAAGGAACCAGGTGATCAATGTACCTTTGTGCATTTCAGTCACCAGAGTAATTCATAGTGGCCCTAAATGACAATAATAATGTCTTAATATGTTCTTTTTTTTTACAAATTTTATTTAAAGCTATATCATGGAAATTAGGCCTATAATAGTCCATGAAAAAAATAATTACTCTTTCTAGGACTCTTTGTCTATTTCCCATTTAATATGGATTTTTATTAATGTTCATTATAATTTCACATAAGCATGAAGAAGCTAACATTTTATTGCAATTTTTAAGGGAGAAAAAGTAAGAGCAATATCTTACTCAAAACAACCTAAGTGGTACTAAGGGGGAAAAGTCATTTTCTGAAACTATGCACTTATTCTCTATATTTCAAATTCATGCCCTGAGAGGCACAGGTAATCAATAAATGCTGACTAATTATGATGATGATGCTACATATCAGAGAAAAGGCATTGAATTAAAGATACACACATAAATGTGTGTTTGGTTGATTGTTTGTGTGTGACTTGTGCAAGAATATTTTTCAGATGTATGGTCAAAATAGCCAGGTGAGATCTTGTCTAAGAGAAAATGTTTATTTAAGTTATTCCTAAACACAGTTCCTTTGAAAAAGTCTCTATCAAAATAAGCTAGCATGATTGAACATATTTGTAGTAAGAATGCAATTTCAGATAAAACCCCCCAAGATTGCAATGGAAACAAACACTTTTCACAAATAGGTTGAAACCAAGTCATGTTTATTTTCTGAAGAAAAATGGCCTATTTAACAAATTCTTGCCAGCAGGGGCCAAAGCAGCTGATAAGAGGTGGAGTTAGAAATACAAATTAATTTTTTGAAACTTAGTTCAAAATCAAATGCATTAAATCATACAGCCTTTCCAAAAAGCCTGACTTCTTGGAAAGAGAATGAAATCAGTTTACTTAAATGAAGAAAGAAACAATTTTTATTTGTTTATAGTTGAATCCATCTCTCCCAGTCCACTCCCAATTTCAGGGGGAAAAAGTCAATGCCAGTTTCAGGTACTTTTATATTTACAGTCATAACAAAAGAAGACACTACTTGTGACTGCCTACTATGTTCCTGGCACTTTATCTCACATTAAAGCCTAGAGCAGAATAACTAATACATTGCTGCTGACAGGGACAATGTCAGCTGTCATATTCTCTTAACTCTTGCTCCACTACCAAAGGGTTGCATCCTAGTTTACTTGATATCTGACAATGCCACCACCTTTACCTCCACACCTAGCCCTGATACTGAGCAGGACCCTGTGGGGCTCCTGGACACAAAAGTCTTTCTGTGTCCTCCATTTCTTAATTACAGGAAATAGACTTCATTGAGCCTCCATGACCTCCCCTGGGTTCCAAGGTGCAGGTTCAAACAATTGCAAATTAAGGAAAGGAGGGGATGTGGAGACAAGGCAGGAACAGTCAAAAGAAACAATAGTGTAGACTTGGGGCAGGGTCCTGGTTCCTCCTCAAGGGATACACATAGCAATATCTTTGAGCTGTTTAGCAAACACTGAAACCCACACCAGGTGGGAGAAATTATCAGTATGCTGCCCACAAGCACACGGACGACAGACCTGTTGGAACCAGAAGATTGATGATGTTGACCCCACTTACCTCACCACCAACCAATCAGAAGAATGTCCACAAGCTGATCACATGCTCTTTGAACCATATAAACTATAAAACTCCTCAACTACCCCCTCTAGGTTGGGACACACAGTTTTGAGCGCAGTAGCCCATTGAGGCCCCCTTTGCCTCGCAAAGCAATGAGGCTATTCTTTTCTACTTCACCCAAAACTCTGTCTCAGAGAATTAATTCAGTGTCAGGGTACAGAGGCCAGATTCATCTTCAGCCCCACCACCTACTCTGTGGCTTCTCTTAAAAATTCACAGAAAGCAAACTGTGTGATCTCAACCACCTGTCCATCATCACCTAAACAAGAGGTTTTTTTTTAAAATTTCACCAAAAGGATACTTGTTATGATAATAATGTTATTCCTATTGGTTAAAGATAAGATGTAGGATGCAAACAATAGGCAGATTTAAATGTGGACACCAATATTTAATTTTCATACAATTTTCATGGGTCACAAAGTATTATTTTTTCTTTGAAATTTTTCTCCAACCATAAAAAATGCAGGAGTTAATCTTACTCTCAGAACATACAAAACAGGTAACATGCTGACATTGGCCACTAGGCTTCAGTTTGCCAAACCCTGTTCCAGAGAACAGATTGAAGGTAGCAACTGATAAATCAGGGAATCCATCTAAAAGACTATTACAGAAATCTATGCAATAGATGATGGTAACTTGAACGAATGTTTTGGTGTAATGATGGAAACAAGAAAATGAAAGTTAGATATATTTCAGATAAAACAGATAAGACCTAGAGATGTATTAACTTTAAAGAGTCCATGTTCTATGTTGTTTTGTTCCAGTGAAGATGCTTCACATGTAGAAAGAAGATAAAGTGTCTTAGGATATTAGAGAATTTAATGAGAGATTCTTGTTTGTTTGGTTTTGTTTGCAAATTACCCATGATACTGCTGATCTTGAAACTAAGGCCATGTTTCTTGTTACAAACCACACAGGATATAACTCTTTAGGGATAAAGGGAGTAGTTGGGATTAGGGAAGATCTCATAGCAGACATAGTATTTGATCTTACAATTAGAGGAAACAGCCTAAGCAAATATGTAGAGTTATAAAAATATGCTGTATGGGGGAATTTTCAAATATCCCTGCAAGAGAAAGGGCTATAAAAGAGTGAGATATGAAAGATAATATTGAACTTGAATATAGAGTAATTTTTTAGACCATGCTAAGGAGTTTGTGTAGTTTTGTTAGTTTAAATCAATTTTAAAGTATGGAAAATGCACTGAATATGCATAAGAAAAGAAAAAGTTTTCCTTCCCTAAACATCAGCTCTGGTGAGCTGAAAATTCATAAAGCTCATAGCCTGCCTGAAGGCAATAATAAAATAGAACAAAAATACCAGTAAGACCTCATTATAGCTGCTCTAACAGTTAGAACCTTATTTCATGGAACAAAAATGCAGCATTAAATCCTCACCAGGACAATTTAAAATGCTGCTCTTTTTAATTTTGTGTAATGCTTTTCTAACTATTTCAAAAATTGTACTAGCTAGTCAATTCATGATACTGATTGTCATAATTTATAATATCAACACATTGGTTCTGCATAAAACAGCCCACCAACCAAATCCTCATAAATAAATATTCTATGATAAAAATATATTATGTCTTCTAAAACATAAGGAATTCTGTTTTCCTGTTTTGTATAATTTGCCAGGTATCTTCATTTGCTCCAAATATTATAACAGCAACTTAAATCAACATGTTCAAGATGAATCTTAACATACTCCTGTGCAAATGTTTTCTTCTTTTTTCCCTGGCACCAACAACAAGTTATAAAAGACAGTACAGGGGCTTCCCTGGTGGCGCAGTGGTTAAGAACCCGCCTGCCAATGCAGGGAACACGGGTTCGAGCCCTGGTCTGGGTAGATCCCACATGCCATGGAGCAAATAAGCCCATGTGCTGCAACTACTGAGCCTGAGCTCTAGAACCCATGAGCCACAACTACTGAGCCCACATGCCACGACTACTGAAGCCCGTGTGCCTAGAGCTTGTGACAAGAGAAGCCTCTGCAATGAGAAGCCTGCATACAGCAACAAAAAGTAGCCCCTGCTTGCTGCAACTAGAGAGAGCCCATGAGCAGCAACAAAGAGCCAAAGCAGTATAAAATAAATAAATAAATAAAATAAATTTTAAAAAGTAATAATAAAAAACTAAAATAAAAGACAGTACACTTAGCAGTTATCTTGATCTTTTTCTCACATATAATGTGTTATTAAGTTCTGCTGATTTTATTGCTAAATATGTATGCCTCAAATTTTTCTCTTATGCCTATCCCATTGCCTCTGGTCTGTTTCAGATCCTTTTCCAATGAAAAAATGCAAAAGCCTCCCAACTATTTATTTCCCCCTTCATTCCTACTTTCCTCAAATAACTTCTACAAAAATAATCCTTCTGAAACACAAATCATAGCATATCATTCCTTTGCTTAAAACCTTTCAATAATTTTGGTTTACTTAAAGAATAAAATTATGAGACAGGACTGAAAGAGATGGCTTTAATGAAATTGACTTATCCTCATTCTCAAGAATTTTATACCATAATAGATGGAAACAGAGTAAAACAAGTAAACAGATAAGAAAATATCCATGGCAATGAATACTAAGGTGAAAATAAAACTGGCTGATTTTTTTTTTTTTTTTTTTTTTTTTTATGCGTTACGCGGGCCTCTCACTGTTGTGGCCTCTCCCGTTGCGGAGGACAGGCTCCGGACGCGCAGGCCCAGCGGCCATGGCTCACGGGCCCAGCCGCTCCGCGGCACGTGGGACCCTCCCAGACCGGGGCACGAACCCGCGTCCCCTGCATCGGCAGGCGGACCCTCAACCACTGCGCCACCAGGGAAGCCCAAACTGGCTGATTTTAAGAGAATTACAGGGTGCAGTTGATGTGGTTCTTTTAGATTGTGTGACAAAAGATTGCTTCCCTGAGGTGGTGACATTTAAAGTCAAGTCTGAATGATAATAAGGAATCAGCCATGCACAATGTGAGAGATGGTAACTCCAGAGAAAACAACAGTGAGTTCAAATTTCCTATGGCAGTAATGGACTTAGCATGCTTAAATAAAAGAGAGAGGGCCCATGTGGCTGGAGCACAAGAAGCAATGAGGAGAGGGTTATAACATGATGGGAGAAGTAGGCAGTCACCATGTCATGTAAAATCTTTCAGAACAGAGAAAGGAATTTGGCTTTTATTCCTACACAATGTGAAGTTGAGGAGTAATATGATATGGCTTATAAATTTTAGAAATTACTCTGGCTACTAATTGGGGAAAGGATGTATAAAGCAAAAAAAAAAAAGGAATTGTAACTAAGTAGCAAAGAATCATGGTGGCTTAGATAGACATAGTGAAGTGTAGATGAAAAGATATAGATACAGATGTAGGATGTTTTGGAGGTAGTCAGTTGGAATAGTGAGAGAATAGGAGTGGAATAGTGAGAGAATGGGAGTGGAGCATGAGAAAAAGGAAAAGATGAAGAACAAATTCGAGATTTTTGCTTATCTCATGGACGAATTATGACATCATTTACTCAGGAAAAAGAAGTTTTTTGATAAGTAGGGAAACAAAAATTTTTTTTAAGTATAGTTTGATTTACAATGTTGGGTTAGTTTCAGGTGTACAGCAAAGTGCTTCCTTTATACATACATATATAGGTACCTATTTTTTTTCAGATTATTTTCCCTTATAGATAATTACAAAATATTAAGTATAGTTCCCTGTGCTATACAGTAGGTCCTTGTTGGTTAGCTATTTTGTATATAGTAGTATGTATACGTTAATCCCAAACTCCTAATTTATCCCTCCCCCCTTTTCCCTTTGGTAACCATAAGTTTGTTTCAAACATATTAATTGTAAAGTATCTATTAGATTACTAAATACATATTTCAAGTAGGCAGTTGTATACACAGGTTTGGGATTCTATGGAGACATTTAGATGGTGATAAAATATGGGAATAATAGATGTAAAGAAATGTAAATCCATATAGGATGGATACAATTTCCAAGACAAGAAGAAAGATCCCAGGATTGAGCACTGGAACATTCCAGTATTTAGAAATTCAGTAAAGGACAAGATAATCTTATCCCCTCTTTGTCCCCAGTACCTACCACAATACCATGTGCCCAGTGATCACTGAGTTAAATTGTTCCTTCTCCATATCACAGTAAGAACAAATTGTAGAATGACCTTGGCTACTATACAAAACTTCTATTAAAAGCTCTCATTCCTGGGAGAAAGGCCAAGGTGGTGGAGTAGGCAGACACTGGGCTCACCTCCCCTCAGGAACACATCAAAACCTCAACAATACATGGAGCACCTCTCACTGAAGTCACCCTGGGGACTAACAGGACAGCTCTTCCACAACCAAGTCTGTAGAGAAAGATCCACACAGAGTCTGGTAGGGAGGGAGGAGAAAAACACAAGGTAATACAACCAATATTTTATAATAACTTTAAATGGAGTATAATCTATAAAAATATTGAATCACTATGTTGCACACCTGAAACTAATATATAACATGGTAAATTAACTCTATTTCAATTAAAAAATAATAACATTTAAAAAAAACATAATTCCTATTACATTTCTTAGTAGATTTATCATTTTAACATATTCTGATCTGGGAGATAAATTATATTGTTTTGATACATTACATTTTTTCTATACCATCAGTGAATCTGCTATACAGAAAGAATAGCAAACTATAATTCAAAAATAATCCATCCCTATTTGTGTCAAATAACAAAACTCCAGCAGAACACAAAGATCATAATAACATGGCATGATTTTTGCTCAAACACAAATGAATATACACAATGCAAACTTGTACCAGAAAGTCACAGGTTTCACCTCAGTTTCTGTTTTGTATGCTTTAATACTGTAGGTAACAATGAATTCTTTGGAAATCAAATAAATGTATAGTTACCTCAGCTACATATTCAAACCTGCCATTTACCCTGAAATTATAGACTGAGGCCTTTTTCAAAATAAATCTTGTAGATACTCTTCAGACCTACAGCTGTCATAGAACAGTCCCTCGATAAGATCAAAGGTTTTCTTTCATTTATTAATTTATTGGAATTCATTCTCTTCACTCTCTCTTCTCTCTCTCTTTCCCTCTCTCTGTTTCTCACTTTAACCAGAATAATTATATACAGTGTATGCATGTGTGTGCACCCTTCACATATAGTTCATAAATATATAAATGTAGATATGACTATATAATTATTCCCTTTCTTGGGGGAAAGTATATATGTAAACATATATACAAATGTCTCTAATAATTCCTCAAACTCTTTAATATGAAGTTACCTAGTGATAGAAATTGTACAGCTCTAGTTGTCTCTAAAAATGGAAATTAAACTCAATATAATGGTTCAATAATAATTAAAAAATATGAAATAAAGACCACCTGGATTACAGAATCTTTGGAAGTTTTAAGGTTTTATTGATTTTGTGATACCCAGTTGTTTTGCAAAAAATGAGCAAAGTGATATCACAATCTCAATTTCTTTACTTAAATAAGTAAACGTTTAGAATTGCTTAAGTAGCCCAGTTCCTCTCAAATCTTCAACATATTTCCAACGTGACCCAGTTCAACACACACACGCCTGCACGTGCGTGGGCGCACACACACACACACATATTCACTCTACTACCATCTCAACCAATAGGCTATAATAAGCAACTGTGACATTCCTAACAGTTCACTGGTTCCACTTGCTCATGAATATTCACACAAATTGGGCAGCAAGATTCACACTCAGGAGACATGGAAAATATGAAAGATGTGAACCAATGTCTTGTATGTAGCTGTGCATAGATTTTACTCACAATGTCTAGATATTGACAAAAAATATCTCATCAGGAATCCTATTATTGTTTTGGCAGTTTCTGTCCAGAATGTTTGAATGTACAGGTTCTGGGCTGCTGCACTTGTACCCCAGAGAGTATACTCACAGCTACACATGCTTTTCCTCAGAGCAAAGCATCTAACTATCAAAGACACAGAGATAACTTTGAACTTACAGACTCTTGTGTTATGGATAAAGAATTTTAACCATGCCATAATTGCTCAAAAAGCTTGTAAATTATTTTCAAAATAATAAAAGATTCAATCATGTAGATAAAGGACAACCTGGGAGACGAGGGGAAGATGGCGGAAGAGTAAGATATGGAGATCACCTTCCTCCCCACAGATACACCAGAAATACATCTACACGTGGAACAACTCCTACAGAACACCTACTGAATGCTGGCAGAAGACCTCAGACCTCCCAAAAGGCAAGAAACTCCCCACGTACCTGGGTAGGGGAAAAAAACAAAAAAACAAAAAAACAGAGGCAAAAGGATAGGGACGGGACCTGCATCAGTGGGAGGGAGCTGTGAAGGAGGAAAGGTTGTCACACACTAGAAAGCCTCTTCGCGGGCGGAGACGGCAGGGGGGAAAGCTTCAGAGCCATGGAGGAGAGCACAGCAACAGGGGTGTGGAGGGCAAAGCAGAGATGTTCCCGCAGAGAGGATCGGTGCCGACCGGCACTCACCAGCCCAAGAGGCTTGTCTGCTCAGCCGCCGAGGCGGGTGGGGCTGGGAACTGAGGCTCGGGCTTCAGTGGGAGCACAGAGGACTGGGGTTGGCAGCGTGAACACAGCCTGCAGGTGGGTTAGTTTACCAAGGCTAGCCGGGAGGGAGTCTGGGAAAAGTCTGGACCTGCCAAAGAGGCAAGAGACATTTTCCTCCCTCTTTGTTTCCTGGTGCACGAGGAGAGGGGATTAAGAGCACTGCTTAAAGGAGCTCCAGAGACGGGCGCGAGCCGCAGCTGAAAGCGCAGACCCCAGAGACGGGCATGAGATGCTAAGGCTGCTGCTGCCACCACCAAGAAGCCTGTGTGCGAGCACAGGTCACTATCCACACCCCACTTCCGGGGAGCCTGTGCAGCCCGCCACTGCCAGGGAACCAGGATCCAGGGACAACATTCCCGGGAGAATGCATGTCGAGCCTCAGGCTAGTGCAACATCACGCCAGTCTCTGCCGCCGCAGGCTCGCCCCTCACTCCGTGCCCCTCTCTGCCACTGGCCTGAGTGAGCCAGAGCCCGGAAGCAGCTGTTCCTTTAACCCTGTCTTGTCTGAGCGAACAACAGACGCCCTCCAGCGACCTACATGCAGAGGCGGGGCCAAATCCAAAGCTGAGCCCCTGGGAGCTGTGAGAACAAAGAAGAGAAAGGGAAATCTCTCCCAGCAGCCTCAGAAGCAGCAGATTAAAGGTCCACAATCTACTTGATGTACCTGCATCTGTGAAATACGTGAATAGACAACGAATCATCCCAAATTGAGGAGGTGGACTTTGAGAGCAAGATTTATGATTTTTTCCCTTTTTCCTCTTTTTGTGAGTGTGTGTGTATGCTTCTGTGTGAGATTTTGTCTGTATAGCTTTGCTTCCATCATTTGTCCTAGCATTCTATCCGTCCGTTTTTTGCTGTTGTTGTTTTGTTTTAATTTTTTTCTTAATAATTATTCTTTATTTTAATAACTTTATTATATTTTATCTTACATTATTTTATTTTACTTTATCTTCTTTCTTTCCTTCCTTTTTTCCTTCCTTCCCTCCTTCCTTCCTTCCTCCCTCCCTTCCTCCCTCCCGCCCTCCTTTCTTTCTTTACTTCTTTCTTTCTTTCTTTCTACTTCTACTAGTTCTTTCTTTCTACTTTTTCTCCCTTTTATTCTGAGCCATGTGGATGAAAAGCTCTTGGTGCTGAGCCAGGAGTCAGTGCTGTGCCTCTGATGTGAGAGAGCTAACTTCAGGACACTGGTCCACAAGAGAGCTCCCAGCTCCACATAATATCAAATGGCAAAAATCTTCGAGAGATCTCCATCTCAACACCAGCACCCAGCTTCACTCAGCGACCAGCAAGCTACAGTGCTGGACACCCTATGCCAAACAACTAGCAAGACAGGATCACAGCCCCACCCCTTAGCAGAGAGGCTACCTAAAATCATAATAAGGCCACAGACAGCCCAAAACACACCACCAGGTGTGGACCTGCCCACCAGAAAGACAAGATCCAGCCTCATCCAGCAAAACACAGGCACTAGTCCCCTCCATCAGGACACCTACACAACCCACTGAACCAACCTTAGCCACTGGGGACAGACAACAAAAACAACGGGAACCACGAACCTGCAGCCCACAAAAGGGAGACCCCAAACACAGTAAGATAAGCAAAATGAGAAGACAGAAAAACACACAGCAGATGAAGGAGCAAGATAAAAACCCACCAGACCTAACAAATGAAGAGGAAATAGGAAGTCTACCTGAAAAAGAATTCAGAATAATGATAGTAGTAAAAATGATGCAAAATCTTGGAAATGGAATAGAGAAAATGCAAGAAACATTGAACAAGGACATAGAAGAACTAAAGATGACATAAGCAATGATGAACAACACAATAAATGAAATTAAAAATACTCTAGATGGGATCAATAGCAGAATAACTGAGGCAGAAGAATGGATAAGTGACCAGGAAGATAAAATAGTGGAAATAACTACTGCAGAGCTGAATAAACACAAAAGAACTGAGGACAGTCTCTGAGACTTCTGGGACAACATTAAATGCAACAACATTCGAATTACAGGGGTTCCAGAAGAAGAAGATAAAAAGAAAGGGACTGAGAAAATATTTGAAGAGATTATAGTTGAAAACTTCCCTAATGTGGGAAAGGAAATAATTAATCAAGTCCAGGAAGCACAGAGAGTCCCATACAGGATAAATCCAAAGAGAAATATGCCAAAACACATATTAATAAAACTGTCAAAAATTAAATACAAAGAAAACATATTAAAAGCAGCAAGGGAAAAACAACAAATAACAGACAAAGGAAACCCGTAAGGTTAACAGCAGATCTTTCAGCAGAAAATCTGTAAGTCAGAAGGGACTCGCAGGATATATTTAAAGTGATGAAGGAGAAAAAAACCTGCAACCAAGATTACTCTAACCAGCAAGGATCTCATTCAGATTTGATGAAGAAATTAAAACATTTACAAACAAGCAGCGCTGAGAGAGTTCAGCACCACCAAACCAGCTTTACAACAAATGCTAAAGGAACTTCTCTAGGCAAGAAACACAAGAGAAGGAAAAGACCTACAGTAACAAACCCAAAACAATTAAGAAAATGGGAATAGGAACATACATATTGATAATTACCTTAAATGTAAATGGACTAAATGCTCCCACCAAAAAACACAGATTGGCTGAATGGATACAAAAACAAGACCCATATATATGCTGTCTACAAGAGACCCACTTCAGACCTAGAGACACATACAGACTGAAAGTAGGGGATGGAAAAATATATTCCATGCAAATGTAAACCAAAAGAAAGCTGGAGTAGCAATTCTCATATCAGACAAAATAGATTTTAAAATATAGACTATTACAAGACACAAAAAAGGACAGTACATAATGATCAAGGGATCAATCCAAGAAGAAGATATAACATTGTAAATATTTATGTACCCAACATAGGAGCACCTCAATACATAAGGCAAATATTAACAGCCATAAAAGGGGAAATCAACAGTAACATATTCATAGTAGGGGACTTTAACACCCCACTTTCACCAGTGGACAGATCATCCAAAAAGAAAATAAATAAGGAAACACAAGCTTTAAATGATACATTAAACAAGATGGACTTAATTGATATTTATAGGACACTTCATCCAAAAACAACAGGATACACATTTTTCTCAAATGCTCATGGAACATTCTCAGGATAGATCATATCTTCGGTCACAAATCAGGCCTTGGTAAATTTAAGAAAATTGAAATTGTATCAAGTATCTTTTCTGACCACAATGCTATGAGAGTAGATATCAATTAGAGGAAAAGATCTGTAAAAAATACAAACACATGGAGGCTAAGCAATACAATACTTAATAACGACGTGATCACTGAAAAAAATCAAAGAGTAAATCAAAAAATACCTACAAACAAATGACAATGGAGACACGACGACTCAAAACCTATGGGTTGCAGCAAAAACAGTTCTAAGAGGGAAGTTTATTGAAATACAATCCCCCTTTAAGAAACAGGAAACAACTCGAATAAACAATCTAACCTTGCACCTAAAGAAATTAGAGAAAGAAGAAGAACAACAACAACAACAAAATAAAAGTTAGCAGAAGGAAAGAAATCATAAAAATTAGATCAGAAATAAATGTGAAAGAAATAAAAGAAATGATAGCAAAGATCAATAAAACTAAAAGCTGCTTTTTGAGAAGATAAAGAAAATTGATAAACCATTAGCCAGACTCATCAAGGAAAAAAGGGAGAAGACTCAAATCAATAGAATTAGAAATGAAAAAGGAGAAGTAAAAACTGACACTGCAGAAATACAAAAGATCATGAGAGATTACTACAAGCAACTCTATGCCAATATAATGGACAACCTGGAAGAAATGGACAAATTCTTAGAAATACACAATCTGCCAAGACTGAATCAGGAAGAAATAGAAAATATGAACAGACCAATCACAAGCACTGAAATTGAAACTGTGATTAAAAATCTTCCAAAAAACAGAAGCCAGCACCAGATGGCTTCACAGGAGAACTCTATCAAACATTTAGAGAAGAGCTAACACATACCCTTTTCAAACTCTTCCAAAATATCACAGATGGAGGAACACTCCCATACTCATTCTACGAGGCCATCATCACCTTGATACCAAAACCAGACAAAGATGTCACACAGAAAGAAAACTACAGGCCGATATCACTGATGAACATAGATGCAAAAATCCTCAACAAAATACTAGCAAACAGAATCTAACAGCACATTAAACGAATCATACACCATGATCAAGTGGGGTTTATTCCAGGAATGCAAGGATTCTTCAATATATGTAAATCAATCAACGTGATATACCATATTAAGAAATTGAAGGAGAAAAACCATATGATCATCTCAATACATGCAGAGAAAGCTTTCAACACCCATTTATGATAAAAACCCTGCAGAAAGTAGGCATAGAGGGAACTTTCCTCAACATAATAAAGGCCATATATGACAAACCCACAGCCAACATCATCCTCAATGGTGAAAAACTGAAAGCATTTCCACTAAGATCAGGAACAAGAAAGGGTTGTCCACTCTCACCACTCTTATTCAACATAATTTTGGAAGTCTTAGCCAGAGCAATCAGTGAGTAAAAGGAAATAAAAAGAATCCAAAGTGGAAAAGAAGAAGTAAAGCTGTCACTTTTTGCAGATGACATGATAATATACATAGAGAATCCTAAAGATGCTACCAGAAAACTACTAGAGCTAATCAATGAATTTGGTAAACTAGCAGGATACAAAAATAATGCACAGAAATCTCTGGCATTCCTATACACTAATGATGAAAAATCTGAAAGTGAAATCAAGAAAACACTCTCATTCATCATTGCAACAACAAAAAAATAAAATATCTAGGAATAAACCGACCTAAGGAGACAAAATAGCTGTATGCAGAAAATTATAAGACACTGATGAAAGAAATTAAAGATGATACAAATAGATGGAGAGATATACCATGTTCTTGGATTGGAAGAATCAATATTGTGAAAATGGCTCTATTACCCAAAGCAATCTACAGATTCAATGCAATCCCTATCAAACTGCCACTGGCATTTTTCACAGAACTAGAACAAAAATTTTCACAATTTGTATGGAAACACAAAAGATCCTGAATAGCTAAAGCAATCTTGGGAATGAAAAATGGAGCTGGAGGAATCAGGCTCCCTGACTTCAGACTATACTACAAAGTTACAGTAATCAAGACAGTATGGTACTGGCATAAAAACAGAAAGACAGATCAATGGAACAGTATAGAAAGCCCAGAGGTAAACCCACCGACAATAGTCATCTTATCTTTGACAAAGGAGGCAGAAATGTACAGTGGAGAAAAGACAGCCTCTTCAATAAGTGGTGCTGAGAAAACTGGACAGGCACATGTAAAAGTATGAGATTAGATCACTCCCTAACACCATACACAAAAATAAGCTCAAAATGGATTAAATAGCTAAATGTAAAGCCAGAAGCTATCAAACTCTTGGAGGAAAACATAGGCAGAACACTCTATGATATAAATCACAGCAAGATCCTTTTTGACCCACCTCCTAGAGAAATGGAAATAAAAACAAAAATAAACTAATGGGACCTAATGAAACTTCAAATTTTTGCACAGCAAAGGAAACCATAAACAAGACCAAAAGACAACTCTCAGAATGGGTGAAAATATTTGCAAATGAAGCAACTGACAAAGGATTTATCTCCAAAGTTTATAAGCAGCTCATGCAGCTCAATTTGAAAATAACAAACAACCCAATCCAAAAATGGGCAGAAGATCTAAATAGACATTTCTCCAAAGAAGATATACAGACTGACAACAAACACATGAAAGAATGCTCAACATTACTAATCATTAGAGAAATGCAAATCAAAACTACAATGAGATATCATCTCACACCAGTCAGAATGGCCATCATCAAAAATTCTAGGAACAATAAATGCTGGAGAGGGTGTGGAGAAAAGTGAACATTCTTGCACTGCTGGTGGGAATGTGAATTGGTACATCCACTATGGATAACAGTATGGAGGTTCCTTAAAAACCTACAAATAGAACTACCATATGACCCAGCAATCCCACTACTGGGCATATACCCTGAGAAAACCATAATTCAAAAAGAGTCATGTACCAAAATGTTCATTGCACCTCTATTTACTATAGCCAGGAGATGGAAAAAGCCTAAGTGTCCATCATCGGATGAATGGATAAAGAAGATGTGGCACATATATACAATGGAATATTACTCAGCCATAAAAAGAAATAAAATTGACCTATTTGTAATAAGGTGAATAGACCTAGAGTCTGTCATACAGAGTGAAGTAAGTCAGAAAGGGAAAGACAAATACCATATGCTAACACATATGGAATTTAAGGGAAAAAAATGTCATGAAGAACCTAGGGATAAGACAGGAATAAAGACACAGACCTACTAGAGAATGGAATTGAGGATATGGGGAGGGGGAAGAGTAAGATGTGACAAAGCGAGAGAGAAGCGTGAACATATATACACTACGAAACGTAAGGTAGATAGCTAGTGGGAAGCAGCTGCATAGCACAGGGAGATCAACTCTGTGCTTTGTGACCACCTGGAGGGGTGGGATAAGGAGGGTGGCAGGGAGGGAGGAGCAAGAGGGAAGTGATATGGGAACATATGTATATGTATAACTGATTCACTTTGTTATAAAGCAGAAACTAACACACCCTTGTAAAGTAATTATACTCCAATAAATATGTAAAAAATAAATAAATAAAGACAACCTGTGCTATAAAATTCATCCTAGCAATGAATAAAACCAGCATGATCTAGGAGATTATTATGTGCCCAAAGTACAGAGATAAATTTAGAACAGTTTATATAATATTGACCTTTTGAATAAATTTCTAGACAATAAGTTTCATGTTGTCCACTTTAGCTTTCTATGTTTTGTTCTCACTGAGGTTAACTGGAAATTTTTTTTGACCTAGCAATACCTGTCCTCCACTGAAAAATAAAAAATTGATATTCAGTTGTCTTTTCTTGGGACTATGAAATTACATATAAACTTTTATTAGCAAGAAAGACAAAAAGTTAGTATGTGTCCAAATCAAAAAGAAGTGTTGATACTGAAGGGCAACCAAAAAGACCAATTGGAAAATCATCATAGATGATACACAAGTGATGGGGTAATATATGGAAGAGAGAAGAAGAGGATGAACATGGCTCTATCACAAGAAATATATAGAGAGGGGAAAATTTTACAGTGTAGTTTTTAGAAACAGAAGTGTTTGGGCTGTTAAAAATAATGACAGGAAATTGTGGATCTGAAGACAAAAAGAAATTTCTAAGATTTGCCTGAGTCATATCTTTACAATGTGGTCTCTGAAAATTCTAAGTACAAAAATCAATCAATATACATGAATTTTTAGTAACCAGTATTACCCTCTGTTATGTATTATTTACCCCACTAATACATATTTCAAGATTCTATGAGAAACTCTCCCAACCTTTTTGAAAGTGTTTTGTCTTTCCAGAGAGCATAGTTGTTGTAAAACAGAGGTTGTTTCACTGAGTATCAAATAAATTGAGTATAAAATAAATATGCACATATGCCAAAATATGCTTGACAAAACTATAAATTGGGCCTTAATACACTATACGGATTACATACAGGACTTCATAATCCATAGTAGAGCAATGATTCTAACTGATGGAACAGGTGAGGCAGAGGAGTAACATTCTTCAACAAAGAAGCTTTTCCAAATCACATGTGAATGAGCATACACAGACCCAAACACACACGTGTGTGTGAGTGAACACACACATACACACACTCATATATATTAGATTTGGCAACATCCCCTCATTAATAGTCCTTTCAAGTTTCTGACAGGCTGTTGACTGAACACCTACAGGGCAAGGAACTCACTATGTCTTCTGGTAAATCTTTCTTTTAAAAAAGCCCTAAGAGTTACTAAAGTATATATATATATATATATATATATATATATATATATATATATATATATATATATATATATATATATTAAGCTTTTCAAAGTGGTCACAAATGTACTATTTCTATACTATGAGTCTCCTTGGAATAAGATCATTCTTTCTTCCACATGACCTCACTAGAAATTAGGCTTCAGCAACTAAATAAACCTATCAAATTTGTTTTTAAAAAACATCAAAGTTGTAAAAAGAATATCTATTTATGTATAATGGCATCATTTTGCTGTACACCAGAAACTAATGCAACATTGTAAACCAGTGGTTCTTCAATTAAAGAAATAAATAAAATAAAACACGTTAAAGAATATTTAAAGGGGACCTTCAAGGTGGCGGAGGAGTAACACGTGGAGATCACTTTCCTCCCCACAAATACATCAAAAATACATCTAAATGTGGAACAACACCTACAGAATACCTACTGAACACTGAATTTTGGGAACTCAGACTTCCCAAAATCTTTGCTTTTACCATTTGTCCTAGGATTCTGTCTGTCCATTTTGTTTTTGTTTTTTTTAGTATAGTTTATAGCACTGGTTATCAGTGGCGGATTTGTTTTTTGGTTTCATTGTTCTCTGCCTTCGTTCTTTCTTTTTTATTACTTTTTTATTTATAATGTTTTTTTCATTTTTTATTTTAATTATTTTATCTATTTCTTGATTTTTTTCTCCCTTTCCTTCTGAGATGTGTGACTGACAGGGTCTTGGTGCTCCAGCCTGGTATCAGGCCTGAGCTTCTGATGTGCAAGAGCTGATCAACTCACTGACCAACCTGAGACCTCCCTGCAACACGTAATATCAAATGACAAATCTCTCCCAAAGATATTGATCTCAACGCTAAGACCCAGCTCCACTCAATGACCAGCAAGCTACAGTACTGGACACCCTATGACAAACAACTAGCAAGACAGGAACACAACCCCACCCATTAGCAGAGAATCTGCCTAAAATCATAAGTTCACAGACACCCCAAAACACACCACCGGATGTGGTCCTGCCCACACAAGATCCAGCCTCATCCACCAGAAGACAGGCACCTGTTCCCCACCACCAGGAAGCCTACACAACCCACTGAACCAACCATACCCACTGGGGGCCGACACTAAAAACAATGGGAACTACGAACCTGCAGCCTGCAAAAAGGAGAACCCCAAAGCAGTAAGTTAAGCAAAATGAGAAGACAGAGAAATACACAGCAGATGAAGGCACAAGGTAAAAACCCACTGGACCAAACAAATAAAGAGGAAAGAGTCAGGCTACCTAAAAAAAAATTCAGAGTAATGATGGTAGAGATGATTCAAAATCTTGGAAATAGAATGGAGAAAATACAAGAAACATTTAACAAGGACCTAGAAGAACTAAAGAGGAAACAAACAATGAGGAACAACAAAATAAATGAAATTAAAAATTCTCTAAAAGGAATCAATAGCAGAATAACTGAGGCAGAAGAATGGATAAGTGACCTGGAAGGTAAAATAGTGGAAATAACTACCACAGGGAAGAATAAAGAGAAAAGAATGAGAAGAAATGAGGACAGTCTCAGACACCTCTGGGACATTAAACACACCAACATTTGAATTATAGGGGTCCCAGAAGAAGAAGAGAAAAAAAAAAGAAAATGTGACTGAGAAAATATTTGAAGAGATTATAGTTGAAAACTCCCCAAATCTGGGAAAGAAAATATTCAATCAAGTCCAGGAAGCAAAGAGAGTCCCATACAGGATAAATCCAAGGAGAAACACATCAAGACACATATTAATCAAACTAACAAAATATAAGTGCAAAGAAAAAATATTAAAAGCAGCGAGGGAAAAGCAACAAATAACACACAAGGGAATCCCCATAAGGTAAGCAGCTGATCTTCCAGCAGAAACTCTGCACACCAGAATGGAGTGGCAGGACATATTTAAAGTGGTGAAAGAGAGAAACCTACAAAGATTATTGTAACCAACAAGGTTGTCTTTCAGAATTGATGGAGAAATTAAAACAGACAAGCAACTGCTAACAGAATTCAGCACCACCAAACCAGCTTTACAACAAATGCTAAAGGAACTTCTCTAGGCAGGAAACACAAGAAAAGAAAAACACCTACAATAACAAACCCAAAACAATTATGAAAATGGTAATAGGAACATATATATTGATAATGACCTTAAATGTAAATGAATTAAATGTTCCCACCAAAAGACATAGACTGACTGAATGGATACAAAAACAAGACCCATATATATGCTGTCTACAAAGTACCCACTTCAGAACTAGGGACACATACAGACTGAAAGTGAGGAGATTTGAAAAGATATTCCATGCAAATGGAAATCAAAAGAAAGCTGGAGTAGCAATTCTCATATCAGACAAAGTAGACTTTAAAATAAAGACTATTATAAGAGATAAAGAGGAACATTACATAATGGTCAAGGGACCAATGCAAGAAAATGATACAATAATTGTAAATATTAATGAACTCAACATAGGAGCACCTCAATACATACGGAAAATGTCTACAGCCATAAAAGGGAAAATCAACAGTAAAACAATAATAGTAGGGGATTTTCACACCCACTCTCACCAACAGATAGACCATCCATATAAAAATAAATAAGGAGGGTTTCCCTGGTGGCGCAGTGGTTGAGAGTCTGCCTGCCAATGCAGGGGACACGTGTTCGTATCCCAGTCCGGGAAGATCCCACGTGCCACAGGGCGGTTGGCCCGATAGCCATGGCTGCTGAGCCTGTGCGTCCAGAGCCTGTGCTCCACAACAGGAGAGGCCACAACAGTGAGAGGCCTGCATACCGCAAAAAAATAATAATAATAATAAATAAGGAAACACTAGCTTTAAATGACACATTAAACAAGACAGACTTAATAGATAATATCAGGCATTCCATCCAAAAACAAAAGAATACATACAATTTCTTCTCAAGTGCTCATGGAACATTCTCCAGGATAGATCATATCTTGGGTCACAAATCAAACCTAGGTAAATTTAAGAAAATTGAAATTATATCAAGTATCTTTTCCAACCACACTGCTATAAGATTAGATATCAATTATAGGAAAATAATATGCGAAAAATACAAACACATGGAGGCTAATAGATACACTACTAAATAACCACGAATCACTGAAGAAATCAAAGAGGAAATAAAAAATACCTATAAACAAATGAAAGTGAAAACATGATGACCCAAAACCTATGGGATGCAGCAAAAGCAGTTGTAAGAGGGAACTTTATAGCAATACAATCCTACCTCAACAAACAAGAAATATCTCAGATAAACAACTTAAACTTACACCTAAAACAACTAGAGAAAGAGAAACAAAAAAAACCCCAAAGTTAGCAGAAGGAAAGATCAGATAAGAAATAAATGAAAAAGAAATGAAGGAAACAACAGCAAAGATCAATAAAACTAACAGCTGGTTCTGTAAGAAGATAAACAAAATTGATAAACCATTAGCGAGACTCATCAAGAAAAAAAGAGAGAAGACTCAAATTAAGAAAACTAGAAATGAAAAAGGAGAAGTAACAACTGACACTGCAGAAATACAAAGAATCATGAGAGATTACTACAAACTATATGCCAGTAAAATGGACAACATGGAAGAAATGGACAAATTCTTAGAAAAGCACAACCTTCCGAGACTGAATCAGGAAGAAATAGAAAATATAACCAGACCAATCACAAGCACTGATATTGAAACTCTGATTAAAAATCTTCCAACAGGGCTTCCGTGGTGGCGCAGTGGTTGATAGTCCACCTGCCAATGCAGGGGACATGGGTTCGTGCCCCAGTCCAGGAAGATCCCACATGCCACAGAGCCGCTGGGTCCATGAGGCTTGGCTGCTGAGCCTGTGCTTCCAGAGCCTGTGCTCCGCAATGGGAGAGGCCACCAACAGTTAGACACCCCCATACTACAAATATATATATATATATATATATATATATATATTCCAACAAAAAAATGCCCAGGACCAGATGGCTTCACAGGCAAATTCTATCAAACATTTAGAGAAGAGCCAACAGCTATCTTTCTCAAACTCTGCCAAAATATAGCAGAGGGAGGAACACTCCCAACTCATTCTATGAGGCCACCATCACCCTGATATCAAAACCAGAAAAAGATGTCACCAAAAAAGAAAACTACAGGCCAATATCACTGATGAACATAGATGCAAAAATCCTCACCAAAATTCTAGTAGAGAGAATCCAATGGCACATTAAAAGGATCATACAATAATTGTATACATACAAGTTAAACCCCATACAAGTGGGGTTTAACCCAGGAATGCAAGGATTCTTCAAGATATGCAAATCAATCAATGTGATACACCGTATTATCAAATAGAAGGAGAAAAACTATATGATAATCTCATTAGATGCAGAAAAAGCTTTTGACAAAATTCAACATGATTTATGATTTTAAAACAACCCTCCTGAGAGTAGGCACTGAGGGAACTTACTTCAATATAATAAAGGCCCTAATGACAAACCCACAGCCAACATTGTTCTCAATGGTGAAAAACTGAAAGCATTTCCACTAAGATCAGGAACAAGACAAGGTTGCCCACTCTCACCACTCTTATTCAACATAGTTTTGGAAGTTTTACCCACAGCTATCAAAGAATAAAAAGAAATAAAAGGAATCCAAATCAGAAAAGAAGAGGTAAAATTGTCACTGTTTGCAGATGACATGATACTATACATAGAGAATCCTAAAGATGTTACCAGAAAACTTCTAGAGCTAATCAGTGAATTGGGTAAAGTAGCAGGCTACAAAAGTAATGCACAGAAATCTCTTGCATTCCTATATACTAATGATGAAAAATCTGAAAGAGAATTTAAGGAAACACTCCCATTTACTACTGCAACAAAAAGAGCAAAATACCTAGGTATAAACCTACCTAAGGAGACAAAAGACCTGTATACAGAAAACCATAAGACAATGAAGAAAGAAATTAAAGATGATACAAACAGATAGAGAGATAGATAATGTTCTTGGATTGGAAGAATCAACATTCTGAAAATGACTATACTACCCAAAGCAATCTACAGATTCAATGCAATCCCTGTCAAACTACTAATGACATTTTTCACAAAACTAGAACAAAATTTTCACAATTTGTATGGAAACACAAAAGACCCTGTTTAGCTAAAGTAATCTTGAGAAAAAAGTAAACAGAGCTGGAGGAATCAGGCTCCCTGACTTCAGACTATACTACAAAGCTACAGTAATCAAGACAGTATGGTACTGGCACAAAAACAGAAAGATCAATTGAACAGGATAGAAAGCCGAGAGATAAACCCACGCACCTATGGTCACCTTATCTTTGATAATGGAGGCAGAATATACAGTGGAGAAAAGACAGCCTCTTCAATAAGTGGTGCTGGGAAACTGGATACCTACATGTAAAAGTATGAAATTAGAACACTCTCTAACACCATACACAAGAATAAACTCAAAATGGATTAAAGACCCAATGGTAAGGCCAGACACTATAAAACTCTTAGAGGAAAACATAGGCAGAACACTCTATGACATAAATCACAACAAGATGCTTTTGACCCACCTCCTAGAAGAATGGAAATAAAAACAAAAATAAATTACTGGGACATAAGAAAACTTAAAAGCTATTGCACAGCAAAGGAACCACAAGCAAGATGAAAAGACAACCCTCAGAGTGGGAGAAAATATGCAAATGATGCAACTGACAAAGGATTAATCTCCAAAACATATAAGTAGCTCATGCAGCTCTATATCAAGAAAACAAACAACCCAATCCAAAAATGGGCAGAAGACTTAAATAGAGATTTCTCCAAAGAAGATATACCGATTGCCAACATGAAAGGATGTTCAACATCACTAATCATTAGAGAAATTCAAGTCAAAACTAAAATGAGGTATCACCTCACTCCAGTCAGAATGGCCACCATCAAAAAATCTACAAATAATAAATGCTGGAGAGGGTGTGGAGAAATAGGTACCTTTTTGCAATGTTGGTGTGAATGTAAATTGATACAGCCACTATGGAGAACAGTATGGATGTTCCTTAAAAAACTAAAGATAGAACTACCATATGACCCAGCAATCCCACTACTGGGCATATACCCTGAGAAAACCATAATTCAATAAGAGTCATGTATCACAATATTCATTACAACTCTATTTACAATAGCCAGGACATGGAAGTACCCTAAATGTCCATCGACAGATGAATGGATAAAGAAATTGTGGCACATATATACAATGGAATATTACTCAGCCATAAAAGGAAACAAAATTGAGTTATTTGTAGTGAGGTGGATGGACCTAGTGTCTGTCATACAGAGTGAAGCTAGTCAGAAAAAGAAAAACAAATACTGTATGCTAACACATATATATGGAATCTAAAATAAAGAAAAACGTTCTGAAGAACCTAGGGGCAGCACATGAATAAAGACACAGACGTAAGCTATGGACTTGAGACACGGAAAAGGGGAAGAGGAAGCTAGGATGAAGTGAGAGAGTGGCATTGACATATATATATATATATACACTACCAAATGTAAAGTAGATAGCTAGTGGGAAGCAGCCACATAGCACAGGGAGATCAGCTCAGTGTTTTGTGTCCACCTAGAGGGGTGGGATAGGGAGGGTGGGAGGGAGACTCAAGATGGAGGCCATATGAGGATACATGTATATGCATAGCTGATTCACTTTGTTATATGGCAGAAACTAACACACCATTGTAAAGCAATTATACTCCAATAAAGATGTTAAAAAATAAAATAAAACAGATAACCGGGACTTCCCTGGTGGCACAGTGGTTGTGATTCCATGTTCCCGATGTGGGGGGCCTGGGTTCGATCCCTGGTCAGGGAACGAGGTCCCACATGCGTGCCACAACTAAGGAGCCCACCTGCCGCAACTAAGAAGCCCTCCTTGCTGCAACTAAGACCTAGTGCAACCAAATAAATAAATAAATAAATATTAAAAAAAAAAAAAAACAGATAACCAACAAGGACCTACTGTATAGTACTTGGAATGCCACTCAGTATTGTGTAATAACCTAAATAGGAAAAGAATTTAGAAAAGGATTGATACATGTTTATGTATTACTGAATCATTTTGCTGTACACCTGAAACCAACACAACATTGTTAATCAACTATGCTCCAATATAAAATAAAAATTTTAAAAATAGATAATAAGGACCTACTCTATAGCACAGGGAAATCTACTCAATATTCTGTAATAACCTATATGGGAAAAGAATCTGAAAAATAATGGATATATGTATATGTATAACTGATTCACTTTGCTGTAAACCTGAAACTAACACAACATTGTAAATCAACTATACTTCAATAATTTTTTTTAAAGAGGAGATCAAATTATTTCTCAAAGAAGTATAGATAATAAATCTGGGGATCTTATATTTCAGAGTTTAGTCAAAGAAGCAGCAGAAAAACATACACACATACACGTACACGCACACATACACATACACACAAGTATTTATTAGCAGGATTTGACTTTATACAATTATGTAATCATTCTCTGTGCTTCTGTGACAGGCTGGGACCTGGGACCTAGGATGCTTTAATGCAGTGCTTGCACCTGGTCAAACATCTCCTCCAGCAACAGATACAAAGAAACTATAAGGGACAAAAAAACTCCGTGCATGTTCAGTGAGGCAAATTATGAACAACATGGTACAAAAAGACCAAAAACCCAGCTGCCACTTCTGAGGTATGGGGAGCAAAAGCAGTGTACTCCACATGATTCATGCACACAGCACCACCAGAGTGTAGGCCCTCCCATGGATATGCCCCTACCCTCACCCCCTTAAAGAGACCAGTTCATCCCCCCTCAGGGAGCAAACAAGGGAACTTGTTACTTGTTTTCACTCCCCCGGCTGCAACACAAGTCCCAGTAAAGCCTTGCCTGAATTTCTCATCTGGCCTCTTTTCTATTGATTAAAGAATCCAAAAAGCTGGGTCACTATCAATGCTATTACGATTGTGTCTAGTTGTGAAACCTGAGGTTCACAGAAAAGGTAGTAGGAAAGAAAAGATGTGAGGTAAGGGAAGCAAGAGCAAACTGAACCTGTGGGGATATCCTAAAATCCATAAAGGTGAACTGGAATAACCATAGCTTGAAAGCTCCAATATGGAAGTTGAGTTGATCTTCAGGAGAAGATGGCACTCTGCTTCATGTTGCTAACCATACATCTGGCCTAGGAGTCAGAGGAGCTGTGGTCCAGCTTCTGCCCATGCCAACAAAATAAGCCATCAGATAAACATCAATGTGGCTTACAGATGGTGATTCCCTTCTACCTGTCAAACTTCTCTCAAAATGTCTCTTGTGGCCCATGCTAGTTGGCAAATGTGCAGAGGTGGGAGTTATAGGAAATAAAGTTCCAGCTGAGCTAGGGTTATAAAATACAAATCTACTGTACTATTTATTCATATGTATTATTAAATAAAAATATATAGTCCTTATAAAAAATATATATCCTTGCAAATTTTTCACAAAAGAAATAACAATTATTTCATGGATCTTGAATGCTATATATATTCCAAAAATAGTCCCTGTGTGAAGTATGAGTATCCTCATGTCATAGAACAGCAGGAGGGAGTGGTAGACATGGAGGAAGCCATGTGGATCACATGTTCAATTTTACTATCTCTGTTTTATAGTTAAGGAAACAGACCCAATGAGGTTAGATGAGTTGAATACAGACGCACAGCTTTTCTCAGTCAAGAGTCAGAATTAGAAGCCATATCTCCTTTCTAATAGTCCAGTGTTTTCAAGTGTATTTCATATATTTTTTGTAATTTATAAGCCATATATATAAAAACAAACTTACTATTTTATTATTATTATTCACACTGCCAGTTTTCTTTTCCCCTCGCTTAGGGAAAAGCAGAGTTAAATTTTAAGATTGCCTCTACACAGTCTTTCCAAATTCTAAAATGTTTTTTTCACTTCCTCTATAATAATTTATTCCTCAGGTTTCATAACTTTTTGTCTTATGTGTGTTTAACTCCTGCAACATTTGAATTTATCAATTAAATTGACACCTGTTTCTGTTTTGAAATCCATGTTAAGGTTGAATTAGTGTCAACAAAAGCAGCATGCTTTCCTGTTTATAGAGTACCTACCTTATTTGAATAGAAGTTCTGCTTTGTATTGCTTTAGGCATAAAATTACATTGGAAAGGGAAGCACACCTTAATTAAAACTGATCTAAAGCCATTCCCCTGTACAAGTTATTTCAGCACTGACAGTGTTTTCTGCTGTATCAGCTGCATCACCATCCTTATTCAATGTAGTCTTAAATACTACCTAAACATGGCAGTTAGTGCAGAGAGACATAAATGTGTGAGCAAAAAAGTTCATATCCAGGAGAGAAAATAAATCCTACTTGCAAAACAAAATATAACCAATATGTTCTTATTATAATAACATAAGAAAATTCTTGTAAATTTTTCCTGCTTTACGTTCAAATCCATTATTTTTCTTGTCTACCAATATTTTTAAATTAGTTGAAGTGCTGTGACTACAAAGGTGAAATGAAAAGATTAGGAGTTGCACATCTGTTTACAGTTTTGGTTTATAGTTCTGGGACATTACATTCTGGAGACATTCTGTTACAGTTCATTTTAACAGTAATTAGAAGTACCCCCATAATGAGGAGCTTGCTGTTGGAAGCAACTTCATTAGTTTGGGTGGTTTTATTGGTTTTATTTAGGGTGAGGAACTAGGACTAATAGTTGTAATTTAATAGGAAAATTACTGAAGCAAGAACAATTCCACTGAATCTTCAATGAGACATTAGACAGAAGTTTCCTTTCCAAATAATGAAATATAAGAGAACAGTGTTTACCTAAAAAATTCGTATATGAATTCACATGAATTAACATGGAAGGGCTATTTTTTGGTTAAATGTTTAAATATTGATTTAATAAAACATAAGTATGCATACTGAAAAACACAGATAAAGTTGACGTAAATGTGTCCACTTAAGGCATTTTCCTTCACAGTTTATTTAAACTGACATAAAGTCAACACAGTTGGCCTTTGGAAATTCAGTCTTCCTTCAGATAAAGAGGTTAATTCACATTTCTAAGCCTGTTCTGTTCTCTTGTTTCTATTCTATTATTCCCTTCTCTTTTTTTCCCTCATACATTAACTCCCTAAGTAGCAACATTTTCTCTATCACTCAATATTATCACCTCTGGTACACACATGATTCTGTATCTGCAAAATACTTTATAATCATTTAGGAATCTTTCCTCCCACTTCCAATGCAATGCAGCTCAACATTACTTTTAGTATTTTAGAGATGAGAAAATAGATCCAGAAAAAGACTTACCAAGATTTCAAGGCAAAATAGAGGCAAATTAGTAATCTGAGATGCAACCTTCTATCCTTTATCTTAGACTACTTCATGTCACCACCATCATTTGGAAATGATGCTCTTTTATTATAATAGAGAGAATGTTTTAAAATTTCCAAATGTGTGGAGTTAATAATGTCTGGCCTCTAAAAGACAGAAGCAAAAATAGGAGAAAGTTTATATTTTGGCTTCAAGCTGGTCCTCCTGGTACAAAATGATAATTTTCTATTAAAGGTGTGTTTCAGGAACTATGAGCTGTAAACTCCAGGACTATGTCTGTGATGCTGATTTCTATGATCTAACTATGTAACACAGTGCCTAACTATGGCTAGTTTTCCATAAATATTGGTTGAATAAATATTGGGACAAATAAAACAAAGTGTGATCAACCCTACTGACTTTCAGTAGCTAGAGTTCTCTCACTTTGTTGAAAAGTTTGGTGTCTGAACATTCTTCCCACTTCATTTCTACATTTTACATTCCAAATCACTCCTCCCCACTCCAGTCCAATTTCCATCTTCTCCAACTTCCCCTTCTCTATCTTGCAGGGCTGAAGAATAGCAGATTCTCTCCCAACCACCTTTTTTAATCTCTATTTGATGATTTCTCACTTTGGAATTTCTCAGGTCTTGGATTACTAGGCATCACTGACATTGAGTGGAAATCCAAAATCACCATTGTAAATTGAATGATTTAAATTTTAAAAGAAAAGTGTAGGAAAAGTGTAGGTATTTGGAGACACTAAACCCCTCCCTGTGGGTAAGAGTACTGTTTCTTTAGGAAATGGATGGAGATTTGAAGTCATGTTAAAAACTAAAAAGAGGGAAGAGAAAGAAGGAATTGTTGGCACCACTTAGGAGAAGATACTAACTCCTTAAATCATGTTTTCTATATCTTTAACTGTTTTGATTTCATGTTGTAATTCCCTTTTGAAATTATCACAAATCTTCAGTAAAGAATTTCAAATGCTTTTAAACAGCCTATTACAATAGTCCCAGTATGCTTGAAAAGGGAGGACAGTAAATAGGAAAGGGAAAATTTTCCCTCCCCCATCTTCGTATGACCCCAGTGGAGAGAAAACATTATTCTCAAAGTTGGTCTAAGAAACAAGTGTTAACTAGTGCACTGGAAATGGTAGTTCTCAACATAACTGGAAGAATATCTCTAGTGTGTACAACTCAAAAGAACTAATATGGCAGAAAGTACTAGTTATCCCTTTTTAAAAGTGTTGTGTTCCGGGACTTCCATGGTGGCGCAGTAGTTGAGAGTCCACCTGCCGATGCAAGGGACACAGGTTCATGCCCCGGTCCGGGAAGATGCCACATGCCGCAGAGCGGCTGGGCCTGTGAGCCATGGCCACTGAGCCTGCGCATCCGGAGCCTGTGCTCCACAACGGGAGAAGCCACAACAGTGAGAGGCCCACATACGGCAAAAAAAAAAAAACAAAAAAAAAGTGTTGTGTTCCTAGACCTATGAAAATGGTAACGCTGTGTAGACCACATGATAAAAAGAAAATTCTAAGGCTGAAGGCAGATGAACAAGGAGAATTCATTTGTAGCTGAGTGTCCATCCTGAATGTTAGCAAAATGGAAGATTATATATGCAATGGTAACAGTAATAACAAACTCATGTTAACATGTAATTTAAGGTAGTCTAGAATAAACACAAGAAGATAAGCAATTGTGTATAAAGAATGGCTCATAGTAAGTTCATGTAGTTATTAGATAACAAATATAACTCTACTCTTAAAAGTTGAAACTTTAGAGCTAAGGTGGCAAATGTAGTTCATTATTATAACAGAAATTCCAGAGCATGAATTTAAAATAAATTCCATGAAAATTCAGACACTGTTACTTCATATGTCAAGGGGTGATATAGTAGGTCCATGTATTTATTTGCATATGAATCTAAGAAGTTTGATAAGAAGAAAAAAATTATAAAAACTTTTTATTCCCTCAACCATTCCCCAAATTAGTCCATAACTCCAAATATCCCTCCCAATTCTATAGGTTGGATAGAACAGTCAATTATTGTGACAATAATGCTGCATAATGAATTATCTTAAAACATAGTGACATGGAACAACTGAGTATTTATTTTTCACTCATGAGTCTGCAGGTCAGCTGAGATTTGGCTATTCGAAACTGGTCTTAGAAGGCTTGGCTCCAGGCTGTGTATTGGATCCAGGTCTGCTTCATATGTCTGGTATTTTCTTTTGACCAGTGGTTACCTGAACCATATTTTCAAGGTGAAGTTCGGGAGCTCAAGACGGCAAGCCCAACCACACAAATCCTTTCAAGCCTCCATGCGAGTTGCATCTTTAACATACTTTAACCAAAGCAAGTCACATGACCAAGCCCAATGAAAATTTCAAGAAGTGAATATTTCTTGATCAATAATTTAATTTAATTTAATAATTTAATTTAATGCCACAGTGAGGAAAGAATTCACCAGTGGAAATATCTATGTTGCAATCTCAATAACTGAGGGCAGTAGAAACTGCAGGTAAAGAAGAACCTTTGAAAATGTTAAAGAGCAATTTTCCTCAAAATAGGCATATCTATCTCTAGAAAAGTCCAAGGGTATTTAGAGTAAAGGTTATAGTAAACAGTAAATTAAATAAAAGTTTCATTAATACAATACATATGTAATGAGCAGCCTAGCTTGTGTCAAGCACTTTACCAAACACTTGAGGAAAGAAAGTTGAAAAGCACAGGAGCTTCTCTGTGAAGTTGAGAGTACAAGGGAGCAGTGAATTGTGACCTCAGATTTGGGCCTGAAATGTCAAATAAACATGTGGTAAAATATGGATGAGAGCAAGTGGAAACATCAACATCCATTCTACAACAGTTCTCATGGTAAAATCAGTAGTCAAGGATGCATGCCTTTGCAATATGATAGGTGTGAGTCTGTGGAGGGACATGGAAGATGGCATTTGTTACCACAAAGGATTCCCACACAGAGGTCTTTGAGAAGGCTGAAGTTCCAGGACACTGTTGCTGTATGAGACCGTACTTCAATTCCAGCTTGAAAACAATGAAAATACCTATGTTTACTTTAATTTATATCTAGAAAATATATTATTTCAACTCACTGACTTTAAGGGAAAATGCTGGGGCAGATTTCAGGGCAGATTTTTTTAGGATAAACCTAGAAGAGTATAATTTTGTTTTATCCATAGATAAATGGACAAGGGGAAACATTAACACTAAGCTATTTTCCTGGACATAGCTTTCCAAGGGCTCTTTTCCTGGATCCTATGTAATAATAGCTTTGTCATTGTCATCTTCATCATCATCATTACAACTGACATTTTTCAGTGTACCAGATACTGTATTAAGTGACTGACATGTATTAACTCATTAAACTCCAAAATAACCATATGAAATATGTATTACTTATTTCCTTTTATGAAGGAACTGTGTCTCAAAATAACTTGTCTAAGAGCATACAGTGAGTAAATGAGAAAGTCAAACTTTAATCTCAGGCATAGTCTGATGTCAAAGCATCAGCATTAAAATGACTTATTACACATTTTGCAGACATATATGATACAAGCTCTGCTTGGATTTGAGTTATAACCAGGATATACCATGAACAAGTAATCAAATCAAGCTTTGACTAAATCTGTGCCACACTTCAGTGAGAGGAGATGAGAGTTAATGTACCTTCTTAATTTAACACCTGATACTACAGAGATTTTTCAGACTGTTAAATGGAAAATGAAGCTCATGGAATGACAGTTGTCTTACATTTATCAAATTATTTGTTGTGATGATTTACACAGGTATCATTTTAGTGCACAATAAAAGCCAAATTGATATTATATTGAACAGCTCACCCTAATGGCTGGCTCAATAGTATGAATTTATCAGCCCATTCATTGGTAAGAGATGCTGGAATAAATTGAAAGGGAACAAAACTTTAATATAATACAAAGAAAATTGAGAAATTGTGCCCTAGTAATATGTAATAGGGATTCTACAAGGCAGGATTTTGTTTTCTGAATATCTGAATAGTAAAGCAATAAAGAAAAATGTTTTCAGAAGATGATCTTTGATCCTCAAAAATAAAGGAAATGAAAAAAATCTGCATGTCTTCACATCCTGTAAGTATATAAATTCAGTAATTCATGTCCAATATAAATAAAAAAGAGCTGGTTTCAGTAGTATAACATTAATAATTTTACTACAACAGCAAGTACTTAACATATTTACTCCAAAAATGGAATGAGTAGATTAAAAGTCAAAATAAGTGCACATATTAAAAAAAAATTTCAAAAGTTATAAAAAGATTTCAGGAATAAAATATTTTGATAATTCTGTTGTTGACCATTTGCCTTTTTCTTTAATCTTTATTAGCCAATCTCTTGTTACCATTGGTATAACTGTTACTTGAACTTCCAAGTCAGTCTTTCCTCATTTGCATTCAAATCAACATATCTTCTAGTAGCCCTCACGTGCTCTTCCTGGTGTTTCTCTCAAATAAGATTATTCCTTTTAGAACTATTCATCTACAACTTTAATATTCCTATGTCTCTTTACTCCCTGTTTCATCCATAGATTTTCTCAGTGCCATTTTTTCTTGGCAATCTGGTTCAATTCCACTATCATTTATATCAGGTATCAAATAATTTTTTCTATATTATTTTTCCAGTTGTCTATGAGTCTTCTTAACCACTTTCAGGTGAGTTTTTTTTTCTTATCACTACAAATCTTCCCACAAGCAAGTTATTATAAACAACAAATAATAACAGCAGCAAAATGGCTCTGAAAATTCCTACACCCTCAGCATTTTGGGTTTATCATTTATAACCTTCTGTAGTAATCAAAAGTTATTCACTGGCAAGTGAAGGATGCTCAACTCAAATTATCTTAATAAGAAATGTACTTTAGTATTTAGAGACATCCAAGGGTAGAACTAGCCTCAGGCAAGTTTGGAGCTAGAGATTAAAGGATGTCAGAAGGCATCTTTCTCTCTTTTTCCCCCTCTATTTCCCTCTGTATGTTGGATTTATTTGCTCTTACTACAGACAGACTTCATTTATGAAGCTAATGAGGGTGGTCACTGGCAAATTCTCATTATTCAGCTCCCAACTTCAACAAAAAAAAATACAAAAGAGGGTATTTTTGTTGTTGTAATTATTATTGGTCCAACAACTATATATCAATGTCAATACCAAGGAAAGTCTCTGATTAGTCAGCTTAGGTCTGTGCCACATATTGGACTATTCATTACTGCCAAAGTTACAGGATATTATGATTGTCCAATCCTAGGATCCATGACTGGTGAAGAGGAAGCACATACTACCTTAATTGGCAATCCTCTTATGCTTATGGAATGGAGTTATCAGATATCAAAGAGAGGAGATAGAAATGCTGAGGCTACAGAACCAACATTTGCAAACTACATTCTACCTTATAGTTGTCAAGTATCTATGTATATTCTGTCTCATGAATATAATTACAGAATAATTTTGTCTGTTAAGATAAGCTATTACCATTCTTTAAAAGGCAACCAGAATCAGAAGATCAAGCAAGATGATGACATAGGAGGCTTCTCATCTCCCTTCCCCAATTGGATGCACCGAATGTACAAATACACATGAGCAATTCCCTCTGAAAGAGATCCAGAAGCTAGCTGATCAACTCCTATACATCAGGCAATAAGGAAAATGACCACATCGAAATGAGTAAGAAACACATCCTTGTCATAAACTCCACCCCAGCACACCTCCACAGGAGGAAATCCCCAACTCCCAGCTTCTCCTTGGGGAGAAAAGGTTTTGGATCCCACATCTATCATCCCAACTTTTAAGACTCCCACCTAAGGGGCAAGACCCCAAAACACCTACCTCTGAAAACCAATAGGGCTTGTGTCCATGAGACTCACAAGACTATAGCAAAGAAGTAGTTTCTGGTGGGCATGTGAGACTCACCATAGCTGTGCACCAGTGCCTAGCATAGAGGGGGCAGGCAGAAGCACCCACCTCCCAATCTTCCACTGAAAGAGGTGTTGCCTGAAAAAGAATGCACAGTGTGAGAGATGTGAGTTCAGTTTTATCTGGTGGTTTACTGAGGATTATAGCCCAAGAGAGAGCCTCTCAGATAACTCTGAGGAACTGTTCTGAAAAAATAGAAGAGTAGGTCAGTAGATATATGATTTTGGTGAAGGGGGTATATGAAATCAAGCACACATCTCAGTAGAAGATTGCTGCTAGTTATAAGGAGATGTCTGCATTAATTATTTTAGTGTTTTTCTACATAAGAGAAGATACAAGAAATTGGGTTCATACAATTTTCTAATGAAAATGTGTATCTGAAGGCCTGTTCTGCAAGTTTTCCCAGAGCACAAAGTGCCTTGTGCCTGATCTCCACCCTGAATTCCTTTTAGGATGTGTTAATAGTCACTGCAGTGACTTAATTCCTATAGGATCAGGTGGTGAGGTACATCTTTTGTTGTCAGAGGTTTACCTGAATACTTTAAAAGCTGATGTTTGAGGGCCAGGTTTCTGCTTTAGCATGTAACAAGAGGCTGGCCAAGATTCTTTACTGAGCATCCTCCTTCCAGCCTGTTCCAAGTCACCAGTATCGTCCTGGAGGAACTTGTATATAAGTCTGTGTCCTAGTTTTTATGGCTACAGCCTGAAAGATGGGTCCCAGATTGCATGACTGATAGCCAACAGGGCTTCCATTCTTGGGTACTACAGGAATGTAGCAAAAAAGAAAAGAAAAGAAAAAGAAGCAGCAGCAGTTATTAACTGGCTATCCTACCAGTGCTCAACACAGCGAAAGCAAAGATACCCATCCCCCAGTTTTTCCCTGAAAGAGGTTTACCTGTATACTTTAAAAGCTGCTGCCTGAGGGCCAAGCTTCTAATCAGCCTTCATCAAGGTGTTGACTGTGATCCTCCCCTTTGGGACAATGATGGGTTTTCCTATATCCTCAGCTACAGGGAGTAACTAAAATCAAAGGAGGCAACTTGGACGATCACAAAGTTTGGAGAGACAACAAAAAAAGCACAGGGTGATTGATGAGGTTCATCTCTTACATCAGACTACAATACTCTGTCAAGACTAAAAGTGGTGGCTATTTTATCTAATGCACAGAAACCAACACAGAGAGCCAAGGAAAATGAAGAAACAGAGAAATATATTCCAAACAAAAGAACAAGATTAATCTCCAGAAACAGATCTTAATGAAACAGAGATAAGTGTTTTACCTGATAGAGAATTCAAAATAGTGGTCATAAAGATACTCACTGTGTTAGGAGAACAATGCATGAACAAAGTGAAAATTTCAACAATTAGAAAATATAAAATGTATGATATGAAAATCATAGAGCTTAAAAATACAATAACTGAACCAAAAAATTCAATATAGGTTTCAACAACAGACTAGATAAAGTAAAATAAAGGATCAGAGAAGTCAAATACAGTGCAATGGAATCCATCCAGTCACAGGAGCAAAAAGATAAAAGAATAAGAAAGAATGAAGATAGCTAAGGGACTAATGGCAAAACATCAAGTGGGTCTATATTCACATTATAAAAGACTCCAAAGCAGAACAGAGAGAGAGAGAAAGGGGCAGAAATCTTATTCAGAGGAATAATGACTGAAAACTTCCCTAACCTGAGCAACAAAACAGACAATCATATCCAGGAAACCCAAAATGCCCCAAATAAGAGGAAGCCAAACAGGAACATTATAAATAAATTATCAAAAGTTAAAGGAATATTATAAGTAAATTGGTCAAAAGATAGAGGCAAGGAGAGAATCTTAAAAGCAGCAAGAAAGGGCTTCCCTGGTGGCACAGTGGTTGAGTCCGCCTGCCGATGCAGGGGAAACAGGTTCGTGCCCTGGTCCAGGAGGATCCCACATGCCACAGAGCGGCTGGGCCTGTGAGCCATGGCTGCTGAGCCTGCACGTCCACAGCCTCTGCTCTGCAGCGGGAGAGTCCATAATGGTGAGAGGCCCGCGTATCGCAAAAAAAAAAAAAAAAAAGCAGCAAGAGAAAACTACTAATTATATTCAAGGGAATCCTCATTGACCATCAACAGATTTTTTAGCAGAAACTCTGCAGGCCAGAAGTAAGTGGCATAATATATTCAAGGTGATGAAAGAAAAAAACTACCAACAAAGAATAATGACAATCAAGTTACTCTTCTGATCTGAAGGGGAAATAAAGTTTCTCAGAAAAACAAAAGTTAAGGAGATCCTTATCACTAGACTGAACTTACAAGAAAGGTTAAAGGGAGTTCATATGAAACAAAGGATTCTAATTAGTAACAGGAAAATATGATAGTATACAACTCACTGGTAAAGATAAACATATAGTTAAATTCAAAATACTCTAATGTTGTGATGGTGGTGGGTAAATCACTTATAACGCTAATATAAAAGTTAAATGACAAAAGTATTAAAAATAACAATAACTACAATACTGGATACTCAATGTAAAGAGATGTAAATGGTGACATCAAAAACATAAAATATGGGAAGGGATGTTTAAAAATGTAGAACTTTTGTATGCATTCAAAGTTATTATCAGCTTAAAATAATGCTTATATTACTCATGATTACACAAAGCAAAAGCCTACATATAGTAGACACACAAAAGAGAAGGAGAAAGGGATAAATCATACTACTACAGGAAATCCTCAAATCTCAAAGAAAAAGAGAAGGAGAAAAATAAACAACAAGGGAATTACAAAACAACAGGAAAAAAATTTTAGGGTAATATAAGTCTATACCTATCAATAGGTACTTTATTATTTAATTTATTTTTAGCTATTACAGTCATTGTTATGGTGTATTAGAGTAAAAGGACACAGATTAAAATCAACAAAGAGAAAAGGTGCATAGGGCAAAAACCAGAAGAAACCAAGCATAAATTTCCAAGTGTCCTCTCCCAATGGAGTCACATGTGTAATTTTCCCAACAATAATGCAAAATGACTATAGATACAAAGTGTTGTCAACCAGGTAAGTATTAATAATTACTTTACATGTAACTGAAGTATATTCTCCAACTAAAAGAGAGTGGCTGAAGCATTAAAAAGTAATAATAATAAGACCTAGAGGGCAGACAGCAGAAGCAAGAAGAAAAACAATTCTGCAGGCTGTGGAACAAAAACCATATTTACAGAAAGATAGACAGGATGAAAAGGCAGAGGGCTATGTACCAGATGAAGGAACAAGATAAAACCCCAGAGAAACAACTAAATGAAGTGGGAGACAGGCAACTTACCAGAAAAATAATTCAGAATAATGATAGTGAAGATGATCCAGGACCCTGGAAAAAGAATGGAAGCAAAGATTGAGAAGATGCAAGAAATGTTTAACAAAGATCTAGAAAAATTAAAGAACAAATAAACAGAGATGAACAATACAATAACTGAAGTGAAAAATACACTACAAGGAATCAATAGCAGAATAACTGATGCAGAAGAACAGATAAGTGACCTGGAAAAAAAAATGGTGGAATTCACTGCTGTGGACAGAATATAGAAAAAACAGTGAAAAGAAATGAAGACAGCCTAAGAGACCTCTGGGACAGCATTAAATGCAGCAACATTTGCATTATACAGGTCCCAGAAGGAGAAGAGAGAGAGAAAGGACCTGAGAAAATATTTGAAGAAATTATAGTCAAAAAATTCCCTAACATGGGAAAGGAAATAGCCACTCAAGTCCAGGAAGCTCAGTGAGTCCCATACAGAATAAACCCAAGGACAAACACTCTGAGACACATAGTAATCAAATTGGCAAAAATTAAAGACAAAGAAAAATTATTGAAAGCAGCAAGGGAAAAATGTCAAATAACATACAAGGGAACTCCCATAAGGTTAACAGCTGATTTCTCAGCAGAAACGCTATAAGCCAGAAGGGAGTGGCATGTTATACTTAAAGTGATGAAAAGGAAGAACCTGCAACCAATATTACTCTACCCAGCAAGGATCTCATTCAGATTCGAAGGAGAAGTCAAAAGCTTTACAGTAAAGCAAAAGCTAAGAGAATTCAGCACCACCAAACCATCTCTACAACAAATGCCAAAGGAACTTCTCTAAGTGGGAAACACAACAGAAGAAAAGGACCTACAAAAACAAACCCAAAATAATTAAGAAAATGGTCATAGGAACATACATATCAATAATTACTTTAAACGTGAATGGGTTAAATGCTCCAACCAAAAGACACAGACAGGCTAAATGGATACAAAAACAAGAACCATATATATGCTGTCAACAAGTGACCCACTTCAGACCTAGGGACACATACAGACTGAAAGTGAGGGGATGGAAAAAGATATTCCATGCAAATGGAAATCAAAAGAAAGCTGGAGTAGCAATACTCATGTCAGATAAAATAGACTTTAAAATAAAGAATGTTACAAGAGACAAGGAAGGACACTACATAATGATCAAGGGATCAATCCAAGAAGAAGATATAACAATTATAAATATATATGCACCCAACGTAGTAGCACCTCAATACATAAGGCAACTGCTAACAGCTCTGAAAAAGGAAATCGACAGCAACACAGCAATAGTGGGGGGACTTTAACACCTCACTTACACCAATGGACAGATCATCCAAAATGAAAATAAATAAGTAAAGAGAAGCTTTAAATGACACAATAGACCAGATAGATTTAATTGATATTTATAGGATATTCCATCCAAAAACATCAGATTACACTTTCTTCTCAAGTATGCACAGAACATTCTCGAGGATAGATCACATCTTGGGTCACAAATCAAGCCTCAGTAAATTTAAGAAAGTTGAAATCATATTAAGCATATTTTCTGACCACAACGCTATGAGATTAGAAATAAATTACACGTAAAAAAATGTTAAAAATCACAAACACATGGAAATTAAACAATACGTTAGTAAATAACCAAGAGAGCACTGAAGAAATCAAAAAAGACCTAGAGACAAAAGACAATGAAAACACAACAATCCAAAGCCTATGGTATGCAGCAAAAGCAGTTCTAAGAGAGAAGTTTATAGCTATACAAGCCTACCTCAAGAAACAAGAAAAATCAGAAATAAACAATCTAACCTTACACTTAAAGGAAGTAGAGAAGGAAGAACAAACAAAACCAAAGTTAGCAGGAGGAAAGAAATCATAAAATCAGAGCAGAAATAAATGAAATAGAAACAAAGAAAACAATAGCAAAGATCAAAAAAACTAAAAGCTGGTTCTTTGAAAACATAAAAAAAAATTGATAAACTATTAGCCAGATTCATCAAGAAAAAGAGGAAGAGGACTCAAATCAATAAAATTAGAGGGGCTTCCGGGAAGACGGCAGAAGAGTAAGACGTGGAGATCACCTTCCTCCCCACAGATACACCAGAAATACATCTACACGTGGAACAACTCCTACTGAACACTGGCAGAAGACCTCAGACCTCCCAAAAGGCAAGAAACTCCCCACATACCTGGGTAGGGCAAAAGAAATAAGAATAAACAGAGACAAAAGAATAGGGATGGGACTTGCACCAGTGGGAGGGAGCTGTGAAGGAGGATAGGTTTCCACACACTAGGAAGCCCCTTCACTGGCGGAGACGGGGGGTGGGGTGGGGGGCATTTCGGAGCCACGGAGGAGAGCACAGCCACAGGGGTGCAGAGGGCAAAATGGAGAGATTCCCGCACAGAGGATCATGGCCAACTGGCACTCACCAGCCCAAGAGACTTGTCTGCTCCCCCAGTGGAGCGGGCAGGGCTGGGAGCTGAGGCTCGGGCTTCGGTCAGAGGCAGGGAGAGGACTGGGGATGGCGGTGTGAACACAGCCTGCAGGAGGGTTAGTGCACCACGGCTAGCCAAGAGGAAGTCCGGGAAAAGTCTGGACCTGCCGAAGAGGCAAGAGACTTTTACTTCCCTCTTTGTTTCCTGGTGCACCAGGAGAGGGGATTAAGAACGCTGTTTAAAGGAGCTCCAGAGATGGGTGTGAGCCACAGCTAAAAGCGTGGACCCCAGAGACAGGCATGAGACGCTAAGGCTGCTGCTGCCACCACCAAGAAGCCTGTGTGCGAGCACAGATCACTATCCACACCCCTCTTCCAGAGATCCTGTGCAGCCCGCCACTGCCAGGGTCCCGGGATCCAGGGACAACACCCCTGGGTGAATGCACAACGCACCTCAGGCTGGTGCAACCTCACACTGGCCTCTGCCACCACAGGCTCGCCCCGCACTCCATGCCCCTCCCTCCCCCCAGGCCAGAGTGAGCCAGAGCCCCCTAATCAGCTGCTTCTTTAACCCCATCCAGTCTGAGCGAAAAACAGATGCCATCCGGTGACCTACACGCAGAGGCGGGGCCAAATCCAAAACTGAGCCCCTGGGAGCTATGAGAACAAAGAAGAGAAAGGGAAATATCTCCCAGCAGGCTCAGAAGCAGCGGATTAAAGCTCCACAATCAATTTGATGTACCCTGCATCTGTGGACTATATGAACAGACAACAAATCATCCCAAATTAAGGAGGTAGACTTTGAGAGCAAGATTTATGATTTTTTCCCCATTTCCGCTTTTTGTGAGTGTGTATGTGTATGCTTCTGTGTGAGATTATGTCTGTATAGCTTTGCTTCCACCATTTGTCTTAGGGTTCTATCCGCCCGTTTTTTTTGTTGTTTTAGGTTTTAAAATTTTTTTGCTTAAAAATTATTTTATTTTAATAACTTTATTTTATTTTACTTTATCTTCATTCTTTCTTTCCCTCCTTCCCTCCTTTAGACAATGAATCATCACAAATTGAGGAGGTGGACTTTGAGAGCAAGATTTATGATTTTTTCCCCTTTTCCACTTTTTGTGAGTGTGTATTTGTATGCTTTATGTGAGATTTTGTCTGTATAGCTTTGCTTCCACCATTTGTCCTAGGGCTCTATCTGTCCATTTTTTTTCTTCTTCTTCTTCTTAATAATTATTTTTCTTTATTTTAATAACTTTATTATATTTAATCTTACTTTATTTTATTTTACTTTATCTTCTTTCTTTCATTTCTTTCCTTTCTTCCCTCCTTCATTCCTTCCTTGCTCCCTCCCTCCCTCCCTACCTCCATCCCTCCCTCCTTTCTTTCCTTCTTTCTTTCTTTCTACTTCTACTGATTCTTTCTTTCTACATTTTCTCCCTTTATTATGAGCTGTGTGGATGAAAGGCTCTTGGTGCTGCAGCCAGGAATCAGTGCTGTGCCTCTGCGGGAGAGCCAACGTCAGGACACTGGTCCACAAGAGACCTCCCAGCTCCACATAATATCAAACAGCGAAAATCCCCCAGAGATCTCCATCTCAACACCAGCACCCAGCTTCACTCAATGAACAGCAAGCTACAGTGCTGAACATCCTATGCCAAACAACTAGCAAGACAGGAACACAACCCCACCCATTATCAGAGAGGCTGCCTAAAACCATAATAAGTCCACAGACACCCCAAAACACAGCACCATATGTAGACATGTCCACCAGAGACACAGGATCCAGGCTCATCCACCAAAACACAGGCACTAGTCCCCTCCACCAGGAAGACTACACAACCCACTGAACCAACCTTAGCCACTGGGGACAGACACCAAAAACAATGGGAACTATGAACCTGCAGCCTGCAAAAAGGAAATCCCAAACAAGTAAGATAAGCAAAATGAAAAGACAGAAAAACACACAGCAGATGAAGGAGCAAGATAAAAACACACCAGCCCTAACAAATGAAGAGGAAATAGGCAGTCTACCTGAAAAAGAAATCAGAATAATTATAGAAAAGATGATCCAAAATCTTGGAAATAGAATAGACAAAATGCAAGAAACATTTAACAAGGACTTAGAAAAACTAATGATGAAACAAACAATAATGAAAAACACAACAAATGAAATTAAAAATACTCTAGATGGTATCAAAAGTAGAATAACTGAGGCAGAAGAACGGATAAGTGACCTGGAAGATAAAATAGTGGAAATAACTACTACAGAGCAGAATAAAGAAAAAAGAATGAAAAGAACTGAGAACTGTCTCAGAGACCTCTGGGACAACATTAAACCCACCAACATTCGAATTATAGGGGTTCCAGAAGAAGAGGAGAAAAAACAAGGGACTGAGAAAATATTTGAAGAGATTATAGTTGAAAACTTCCCTAATCTGGGAAAGGAAATAGTTAATCAAGTCCAGGAAGCACAGAGAGTCCCATACAGGATAAATCTAAAGAGAAATATGCCAAGACACATATTAATCAAACTGTCAAAAATTAAATACAAAGAAAATATACTAAAAGCAGCAAGGGAAATACAACAAATAACACACAAGGGAATCCCCATAAGGTTAACAGCTGATCTCTCAGCAGAAACCCTACAAGCCAGAAGGGACTGGCAGGACATATTTAAAGTGATGAAGGAGAAAAACCTGCAACCAAGATTACTCTAACCAGCAAGGATCTGATTCAGATTTGATGGACAAATTAAAACTTTTGCAGAAAAGCAAAAGCTGAGAGAGTTCAGCACCACCACATCAGCTCTACAACAACTGATAAGGAACTTCTCTAGGCAAGAAACACAAGAGAAGGAAAAGACCTACAATAAAGAACCCAAGGCAATTTAGAAAATGGGAATAGGAACATACATATTGATAATTACCTTAACTGTAAATGGACTAAATTCTCTTACCAAAAGACACAGATTGGCTAAATGGATACAAAAACAAGACCCATATATTTGCTGTCTACAAGAGGCTCACTTCAGACCTAGAGACACATACAGACTGAAAGTAAGGGGATGGAAAAAGATATTCCATGCAAATGTAAACCAAAAGAAAGCTGGATAGCAATTCTCATATCAGACAAAATAGACTTTAAAATAAAGACTATTACAAGAGAAAAAGAAGGAGACTACATAATGATCAAGGGATCAATCCAAGAAGAAGATATAACAATTGTAAATATTTATGCACTCAACATAGGAGCACCTCAATACATAAGGCAAATACTAACAGCCATAAAAGGGGAAATTGACAGTAACACATTCATAGTAGGGGACCTTACACCCCACTTTCACCAATGGCCTGATCATCCAAAAAGAAAATAAATAAGGAAACACAAGCTTTAAATGATACATTAAACAAGATGGACTTAATTGATATTTATAGGACATTCCATCCAAAACAACAGAATACACATTTTCTCTAGTGCTCATGGAGAATTCTCCAGGATAGATCATATCTTGGGTCACAAATCAAGCCTTGGTAAATTTAAGAAAATTGAAATTGTATCAAATATCTTTTCCAACCACAATGCTATGAGATTAGATATCAATTACAGGAAAAGAACTGTAAAAATTACAAACACATGGAGGCTAAACAATACACTACTTAATAACGAAGTGATCACAGAAGAAATCAAAGAGGAAATTTTAAAAATACCTAGAAACAAATGACAATGGAGATAAAATGACCCACAATCTATGGGATGCAGCAAAAGCAATTATAAGAGGGAAGTGTATAGCAATACAATCCTACCTTAAGAAACAGGAAATATCTCAAATAAACAACCAAACTTTGCACCTAAAGCAATTAGAGAAAGAAGAATAAAAATACCCTAAAGTTAGCAGAAGGAAAGAAATCATAAAGATCAGATCAGAAATAAATGAAAAAGAAATGAAGGAAACAATAGCAAAGATCAATAAAACTAAAAGCTGCTTCTTTGAGAAGATAAACAAAATTGATAAACCATTAGCCAGACTCTTCAAGAAATAAAGGGAGAAGACTCAAATCAATAGAATTAGAAATGAAAAAGGAGAAGTAACAACTGACACTGCAGAAATACAAAAGATCATGAGAGATTACTATAAGCAACACTATGCCAATAAAATGGACAACCTGGAAGAAATGGACAAATTCTTAGAAATGCACAACCTGCCAAGACTGAATCAGGAAGAAATAGAAAATATGAATAGACCAATCACAAGCACTGAAATTGAAACTGATTAAAAATCTTCCAACAAACAAAAGCCCAGGACCAGATGGCTTCACAGGCGAATTCCATCAAACATTTAGAGAAGAACTAACACATATCCTTCTCAAACTCTCCCAAAATATAGCAGAGGGAGGAACACTCCCAAACTCATTCAATGAGGCCACCATCACCCTGATACCAAAACCAGACAAGGATGTCACAAGGAAATAAAACTACAAGCCAATATCACTGATGAACATAAATGCAAAAATCCTCAACAAAATACTAGCAAACAGAATCCAACAGCACATTAAACAGATCATACACCATGAACAAGTGGGGTTTATTCCAGGAATGCAAGGATTCTTCAATATATGCAAATCAAACGTGACACACCATATTAACAAATTGAAGGAGAAAAACCATATGGTCATCTCAATAGATGCAGAGAGGGATTTCGACAAAATTCAACACCCATTTATGATAAAAACCCTGCAGAAAGTAGGCATAGAGGGAACTTTCCTCAACATAATAAAGGCCATATATGACAAATCCACAGCCAACATCATCCTCAATGGTGAAAAACTGAAACTATTTCCACTAAGATCAGGAAGACGACAAGGTTACCCACTCTTACCACTCTTATTCAACATAGTTTTGGAAGTTTTAGCCACAGCAATCAAAGAGGAAAAGGAAATAAAAGGAATCCAAATTGGAAAAGAAGAAGTAAAGCTGTCACTGTTTGCAGATGATATGATACTATACATAGAGAATCCTAAAGATGCTACCAGAAAACTGCTAGAGCTAATCAATGAATTTGGTAAACTAGCAGGATACAAAATTAATGCACAAAAATCTCTGGCATTCCTAAACACTAATGTTTAAAAATCTGAAAGTGAAATCAAGAAAACCCTCCAATTTACCATTGTAACAAAAAGGATAAAATATCTAGGAATAAACCTACCTAAGGAGACAAAAGACCTGTATGCAGAAAATTATAACACACTGATGAAAGAAATTAAAGATGATACAAATAGGTGGAGAGATATACCATGTTCTTGGATTGGAAGAATCAACATTGTGAAAATGACTCTACTACCCAAAGCAATCGACAGATTCAATGTACTCCCTATCAAACTACCACTGACATTTTTCACAGAACTAGAACAAAAAATTTCACAATTTGTATGGAAACACAAAATACCCAAATAGCCAAAACAATCATGAGAATGAAACACGGAGGTGGAGGAATCAGGCTACCTGACTTCAGACTATACTAAAAAGCTACAGTAATCAAGACAGTATGGCACTGGCACAAAAACAGAAAGATAGTCAATGGAACAGGATAGAAAGCCCAGAGATAAACCCACACACATATGGACACCTTATCTTTTATAATGGAGGCAGGAATGTACATTGGAGAAAGGACAGCCTCTTCAAGAAGCAGTGCTGTGAAAACTGAACAGGTACATATAAAAGTATGAAATTAGATCACTCCCTAGCATCATACACAAAAATAAGCTCAAAAAGGATTAAATACCTAAATATAAGGCAAGAAACTCTCAAACTCTTAGAGGAAAACATCGGCAGGACACTCTATGACATAAATCACAGCAAGATCCTTTTTGACCCTCCTCCTTGAGAAATGGAAACAAAAATAAACAAATGGGACCTAATGAAACTTCAAAGCTTTTGCACAGCAAAGGAAACCATAAACAAGACCAAAAGACAACCCTCAGAATGGGAGAAAAGATTTGCAAATGAAGCAACTGACAAACGATTAATATCCAATATTTATAAGCAGCCCATGCAGCTTAATTACAGAAAAACAAATAACCCAATCCAAAAATGGGCAGCAGACCTAAATAGACATTTCTCCATAGAAGATATACAGACTGCCAACAAACACATGAAAGAATGCTCAACATCACTATTCATTAGAGAAATGTAAATCAAAACTACAATGAGATGTCATCTCATACCAGTCAAAATGGCCATCATCAAAAAATCTAGAAAAAAAAATGCTGGAGAGGGTGTGGAGAAAAGGGAACCCTCTTGCACTGTTGGTGGGAATGTAAATTGATACAACCACTGTGGAGAACAGTATGCAGGTTCCTTAAAAACTACAAATAGAACTACCATATGACCTAGCAATCCCACTACTGGGCATATACCCTGAGAAAACCATAATTCAAAAAGAGTCATGTACCAAAATGTTCATTGCAGCTCTATTTACTATAGCCCAGAGATGGAAACAACCTAAGTGTCCATCTTCAGATGACTGGATAAAGAAGATGTGGCACATATATACAATGGAATATTACTTAGCCATAAAAAAAGAAATTGAGCTATTTGTAATGAGGTGGATAGACGTAGAGTCTCTCATACAGAGTGAAGTAAGTCAGAAAGAGAGAGACAAATACTGTATGCTAACACATATATATGGAATTTAAGGGGAAAAAAATGTCATGAAGAACCTAGGGGTAAGACAGGAATAAAGACACAGACCTACTAGAGAATGGACTTGAGGTTAGGGGGAGGGAGAAGGGTAAGCTGTGACAAAGCGAGAGAGGCATGGACATATATACACTACAAAATGTAAGGTAGATAGCTAGTGGGAAGCAGCCACATAGCACAGGGAGATCAGCTCAGTGCTTTGTGATCACTTGGAGGGGTGGGATAGGAGAGTGGGAGGGAGGGAGACACAAGAGGAAAGAGATATGGGAACATATGTATATATATAACTGATTCATTTTGTTGTAAAACAGAAACTAACACACCATTGTAAAGCAATTATACTCCAATAAAGGTGTTAAAAAAGTAAAATGAGAAGTGTAAAAGGAGAAGTTACAACACACACCACAGAAATACGAAGTATCCTAAGAGACTACTACAAGCAACTCTATGCCAATAAATTGGACAATCTGAAAAAAATGGACAAGTTCTTAGAAAGGTATAATCTTCCAAGACTGAAACAGGAAGAAATAGAAAATATGAACACACTAATCACAAGTAATGAAAATGAAACTGTGATTAAAAATCTTTCAACAAACAGAAGTCCAGGACCAGATGGCTTCACAGGTGAATTCTATCAAACATTTAGAGAAGAGCTAACACCCATACTTCTCAAACTCTTCCAAAAATTTGCAGAGGAAAGAACACTCTCAAACTCATTCTATGAGGCCACCATCATGCTGATACCAAAACCAGACAAAGATACTACAAAAAAAGAAAATTACGGACCAATATCACTGATTAATATAGATGCAAAAATCTTCAACAAAATACTAGCAAACAGAATCCAGCTACACATTAAACTGATCATACACCATGATCAAGTGGGATTTATACCGGAGAGGCAAGAATTCTTCAATATATGCAAATCAATCAATGTGATACACCATATTAACAAACTGAAGAATGAAAACCATATGATCATCTCAATAGATGCAGAAAAACTTTTTAACAAAATTCAACACCGATTTATGATAAAAACTCTCCAGAATGTGGGCATAGTGGGAACCTACCTCAACATAATAATGGCTATATGGGACAAACCCACAGCAAACATCATTCTCAATGGAGAAAAACTGAAAGCATTTCCTGTAAGATCAGGAACAAGACAAGGATGTTCACCCTCACCATTATTATTCAACATAGTTTTGGAAGTCCGAGCCATGGCAATCAGAGAAGAAAAATAAATAAAAGGAATACAAATAGGAAAAGAAGAAGTAAAACTGTCACTGTTTGCAGATGACATGATGCTATACATAGAGAATCCTAAAAATGCCACCAGAAAAGTACTAGAGCTAATCAATGAATTTGGTAAATTTGCAGGATACAAAATTAATGCAGTGAAATCTCTTGTATTTCTATACACTGATGATGAAAAATCTGAAAGAGAAATTAAGGAGACAGACCCATTTACCACTGCAACAAAAAGAATAAAATACCAGGAATAAACCTACCTAGGGAGACAAAAGACCTGTATGTAGAAAACTATAAGACAGTGATGAAAGTAATTAAAGATGATACCAACAGATGGAGAGACATACCATGTTCTTGGATTGGAAGAATCAATATTGTGAACATTACTATACTACACAAAATAATCTACAGATTGAATGCAATCCCTATCAAATTACCAATGGCATTTCTTACGGAACTAGAACAAACAATTTTAAAATTTGTATGGAGACACAAACGATCCAGAATAGCCAAAGCAGTCTTGAGGAGGAAAAATGGAGTGGGAGGAATCAGACTCCCCGACTTCAGATTATACTACAAAGCTACAGTAATCAAGACAATATGGTACTGGCACAAAAACAGAAACATAGATCAATGGAACAGGATAGAAATTCCAGAGATAAACCCATGCACCTATGGTCAACTAATCTATGACAAAGGAGACAAGAATATACAATAGAGAAAAGACAGTCTCTTCAATAAGTGGTGCTGGGAGAACTGGACAGCTACATGTTAAAGAATGAAATTAGAACACTCCCTAACACCATACACCAAAATAAACTCAGAATGGATTCGAGACCTAAATTTAAGACCGGACACTATAAACCCTTAGAGGAAAACATAGGGAGAACACTCTTTGACATAAATCACAGAAAGTTCTTTTTTGATCCACCTCCTAGAGTAATAGAAATAAAAACAAAAATAAACAAATGGGACTTATTGAAACTTAAAATATTTTGCACAGCAAAGGAAACCATAAATAAGATGAAAGACAACCCTCAGAATGAGGGAAAATATTTGCAAACGAGGCAAAGGACAAAGGATTAATCTCCAAAATATATAAACAGCTCATGAAGCTCAATATTAAAGAAACAAACAACCCAATCCAAAAGTGCACAGAAGACCTAAATAGACATTTCTCCAAAGAAGACATACAGATGGCCAAGAAGTACATGAAAAGCTGCTCAACACCACTAATTATTAGAGAAATGCAAGTCAAAACTATAAGTATCACCTCACATCAGTTAGAATGGGCATCATTAGAATATCTACAGACAACAAATGCTGGAGAGGGTGTGGAGAAAATGGAACCCTCTTGCACTTTTGGCGGGAATGTAAATTGATACAGCCACTATGGAGAACAGTATAGAGGTTCCTTAAAAAACTAAAAATAGAATTACCATATGACCCAGCAATCTCACTACTGGGCATATACCCAGAGAAAACCATAATTCAAAAAGACACATGCACCCCAATGTTCATTGCAGTACTATTTACAATAGCCAGGTCATGGAAGCAACCTAAATACCCATTGACCAATGAATGGATAAAGAAGATGTGGTACATATATACAATGGAATATTAGCCATAAAAAGGAATGAAATTGGGTCACTTTTTGAGATGTGGATGGATCTAGAGTCTGTCATACAGAGTGAAGTAATTCAGAAAAGGACCAACAAATATCGTATATTAACTCATGTATGCGGATCCTAGAAAAATGGTACAGATGAACCAGTTTTCAGGGCAGAAGTTGAGACACAGATATAAAGAACAAACATATGGACACCAAGGTTGGGGGGAAAGCCGTGGTGGGGGTGTGGATGGTGGGTGATTAATTGGGCAATTGGGATTGACATGTATACACTGATGTGTATAAAATTGATGACTAATTAGCACCTGCTGTATAAAAAAATAAATAAAATAAAATTCCAAAGGAAAAAAAAACAAAGACCAAACTATATGCTGCCAAAAGAGATTTAATTAAACTTTAAGAACACACATAGATTTAAAGTAAAGAGATAAAAAATAGATATTCTATGCAAATCAAAACCAAAATAGGGCAGAATTATTTATTTTTATTTCAGACAAAATAGACTTTATGCCAAAGATTATAACAATACACAAAGAAGGTCATTATATAATGATAAAGAACTCAATTAATCAAGAGAATATAACATTTGTAAGTATCTATGCATCCAACATAGGAGCACCTAAATATATAAAGCAAATATTAATAGATCTGAAGGGAGAAACAGACAGCAATATAATAATAAAGGGAGAGACTTCGATACCCCACTTTCAACAATGGATAGGTCATCCAGACAGAGAATCAATAAGGAAACATTGAACTTAAATGATATATTAGAGAAGACGGACTTAACAGATATATGTAGAACATTTGATCCAACAACAGCAGAATCCAAATGAAAACCACAGTGAGATATCACCTCACAACTGTTAGTTGTCTATTATCAAAAAGGTAAGATATAAGTGCTGGCAAAGGGCTTCCCTGGTGGCACAGTGTTTGAGAGTCCACCTGCCGATGCAGGGGACATGGGTTCGTGTCCCAGTCCAGGAAGATCCCACATGCCACGGAGTGTCTAGGCCCATGGGCCATGGCCACTGAGCCTGTGCAGCCAGAGCCTGTGCTCCACAATGGGAGAGGCCACAACAGTGAGAGGCCCATGTACCGCAAAAGAAAAAAAGGAAAAAATAAGTGCTGGCAAGGATCTGAAGAAAAGGGAACCTTTGTACACTGTTGGTGGGAATGCAAACTGGCACAGCCATTATGGTCAATGGTATAGAGGTTCTTCAAAACATTAAAATAGAAATACTCTATGATTCAGCCATCCTACTCTGGATATATAGCTAAAGGAAACAAAAATAATTATCTCAAAGATGTTCGCTACTCCCTTGTTCATTATAGTATTATTCACAATATCCAAGATATGGAAAAAACTAACTGCCCATTTAGTGGAAGAATTGATTAAGAAAATATATACACTGAAATATCGTTCAGCCTTTACAAAGAAGGGAATCCTGTCATTTGCAACAACATGGATGAAACTGGACAGCACCATGAAAAGTGAAATAAGCCAAACAGAGGAAGACAAAAACTGCATGGTACATGGTGTCACTTACATGTGCAATCTGAAAAACAAAACAAATCAACCTTACAGAAATAAGTAGCTGAGGGTGAGGGGAATTGGGAAAAAGGTACAAATTTTCAGTTATAAGATGAATAAGGTATGAGACCTTAATGTATAACATGGAGACTATAGTTGATAACACTGTATTGTATAACTGAAATTTGCTGAGAATAGAACTTATATGTTCTCACACACACAAAAAGGTAAGGATCAGAGGTGATGGGTGCATTAATTAAGTCAATGTGGGGAGAATCCTTTCCCAATGTATATGTATATCAAGTCATACGTTGTATAGTTTAAATATCTTAGCATTTTATTTGTCAATTGTACCTCAAAAAGCTCTAAAAAAGAATAATTTGAAAAAAGAAGAAAAACTAAGGGATGACGGCACACACTCTCATCCAATAACTGCATCCAACATAAGTTCCATAATAACTTATACATATACAGTTTTTTTCCTCCTGAGTTTGTCTATTGAGAAATAGACACAGGAGTCAGACAGAGATCAAAAATAAATATTATTATTGATCTAAAAGTAATCATATAATGGGGTTTTAGCTCTGAGTCAAAGACTTGCTCTTACTTTCCCCTGAATTAATCAGAATTGCCCATGGAGTCCTAGGGAGAGCCAGGCAACAGCAGACCTTCCCTGGCAGGCATAAGACCTATATTTTTCTCAGCTTACCACATGGTCAAGTACAAAGCAAAACAGATGTTCTTCAAGATCAAGAAGATCCCATAGAGAGAAGGAAAGAAGATGAGCTATGCATGCCCAATGTATTCAGCCAATCTCATTTTAATTAGTTGGTTCTTCTGTCCCTGGAGGAGGAATGATTAAGGGGACAACGAGAATCCAGGAGCGTTTTCACCCTATGATAGTTTCTCCACATGGGTATGTGGAAGTGGGAAATAATTTTCCCACTCCCGATAGTGGGTGTTGTTCCTCCAAGAGCATCAATCTATGATTAAATGACATCTGGAAAGCAATAGTAAAGTGAAAATGTAAAAAAGAATGTATCATTAAAGGTAGGGTAGTTTATTCTAGGGAACAAATAACCTGACAAATCTCAATGGTTAAAACGGTCTCCATTTTATTTCTTGATCCCTCTGCATTTCCATCATTGGTCAGCTGGAAGGTTGGCTTTGATTCCTTCCATTGCCATGGCTAGGGGACCTAGGAATTGGCTTATGTGTTGAATATCCATAAGCATTTGTTTTCCCAATTATGATTTCTCTATATAACTGCTATATTAAAAGTATGGCAGTCCATCAGCTTATTCAATTTTGGGCAACAACAAATAACTAAAGCCATAAAATGTAGAAGATCCTGATTTTAACAGGAAGCCATGAGCTTCTTCCCATAATACTGGACTTCAGGCTAACTACTTCAATCTCTGCCTCTCACAAAATGTTGTGTTGAGACATAACCAATCTGCTCCCTTATTCCAAATTGCATCTTAATGGAAGGTGCTTTACCATGAGAGAAATTATAAACTTTTGTCATGCAAAAATTACACATCAAAAGATACTAGCAAAAGCCTGCACCATCATTTCTTCAACTTCTTTGGCTCTTTTGGGGTCCCATTCTTATTTCCTACTATGATTTTTATCTTCCTCTGTTTAATTGCACAAGATTCAGAGTAAGAAAGAGAATTTGAACTTTTCAAATATTAGGTTTGTGATAATCTGGCCCTCAGTTGTCGGAGGTCACTGGCCACAGGTAGAAATGGTTTCTCTTGACAAAGTTAAATGTATCTTCTTTCTGCTATCAAATGGTTCAATTATACCAATGTTTATTTCTTACTGGAACTTCTCAAAACCCTCAAGAATTTGCCAACACATGCTAGCAACCTAAGGTTTTTCTAATATGTACTTCAGAACCCCAGGTTCCATAAGCCTAATTTCCAAAGTATGAGAGGTGATTCATTAATATACTGTTTACTTTGCTAGTACAAAAGAAGCTTCCAACCAGCAATAGCATGATCTTCACTGTCCACAACCCTAACTCAATTCAGCCAGTTCTGTATTTCAGTTTCTGTTGCTTGTAACACTTCTAGGTAGCAATTTACAATGTGTTTATAAGAAATAAAAATAACTCCAATGAGATAAATAATGAAGGTTTTTTGTTTATTTCTTATCCTTAGAAATCCAAGATATGGTTACTTTTAGGCAAGATTGGGTCTAAGTGCTTAAAAACATGTCAGGATCTATCTGTATCTCTCTTCTTTCTGTCACTTTTCTTGGTATCAGTTTCATTCTCTATCATTACAGATGAACTTCCTCTATGAACCTTGAGGAAAGATCCACCAACTGCTCCAAACTTACAGTGGCCATCTCTGTAAACCCAGCAAGAGGAGTTTCTTAAGGCTAGCAAACATATATCAACTCCTGGGAATGATGTTTGTTACCCTGCTGGGTTAGGCAGAATATCAACCCCCAAACATCCCTAATCCCTAGAATTTGTAAATATGTTCCCTTACATGACAAAATGGATTTTGCAGATGTGATTAAGGTTAAGAGTCTATATATGTAGAGATTATCCTGAATTATCCCAGTGGGCCCAATACAAATCACATGAAGTCTTAAAAAGTAAGAGGAAGGTGGATAAGTAGGTCAGAGAGATTGTAGATGGTAGATGTAAGAAAGATTTGATGCCCTTTGTCTGGTTCTGAGATGTAGGCAGCTATGCAAAGACTAAGAAGAGGTCTCCAGAGCTACCAGGAGCCCTAAACTGACAGCTAGCAAGGGAACTGAGAGTTCAACCCTACAATTGGATGGAACTGAATTCTGCTAACAACTGAATGAGCATGGATGTGGATTCTCTCCAAGCCTGTAGAAGGGAATCCCTTACTTTTGGCTCAGTGAGACCTATACTGGATTTCTAACCTATAAAATCATATCATAATAATTTCACTTTGTTTTAAATTTGCATAATTTGTTACAGCAGCAGTAGATGATGAATACATCCACTTAGGTCATGAGCCCACCCCTTGGACAATTACTGTTTGCCATAGAGACTGGTCAAGCCCAGATTACCTACATATCTCTAGCCAGAGAGATGTATAATATTATTATTGACCACTTGATTCAAAATACAAGAGATATGGGAAGTGGGGAAGAACTGAAGCCCAGGCAAAACAAGGAAATATCCTCCCACTTTACTATGCTATGCTGTCATTTAATCTATTACCATATTTTGCTACTACCTTCACAATGTTTGTTTGAAGCGTGGCTTTTTCCTCTTCATCTTTACCAACAAATGGCTGGTGTGCACTGATTAGCAGTACTTTTAACATGAGCATAGAAAGAATGATCAAAAGAGAGAGAATTGTTACACATTCTCTAATTTTGATCTTATTTTAATGTTCAAAGCAATCTTCATTTTGTAAATATTTCATCTATTTTCAGATATTATAAAATTAACTAAAGCAAATCCTCAAATTTAGAATAATCAATCTAAGAGTCTCAGGTCTCTCATATTTATGAGGAAAGCTCAGTCTTCCAATACTAAAGCTCTTGTTATAAATATACTTTAGCAGTGGTCAAATAAAATACACCCCCTCATACAACATGTGAACCACTCATTTGCTGTTTCTCATCCCTGGTGTACAGTTTCCACAACAAGGCCAAATACAGTACTACCAATAGAGCAGGAGCTCAGCATATGCAGCAGATAAAGATAATGATGGTAATAATGACAAGAATCAAACAGTCATGTCTGCCATATTGTTCCTCAGCTATAGCTGCATTAGAAATTCTAAATAACATTAAGTCTTGCCTCACTGGAAAAATATACAGCCACGGATTTCCAACCAGAGAACTTCAAAAGAATTATCATTACTACGGCAGAACTTTTTTTATGTAGTCATAAAGCTAAGAGAAGTCAATTAGGTCTAGTACTTCAGTAATGGTTCCACAAATCACATTTACAGCCAACCCCACAACGAGTGTGATATGAAGAAATACCATTTAGAAAGACAAGTTTTGACACACTAATATCATGGCATTGCAGAAACTGTGGGGTTAATTAATTTTTACTTGTACGTGATGAATCCAAGCAAAACTCTAAAAACAATTTGGACAATTACGAACTCTTTAGGGCAATGAAGCTTTTGCAGAAAGCTTGAGTTTATATTACTGGTATGATCAAAGCTTTAATGAAATTGCTGCATGGCAGAAACTACTGGACTATTAAGAGAAAACTACAAAAATAAATAAGTGCCTAGCTCTGAATCTACAAAAAATAGGAGCCTTCTGGTTTTCTTTGATTGTCTATTAATTTCTCATGAGAGAGCCCCATGTGACATTGCTCTGACAAATTTCACTGAAGCATGTTTTCTCTTCTGCAAATTAGTAATGCAAAGTCCTGCATGTGATCTTCCTAATGGGATTTTGTATCCCACTGTTCTTTATTATTACTTTAAGAGGAGTAGGTGTTTTTCTCATTCTCAAGAATAATGATTGGACTAGTTGTAGTTCTTTTATGGATATCGCAGTATATAACCCAATAGGTGTCAGGAAGAATTCATGCTGTGTTGCAGCTCCACAAGTATCCATCCACCACTAAGACTTGTGTTATGATGTTGTAAAACTTGCAGTGAAATCTAAATGGTACAGTAAACTAAGAATTTAGTGAGAGACTTAACTTTCTATTCTTCCTGAATAAAACCATTACAGCCTTAGGTATCATATAACTCTTTAAAACAGGCATTCTTAACAGTTCAGTCACAGGCCCAGCTCAATCAGTCATTTCCTTTCTTCTACTTTCTTTGAGAAATTCAATGGAATTACTGATTAAAGATGCAAAACACAGTGAAAATAAAATATGAACACATAAATTTAATTTGATCATGAAAGTTCTAGGTTCCTGTTAGCTCTACTTGCAAAATAGAGACAGAATTTCACCACTTTTCCCTACCTGCCCAGATAGATCCCAAGTGCAAGCCACCATCATCAATTACTTGGATTATTTCAAGAGCTTCTTAACTGATCACATGCTTCTGTCCTTCTTCCCACCTCAAACAATCGATTCTCAATAGAGCAATCAGAGTGATGTTATTAAAACTCAAATCAAATCATGTCTCCCCTTTATCCAAAAACATATGATATTTCAGTATTTCACTGGGATAAAAATCTAGAGTCCTAATATGATTTTCAAGGCTCTATATAATCTGGTTCTCCTTACCCCTCTACTGTTTATTATCATTCTCCTCTTCAGTCAACCCAAGCCAGTCAAACAAGGCCTCTTTGCTATTTCTCAAACAAGCAGGCATGATTCTGCCTTATGGTTCAGCGTTTCTTTTTCTCTGTACCTAGGAGTTTTACACATGGCAAATTCTCTCACTTATTCTAGATCTTTCCTCAGATATCATCTTTCTAATAATGAAAGCACTCTTGTGCTCCCCTTTATGAATTTCAACTGCCACTTTTTGCATTTTCACTCTCTCTCTCCTCTCCCTTAGTTTTCTCTATGCCACTTATCATCATCAGTCATAATATATATTTTACTTATTTATTTCCTTTATTATCTCTATCTCAGCCACTGCCCCACTAGAATGTAGATTCCACAAAAGAAGCAATTTTTAAATTTATATGTTTTATTTATTGATGTATCTACAGTAAATGAATATAATCAGCAATAAGAAATCTACAGCTATAGCTAGGTTTCTTCACTGTGGATATGTCTACATACAAGATAAAAGCAACCCAAATGAAAATTCAACACTCAACCCAGTTATCAATGACAACAATGCACCCAGCAATCTGGGGTTGCAACGATGAGAAGAGTGACCTGTTAGCTGTTTTCATGGAAACATATTCAATGGATTTATACAGTGATAGGAAAATATATTGAATTATTAATTTTCACTTCTTGTTATTGAGAAAGATAAAAAAAAGTAAAAGATATTTTACCCTTCCTATATGCGAAAAAGTCAAGGTTTTCTTTTTTAGAGAGTGTGATTGGCTTTTGTATTGTGCAGCTAGAAACAGACATTGCCAGCCACCCAGAAAAAGAAGTTTTCTCTATTGTTTGAGAACTAAAGTCCTATTCAGAGGAAGGAGAAAGGACCTGATTCTGAGAGCTGAAAGGAAAAAGGGTGATTTGTAGACATGTGCACATTGCCATGAATAGTGCACACTTATGTCCTCCTTGCATCTGGTTACCAACATTCGGTAACAGATGATGGGCATGGCTGGCAATTAAGCTCCAAAGTCATGAGAATGAATGAAGTTGTACACAGTCCAATTATCAGGCAATGGAGAGGACTACTTTAAGGAGTGTCTTTAAACACACTCAGGCTATCAGTGTCCAGATGATGACAAAGGACAAGCCCAACAGTGGCATCAAGCAACAGATGAAGCAAAGTAATAACAAACACCACCAAGGAATAAAAAGAAGTTTCTAATTTGCTTTATAAACACTCTGCTAGCTGTCTCCCAATGCCAGATTGTTATGAAAACTAGGTAGTGAGAAAAAAACTCTAAAACCAAAATTGAGATTTAATTTTTCACCATGTTAACAATTGGGGCCTCAGGGCCAAATTTAAATTAATTTAGAGTAAATAAACTAATATTTCCTTCTCTTGCCCTCAAAGGTTATAGAGAACTTTATACTTGCTGCTCATTGAGACCATACTCAACATTACTAAAAGTATTCCTACAAATCATAACTGCACTATGGACTAATCATAACTCCTGCAATTTGAGCTTAATGATTTTTAAACCATAGCAAAGACCATGTTGAAAAACTAATTCAGACAGATGAGAAATGATAATAACCACTTTTAACTTTGAGATTAACAATAATAAGAAGAAACAACAAGTATAAGTGGACCATGCTGAGATTCAGTTTTAAGAGAGATTTTTATGAATGGTTACTAACACCCTTAGGTAGATATAAATTGAGAGCAGAATATTCCAAAGGGAGAGGGAGCAAACATATCACTGAAGATGATTTTTTAAGGTGCTATTCTCAGGTTCTGAATTTCTAAGAGAGAACATTTTCTTGAAGAAGGAATTGGCAGATGCCGTGGATATGGGAACACTGTCATGTCTCAAGCATGAATGTAAATTCAGTTAAAATCTAATTTTTAAAACAATGTGTTGCAAAAATACCTTCAGCCTCCAATATAAACGATGAATTTCTAGAAATGATGGTATTTTCTGGGGATGTATAGCCAGTTCCAAAAGAAGAGATATTTGAGTCTTGGAGAGGGCCTATTACTCAAGTGCTATAGTAGCAACTCTTAAACAAGGCCATGTGGCTGCTACCTTCAGAAGCAGATTGCTATAGGGACATAGCTTCTAAGCATTCTATTACAGCTCTAGGTGTGTCTGGCTGAATTCTCTGAGCACTTTAGATACAGCTTTGGTCATATTGAAAACAAGAGAGCAGTACAGATCATCTTCCTGAATTACCATCCAAATGAAAATGTATCTGCATTTAACTGATACTAAAAACTGATTCAGAGACCACTGGCCACAAAATGCTCAGAATCATTTAGCCAGAGAAAGAAGGGATGTTCAGGAATAACAGCCCTGATTTTGCCAGCTACAGCAGATGGCAACTGGGCAAGGCAGTGAAAAGTCATGGCTGTTCTGAATGTCCTTCTGTAGGTCCCCTAAGAGCTCATTTCACAAGGAAGGCAAATCTGGTACCTTGACAAATAGGATCAGCTATCGATATTGTGCCTGGGAAACACACACACATACAGACAGACACACACTCACACAGCTCTGTGAATCAGAAGAGAAAACCTAAACACAAAGTGAAGGTAAAAAAGAACACTGCTCAGGTGCAAAGGTAAAACATTTCAAAGATAATTACTACCACTACATGTTTAAGAAGCTAAAGTACCTCTTTGGCTTTGTGGACTCATAAACAGAACTCTAAACAAGTATTATAAAGCTAAAATATACTTAGTGGATATTGATAAACCAGAGAGGTATGAGGGGAAAGATTCAAACTTGTCCTGCAGGACATTAGACTTTCTGGCACATCTTCACTTCTACATATGACTCAGGAACTAGAAAAGAAAGTGGCCGAAAGACCCACCAAATTTTAAAAAACTCCAATTTGAGACAAAGGCTGGTAGTGGCAAAACTTTCCCCTTCCAACCATTAAAGGATTCATGGCAAGACAGCCCATGTCAGATTTCAGGAGGATAAGAAATAAGATCCCCAAATATAAACAGGGCCTGAAGAGCTTGGACAAGGAAGATAAAGACGGCATAGCTATAAACTACATCTAAATTAGTTTTCTGATAGTTTTTAAGTCTAAGACATCTAATACTATAAAGGTATCTCCAAATGCAATTCAACTTATCTAACTTTATTCTTTTTCTTTTTTTTCTTTCTTTTTTTTTTTTTTTTTTTTTTTCCATATGCGGGCCTCTCACTGTTGTGGCCTCTCCCATTGTGGAGCACAGGCTCCAGACGCACAGGCTCAGCGGCCATGGCTCACAGGCCTAGCCGCTCTGTGGCATGTGGGATCCTCCCATACTGGGGCACAAACCCGTGTCCCCTGCATTGGCAGGCGGACTCTCAACCACTGTGCCACCAGGGAAGCCCTCTAAGTTTATTCTTGAAGGTAATTTCACATACTCAAATTTTAGAATGCTCAGAGAGAATATAACACATATCTGAGACATTGCTTTACTTATGAGAATAACTGCTTATGGAAAGCAGATGCACAAGTATCTGAGCCACACTCAAAAGAGACAACTCAGTGGGGAAACTATTTTTAAGGCACAAAAAATTTACTTGGGGAACATTCAAAGGATTATTTATTTAGACAAAAATTATGTTTTATCCTCCCTGCTATAAAAAGTCAAAAATAAGAGTTATCACAGCTTACCCCTCCCCCTCCCCATATGCTATGACAAAGTGAAAGAGTGGCATGGACATATATACACTACCAAATGTAAAATAGATAGCTAGTGGGAAGCAGTCACATAGCACAGGGAGATCAGCTGGGTGCTCTGTGACCACCTAGAGGGGTGGGAGGGAGGGAGACGCAAGAGGGAAGAGATATGGGAACATATGTATATGTATAACTGATTCACTTTGTTATAAAGCAGAAACTAACACACCATTGTAAAGCAATTATACTCCAATAAAGATGTAAAAAATAAATAAATAAAGAATGAAAAAAAAAAAAAAGAGGTACCAGACCTTCCCCATTTTAAATCAATGACCAGACCATGTGTCCAGAATCTAGCCTCCCTAACCCAAGGACCTTGACAAACATTATGTGACAGAACCAAGCACATGGAGGAAAATATCCCCAGTTCCTGCCATCAGATCTTGCTTGAGAGTTGGTGGTTCATCAGAAGGTGCTGGTATAAAAGTAGTTCAAAGATATAGGGAAAAAAAGGACTCAAATTTGTAGGAAAAAGTTGAGTTTCTCCAGGACAATGAGGAAAGAAGGTACCAGATTTCCAGGGAATAATGAAGAACCATACCCTATCTGCAGAGATGAGAGATCAATGTGGGTTACTGGTGTGGGTTTGCCCATAAACACAAGGCCTGGACAGTATCCATGTTGTTCTCTGATAGAAATTCATAATCACCAGAGAAGACCATTTGGAAGGAAACCTTTAAGTTCACTCTGAGGAAGGTGGAGGGTCAGGCTAGACAGTGGTATTGTGTAAGATCTATTAAGAGGTACAAACTATTATGTTAAAAATTAATAAGAAGGAGTGGAGTTGAATGGCAGACTAGGAGAACATGGAGTTCACATCTCCACACAACTAAGGCACCTACCAGGAACTGGTGGTGGATCACGGAGAGCTAAGGGGATGGGAGGAACCCCCGAGTGACTGAGTAGGACATGTGGGGGAGGGAGGGAGAGGAGAAGTGGAGGTGGAATGGGACTGGTGCCCCTGAGGGGTGGCTGGGGGAAAGGAGGTGTTCCCAGGCCCAGAGGGGCCCACCCACGGTTAGGGGATCAGTGACAATGGAGACCCTTGGGAGAGTAGAGGATTGGAAGGGAGCACAGCCAGGGTTACCCCTGCCCACTTGGGCCCTGGGGAGCCCATTGAGGTCCCAGGCCTAATCCTCCACCCTTTGAGGCTCCCTCCAACCACACTAAGCTTAAGCCCTGCACCCACACACACCCAGGGCCTTACTTCTACACGCCGTACTCTGACACCCCATCTGACTGCACTAGGTCTAAAGCCCACCCACATATCCCCACCCAGAACCTTACCTCTGAACACTTTGAGACCCCCCCTCCAGTCGTGCTGCTTTTCCCTGCCATGGGGGTCCTGAGCTTAGGCCCCACCCCCAGGCATTTTCTGGCCACGTGGGTCCATAGGCTAGGCCCCACCTCCACCTAAGCTCCATCTCCCACCAAAGCTCTGCCCTCCACAGTCAAGGCCTTTTCCTGCCTTTTTTTTTTTTTTTTTTAGGTTGCTGTTCTGTTTTACCTTATTGTTTTTGAGTCATAAATATTTTTATTTTTTCTAATAGAATTTTTATTTTTCTAATTTTATTTTATTCTTTATATTTTTTTATTCTTCTACTCCTTTTGGCTTGTTTCCCCCTTTTTCTCTTTTTTCCATTGTGATTCTGTTTTACCTTGTTGTAGTTGTTTCACTTATATTTTTAATTTTCCTAATATATTTTTTTATTTTTCTAATTTATTTTAATTTTTTTCTTTGTTATTATACTGTTCCTTTTTTTTTTACTTTTCTTTTCTCATGCCGCATGACATATGGGATCTTAATTCCCAGCCTGGGGTCTGGGACTGAGCTCCTGTGGTGGGAGTGCTGAGTCCAAACCACTGGACTAACAGAGAAACTCAGACCATCGGGAATATTAATTGGAGTGAGGTCTCCTGAAGGTCCTCATGTCAGCACCAAGACCTGGCTCTACCCAACTGCATGCAAACTCCAGTGCAGGATACCTCAGGCCAAACAACCAGTAGACAGGAATACAGCCCCACCCATAAAAAATGAGATGACAAAAAAATATGTTGTTGATGAAGGAGAAAGATAAAAAATTACAAGACCAAATAAATGAAGAGGAAATAGGTAACCTACTTGAAAAAATATTCAGAGTAATGATAGTAAAGATGATCCAAAATCTTGGAAATAGAATGGAACCATGGATTGAGAAAATACAAGAAATGTCTAACAAAGACCTAGAACAACTAAAGAACAAACAAACAGTGATAAACAGCACAATAACTGAAACAAAAAATACACTAGAAGGAATCAATAGCAGAATAACTGAGGCAGAAGAGTGAATAAGTGAGCTGGAAGATAGAAAGGGGGAAATAACTGCCAAGGAACAGGATAAAAAAACAAAAGAATAAAAAGAATCAAGGACAGTCTCAAAGACGTCTGAACAACATTAAATGCACCAACATTCGAATAATAGGAGTCCCAGAAAAAGAAGATAAAGGGAAAGGGTCTAAGAAAATATTTGAAGAGACTATAGTTGAACACTTCCTTAACATGAGAAAGGAAATAGCCACCCAAGACCAGGAAGAACAGAGAGTCCCATACAGGATAAACCCTAGGAGAAACACACTGACACACATATTAATCAAACTACCAAGAATTAAATTCAAAGAAAAAATATTTATAGCAGCAAGGGTAAAGCAACAAATAACATACAAGGGAATCCCCATAAGGTTATCAGCTGATTTTTCAGCAGAAACTCTGCCAGCAAGAGGGGAGTGGCAGGATATATTTAAAGTGATGAAAGGGAAAAACCTACAACAAAGACCACTCTACCCAATAAGGATGTCATTCAGACTCAATGGAGAAATCAAAAGTTACAGACAAGCAAAAGCTAAGAAAATTCAGCACCACCAAGCCAGCTTTACAACAAATGCTAAAGGAACTTCTCTAGGCAGGAAACATAAAAGAAGAAAAAGACTCACAGAAACAAATCCAAGTCAATTAATAAAATGATAATATGAACATACATATCGATAATAACCTTAAATGTAAATGGATTAAATGCACCAACCAAAAGACACAGACTGGCTGAATGGATATACAAAAACAAGATCTGTATATATGCTGTCTACAAGAGACCCACTTCAGACCTAGGGACACATACAGACTGAAAGTGAGGGTATGGAAAAAGACATTCCATGAAAATGGAAACCAAAAGAAAGCTGGAGTAGCAATACCCATAACAGATAAAATAGACTTTAAAATAAAGACTGTTACAAGAGATAAGGAAGGACACTACATAATGATCAAGGGATCAGTCCAAGAAGAAAACATAACAATTGTAAATATTTATGCACCCAACATAGGAGCACCTCAATACATAAGGCAAATGCTAACAGCCATAAAAGGGAAAAGTGACAGTAACACAATAGTGAGGGACTTCTCCTCATTTACAACAATGGAAAGATCATCCAGACAGAAAATAAATAAGGAAACTCAAGATTTAAATTACACAATAAACTAGATAGATTTAATTCATAGTTATAGGACATTCCACCTGAAAGTGGAAGAATACACTTTCTTCTCAAGTGCACATGGAACATTGTGCCAGATAGATCACATCTTGGGTCACACACCAAGACTTGGAAAATTTAAGGAAATTGAAATTATATCAAGCACCTTATCCCACCACAGCACTATGAAATTAGTAATAAATTACAGGAAAAAAAAAAACTGTAAACAACACAAACACATGGAGGCTAAACAGTGTGCTGCTAAATAACCAAGAGAACAGTGAAGAAATCATAGAAAAAAATTTTAAAATACCTAGAGAAAAATGACAACAAGGGCTTCCCTGGTGGCACAGTGGTTGAGAGTTCGCCTGCTCATGCTGCTCATGGGTTCGTACCCCAGTCCAGGAAGATCCCACATGCCACAGAGCAACTGGACCCGTGAGACATGGCTGCTGAGCCTGCATGTCCAGAGCCTGTGTTCCGCAACAGGAGAGGCCACAATGGTGAAAGGCCCGCGTACCGCAAAAAAAAAAAAAAAACAAAAACAGGATGATCCAAAACCTATAGGACAGAGCTATTCAAGCTCACCCCAAGAAACAAGAAAAATCTCAAACAAAAAATCTAACCTTACACCTAAAACAACTAGAAAAAGAAGAACAAGAAAAACCCAAAGTTAGTAAAAGGAAGGAAATCATAAAGATCAGATCAGAAGTAAATGAAATAGAAACGAAGAAAACAATAGCAAAGATTAATAAAATTAAGATTTGGCTCTTTGCGGACTTCACTGGTGGCACAGTGTTTAAGAATACACCTGCCAATGCAGGGGACATGGGTTCGAGCCCTGATCTGGGAAGATCCCACATGCCACGGAGCAACGAAGCCTGTGCGCCACAACTACTGAGCCTGTGCTCTAGAGCCTGTGAACCACAACTGCTGAGCCCGCATGCCACAACTACTGAAGCCCATGTGCCTAGAGCCCGTGCTCCACAACAAGAGAAGCCACCGCAAAAGAAGCCCATGCACTGCAACTAAGAGCAGACCCAGCTCTCTATAACTAGAGAAAGCTCATGCACAGCAAAGAAGATCGCATGCAGCCAAAAAATAAATTAATTTTAAAAAAAAAGTTAGCTCTTTAAGAAGATAAACAAAATGGATAAACCTTTAGCCAGACTCATCAAGAAAAAAAGGGAGAGGACTCAAAGGAATAAAATTAGAAATGAAAAAGGAGAAACTACAACTGGCACCACAGAAATACAAAGGATCATAAGACACTACTACAAGGAACTATATGCCAATAAAATGGACAACCTGGAGGCAATGGACAGATTCTTGGAAAGGTACAACTTTCCACGACTGAACCAGGGAGAATTAGAAAATATAAACAGACCAATCACAAGTAATGAAATTGCAACTGTAATTAAAAATCTTCCAACAAACAAAAGTCCAGGACCAAGTGGCCTCACAGGTGAACTCTATCAAAAATTTAGAGAAGAGCTAACACCTATCCTTCTCAAACACTTCCAAAATATAACAGAGGGAGGAACACTCCCAAACTCATTCTACAAGGCCACCATCACCCTGATAACAAAACCAGACAAAGCACAAAAAAAAAAATTACAGACCAGTAACACTGATGAATACATATGCAAAAATCCTCAACAAAATCCTAGCAAACAGAATCCAACAACACATTAAAAGGATTATACACCATGATCAAGTGGGATTTATCTCAGGGATGCAAGGATTGTTCAATATACACAAATCAATCAATGTGATACACCATATTAACAAATTAAAGAAAAAAACATATGATCATCTCAATAGATGCAGAAAAAGCTTTTGACAATGTTCAACACCTATTTATGATAAAAACTTCCCAGAAAGTGGGCATAGTGGGAACCTATCTTAACATGATAAAAGCCACATACAACAAACCCACAGCAAACATCATTCTCAATGGTGAAAAACTGAAAGCATTTCCTGTACGATCCGGAAGAAGACAAGGATGTCCACTCTCACCACTATTATTCAACATAGTTTTGGAAGTCCTAGCCATGGCAATCAGAGAAGAAAAACAAATAAAAGGAATACAAATTAGAAAAGAAAAAGTAAAACTGTCATCATTTGCGGATGACATCAAACTGTACATAGAAAATCCTAAAGATATGACCAGAAAAATACTAGAACTAATCAATGAATTTGGCAAGGTTGCAGGATACAAAATTAATGCACAGAAATTCCTTGCATTCCTATACACTTTCTGAAAGATCAGAAAGAGGAATTAAGGGAACAATCTGGCTTACCATTACATCAAAAAGCATAAAATACCTAGGAATTAAACAACCTAAAGAGGAAAAATACCTGTACTCAGAAGACTATAAAACACTGATGAAACAAATCAAAGATGACACAAACAGATGGAAAGATATACCATGTTCCTGAATTGGAAGAGTCAACATTCTGAAAATGACTATATTACCCAAAGCAATCTACAGATTCAATGTGATCCCTGTCAAATTAACAATGGCATTTTTCACAGAATTAGAAAAAAAAATTTACAGTTTGTACGGAAACACAAAAGACACTGAATAGTCAAAGCAATCTTGAGAAAGAAAAATGGATCTGGAGGAATCAGGCTCCCTGATGTCAGCCTATACTGCAGAGATACAGTCATCAAAACATTTTGGTACTGGCACAAAAACAGAAATATAGATCAGTGGAACAGGATAGAAAGCCCAGAGATAAACCCATGCACCTATGGTCACCTAATCTATGACAAAGGAGGCAAGAATACACAATGGAAAAGTGACATTCTCTTCAATAAATAATGCTGGGGAAACTGGAGAGCCACATGTAAAAGAATGAATTTAGAACACTCCCTAACATAATACACAAAAATAAACTCAAAATGGATTAAAGATCTAATGTAAGGCCAAATACTACAAAACTCTTAGAGGAAAACATAGGCAGAACACTCTATGACATAAATCACAGCAAGATTCTTTTTGACCCACCTCATAGAGAAATGGAAATAAAAACAAAAATAAACATATGGGACCTAGTGAAACTTAAAAGCTTTTGCACAGCAAAGGAAACCATAAACAAAATCGAAAGAAAACACACAGAATGGGAGAAAATATTTGCAAGCGAAGCGACCAACAAGGGATTAATCTCCAAAATTCACAAACAACACATGCAGCTCAATATCAAAAAACAAACAACCCAATCAAAAAATGGGTGGATGACCTAAATAGACATTTTACCAGAGAAGACATACAGATGTCCAAGAGGCACATGAAAAGATGCTCAACATCACTAATTATTAGAAAATGCAAATCAAAACTACAATGAGGTGTCACCTCACGCTGGTCAGAATGGTCATCATCAAAAAATCTACAAACAATAAATGCTGGAGAGGGTGTGGAGAAAAGGGAACCATCTTACACTGATGGTGAGAATGCAAATTGGTACAGCCACTATTTAGAACAGTGTAGAGGTTCCTTAAAAATTAAAAATAGAACTACCATATGAGCTATCAATCCCATGACTGGGCATACACCCTGAGAAAAACATAATTCAAAAAGAGTCACATACCACAATGTTCATTGCGGCACTATTTACAATAGCCAGGACATGGAGATGACCTAAATGTCCATTGATAGATGAATGGATAAAAAATATGTGGTACATATATACAATGGAATATTACTCAGCCATAAAAGAAGTGTAATTGTGGCATTTGTAGAGATGTGCATGGACTTAGAGTCTGTCATGTAGAGTGAAGTAAGTCAGAAAGAGAAAATCAAATATTGTATATTAACACATATATGTGAATTCTAGAAAAATGGTACAGATGAATATGCTTGCAGGGCAAGAATAGAAATGCAGATGTAGAGAACAGATGTGTGGACACAGGGGAAGGGGAGGGTGTGATGAATTGGGAGATTATGTTTGACATAAATACACTACCGTGTGTAAAATAGATAGCTAGTGGGAACCTTCTGTATAGCACAGGGAGCTTAGCTCAGTGCTCTGTGATGACCTAGGTGAGTGGGATGAGATGGGGAGGGAGGTCCAAGAGGGAAGGGATACATGTGTACCTATAGCTGATTCATTTCACTGTACAGCAGAAACTAACACAGCATTGTAAAGCAATTACACTCCAATAAAACAAAATAAAAATTAAAAATGTATAAATAAATATATAAGATACAAGGATGTAATGTATGGCACAGGGATATAACCAATATTTTATACCTTTAAACAGAGTATGATCTATAAAAATATTGAATCACCATGTTGTATACCTGAAATTAATATAGTACTGTAAATCAGCTATACTTTAATTTTTTTAATGAAAATAATTATGGTACTTATGTGACCATTGAAGACTAAGATCTAGAGATTTCCCCCACTTTCCAGACAGCCACATTCTAGCACAGCATCAGAAAAAAGGAGGGAGAATCTTAAGATGAGTGAGATGGAATTTCCTGCTACCCTGGAGTGAGGACTTAAAAACAGATTTCATTTGTTTAAGAGCAAATAAAGTAAGATGACATTTTATCCCTAAATTTTAAGGAACAAATTCCATGACAATATTTATTGGTACTCACTTTTTAAGTAATTGTCAAACTTATTTTTGTTTTCCAAATATACAAAAGAGAAATTATTCTACTCATGACTATAGTTATCTGATGGGACAATAATCTTACTGACCTCATTTTTTAAAAATTTTGCTCAGCAAATGTTTTTGAGGAGGTCCTAAGTGCCAGACACTGTGATCCGTACCAGAAATAGAAATGTGAACAAAACATTCCTGACATCTGTCCTGATGGCATTTTCAGTCTTAGTAATTTCTCATCACATGCAACTTCTTGGTTCAAATTTTTCAGACCTTTTCATTCATTTATTTCTTCACTTCCATTCCCTAAATTAGGTCAGTTAGTTAGATATTTCCAAAGGGAATTTCAGTCCCTAAACTCTCATGATGAATACAAAAGTAATAGCAACTCTTCTTGGCTCCTTCTACATTCAACAACATTTACAAAGAACTTACTGTATGCCAAGCACTGATTAGGAACAGGAGATCAATCAGCGAACAATGCAAATCTCCTTTTCTTCATGGAGCTAATGTTGTAATGGGAAAGAACAGATAATTTAAAAGTAAAGAAGTAAAATAAAATAATGTTAGATGATGGTAACTACTAAAGAGAAGAACAAAGGAGGTGATTGCTATTTTAAAGGGCAGAAAGTGAAGAGGTGGATCAGGGAAAGCCTCTTCGGAGGTGATATTTGAGCAATGATCTGCTATTGCTAAAATTGTTCTACCCACGATGGTAAATGCTATGCATACTATATCTCATATTCTTGTTACCCCACCTCACTATTTTTTAATAAAAATATTCATTTATGAATTTATTTATGAAATAAAGTATAAAGCAGTGCCTTACACTTCTCTAAGCACCAGGATATATCAGCAAGGAAAAAACAATTTTTGCCTGTCTGGAGCTGACAATCTAGGAAGTTGAAAAAGTTTAAGTACCTTAACCAAAGTTGTACAATAAATAGCAGAGTTATATTCAAACATTTCTCACATTATGACTACTCCTTCCTCTGTAGTATGATGATTCTCTTATTCTTGATGATATGGACCAATAATATGAAAAGTTGAGATGTGGCAAACCCTTGCAAACATCACAATAAAATTTCTCATATCCTAAAACCAATTTTACTGGTTGAGTTATTAGATGCTTGTTAAGTAGCATATTGAGTTGGTGTTATGGAAAAGAGAAAGCATAAAAAGAGTTATGCCATGATTATGTAGACTTTCCATTTGAGCAAAAATGGCATTAACTATGTCTCTATATCCCGTAAGTCACTACAAGGAGAACTACAGAGTCAGATGGAGGTGTGCTTCATATTTCTTAAAGAATTATGTACCCTAAAGGAATTTGTAGGAACAGATGAGTTTTACTTAAGAGTTCACGATGTTTTTGCTTCCTCTACATCACTTTGTATGTGATTGTTTTTTTGTTTTCTATTAAAGGTTTAAGTTTAGTCATAGTCTTGACAGATGATATAAAATCATCTAGATAAATATTATTATATTTAATATACTATATAAGTTATTTTGCTAGCTGAGTCAAGGAAGAGACAGTAATGGTAGAACTCTAGTTTTCAAATAAGTATAGAAAACCAAAAATGGAAATTGAATCATATGTTTCAGTTCTGACAATAAATTCAAATTTTGTACAAATCAATCATTCATTCATTCATTCATTTACCAAATGTTAATTGAGTACCTACCACGTGGCAAGAAATTTACTAAATGCTGGAGATTAAGTCATTAGCCAAATAATACATCTATTTGATTTTTGGAAATTGAGCCACTTGGTATCAAGTTATGAGCAAACTGGACAGGATCTTGTTACCTAGCCAATCTTATCAGTACTTATCAAATCTTTAAGTCAACCCCTTTATTAAAATATTTAAATTTCTCTTTCTCTTCTCCAATGCCCTGTCATCAATCTCAATAGTCCAATAGTAATTACCACCCAAACACACTGAGATGAATACCAAACTATGAGCTGTACACTTCCTTTTTTTAGCTTCTTCCAGTTGTATTGAGATACAATTGACATAGAGCACTGTATAAGGTGTACAACATAATGATTTGACTTACATATGTCATGAAGTGATCACCAAAAGTTTAGTGAATATCCATCATCTCATATAGATACAAAGTTAAAGAAATAGAAAACAATTTTTTGCTTGTGATGAGAACTCTCAGCATTTACTCTCTTAACCAATTTCACATACAACATACAGCAGTGTTCATTATATTTATCATGTTGGACATTATATAAATAGTACTTTTTTCTTTTTTTAACATATTTATTGGAGTATAATTGGTTTACAATGGTGTGTTAGTTTCTGCTGTATAATAAAGTGAATCAACTATATGTATACATATATCCCCATATCCTCTCCTTCTTGTGCATCCCTCCCACCTTCCCTATCCCACCCTTCTAGGTGGAGGTGGTCGCAGGGCACCAACCTGATCTCCTTGAGCTATGGGGCTGCTTCCCTCTAGCTATCCACTTTACATTTGGTATGTATATATGTAAATGCTACTCTTTCACTTCGTCCTGCTTACCCTTCCCCCTCCCCCTGTCCTCAAGTGCATTCTCTACCTCTGCGTCTTTATTCCTGTTCTGTCCCTAGGTTCATCAAAATGATTTTTTTTTTTTAGATTCCATATATATGTGCTACTCTACAGTATTTGTTTTTCTCTTTGATTTACTTCACTGTATATGACAGACTCTAGGTCCATCCACCTCGTTACAAATAACTCAATTTTGTTTCTTTTTATGGCTGAGTAATATCCCATTGTACATATGTGCCACATCTTCTTTATCCAATCATCTGTCGATGGACACTTCGGTTGCTTCCATCTCCTGGCTCTTGTAAATAGAGCTGCAATGAATATTTTGGTACATAACTCTTTTTGAATTATGGTTTTCTCAGGGTATATGCCCAGTTGTGGGATTGCTGAGTCATATAGTAGTTCTATTTGTAGTTTTTTAAGGAGCCTCCATACTGTTCTCCATAGTGGCTGTATCAATTTACATTCCCACCAAGAGTGCAAGAGGGTTCCCTTTTCTCAACACCCTCTCCAGCATTTACTGTTTGTAGAAATTTTTATGATGGCCATTCTGACCAGCGCGAGGTGACACCTCATTGTGGTTTTGATTTGCATTTCCCTAATGATTAGTGATGCTGAGCATCCTTTCATGTGTTTGCGGACAATCTGTATATCTTTGAAGAAATGTCTGTTTAGGTCCTCTGCCCATTTTGGGATTGGGTTGTGTGCTTTTTGGATATTGAGCTGCATGAACTGCTTGTATATTTTGGAGATTAATCCTTTGTCAGTTGCTATGTTTGCAAATATTTTCTCCCATTCTGGCAGTTGTCTTCTTGTCTTGTTTAGGATTTCCTTTGCTGTGCAAAAGCTTTTAAGTTTCATTAGGTCCCATTTGTTTATTTTTCTTTTTATTTCCATTTCTCTAGGAGGTGGGTAAAAAAGGATCTTGCTGTGATTTATGTCATAGAGTGTTCTGCCTAAGTTTTCCTCTAAGAGTTTGATAGTGTCTGGCCTTACATTAAGGTTTTTAATCCACTTTGAGATTATTTTTGTGTATGGTGTTAGAGAGTGTTCTAGTTTCATTCTTTTACATGTAGATATCCAGTTTTCCCAGCACCACTTATTGAAGAGGCTGTCTTTTCTCCATTGTATACTCTTGCCTCCTTTATCAAAGATAAGGTGACCATATATGCGTGGGTTTATCCCTGGGCTTTCTATCCTGTTCCATTGATCTATATTTCTGTTTTGGTGCCAGTACCATATTTTCTTAATTACTGCAGCTTTGTAGCATAGTCTTAAGTCTGGGAGCCTGATTCCTCCAGCTCCGTTTTTCCTTCTCAAGATTGCTTTGGCTATTTGTGGTCTTTTGTGTTTCCATAGAAATTGTAAAAAATTTTGTTCCAGGTCTGTGAAAAATGATATTGGTAGCTTGATAGGGATTGCATTGAATCTGTAGGTTGCTTTGGGTAGTACAGTCATTTTCACAATGTTGATTCTTCCAATCCAAAAACATGGTATATATCTCCATCTGTTTGTATCATCTTTAATTTCTTTCATCAGTGTCTTATAGCTTTCTTCATACATGTCTTTTATTGCCTTAGGAAGGTTTATTCCTAGGTATTTTATTCTTTTTCTTGCAATGGTACATGGGAATGTTTCCCTAATTTCTCTTTCAGATTTTTCATCATTAGGTTATAGGAATGCAAGAGATTTTTGTGCATTAATTTTGTATCCTGCTACTTTTCCAAATTCATTGATTAGCCCTAGTAATTTTCTGGTAGCATCTTTAGGATTCTCTATGTATAGTATCATGTCATCTGCAAACAGTGACAGCTTTACTCCTTTTCAGGTTTGATTCTTTTTATTTCTTTTTCTTCTCTCATTGATGTGGTTAGGACTTCCAAAACTATGTTGAATAAGAGTGGTGAGAGAAACATCCTTTTGTTGTTCCTGATCTTAGTGGAAATCCTTTCAGTTTTTCACCATTGAGTAAGATGTTAGCTGTGGGTTTGTCCTATATGGCCTTTATTATATTGAGGTAGGTTCCCTCTATGCCCATTTTCTGGTTAATTTTTATCATAAATAGGTGTTGAATTTTTCAAAACCTTTTTCTGCATTTATCAAGATGATCATATGTTTTTGATTCTTCAATGTGTTAATGTGGTGTATCCCATTGATTGAGTTGCGTATACTGAAGAATCCTTTCATCCCTGGGATAAATCCCATTTGATCATGATGTATGATCCTTTTAATGTGCTGTTGGTTTCTGTTTGCTAGTATTTTGTTGAGGATTTTTGCATCTATACTCATCAGTGATATTGGCCTGTAGTTTTCTTTCTTTGTGACATCTTTGTCTGGTTTTGGTATCAGGGTCATGATGGCCTCGTAGAATGAGTTTGGGAGTGTTCCTCCCTCTGCTATTTTTGGAAGAATTTGAGAAGGATGGGTGTTAGCTCTTCTCTAAATGTTTGATGGAATTCGCCTGTGAAGCCTTCTGGGCCTGGGCTTTTGTTTGTGGAAGTTTTTTAATTACAGTTTCAATTTCATTACTTGTGATAGGTCTGTTTATATTTTCTAATTCTTCCTGGTTTATCCTTGGAAAATTGTACCTTTCCAAGAATTTGTCCATTTCTTCATGGTTGTCCATTTTATTGGCATAGAGTTGTTTGTAGTAGTCTTAAAATCCTTTGTGTTTCTGCCGTGTCAGTTTTGATTTCTCCTTTTTCATTTCTAATTTTATAGATTTGCCTCCTCTCTTTTTTTTATTGATGGGTCTGGCTAAGGGTTTATCAATTTTGTTTGTCTTCTCAAAGAACCAGCTTTTAGTTTGATTGATTTTTGCTCTTGTTTTCTGCATTTCTATTTCATTTATTTCTGCTCTGATATTATGATTTCTTTCCTTCCACTGACTTTGGTTTTTCTTTGTTCTTCTTTCTCCAGTGGTTTTAACTGTAGGGTTAGATTGTTTATTTGAGATTTTTCTTGTTTCTTGAGGTGAGGTTGAACTGCTATAAATTTTCCTCTTAGAACTGCTTTTGCTGTGTCCCATAGGTTTTGCGTCATTGTGTTTTCATTGTCATTTGTTTCTATGTGTTTTATTTCTTCTTTGATTTCTTCATTGATCTCTTGGTTATTTAGTAACACACTGTTTAGCTTCCATGTGTTTGTATTTTTACATTTTTTTTTTTCCTGTAATTGATTTCCAACCTCATAGCATTGTGGTCAGAAAAGATTCTTGGTATGATTTCAATTTTCTTAAATATTCCAAAGCTTGATATGTTACCCAAGATGTGATCTATTGTGGAGAATGTTCCAAGTGCACTTGAGAAGAAAGTGTATTTTGCCACTTTCGGGTGGAATGTTCTGTAAATATCATTTAAATATATCTGGTCTATTGTGTCACTTAAAGCTTGTGTTCCCTTATTTTTTTTTTTTTTTCTCTCTGTATAGTCTGTCCATTGGTGTAAGTGGCAATTTTTAGCCTCCTACTATTATTTTGTTACTGTTGATTTCTCCTCTCATGGTTGTTAGCATTTGCCTTATGTATTGAGGTGCTCCTACGTTGGGTGCATAAACATTTATAATTGTTATATCTTCCTCTTGCATTGATCCTTTGAACATTATGTAGTGTCCCTCCTTATCTCTTGTAAGAGTCTTTATTTTAAAGTCTATTTTACCTGTTATGAGTATTGTTACTCCAGCTTTCTTGTGATTTCCATTTGCATGGAATATCTTTTTCCATCCCTTCACTTTCAGTCTGTATGTGTCTGTAGGTCTGAAGTGGGTCTCTTGTAGACAGCATATATATGGGTCTTTTTTTTGTATCTGTTCAACCAGTCTGTGTATTTTGGTTAAGGCATTTAATCCATTTACATTCTAGGTGATTACTGATATATATGTTCCTATTACCATTTCCTAAATTGACTTGGGTTTGTTCTTGTGGGTCTTTTTCTTCTCTTGTGTTTCCCGCCTAGAGAAGTTTCTTTAGCATTTGTCGTAAAGCTGGTTTTGTGGTGCTGAATTCTCTTAGCCTTTGCTTGTCTGAAAAGCTTTTGACTTCTCCATTGAATCTGAATGAGATCCTTGCTGGGTAGAGTAATCTTAGTTGTAGGTTTTTCTCTTTCATCACTTTAAGTATATCCTGCCACTCCTTTCTGATCTGCAGAGTTTCCACTGAAAAATCAGTTGATAACCTTATAGGGATTCCTTTGCAGGTTATTTTTTGTTTTTCCCTTGCTGTTTTTAATATTTTTCTTTGAACTTAATTTTTGTTAGTTTGATTAATATGTGTCTTGATGTGTTTTTCCTAGGGTTTATCCTGTATGGGACTCTCTGTGCTTCCTGGACTTGGTTGACTCTTTCTTTTCCCATGTTAGGGAAGTTTTCAACTATAATCTCTTCAAATGCTTTCTCAGACACTTTCTTTTTCTCTTCTTCTTCTGGGACCCCTATAATTTGAATATTGGTGCATTTAGTGTTGTCCCAGAGGTCTCTGAGGTTGTCTTCAATTCTTTTCATTCTTTTTTCTTTATTCTGCTTCTAGGCAGTTATTTCCTCCTTTTTTCCTTCCAGCTCACTTATTCATTCTTCTGCCTCAGTTATTCTTTTATTGATTCCTTCTAGTGTATTTTTCATTTCAGTTATTATGCTGTTCAGCTCTGTTTGTTTGTTCTTTTGTTCTTTGTTAAACATTTCTTGTATTTTCTCAATCCATGCTTACATTTTATTTCCAAGATTCTAGATCATCTTCACTGTCATTACTCTGAATTCTTTTTCAAGTAGATTGCTTATTTCCTCTTAATTTATTTGATCTTGTAGATTTTTACCTTGCTCCTTCATCTGTGACATATTATTTTGCCATCTAATTTTTTTTCTTTTTTTATGTGTGGGATTGTGTTCCTGTGTTACTGGTTGTTTGGCCTGAGGCTTCCAACACTGGGTTTTGTAGGGTATTGTGTAGAGCTGGGTCTTGGTGCTGAGATGAGGAACTCAGTGCGACCCCACTCAGATAAATATTCCCTGGGGTCTGAGGTTCTCAGTGCAGTGGTTCAAGTCAGAGCTCCCAGCCCAGGGGCTTTGGCCCAACCCTTGGCTCATGAACCAAGATCTTGAGAGCTGCCTGGAGCAGCAAAGAAAGGAAAAGTACAAAAACAAAAAACAACAATAAAAAGTAAAAAATAAAATTAGACTAGGAAACTAACAGATATGTTAGAAATAATATAAAAATATAGATTCAACAACCAGAAGGTTCAACAGTACCACAATAGTAAAAAGAGGAGGAGGGAAAAACAGGGGAAGGGAAGGCCTTGACTGTTGAGGGTGTGGCCTAAGCAAGGGTAAGGTTTGGGTGGTGAGCATGGCCAATGCTCAGGACCCACAGGGCTGGAAAAGGCCCAGTGGGCTGTGGGAAGTGGGGCTTAAGCTCAAGGAACAGAAGGGCCCCAGTCATGCCCCCCACCCCTGGTCTCAGTGGCAGGGCACCTCACCTGGGATCCCAGCAGGCTTCCTGGGCTCAAGCGGGTGGGGCAAACACCCTCCTCTCCTCTCCTGCTCCTCCAGTCTTGAGGGTCCCTCCCACCTGCCTCTCTTGATCTCCCCCCACCTCCCTCCTATGCCACCAGGACCTGTGTGGCCTCAATGTGGCTTTGGAGGGGGTGGTACCGGTCTGGGAGCTCAGCAGGCTCCCTGGCCCAAGCAGGCCAGTCGATCACCCTCTGCTCCTCTCCCACTCTTCCCACAGAGTCCCTCCTTCCTGCCTCTCCCGATCTCCCTAGCCTCAGGAGCTCCAATCCTGTCTGACCTCCACTTCTCTTCCCCCCCCTCAGTCCCCCTACATCCCACAGGTTCACTTTGGGGCTCTTCCCATCTCCTTGGGTGTCAGAGTCCTCCACCAGCATCCAGCAGGTGCCCTAGTTGGGAGATGCTCAGAAGTTTGTAACTTTTGACTGTCTTCATCCAATTCCACCTGCCCCCTCCCCTGCCTGGTAACCACAAATCTGATCTCGTTTTCTATGAGTTTCTTTGTTTGTTTGTTTGTTTGTTTGTTTTTGAAGTATAATTGACCTACAACACTATGTCAGTTCCTGCTACACAAGATTTCATTCTTTTTCATGGCTGAGTAATATTCCATTGTATAAATACACCACATCTTATTTTTCCACTTATCTATTGATGGACATTTAGGTTGCTTCCATATCTTGGCTGTTGTAAATAACTATGAACATAGAAGTGCATGTGTCTTTTCTAATTAGTGCTTTTGTTTTCTTTGGATAAATACCCAGGAGTGGAATTGCTGGGCCATATGGTAGTTCTATTATTAATTTTTGAGGACTTTCCATACTGTTTTTCATAGTGGCTGTACCAATTTATCAAAACATTCCAAACAACAGTGCATAAGAGTTCCCTTTTATCCCCCAAGATTTGTTACTTGTCTTTTTGATAATAGACATTATGACAGATGTAAGGTGATCTCTCATGTTTTTGATTTGCATTTCCCTGATGATTAGTGATGTTGAGCACCTTTTCATATTCCTGTTAGCCATTTCTATGTCTTCTTTGGAAAAATGGCTATTCAGATCCTGTGCCCATTTTTTTTTAAATTGGGTTGTTTGGTTTTATTATGTTGACTTGTATGAGTTCTTTGTATATTTTGGATATTAATTTCATATTAGATATATAATTTGCAAATATCTTCTCCCATTCAGTAAGTGGCCTTGTCGTTTTGTTGATAGTTTCCTTCACTATGAAAAAGTGTTTTAGTTTGATGTAGTCCCATTTGTTTATTTTTGCTTTTGTTTCTCTTGCCTGAGGAGACATATCCAAAAAAAAATTACTAAGACTGATGTCAAAGAGCTAACTGTTTATATTTTCTTCTGAAGTTTTATAGTTTCAGGTCTTACATTTCAGTCTTTAATCTATTTTGAATTTATTTTTTGTGCATGGTGTGAGTGAGTAGTCCAGTTTGATTCTTTTACAAGCAGCTGTCCTGTTTTCCCATCACCATTTATTGAAGAGCCTGTCCTTTCCTCCTATTCTTACTTCCTTTGTCATAGATTAATTGCCTATATAAATATAAGTTTATTTCTGGGCTCTTTATACTGTTCCATTTATCTAGTTGTCTGTTTCAGTGCCAGTGCCATACTGTTTTGATTACTGTAGATTTGTACTATAGTTTGAAATCAGGCAATGTGATACTTCCAGCTTTGTTCTTCTTTCTCAAGATTGTTTTGGCTATTTGGGGTCTTTTGTGTTTCCATACAAATTGTAGAATTATTTGTTCTAGTTCTGTGAAGAATGCCATTATTATTTTGATAGAGATTGCATTGAATCTATAGATTGCCTTGGGTAGTATGTTCATTTTAACATTATTAATTCTTCCAATCCATGAATATGGTATATCTTTCCATCTGTTTGTTTCATATTCAATTTCTTTCATCAGTGTCTTACAGTTTTCTGAGTATGGTTTTATCTCCTTAGTTATATTTATTCCTAGGTATAAATATTTTCATTTCTATGTATTTGGTATGTTGGTTATGTATCCCAACCTTGGAGAAGAGACATTTTGTAGGAGACATTCTATGAGTCCCAGCAGTGCACTTCCTTCTGGTCACCAGAGTTTTATGCTCTAGGGGAACCCCTATGTGGGCCACATGGGACCTGTTGTGATGGGTTAACTACTGTGGGTCATCTAGTAGGTGTGGGTGGCCCCCAATCTGGTTGATTGCCAGGCCCTGCCTTATCCATATGCTGCCAGCCATTGGTGGACAGGACCAGGTCACGAAGTGGCTGACTGCAGAGCCCAGGGGGATCCCAGGACTCGTGCTGGTTCACTGTTTGGCACTCTTTTTCTGAGTTGGGTGTTTGTGGGGCCAGAGGTCCCAGATCTAGTGTTGACCTTCTGGTAGGCTGGGTCCCTTCCTGAAATGGCTAGCTACAGTGTCTAGGGTGTCCCAAAGTTTGTGTTTGCCAGCTGGTGGGTGGGGCCAGATTTTTGGATGGATGGCTGAGGGGTCTAAAGTGCCCCATTGCTTGTGCCGGCCTGTTGGTGGATGGGCTATGTCCTGACATGACAGGCTGCAGGGCTGTGGTGGTCTTGGGTTTGGTGTCTGCCTGTTTGTGGGTAAGCCCAGAGCTAAGGGAATCCTGGGACTGGTGCCTGACCACTGGTGGGTGACTCCAGGTCCTAGGGCTGACACTGGCCCACTCATGGGTAGGGCTAGGTCCTGGTGTCTCTGGCTGCACATCCTGGGGTATTCCAAAGCTGGTGTCAGCTTGCTGATGAGCAGGGCCAAGGTCTAGGGGTGCTAGGGCTAGTACAGGACCTGGTGGGTGGAGCCAGGTCCCAAGATCTTTTGTTGTAGGGTCCTGGGGTCCTGAGTTGGTGTGTTAGCCCACTGGTGGGTAGGGTTGGGGCCCAGATGGTCCTTGGGCTGGTGCCTGCCAACTGGTGTGTGTGGCTGGTTTGGAGGCCAGTACTGGCCCACTGATGGGCAGAGCTGGGTCCCAGAGGGCCCTGGGGAGGTTCCAGGGCTAGTGCCAGAGCACTGGTGGGTCCACGTTCTGGGCCCTCTGGTGGGCATGGCTATGTCCCAGGGTGTCTGTGGGCTCAGGAGTTCTTAACACAGTGGCATCATGGTGGTTGGGGATGTGTCCCCACTTGGCTAGTTGCTTAGCTTAGCCTGAGGTTTCCAAGTACTGGTGCCAAAAGGCTGGTTGCTGGGGCCAGGTCCAGGTGTTAATAAGCTTTTGCCTCTTGCCTCTCCAAGATCAGCAGGTGGGTCTGACCCAGGATCATTTCAAATTACTGCTTCTACCCTGTGTCCTGGAACATGTGAGGTTTTGTGTGAGCCCTTTAAGAGTGGAATCTGTTTCTCACAGTACTTTGGCTCTTCCAAAAATAAGCCCTGCTGGTCTTCAAAGGCAAATGTTCTAGGGACTCATTCCAGTTCAGGATCCCTGGGCTGGGGAGCCCAATGTGGGGGTCAGACTCCTCACTCCTTGGGAAGTACCTCTGCAACTGTAATTATCTTCCCATTTGTGGGTCACCCACCCAGTATGGGTCTTAATTGTACTGCATCTCCGCCTCTCCTACCCACCTTATTGTGGTTCCTTCTTTATATCTTCAGTTGTAGAAGATCTTTTCTACTAGAATCCCAGTCTTTCTCATCAATATTTGCTCTGTAAATAGTTGTTTTTTTGTTTTTTTGTTTTTGCGGTACCGGGCCTCTCACTGTTGTGGTCTCCTGTTGCGGAGCACAGGCTCCAGACGCGCAGGCTCAGCGGCCATGGCTCACAGGCCTAGCTGCTCCGCGGCAATGTGGGATATTCCCAGACCGGGGCACGAACCCATGTCCCCTGCATTAGCAGGCGGACTCTCAACCACTGTGCCACCAGGGAAGCCCAATAGTTGTACTTTTGATGTGCCCATAGGAGGAGATGAGCTCAGGGTCTTCCTACTCAACCATATTGGCCACAAATACCCACTCCCCATCTCTTCCTTTTACTCTGGATTTGAACACACCCTTGAAAAGGAAGCTAATTGCTTGGTAGAACCTGACTGCTGCATGCAATCATTTTATTTGGACTGACATTGTACCTGGAGCAGCTGGAGTACATATTGCAGTGTAAGCCACTCCAGAAGTGAAATTAAATTCGTGTCTTCCATGCCCCATTACAGGAAATAATCATCACAGTGGACAACATCACAAAAAACATTGACTTTCTTACTCAATAACTTCAAGATACTCAACCGACAGGACTCCACAACCAACAAGCACTTCAAATAATCTTGGCCACCAGAGGGAGGCTGTGTCCTGTGGTCAGAAGCAAGTGCTAAACATTTGTTCCAAAAATTTCTCTGACCTCTACATCACACACAAGAACATTTGAGATGCTAACCAAGAAATTTGTTGCGTTGCCACCACAGTCCTTATATTATCATGGAAGGCCCTTTCCACATTAATTACCTAGGAGCCATTAAAATATTTGCCAACTTGCTGCAAGTCTTGATTTAATTCCTCCCTATAACATCTAATGATCATTTTTCTGCTTCTTTTAATAGGTATCACCCTAATTAAATACTTTGTCTCCAGAATTTTTTTTTTGAATTACAGACAACCATCAGAGCACAGCAGATGGTTCAGTTACTTCTCCAAGAACAGAGTCAGTAAGAAACTGCTGACTATATGGATTATATCACCAAACATTGACCCCAAATTCAGCAGAAATTACTCTAATCCCTAAGATTATTCTAAGACAAACAGTGTTTGTCCTGAGCAAGAGTTGGGACTGACAAGGATAAGCACAGTCTTTTCCTCTTTTCCTTAAACCTGCTGACAATGCCTGACTCAGACCTTCCAACTACCCATAATTTATCTTACAATTGATTAGCTGAGATTAGAGCTTGCTAACCACAGAGAATAAAAATTCCTTTTCAGATAACTAACTAAGGCTCCCCCATCTTGCAAAACAACCCCAAATATAAATCACCCCACCTGCAAATTGTTTATCCCTCCCTATAAAAACCTAAAGCAAAACCACCTGCTGAGATACTCTGATCTTTGGAACTGGAGTATTATCCTTATTGAAGTAACCTAACCTGAACAAATCAATCACCTTACTTGTCCAGTTTTTATTTTGATAGTAATCATTTAGAAAATCTTATTAATATAATCAATGTGAATAAACATACCTAATAATAACCACTTTCTTACCTCAACCCAAGTATAGCCACGCAAGACATTCACTCAGAGAAAGAGCAAACTCACATTATTCCCTAATAAACTCCATGATAATAGGATACAATTAAGGCGAGCTATTAAGGTGGTACTATGTAAAGGACCCAGGAATATTGAAGTTCTGCCTTGACCATCCCATTCCTCTTTCTCCAAAATCTCCAATGGAGAAATACTCATATAGTAAGCCAAACAAAGCAAAAAAACATGTTATTATCAGAAGAATGTAAGGCCCATACGTTACTGTAAAGCTCCAGTGGTTTGGCTGACTATATAGAAAAATTGTTTTCCCTAAGTAAAGTAGCATCAAGCCAGCAGACCCTAAAGTTGCTCTGTTTTGACCTCCAAAGCCTAAACTCTGAAGTCTCCATTCCAATGGGACACTCAAGAATAAATCAGTGGAAGAAAGAGAATGATTATTTCATAAGAGCTTATGTATAACTCTAAGAAAAATCTTTTTAAAATTTTGGCATAACAAGTGCCCTAGAAATGAACTGAATCCAGATCAACACTCCTCTTTACAGGTCATGAAGAAAAGGGAAGGAAGACAAATAGGATCCTCACTTTCTTCATGCCAAAAGTAGCAGTGGGCAGGGAATGACCCTTAAAGATGAAATATAAACAACTTCTACCCCTGAACTCTTATTGTCTCTGTCTGCTAAGTGGTTACAGTTAGCAGTAGACTCAAAAGACCTCAGAAATTAAAGATTCTTATAATGTATTGGAAGATTTCATAGTCTCATTATAAACTGTATTATTTTTGCTTAGAAATTATTATAATTTATCTTTAATTGATTTTGATTAAATGTATGCGTTCCTTATAATACAATCACTAATATGAAAAAAGTTACATTTATGGAATTTGTTTATTGAACTTCGAAGTAACAGTTATCTTTTTTGTCCTGGAAATACCAAAGAATCAAATGTTAATATTCCTTCAGTCTTGGAACAGAATTGTAAGAGAAAGAGGAAGATGCTTTAGCCTTTCCTACCCCGCTAGGAGCAACATGAAAGTCTGAACTCACAAAACGTTTGCAGCAAGAGGCTCTTAAAGGCTATTTCTAATCCAAACAGCAATAAAACAAGCTTAAAGTCCAGTGTATGACTTTAAGTATGATGTGATGACAGAGAATACAAAAGGATTTAAGCAGAAAAAGAAAAAGGCAACTGAGCTCCTGAGGCAGTAAGAATTTTTTCTTTGCAGATGAAAGAGGATGCCTTACAAATAAATCTATCACGTTTCAAGTGGTAGTCATAAAGCAAAGCAAAAATACCCAAAAGGAAAAACAAGAAAATGACCTCTGTGCAGATGGAAAAATATTTTCTAAAAAGTCTTTATCCCCACTCAATACAAGGTGGAGAAACAGTATGCTCTAACCATCTAGAGTAGACTATTTAGGCTCATACCTTCAGTTAAATGAATCAGATACAAAGAAAAAAACAGCCTGTAACCCTTAAGTGGAAATCTACTATTATATCTCAAAAGTATACTGTAACAGAATATTTTACGTTCTATCGTTCTATTATGATATCTTGATAGTTTTCAGGTGGTTCTGCCTATACATATCTTTTCCATCTCTTCCATGAGGAAGAGGGACGTCATTTATACAGGCAAGTGACTCCCTTACCCTCCTTCATTTTCTTAGGAACACCTTAAGCCTGCCCTTTTCCAGCTGATTGCATATAGATAACTCATTTAAAGATTATATATATATATATATATATATATATAATATTACAATATTTACACTATAATATTAAAGATTATATAGGTATGATATTATATAATATCTGTGTAATCTTTGTAATATCTATAGATACTATATATCTATAATATCTATATCTATATAATATATATCTGTATCCCAAGTTCTTGCCAGAAAATATAACCCTGGGTTATCTGCTATTTTACCCTTGTCAAAAGCTTGATTGCCAGACATACTATTTATGGGTGATGTGCTGAAGGATAGGCAGTCTACCTACTCCCTCATCTTTTCTAAATTACCATTGAACATCAATACTGATGTTCAAGACCTGAGAATGTGTACCACATTGTGATGCAGCAGACTGTAACAAGTTGAGCTTTTTCCTTACATCTTTGGACAATTTAAATAAACAGCTCACTCAGAGTTAATCCTGCATATGTCAGAGACAAGAAGAGTGATACTTTTCTAATAAATTGATTGGCTTTAATTTATGGATATTCTAAATCTTGTAAATGATTTTATTTCCATCTTTGTTTCACCTGGTAAATCTTAGGGCCAAATTTCATCTCACTTCTAGCAAATGCACAGAAAAATAAATTGATCTGTGCTAATCTAACCCAAGGGTTCGTTGGTGTTCCTCTTGAATTTTTTCCCTTCGACCCTATCCCTCAATTACGTTTCACTGTAAGATACAACAAACTCTTTAAAAGTAGAGTTGCTATTATTCGTCTATCTTCAATTGAATGACACATGGAATAGTGATTAAAGAAGCTTCCCCAAATATAATTAAGGTTTATGGAAATATTCAGAAGTACAATTGATAAATTATCATTACTCATGTCTATTTTCAGCTTTATCCTTTCACTAAGAGAACACGCAGTTCACTCTGATAATATTACATTGTTTTAATGTCAATGTTCCTGTGCAATTTATATTTCAACACATTGAGAATAAAGGTTTCATCTTGAACAGTGTTAAAAATACTCTTTTCCTGGTGACATAACTAATGAGCCACCAAAACGGCATGTCTGTAACCAGGAAGGATATTAAATAACAACTGACAGAATCATATGATAAATTGCTATATTTTGACATCTAAAGGATTATTTTCAATTATTTTTCTTGGACAATTAAGCTTATTCAAATTCCATAATGGGTTGTGTCAGTCATCATCATACATAAAACACTTTAATGGTGTACAGTAAGCTTTTTGCTCTTCATATAAATATCTTAGGACCTATGATTACACCTCATTAAACCCTGGCACCATAATTTGGAAATCCCATTCATAATATTTAAAATTATACTAAGTAACTAAAATATATTATCTCTAAAGCATTCATGAACATGAACTTGTCTACAGGATAATATTTTAAATTGCATAAACTAGGTACAAGCATAATACAAGAGGTTGATAAAATAAAATGACAAGAACTTTTTTTTTTTTCTACCATAGAGTAAGTGTACTGGATCAATGCACTCTTAATACATTTTTATACACATTTGTTCTAAAAGCAAACCTAAAAGATATATTTGTTACCTTACCTATAATGCTTTATCAAAGTTAGTTAACTCAACCAGTGTTTTACTCAATATAATCATTGAATAGATGAAATTTGGGAAAGTATAACATGCTAAAAAACTTGAAATTGCCTGAGATTTTACTTTGTTTGCCAACTAACAAGAAAGCATTCCACAAGTTCACTGATGCTGGCCTCCTTGGTCATAAACAATGACTTTATTACTGATAGTATGAGCAGTAGCCAGAGTCTCAGCATTTTCTAAATTGCCTGAACCCCAATTTCCAAAGGTTGACCTAAAGAGAGAGTGGTGTGCCTATAGACACATTAGGTTGCATGACAGGAGAGGAAGCCAAGCTCAGGGAACCTAAACCTTTTATAATGGATGGTAAACCTGTTTGATCTTTACCCCAAAGGGAGACATCTTTACACTGGACAGTAAATAAACCTACCCTTTGCTCCAGTGGGAAATATTATCTCTATTTTCAAAAGCTGTTCACTGTACAAACATCCTTGAGAAGATACTTCAGAACAAGGACAACAAATGTCTCAGCTCTCAAGACATGCAAAAATGTGAGAGACCAATTGTGAGTTGTCTCCCAATATATGTCATATGAAAAGTCCCAGTAACAGCCTTTGATAGATTGTGTCTCCAAAGTTCATAATAGAATGAGTGTAATTTTTAAAGTTAGGAGTTTCACCATAACTTTTTTATTTCTCTTCAAAAGGAATATCAAATTTTCCTGTTGGTTTGTTTTATCTACCATACAAGGTGGATATTTTCCTATTCTAATAAAATTACATTTATGCTCAGTAATTCTCAGAATGCTTACAGCTGGTAGGCTCTTAAAAGTACAGATTCCTGAGCCCTATCCTTGAAGATTCTGGTGCAGCAGGTCTGTAATGAAACATGAGAATCTGTATTTTGAAGTGTTTTCAAGGTCAACACACACATGAAAAGGTGTTCAACTTCATTAATTATCAGAGAACACTAATTAAAACCAAAATGCAATACTACCATATACCCACCAGATTGTTTGTTTTAAAAAGATAAAAACCAGAACTCACAAGTGCAAACTGGAACAACCACTTCAGAAAACTGGCAGGATCTTCTACTGAACATGGCAGTTCCCATGACATGGTGACTTTACATTTCTACAGAAATGTAAACCAATGTTTACTAGAAGGCATATACAAGAATATCAATAGCAAAACTTTATGTAATAGCCCAAAACTAGAAACAACTGAAAGGTCTATCAACAGTAGAACAGAAAGATAAATTTTGGTATCATCATTCAATAAAAATATATATGGCAATGAGAATGACTAAACTACCATTAAGCACAAGAACATAAATGACTCTCACAAACATAATGTTGAGTGAAGTAAGCCAGTCATTAAAAGGCTACCTACTGTATAACTCCATTCACATCATATTCAACAATATTTGCCAAATATAATGACTGAAAGGAGATTACTACTTATAATACACAAAGATTCCTTACTAATCATTAAGAAAAAACACTTCAAATACCTTAATATAAATGTGTGGTTATGCAACATACAAAACAAGGATATACAAATGGATAATATGCCCATGAAAAGATATTCAACTTCCATAAAAGAAATGTAAATAAACATCTAAGAGATCACGTTTCACTCACCAAACTTGGAAGAATTAAGATATTTAACAAAAACTAGAATTGTTTTATGTAAACAGATTCTTTCCTGTAAAGTTGGTAGATACTTACATTAGTATATTTCTAAAGGGAAATTTAAAAGTGGATGTTACATCATCAAACATGCATACCTATTAATCCACTAAACACAGATTTTTGTCTAATTGGATTATTGTTAGACTGCAACATCTCAGTGACTGACATGGCTGAGGCTAATAAATGAATGTTGAATGAATGAATGAATACACTCAACTAAAGATAGAGTGAGATGAAAAATTGTATTTGAGCAAAATTATTTTCTATAGAATTGTTCATACTAGAAAAGAAATGGAAATAACCTATATGTCTATAATTAAACACATGGAAAATTAAGAGATATTAGAAACAAGAGGCTCCCCTATTTATTGACATAGGAAATAATCAATAATAATGTATAGAGTCAAAAGCAAATTAAAACATCAGATGCAACAGAGTATTTCACTTAAAAATATATGTATATACTTATGTATATATGTGTAAAGAGAGATGTGTTTGGAAGGATAGTTACAAAAATGTTAATAATGGTGTTTTCTGAATTATGTAGTTTAGGGACATTTTTACTTTCTCTTTTATATAATTTGAATTGTTTTATTATGGGCATGTATCACTTTTTAAAGTAGTTATTTTTTACAAATTAAAACCAAATTATATTAAAATCATACTTACAAACACCTTCCAAAGCATCTCTCATTTCCATTGAGTCTTAACATTGACAAAGATTTACTGGGTGTAGAAATTCTAACAGCCCTAATAAAAGCAATGCCTGACATTAGCATCTATCTATTTTATTTTAGAGCTTAATTTACCATCAGTTACATTCAAACTCTGCATCTCTTTACAATTCATTGTATGTTGTGGTAACAAGAAATCTAAGTATGTATCCAAAATACACCACAAATAAAATGTCCAAATATAAGACATTTACTCAAACTGAATGCAAACATCCACAGACATCTCCTTAGATTAGAGTCTAATTTTAACTTTAATCTGGAAATATGAAAATTAAAAACTCTCTACTTTAAAATGGGCAAGAAGCCATTTTGAATTGCTGAGGAAACAGTTTGTACCCAACCCATGTAAAATGTTCCTAAATATTGCTTCTGTGATATTAAGATGGAGTGATGAAAGTAGATTTTATTGTACATAGAGAAGGTATCAGGTATAGTTATTAATGATTTCTCCAACAAATATAGAGTACCAAATGTGTCCTAAGCCATGCATTAGATGTTATGAAGGACAAAAAAATCATAAGATAAAATCTTTGTTCTTGAGAAGCTCTCAGTTAAATTGGAGAGATAAAACTCTTGGATACATAAAGAATGGAAACAATTCCAGACAACTGATAATCAGGTGGTAGACAAAGGATGTATGTGTGTGTCTGTGTATATCTGTGTATGTATGTCTGAGAAAAGTAGATTAATGTTCCCTGGGATTTCAGATATAGAGATTCAAAAGCAAAATTAAGAAGATGTAAACAAGGACTAACTAATGGAGTTGACACAGAGTAAAGCAAGTACAACTTAATTGATGAAGTCCCGTACCCCAAGCACTGTTAAGTCTATTAAACATAACATAAGAACACTATCTTTTACCTAGTACTCACAATGTGGATATCCAAGATTTCACGATTAATATACTACAAAAATATACAACCATTTTAGAAGCTGTGTTAGCTAGAGTTATCCAGAGAGACAATATTAATAAAGTTAATAACATTAATATATATATATATTTTAAGAAAGTTATTATAAAGAATTGGCTCATGTTATAGAGGCTGAGAAATCCCACAATCTACCATCTGCAACGTGGAAACTCAAGAAAGCTGGTGGTATAATTCAGTTCAAGTCTGAAGGCCTGAGAACCAGGGGAGCTGATAGTATAGATTCTAGGTCGGGTCTTAAGGCCTCTGAACTAGGAGTACTGAGGGAAGATTGATGTCCTAGCTGAAGCAATCAGGCATTTTGTTCTTCTCAAGCCCTCAGTGGATTAGATGATGCTCACTCACATTAGGGAGGGCAAACTGCTTTACTGTGTCCACTTATTGAACCTCGAGGTCAATATGCTAAGAGAAATAAGTAAGACAGGGAAAGGCCAATACTGTGTGATATCACTTATATGTGGAATCTAAAAAAGCCAAACTCATAAAAACAGAGAGTAAGGTGGTTACCAAGAGCTGGGAGTTGTGGGAAATTGAGAGATGTTTGTTAAAATATACAGACTTCCAGTTAGAAAATGAATAAGTTCTAGGGGTCTAATGTATAGCAAGGTGATTATAGTTAATAATGCAGCATTTCACACTTGAAAGTTAAGAGAGTAGAAATTAAATGTTCTTACCACAAAAAGGAAATGCTAATTATGTGATGGTAGTGTTAGCTAAAGCTATCGTGGTCATCATAAGTCAAATGCTAATTTCATCCAGAAATACCCTCACAGACACACCCAGAAATAATGTTTAGCCAATATTTTGGCATAAACATAATATCTGTATTATCCAGTCAAACTGACACACAAAATTAGCCATCAGAAGTTCACCCTTGTCAACTTAGCACTATATGCATCTCCTTAAACCATACTTAATCACCAAATAAAAACAACCAAAGTCATAATTCCACCTAACATGGTAAAACTCTGCTGTTTACAACTGAAAATGTCCTCACCCCCTCCCCAGACAAGGAGGTAAATAGGAGAGTGATGTTTACTTTCCTTCTTGTTGTCTCATATCTTAAATATAGTGATATAAAGTCAATACATTTTCTGAGACATGAGAGGAAATAGGAGAGGAAAGAAAAATTCTATAAACACTATACACTCATACAAATGTATTCATAACAAAATATGAAAGAAATATTCATGATAATTACCTTATTTCTGTACTTGGCCATCTGGTTGTAGCTGGTATTTATAATTGCCTTTTTCCACTACCCACACTAGATTCACTTTGTCTTCAGCAAGCACCTTAGCTGGTCATAGTTCTTTACCTGATGGGGTGACCAAAACCTTTATTCCTGAAGGATCTGGGCCATTAGTCATCCTGCGTGGGTTGGGTTGTTGTAGTTTTCTATTGACCTTAATCTTAGGACATGGTAATGATTAGAGATTCCCTAAGGAATCTCCTGTATTCCAGACATACTCTTTTTTTTTTTTTTTTTCAGTATGCAGGCCTCTCACTGTTGTGGCCTCTCCCATTGCAGAGCACAGGCTCTGGACGCGCAGGCTCAGTGGCCATGGCTCACAGGCCCAGCCGCTCCACGGCATGTGGGATCTTCCTGGAGTGGGGCACGAACCCGTGTCCCCTGTATCAACAGGCGGACCCTCAACCACTACCACTGAACCACCAGGGAAGCCCCAGACATACTCTTTTTTAATTTCAGTGTGGAGTAGTAGTCCAATTTCCCCTGGTAGTCAGTATCAATCATCATAGCCAGCACAGTAATTCCCTTCTTTGCCTATTGATTCAGATGCATGAGGAAACCAAAGTGGCCAGGTGGCATTCAACTTTCAGACCAATGAAATCATTGTTGTGTCTCCTGGTGGATGTGTCCCTCCCTTTGGAACCAGGACCTCAAGACAAGCAGAGCATAAAATCATGGGAAGAGGAAGCAAAAAATTTGCAAGTGGTATCACTAGGATAAAAAATATAAGAATAGTCAGTACCAGTTTCAGTGGGAGTGAAAAGGAGGACTACTTACTCCCAACCAGAAGAAACAGGATCAAGTAGAAATGAATGCTTGAGTAAGTTGAGTTTTGATGAATGAATCATAGCTGGCTGGTTATATGAGGAAATTGACAGCCAGAAAGCATAAGTGTCTGGGCTAGTTATTTGTCTATTGTCTCTCAGCAATATATCAATTCTATACTACACTATGCTCTGAAGTATTAGAGCTTAGAGTCTGCAAATTGCATATGCTAAACACCTTTTCCAGCTGGCTTCCAGCTGGCTTCTGCCAACTGGGATGCACTGGAGGGATATTAGGAAAGAGAGAAGAGGCAAACACCTCAAATCCCAATTTTGCCACATGGCAGCACCTCTGTCATGGTCTCAGCTCCTGAAGCTGTGGCCTCTACAACCATGGTTCCGGTTACTGCAGTAACATCCCTTCCTCTGATAAGCCCACCTCTTCCTTCCCTTTCATTTCTCTAGGCCTAGAGAATTTACTACTTTCACTTATTAGTTTTATATTCTCCTTTTTGCTTTTCTACCCTGCCAATACCTGTGTAATAAATTCCCTGTATTAAATCCTCTCTTCTGAAACAGGTAGTGTGGTTTCTCTTTCCCTCACTAGTCTCTGACTAACATGTACTTAGTAACAAGCTGAGATTCTTGGATTAGATTGCTTACTTTTTGAGCTTGAATGCAGTGATAACCTCCTCATCAAAGTGAATTTGTACACTAGTAACCAGTAACATGCAATGACATCATGTTTTTGCTTAGAATGAAGTATCTTCTGAATGCAAAACTTTGGAAGCTCAGGTGGCTACTGCACTTAATAGGAATGATGGCCACAAGAACTGGAAGGCTGCCTGATTATTTCCAACTGTTCTGGAGAGCTTACAAAAAATAAGTGATAAGTTCAGGAATTTAAAAAATCTCAAACTATGAAAAAAATCTCATTTATTATAACTACAAGACAAACATGGCTGAACATCAAACCCAATAAAGTTAAGAAATTTGAATCTTAAAATTTCTCTGATATTTTAATATTTAATTTAAAATGATATTTACTGTATCCTTGCCAGTATAAGCAGGTCTTCTTCTGTATGAAAAAACTAGTTTTCCAATTCTTGAAGACACTACAATGATCCCACATGATATTAATTAGCTTACCAAGAAATTCCTCAAGGACCCACCCATAAACCTTCATTCATTGCTTCCAATCTTATAACTGTAATCAGATATCAACATACCCCAGGAAGATAAATGCAGAGTCTGAACTGAAAAAATACAGCTTATACTCCTATACTTTGAAAGGCTTTAAAAATATGTCACAACAAATTTAGTCTTTTCAACAGGTAGTGCTGGAATGACTGAATATATTTAGCAATCTGCTCCAATGTCATATTCCATCCCCCTCAGTTTAACACCCTTAGAACTCAATTATACACATGTATTTATAAAATATTTTATTGAGGCAATTTTTATACACATATATATGTATATACCACATATATATGTATATATTCTCCTTTCCAGGGATTCTGGACTTAACGTACTACTCCAAGAAGTTGAGGAGTATCTCTAATAGTTTACTTAATTATTTAATGGAAATATAGACTCAGCAGTGAGCTACTTTCAATGAATTTGAGTCACTGCTCCCTGAGTTAGTATAAAAGAAGAAATAAAATGTTTAGGAAGATCACAATGTTGGAATAGTATTAGTATGCACAATCTGAAAATGCACCTCTCACTATGTCTCCCACAGAAGAACCATAGGACATTCCCTTATCTAGGCATTGGGAAATGCGTTAGTAAAGAAAGCACTGTGTCAGTTAGAAAGCTCTGTGGCACCTGTCCTCTGAAAGCTAGAATAATGGTGGGAGGTGCTACCATTGTAACCAGATTCCTGATGGGAATGGGAATAGTGGAATGTCAGAATGCAGGAAGTCAATTGTCAGTACTTAACTCCAGTGCTAAGATAGGCAAATTAATATAATAGGAAATAGAACAAGAGCAGCAATCAGAAGGTTTGACCTATGGTACTTAGACATTTGGTAATGGTTAACTGATCACCTTATCTCTGGAAAGAAAACTGGTGAGAATCTTACTAAAGTATTACTTGATCTAGATAACTTAAAGTCTAGTTCTAGTTGGCACTATAATATAGCCTCACAGCTTCTTGCTCAGTTACCCAACTTAATGAGATCCCCTTAAGGAAGAATCCTACAATGCTGCCCAAGAGTATACCGTAAATGTTACTCCAAGCTTGCCTAGGAGTAAAGGAACCTAAAGCTATTATTCAGGGTGACTCTACATAGGAAAAGAAATCTTTCTGGGATTAATAAGTACTGGCCCACGTTGATACTAATTTATGAGTACCTAAAACATTAGAGGTCCACCATCAAAGGGAAGGATTATTGTGGCCAGGTGATAAAAAAGTTTTGACCTAAGTCTCACAATGAGCAAAGTAATTCTACAAAACCATTGTGTATCATTTCTCCAGTTGCTGAATGTATGAATTCAATAAGCATGTTTTGCAACTTGCCAAATGAAATGGAGTAAGAGCTGTTATGGTAGAAAAAGCCAAGTAAAATGCCCTGGAACATTCCCTCCATCTAGGAAGCCAGCACTCCCAGGACAAACCACATGGTATGTCTTCAATGGTCTCTTAAACATCCCAGCAGTAGCTGCCTGACACCCATTAAGATATCAGAGGGCTTCTCTAGTGGCACAGTGGTTGAGAGTCCGCCTGCCGATGCAGGGGACACGGGTTCATACCCCAGTCCAGGAAGATCCCACATGCCGCGGAGCGGCTGGGCCCGTGAGCCATGGCCGCTGAGCCTGCGTGTCCGGAGCCTGTGCTCCACAGCAGGAGGTGCCACAACAGTGAGAGGCCCGCGTACTGCAAAAAAAAAAAAAAAAATGTCAGATACCTCCTCATGGACCCAGTCTCTGAAACTATGGTCTCTCATCCACTGTCTTAGCTCCTGAGATAGTGGCAGCTCCTGAAGTAATAGTATTTCCTTAGGCAGTTGGAGTTTTTGAGGAAGGAACCCCTCCTCGCTTCTAAGTTGTGATTAACAACATCTCCTCCCTGTTGTTTTTTCAGACTTAGATACTGGCAGCTTCCTGCAGTTACTAATCTCTCTCTTTCTCTCTCTCTCTCTCTCTTTTTTTTTTTTTTTTTTTTAGCTCTTCCAGGTTTTCAACACCTGCATAACCAGTTTCCTGAATTACACCCTCACTTCTTTTTTTTTTTTTTTTTTCTGGTACGTGGGTCTCTCACTGTTGTGGCCTCTCCCGTTGCAGAGCACAGGCTCTGGATGCGCAGGCTCAGCGGCCATGGCTCACGGGCCTAGCCGCTCCGTGGCATGTGGGAATCTTCCCGGACCGGGGCACGAACCCATGTCCCCTGCATCGGCAGGCAGACTCTCAACCACTGCGCCATCAGGGAAGCCCACACCCTCACTTCTTGAAAGACTTTGCATAGTTTCTTTTATTCCTGAGCAGAATTTGACTAAAACAGGGGTGTTTTCCATGGGATGAGATTCAGTGATTAATGCAGTAATCATATATTTCAGTATCTGATGTGTGCTTCTAGGAGTGTGCCTACATCATTAGAGAAGAGCATTGTTAAGGAATTATTACCATGTAATACAATTAAAAGTGCAGCCATGTGCACGTGCAGTGACAAAACGAAGAACAGGAAGAAGAGATGAGGCATCTCTAAGAGCCTAGAAGTGATGACCTCAATAGCAGAAATAAAATAGAGTAGGAGAGTCCTCTCAGAGGGAAAATGAAGGAGTATTAAAAATTCTTATACAGAATAAGAAGGAAGTGTTGTGATATTTATTCCATTACCTGACATAAGTTTAAAGTCAACTTGCTCAGCGAAATATTTCCCTCTCCTTTCTTCATCTGGAGGGCATTTTCCAACTCTATCATCATACGTTCCTTTTGTATTTTATTGTCTCCTTTTTAACACCAGTGTATAGATAGTCAAAGCTCAGATTCTTAAGAAGTTTGTAATCCTAGTATTTCCTGGAGGCTGTTTAAGATATAATGTAGACATAAGCACAGACATAGACAAGGACATACATATAGATAAAGATATGTTTAATACTCAGAAATGATTGACAGTCCCATCTGACACATGAGAGGCTTAGTGATGGACTACAAATTTATCTAAAAAGTACTAGTCAGTTTTTTGAACAATTGATAAACAATTATATAGAGACTTTCACTTTTTTTACATACAAAAAAAATGGTTTACTTGTAGTCCACTAAACAAGGTATTAAAATTTGATACTTTTAAATTAAAGCATTGTGTAGTAGGTTTTACCAAAGAACTGGAGTTAGTATTCTACTAAGAAGTCTGGCTGCAGACTTCCTTTCAGAACACACACAGAGGTAATTGGAAAAACTTGTGATTTGGGGAAATACTTTATTAACAGTATATTATCTATGTTGTCTTAAGCTGGCTGTAGTTTTCTACATTCTTGCTTTTTGTTTTTAATTGCTTTACTTTACCTTCATTAATGCCAATTTTATTTTCAGAGTTAACTAACAAAGCCAGCAAGTAAGGTAACTATGGATCCTGCAAACAGATGATTTTATGTAACTATTATACATAGACCCAACAGATTTATGATTCGAATTAAAGGACAATGAAAAGCAAACAGAGTGACTGTGTGAAGAGGCAGTTATTTTATCTTGGACCAATTGAAGATGGCTTCATGGATTGAGGAAGGTAAGGAGGCATTACCGTGACAGGACAGCAGTAATCCTACAGAGAGTCATTGGAGCTCCAGGGTTTCAGGCTACTCTCTGTAGCTGTTCAAGCATCTGTTTCTTTTACCATTTAAGGCTAATCTATATATATATATGTCTATTTATAGACTGCCTATTTGGTAGGTCAATCAGCCAACAAGAAATTATTGAGAGAGGCTAGTGTGCTCTAAAGTGGGTCTGAGTATGTTGTGAGCAGTGTATTAGGTGATAGAAAACCAAATTCCTGATCTAGAGTCCATGGGCCAGACTGTCACTGTATCTCACACACATAGCAAAGGACACCTTCTCAAAGAAGCAGAATAAATTAGCCAAAGTGTATTTCATCATTTGAAAAGTATCAAATGAATGCATTAATAAGTAAAAAATTTCAAGAAATATTCTCTCTTTAATTCATGAATCATATTAATATCAAAAGGATAGAGGAAAGATACAGATTCCAACTACAGTGCATTCTGTCAGAATTCACAGTGAGGTAGATTCATCCCAGAGCCTATTCCAATTGTAGGGCTCCCACCTCCTGGCACTGCAAACCAGTCAGCCATGAGCTATCTCCCTCTCTCCGGCCAGATATAATTGTTGAAAGAGAAAAGACTTTCACTTCCGTAGCAACGCTATCCTCTCCTGCTTCCTTGGCAGCAACAGGGAGGCCAAAAGAAATTATCCGGAGAGCAAGAGCTCAAGCCTGGAGAGTCATAACCTAGGCTTCTAGAGTGGTTAGAATGTAAGTGTTCCTGGTGGACTTGAGGGAGTGAGGGGTGACTAAGGAGAAAATAAATGGTAGTATATACAGCTTGTCAAGTTCATGGAGAGGATTATATGTCCTTTGAATTACAAAGGAGAGCTTTCTGCAAAGAGCTGGAAATTTAGTCCTGCAGTCAGCTGATTTGTTTAATTATAGGAAATCTAAGGTATCCCATTAGTTCGAGCTTTATTGTATTATTAAGGGGAGGTTTTTAGGAATAGAAATGTCTCTGAAATATGAGAAACCTTTCTTGCTGTCGTAGGTGAACTTATCTCCCAGTCATCATCTTCCCAGTTCAGCTTTAACGTCTGGAGTACTGTTACCCCAGACACAACAGTTATTTAATCTCATTTCATTTTTCAATGTCAGTGCACATTAATATTTTATAAATAGAAACAAAGTCCATAAGCTAAATTTTTCTCATAAGAATGTGCAGATGTATTTTTTAAAGTGATGTGATTGATTTTATCATTACAATTTTATGATCTTTTAAAGCATCTAACAGTGGAAATCTGAGAGTCTTCCCCTCATTGCATCAGATTCTCCAATAACATTTGGCATATGAAAACAACTATCTTCTCAATTAATTAGACAACAGAAAATACCAAATGCAGTGCTGCAAGGATATTTAACTTGAAAGAAACTAAGAAAAAGAATATTTCTATAAATAAAAACAAATTTTAAGAACTATAACATAATTATTCAGAGTGAATGCATACTGTCACAGTGTTTTACTTACTTCTTTATAATTTACCTAAAATGCAGATATTTAAATGGATTTTTGGTAGTCAAACATTAATAAAATAATTTTTAAAGGTAACATCAAATAATAATCACAAAGGACTTAACTTATGTGACCCCATGCCAAATATTTTCACTTCACGTGGTGCACAACTTAGTGTGTTTCAACTAAAAAAACTCTCATGGGGACAAATATATCTCTATTGTTTATTACTTTATAGGCCCCATGTCTGAGGGAGTAGAGACTGTATGAATCAATGGCACACACAGCCCAGATTAGATATGGCATGGCTTCATTTCATTGGACACTCATAATTCAGGGAGTTTTCCTCCACCTGTTATTGGAAATTTTCTATCAGTCAGACTCCTTCATCACTGAATTTTTCCCCAAAGCACTGCCCACCAACAAACATAACACCCCTCTCCCTAGGTGCTTTTAAACAGCTGGTACTGCATCTTCTCATATGTTAGTAAAAAAAAATTTTTTTTCTTAGCAATGATCTAAGACAGGTGACTCCAAATTGGTTCTCTAATCCCTAGGTCTCCATGGCAGGCCCTCAGTGTACCCTGAAATGGGTGAGAACATGTCCCTTGAGGCTGGAATGCTGGGACACTCAACCCTCTACTTTCTCTCTGCTTCAACTAGATTCACTATTCTTTCTCCCCTTTTACTTTGAAGTTCATCATTAATATATCATTTAAGAGGAAAATTAAAAGGTTCTACTATTTTTACACATTTAAAAATCTTTTATTCTCAGGCTGATTATATCTCATGAGGGAGATTTTTCCTTTCCTTTTTCTCCTAATTGAAGAAAATGTGTATGCTGCATCTGGCAAATGAGGGAACAAAGGTAGATGAGCATTAAGTATGTGTGAATCATACATTGCTTATTAATGTCTTTTCCCAAATAAATTATAAGTTTCAAGAGGGCTGAAAGCTCTTCACATGTTGTTATTCTTTGGAGTGCTAAAACAGTGAACAAAGACAATGATGCTCAATAAAGTCTATTTGGCTTTTATTTTCTTCTTTCATCCCCCATCAATATTAAAATCAACTTAAATTCAGAATGATGTTTATTTTTGGATAAGTATGCTCGAATATCTGTGACCATGAGTCATATCTACTTAGTGGGCAATTTTTTTAATAAGTTTATTTATTTATTCATTTATTTTTTGGCTGCGTTGGGTCTTCATTGCTGCGTAGGGGCTTTCTCTAGTTGCGGTGAGAGCAGGCTACTCTTCGTTGAAGTGCATGGGCTTCTCATTGCATTGGCTTCTCCTGTTGTGGAGCATGGGCTCTAGGTGCGCAGGCTTCAGTAGTTGTGACATGCAGGCTTAGTAGTTGTGGCCCGTGGGCTCTAGAGCACAGGCTCAGTAGTTGTGGCACACAGGCTTAGTTACTCTGCAACGTGTGGGATCTTCCTGGGCCAGGGATAGAACCTGTGTCCCCTGAACTGGCAGGCAGATTTTTAACCACTGCACCATCAGGAAATTCCTTGGTGGGCAATTTAAAGCACCTTTTCACAGGATCCTGAGACTCAACTGTGTTTTGTGCACCGAGTGAAAATCAATGCTCTGTTATGTCTATTACCATATGTAACATCTCTGAATGAATCTTTTCAACCTCCTTATCAGACATACAGCACAGAAATAAATTTATCTTTATATACCTTATGTGTATCACCAAAAGTAGCCTCAGGAACACTGTAACCTAATGAACTAAGAATGTCCAATAAATGATTAGGCTGAACTTGACAGGGAAAGCTCACACTCTGTTCTTTAAAATCTAAAGTACAATATTTCTAGGGAAAACCTAGTTCCCCAGAAGTTCCTCCTAAAATAACACCCATGATATTTTAACACTTGTCAGATGCAAAGTCTTCAGCTTTTAGTCCTAATTTTACTAACGTTTTTCTACAAAGAATCCATAAGATCATTTTAATCATAGTCATGGTGGGTGGGTTTTTTTCCCCAAGGAATTAACCGTATTTTGTTATTCTTGCCAAATTTTATAATTGAAAGTATCCAAATTTTCTGATTTTAAAACTATATCTGCTACAAATATAGTACAGAGTATAAGTTATCTAAATATTTTGAATCTATAAGTACCCCAAGATCAATTGTTTCAGAAGAAAACAGCTTTATGGCCCTATCCTGTGTTTATGGAAGGTAAATGGAATGATCTGTTGAATTACTAAGATAAGAATCAAATAAAAAAGAAGCTTTTTGCAGCTCAATGTAACTAATAATGTAAGTGGAGACAATCAAGGAAAATCATTTTACCAAAACACATATAAATCACAAAATTCTTCTGACAGTTCATGGGCTACTGTACATTACTTTAAGTAACTTTTCTAAGTCTATGATGATATTGATGTGTGTTGTCACATTATGTTAACCCTGAAGGCTTGTCTACACTTTATTTTCAAATATATGAAATAATACCTGAATTTAGGCATATAATATGCTGCCCTGAAGATGTGAAGGTGAAATTATTGGCTTGCCAATGCTAGGCTGTAATACGTTACAGCTGTTGTCCCATTATTGGAAATTGACTTGGGATGATCCACACATGCTTTCTCATTTGGTTCTGTTTATAACCAAAGTCATACTTCTGCAGGTCAAGTGGCCAAGGTTCATGGGGCAACCTCTGAATACACATATAAATGAAGCAAACTGGTCCATACCATGATGAAACTTGTTACTTTAACCTCATCATTGTGATGTTTTAACAAACTTAGCAAACCAGTTTGAATCAAGGATGCAAATCCTTACATAATATAAATGACACACAATCATTTTTATTGTCAAGTCTAAGGATTTCTAATCATCTGGAAAAAAATTTGAGCATTAGCAGGATATAGAAGACCCATCTTGAATTGATGGCATTTTTATTACTTGCTTTGTCCTCAACCATTTCCTCATTCATTAGCAAATATTTATAGAAGGTATATGCTAAGCAAGCACTGTAGTAGATTAAGTGGACACAAAAATAAGCAAGTAATAATTATGACTCTCGAGAAGCATTCAGTTTACTGAGAGGAAAAAGCAAGCAATAACTAACAATAACAGTGCAAGATATGGGCTTCCCTGGTGGTGCAGCGGTTGAGAGTCTGCCTGCCGAGACAGGGGACACGGGTTCGTGCCCCAGTCCGGGAAGATCCCACATGCCGCGGAGCAGCTGGGCCCGTGAGCCATGGCCGCTGAGTCTGCGTGTCCGGAGCCTGTGCTCCGCAACGGGAGAGGCCACAGTAGTGAGAGGCCTGCGTACTGCAAAAAAACAAACAAACAAACAAAAAAAACAGTGCAAGATAATAAAGTGCTTTCTGTTCATATTACTAAGGGGATTTAATAAAAGGCATCTTAATCAGATTGGGGAAAAGGTTTGATTCTCAAGGAAGAAATTGAGCCTTGATCAATGTATAGGAATTCGCCAAGTAGGACAAGTGTTGAAAATGCCAGGAATTCAGCTTTCTGTGCAGACCTTCAGCTTCCTCTAATGCTTCAATTTCAAATTGTGCCCTCCACACATGTGTGCTTCCTGGACACTTTTCAATTCTCATAATAACACTATAATTGTAATTTACTCTTTATTTCCTTCCACCTATCGTTCTATACTATAGCTTCTCTTTATTTCCTTTCAAGTCCCTGTAGTCTGCAACCTATATAAACCTACATTTTAACAGGTGTAATAATCCCCAGTATCTTGAATTGTCATAGCATAAAGCAAGAGCTAAGTAAATCATTGTTTGATTAAAGTTGAGGGAAGGGACAGTTTGTGCAAAAGCACTAATGTATGAAAAAACTTGATAGGAAGTTGGTATGTCTAAAGGAATATACAGTGGGTAACAGGATAGAGATGGTTCTAATTCTAATTCTTGACAAGAACAGTAACCATTTTGCAGCATAGAATAATGGGTTCAATTACAGTTTTGAAGCTAAACTGCTTAGATTGTATTCTAATGCCACCATTTCCTAACTGTTTTATATTGGGAAAGATATTTAATCTCTCTGTCCCTCATTTTCTTCACCTGTGAAGTACATACATCAGGATTTGGTGATGTTAAAGTGAATTAATAAATATACACTTAGAATAGTATCCTTAATGTGGTATGCATTCAGTAAATGTTAGCTAACATTTCTAGGCAAAGAAACTTTTTCTAAAAACTATGTAGAGATAAGAATTTTAAGCAGTAGTGAGATATGATCACCTTGGACTCTGTATCAGTCAGGATTCACTGCAGGAAATAGAAAAGAACACTTCCATCCTAGTTGATTGTTAGTTGTCTGAAAAAGCTGTTTCCAAGTTGTATTTCTCAAAGGCATGGACACATCTAATTTATCTTTGATTGTACATCTTCCATATATTCTGGAACATAATATTTCCTCAACAACAGTTAATTAATGAATAAATGCCTTTGGAATAAAGAAGAATGTTGTATCAAAACATTTTTATTCTACTAAATTTTTTCTAAAACCATTCCTCTGAGAGTGAGTTAGGATCATTGCTGCATCCTCTTGTGCCAAATAGTAAATGCCATGCAAAAAACAACACAGGAGGTTCTGCCCTTGGGACCTGGGAGAGGCGGTTTGTGACAGCTCCATGTCAGTTGTTGAAGGAGCAGTGCAACTCTTCTAAAATAAAATTTTACATGGAATCCCAGGTACACGAAGTGAATTCAGGATTCACACTGCAGTCATGCATGCATGGTGAGTCCTCCTCACAGCAAAGTCACTAGCAGCCCAAGGTGATGACCCTTCTGTTCAACTCAGGGTCTGAGTATAAGCACCTGAAAATGACCTTTGCTGAGGCATCTATTTCAAAGACATCCATTCGAATAAACACACTGCAGCTGTGGACATACCTACTGGCTACAATCAGCCCTGTGGCTGACAGGGTCTTGATGCTCTGGCCGGGTGTCAGGCCTGAGCCTCTGAGGTGGGAGAGCAGAATTCAGGTCATTGGTCCACCAGAGATGACCTGGATACACATAATATCAAATGGTGAAAGCTCTCCCAGAGATCTCCATCTCAGGACTAACACCCAGTTCCACTCAAAGACCAACAAGCTCCAGTGCTGGACACCCTATGCCAAACAACTAGCAAGACAGGAACACAACCCCACCCATTAGCAGAGAGTTTGCCTAAAATCATAATAAGGTCACAGACCCACTAAAACACATCACCAGATGCAGTCCTTCCAACCAGAAAGAAAAGATCCAGCCTCGTCCACCAGAAAACAGGCACCAGTCCCCTCCACAAGGAAACCTACACAACCCACTGAACCAATCATACACACTAGGGAAAGACACCAAAAACAATGGGAAGTATGAACTTGAGGCCTGTGAAAAGGAGACCTCAAACACAGAAAGTTAAACAAAATGAGAAGACAGAGAAACACAGCAGATGAAGGAGCAAGGTAAAAATCCACTGGACCAAACAAATGAAGAGGAAATAAGCAGTCTACCTGAAAAAGAATTCAGAGAAGTGAGAGTAAAGACGATCTAAAATCTTGGAAAAAGAATGGAGAAAATACAAAAAACATTTAACAAAGACCTAGAAGAACTAGAGTGCAAACAAACAATGATGAACAACACAATAAATTAAAAATTCTCTGGAAGGAATCAATAGCAGAATAACTGAGGCAAAAGAACGGAGGAGTAACCTGGAAGATAAAGCAGTGGAAATAACTACCACAGGGCAGAATAAAGAAAAAAGAATGAAAAGAATTGAAGACTGTCTTAGAGATCTCAGGGACAATATTAAATGCACCAATATTTGAATTATATGGGCCCAAGAAGAAGAGAAGAAGAAAGGGACTGAGAAAATATTGGCAGAGATTAGAGTTGAAAATTTCCCTAATAAGGGAAAGGAAAGAGTCTGTCAAGTCCAGGAAGTGCAGAGGGTCTCATACAGGATAAATCCAAGGAGAAACACGCCGAGACACATATTACTCAAATTATCAAAAATTAAATACAAAGAAAACAAATTAAAAGCAGCAAGGGAAAAACAACAAAAAAGCTACAAGGGAATCCCCATAAGCTTAACAGCTGATCTTTCAGCAGAAACTCTGCAAGGCAGAAGGGAGTGACAGCACATATTTAAAGTGATGAAAGTGAAAAACCTACAACCAGGATTACTCTACCCAGCAAGGATTTCCTTCATATTTGATGGAGAAATTAAAACTTTTACAGACCAGCAAAATCTAAGGGAATTCAGCACCACAAATCCAGCTTTACAACAAATGCTAAAGGAAATTCTCTAGGCAGGAAACACAAAATAAAGAAAAGACCTACAATAACAAACCCAAAACAATTAAGAAAATGGTAAAAGGAACATACATATCAATAAAAACCTTACATGTAAATGGATTATATGCTCCAACCAAAAGACATAGATTAGCTGAATGGATACAAAAACAAGACCTGTATATATGCTGTCTATAAAGACCCACTTCAGACTAGGGACACATCCAGACTGAAAGTGAGGAGGTGGAAAAAGATATTCCATGAAAATGGAAATCAAAAGAAAGCTGGAGTAGCAATTCTCATATCAGACAAAATAGACTTTAAAATATAGACTATTACAAGACACAAAGAAGGACACTACATAATGATCAAGGGATCCGTCCAAGAAGAAGGTATAGCAATTGTAAATACTTATGCACCCAATATAGGAGCACTTCAATTCATAAGGCAAATGCTAACAGCCATAAAAGGGGAAATCAACAGTAACACAATCATAGTAGGGAACTTTAACACTTCACTTTCACCAATGGACAGATCATCCAAAATGAAAATAAATAAGGAGAGACAGGCTTTAAATAATACATTAAACAAGATGGACTTAATTGATTTTTATAGGACAGTCCATCCAAAAACACAGGCATACACTTTCTTCTCAAGTGCTCATGGAACATTCTCCAGGATAGATCATATCTTGGCTCACAAATCAAGCCTTAAATTTCAGTATTCTTATAGTTAAGAATATTGAAATCATTTCAAATATCTTTTCTGCCCATAACACTAGGAGACTAGATATCAATTACAGGGAAATATCAGTAAAAAATACAAGCACATGGAGGCTAAACAATACACTACTAAATAACCAAGAAATCACTGAAGAAATCAAAGAGCAAATCAAAAAACACTTAAAAACAAATGACAATCAAAACATGACGACCCAAAAGCTATGAGATAGAGCAAAAGCAGTTCTAAGAGGGAAGTTAATAGCAACACAATCCTACCTCAACAAACAAGAAACATTTCAAATAAACAACTTAATCTTACACCTAAAGCAATTAGACAAAGAAGAACAAAAAAACCCAAAGTTAGGACAAGGAAAGAAATCATAAAGATCGTATCAGAAATAATGAAAAAAAATGAAGGAAACCATAACAAAGATCAACAAAACTAAAAGCTGGTTCTTTGAGAAGATAAACAAAATTGATAAACCATTAGCCAGACTCATCAAGGAAAAAAGGGAGAAGACTCAAATCAACAGAATTTGAAATGAAAAAGGAGAAGTAACAACGGACACTGGAGAAATACAAAAGATCATGAGAGATTACTATAAGCAACACTATGCCAATAAAATGGACAACCTGGAAGAAACTGACAAATTCTTAGAAAAGCACAACCTTCTGAGACTGAACCAGGAAGAAACAGAAAATATAAACAGACCAATCACAAGCAATGAATTTGAAACTGTGATTAAAAACCTTCCAACAAACAAAAGCCCAGGACCAGATGGCTTCACAGGTGAATTCTATCAAACATTTAGAGAAGAGCTAGCACCTATCTTTCTCAAACTTCCAAAATATAGAAGAGGGAGGAACACTACCAAACTCATTCTATGAGGCCACCATCACCCTGATACCAAAACCAGACAAAGATGTCACAAAAAACGAAAACCACAGGGCAATATCACTGATGAACATAGATAAAAACACCTCATCAAAATACTAGCAAACAGAATCCAGCAGCCCATTAAAAGGATCATACACCATGATCAAATTGGGTTTATCCCAGGAATGCAAGGATTCTTCAATATATGCAAATCAATCAATGTGATACACCATATTAACAAGCTAAAGGATAAAAACTATGTGATCATCTCAATAGATGCAGAAATAGCTTTTGACAAAATTCAACACTCATCAATGATAAAAACCCTCCAGAAAGTAGGCAAAGAAGGAACTTTCCTCAACATAATAAAGGCCATATATGACAAACCTACAGCCAACATCGTCCTCAATGGTGAAAAACTGAAACCATTTCCACTAAGATCAGGAAAAAACCAGGTTGCCCACTCTCACTACTGTTATTCAATATAGTTTTGGAAGTTTTAGCCACAGCAATCAGAGAAGAAAAGGAAATAAAAGGAATCCAAATTGGAAAAGAAGAAATAAAGATGTCACTGTTTGCAAATCACATGATGCTATACATAGAGAATCATAAAGATGCTACCAGAAAACTACTAGAGCTAATCAATGAATTTGGTAAAGTAGCATGATACAAAATTAATGCACAAAAATCTCTTGCATTCCTATACACTAATGATAAAAAATCTGAAAGAGAAATTAAGGAAACACTCCCATCTACTATTGCAACAAAAAGAATAAAATACCTAGGAGTAAACCTACCTAAAAAGACAAACGACCTGTATGTAGAAAACTATAAGACATTGATGAAAGAAATTAAATATGATACAAACAGAAGGAGAGATATATCATTTTCTTGGATTGGAAGAATCAACATTGTGAAAATGACTCTACTACCCAAATCAATCTACAGATTCAATGCAATCCCTATGAAATTACCAATGGCATTTTTCACAGAACTAGTACAAAAAATTTCACAATATGTATGGAAACCAAAAGACCCTGAATAGCCAAAGCAATCTTGAGAAAAAAAATGGAGCTTGCGGAATCAGGCTCTCAGATGTTAGACTATACTACAAAGCTACAGTAATCAAGACAGCATGGTACTGGCACCAAAACAGAAATATAGATCAAAGGAACAGGATAGAAAGCCCAGAGATAAAGCCACACACATATGGTCATCTTATCTTTGATAAAGGAGGCAAGAATATACAATGGAGAAAAGACAACCTCTTCAATAAGTGGTGCTGGGAAAACTAGACAGCTACATGTAAAAGAATTAAATTAGAACAGTTCCTAACATGATGCACAAAAATAAACTCAAGATGCGTGAAAGACCTAAATGTAACGTCAGACACAATAAAACTCTTAGAGGAAAGCATAGGCAGAACACTCTATGACATAAATCACAGAAATATCCTTTCTGACCCATCTCCCAGAGTAATGGATATAATAACAAAAATAAACAAATAGGACTTAATGAAACTTAAAATCTTTTGCACAACAAAGGAAACCACAAACAAGATGAAAAGACAACCCTCAGAATGGGAGAAAATATGTGCAACTGAAGCAACTGACAAAGGATTAACCTCCAATATATACAAGCAACTCATGCAGTTCCACATCAGAAAAAACAAACAATCCAATCCAAAAATGGGCAGAAGACCTAAATGACATTTCTCCAAAGAAGATATACAGATTGCCAACAAACACATGAAAGGATGCTCAATATCACTAATCATTAGAGAAATACAAATCAAAACTACAATCAGGTATCTCCTCAATCCAGTCAGAATGGCCACCATCAAAAAATCTACAAATAAATGCTGTAGAGGGTGTGGAGAAAGGGGTACCCTCTTGCACTATTGGTGGGAATGTAAATTGATACATCCACTATGGAGAACAGTATGGAGGTTCCTTAAAAAACTAAAATTAGAACTACCAAGCGACCCAGCAATCCCACTACGGGGCATATACCCTGAGGAACCCATAATTCAAAAGAATCCTTTACCACAATGTTCATTGCTGCTCTATTTACAATAGTCAAGACATGGAAGCAACCTAGGTGTCCATCGACAGACAAATGGATAAAGAAGATGTGGCACATTTACGCAATGGAATATGCTCAGCCATAACAAGAAATGAAATTGAGTCATTTGTAGTGAGGTGGATGGACCTAGAATCTGTCATACAGAGTGAAGTAAGTCAGAAAGAGAAAAACAAATACCATATGCTAACACACACACACACACACACACACACACACACACACACATATATATATATATGGAATCTAAAAAAGAAAAATGGTTCTGAAGAACCTAGGGGCAACACAGGAATAAATATTCAGACATAGAGAATAGACTTGAGGACACAGGGAGAGGGAAGGGTAAGCTGGTACGAAGTGAGAGAGTGACATGGACATATATACACTACCAAATGTAAAATAGATAGCTAGTGGGAAACAGCTGCATAGCACAGGGAGGTCAGCTCGGTGCTTTGTGTACACCTAGAGGGGTGGGATACGGAGGGGGAGGGAGATGCAAGTAGGAGACGATATATGTATACCTATAGCTGATTCACTTTGTTATAAAGCAGAAACTAACACACCATTGTAAAGCCGTTATACTCCAGAAAAAGATGTAAAAAATTTAATAATTATAAAGTTCAAAAAATATTTAAATTTGTTGGATTACGTTGATTTTCCAAATGTAAATGGCAAGATATTCTGGAGAAGATCCTTCTGATTTCCACATGTGAGTCTTGTCTTCTCCCAGTGCTTTACTCTAGAGCTCTCAGTGTCATTTATTCTTCATTTGCCGTGAATATATTTTTTTTACACATTCATTTGCTTTTAGATTGCAGTAATTATAGTAGCAGAACATATTGCTAAGTACATGTGAGTATAGAAACCAAAACTGTGTGTGTACTTTGTTATTAAAGTGTTACTTAAATGATACAGAATAGCACTGTCCAATAGAACTTTCTGCAACAATGGAAATGTCCTATATCTGTACTTTCTAATGTGGTACCCCCTGGCTACAAGTGGCTAACAAGCATTTAAAATATGACTAATGTGACTGAGGAACTGAATTTTAGTTTTATATAACACATGAATTTACATTTAAATTTAAATAATCCTGATGAGTGGTTACCAGAGTGGTTAGTGCCTACCTAGAATATATTGATGTTAATTTTTTTAAATTGTCATCAAAATGAAAAATGAAATGTTATCATCTCATAAAGAAGTTTTGGTCACGTTAGAATACACTGACTGTAATTTGAAAATTATCTGCTGTGGGTGATGATTTGATCAGTCTGGGTATCAATGTGCCTAGCTGTGTATATTCTCTCAACCTCATAATTTTTGAACTTATGAGTATTTGGAAACTTTGATTCAAGAATGAACCTGGTGTATTTAAAAGGAATCACCATAACAATGGTAATTGGAGTTTTCAAGGAAAAGATATGTAAGCAGAGAAACCTGGAAAAATTGCTGCATCTCTGAATAGCACAGGCAGAACCAGGCAGTGATAAAGCAGTGTGGTCTGTACTCTGGGAGTGAAAGGTTAAAAAGTAAAATGTGTGTTATTTGAAAATGAGTTAGAGCATGTTTTTCCAGCTTTATTGAGATATATTTGGCACATAGCACAGTGTTAGTTTAGGGTATAAAAAGTTATGACTTGATACATGCATATATTATGAAATGATTACCACAGTAAAGTTAGTTAATACACCCAATCACCATCTCACATAATTACCATTTCTTTTTTGTAATGGTAATATTGAGATTTCAGCAACTTTCAAGTGTACAATACAGTATGTTAACTATATGTACCATGCTGTACGTTAGAACATTTTTTAAGTCACTTTTTTTTGGTACTAGGGAATATTCTTTTCAGGCTTCCCCTGTTCTCCATTTAGTCCTAAGGAATACAGTTCCTGAAGGAAGTCCATGACCAACTTTCAGGTCAGGCCACTTTAGTCAGTCTATATTGGGAGAGATGGTGGGAATTCAGATAGAGACTTAACAAGGGTGATTCCTGTCTAGGTGTACTAGGGAACACTTTATTGAGGGCTTAATATACACAAGATAGAGGATATAACACAGTAGTACACAAGCAACATCTCAAAAATATTTATAATTTAGTAGGGAGATAAGCTTTAAACAATCTCTTGTAAGTAAAGATTCAAAAAATCATATACCTAGATCCAAATTTGTGATAAGATGATTGCAGTTCAGAAGAGAGAGAAATTTGGGTAGTCTGGAAATGCTAGGTAAGCTTCTTATACTCATGTCTCATATATTTAGAAGACATCTTAAATATTATTTAATCCTATATATCAATGTTCATGCCCTTTTAAATTGTTTTTGAGGTGACTGACACAAGATTAAGAATTTATGCACAGCCACTAAACTGTGATAAGATGTGAAGGAATAGAACCCAGGAATTTTTTAGTTTAAGAAGTAAAAGAATTAGGAGAAACATCAGGAAATAAAAGTCTGTGATAAAATTGAACACAACAGAAAGCTGAGAGTTTCTACAAATGTATGCACCATAAGCATGCTTTCAGGTGATGGAGAAATATTTTTTTTTCTTATCTGTTTGTATCAAGGTGGTAATACATGTATAGAAATTGAACATATCTGGAGGGAACAAAGGATAATAATCATAGAGACAGAATAAAAAAGAAAAAAAATGTGCTTTCATTGTAAATTAATGGTCTGTAAATCAATAGCCTGAATGCTAACACTGAGAAAAGAATAATATTTCCTATTGAAATATGATTTTTGGTATTGTTAGACCCACAGTGTTTAGTACAAAAGGCCTATAAAATATTCAAGAGAGCAGCTCAAAGAAGTTGCCAAAACTATGATACATTCTGGCTATAAGTGTGTGGTGTGCCCTTGACAATGGCCCCACACAATGGCCTGTGGGAAGGTGAGTTACTTGCTCTCTATAGAGTGGTCTTTAGCAGTGCCAGGACCCCTTTGCTTCCCTTGATAGATCTGACATCCTGAATGTACCCAAATAGCTATTGACCAGCTCATGTTTTGGGGTTATAAAATCTCTTGGAAGTAATGAAAAATCTATGACAAGAGACCTTGAAAACAAAGACTAAACATATTCTGCCTATTGAGAAAAGTGAAGTGGAGGACAATTGAGCATCTTCTGGACTGAATGTCTTGATAATTCAAATCTTCAAAGAATACAACAGAAGAGAGACTTAAAATATTAGAAGCAATGTTAAAAATGAATAAGTTAAAAAAAATGAATAAGTTAATGCATGAATTCCACTGCAAGCCATCTGAGCAGGAACTATGCCTAATTCTCTATTTTTAACATCATCACATCTTGACAATTCAAGTCTTACGAGAAGTAGACACCTACAATGAGATTAGACATGCAAGAGATTTACTGGAGGAAATGCCTGTGAAAGATGAGAGAGGAGGTGTCAAAAGTAGACAAAAAGAACCTTCAGACTGTAATAAGTCTGACACGTGAAAAAGGATAGAAAGAAGGAAGGATTGGGTAGGAAGAGGGTCAGATTGAAGCTCAATACTGAGAAACGTCGAGCCAGGTCTATGAGAAGTTTCTGAGCCAGAATTTCATCCTGCATTGGGCACCAATGTCCTGTTCTAGCCCTCACTGTGCTCAGTCATTAGCTGAGAGCAAGCATGAGGAAGCACTGCCTGGTGTGAATGCTGTGATAGATTTACAGGTGTAGCAGTTAAAACCTGTCAGTCAACATCACTTCTTGAAGGAGATCTCAGTAGGACCCCTCCATGGATGATGCAGGCACATGGCACTTGGCTCAACACAAAATTTTCTTTTAAATTCTCTGCTCTGAATTAGGAACTGAAAATTTCTTCAGTAGCGGTTTGAGAAGATTGATCTCTACCATGGTTGTTTTAACTCCTTCCCACCCCAAACCTGTTCCTCTAATTGCTTCCTACTCACCGCACATTTCTTCTGAACTTTACATATGAGTACTAGAGACAGACCCTTGAGGCAGATTTTAATATAGATAATCATTTTTTAAACATAAATTGCTTTAATGTGTTTTTAAGATCTTTCTGGAGGCAATATAATAAAGCCTAGTAATTGAAGGACTGAAGGGATGTCCTTCTGAAATGGTCTAACCTGTAAGTATATACTACAGCAAGGATCCATAGAACCGATGGGGTATAAAGCCAAAGGCAGCTGCCAGGATCTTGACCACAGGGTGGCAAATTCAGGCCTGCCATGTTTGGTTGGGAATGAGATATTTATCCATTGCTGCTCTGTTGTTGTTGTTGTTTAACATCTTTATTGGAGTATTATTGCTTTACAATGTTGTGTTAGTTTCTGCTTTATAACAAAGTGAATCAGCTATACATATACATATATCTGCATATCTCTTCCCTCTTGTGTCTCCTTCCCTCCTACCCTACCTATTCCACCCCTCTAGGTGGTCACAAAGCACTGAGCTGATCTCCCTGTGCTATGCAGCTGCTTCCCACTAGCTATTGGTTTAACATTTGGTAGTATATGTAAGTCCATGCCACTCTCCCACTTTGTCCCAGCTTACCCTCCCCCCTCTCTGTGTCCTCAAGATCCATTCTCTAGTAGGTCTGCGTCTTTATTCCCATACTGCGCCTAGGTTCTTCATGCCTTTTTTTTTTTAATTCCATATATATGTGTTAGCATATGGTATTTGTTTTTCTCTTTCTGAATTACTTCACTCTGTATGACAGACTCCAGGTCCATCCACCTCACAAAAAAAAAAAACCCACAATTTCGTTTTTTCTTATGGCTGAGTAATATTCCATTGTATATATGTGCCACATCTTCTTTATCCATTCATCTGTCAATGAACATTTAGGTTGCTTCCATGTCCTGGCTATTGTAAATAATGTTGAAATGAACATTGTGGTACATGACTCTTTTTGAATTATGGTTTTCTCAGGGTATATGCAAAGTAGTGAGATTGCTGGGCCATATGGTAGTTCTATTTTTAGTTCTTTAAGGAACCTCCATACTGTTCTCCACAGTGGATGTATCAATTACATTCCCACCAACAGTGCAAGAGGGCTCCCTTTGCTCCACATCCTCTCCACCATTTGTTGTCTGTAGATTTTAAGATGGTGCCCATTCTAACTGGTGTGAGGTGATACCTCATTGTAGTTTTGATTTGCATTTCTCTAATAATTAGTGATGATGAGCAGCTTTTCATGTGCTTCTTGGCCATCTGTATGTCTTCTTTGGAGAAGTGTCTATATAGGTCTTCTGCCCATTTTTGGATAGGGCTGTTTTTTTTTTTTTTAATATTGAGTTGCATGAGTTGTTTGTATATTTTGGAGAGAAATCCTTTGTCCATTGGTTAGTTTGCAAATATTTTCTCCCATTCTGAGGGTTGTCTTTTCATCTTGTATAAGGTTTCCTTTGCTGTGCAAAAGCTTTTAGGTTTCATTAGGTCCCATTTTTTTGTTTTGTTTTGTTTTTATTTCCATTACTCTAGGAGGTGGATCAAAAAAGGTCTTGCTATGATTTATGTCAAAGAGTGTCCTTCGTATGTTTTCCTCTAAAGTTCTACAGGGTCCAGTCTTACATTTAGGTCTCTAAACCATTTTGAGTTTATTTTTGTGTATGGTGTTAGGGAGTGTTCTAATTTAATTTTTTACATACAGCTGTCCAGTTTTCCCAGCACCACTTATTGAAGAGACTGTCTTTTCTCCATTGTATATCCTGCCTCTTTTGTCATAGGTTAGCTGACCATAGGTGCATTGGTTTATCTCTGGGCTTTCTATCCTGTTCCATTGATCTGTATTTCTGTTTTTGTGTCAATACCATATTGTCTTGATTACTGTAGCTTTGTAGTATAGTCTGAAGTCAGGGAGTCATATTCCTCTGGCTCTGTTTTTTCCCTCAAGAGTTCTATGGCTTTTCGGGGTCTTTTGTGTCTCCATAATAATTTTAAGGTTTTTTTCTTCTAGCTCTGAAAAAAATGTCATTGGTAATTTGTTAGGGATTGCATTGAATCTGTAGATTGCTTTGGGTAGTAGTCATTTTCACAATGTTAATTCTTCCAATTGAAGAACATGGTACATCTCCCCATCCGTTTGTATCATATTTAATTTCTTTCATCAGTGTCTTATAGTTTTCTACATACAGTACTTTTGTCTCCTTAGGTAGGCTTATTCCTAGTATTTTATTCTTTTTGGTGCAATGGTAAATGAGAGTGTTTCCTGAAATTCTTTTTCATATTTTTCATCACTAGTTTATAGGAATGAAAGAGATTACTATGCATTAATTTTGTATCATAATACTTTACCAAATTCATTGATTAGCTCTAGTAGTTTTTTGGTAGCATCTTTAGGATTCTCTATGTATAGTATCACGTCATCTGCAAACAGTGACAGCTTTACTTCTTCTTTTCCAATTTAGATTCCTTTTATTTCTTTTTCTTCTCTGATTGCTGTGGCTAAAAATTCCAAAATTATGTTGAATAATAGTGTTGAAAGGGGGCAACCTGATCTTTTTCCTGATCTTAGTGGAAATGGTTTCAGTTTTTCACCATTGAGAACGATGTTGGCTGTGGGTTTGTTATATATGACCTTTATTATGTTGAGGAAAGTTCCCTCTATGCTTACCTTCTGGAGGGTTTTTTATCATTGATGGGTGTTGAATTTTGTCAAAAGCTATTTCTGCATCTATTGAGATGATCAAATGGATTTTATCCTTCAGCTTGTTAATATGGTTTATCACATGGATTGATTTGCATATATGGAAGAATCCTTGCATTCCTGGGATAAATGCCACTTGATTGTAGTGTATGATCCTTTTAATGGGCTACTGGATTCTGTTTGCTAGTATTTTGTTGAGGATTTTTGCATCTATTTTCTACATCTGTATTGGCCTGTGGTTTTCTTTCTTTGTGACATCTTTGGTTTTGGTATCAGGGTGATGGTGGCCTCATAGAATGAGTTTGGTAGTGTTCCTCCCTCTGCTATATTTTGGAAGTTTGAGAAGGATAGGTGCTAGCTCTTCTCTAAAGTTTGAAAGAATGCGCCTGTGAAACCATCTGGTTCTGGGCTTTTGTCTGTTGGAAGATTTTTAATAACAGTTTCAATTTCAGTGCTTGTGATTGGCCTGTTTATATTTGCTGTTTCTACCTGGTTCAGTCTTGCAATGTTGTGCTTTTCTAAGGATTTGTCCATTTCTTCCAGGTTGCCCATTTTATTGGCATAGAGTTGCTTATAGTAATCTCTCATGATCCTTTGTATTTCTGCAGTATCAGTTGTTACTTCTCCTTTTTCATTTCTAATTCTATTGATTTGAGTCTTCTCCCTTTTTATCTTGATGAGTCTGGCTAATTGTTTATTAAATTTGTTTACCTTCTCAAAGAACCAGCTTTTAGTTTTATTGATCTTTGCTATCATTTCCTTCATTCCTTTTTCATTTATTTCTGATCTGATCTTTATGATTTCCTTCCTTCTACTAACTTTGGGGTTTCTTTGTTCTTCTTTCTCTAATTGCTTTAGGTATAAGGTTAGGTTGTTTATTTGAGATGTTCCTTGAAGTAGGATGTTATTTCTATCAACTTCCTTCTTAGAACTGTTTTTGCTGCATCCCATAGCTTTTGGGTGGTCGTGTTTTCATTTTCATTTGTTTCTTGGTGTTTTTTGATTTCCCCTTTGATTTCTTCAGGGATATCCTGGTTATTTAATAGTGTATTGTTTAGCCTCCATGTGTTTGTATTTTTTACAGATATTTCCCTGTAATTGATATCTAGTCTCATAGTTTCCTGGGTGGAAAAGATATTTGATGTGATTTCAATTTTCTTATATTTACCAAGGCTTGATTTGTGATCCAAGATATGATCTATCCTGGAGAATACTCCATGAGCACTTGAGAAGAAAGTTTATTCCTTTTTTTTTGGATGGAATGTCCTGTAAATATCAATTAAGCCCATCTTGTTTAATGCATCATTTAAAGTTTGTCTTGTCTTATTTATTTTCATTTTGGATGATCTGTCCATTGGTGAAAGTGAAGTGTTAAAGTCCCCTACTATGATTTTGTTACTGTTGATTTCCCCTTTTATGGATATTAGCATTTGCCTTATGTACTGATGTGCTCCTATATTGGGTGCATAAATATTTACAATTGTTATATCTTCTTGGATGGATCCCTTGATCATTATGTTGTGTCCTTCTTTGTGTCTTCTAATAGTCTTTATTTTAAAGTCTATTTTGCCTGATATGAGAATTGCTACTGCAGCTTTCTTTTGGTTTCCATTTTCATGGAATATCTTTTTCCATCCCCTCACTTTCAGTCTGTATGTGTCCCTAGGTCTGAAGTGGGTCTCTTGTAGAGAGCATATATATGGGTCTTTCTTTTGTATCCATTCAGCCAGTCTATGTCTTTCGGTTGGAGCATTTAATCCATTTACATTTAAGGTAATTATCGATATGCATGTTCTTATTACCATTTTCATAGTTGTTTTGGGTTTGTTATTGTAGGTCTTTTCCTTCTCTTGTGTTTCCTTCCTAGAGAAGTTCCTTTAGCATTTGTTGTAAAGCTGGTTTGGCGGTGCTGGATTCTCTTAACATTTGCTTGTCTATAAAGGTTTTAATTTTGCCATCAAATCTGAATTAGATCCTTGCTGGGTAGAGTAATCTTGTTGTAGGTTTTTCTCCTTCATCACTTTAAATATGTCCTGCCACTCCCTTCTGTCTTGCAGAGTTTCTGCTGAAAGATCAGCTGTTAACCTTATGGGGATTCCCTTGTATGTTATTTGTTGCTTTTCCCTTGCTTCTTTTAATATTTTTTCTTTGTATTTAACTTTTGATAGTTTGATTAATATGTCTTGGCCTGTTTCTCCTTGGATTTATCCTGTATGGGACTCTCTGTGCTTCCTGGAGTTGATTAACCATTTGCTTTCTCATATTAAGGAAGTTTTCCACTATAATTTCTTCAAATATTTTCTCAGTCCCTTTCTTTTTCTCATCTTTTCTGGGACCCCTATAATTCAAATGTTGGTGTTTTCAATGTTGTCCCAGAGGTCTCTGAGACTGTCCTCAATTCTTTTCATTCTTTCATCTTTATTCTGCCATGTGGTAATTATTTCCACTTTTTATCTTGTAGGTCACTTACCCATTCTTCTGCCTCAGTTATTCTGCTATTGATTCCTTCAAAAGAATTTTTAATTTCATTTATTGTGTTGCTCATCATTGTTTGTTTCCTCTTTAGTTCTTCTATGTCTTTTTTAAATGTTTCTTTTATTTTCTATTTGCAAGATTTTGGATCATCTTTACTATCATTTCTCTGAATTATTTTTCCATCAGACTTCCTATTTCCTCATCATTTGTTTCATCTAGTAGGTTTTTACCTTGCTCCTTCATCTGCTGTGTATTTCTCTGTCTTCTCATTTTGCTTAACTTACTGTGTTTGGGCTCTCCTTTTTGCAGGTTCAGGTTTGTAGTTCCCACTGGTTTTGGTGTCTGACCCCAGTGGGTAAGATTAGTTCACTTGGTTGTTTAGGCTTCTTGGTGGAGGGGACTGGTGCCTGTGTTCAGGTGGATGAGGCTGGCTCTTGCCTTTCTGGTGTGCAAGACCACATGTGGTAGTGTGTGTTGGGTTGTCTGTGACCTTATTATGATTTTTGGCAGCCTCTCTGCTAATGGGTGGGATTGTGTTCCTGTCTTTCTAGTTGTTTGGCATGGGGTTTCCAGCACTGGAGATGGTTGGTTTCTGAGTGGAGCTGGGTCTTATCTTTGAGATGGAGATCTCTGGGAGAGCTTTCATCATTTCATATTATATGGAGCCAGCAGCTCTCTGGTGGACCAATGTCCTGAACTCAGCTGTCCCATCTAAGAGGCTCAGGCCTGCCACCTGGCTGGGGTAACAAGACCCTGTCAGCCACACAGCTCAGAAGAAAAGGGAGGAAAAAAGAAAGAGTAAAATAAAATTAAAAAGTTAAAATAAAATAATATAAAGAAGTTATTAAAATAAAAAAAATTTTTAATAAAAGAAAGAAGGAAAGAAAGAAGATGGGAACAAAACTAATAAACAAATCCACCAATGGTAACAAGTGCTCAAAACTATACATAAAACAAAACAAACAACAACAAAAAATAACTGAGAATCCTAGGACAAATAGTAAAAGCAAAGCTACACAGACAAAATCACAGAAAGAAGCATACAGTTACACCCTCACATAAAGAGAAAAAGGAAAAGAAATATATACATATAAAAAAATAGGAAGAGAACAACCAAATCAATAAGGAAATCTACCAATGATAATAAGCTCTAAATACTAAACTAAATACTAAAACCAGAAACAAATTAGATGCTGAAAGCAAACCCGAAGTCTGCAGTTGCTCCTAAAGTCCACTGTCTCAATTTTGGGATGATTCTTTTTCTATTCAGGTATTCCACAGATGCAACGTACATCGAGTTGTTTGTGGAGATTTAATCTGCTGTTCATGAAGCTGCTGGGAGAAATTTCCCTTTCTATTCTTTGTTTGCACAGCCTCTGGGGTTCACCTTTGGATTTAGCCCTGCCTCTGTGTGTAGGTCACCTGAGGGCATCTCTTCCCCAACCCGAGAGGATGGAGTTAAAATAGCAGCTGATTAGTGGCCTCTGGCTCACGCAGGCCGGGGGTTGGGGGGATGGAGGGGTATGGAATGCGTTTCGAGCGGCAGAAGCCAGCATGACATTGCAACAGCCTGAGGCATGCCTGTGTTCTCCCAAAGAAGTTGTCCCTGGATCACAGGACCCTGGCAGTGGTGGCTGCACAGGCTCCCAGGAGGGGAGGTGTGGATAGTGACCTGTGCTTGCACACAGGCTTCTTGGTGGCTGCAGCAGCAGCCTTAGCATTCAATTCCCGTCTCTGGTGTCTGTGCTGATAGCTGTAGCTCACGCCCATCTGTTCAACTTGTGTAGACAGTGCTCTGAATCCCCTCTCTTCCCACACCCTGAAACAATGGTCTCTTGTTTCTTAGGCAGTTCCAGACATTTTCCCCACCTCCCTTCAGGCTAGCTATAGTGCACTAGCTCTCTTCAGGCTGTGTTCAAGCAGCCTACCCCAGTCCTCTCCCTGGGATCTGACCTCAAAAGCCTGAGCCTCAGCTGCCATTCACCACCCGCCCCGGCGGGTGAGTGGACAAGACTCTCAGGCTGGTGAGTGCTGGTCGACACTGACCCTCTATGTCGGAATTTCTCCACTTTTCCTTCTGCACCCCTGTTGCTGTGCTGTCTTCCATGGCTCCAAAGCTTCCCACCCCCCATCTCTGTCAGTGAAGGGGCTTCCTAGTGTGTGGAGACTTTTCTTCCTTCACAGCTCCCTCCCAGATGTGCAGGTCCTGTCCCTATTCTTTTGTCTCTATTTTTCCTTTTTCTTTTGCCCTACCCAGGTATGCAGGGAGTTTCTTGCCTTTTGGGAGGTCTGAAGTATTCTGCCAGCATTCAGTAGGTGTTCTATAGGAGTTGTTCCACATGTAGATGTATTTTTGATATATTTGTTGGGAGGAAGATAATCTCCATGTCTTATTCCTCCACAATCTTGAAGATCTCCTCTAAATTTTATTATTCAGTAGTTGTATTTTATTTAATTTGTTATACTTTTGATTTTCAAAGTTAAATATGAGCCATAGTTATAAGTCTTTTTTTTTTTTTTTTTTTGCGGTATGCAGGCCTCTCACTGTTTTGGCCTCTCCCATTGTAGAGCACAGGCTCTGGACGCGCAGGCTCAGCAGCTATGGCTCACAGGCCTAGCTTCTCCGCAGCATGTGGGATCTTCCCCGACTGGGGCAAGAACCCATGTCCCCTGCATTGGCAGGCAGACTCTCAGCCACTGCACCACCAGGAAACCCCCATACATATAAGTTTATAGCTAGTTTCTATATATGCATAATTAAATAACACCAAAATAAATATTATTTGTCAACACTGAGGGTACTTTAAAATTTACTTTTGTTTAAGGGAGGTCTGTCCATTATATAAGTGTAAGAAACACTGAGCTAACATGCAAGGGATATTAATAGCTGAGAACAACATTTGAATTGTGCATGATTAGCACTCCTCAACATCTATGTGTTACTATGAATTTTTCTTCAAAGCTTTATGTATTTGAATTCTAAGTTTATTCAATTTAACTTCATTGAGTCTACATCTATACTTGTACTCAAGCTTCTATTTTCAGCACTATAAATGATGAGATCCATAGTCTATTTAGGAAAAACAAAGGTCATTTCACACCCTTGTAAATGGTTTTAAAACATTCTGAACAACAGAGAGCCTACAATCTCCTTCTCTTGGAGAGGTTGTTGGAGGCAGGTGGAGAAAGCACCAGGATCCTTAATGATCCTTAGTCTCCAGCTCATTCTCCTTGTACCTGATGTAGTTATATGTTCAGTGTTCAGTCTCAGAACATTCAACCCCTTTGCTTTATTTTGTGCATCTTCTGGGCTAATATTTGTTAGTTTACTTCATCTTCACTATCAAGCATGTGCAGTGGAAGATAGAATGAGGCATCAAGTCAGGCTTTACAATTTTCCATGGAAATTCAGAGGTTACATTTAAGTTATTTGGACATTTTTGCTCATAAAATAAGTCATACTTTATGGGATTGAGTGCTGGGAATATCACTCTGCAATTTTCTAGTCAAGCAAGGAGGCTTAATACTTTTTTATTTTATTCCTCTTTTTGGACTCTAAAGTACAAAATGGAATTCACAGAAGAGCAGAATATGAAATTTCATAAGCCACATCAAAGAAGTAGGATGTAATCTTCACTGAAAAGCATTTCTATTTCTGTAGGAATGAATCTGGCCATGAAAATAACATAATGTGTCACACAAATACACACATACACAAACACACACAGACAATTATATGTACATATCTTATACGAGAAAACAGAATAATGCAGACATGTATATATTACATATATGTATTTCTATATATTTAAATCTTCCTTAGTTTTCTGAGCAATCATTAGAGTGTTATATTAATTAGAAGTTGCATAATGAACTTTGCCATTTATTAGCTTTGTTTTTTATCTTGTGTTTAATTAAATAAAATCCTAAATATTTGTAGGTAACCTCACATGGGTTTTAATTATGATTTAAGGTAAAGATCCCAACTCCCCCTGCCTTTCTGCTTTCATGGTAATTAAATTTTGATAAAGGTTTTATTGCAGAGTGAAATTCTTTGACTATGCTATCACTGATGAATAGAGTATTAATAGGATATTTGCTTAAATATATTTCACAAACTGAACTGTGGAAATAGCTTGTGCCATTGCTAATGCCATCTTCTAGATAGGCTATCAGTATTGAAAATTCAAGATTAAATTATTCTGATTATGGTGAAATATTCCCAAGTAACAAGAAGCTGTGTATTTTGCTTAGTGAGTTTGGAAGACCCATTGCAGACCCTTCTTCCCATCTCCCTATCATTGACCCCCAATCACACCACTTTATGGGTTTCTATATTCTAAGCTACTACTGGTTTTCAAGGAAAAATGTTATGAATATCGTCTCTCGTGGTTTCAGTATTGGTAGCAGGTAAATGTAGATGTTCTCCTATAAAATGCTTCTATAGCTAATAGTTTTAAAGATAACTACTAATACAAACTGATCTGAAGTAGTACTTGTCGATTTGGAAGTAAGAAGTTTTGCAGTCACCCTGCTAAACAGTCTACAGATCATTTTGGATGAAGTCATTTACAAATTAATGTGACCCTCAACATTTCCTTCATCCTCCCCTAGTCCACCTATACACTTAATTTTTCCTATAATATTCACCTCCTTTTATTTTCTAAGCTAAAAAAATTTAGCTCTCCCCCTTCATAAACATTAATCTAAATAGACATTTCTCCAAAGAAGACATACAGATGGCCCAAAAGCACATAAAATGATGCTCAACATTTCTAATTATTAGAGAAATGCAAATCAGAACTACAATGAGGTATCACCTCACACTAGTCAGAATGATCAACATCAAAATAATAAATGCTGGAGAGGGTGGGAAGAAAAGGAAACCCTCCTACACTGTTGGTGGGAATGTAAATTGGTACAACCATTATGGAGAACAATATGGAGTTTCATTAAAACACTAAATATAGAACTACCATATGATCCAGCAATCCTACTCCAGAGTATATATCTGGAGAAAGACATAATTTGAAAAGATACATGCACCACAGTGTTCAATGCAGCACTATTTACAATAGCCAAGGCATGGAAACAACCTAAATGTCCATCAACAGAGGAGTGGATAAAGAAGATGTGGTACATGTATACAACGGAATATTACTCAGCCATTAAAAAAGAATGAAATAATACCATTTGCAGCAACATGGATGGACCTAGAGATTGTCATACTGTCACCTCTGTCAGACAAAGTAAAACAAATATCATATGATATCACTTATATGTGGAATCTAAAACAATGGTACAAATGAACTTACTTGCAAAACAGAAATAGAGTCACAGATGTAGAAAACAAACTTATGGTTACTGAGGGGAAGAGCGGGAGGGATAAATTGGGAGATCAGGATTGACATATACACACCACTATACATAAAATAGATAACTAATAAGGACATACTTTATAGCACAGGGAACTCTACTCAATGCTCTATAATGAACTATATGGGGTAAGAATCTGAAAAACAGTAGATATATGTATATGTATAACTGATTCACTTTGCTGTACACCTGAAACCAACACAACAATGTAACTCAACTCTACTCCACTAAAAATTATTTTTTAAATAGTAGAAAAAAATAGATCTATTACACTCCACATACCCCCTCAATCTCATTGTTTTGCAGAATCAAGGCACACCTAAAGAGTGATAGGAAAAAAGTATTTTTTTTAGTAAAAACTTCTTCCTGATCTCTATGGGCAACATCCTGGATGTTAGACTATTTTCATACTGATTCAGAACAAATACATGAGGCCATATGTATTTTCATACTGATTCAAAACAAATATATGAGGCCATATGTATTTACCTGTAATACTGGGGAGTCTGCTTTGGTAACAAAATACAAGAACCCTGAAGTGTCTAAATCTAATGTCAATTCTGGGAGAAACTAATCTCAAATTCCCACATTTTTCACATTTAAAACTTGAAGTAGGGTGACTGGGAGGCAGCCCTTAAAAACCATAGTAAGTAATTCTGTAAATATAATAAGAAAGCAACAAGAATGCAAAACAACCCAAAACTTATTTGATTTCATACTCCCAAAATTTTTAAGATTTTCTTGTTATAGCTTTCTCTTGAATTCTCAGATTCTTTTCTTTTAGAGAAAATTTAAGGTTAATGTGTTAAATAACACATGAAGAGCGATGAGAATAGGTGTTCAAGGTGCAAACTGCACATGACACAAATCACCTCATTCGGCATTTAAAGATCATTAAACAGCATCACCTCAGAGCCACATCACACATTAAAGGTAAAAAGACATCCTAGGCTGTCTGAAATAAACCCACACACATATACAGAAGGGTTGGCAGCACAATAAGGGAGGAAATGGGAGAAATGAAGGAGCACCTACATTTGCTGAGTGCCTTTCACAGGCTATGTGCTCTGTAATCCTCACCACAGCACCCCGTATTCACACCAGTCTTAGCACTGCTCACAGGAGTGGTGGTTGTTTACTTATCTGTCTTCACCACTAGATTATAAATTCACTGAGGATAAGATAAAATATTATTTAATATCTACTTGTGACAAAACAGTACTTACAGTGACCAGCACAAAACAGGCAATCAATACAGATTTGTTGACTGAATGAATAAGGCCATGTTCTAACAATTAATATTCCCAGGAGATGAAGAAGGAGACAAAGGCTGAGATCAATTAAGTAATTTACCCAGTAATTTACAGAGATCAGACAATTTAGTAAGTAGCTGAAAATGGTACAAATCCAAGCCTGTTTGACTTCAGAGAACCAAGCTTTCTATGACACCATGCTGCTTCACAGAAACCAAAGTAGGACCAAGCCTCAGAGAAAGGTCTCAGATTTTTGATGGAAAGATGGCAGTAGGAGAAAAAAGTTATACATCCCTGCCTGAAACTGAAAAATCTCAGAGAAGTAAAAGTGGATAATATTTTCTGGGTATAGTCCACACTAGGATAAAATCAGAGCATCAGGGTGGAGAGAGTCTTGTATTTTTGTCCTGGTAGCTTCTTCAATAATATCTTTTCCTCTCCAACTGCTCATGTTTGTTTCCTTTTCTCTGTTTCTCTTCTCCCTCTCTCATCACAGCTTCTTTCCTTGCGTGGTTCAAAATTCCAGGCAGACAACTCTATTCAAGGGCCAGAAGAAGCAGTCAAGAGGTCATGGATGATAGCACAGACTATGGAGTCCAGCTGCCAAAGTTCCATCCCAACTCAGCCTTATTCTAACCAGGTGACATTGGGCAAATTATTTTATCTCTCACTGTCTCAGTTGCTTCATCTGGGAAATGAGGCTCTTAATAATACAACCTAGCTATTGTTATAGGAACTAAAAGAGTTAATACATATCAGTTGCTTAACACAGTATCTGGCACAAGGTAGGAACTTAATTAAGGGTAGCTATTACCATGCTCTTATCCCTTAATTCAAGAGCAGAGCCAGCTGCATGCGTACTACAGCTCATTAATCCCCAAATATATCTGTCATATTCCAGATTAAGATTGATACATAGGATCCAACAGGAGCTCTTGTCTCAAAGGCAGCAGTGAAGTGTCTCGGGAAGTAAATGAAATAAATCTGAATCATTTCTTCTATCTTCTGATTTAAATGGCCAACGGTTTGGGACATTGGCAGGTGTAGTTGGGGGTCTTTTCCTCTATACAAATCACTACATGCAAAAGCCTCTCCTGTGTCTGGATAGAGAAACAAAAAGAACAGTCTTTGTTGTTCTCTGAGCATGTGCCTTTCTAATAGTATCACAAGTTCATTTCAATCCAAGAATGAATCCTCCCACCCTTCAATCTGGAGAGCTGAGGACTAGAGGCAAGGGAGAGTGCCGATAGACAGGAAACCAGCCACATTTATTTGGAGCCATTTTCTTAGCTATGAGTCATCATCAGCTAGAGCAATGATTAGGGCAGGAGAGGGGCTAGACTAACTAAACAGAAGCTAATTTTTCTAATGTAACAACGTCCAGAGGTATGCAGTCCAGGCTTTGTGCAACTGCAATGCCAGTTATTGGGTTAAAGATCACAGAAGAATAAGTGAGGGAAAATGGCAGAGGACAGAAGGTTGAAAAAACAAGCAAGCACAACATATCTCCTAAAAGGGAACCCTCCTGCACTGTTGGTGGGAATGTAAATTGATAAAACCACTATGGAGAACAGTATGGAGGTTCCTTAGAAAACTAAAATTAGAACTACCATATGACCCAGCAATCCCACTACTGAGCGTATACCCTGAGAAAATCATAATTCAAAAAGATACATGTACCACAATATTCATTGAAGCACTATTTACAATAGCCAGGACATGGAAGCAACCTAAATGTCTATCGACAGGTGAATGGATAAAGAAGATGTGACACATATATACAATGGAATATTACTCAGCCATAAAAAAGGAATGAAATTGAGTTGTTAGTCATGAGGTGGATGGACCTAGAGATTGTCATACAGAGTGAAGTAAGTCAGAAAGAGAAAAACAAATACCATATGCCAACACATATACATGGAATCTAAAAAAGTGGTATTGATGAACCTAGTGGAAGGGCAGGAATAAAGATGCAGACGTAGAGAACGGACTTGAGAACACAGAGTGGGAAGGGGAAGCTGGGACAAAGTGAGATAGTAGCATTGACATATATACACTACCAAATGTAAAATGGATGGCTAGTGGGAAGCAGCTGCATAGCACAGGGAGATCAGCTTGATGCTTTGTGATGAATTAGGGGAGTGGGGTATGTAGAGTAGGAAGGAGACTCAAGAGGGAGGGGATATGGTGATATATGTATACATATAGCTAATTCACTTTATTGTACAGCAGAAACTAACACAACATTCTAAAGCAATTATATTCCAATACAGATATAAAAAAATATTAGGTTTGGTCACATAATTATTGTTCATAATCAATTATGCTTACATACAAAAAAAATATAGTATATGATTCAACCTAATGTGGCATATGGCAACCACTAGCTGCAAGAGAGACTGGGAGAAAGGGCGTTTATCTGGACCTATTGCCCCTCTGAACAGAATCAAAGTTCTGTTAATGAGTGAATGGCTAAACAAATACTAAGTAACTAGCAGTGTCTCCCATGTTCACCAAAGAGAAAGTCTGTATATTGAATATATTTCCTAATCAGAATTTTTCTAAAATAGCCGAGACACTATGACTTAGGAGAACAATGATGAAATGTATTCCCTCAATGGAATAGAATAATCCTGCATTTTAGCAGAGCATGTGCCCAGAGGCAGGGTAAAAATAAATGAATTAATAAACACAAATATAAGACTGCAAAAGCAGAGTCCTATTACAGCAATGACTTGCGCTGCCAGCTTCCTATCCTTTCATCTCCACTTGCCAAAGATGGCTAATACAAATTTACCTTACTACTTGGGTTCCAAAGAAAAGATTCAAAAGATTCCCAAGGAAAGAGTGATGGTACTCAAAGAGAATCAACCTGCAATTATTTTTCAGCAACAACATAAAAGAAAATGCAGATTCCACTGAGTGAAAGAGAGAGAGGGAGGGAGGGAGACATGATGAGATTACATACAAGAGTTTTAGGGAAAGGCAAACGGGCAACACAGCAAAGATAAGCTGAAAGAGACAAAGAAAGGAATTTGAAAAATCACTGTAGAAAGGTAATAAGTAAGATGGATAATGGGATTTAGCAACTCACACAAAAGGATCATGGAAAAGGGAAGAAAGGCAATCAAACACAAATGATAGACATGAAAGGTGTTTCATGAGCTGAAACATAAAAATAATTGCTAAGTATAAAAAAAAGTCACAAAAACAAAAATTAACTCTTTAAGAAATATTTCTACTTAAGGTAATATTGAGAACTATATTTCCTTTAAAAATCTCAGTACTAAAAAATTATAAATTCAGAATAAAATATGATTTTTAAAAAAACTTATAAATATGGAGATGAAGTAGCAAAACCATAAAGGAAATTCTCAAACACCAAAATAAGTAGATGATACAGAGAGGGAGAGAGAGAGATGTCTAAGCAATAAAAATGAAATAGAATGAGGGGTTTAAACTAGAATAAAGCTTCAGTTGTCCTGAAGTCATTGACAGGTATCTAAGATGGCAGAGTCTGAGTTTTAATGATCCAGAGGACAAATATAAGGTATTAGATATGAGAAAAGTGAAATTCTTTTAACTCCTGAATTAATTGGGAAAAAAGGAAATAAATAATAAAAGAGAAAATAAGACAATAGAAAACATAAATGAAACTATAGAAATAAATTTTAAAATATATCCACAATTGGCAAATGAACTGGTTTCATTTTTAGAGTCTACCTTATAAGAGATAAACCTAAAATACACAGAAAAAATTTAAAGTAATAGAAAAATATTATAGCAAAATATCTTTTAAAATAAATCTATATTAATCAGAAAAAAATGGACTGTAAAACAGAAAACATTCTTTAGGACAAGGAGGACTTGGCATAATGATAATAAGTGCAATTAATAAGAATGCATTGAAAAACATAGGTTCAAAATATATAAAGCTCTGTTAACACAAAAACATGAAAATATTGATAAGCCCACCTTCAAAGTTGGAAATTTCTACATATTTTCTCAGTAATTGATACAATAAGCTGACAAAAAGTAAGCAACACAATTAGTAAACTGGATCCATGGATAATATGCCAAACTCTGTTGCCAAGAGAGGAATCATTTTCTCTCAAGCACTGGAATATTTCAGAAAATGAAACAGGTTGAGCCATGAAACTCATCTCAATATATATCAAAGAATTAATATACACAGTCCATGTTCTCTGATAGATGCAATTAAGTTGGAAATTAATTTTAAAAAGAAATCACTTTTAAAATACATATAGAGAGAGAAATTAATGCATTCCTTAAAACTCAGGGATTAAAGATGAAATCACAATATAATTAGAAAACACTTATAATTAAATGATACCAAATATGATACATATCCTATATAGTGGTATATAGCCAAAGTGGTATGTAGAGTAAAAATTATAACCTTAATTACATCTATTAGAAAATGGAAATGAAAAATTAGACAGCAAAACACTAACCTTAAGTTACAGAAAACACAGAAAAACTTAAGGAAATAAGAGAGATAAAAGTAAAAATTAGTATTTTAAAGAAATATTGTTTGAAACATGGGAGACCAATGTTACTATTGAATATTTGAAGACACATAAAATACTCAATCTGTCAAAATTGATCATGAAAAATAGGATAGAAGGTAAAATTAAATATTAGAAAGGGAAAAGGGACATATTATAGATAGAGTAGGTATTCAAACAAATAAGAATACTATGCACAATTTTATGCTATCCAAATTGAACATGCAACTGAAATTCAACACCTCCTAGAAAAATGGTACTTATAAAACTGAATGTAAGAAGAAATAAAAAACTTTAAAAGATCTCTAATCATTTTAAAATATAAAATGATAGTTCAGAATCTACACATACACACACACACACACACACACACACACACACAAAGCCCAGTTTCACAGATGAATTCTAGCAAACATTAAAGAATAAATAATTCCCATCATAGAGAAAGTCTTAAAGACAATAAAAATGAAAAAAAAATTCCTTTTATGAAGTTAAAATTTTATGACATTAATATAATCATAGTTCCAAAATCTAACTGGAAATAAAATTAAAATCCAGTATGATTACCATAGAAACACTAAAAGCTTACATGAAATTAGTGGACATGAAGTTAAAGTGAAATCACCCCTCATGGTTTCGTGTTTTCCCAGCCACACTCAGTTTCACGAATGCAGGTGCAAAGTATGTCGAGCGTTAAATTTAACCAGGCTGGTGGTTCTGCCAAACACACTGGAAGGAGCAAGAGGAGGAGGAAAGGAGTTGAGAGCATATGAAAGGGAGTCATTATAATGACAGGTCACAGAATTTTTCTGAATAAGAAAGAAAGAACGTCAACATATGAGGGATGGTTAAAAAGGCCTAGGAGCAATGAACTGTAGTCCCTGATGGAAATTAAAAATTAACTTTATCCATAATCCTCACAAGTGGGAAAGGCAATATAATAATCACATTCATTCATGATGAACCTGAGACTCAGGTATGTTAATGGGCTTTTCTAAAGTAAGTATATATACTGAGTAATTAACAGAGTTTTCACTCCAACCTGAATACTCTGGCTCAAGGTCACTTTCCTGGCCCTATTCCATTATTTTTCAGCCCTATCCTACACTGGCTTGCAGATCTTCCTGATCTTCCTAGTTATTGCTATTTCTCAGGGGTTAATTCTCCCCTAGGGTTAACTCAGGATTCCCGCATCATCAGATATTGTTAAGGTTCAGACTTTATTGTTATTTTACCAGTGTTTTGAATTCTAATTTTACAAAATAAATATTTACTTTCAGAAGAGAAGAAACATCTTTTTAAAAAATAAAATTAGTTCTATTGCCATAAAATGTTAACTTCATAATGGATAAGAATGGAAATTGAAAGCCAACATTCTCAAAGTCCGTTCATATTCTATTACAATTTAATTTTCCTTCAATCTTTCTCCTCCATTCACAAGGTCCTTTTGCTCCTTTTTGGAATGTTAAATTTTGAACACACTATTTACTACTGACAGTTTTGTTGTTTCTTGGTTCTGTATAGCTGTTTGACTAAAAGTGTCAAGAATTTTCTACCCTAGGTGCCTATAAATCTCATCATGTCTATTTTTTTGGCAACCTTCCTCCGCCTTGCTAATCTTACCAAGAATTCCTTCAAGGTCATCAAACTTGAAATATGTATTTGTAGTCACTATGTAATAAGATCTTAAGAAAGGGGGGACTTGTTTGGACATTTTTGGTTTTTTTTACAAACTGACATTTATTCTTCTGTCAGTATCAATAAATAAGAACAGGTGCAATTTATGTGTGTGTCATCATTCGGAAAATTGATAAAAATAACTAGAGAGTTGTCTCTTAAGTAAACCAGTTATCATTTAGTGTCTGGGTCAGAAAATGTATAGTGGTTACATTGATTTATCTTCTACTGTTGTGTGCCAGCTTCTTTGTATCATCTGTTTCCTAAGTGTAACCTATCAACTTTGAGAGACACACTTTCAGGCTCAACAAAAACAGCAATGAGTTAACATCTTTGAGGGCGTTCATCACATAGGTAAAAATCAAGAGTAAATTCCTTCCAAAATTATGTTTCTAAAATATTATTGTAAAGGAACAAAAAGTGCTCTAGAGAAATAAAAGCAAAATACATTTTATAATTGGAAAGCAGAATTCTGACTGTCCTCACTGTCCAACTGGAGGTCCTAAGAAGAATCTGTCTTTATAAAACACGGTTGTTATCTTGGTATTTTCTCCTTTTTTATCACTCTTAAAAGGCCTTATTTGCTTCTTATTTTCATTTATCCTCCCTATTCCATCATATAATTTTTTCTTACACTTACTTACTTTTGATTTCTCAGTAGTTTACTCTACTTGATTTTCTATACAATACTAAATCCCTACCAGTTCTGTAAAACTCATTTCATATTGCTTTAATGTGTGATTTTTCTCAAACCCCAGATGCAGTCAATGTGAAACACTGTGCCACGTGGAAATTCCAGTTTCTACATTTGTTTGTTTAAGACAACATAAATGCTTGCAGAGGCAGCTCCACTTTCATCTAGGAAAACAAGTTCATTGATCATTGTAAGGTGAGAGCAAAAGAGAAATAATCCATCAAGTGTCTGCCAGTGGCTCTTCATAGTACCTCTCACTGTCAGGGAGTCAATGCTGGAGGGAGGGGTTGTCAAAGAGAGTGAGAATGGAGAATTGACAACTAATGTTCCTATGAAATTATTGCTGAAACAGAGGTAGAAAAATACTATCAAGCAAATGTTTCAAATAGGAGACAGCTGCACACAAGAGACAGCTCTGAGAGCTTTTGTCACAATAAAATGTATTTAAAAAGAGGAGAGTGTTTCTTAGAATTCTGAGCTTCTAGAGGGATCAAATCAAAGAGATCTGAAAAGCTGTGACTAAAGCAGAAAAGCAATTTGACATTGACCAAGATTTACCAAAAAAATTTTAACATATACGTTGTTCTGAAAATTCATTACCCTTCTTCTCTAACTCAGAAATGTATATGGTGTATTTAGGAGAAGACGAATGTTACAGGGTGAGAAGCAGCTTAGTGTAATCCCAACCAAACCACACGGCAGTTCCACAGTTTTGAGGAAGCATGAAATGGATGCTGGTGAGCGAATCCCAGTGTCCACTACAACCCTATATCTACAGATCATCTGCAGATGTATAGGAGTTTGGGGAAGTAAAGAGAACAGCAAGAGAAATCTTAGGGAAACGGGATGCCTACTTTGGGAAAATAATATATTTTGATGTCCCCTAAGCTTTACTTCCACTGAAGGGCATGCTCAAAAGAGACCATAGTGCTTAGATGGGTAATACTGGCAAGAATTCTGCTGCCAGGCCAGGTAGCATATGCCTTTGGGCAGTCCCTAAGGATACTGTTTTATTTCTACCATTTGATGGGACCTGTGAGGGCCTGGAATATTACAGCACTCTTTTGAGGGTGAAGTACATGAAAAATTAATCAAGGAGAATGCAGAAATTCTCCTATCTAAATTGAGCTGATTATAGGTAGCAGTTTGTAGAGCTGTTCACTGGACGCTGGACAAACATCCTTGAAAATATCAAAATAAACGGCATCCAGTGACTAACTTTGCAAACGAGCAGAAACACAAAATATCACGGAGAATTGTCTCCCAAAACTGCCTTTCACTAATGGATGTCCAGGAGATTAATTCTCTTCCAAAAATATTCATAGACCAAAGCGAGAACCCCCCACCACACTTTCTACCCTCAGAAAGAGGTTGTCTAAAAACATATTCAAATGCACTTTTCAGGAACTGATGCAATTTTTATCTCCTCATGCTCTATCTACCATTTCACAATAACTGAGTAACTCTATTTCATAGTAAAATGCTCCATAATATTTACTGGATCTTTTTATATGCCAGACATCTTGCCAAGCATGCTACATGCCTTACATCATTTAAAGATTGCAATGAACTTATAACTGAAATATTATTATCCCTATCTTATAAATAAAGAAACAAGACTTCCAGTCAAGATTGCATGGTAAATTCTCTGTGAGCTACATACACTCATACACACATGCACACATACACATAGGCACACATTCATGCACATACATGTGCAGTAAACATACACATATTCAGCCAGCTGTTACTGATATTCCAAAAAGAGTTGAAAAAAATTAAAAAGAAACATAAATATGTAACCTTTCTAAAATACAAAATTAATACCTTTATATACTTGGAGTGTAACAAAAATAAAAAGCAGTAGTTAGAGGTAAAGACAACTTCTTGGGTTCCACATCTGAAAATAGGCAATGGAATTTAACTCCTGAAGGGGATTGGAACTAAAATTACTCCCAAACATGGTGAGGTTCCAGAGCCAAATTCATTATTTAAAATAAGGTCCATTCTTTGAGAAGACAAAAAAAATAATAATAATAAACCATTAACCAGATTAATCAAGAAAAAAAGGGAGAAGACTCAAATAAACAGAATTAGAAACAAAAAAGGAGAAGTAAGAACTTACACTGCAGAAATACATAGGATCATGAGAGACTACTACAAGGAACTATATGCCAATAAAACGGACAACATGGAAGAAATGCACAAATTCTTAGATAAGGACAACCTCCCAAGACTGAGTGAAGAAGAAATAGAAAACATGAACAGACCAAACACAAGCACTGAAATTGAAACTGTGACTAAAATTCTTCCAACAAACAAAAGTCCAGGACCAGATGGCATCATTGATGAATTATATCAAACATTTACAGAAGAGCTAACATTCACCCTTCTGAAACTCTTCCAAAATATCACAGAGGGAGGAACACTCCCATACTCATTCTATGAGGCCACCACCACCCTGACACCAAAACGAGACAAAGATGTCACAAAAAAGAAAATTACAGGCCAATATCCCTGATGAATATAGATGTAAAAATCCTCAACAAAATACTAGCAAACAGAATCCAACAACACATTAAAAGGGTCATACACTATGATCAAGTGGGACTTATCCCAGGAATGCAAGGATTCATCAAACTATGCAAAGTAATCAATGTGATACACCATATTAACAAACTGAAGGACAAAAACCATATGATCATCTCAATAGATGCAGAAAAAGCTTTTCACAAAATTCAACACCCATTTATGACAAAAAACCCTCCAGAAAGTGAGCATAGAGGGAACCTACCTCAACATAATAAAAGCCATATATGACAAACCCACAGCCAACATCATTCTCAATGGTGGAAAAGAGAAAGCATTTGCTCTAGGATTGGGAGCAATACAAGGGTGCCCACTATCACCACTATTATTCAACATAGTTTTGGAAATTTTAGTCTCGGCAGTCAGAAAAGAAAAAAGAATATAAATTGGAAAAGAAGAAGTAAAACTGTCACTGTCTGCAGATGACATGATACTATACATAGAAAATCCTAAAGATGCCATCAGAAAACTGCTAGAGCTAATCAATGAATTTGGTAAAGTAGCAGGATACAAAGTTAATGCACAGGAATCACTTGCTTTCCTATACACTAACAAAGAAAAATCAGAAAGAGAAATTTTAAAAAATTCCAATTTACCATTGCATTAAAAAGAATAAAATACCTAGGAATAAACTGACCTGAGGAGACAAAAGACCTGTATGCAGAAAACTATAAGACACTGATGAAAGAAACCAAAGACGGAAAAAACAGATGGAAAGATAAACCATGCTCTTGGACTAGAAGAGTGAACACTGTGAAAAAGACTATACTAGTCAAAGCAACTACAGATTCAATGCAATCTCTATCAAATGACCAATGACATTTTTCACAGAACTAGAACAAAAAAATTTACAATTTGTTTGGAAACACAAAAGGCCCCAAATATCCAAAGCAATCTTGAGAAAGAAAAACAGAGCAGGAGGAAGCAGGTTCCCTGATTTCAGACTATACTACAAAGCTACAGTAATCAATACAGTATGGTACTGGCACAAAAGCACAAATATAGATCAATGGAACGGGATAGAAAGCCCAGAGATAAACCCACACACATATGGTCACCATATTTTTGATAAAGGAGGCAAGAATATACACTCTTTGACATAAATCAATGCAAGATCTTTTTTGACCTACCTCCTAGAAACTTCAAACCTTTTGCACAGCAAAGGAAACCCTAAACAAGACCAAAAGACAACCCTCAGAATTCGAGAAAATATTTGCAAATGAAGCAACTGACAAAAGATTAATCTCCAAAATCTACAAGCAGCACATGCAGCTCAATATCAAAAAAAACAAACAACCCAATCCAAAAATGGGCAGAAGACCTAAATAGACATTTCGCCAAGAAGATATACAGATTGCCAACAAACACATGAAAGAATGCTCAACATCATTAATCATTAGAGAAATGCTAATCAAAACTTCAATGAGGGGCTTCCCTGGTGGCTGAGTGGTTGAGAGTCTGCCTGCTGATGCAGGGGACATGGGTTCATGCCTCAGTCCAGGAAGATCCCACATGCCACAGAGTGGCTAGGTCCATGAGCCATGGCCGCTGAGCCTGCGCATCTGGAGACTGTGCTCCACAACAGGAGAGACCACAACAGTGAGAGACCTGCATACCGCAAAAAAACAAAAAAACAAACAAACAAAAAAAACATTACAATGAGATATCATCTCACACTGGTCAGAATGATCATCAACAAAAAATATAGAAACAATAAATGCTGGAGAGGGTGTGGAGAAAAGGAAACACTCTTGCACTGCTGGTGGAAATGTGAATTGGTTCAGCCACTATGGAGAACAGTATGGAAGTTCCTTAAAAAACTACAAATAGAACTACCATATGACCCAGCAATCCCACTACTGGGAATATACCCTGAGAAAATCATAATTCAAAAAGTGTTATGTACCAAAATGTTCATTGCAGCTCTATTTACAATAGCCAGGAGATGGAAGCAACCTAAGTGTCCATTATCAGATGAATGGATAAAGAAGATGTGCACATATATACAATGGAATATTATTCAGCCATAAAAGGAAATGAAATTGAGTTATTTGTAGTGAGGTGGATGGACCTAGAGTCTGTCATGCAGAGTGAAATAAGTCAGAAAGAGAAAAACAAATACCATATGCTAACACATATATATGGAATCTAAGGGGGAAAAAATGTCATGAAGAACCTAGGGGTAAGATGGGAATAAAGACACAGACCTACTAGAGAATGGAATTGAGGATATGGGGAGGGGGAAGGGTAAGCTGTGATAAAGTGAGAGAGTGTCATGGATATGTATACACTACCAAACGTAAAATAGATAGCTAGTGGGAAGGAGTCGCATGGCACAGGGAGATAAGCTCAGTATTTTGTGACCACCTAGAGGGGTGGGATCGGGAGGGTGGGAGGGAGGGAGACACAAGAGGGAAGAGATATGGGAACATATGTATATGTATAACTGATTCACTTTGTTATAAAGCAGAAACTAACACACCATTGTAAAGCAATTATACTCCATCAAAGATTAAAAAAAAAAATCCAATCCAAAAATGGGAAAAGACCTAAATAGACATTTCTCCAAAGAAGACATACAGATGGCCAAGAGACACATGAAAAGACCCTCAACATCACTAATCATCAGCAAAATGCAAATCAAAACTACAATCACACTGGTCAAAATGGCCATCATCAAAAAATCTACAAACAATAAATGCTGGAGAGGTTGTGGCTAAAAGGGAACCTCCTGCGTGGTGCGTGGAAATGTAAATTGATACAACCACTATGGAGAAGAGTATGGAGGTTCCTTAAAAAACTGAAAATAGAGCTACCATATGACCTAGCAGTCCCACTGCTGGGCATATACTCTGAAAAAACCATAATTCAAAAAGATACATGTACCACAATGTTCATTGCAGCACTATTTACAGTAGTCAGGACATAGAAGCAACCTAAATGCCCATTGACCAATGAATAGGTAAAGAAGATGTGGCACATATATATATTGGCATATTACTCTGCCATAAAAAGGAACAACATTTAGTGATTTGTAATGAGGTAGATAGACATAGAGTCTGTCACACAGAGTGAAATAAGTCAGAAAGAGTAATACCATATGCTAACACACAAATATGGAATCTAAAAAATGGTACTGATGAACCTAGTGGCAGGGCAGGAATAAAGATGCAGATGGAGAAAGGACTTGAGGACACAGATGGGGAAGGGGAAGCTGGGACAAAGTGAGAGAGTAGTATTGGCATATATACACTGCCAAATGTAAAATAGACAGCTAGTGGGAAGCTGCTGCATAGCACAGGGAGATCAGCTTGGTGCTTTGTGACCACCTAGAGGGATGGGATAGGGAGGGTGGGAGGGAGGCTCAAGAGGGAGGGGATACGGGGATATATGTATACGTATAGCTGATTCACTTTGTTTGTTGTACAGCAGAAACTAACATTGTGAAGCAATTATACTCCAATAAAGATTTTTTTTTTAAAATAGGGGTCCAGTATAAATCTACCAGACTGGTAAAAGAGGACCATAAAAACAGACCATTGTCACAGAAGAAAATGTAGATACAAGTTACATTTTGCTAGAAATATAAGAGAAAAAAATGCCTACCAAGAACCTGGGCTTAGTTGCCCAGTGTTTCAGTGACTATTCTGTGATATGCATTATAACTACAAGGGCCAAGAGTTTGGTACGTATAAAACATAGTTCTAAAACTGGAAGTCTCAGAGTCATGACTGGTGAAAATAAATAAAAACCTGAATATGAGGTGGGAGGAAAGAATAACAAGTAGGAAACTAAAACAGAGTGATGGACTTAAACCCAGACAGATCCATAGTATACTAAATTTTAATACAATAAACACTTCAAATAGAAGGCACATGTTTTCAGAATGGATTTTTTAAAAAACCCAACTACATACTGTTTACAAGAAACATATCTTAAGTGTAAAGACACAGATGGGTTAAAAGAAGAAATGGAAATACATACTATTAAAACACTATTCAAAATAAAACTTGTATGATTCAATTAATACAGGCAGAGGAGACTTTAAAACAAAGAATATATTTTCCTCAAGATGGCAGAGTAGAAGGACGTGCTCTCACTCCCTCTTGTGAGAATACCAGAATCACAACTAACTGCTGAACAGTCATCGACAGGAAGACACTGGAATTCACCAAAACAGATACCCCACATCCAAATACAAAGGAGAAGCCACAGTGGGATGGTAGGAGGGGTGCAATCACAATAAAATTAAATCCCATAACTGCTGGGTGAGTGACTCACAAACTGGAGAACACTTATACCACAGATGTCCACCCACTGGAGTAATGTTCTGAGCCGCACATCAGGCTTCTGAACCTGGGGGTCCTGAAATGGGCAGAAGAATTCCTAGAGAATCAGACTTTGAATGCTAGTGGATTTGATTGCAGGACTTCGACAGGACTGGGGGAAACAGAGACTCCACACTTGGAGGGCACACACAAAGTAGTATGTGCATCGGGACCCAGGGGAAGGAGCAGTGATCCCATAGGAGACTGAACCAGACTTACCTGCTAGTGTTGCAGGGTCTCCTGCACAGGCGGGGGGTGACTCTGTCTCACCTTGAGGACAAGAACACTGGCAGCAGAAGTTCTGAGAAGTACTCCTTTGTGTGAGCCACCCCAGAATCTGCCATTAGCCCCACCCAAGAAGCCAGGTAGGCTCCAGTGTTGGGTTGCCTCAAGCCAAACAGCCAACAGGGAGGGAACCCAGCCCCACCCATCAGCAGTCAAGCAGATTAAAGTTTTACTGATCTCTTCCCACCAGAGCAACAACCAGCTCTACCCACCACCAGGTCCTCCCATTAGGAAACTTACACAAGCTTCTTAGATAGCCTCATCCAACAGAGAGCAGACAGCAGAAGCAAGAGAACTACAATTTTGCAGCCTGTGGAACAAAAACCACATTTACAAAAAGATAGACAAGATGAAAAGGTAGAGGGCTATGTATCAGATGAAGGAACAAGATAAAACCCCAGAAAAACAACTAAACAAAGTGGAGATAGGCAACCTACCAGAAAAAGAATTCAGAATAATAATAGTGAAGATGATCCAGGACCTTGGAAAAAGAATGGAGGCAAAAATCAAGAAGATGCAAAAAATGTTTAACAAAGATCTAGAACAATTAAAGAACGAACAAACAGAGATGAACAATACAATAACTGAAATGAAAAATTCACTACAAGGAATCAATAGCTGAATAACTGAGGTAGAAGAACAGATAAGTGACCTGGAAGACAGAATGATGGAATTCACTGCTGTGGAACAGAATAAAGAAAAAAGAATAAAAAGAAATGAAGACAGCCTAAGAGACCTCTGGGATAACATTAAACACAACAATATTTGCATTATACTGGTCCCAGAAGAAGAGAGAGAGAAAGGACCTGAGAAAATATTTGAAGAGATTATAGTCAAAAAATTCCCTAACATGGGAAATGAAATAGCCACCCAAGTCCAGGAAGCTCAGAGAGTCCCATACAGGGTAAACCTAAGGAGAAACACGCCAAGACACATAGTAATCAAATTGGCAAAAATTAAAGACAAAGAAAAATTATTGAAAGCAGCATGGAAAAAATGGCAAATAATGTACAAGGGAACTCCCATAAGGTTAATAGCTGATTTCTCAGCAGAAACCCTACAAGCCAGAAGAGAGTGTCATGATATGCTTAAAGTGATGAAAGGGAAGAATGTACAACCAAGATTACGCTACCAGGCAAGGATCTCATTCAGATTCAATGGAGAAATCAAAAGCCTTACAGACAAGCAAAAGCTAAGAGAAATCAGCACCACCAAACCAGCTCTAAAACAAATGCTAAAGAACCTCTCTAAGTGGGAAACACAAGAGAAGAAAAGGACCTACAAAAACAAACCCAAAACAATTAAGAAAATGGAAATAAGAACATACATATCAATAATTACTTTAAACGTGAATGGATTAAATGCTCCAACCAAATGATGCAGGCTTGCTGAATGGATACAAAAACAAGACTCATATATATGCTGTCTAAAAGAGACCCACTTCAGACCTAGGGACACATACACACTGAAAGTGAGGGATTGGAAAAAGATATTCTATGCAAATGGAAGTCTAAAGAAAGCTGGAGTAGCAATACTCATATCAGGTAAAATAGACTTTAAAATAAAGAATGTTACAAGAGACAAGGAAGGACACTACATAATGATCAAGGGATCAATCCAAGAAGAAGATATAACAATTATAAATATATATGCACCCAACATAGGAGCACCTCAATACATAAGGCAACTGCTGAAAGCTCTAAAAGAGGAAATCGACAGTAACACAATAATAGTGGGGGACTTTAATACCTCACTTATATCAATGGACAGATCACCCAAAATGAAAATAAATAATGAAACAAAAGCTTTATATGACACAATAGACCAGACAGATTTAAGTGATATTTATAGGACATTCCATTCAAAAACAGCAGATTACACTTTCTTCTCAAGTTCACACGGAACGTTCTCCAGGATAGATCACATCTTGGGTCACAAATTAAGCCTCAGTAAGTTTAAGAAAATTGAAATCATATCAAGCATCTTTTCTGACCACACGTGATGAGATTAGAAATCAAATACAGGGGAAAAAACCCGTAAAATACACAAACATATGGAGGCTAAACAACACGTTCCTAAATAACCAAGAGATCACTGAAGAAATAAAAGAGGAAATCAAAAGATACCTAGACATAAATGACAATGGAAACACTATGATCCAAAACCTATGGGATGCAGCAAAAGCAGTTCTAAGAGGGAAATTTATAGCTGTACAAACCTACCTCAAGAAAGAAGAAAAATCTCAAATAAACAATCTAACCTTACACCTAAAGGAACTAGAGAAGGAAGAACAAAGAAAACCCAAACTTAGCAGAAGGAAAGAAATCATAAAGATCAGAGCAGAAATAAATGAAATAGAAACAAAGAAAACAATAGCAAAGATCAAAAAAACTAAAAGCTGGTTCTTTGAAAAGGTAAACGAAATTGATAAACCGTTAGCCAGATTCATCAAGAAAAAGAGAGAGAGGCTCAAATCATAAAATTAGAAATGAAAATGGAGAAGTGACAACAGACACCACAAAAATACAAAGCATCCTAAGAGACTACTAAAAGCAACTCTATGCCAATAAAATGGACAACCTGGAAGAAACAGAAAAATTCTTAGAAAGGTATGGCCTTGTAAGACTGAACCAGGAAGAAACAGAAAATATGAACAGACCAATCACAAGTAATGAAATTGGAACTGTGATTAAAAATCTTCCAACAAGGCTTCCCTGGTGGCGAGTGATGGAGAATCCTCCTGCCGATGCAGGGGACATGGGTTTGTGCCCCTGTCCGGGAAGATCCCACATGCTGTGGAGCAGCTGGGCCCGTGAACCATGGCTGCTGAGCCTGCGTTTCTGAAGCCTGTACTCCACACGGGAGAGGCCACAACAGTGAGAGGCCTGCGTACCACAAAAAATAAATAAATAAATCTTCCAACAAAAAAAAAATCCAGAACCAGATGGTGTCACAGGTGAAATCTACCAAACCTTTAGAGAATAGCTAACACCCACCCTTCTCAAACTCTTCCAAAAAATTGCAGAGGAAGGAATACTCCCAAACTCTATCCTTGAGGCTACCTTCACCCTGATACCATAACCACACAAAGATACTACAAAAAAAAGACAATTACAGACCAATATCACTGATGAATATAGATGCAAAATTCCTCAACAAAATACGAGCATACAGAAACCCACAACACATTAAAAGGATCATACACCATGATCAAGTGGAATTTATCCCACGGTTGCAAGGATTCTTCATTATATGCAAATCAATCAATGTGATATACCATATTAACAAACTGAAGAAGAAAAACCATATGATCATCTTAATAGATGCAGAAAAAGCTTTTGACCAGATATAACACCCATTTATGATAAAAACTCTCCAGAATGTGGGCATAGAGGGAACCAACCTCAACATAATACAGGCCATATATGACAAACCAACAGGAAACATCATTCTCAATGGTGAAAAAATGAAAGCATTTCCTCTAAATCAGGAACAAGACAAGGATGTCCACTCTCACCACTATTATTCAACATAGTTTTGGAAGCCCTAACCACGGCAATCAGACAAGAAAAAGAAATAAAAGGAATACAAATTGGAAAAGAAGAAGTAAAACTGTCACTGTTTGCAGATGACATGATTCTATACATACAGAATCCTGAATATGTCACCAGAAAACTACTAAAGCTAATCAATGAATTTGGTAAAGTTGTCAGATTCAAAATTAATGCACAGAAATCTCTTGTATTTCTATACACTATTGATGAAAAATCTGAAAGAGAAATTAAGGAAACACGCGCATTTACCATCGCAACAAAAAGAATAAAATACCTAGGAATGAACCTACTTAGGGAGACAAAAGACCTGTATGCCGAAAATTATAAGACACTGATGAAAGAAATTAAAGATGACACCAACAGATGGAGAGTTATACCATGTTCTTGGATTGGAAGAATCAATATTGTGAAAATGACTCTACTACCCAAAGCAATCTACAGATTGAATGCAATCCCTATCAAATTACCAATGGTAGTTTTTACAGAACTAGAACAAAAAACCTTAAAATTTGTAAGACACAAAATACCCCGAATAGCCAAGGCAATCTTGAGGGAAAAAAGCAGAGCTGGAGGAATCAGACTCCCTGGTTTCAGACTATACTACAAAGCTACAGTAATCAAGACAATATTGTATTGGCACAAAAACAGAAATATAGATCAATGGAACAAGATAGAAAGTCCAGAGATAAACCGACACACCTATGGTCAACTAATGTATGACAAAGGAGGCAAGGATATACAATGGAGAAAAGACAGCCTCTTCAATAAGTGGTCCTGGGAAAACTGGGCAGCTACATGTAAAAGAATTAAATTAGAACACGCCTTAACGCCATACACAAAAATAAACTCAAAATGGATTAGAGACCTAAATGTAAGACCAGACAGTATAAAACTCTTAGAGGAAAACATAGGAAGAACACTCTTTGACATAATTCCCAGCAAGATCTTTTTTGATCCACCTCCTAGAGTAATGGAAGTAAAAAAAAAATAAACAAATGGGACCTAATGAAACTTAAAAGCTTTTGTGCAGCAAAGGAAACCATAAATGAGATGAAAAGACAACCCTCAGAATGGGAGAAAATATTTGCAAATGAATCAATGGACAAAGGATTTATCTCCAAAATATATAAACAGCTCATGTAGCTCAATATTAAAAAACAAACAACCCAATTAAAAAATGGACAGGAGACCTAAATAGACATTTTTCCAAAGAAGACATACAGATGGCCAAGAATCACAGGAAAATCTGCTCAGCATCACTAATTATTAGAGAAATGCAAATGAAAACTACAATGGGCTATCACCTCACACTAGTTAGAATGGGAGTCATCAGAAAATTTACAAACAACAAATGCTGGAGAGGGTGTGGAGAAAAGGGAACCCTCTTGCACTGTTGGTGGGAATGTAAATTTATACAGCCACTATGGAGAACAGTATGGAGGTTCCTTAAAAAACTAAAAATAGAATTACCATATGACCCAGCAATCCCACTACTGGGCATATACTCTGAGAAAACCATAATTCAAAAAGATACATGAACCCCAATCTTCAATGCAACACTGTTTACAATAAACAGGTCATGGAAGCAACCTAAATGTTCATCAACAGACAAATGGATAGAGAAGATGTGTTATATATATACAATGGAATATTACTCAGCCATGAGAAAGAATGAAATTGGGTCATTTGTAGAAATGTGGATGGATCTAGAGACTGTCATACAGAGTAAAGTAAGTCAGAAAGAGAAAAACAAATATCATATATTAACATATATATGTGCAACTTTGAAATATGGTACAGATCAACTGGTTTGCAGGACAGAAGTTGAGACACAGATGTAGAGAACAAATGTATGGTCACCAAGGGGGGAAAGTGGCGCAGGGTTGTGGTGGTGGTGTGATGAATTGGGATATTGGGATTAACGTGTATACACTGATGTGTATAAAACGGATGACTAACAAGAACCTGCTGTATAAAAATATAAATAGGGCTTCCCTGGTGGCGCAGTGGTTGAGAGTCTGCCTGCCGATGCAGGGGACACGGGTTTGTGCCCCAGTCTGGGATGATCCCATGTGCCGTGGAGCGGCTGGGCCCGTGAGCCATGGCTGCTGGGCCTGTGCGTCCGGAGCCTGTGCTCCGCGGTGGGAGAGGCCATAGCGGTGAGAGGCCCATGTACCACAAAAATAAATAAATAAATAGATTAATTAATTAATTTAATTAAATTTAAAAACTCAAATGAAAATTTAAAAACTCCCCCCCCACAAAAAAAACAAAGAATATCTCCCAAGATGAGGAAAGGCATTTCATAATAATAAAATGGTTAATTTATGAAGGAAACAGCAATTCTTAATGCATAAGAACCTAAAACAGCGCATCAACATAAATGAAACAAAAATTAACAAATCTAAAAGGAGAAAAAGATAGATCCACAATCATTGTTGGAGACTTTAATATTCCTGTATTAATGATTGATAGAACAGCTAGACCAAACAATCCATACAAATTTAAAGAAAATTTTGAATAACACTCTCAACCAACTTGTCCTAATCAAATAATAATGCAACATGCCCAGCAGGTACGGGATTCAGAATCTTCTCAAGTGCCCATAGAATATTCACCAAGACAGACCATATGATGAGCCACAAAATAAACCTCAAAAATTCTCAAAGTATTGAAATCATACAAAGTATTTTTGACCACAAAGGAGTTTAAGTAGAACTCATCAGCAATAATGTATCTAGAAAATCTCCAAATACTTGGAAACTAAGTATACACGTCTTAATAACCTAGAGGTCAACAAAGAAATCACAAGTGAAGTTAGAAAATATTTTGAATGTAATAATAGAAAAAAAAAATATGTCAAATTTTGTGAGATGCCACTTATGGTATCACCTTAAGAAGATATAGAAAAATGATTAAAGTTACCTAAGGAAATAGAAGGAATAAAATAATGAAATAGATAAAAGTATTTTTAAAAATAATAAAGATCAATAAAATATAAAACAAAAAAGAATCAACAAAATTTGGCTCTTTGAAAAGATTGTAAAATTGACAAATCTCCAGCAATTTTGATCAGGTTTACAAAAAGAGAGAGAGAATCACAAACTACCAATATAAAGAATAAAAACTGGTACATCAACACAGATATTATAGCCATTAAAAAGATAATAAGGAACTATAATTAACACCTTTAGGCCAATGCATTTGATGAAGTAGATTAAATGGACAAGTTCATTGACTTACACAACTCATCAAAATTAAAACAAGAAGAAATAGACAGTCTATATAGCATTTTCTTTGATAAAGAAATTCAATCAATCATTTTAAAACTTCCTGAAAAGAAAACTCCTGTCCAGATGGCTTCTGTGAATTCTATCAAACATTAAAGGAAACAAATACCAATACCACCCACACACTTTCAGAAAATAGAGGAAAAGGAAACACTTTTCAACCTGCTTTGAAACCAATAATACTCTAAAATCAAAACTTGACAATGACATTACAGGGAAAGAACATGACTGTCAAATATCTTTCATAAACATAACTGTGAAATACTTAAAATATTAGCAAATCAAACCAACAGTATGTTAAACGGATAGTAAAATAAGAAAAGAGGGATTAATTCCAATAATACAAAGGGAAGAACTACATAATCTCAATAAGTGCAATAGAAGAATTAGTCAAAATCCAGCATTGCGTCTTTTTTAAAAAAAAACTCAGAAAACTAGAAATAAAAGGAAATATTCTCAATTTGATAGAAGACTTCTACAAAAACTCTACAGCAAACTTCACAGCATTAAAATATTAAACACTGTCACTAAGTTCACACACACACAAAAAGCCCAGCATGTCTGTTCTCACCACTTCTTTTCCCACTGTACTGGAGTTCTAGCTGATACAGTAAGGGAACAAACTTAAATAACAGTAATGAAAATTGCAAAAGAAAAAGTAAAACTGTCATTATTTGCAAATTAAATAAATTACACCTAAAAAATTCATAGGAGTCTATCAGAAAAAAGTATTAGATCTCATACATGAATTCTACCAAGTCTTAGGTACAAGGTTAACATACAAATTATATTTGTTTATGCCAACCACAAACAATGGAGATTTAAATAGTTTTAAATCAGTACATTTTGCAGTAGCAGGAAAAAATCCAAAACAGCTGGCAATAAACATAAAAAAGACATAGAAGATCACTATATAGAAAACTATAGAACATTACAGAATATTCTGAAAGAAATTGCAGAAACCCTAAATAAATAAGAAGGTATACTATAGCAATAGGTTAGAAGACTCACTATTATAAAGATATTTTTGTCTGAATACTGATCTATAGATTCAACATAATTCCAGTCAAAATCCTAACAGGTATTATGTAAAAATTGGCAAGCCAATACTAAAATTTATATAGATATACAAAGAACCTAGAGTAAACAAATCAATCTTGAGAAAAAAGAACAAAATTGGGGCTTCCCTGGTTGAGAGTCTGTCTGCTAATGCGGGGGATGCGGGTTCGAGCCCTGGTCTGGGAGGATCCCACATGCCGCGGAGCAACTAGGCCCGTGAGCCACAACTACTGAGCCTGCGCGTTTGGAGCCTCTGATCTGCAAGAAGAGAGGCCGCGATAGTGAGAGGCCCGCGCACCGCAATGAAGAGTGGCCCCCGCTTGCCACAACTAGAGAAAGCCCTCGCACAGAAACGAAGACCCAACACAGCAAAAAATAAATAAATAAATAAATAAATAAATAAATAAATCTATGTTCTAAAAAAAAAAAGAACAAAGTTGAAGAAAATACACTGCTTGATTCTAATAGTTACTACAAAACTACAGTAAGATGGTGCCATATAGACATAAAGGTAGGAAAATAGAATAGAACAGAATAGAATCCAGAAGTACATGGGAAAGGTAGCAAAGAATATCTTAAATCAAACCTAAATAGCACTAAACATAGAAAAATCATAACTGTACTTTGGGAAAATTAAAAGCTTCTGTTCATCAACAGACATTGTTAAGAAAAAAGAAAAGAAAAGAAAAGAAATATTGGGAGAAAATATCGACAATATATACATTCAACAACATAACTTTTACAAATCAATAACAAAAAAGACTGACAAATCAATTAGAAATGGGCAAAAGAATCCAGACAGGTACTTAAAAAAAAACCAGACCTACAAATAAAAGATGATATTCAAATAAAAATGTTTCATATCATAGGTCACAAGTGAAATATAAATTAAAACCATGAGATACCACTACACACCCACTAGAATGGTTACCATTAAAATGACTAGAACAAAAGGATGTGAAGCAATTAGATCTAATGGATCTAATGATACAATCACTTTGGAAAATGATAGCAGGTTTTCAGATACACCTATGATCTAGCAATTCAACTCTTGGCTATTTACCAAAAAATTGAAAACTTAGGTCCATAAACATCTTAGTTGCTGCTTTATTTATAATAGCAAAAGGCAGGGGTGGTATCTATCAAAAAGAGAATGTGTGGTGTCCTGAAATCCAAGTGAAGAAAATATTTCAAGAAGTAGTAATAAACTGTATCAAATTCTAATGCTTTAAGTAATATGAGAACTGAATTGACCACTAGATTTAGATAAGTCATTGAAACCTAAATAGTATTGAATAACTTATAATTAAATACAATTTTTAAAAGTTATTTTGTTTAGTGTCAAATATTTCAATTAGAATTGCATCACAATCTATTTTTCTGCCTTATAACTTCATTTCAATACAAGTTTGGGGAACAAAAAGGGTATAATGTTCTTCCTAAAATTAGCTAATCTATTCTTTTAGAGTTTCCATAATAATCAATCCATTTATATCATATTATTTTAATATCCTTAATAGTCAATATTTTCACAAAAAATTAGCAGCTTTCACAATCAATAATTTTTACATTTCTCTGTTGCAGTAATAAGTTTACACTTATACTTCCAAGTCACTCATGGAAATTTTAAGATATAAAGCATAAGGGAGATTTTTGCATTTCATTATAGATATATGCTTACTTATATTTGAAAGTGAAATTTTCAGATGATAAAAATCCAAATGAAGTTCTTTGATCCCTTACCGATATTGGTATGCTGACGAAATAAGATGGTAACTTGCATGAGCACAAAAACATGCCAGAAATTACTTTTAAATAGACATTTAGTTCTCTGACTTTCCTACAAGCAAGTATAAACAATATGATACCTGGATGGAGAGTTGGTTGGGGCCAGTCTGTGGAAGACCTGAAATGTCATTACAGAAACTTGATCTAAAGCATCGAGTGAGTGGTTAACCTGGATGACATTTAAATACCTCTAACTCTGAATGTTTATAGCGCTGTAGTTCTAAGATTATTTCTCCCTGGAATCATTATTCACAAGAGAAAGATGGTGTATCAGTGCCAGCAAAATTTCAGTAAACACTTAAGGAAACCATTCACCAAGTATTGCCTCCTTTAGAATAGCCTCCAAAACATTTGAAAGTGAAAAGTTGCAATTCTTGCCCTCAGTACTAAAGAAATCGGACTAAAAAAGTAAATAAGAAAGTCGATGAGTTTATAATAATTTTGTGGTTGGTTTTGTCCCATGTGTTTGAGCCATGCATATTGTAAAAGAATTAGTATACTACAAAGTTGATTTCTCTCACAATTCTTAGTCATCTTCCATCCAGGACCTGGCTCCTGCCTTCCGGATATTGAAGCTCCTATAAGCTCAAGACAAACCCAAATACACAGGATCTGTGTTGATCAGGGAAGCCCAGAGGCCCAGTTGTTCTACATGGAACAGTAAAGTGCAGCCCTCGACTAGGAGCCAGAGAACTATATCTTAGTCCTGATAAATATTTGTTGCAATAGAAAAGAATAGTCTCTGAATTTCCATTTATTTGAACACTTTTTCACACCTTCTCTTATATGTCTCTACTTCCCACAGGACTTTGAGTTCCTTGAAGATAAGAATCATGTTTATTTCATCACTTTCCCTCATATCTTAGAACAATGTATGCCTGGTTCTTTACCTGGAAATGGAGTAGTGAACATAAAAGATATTTACCTCCCAACATGTAAGTAACAGTAATAACACATGATAAATGTTCATAAGTTACTAACAATGTGTCACCAAAGCACAAAGATTCACCAGGGTCAGTGCAACTTATCCCTGAAAATTAACCTAGCATCTAAAATGGAGTTAAGGGACCCTTCTTTAAATCTCCTACATTTCTCTGGCCTATCTATATCAATGATTTTACTAAATTTTATTGGAATTATCTCTTTATGGTTCCTTTTTCTATGTATTCTTGTAAGGCAGGGGCTGTTTTTAGTTTCTGTATCACCCAGCATGTATCACAAGATCTGACACTTTGTAGGTGCTCAAAAATACTTGCTTAGCAACATGTTTATCGTTTGTTGATTCCCAAGAAGAGAATCAACTTCTTTTTACATATGAAGTACCTGCAGGACATCCAAGTGATGATACTAAGTAGACATTGAGAAACACAGCATAAAAGAACATAATGGGTTCAGAAGTCAAGTAAAAATTGAAATCATAAAATTTGAAAAGAAAAAATTACCATGTAATCTTTCTATGGTTATTTTCAAATTCTACATTATACAGTACCTATGTAATTCCTGCCTTTATGACTTTCACTTGGTTTGTTGATTGGCTATTTGATACTTCAATATTCAGCCTTCTCTGTGTGTCCTACTGAGTTATATGCTTTCGCATTTATTTTACAAAAATTGGCTCCTATGTAAACTTTTTCCTTTATAATAAAATCCCCCCTACTCAGCTGGTGTAGATCTAACTCATCCTTACCAATGGTTACATAATGTTTAATGGTATGTTATTCATTAGAGTAAATGACTAAACTGTGAAAATGAAGAGATTTTAAAACATCAACGACAAAAACAAAACAAAGCAAAACAAAAAACCCATAAAGTTTCTCTTTCACCTAACAGTTCCAGCCAGTTGCTCCCTGTCCACGCCCACGGTCCTTTGTTTCATACAGTTGTTCAGGGGTCCAGGTTGATGGTGGTTCTCCTATCCTCAACATATAGCATCCAAGGTTGCTCTAGTCATTGCTATTTCCACCCTGAGTGGAGAAACAAGCATGAAGGAACACATGTGGGAGGTGTATGGGTCAGCCTGGGAATTGCACAGGTCACTTGCAGTCACATTCCATTGACACGAAAGGATTTACAAGGCCACACCTAGCTGCAAGGAGGCCTTGGAAGACCCGGGCCAGGCAGCCACATCCATCTCAGCTGTGACTTGATTTGTATAGAAAGAGAGGACAAACTTGTGGGGACAACTTGCACTTTCAACTTCAATATGGACTTACCAAAATGCCTTCAACCTTACCCCGGATGATGGGTCTTTAATTTATGTCTTATTTATCCTTACTTACTAGTGTTTTATTTACAAGGACTCCAAGGAATGGAAGTATGACTTAATAAATGTGGTCACATTGCTTTCCCAAGTGTGTTGTAATATTCCACATTTCTACTAGTGTTGTATGTGACAGGGCTCTCTTCCCCCACCATATTTGCTCCAGCAGGAGATGTAATCATTCATTATTCCATTGCCATTCTATTGAGTGGCAAAAAATAAAATAATAGCTCATTGTTAACTTTAATTTACAGTACCCTGACCACTATAAAACTTTAGCCTCTATTATATATTTACTGATCATTTGGATGACTTTTCTCTGAATTGGTTCTTTATATCCTTTACCTATGAGCTATTTGTCTTTCTGTTATCCATTTTATCTTGCTGATGTTATATTTTAAAATATACAAAGAGATTTGATAGCCATGAATATATGTATTTGTAGATTTATCTCTTCTCCCAATCTTCTATTTCATAAAAATCATAGACATTAATATATTCTAAAGAGTAATGTTGAAATGCATCAGAATGTTTCCATGATCCCTTATAAATCTGAATATACAATCCTGCACTTTAAGAATAATGAATAATCTGGGCTTTCCTGGTGGCGCAGTGGTTGAGAGTCCACCTGCCGATCCAGGGGACGCGGGTTTGTGACCCGGTCCAGGAAGATCCCACATGAGGCGGAGAGGCTAGGCCCATGAGCCATGGCCGCTGAGCCTGCGCGTCTGGAGCCTGTGCTCCACAACAGGAGAGGCCGCAACAGTGAGAGGCCCGCATACTGCAAAAAAAATAAAAATAATGAATAATCAATATTGTATGCTGATAGTTTATTTAACAGTTTTAAATTACCTCCACAAAAGGTAGGCATCAACAAGCCTTCTTTAGTCAAGAAGCACACAATCCAAGGCCTGCTAAACTCCCACTCTGTCAGTCCACACATTGTAGAAAAGCTAATTCGTTTGGAGAGGAAAGTGATCATCTAGTAAATAGAACACCAGGCCCTTGGTTCAAGTACAGTGTGATTTGAGATTGATATGCAAGGCATTTGATGGTCTTAATTTGATCCCCAGTGATATGTAATCAGCATTACAAAATTTCTCACACATCACCAGGATGAATTTGGATAATCTTCCATTCTGCATTCAGAAAAACCCCTAAGCAAAGTATATGTGTAAGATTGGATAATTATGTCTACTCTATTTCAGAAAGCTCAGGGAAGTTTGCAAGCAATAATTAAGCCCTAGAACATTTATAAGGCATGGGAAAAAATATTTTCTTTTTATATACAAACTGCAGAATGAGAACAGTTAAATGATTAAATGAAACAGCTAGCTGAAGACAGAATCCCTGAAGTGCTGATGTCAGAATAATACTCTAGCCACTAGACCCCTCTTCTCTCCTTGTTATTTAAGAGGCAGGTCTCCTCAGGTCCTGGTTTAGCAAATGCAAGCAGCATAAGGAAGCCTACACTGGAGCTAGTCAGCAAATAAATAGGATAATTTCACTTTGCTGAGCTGCCAGACTTTACCCTTCATAAACCTAGGCTGTATCACACAAAGGAAGATAAAATAAATAAATAAAAACTTTTTTGTAGGACTTAAGATACCCTCTTTTGAAGATCTGATAAAATTTGTCCAATTTTAAATAATATTAATTGGATTTAGAATAATTTGACTAAAGTATGAAAATCATTTTACTTTCATTTTCAAGGCATTTAAAAAGGGTTATTTCTAGGTAGGTTGGCAGAATTCAAGTAAACTCTGTTTTAAAATACATATGGCCAATAGAAGAATAATTTTCTTTAGTTTTGATATATTTAATAATTATAATAAAATTATTATCTTATTTGTATTTAATATATTTTTAAGTATGGTAAAAATAAATAATATAAATAGTTTAGATGTCTGTGTTTTATTTGCAAATTTTGCATAATATATACACCTTGAATGAATGTTTATTTAGATTTTGGCTTTTTAGAATTTGTCTTTTTCTTCACTATACTTAGTGGACTTATGAAAAAGTAATTTATTAATTCTGTTAAAAGTTTTCAAAATGATGTTCACTCCACTGGGTAGAAGAAAACAGTTTATTTTTAGCTGCACCCTGCACTCTTGATATAATAATAATATTTAACATACTGATAACCATTTTCACAACTAATACTTAGATGGGATTGTATGACTTGCAGACCATTTTCCATACACGTCATTTCACTTAATGATCACAACAATCTCATGAGTTACATTTTAATATTATTCCCCTTTCATTGAAAGAGAAGTGACAATTCAGACAAAGTAAGCAATCTTTTCCAAGGTCACACAGTTTAGTGACATAGCAGGGACTGGAAAGCAGGTCTGCTGATTCCAAATCTTATTCCTTCCTAGCATCTTGTTAGTTGTTATGAATTTATTTCCAAATAGAATTTTTGTTAAGACTAAAGTGCTCTTTAACTGAATCATAAGACTGCTGATTACTTTCACATTAAATTTATCACCATAACCTCATAGATTCTCAGCACTGCCTAGCAATCCTACTTCTCACTAGTAAGTTTGCTCTTCTACTCTCTGAGATAACTTCATATTTTTCCCTATCTCTTCTCTCCTCAAACTTTAACCCCTACATCCTCCTTTTCCCCTTCAAACTTGACTCACACTTCCCTGAAAAAAATCCTACAGGAACCTCCTAACCTCCCATCAAATCTACCAGGCTACCGCATCTGTTCCCTCACTCTCAGCCTCTGCTTCTGTTTCAGTGGACCACAACACTTCATTCCTATCAAAAAAGAATTCCCCCAATGGTCCTCTACATCGCATGTCCTTTCACTTTCTTAAAAACCTACTGTCTCAAAAAAAAAAAAAAAAAAAACAAACCTACGGTCTCCAATAACCTCATTTCCCAACTTAAATAAAAAAAGAAAATCAAGAAATCTTCCCATGACTTCAAGTCCCATTTCCCTTTACACTCCCACCCAGAGTAAAACTTATGAACTGTTGCTTATACTCACCAACTCCAATTTATAACCATCTTTTCATCTCTCAGGCTCCCAGTCCTTCTATTTCATACAAAAGTTTTTTCTAAAGTCAAATACAATCTCTTTGTTACCAATCCAATGGTCACAACTCTGCCCTCTTCTCCCTCAAATGCCCTGCATGAAGCATCTTCTTTGGTGCTAAACTCTTCCATCTCCCTCCAACCTTTCTGGCCATTCCTTCTCAGTTTTACTTGCTAGTTCCTACTCCACTGCCAATTTCTTTGCAATGTTCCACTTCTCTATTTTCTTGTCCTAGGTCATCTCATCTTCCTCTCCCCATTGGCTTTGATTATCATCTATATGCTGAAAATTACAAATATTTGCAACTCTGCCCCCACCCCTGCTTTCCAAGCTCATTCACAAATATGTTCATTTGACATCTATCAGACTTCTGCAACTTGAAAGTACAAGATAAAATTCTTGACTTTTCTTTTGCAAACCCATCTTACTATCACATTCTCCATCTCAATAAATAGCACCACCAATAATCCAGGTATTCACATCAAAAACCTAATAGTCATTCTGGAATCTTCTCTTTCACTCAAATCCCCAATCTAATCGATCAGCAAGCCCTGTAAACTTTGCCACTGAAACATATCCCAAAACTTGCTTTTCTCTATCTCCACAACTGCTGTCATGGCAGAAATTCTCACTCTTCTCAGCTGAACAGCTAACTGCAGGACAACTAGTCTTCCTGTCTTCATTCTTGCCCTCTCATAGTACATTTTCCCCAGCTAACCAAAGTGATACTTTAACAAGATAGATACAACCATGTCACCATGAACTGAAAATACTGATTTTTTTTCCCATTGCACTAAAACTGAAATCCAAATTTCTTACCGTAAGTAATAAAACCCTATATAATATAGCCACTACATAATTCTACAATTTAATTTTTGTTTTTTGGTTCTTTTGGCCATTCTGTGCATCTTGTGGGATCTTAGTTCCCAACCAGGAATCAAACCCGGGCCCCCTGCAGTGGAAGCACGGAGTCTTAACCACTGGACCACGAGGGAATTCCCTACAACTTAAATTCTTACCTCTCTCTCCCTTGCTCATTATTCTCCAACCTCGCCAATCTCCTTTCAGCTCCTCAAACATGTCAAGTTTATTTCCACCTCAGGATCTTTACACTTGCTTTTTCCTCTCCCTGGAATTCTGTTTCCCTGCATAGTGACACCTCTAATGATATCAGATCTCAGTTAATATGCAACTTTCTCAAAGAGGATTTAAAGATTGCTTTATGAAATATTGTCCTTTCTTAGCACTGAATTTATTTTATCAATTTTTACAGTTATGTTTTTGGGCTTTCCTGACTACTTCTGTATTTCTCAGACTAATACAATATCAGTGACAACAGTAATATTGTTTGTCTAATTCATAGCTTCATCTCTGATGCCTAAAATACTCTGAGGCATTCAAGGTGTGCAATAAAGTTCCCCTACATATGAACTTTCAAAGATGCGAACATGTGTTCCATCAATGTCAGGCGTGAGTGAAATTGCATCTTGCCCTCTGTCTCTTATTGCTGATGATCCTTCAGCTCTACCATCTCCCACCTCCTCTCCTTCCTCCAGTCAGTAACTCTTCTTGCCTGTTCAGCCCCTGTATGCCAGCTGTTGTACTGCACTACTGTAGTTTTCAAGGTACTGCACTGTAAGATTAAAAATGTTTTCTTTATTTTTTTGTGTTTTTTTTTTGTTTTTTATGTATTATTTGTGTGAAAAGTATTATTAAACGATTACAATACAACACTATATCACTGATTGTGTTAGTTGCATACCGAGGCTAACTTTGTTGCACTTACAAACAAGTTGGACCTATGAATGCGCTCTTGGAAAGGAACTCGTTTGTATGTAGAAGACACTATAAATATTTGGTGATGAAATAGCTTCAAGTGTATGAGTATTTCAGCACACCTATAGGGGGAAATTCTAGAAACAATCCAGTCCAAAGCATGTGTACAGTAATTTCTAGTCTTCCTTTAAAACTCCTTACTTTTGGATGTAAAAAGTCCTTTATAAATAGAGAGCTCATCTACCCTATCTACCACCACCTTAGCCCAAGCTTCTTTTGTATAATTCCTATACTACATCAATAGGCTTATTATGTTCTTCTTACTGCCACTTTTTTCTCTTTCCAATAAATTCCACAGATATCTTCAAATTAACTTTTAAAAAATAATCCTGTATACCATTCAAAAGCTTCAATGTCTCTCCTATGTACAAAATAATGTCCTATCTCTCCACATTCTAGTTCCTAAACCTCCAAGATCACACCTCATTATGCTCATACTGTGTTTATTTCTAAAATTTACACTTCCTTCATGCTCTTATCCAAATCTTAGTGCCCCTTAAAATCATATTTCACCTCCTGACAGACCTCCCATCTGTTCCAACCACCACTGATCTACCATTGCCCTGGATGTAATCAATATCTGTATGATATTGCAGCAATATCTGTCTGACTCTTGATACTAACTTATTTACTGTGTTGCATTATTACTCGTGTTTATGCAACACTTTTTTCACTCATTAATTCACTGAGTATCAACTATTTCCAGATATATGCTGAATGCTAGAGCTATATAAATATCAAGAAGTCACTCACAACCTACTAGAAAAGAAAAATACATGTGCTGTGTTCTTTTAATCTTTTCTAATACATGCATTAAATACTATAAATTTCCCTCTAATCACTGCTTTCACTGCATCTCACAAATTTTGACAAGTTGTGTTTTCATTTAGCTCATTTTTAAAAAAGTTCTCTTAAGATTTCCTCTTTAATACATGTATTATTTGGAAATGTGTTGTTTAATCTCCATATGTTTTGAGATTTTCCAGTTATCTTTCTGTTCTGATTTAATTCCATTGTTGTCTGAAAGTAGAAATTTTACCATTTCTACTCTTTCAAATTTGTTAAAGTATGTTTTGTGGCCTGAAATGTGATCTATCTTGGTGAATGTTCTGTGTGAGCTTGAGAAGAATGTGTGTTATGTTGCTGTTGGATAAAGTAGTCTATAGATGACCATTATATCCAGATGATTGCTGGTTTTGTTGAATTCAGCTATGTCCTTACTGATATTCTGCCTGCTTGGTATGTCCATTTTTGATACAGGGGTGTTGAAGTCTCCAAGTAATAGTGGACTCATCTATTTCTCTTTGAAGCTCTATCAGTTTTTACCTCGTGTGATTTGGCACTCTGTTGATAGGTGCATACATGTTAAGGATTGTTTGTATTTTTTGAGAACTGCCCACTTTATCATTATGCAATCTTCTTTATCCCTGATAACTTCCCTTATTTGAAACCTACTATGTCTGAAATTAGCATAGCAATGCCTGTTTTCTTTTGATTAGTTTCAGCATAGTAAAATTTCCCCCTCTATTCGAAAGTAGAGCATTCCTGTAAAATCTTTCTTAAGCCAAAATTACTTATAGCGGAGAATATACTCTGCTTTCCAAAAGTTTGTATTACACCACTCACTTTTACAAAAAAACCTATGTTAATACCTGTTTTTTGCTTACTGAAAGAAATCCAGAGAGGATATTCACTTTTACAAAAAAAGCTGTCACCATACTAATGTAGGTCTTTCATAAAAGCGAAGTGATATAAGCACTTTCAGAAAGCAGGGGATAACTGTATGTTTCTCCATTCATTAACTTTTACTCTATGTCTGTATTTATATTTAAAGTGGGTTTCTTGTAGGCAACATATCATTGGGTCTTGTTTTTTAATCCACTCTGACAGTCTCTGTCTTTTAACTAGTGCATTTAGACCACTGACCTTCAAAGTGATTATTGAGGAGTGACATCAGCATCATGATGTCTTAAGTCATTTTTTTTCTCCCCCTTTTGACTTACAACTAATTGGACATTTATAACAGAACAAAAGTGCCTCTGCACTTTATACCAGGACACCCAGTAACCAAACTCAAAAGGCATGAAATATTGTGACCTAACTGATAAAGAATTAAAAATACCTATTACAATAGAAAAAATTCAACAAGCTGCAAGAAAACTCAGAAAGACAATTCACTGAACTCAGGAATAAAATTAATGAGTAGAAGGAGTTCTTCACAAAAGATATTGAAATTACAAAAAGAAAAAAAAGAACCAAAAGACATTCCACAGCTGAGAGAATACTGAGCATATAACCTTGGAAAATCACCAATTTACAAAGGTAGAGAGAAACAGAGGGAAAAAGAAACAATGGAGATACAAAACCACCAGAAGGCAAATAACAAGATGACAATAGTAAGTCCTTACATATCAATAATCACTCTAAATGCAAACTGAATGAATTCACCAGTCAAAAGGCACAGAGTGGCTGGATAGATTTTTTTTTTAAAAAAGGCCCAACTGTATGCTGCCTACAGAGACTAATTTCAGCTCTAAAGACACACATAAGCTCAAAGTGAAAGGATGGAAGATAATATTCCATGCAAGTAGAAACCAAAAGAAAGTGGGGATGGCCATACTTACATCAGACAAAATAAACTTCAAGCCAAAAATGGTAACAAGAGACAAAGAAAGACATTAAATAATGATAAAGGGGTCAATACATCAAGAAGATATAACAATTGTAAATATATATGGACCCAACGTCAGAGCACTGAAATATAATAAGGAAATACTAAGAAGTCTAAAGGGAAAAATAGACAACAATACAACAGTAGTGGAAGACTTCAATACTCCACTCTCAGCAATGGACAGATCATCTAGACAGAAAATCAACAAGGGAATTTTGAATTTGAACCACACTTTAGACCAAATGGATTTCACAGGTATATATAGAACATGCTATCAAACAACAGCAGAATACACATTTTTCTCAAGTGCAATGGAACATTCTTAAGAATAGATCATACAATAGGAAACAAAAGAAATCTTAGCAAATTTAAGAGGATTAAAATCATACCAACTATCTTTCCTGACCACAGTATGAAACTAGACATCAACAATAGGAAAGCTAGAAAATCTACAAATATGTGGAAACTACACAACAGACTTCTGAACAACCAATGGATCAAAAAAGATCAAAGGAGAAATAAAAATTTATCTTGAAACAAATGGAAATGGAAATATATCAAAACTTAACAGGGTACAGCAAAAGCAGTTCTGAGAGGAAAGTTTAGAGTGATGAATGCATACATTAAGAAATTAGAAATATCTCAAATAAACGACCTAATTTTACACCTCAAGGAACTGAAAAAAGAACAAACCAAGCCCAAAATTACAAAAGGAAGGAAACCATAAAGATTAGAGCAGAAATCAATGAAATAGAGACCATAAAAATACTAGAAAAGATTGATGAAACTAAGACCTTTTTCTTCCAAAGAATAAACAAAATCAACAGCTCTTTAGCCAGAGTGCCTAAGGAAAATGAAAGACAAGACTCAAAAAAAAAAAAATTAGAAGTGAAAGAGGAAGGCTTCCCTGGTGGCGCAGTGGTTGAGAATCTGCCTGCCAGTGCAGGGGACATGGGCTCGAGCCCTGGTCTGGGAAGATCCCACATGCCACGGAGTAACTGGGCCCATGAGCCACAACTACTGAGCCTGCACATCTGGAGCCTGTGCTCCACAACAAGAGAGGCTGTGACAGTGAGAGGTCCGTGCACCACAATGAAGAATGGCCCCCGCTTGCCGCAACAAGAGAAAGCCCTCGCACAAAAACGAAGACCCAACACAGCCAAAAATAAAATAAATAAATATATTTATTAAAAAAAAAAAAAAGAAGTGAAAGAGGAGTAATTTTAAGTGATACTACAGAAATACATAGAATCATTAGAGGACACTATGAACAATTATATGCTAACAACTTAGATGACCTAGAATAAGCTTATAAATTCCTCAAAATACACAACTGAAACAGAAAGAAATAGAAAATCTGAACAAATAATGGGTAAAGAGATTGAATCAGCAATCACAAGCCTCCCTACACTGAAAACCCCAGAACTAGGGAGATTCACTGGTGAATTCTACCAAACATTTAAAGAATTAACAACAATCCTTCTCAAACTCTTCCAAAAAATAGAGGAAAAAGGAACACTTCCAAGCTCATTCTATGAGGCTAGCATTATGCCAACACTAAAGCCAGAAAAGAACACCCCAAGAAAAGTATAGAACAATATCCCTGATGAATAAAAATGCAAAAATTCTCAACGAAATATTAGCAAACCAAATTCAAGAACATATGAAAATGATTATTCATCATGACCAGTGGAATTTATCCTCAGACACAAGAATGGTTCAACATATGCAAGTCAATATATTGTAATACATCACATTAATAAAATGAAAGATAAAAGTCAAATGATTATATCTCAATAGATGCAGAAAAAGCATTTCACAAAATATAGCATATTTTCATGATAAAAACCCTGGATAGATTAGGTATAGAAGGGATATACCTCAACATAATAAAGGCCATATGTAACAAAACCACAAACTTTATACACATTAGAGAAAAATCGAAAATTTTCCATGTAAGATCAGGAAGAAGACAAGGATGCCCACTCTCACCACAGTTATTCAATATAGTACTGGAAATCCTAGTTAGAGCAAGTAGGCAAGACAAAGGAATAAAAGGCATACAAATCTGAAAGGAAGAAGTAAAATTGTCACTATTTGCAGGTGATGTGACTCTGTATATAGAAAATCCCAAAGACTAAACCAAAAAACTATTGGAACTAATCAACAATTTCAGTAAACTTGCAGATTACAAAATGAGCATACAAAAATCAGTTGCATTTCTATACACTAATGATGAAACATCTGAAAAAGAAGTAAAGAAAACTATCCCATCACAATAGCATCAAAAGCAATAAAATACCTAGAAATAATTTTAACCAAGGAAGTTAACAAAAACTACAAGACTGATGAAAGAAATCAAAGGAAACACAAATGGAAAAACATCCTGTGTTCTTGGATCAAAAGTATTAATATTGTTAAAATGTCCATACTCTCAAAGCCATCTATAGATTCAAGACAAGCTTCATAAAACTCCAATGGCAGTCTTCACAGAAATAGAAAAAAAATCCTAAAATTTTTATGGAACCACAAAATACCTGAATAGCCAAAGCAATCCTGAGGAAAAAGAACAAAGCCAGAAATATCACACTCTTGATTTCAAACTATACTACAAAACTATAGTAATAAAAACAGTATGGAACTGGCACAAAACTAAACCAATGGAACAGCATAGAAAACTCAGAATTAAACCCCCATATATACAGTCAACTAGTATTTGACTAGAGAACCAAGAACACCCAGTGGGGAAAGGATAGTTTCTTCAATAGTGAGGTTGGGAAAACTGGATAAACACAGGCTGAACAATGAAATTGTACCGCTATCTTATACCACTCACAAAAATTAATTCAAAATGAATGAAAGACTTAAACATAAGATCTGATATCATAAAATTCCTAGAAAAAAATCTACGGAAGAAGCTCATTGATATTAGTCTTGACAGTGATTTTTTGGATATGACACCAAAAGTAAAAATGACAAATCAACAAATGGGACTGTATCAAACTTGAAAGCTTCTGTACAGCAAAGGGAACCATCAATAAAACAGAAAGCCAAACCACAGAATAGGATAACATTTTTGCAAGCCATATATCAGATAAGGGAATAATATCCAAAACATATAAAGAACATAAACAACTCAATAACAAAAAAAAAATTCAATTTAAAAATGGGCAGAAGATCCAAATAGACAAATTTTTCTAAAGGAGACATCCAAGTGGTCAACAGGTACTTGAAAAGATGCTCATCATCAGTGATAATCAGGGAAATACAAATCAAAACCACAATGCAATTATCATCTCACACTTGTTAGAATGGGTATCCTCACATAAACAAGAGATAACAAGTGTTGACAAAGATGTTGAGAAAAGGGAACACTTGTACACTGCTGATGGAAATGTAAATTGGTTCAATTACTATGGAAAACAATATGGAGATGTCTCAAAAAATTAAACATATATCTACCATATGATCCACCAATTCCACGTCTGGGTATATACCTCAAGGAAATGAAAACAGGATCTCAAAGAGATTTTCTTCCTTATGCACACCCATGTTTATTACAGCGTTATTCATAATGGCGAAGATATGGAAACAACCTAAGTGCCCACCAATGGAGGAATAAATGAAATATTACTCAATGTCCTTCCTTTCTTTTTACAGATCCAAGTTACTAACCTATACTATTTTCCTCCTCTCTAAAGAACTTCTTTTAACATTTCTTGAAAGGCAGCCCTATCAGCAACAAATTCCACCAATTTTTGTTTGGGAAAGTCTTTATTTCTCCTGCATTTTTGAAGGATGATTTCACAGTGTACAGAATTCTGGGTCAGTGGTTATTTTCTCTCAGCACTTTAAATACTTCACTCCTTTCTCTTCTTGCTTGCATGGTTTCTGAGGATAAGTCAGATGTAATTTTGGTTTTGGTTCCTCTCTAGGTAAGGTTTTACTGGTTTCTGTTGAGATATCCTTGAGCACAGAGATTCTTTCCTCAGTTGTGTCCACTCTACCAATTAGAGCATCAAAGGTACTCTTCACTTCTGTTACAATGTTCTTGATCTGTAGCATTTCTTTTTAGATTTTACTTAGGATTTGCATCTCTCTGCTTACATTGTCCATCTGTTCTTGCATGCTGTCTGCTTTATCCATGAAAGCCCTTAGCATAGTAATCATAGTTGTTTTACATTCTTGGTCTGATCATTCCAACATCCCTGCCATGTCTGGTTCTGAAGCTTGCTCTGTCTCTTCAAACTGTGTTTTTTGTCTTTTGGTCTCCATGTAATTTTTTCTTGATAGCAAGACATGATGTACTGGGTAAAAGGAACTACTGTAAATATGCTTTTCATAATGTGGTGCTCAGGCATAGGAGGTAAAGCATTCTATAGTCCTATGATCAGGTCTCTGTCCTTTAGTGAACCTGTTCCTCTGCACTGTGAATTTCACAGGTGTTTTTGTCATTGTCTTCCTCCTCCACTTAGGTAGAAAAGGATGGCTGGAGTGGGCTGGACTTGGGTATTTCCCTTGTCCCAGGTCAGTTAGGCTCTGGTAATACCCCAGCAGATTAAGCTCTAGGTAACTAAATTCTCCTAAGGGTAGGCCTTGTTAAGAAGAAAATAGTGGTCTGGCATATTTCATTTCAAAATGGTTCCTTTTTCCCTCCCTCTGCTAGAAGCATGAGGGGATTTTTCTCTGATATTTACTATGAAAACCTGATTTTCTCACAAAAATATAGGGGTGTCCCTCATACTGCATCTCCTTGGAGTTTTTAACTCTCAGACTTCTCAACACTAAGCCTTCAGCAATTTGTCAATTACAGTTCTGGTTTTCCTATCCCTGTACTAGTTCTTTGGAAGTTTCTGCTCAGGTGAGCTGGGATCCCCTGTATTCTCTTATCTGTGTCTCCAGTCTTGAGGGCCATGGTTAGCCCTGTATCCTCACCTCTCTAATAGATAAAAGAAGAGTTTTGATTTTTTAGTCAGTCAGCCTTTTCATTTGTTGTTAGGACAAAATGGTGACTTCCAAGCTCCTTACAAGCAGAACTATAAACCGGAAGTCTGTTCTTTTAATCCTCACAAAAGGTAGTTTATTGTTATTTCCATTTTACAAATAAGGATATGTAGTAAATGAGATTTGCCTAATGTCACTCAACTGATAAAAGAGATTCAACATAAAGAGCTGGTTCTGAATGACCATAAAGCTCATTTTTTACACTGCCCCGAGCAAATATTTTACAGATATTAATAGAATTTTTACATTATCTTAAAGAAAAACATTGAAAGGTTTTATATGCAAGTACAATAAAACCTCAGAAACATAAAATATCCTTCTGTAGAATAAAGTCTCACACACACACAACACAAAACAACAACCATGCATTCCATTTTGAAATGAGGGACATGCTCACTGAAATAGCACTCTGAAGGAATTTGATATTTGATCTGAATTAACATCTATCTGTTGACAAGAAGTTCCACAAATCATAAGGCCTTCCTGAAGTTTTTCTCCAATTCTTCTAAACAGTACTGGATTCTCGGATTTTAGAATACTGGCAGGTTGAATTGTAAACAGCCGTTCTGAACCTTTAAACTCTCCTGAGTGTCTGGTGCCAGTAGGTAGGTTGGACGTGGAGAATGCAATAGAGCCTCAGGCTCTCTGGTATTCCTACAGAAAGGCCTGGGATGGGATTTTCTCTGCCTTGGGCTGGAAGAGAACCAGGGAGCTAACATTACAGGGTCTCAGTGAAAGGATATTGAACAATGGGTGTGCCCTTGATTGAGTGAAAGAGAAGGTGCACAGGTGAATGGAGTCCTCTAAACCCATAAGGCTATGAAATTCCAAGGAAAGTACATTGCAGATGTTTCTCCTGGTGCCCTTTAGGCATAGGAAACTGACAGCCTGCCTCCTGGTATCCCACCAGCCCAGGTCCAACATCCACCACAGTGGCTCTACTTAAGTTATCCTGACTTTTCAAAGTTAGCAATAGAAGCTGGTAGTTAGTGAAAAAAAAATCTTCAAAGTGCTAAGATAAAATACTAAGAGAATTCCAGCTGGAATTCTATGCCACACTAAACTAATTTTTTATAATGGAGAAATGAAGACGTTTTCACACAAACAAAACTAAATTAATTTATTAAAAACAGACCTCACTACAAGAAATTCTAAAGGGTATTCATGCAGAAAGAAAATAATTCTAAATATGACATCTTGAATACAAGACAGTGCAAAGATTTGATAAGTACATGGGTAAATCCAAACTTATGTGACCATCTAAAAATGGTAATAACGTCTAATTTATGAGGTAGAAAGGGGAACAGGATCAAACAAAAGGACTGAAAATATATATTGGACATATTTAAGGCATATATATTGGGAGAGCAGTGATCTAAGTTAGTGTTCTAAGTGTTTCAAAGCTTTGCTTGGGAAGAAGGTAAAGATCTTGGTTTACTTCAGAATTTGCCAAGGGATAAATAAATTTGGGAAGAATAACTTCCAAACAAGTGAGGCAGAGAGCTGTTTGTCCAAACCCAGGAATGAGATGCTGTTTATGTCAGGCTACCTGTGTTGGAAATATTACAAGCAGACTTAATTACGTTTGAGGATAAAATTGGGATAAGATTTACCTAATGTGTATGTCCACTATTAACTAAATTTTATCAACTTGCTTATGGAAAATTAGAATTTTTATATCCTCTATCATATCTTCCCATTCATTATGCATCAGAAATTCCTCAAGTCTTTATCATTAAAAAGCAACTTCTCTATTTCTCTGCAGATATGTATTTAATGCCATTGACTCAACAGATAAGTAATGATTTTTGAAGATTATTTTCTTTAATAATATTGAGCATTGTAAACTGACAAAGTCACAAATGGATTGTCAAAAATTTGACCTACAAAACAAACAAAAACTTTCTATACATTAAAATATAGAACTTCCCTGGCACATTAATTTTTTACTAGAAAATTACCTATAGCATCACACAGTAGAAAACAGGCTTTAGGATTAAGCCAAGTTAGAATCATATCTAAGTCAGTATCTTAATCAATTAAAATGGGATAAAAATACTTACCTCTTATCACTGATTTTTAAAATGGAATAAAGTATGTAAAGCAGCTAGGACACTGCTTGCAATATAAAATATTTGGAAAACTTGTTAGCTTCCCTTCTTCCAATAAAACAGTAACAAACCTATTCCATGTAGAATCTTGTGACTTTTCCCTTTATTTTTAATTTTTTCCTAGTAAAACAAAATATCTGGATCTGGGCTCCTTTGAGATTTGTGTTCATTTTAGTGTCTCAACTTTCTGAACCAAAGAGTTAGATCCTTATCTTAAAAGAGAATTTTTAGTGATTGGTACAAGGAAAAGTTCTCTCTTCAGTTTTATTTTTGGCTCTTTGCAATCACTTTCACTTAACAAAGCATTTCTTTCTTGGGTCCTGATGTGCTTGACTCTCATTCAAGGTTTTTGCTCTGACCTGATGTAATTTAATTTACTACAGTTCCACTATCAGCACTATTAGACAGGAACGTTTCATTTTTTAACATTTATGTAGCCATTTTTAAACTTTTAAATGCTTTAACAATCTTCCTTTAAGTGACGATTTTACAGAATAGCCCTTTGTAATAGTTAAGCTATATTTGAAAGAATGTGGAGAAATTGGAAATGGTCCAAAGAAGAGCAGGGAAGATGATTAAAGGGATAGAAAATAAATTCTCTCAGAATAAGCTACAGAGTTGGAGTTAAAAAGAGAAAGCAAAGGTGTGATGTAACTAGTCTAATTCTCCAAACCCTCATACAAAACAGTTAGTGGCATTGGAAAACTATGTGGAAAAGCTAGCACACACGCTTCTGAACCACAAGGGTAGAGGCAGTCTTCAAGGTCTACCTCTAGTTCCAACTCCTGATTACTCTAGTCCTTTTCTGATTGCTCACTGAAATTATAAATCAGAAGCCGAAAATGAGCTGCATTATATGAGCTAACTCTAATTAATTGGTGACAGTTGATATTTTGAAGACTGTGAGTGCATTTCTATAATGACTAGGGTCTCCTTTAAAATTTGGGGGATTAACTTCACATCTAGTTATGACTCATCAAGAGACTAGGATCTGTGAGAATCCTGTGATTATTAGTACCTGAGTCATCCAAGGAAAAAGCTTTCTTATGTTCCCACTCAAACACTTGTCCTTATTCTGGGAACAAAGGAAAATATATAGCTAACAGCTCTCTTCTAGGATCTAGTCCCCAGAATCAGAACCAACACTAGTTATCTCATATTTGCCCTCTGCTCTTTTGTCTCTATGTTCCTGGGATGCCTGGGAATCTATAGACTTCATGTCTTTTGGCTCCCAATGGGAGGTGCTGGCAGATCAGAGAGCAAAAGGAGAGTGAAACCAAGATATCTCCTTCTTGGCTCACTGCCTGCTACATAGCATGAGTTAGCTAAGGCTCCACCAAAGCGCATTATTCCTTTCAACAGGTGTTTCCCATACAGCTCTCTGTTCACATTCTGTAACCACTTCATCTCCTTGGTAACAGCTCCCTCAGTTGCTAGGTCTAGGGTCCTGCACTCTCGCTTGTTGGTTTCTTTAACTCTGGTCACAAGTTTGTAAGCACTCGCTTTGTTAAACTCTGCTTAAATTGCCCAGATCAAATGTGCAACCTGTTTTCTTCAAGAATCTCAACTGATACAATTCCCCATAAGGATAAAGTTGTACATATATATATATATATATATAGTCCCCATAAGGATAAAGTTGTACACATATATGGATGCTTCTGCAAGCTTTTCCTTAAGCTCCATAATTGAGAATTATGTTATATATACGTGTCTAAGTGGTGCTAAAATGATTAATAACCTAAAAGTAAGTGTCACAATGTTATCTGGTCTTAAAATGATAGAAATAGCAGCCCTCATTTTATTCTGTATATCTTTAGATTATTCTGTTTATAAAGTGGAAACCATCATTGGCCAGTATAGTTCTGTGACTTATTGTCTTTCTGAAGCATCTGCTTGAAAATAGTTTTGATCTCCAAGGGCTGAACAATGTACTGATGTCTTAGAAAAAAACTCCCTGTTTTACTTTGACTGTCACATTCACAGTACTCCTGACACCAAATGTGTGGGTTTTTCCCCCCACATCAACAAATTTTCCAACAATAGATGTGTGTCCTACAACAATAGCTGAATTGTTCTACAATTCAGTTCTGACACTATCTACCTGGAGTTAGTATAAGAAGGCTCAGTCACCCAAGTCTCCTCCCATTTCAGATGCCAAGCCCCAAGCCCCAGGTTGTCACCTGCACTTCTGAATGACCACCTCTAAATCAGGGTTCCCATGACCCCCTCCTCAAGCTTGATCATTTGCCAGAATAGCTCAAAGAAATTGTGGAAATAATTACTTACACTTACTGGTTTATTATATAATAAAGGATATTATAAAGGATATGGATGAACAGCCAGGTGAAGAGATACATAGGACAAAGTCCAGAATTGTCCTGAACATGGGAGAAGCTGTATCCATGGAATTGGGATACATCATCCTCCCAGCACTTGGATGTGTTCACCAACCTGGAAGTTCCACAAATTGCATACTTTGGTTTCATCGTGTAGGCATGATTGGTCATTAACTCAGTCTTCAGCCATTCTCCCCTTCCTTGAAGATGGGTAGTGGGACTGAAAGTTCCAAGCTTCCAATCATGGCTTGATATTTCTGATGACCAGCCCCCATGCAAGAGCCTACCAACCATCACCTCATTAGAACAAAAGACATTCCTATCACTCAGAAAATTCCAAGGGGTTAAGAAACTCTGTGTCAGGAACCAGAGTCAAAGACCAAACATTAAGAGCAAAACATGCTCCTAGTGACCTTATCACATAGGAAATTACAAGGATTTTTAGGAGCTCTGTGCCAGGAACTGGGGACAGAAACCTATATATAAATATGTTATATTATTTCACACTGGACTATTTTCTTAACTTTCTTCCAGGATTAAGTTCCCCAGTTTTTCTATATTCAATCAAAGTTTGCTGAACTCCTAATACTGCCAAGTAATATATTACCAGGGGTGTAGTGAAAATCCAGAATCCAGAACAGAATTAAGTGAAAGTGTCAGTTTTCCTGGTATCCTTTCCTCAAAGAGCGCACAATCTAGTAAATGAGGTAGAAATATAAGTTATTAAATACAAGACAAGACAGAATGAACTAGTAATTCAATATTCATTTATTGAATATTTTTTAAAGTGCCAGGTATTGAAGAAAAAAAGATTAGTAAAAATGGTCCGTGCTCTCAAGATGCTCACAGATCTAGAGCATCACACATTGCAATTCAGTGTGATGAGTTCTTAAAAAGATACAAACAAAAATCAACTAATTCTTGTGATGGAACATTTGAGAAAGATCATGAAGGAGATGGCATCTGAGGAAGATGAGGGACCTGCCTAGGCAAAATCAAAGAAAAATGAAATCATATGGAGTGTTTAAAGGCAAAAAAAGGAAACTGGTGTGAGTAGAAGATGAGACAGGGATGGGAGAGGCAAAAGTAAAAATAAGCATTTGGGGGTCTAGACACTGGAAGAGTAAATGGAATAGATAAAGTTACCACCAAGGATGAATTATCCATGGGCTACTGCAGCTGTTATAAGAAAAGTAGTAATGACATGCATTTGAATGACATAAAAATAAGAAAACCAGCAAATAGGTTGAGTTTTTCTTCCCTGCTACACAATCAGTTCATATTCACTCCTACATTACTTCTTCTTTCCTGTCTTATGAAGAAAGAAACAGATAAAAGAAAGAAAGTAAAAGGCCAGCACATGTACAGATGAATGGTTCTGACATCTCTTTAACGAAAATATTGATACCCTACTCTTTCTGAAGCACTGTGCTAAGCACTAAGGGAATACAAAGTAACAAGATATCCTCTTGCCCCTCATTTTATAAAAGAGGGAAAGGAGAAGAGTGCTGTGAAATAACTTGTCCAAGGCATTCAGCTATGTGAAAGCAGTCTTAGTTATATTCCAGCTACTAGGATACTACAAATAGCATCAACTTGCTTCCCTAATTGCTTTGAAAGTATCTATATACTATAAATAATACTAGTCAAATTGTACATTCCATCAACTGTGATAGTGATAAATTAAGACTCTTAAAACCATTGCATGTTGATATTGATCTTCACCAGTGCTTCCCAATGGAAAGCCCAGCTGGAAAACAATACAAGGAAGCCTGAGAAATGCAGTTTGCAGTGGTCAGATCAAAACAGGGAAATGCAGGGAATGGATCTGAGGTCAAACAGGCCAACATCCTGCACACTCTATAAACTTTCTCCCTTGCCATCAGTAAGGTGTCTCCATCTCTTTGCCCCTCTTTCTCCCTGTTTGTAAGTCTTCCTCTAAGGAAGGTCAAGGGCTGTGTTCTTAGCTACTCATTCATGAGGAATCACTGGTACCTTAGGAATATAGCGCACCTAGACAGAGGTTACTGCAGGAAGAGTGCTGTAATCACCTACAGAAAAGCAAATCAGAGATGGTTTACTGGACAGTTTCATGTTTCAGAATCACCTAAAAGAATGTTTAATAACATCATCAAGCAGTTTCATGAATATTAGTTCCTAAAAACAGTGACGATCTCTATTAGATTCAGGACATTAAACGTTGTGTCCTCCTTTTATGAACTATTTCTTAAAGTCACCTTTCCAGTACAGTTAACCACTCCCTCCTGTGAAATCTAACTGTGTACACTGATGATATCGTAATCCCTAGCATCCTCTGAGCACTTTAGAGTACCAGGTATTGGGCTAAACACTTTTATGAATCATTTAATTCTCCTAAACACCTCATGGAGTATTTACCAGTAAAACACACATTTTAGAGATAAATGAAGTGAGAGGAGGTTAAATAAATTATCAAGGTTACATGGGTTGGCAGATTAATACTCTAACCTGGGACTTAAAGACAATAGAGTTCCCCCCATTTAACCATTATACTTGCTGGTAAAATGCTGTACACAAGTTATTTCTTTGCATGTCTCGCTTATCTCATGGAACACAAGCTAAAGGGAGGAATTATTTTCCATAATTGTGTGTTGAAGGAATAAAACCTCAATATGTTTCTATTTTTGTACAAAAGTGAGCAAGGTAAAAGAACACAAAAAAAATGCATTCTCACCAAACATACAAAGCCAAAATATTACAATTGTCTTCTTTAATCTCACAACAGATTTATTCTAGAACTCAATTTTTGCCTTTAATAACTCTCAAGCCACCTAATTTTGAAATATTTATTACCAAAATTCATTTAAGTGACTGTGCATTCTAATCTCAGATAAATAAAACTCAAATTGCTTTTTAAAAAGAGATTCTAAGATTTATATTTTAAATATTTCAAAAGCAAGATCAAGATTACAAACTCAGAGGAGGGGGCCAGGAAGATGGCATTAGAGTAAGATGCGGAGATCACCTTCCTCCCGACAGATACATCAGAAATACATCTATATGTGGAAGGACTCCTACAGAACACCTACTGAACGCTGGCAGAAGACCTCAGACCTCCCAAAAGGCAAGAAACTCCCCACATACCTGGGTAGGGCAAAATAAAAAAGAATAAACAGAGACAAAAGAATAGGAACAGAACCTGCACCAGTGGGAGGGAGCCGTGAAGGAGGAAAGGTTTCCACACACTAGGAAGCCCCTTCGTGGGCGGAGACTGCGGGTGGTGGAGGGGGGGAAGCTTCAGAGCCGCGGAGGAGAGCACAGCAACAGGGGTGCGGAGGGCAAAGTGGACAGGTTCCCGCACAGAGAAATGGTGCCGACCAGCACTCACCAGCCCGAGAGGCTTGTCTGCTCACCCGCCGAGGCCAAGGGTGGTGGGGGGGGGATGCTGGGAGGTGAGGCTTGGGCTTCGGCTTCTGTCGTATCGCAGGGAGAGAACTGGCAGTGTGAACACAGCCTGAAGGGGTTAGTGCACCATGGCTAGCCAGGAGGAAGTCCGGGAAAACTCAGGAGCTGCCGAAGAGACAAGAGACTTTTTCTTCCCTCTTTGTTTCCTGGTGCGTGAGGAGAGGGGATTAAGAGCTCTGCTTAAAGGAGCTCCAGAGATGGCGCAAGCCGTGGCTAACAACGCGGACCCCAGAGACAGGCATGAGATGCTAAGGCTGCTGCTGCCGCCACAAAGAAGCCTGTGTGTGAGCACAGGTCACTCTACCCACCTCCCCTCCCGAGAGCCTGTGCAGCCCGCCACTGCCAGGGTCTCGTGATCCAGGGACAACTTCTCTGGGAGAACGCATGGCACGCCGCAGGCTGGTGCAACGTCATGCCAGCCTCTGCTGCTGCAGGCTCGCCCTGCACACTACACCCCTCGCTCCCCCCGGCCTGAGTGAGCCAGAGTCCCTGAATCAGCTGCTCCTGTAATCCCATCCTGTCCGAACAAAGAACAGATGCCCTCAGACGACCTACATGCAGAGGCAGGGCCAAATCCAAAGCTGAACCCTGGGAGCTGTGCGAACAAAGAAGAGAAAGGGAAATCTCTCCCAGCAGCCTCAGGAGCAGCAGATTAAATCTACACAATCAACTTGATGTACCCTGCATCTGTGGAATGCCTGAATAGACAACAAGTCATCCCAAATTGAGGAGGTGGACTTTGAGAGCAAGATATATTATTTTTTCCCATTTTCTTCTTTATGTGAGTGTGTATGTGTATGCGTCTGTGTGAAATTATGTCTGTATAGCTTTGCTTTCACCATTTGTCCTAGGGTTCCGTCCATCTGGGGGTTTTTTGTTTTAGTTTTTTTTTTCCTTTTTAAAAAATTGTTTTTCTTAATAAATATTTTTTATTTTAATAACTTTATTTTATCTTATTTTATTTTATTTTATCCTCTTTCTTTCTACTTTTTCTCCCTTTTATTCTGAGACATGTGGATGAAAGTCTCTTGGTGCTCCAACGAGGAGTCAGTGCTGTGCCTATGAGGTGGGAGAGCCAACTTCAGGACACTGGTCCACAAGAGACCTCGCAGCTCCATGCAATATCAAATGGTGAAAATCTCTCAGAGATCTCCATCTCAATGCCAGCACCCAGCTTCACTCAATGACCAGCAAGCTACAGTGGTGGACACCCTATGACAAACAACTAGCAAGACAGGAACACAACCCCATCCATTAGCAGAGAGGCTGCCTAAAATCATAATAAGGCCACAGACACCCCAAAACACACCACCAGACGTGGACCTGCCTACCAGAAAGACAAGATCCAGCCTCATCCACCAGAGCACAGACACTAGTCCCCTCCACCAGGAAGCCTACACAACCCACTGACCAAACTTTAGCCACTGGGGACAGACCACAAAAACAATGGGAAACATGAACCTGCAGCCTGCAAAACGGAGACCCCAAACACAATAAGATAAGCAAAATGAGAAGACAGAAAAACACACAGCAGATGAATGAGCAAGGTAAAAACCCACCAGACCTAACAAATGAAGTGGAAATAGGTAGTCTACCTGAAAAAGAATTCAGAATAATGATAGTAAAGATGATGCAAAATCTTGGAAATAGAATAGAGAAAATGCAAGAAACATTTAACAAGGACCTAGAAGTACTAAAGAGGAAACAAGCAATAATGAACAACACAGTAAATGAAATTAAAAATAACCTAGAAGGGATCAATAGCAGAATAACTGAGGCAGAAGAATGGATAAGTGACCTGGAAGATACAATAGTGGAAATAACTACCACAGAGCACAATAAAGAAAAAAGAATGAAAAGAACTGAGGACAGTCTCAGAGACTTCTGGGACAACATTAAACACACCACCATTCGAATTATAGGGGTCCCAGAAGAAGAAGAGAAAAAGAAGGGGACTGAGAAAATATTTGAAGAGATTATAGTTGAAAAATTCCCTAATATGGGAAAGGAAATAGTTAATCAAGTCCAGAAAGCACAGAGAGTCCCATACAGGATAAATCCAAGGATAAACATGCCAAGACACATATTAATCAAACTGTCAAAAATTAAATACAAAGAAAACAAATTAAAAGCAACAAGGGTAAAACAACAAATAACACACAAGTGAATCCCCATAATATTAATAGCTGAACTTTCAGCAGAAACTCTGCAAGCCAGAAGGGACTGGCAGGACATATTTAAAGTGATGAAGGAGAAAAACCTACAACCAAGATTATTCTACCCAGCAAGGATCTCATTCAAATTTGATGGAGAACTTACAACATTTACAGACAAGCAAAAGCTAAGAGACTTCAGCACCACCAAACGAGCTTTACTACAAATGCTAAAGGAAATTCTCTAGGCAAGAAACACAAGAGAAGGAAAAGACCTACAATAACAAACTCAAAACAATTAAGAAAATGGGAATAGGAACATACATATCGAAATTACACTAAAGGTAAATGGATTAAATGCTCCCACCAAAAGACACAGACTGGGTGAATGGATGTAAAAACAAGACCCATATATAAGCTGTCTACTTCAGACCTAGGGACACATACTGACTGAAAGTGCTGGAATGGAAAAAGATATTCCATGCATATGGAAATCAAAAGAAAGCTAGAGTAGCAATTCTCATATCAGGCAAAATAAACTTTAAAATAAAGACTATTACAAGAGACAAAGAAGGACACTACTTAATGATCAAGGGATCAATTCAAGAACATATAACAATTGTAAATATTTATGCACCCAACATAGGAACAGCTCAATACATAAGGCAAATACTAACAACCATAAAAGGGGAAATAGACAGTAACACATTCATAGTAAGGGACTTTAACACCCCACTTTCACCAATGGACAGATCGTCCAAAATGAAAATAAATAAGGAAACACAAGCTTTAAATGATACATTAAACAAGATGGACTTAATTGATATTTATAGGACATTCCATCCATAAACTACAGAATACACATTTATCTCAAGTGCTCATGGAACATTCTCAGGGATAGATCATACCTTGTGTCACAAATCAAGCATTGGTAAATTTAAGAAAATCGAAATTGCATCAAGTGTCTTTTCCGGCCACAATGCTATGAGACTGATATCAATTACAGGAAAAGATCTGTAAAAAATACACACACATGGAGGGTAAGCAATACACTACTTAATAACGAAGAGATCACTGAAGAAATCAAAGAAGAAATCAAAAAATACCTAGAAACAAATGACAATGGAGACACGACGACCCAAAACCTATGGGATGCAGCAATAGCAGTTCTAAGAGGGAAGTTTATAGCAATACAATCCTACCTTAAGAAACAGAAAACATCTCAACTAAACAACCTAACCTTTTACCTAAAGCAATTAGAGAAAGAAGAACAAAAATCCCCATAGTTAGCAGAAGGAAAGAAATCATAAAGATCAGATCAGAAATAAATGGAAAAGAAATGAAGGAAACGATAGCAAAGACCAATAAAATTAAAAGCTAGTTCTTTGAGAAGATAAACAAAATTGATAACCCATTAGCCAGACTCATCAAGAAAAAAAGGGAGAAGACTCAAATCAATAGAATTAGAAATGAAATAGGAGGAGTAACAACTGACACTGCAGAAATAAAAAAGATTATCAGAGATTACTACAAGCAACTCTATGCCAATAAAATTGACAACCTGGAAGAAATGAAAAGATTTTTAGAAATGCACAACCTGCCACGTTTGAACCAAGAAGAAATAGAAAATATGAACAGACCAATCACAAGCACTGAAATTGAGACTGTGTTTAAAAATCTTCAAACAAAAGTCCAGGACCAGGTGGCTTCACAGGCAAATTCTATCAAACATTTAGAGAAGAGCTAACACCTATCCTTCTCAAACTCTTCCAAAATATAGCAGAGGGAGGATCACTCCCAATCTCATTCTACAAAGCCACCAAAACCCTGACACCAAAACCAGAAAAAGATGTCACAAAGAAAGAAAACTAAAGGCTAATATCACTGATGAACATAGTTGTAAGGATCCTCAAACAAAATACTAGCAAACAGAATCCAACAGCACATTAGAAGGATCATACAACATGATGAAGTGTGGTTTATTCCAGGAATGCAAGGATTCTTCAATATACGCAAATCAATCATTGTGATACACAATTTTAACAAATTGAAGGGGAAAAACCATATGATCATCTCAATACATGCAGAGAAAGCTTTCAACAAAATTCAACACACATTTATGATAAAAACCCTGCAGAAAGTAGTCATACAGGGAACTTTCCTCAACATGATAAAGGCCATATATGACAAACCCACCACCAACATCGCCCTCAATGGTGAAAAGATCACCATTTCCACTAAGATGAGGAAAAAGACAAGGTTGCCCACTCTCACCACTATTATTCAACATAATTTTGGAATTCTTAGCCACAGCAGTCAGAAAAGAAAAATAAATAAAAGGAATCCAGATCGGAAAAGAAGAAGTTAAGCTGTCACTCTTTGCAGATGACATGATACTATATATAGAGAATCCCAAAGATGCTACCAAAAAACTACTAGAGCTAATCAATGAATTTGGTAAAGTAGCAGGATACAATATTAATGCACAGAAATCTCTGGCATTCCTATACACTACTGATAAAAAATCTGAAAGTGAAATTAAGAAAACACTCCCATTTACCACTGCAACAAAAGCAATAAAATATCTAGGAATATACCTACCTAAGGAGACAAAACACCTTTATGCAGAAAATTATAAGACACTGATGAAAGCAATTAAATATGATACAAATAGATGGAGAGATATACCATGTTCTTGGATTGGAAGAATCAACATTGTGAAAATGACTCTACTACTGAAAGCAATCTAAAGAGTCAATGCAATCCCTATCAAATTATCACTGGCATTTTTCACAGAACTAGAACAAAAAATTTCACAATTTATATGGAAACACAAAAGACCCTGAATAGCCAAAGCAATCTTGAGAACGAAAAATGGAGCTGGAGGAATCAGGCTCCCAGACGTCAGACTATACTACAAAACTACAGTAATCAAGACAGTATGGTACTGGCACAAATACAGAAATATAGATCAATGGAACAAGATAGAAAGCCCAGAGATAAACCCACACACATATGGTCACCTTATCTTTGAAAAAGGCGGCAAGAATATACAGTGGAGAAAAGACAGCCTCTTCGATAAGTGGTGCTGGGAAAACTTGACAGGTACATCTAAAAATATGAGATTAGATCACTCCCTAACACCATACAAAAAAAATAAGCTCAAAATGGATTAAAGACCTAAATATAAGGCCAGAAACTATCAAACTCTTAGAGGAAATCATAGGCAGAACACCCTATTACATAAATCATAGCAAGATCCTTTTTGATCCACCTTCTAGAGAAATGGAAATAAAAACAAAAATAAACAAATGGGACTTTATGAATCTTAAAAGTTTCTGCACAACAAAGGAAAACATAAACTAGACCAAAAGACCACCCTCAGAATGGGAGAATATATTCGCAAATGAAGCAACTGACCAAGGATTAATCTCCCAAATTTACAAGGAGCTCATGCAGCTCAATAACAAAAAAAAAAAACAACCCAATCCAAAAATGGGTAGAATGCCTAAATAGACATTTCTCCAAAGAAGATATACAGATGGCCAACAAAAACATGAAAGAATGGTCAACATCAACATTAGAGAAGTGCAAATCAAAACTACAATAAGTTATCATCTCACACCAGTCAGAATGGCCAGCATCAAAAAATCTCCAAACAATTAATGCTGGAGAGGGTGTGTAGAAAAGGGAACACTCTTGCACCATTGGTGAGAATGTAAATTGATACAGCCACTATGGAAAACAGTATGGAGGTTCCTTAAAAAACTAAAAATAGAACTACCATATGACCCAGCAATCCCACTACTGGGCATATACCCTGAGAAAACTATAATTCAAAAAGAATCATGTACCAAAATGTTCATTGCAGCTCTATTTACAATAGCCAGGGGATGGAAGCAACCTAAGTGTCCAGCATCGGATGAATGGATAAAGAAGATGTGGCACATATATACAATGGAATATTACTCAGCCATAAAAAGAAATGAAGTTGAGTTATTTGTAGTGAGGTGGATAGACCTAGAGTCTGTCATACAGAATGAAGTAAGTCAGAAAAATAAAAAAAAATACTGTAAGCTAACACATATATATGGAATCTAAGAAAAAAGGAAAAGGTCATGAAGAACCTAGGGGCAAGATGGGAATAAAGACACAGACCTACTAGAGCATGGACTTGAGGATATGGGGAGGGGGAAGGGTAAGCTGTGACAAAGGAAGAGAGTGGCATGGACATATATACACTACCAAACGTAAAATAGATAGCTAGTGGGAAGCAGCCACATAGCACAGGGAGATCAGCTCGGTGCTTTGTGACCACATAGAGGGGTGGGATAGGGAGGGTGGGAGGGAGGGAGATGCAAAAGAGAAGAGATATGGGAACATATGTATATGTATAGCTGATTCACTTTGTTATAAAGCAGAAACTAACACACAATTGTAAAGCAATTATACTCCAATAAAGATTTTAAAAAAAAGAAAATACTTAAAGAGATATATGGTATACACCTATATTCCTGGGGGTAACAAAGGCATGGATAAATTATTTTATGTAAAAATTCTTTATGGTGGAATGAGTGATTATTAAAACCTTTAAGACCTTCAAAACAAAAATTCACAGAAATAAAAAAGACAAAATCTTACCACTCAAAGATAACTGTTATTAATATTTTAATGTATTTCTACAGGTCTTTCCTCTGTATTTCTTATTTGTTTACATAGTTGTGTATAGTATGTATAATTTGGAATTCAGTTTTTCTACTTTACATTGATAATAAAATATTAATTTTATTTCCTATCTTCACATTTTTTATCATTATACTACAGATTAAGTGTATTTAACCCTTCTCATAATGTTAAAAATTTAGGCTGAATTAAATTTTCAATAATAAAGAATTCTGTAAATTAAAAAAATAAATAAGTAAAAAAAAAATTTTAAGAAGATTACAAATTGAGTCCAAAATATATAAAAATGTTAAGGAATATCAAAGGGTTTTCCCAAAACAAGCCAATTTATGCTTGGAAGTTAGGAAAATAAGCAAGATATGCATTCTTAATAAAGTCAAACAGCAAGCATAAGACACCATGTGCATTTAAATAGGCATTGTTTTTCCTAATTATCCTTTGTAATTCTCCACAATTAATTCAGCTATGTGAACATTGTTAAATAATTTTTGAACTTCTTCCAAAAAATAACTTCAGAATCATACCCCCAAAAGTTATTCTCACTAATATCCACCTCACTATCCATCTGCATTCTTAGCCTTGTAGGGTCAGTGACTATATCTGGTTCACCATTGTATTCCCAGCAGCCCACAGAGCAGGTGTGGGTCACAGTCAATGTTTATAGTATGCAAAATTAAAGAATGAATGCATCCACACCTGAGAAAGATTGAGATGTGCTTCATTCATTATCAAAAGAGAGTATAATTTGATGAAAAAACACTGTCATCCACTGACACTTATCCTTTCATATCAACTATCCCCTGAGGTCAATACCTTTCTTAATACTTCCATAGCAGTTTGAAAAATAATTTCTTCCTTGTTGTACTACAGTGGCCATCCCATTAAGAAAAGTGATTGTAGGGAACTTAAAAAAAATTAAAGAGCTAGAGATAATCCTAGATCTACTAATTAGCACTTTATATGCCAGTTATAAGTAGTGATAACAATCTGAAACAAAAGATTTGGAAAGAGTACTTTGGAACTGTTCACATATCACCTATTGTCCTGGCATGGTTATTTGCTGTGTCCCTTTCAAAACTCTAAAAAGTACCTAAGTTTAGGTGACTATATGACTGCTCTAATTTTAATTCATTAATAATTCAGAATACCCCAAATCTTCTTAATTGGTTCTGTTTTCATTCTATTTTTCTAAACCGTTTTCTTTATTTTCCAGAATGCCTTTCTCTCCCACTCTGTATTTATTTTGTCATTACCAAAGTTAATGAGCAATGAAATAAATAGTATTTATTATTAAAACAAATTGCCAAAACTTACACTTTTAGTAAATAAAGTTGAACTCTGCCTAAATCAAGATCATAAAGCTGGGACAAAGTGAGACAGTGGCATGGACATATATATATATATATATATATATATATATATATATATATATATACACACTACCAAAGATAATAGAATTTTTATGAGTTCTGGAACAAATGAAAACTCTCATTAGAGAATACAGCATCAATTTATGGCCAAAAGAATGTATAGCTCATGATTTATAAAGATTTCTAGCTTCTTTTAAGCAAAGTGTTGTTTTTTTTTTTTTTCAGTGCTACAAGTTTAAGGCCAATTTTACTACAAAATTAAGGAATTTGCAGCACAGTTGACTCATTCTTTTCAACTATCTTAGCCATCCATGCAAATCACTCCAAAGTCAATGAGGCCATGAAATCAGTATTGATCGTAGAGAAAATTGAAATTAATAAATCAAACTCATAAGAAGATTATATGCATGACCTTGCTTCAGTGGAGAAATAAATACATATTTCTAATGTGTCTTCACAAAAGATGTTTCATAGGTCTTTGGTAAAAATGAAATTTTTCTGAACATGTTCAGTGGCAGATAATTCAGGCCATTCCATGCATTCTCATTTGCTCATTCATTCTTGCATAAACTGTAATTTTCTAAGGCCCTAATAAGTGCCAAGCATTGTGTCACACACTGAAGATAGCAAAGACACCATCTAGGAACCGAGTGGAGGAGACAGATACGTAAAGATCATACAATGTGGTAAAGAGAACCATGCTACAAATGTGATGCAATCACAGGAAAGAAGTGATTAGCTGTATCATGGGTGAGATGAGACCTCACCTTTATGTCCACATAAAGATATGTATATGAATAGCACTTTATCCATAATAGAAAAAACTGGGCATAACCCAAATGTCTGTAAAGAAATACTACTCAGCAATAAGAAGGAATTAACTATTGATTCTTGTAGCATCGTGGATGAACATCAAAAATGTTTACCTGAGCAAAAGAAGCCAGACAAAAAAAGAATACATACTGTATGATTCAATTTATATGAAACTTTACAAAAGACAAGTCTAATCTACGGTGATAGAAATTATATCAGTGGTTGCCTAGAGATGGGGGTAAATAGTAGTATTGACTGAGAAGGGACATAAGGACACTTTTTGAGGTTAATAAAATATTCTATATCTTGATTGTGGTGGTGGCTAAATGGCTATATACACTTTTCAAACAGCATCAAACTCTACACATAAAATGTATGCATTTTATTATATATAAATTATACCTCCATAAAGTTCATCTGTCAAACTTTAAGATAATTTGCATCTACAGAGTCATATCATATTTGGGGAACCAGAAGATTTCAGAATTTGAGTAGCCTCCTTAATAAAAAATAAGAAAATAGGTTAACAGCTACCATTTACTTAGAATGAGAAATGAAACCACACAAATTTCAGATATTTTAAAAAACCTGACAAATTACAAACATTACAAAATAAGAAAAATGGATAACATTTTTATTAATTAAATGATTCACTTCTGGGTACGTTTTTACCTATATTTTTGGCTACATACTCATTAATTCTTCATAGAAAAATGATTTTTGTAATATTTACCATAGAAAGAATGATAAGTTCATCAAGTCTTCCCTCTAGCCTGCTTGACTAAAATTTGGTTTTATTTTTATGTTATTTTTTAAAGGAAATTGATTTTTATGTTTTATTTTATTTTTTCTACATCTTTATTGGGGTATAATTGGTTTGCAATGGTGTTGTACTTTCTACTTTATAACAGAGTGAATCAGTTATACATATATATAGGTTCCCATATCTCTTCCCTCTTGTGTCTCCTTCCCTCCCACCCTCCCTATCCCACCCCTCTAGGTGGTCACAAAGCACCGAGCAGATCTCCCTGTGCTATGTGGCTGCTTCCCACTAGCTATCTACTTTACGTTTGGTATGTGTATACATGTCCATGCCACTCTCTTCCTTTGTCACAGCTTACCCTTCCCCCTCCCCATATCCTCAAGTCCATGTTCTAGTAAGTCTGTGTCTTTATTCCCATCTTGTCCTTGGTTCTTCATGACCTTTTCCTTTTTTCTTAGATTCCATATATATGTGTTAGCATATGGTATTTCTTTTTCTCTTTCTGACTTACTTCACTCTGTATTACAGACTCTAGGTCCATCCACCTCTACAAATAACTCAATTTCATTACTTTTTACGGCTGAATAATATTCCATTATATATGTGTCACATCTTCTTTAACCAATCCTCTGTTGATGGACACTTAGGTTGTTTCCATGTCCTGGCTATTGTAAACAGAGTTGCAATAAACATTTTGGTACATGATTCTTTTGGAATTATGGTTTTCTCAGGGTATATGCCCAGAAGTGGGATAGCTGGGTCATATAGTAGTTCTATTTTTAGTTTTTTAAGAAACATCCATACTGTTCTCCATAGTGGCTGTATCAATTTACATTCCCATCAACAGTGCAAGAGGGTTGCCTTTTCTCCACACCCTCTCCAGCATTTATTGTTTCTAGATTTTCTGATGATGGCCATTCTGACTGGTGTGAGATGATATCTCATTGTAGTTTTGATTTGCATTTCTCTAATGATTAATGATGTTGAGCATTCTTTCATGTGTTTGTTGGCCATCTGTATATCTTCTTTGGAGAAATGTCTATTTAGGTCTTCTGCCCATTTTTGGATTGGGTTTTTTGTTTTTTTGATATTGAGCTGCATGAGCTGCTTGTAAATTTTGGAGTTGAATCCTTTGTCAGTTGCTTAATTTGAAAATATTTTCTCTCATTCTGAGGGTTGTCTTTTCGTCCCGTTTATGGTTTCCTTTGCTGTGCAAAAGCTTTTAAGTTTTATTAGATCCCATTTGTTTATTTTTGTTTTTATTTCCGTTTCTCTAGGAGGTGGGTCAAAAAGAATCTTACTGTTATTTATGGCATAGAGTGTTCTGCCTCTGTTTTCTTCTAAGAGTTGTAGAGTGTTTGGCTTTATATTTATGTCTTTAATCCATTTTGAGTTTATTTTTGTGTGTGGTGTTAGGGAGTGTTCTAATATCATTCTTTTACATGGAGCTCTCCAGTTTTCCCAGCACCAATTAATGAAGAGGCTGTCTTTTCTCCACTGTATATTCTTGCCTCCCTTATCAAAGATAAGGTGACCATATGTGCATGAGTTTATCTCTGGGATTTCTATCCTGTTCCATTGGTCTATATTTCTGTTTTTGTGCCAGTACCATACTGTCTTGATTACTGTAGCTTTGTAGTATGGTCTAAAGTCAGGGGGCCTAATCCTCAAGCTCCATTTTTCTTTCTCAAGATTGCTTTGGCTTTTCAGGGTCTTTTGTGTTTCTGTAGAAATTGTGAAATTTTTTGTTCTAGTTCTGTGAAAAATACCAGTGGTAATTTGATGGGGATTGGATTGAATCTGTAGATTGCTTTGGGTAGTAGAGTCATTTTCACAATGTTGATTCTTCCAATCCAAGAACATGGTATATCTCTCCATCTATTTGTATCATCTTTAACTTCTTTCATCAGTGTCTATAATTTTCTGTATACAGGTGTTTTGTCTCCTTTGGTAGGTTTATTCTTAGGTATTTTATTCTTTTTGTTGCAATGGTAAATGGGAGTGTTTCCTTAATTTCACTTTCAGATTTTTCATCCTTAGTGTATAGGAATGCTAGAGGTTTCTGTGCATGAATTTTGTATCCTGCTACTTTACCAAATTCATTGATTAGCTCTAGTAATTTTCTGGTAGCATCTTTAGGATTCTCTATGTATAGTACATGTCATATACAAACAGTGACAACTTTACTTCTTTTGCGGTTTGGATTCCTTTTATTTCTTTTTATTCTATGATTGCTGTGGCGAAAATTTCCAAAACTATGTTGAATACTAGTGGAGAGATTGGGCAACCTTGTCTTGTTCCTGATCTTAGTGGAAATGCTTTCAGTTTTTCACCACTGAGGATGATGTTGGCTGTGGGTTTATCATATATGGCCTTTATTATATTGAGGAAAGTTCCCTCTATGCCTACTTTAGCAGGGTTTTTATCATAAATGGGTGTTGAATTTTGTCAAAAGCTTTTTCTGCATCTAATGAGATGATCATACGGTTTTTCTCCTTCTATTTGATAATATGGTGTATCACATTGATTGATTTGCCTATCTTGAAGAATCCTTGCATTCCTGGGTTAAACTCCACTTGTTTGTGGTGTATGATCCTTTTAATGTGCTGATTGCTAGTATTTTGTTGAGGATATTTGCATCTATGTTCATCAGTGATATTGGCCTCTAGTTTTCTTTCTTTGTGACATCTTTGTCTGGTTTTGGTATCAGGGTGATGGTGGCCTTGTAGAATGAGTTTGGGAGTGATCCTCCCTCTGCTATATTTTGGAAGTGTTTGAGAAGGATTGGTGTTAGCTCTTCTCTAAATGTTTGATAGAATTCGCCTGTGAAGCCATCTGGTCCTGGGCTTGTTTGTTGGAAGATTTTTAATCACAGTTTCAATTTCAGTGCTTGTGATTGGTCTGTCCATATTTTCTATTTCTCCCTGGTTCAGTCTTGGAAGGTGGAGCATTTCTAAGAATTTCTCCATTTCTTCCAGGTTGTCCATTTTATTGGTATAGATTTGCTTGTACTAATTTCTCATGATCCTTTGTATTTCTGCAGAGTCAGTTGTTACTTCTCCTTTTTCCTTTCTAATTCTATTGATTTGCGTCTTCTCCTTTTATTTCTTGATGAGTCTGGCTAATGGTTTATCAATTTCACTTATCTTCTGAAAGAACCAGCTTTTAGTTTTATTGATCTTTAGTATCATTTCCTTCATTTCTTTTTCATTTTTTCCTGATCTGACCTTTATGGTTTCTTTCCTTCTACTAACTTTGGTTTTTTTTGGTTCTTATTTCTCTAATTGGTTTTGGTGCCAGGTTAGGTTGTTTATTTGAGATATTACCTGTTTCTTGAGGTAGGATTCTATTGCTATAAACTTCCCTCTTAGAAATGCTTTTGCTGCATCCCATAGGTTTTTGGTCATCGTGTCTCCATTGTCATTTGTTTCTAGATATTTTTTTATTTCCTCTTTGATTTCTTCAGTGATCACTTCGTTATTAAGTAGTGTATTGTTTAGCCTCCATGTGTTTCTGTTTTTTTCAGATCTTTTCATGTATTGATATCTAGTCGCATAGTGTTGTGGTCGGAAAAGACACTTGATACAATTTCAATTTTCTTAAATTTACCAAGGCTTGATTTGTGACCCATGATATGATCTATCCTGGAGAATGTTCCATGAGCACTTGAGAATAATGTGTATTCTGTTGTTTTTAGATGGAGTGTCCTATAAATATCAATTAAGTCCATCTTGTTTAATGTATCATTTAAAGCTTGTGTTTTATTATTCGTTTTCATTTTGGATGATCTGTCCACTGGTGAAAGTGGGGTGTTAAAGTCCCCTAGTATGAATGTGTTACTGTTGATTTCCCCTTTTATGGCTGTTAGCATTTGCCTTATGTATTGAGGTGCTCCTATGTTGGGTGCATAAATATTTACAATTTTTATATCTTCTTCTTGAATGGATCCCTTAATCATTATGTAGTGTGCTTCTTTGTCTCTTGTAATAGTCTTCATTTTAAAATCTACTTTGTCTGATATAAGAACTGCTACTGCAGATTTCTTTTGATTTCCATTTCAATGGATATACCTTTTTCCAACCCCTCACTTTCAGTCAGTATGTGTCCCTAGGTCTGAAGTGGGTCTCTTGTAGACCGCATATATATGGGTCTTGTTTTTGTATACATTTAGCCAGTGTGCGCCTTTTGGTGGGAGCATTTAATCCATTTACATTTAAGGTAATTATCGATATGTATGTTCCTATTCCCATTTTCTTAATTGTTTTGGGTTTGTTATTGTAGGTCTTTTCCTTCCCTTGTGTTTCTTGCCTAGAGAAATTCCTTTAGCATTTGTTGTAAAGCTCGTTTGGTGGTGCTGAATTCCCTTCACTTTTGCTTGTCTGTAAATGTTTTAATTTCTCATCAAATCTGAATGAGATCCTTGCTGGGTAGAGTAATCTTAGTTGTAGGTTTTTCTCCTTCATCACTTTAAATATGTCCTGCCAGTCCCTTCTGGCTTGCAGAGTTTCTGCTGAAAGATCAGCTGTTAACCTAATGGGGATTCCCTTATGTGTTACTTGTTGTTTAACCTTTGCTACTTTAAAATTTTTTTCTTTGTATTTAATTTTTGATAATTTGATTAATATGTGCCTTGGAGTGTTTCTCCTTGGATTTATCCTGTATAGGACTCTCTGTGCTTCCTGGACTTGATTAAGTATTTCCTTTCCCATATTAGGGAAGTTTTCAAGTATAATCTCTTCAAATATTTTCTCAGTCCCTTTCTTTTTCTCTTCTTCTGGTACCCCTATAATTTGAATGTTGGTGCATTTAATGTTGTCCCAGAGGTCTCTGAGACTGTCCTCAATTCTTTTCATTCTTTTTTCTTTATTCTACTCTGCAGTAGTTATTTCCACTATTTTATCTTCTAGGTCACTTATCCGTTCTGCTGCCTCAGGTATTCTGCTATTGATCCCTTCTAGAGAACTTTTAATTTAATTTATTATGTTGTTCATCAGTGTTTGTTTGTTCTGTAGTTCTTCTAGGTCCTTGTTAATCATTTCTTGTACTTTCTCTATTCTATTTCCAAGATTTTGGATCATCTTTACTATCATTATTCTGAATTCTTTTTCAGGTAGATGACCTATTTCCTCTTCATTTGTTAGGTCTGGTGGGTTTTTGCTTTGCTCCTTCATCTGCTGTGTGTTTTTCTGTCTTCTCATTTTGCTTATCTTACTGTGTTTGGGGTCTCCTTTTGGCAAGCTGCAGGTTCGTAATTCCCGTTGTTTTTGGTGTCTTTCCCCAGTGGCTAAGGTTGGTTCAGTGTGTTTTGTAAGCTTCCTTGTGGAGGGGACTAGTGCACGTGTTCTGGTGGATGAGGCTGGATCTTGTCTTTCTGGTGTGCAAGTCCACATCTGGTAGTGTGTTTTGGGGTGTCTGTGGCCTTATTATGATTTTAGGCAGCCTCTCTGCTAATGGATGGGTTTGTGTTCCTGACTTACTAATTGTTTGGCATAGGGCATCCAGCACTGTAGCATGCTGGTTGTTGAGTGAAGCTGGGTGTTGACATTGAGATGGAGATCTCTGTGAGAGTTTTCCCATTTGATATTATACAGAGCCGGGAGGTCTCTTGTGGACCAGTGTCCTTAATTTGGGTCTCCCACATCAGAGGCACAGCCCTGACACCTGGCTGGAGCACCAAGAGCCTTTCATCTACACAGCACAGAGTAAAAGAGAGAAAAAATAGAAAGAAAGAAATAAGATAAAATAGTAAAATAAAATAAAATGAAGTTTTAAAATAAAAAGTAATTATTAAGAAAAAAATTTTTTAAAGTAATTTAAATAAACCAAACAAATATGGACCAACAGAACCCTAGGACAAATGGTAAAAGCAAATCTATAAAGACAATATCACACATAGAAGCATACACATACCCATTCACAAAAAGATAAAAACGGAAATATATATATATATATATATCTTTGCTCCCCAAGTCCACCTCCTGATGTTAGGATGATTCCTTTTCTATTCAGGTATTCCACAGATGCAGGGTACATGAAGTTGACTGTGGAGATTTAATCCTCTGCTCCTGAGGCTGCTGGGAAAAATTTCCCTTTCTCTTCTTTGTTCGCACAGCTCGTGGGGTTCAGCTTTGGATTTGGCCCCACCTCTGCATGTAAGTCTCCTGAGGGCGTCCGTTCTTTGGTCAGACAGAACGGGGTTAAAGCAGTGGCTGATTCAGGGGCTCTGACTCACTCAGGCCGTGGGGGAAGGAGGGGTAGTAATGCAGGGTGAGCTTGCGGTGGCAGAGGCCAGCATGACCTTCCAACAGCCTAAGGCATGCCATGTGTTCTCCCAGGAAAGTTGTCCCTGGATCACGGGACCCTGGTAGTGGCAGGCTGCATAGGCTCCCGGGAGGGGAGGTGTGGATAGTGACCTGTGCTTGCCAACAGGCTTCTTGGTGGCTGCAGCAGCAGCCTTAGCGTCCCATGCCCGTCTCTGGGGTCCACGCTGATAGCCACGGCTCGCACCCGTCTCTGGAGCTCCTTTAAGCAGTGCTCTTAATCCCCTCTCCTCGTGCACCAGGAAACAAAGAGGGAGGAAAACGTCTCTTGCCTCTTAGGCAGCTCCAGACTTTTTCCCGGACTCTCTCCTCGCTAGCCATGGTGCACTAGCCCCCTTCAGGCTGTGTTCACAGCCAACCCCGGTCCTCTCCCTGGAATCCGACCTCTGAAGCCAAAGCCTCAGCTCCCAGCCCCGCCCACCCCAGCGGGTGAGCAGACAAGCCTCTCCAGCTGGTGAGTGCTGGTCGGCACCGTTCCTCTGTGTGGGAATCTCTCCGCTCTGCCCTCCGCACCCCTGTTGCTGTGCTCTCCTCCATGGTTCTGAAGCTTCCCCCCCTCCTCCACCTGCAGTCTCCACCCGCGAAGTGGCTTCCTATGTGTGGAAACCTTTCCTCCTTCACAACTCGCTCCCACTGGTGCAGGTCCTGTCCCTATCCTTTTGTCTCTATTTCTTTGTTTCTTTTGCCCTACCCAGGTGCAGGGGGAGTTTCTTGCCTTTTGGGAGGTCTGAGGTCTTCTGCCAGTGTTCAGTAGGTGTTCTGTAAGAGATGTTCCACATGTAGATGTATTTCTGATGTATTTGTGGAGACGAAGGTGATCTCCACCTCTTACTCTTCTGCCATCTTGAAGCTCCCTGGTTTTATGTTGATGGCTTATGAAAGTTTCTTTTAGCATCATTGCTTATTATTGTTCATGTCACGTGACCTTTTAAGAAGTTCTCAAATTTGGAGAATATCTCTACCATGCTTCTTTCATATATGAGCTGTTACAGATGTGCTCACTCTTTGTAGTAATATTACCTGTTTTGTGCCTTTATGAATTCTGATAAATTCTATTTTATGAAATTCTCATTTAAAAATTTTAAGGTATGGTACATTTATAATTTAATACAGGTTTTCCCCACTCTCCAAAAGTAGAGTATTCCTATGAAACCTACCATAAGCCAAATTAGTGTAAACAAAGTTCGTAGAAGCAAAAATCCACTTCGGATTTCTTTCAGTTAGCGAAAACAGGTACTAACATAAGTCTTTCATGAAAGAGAAGGGCCGTAAAGTGAACTTTCAAAAAGCAGTGGATACATGTATTCCATTATCAAGTATATTACTAAAAAGAGGGAATAATTTTGACCAGACATCAATGAGAATTGAATCCTCTACTTAAGATTTTACAATTCTGGTGTTTGGGAAAATTCTCCCCAAGTTAGCTTCTAGTTTCTACTTTTCAAATGTTGTGTCTTCTCTGCTACCCACACACTTCTGGTACCAAGTACTGTAGGGGACTTTCACATCACCATGAGATCTCTAGCACTAGATTTTCCTGATCTAATGCTGGGTAAGTTGGCAGACAAGGCAATAGTAGAGTGAAAGCCATTCCTGCAGTGACATCTAGCAATAAGTTATCTACACCAAGAAGTGACTGCAAACCATACAAACATCCCATCAAACCCAAACCAAATGTGTCTGCAATTCCATTTCCTCTTAGATTCCAAGAATGCCCACAGCCACTCCAGTGTCACTGACATGAGGGTAATGTAGGGGAAAATCAGAGGAGAAAGAGACAGAAACTAGATTTTAACTGATCACTCTTAGAAAGTACAACTTTTGCAAATTTTCCAAAAACATATGGCCATATGAGTACATTACTAAATCTCATTCATTAGGTGCACAGTAAATACACTCCTGATATTGTTTTCTCATTCCTAATATTTCTTACTCATTCACTGATTCAACAAATATTTGTTTTATGGAAACTATTAGCTCATAAAACTTTTCCCTTTAATTCTGACATTTTGGAAAAACATAGCTAGAAAATTTACATATACACTTTATTTTTCTAGCAAAGAGAAATTTGCAAGAATTCTTTCTGGACCTACTCATGAACTTGGTAACACTTAGTGAAATTCAGCGTGAAGCTATATAATTCTAAATTGATGATATAGGTCAAAATCTTTCATATAGAGGACTAAAGAGGACTGAAAAATTAGTTTCTTGGTTGGTTTCAATCATAAGAGTTACAATATATCTGCCAAATATATGAATATTTCACATGCATCTTGTGTCAGACACATAACAGCTTCATGGAAACCTTGAAAAACAAAGTACTTGCTGTGTAGCTAGGGAAATATATTTCGTGAGATTTGAAATCTAGAGACAACGTTCTTCAAACAACTTAAAGAAGGGAATGACCAGCTTTCTGAAAAGATTTTTCAGTAAACACTTCTCAAGAGGTTAGACAATCTGTATATATAATATAGAGATGTATAGACATTTGCAAACACTCTTTTTCATTGTTTCTGGGGAAATGATCTTTCTCTGAGATTGTAAAATGGCTATAGTAAGTTGATATGCTGATTGATCAGTCTAAGGAGACTAGAATGGTGAATTGGAGCAATATTTGCAATAAGTCTTGTGTTTTTCTCAACATCTTGGGATTACTCAGAGAGCACAACTCTGCCTGCTACATAGTTTGGTGGCTTCACATTTTATTGCATTGAAGCTAAAGTTGTGTTTAAATTATTATTTTTTTTAATTTTAGAAAGCAAATTTTATTAAATATTCTACCTCAAAAAATCTAGGTTAGCCTTCAAAGACACAAAGTGTTTATGTCAATGATATTACAACATGTAGATGGTTCATATCTCATGAATTTTAAAGATTAGGCAAATATAAAACAGGGAAGTTGGCAAACTATTTCCTGCCCCAAAAGAAATACCATCTTTAGTGCCTCTCGGTTTCCTTCCCCAGCCACCCAAGTGATCGACTAGGACCACCAGTTGTGGATTCTCTCTGCATCAGCACCATTCAATTTCTGCTATCTACATGTTCAAATCTGCCTTACAGGGGGAAAAGGGCCATTTTTTTTTTTATTAGATACTCACAACCCGACAAGTAATGTGGCATGCAATAATTCGCAGTCCTATTTTAGATCAGTAGACTGCCTAGAGAAACATCACAGAAGTCCATAATAACCATGATCTACAGCTCACTCATTGGACAGCTGGACTTCTGCTCTCCTCTAAACTCCAAAACCAGCTCTGTGTCTGTGTCATCCTCAGTCCCCATTCCCATTCCCCTACCCTTAAGCACTTAACCTCCCTGGTAAATGGATGCTCGTTTTATCCATGGACCAAGATTATGAACTTGGACTCTTACTTCCCTTAAGACTAAGTCGTTCCCGGAGGGATTCTTCAGCCCCTGTTGCTAGGAGAACATCCCACCTGCCTTACAGATATGTCAGGACACACCTAAATCCTGAGCCGAGCATAGTTTAGCTTCAAGGGATGAACCATACTACATTACGATTTGAAGTTGAGATAGAAAAAAGCTTTCCAACAAACAACTCATATAAACAAATTAATGAAAAACAGATTAACTGTGTGTATGTTTAAAATAAACTGAGTTTATGTATGAAGAACTTAAAAGCCTTATTTTCTAAACACTGGCAGGAATAATTCATTTTTTTTGGAAAGTACCTGTTGCTATAATGTACATTTGCTCTTTTAAAGCCTCAGTTACCTGTTACCTCTTTCAGAAAACTGAATGGTACCCCAGAGCTCCCAAAGAAATAACTTACCTTCCAATGAGTGGTTAACTCATCTTAATGCAATGCTAAATCGGATCATTTACAAAAAGAATAAAACCCACAAAAGCTGCTATTGTTTCATTGTATGTCACAAAACAATGTTGTTGAATAATACAATTCTATTAAGCACAAAAGAATTCAAAAATTGGTTATATTTCCCTTTACAGCAGAAAAAAAATAGCATATAATAAGGATATGGAAATTAAATTTTCTGTATGAGAATTCTAGGACTTCTGCTCAATACTGCTATTTGCACACAGGAATGATGATTTCTATGAACTCTAATAATTTATCTTTATTTCCATTTTTAAATTGGATTTTGTGGCTATTGCCATCTCAGGATGAAGACAATTTCTAGATCTCAGCGTTCAAAAAATAAATGGAAACAAGATAGAATTATGTAAAAGCATGCCATTTTTTCTTCTTCCTTTTTTGATAGAGGTTATTGAAACTGATTAAAAGTTAATCAACTATACCATAACATCAAGAATTTTCCAAAAGTTTGTCAAATCAAAGAGAAGTAAAAGGAAATATAAAATTAATGAACCACAAGGAAAGCAGTAAACTTACATGTATAGAACACATACCATGTACAAGACACTACAAATACATCTCTCATTAAATTTTTGACACAATATTTTTTAAAGTGACATTATCCTGACTTAACAAAGGATAAAATTAAGATTTTTTTAAAAAAATTTATGTAAACTTCTCGTGCTATATGATTAATAAATAGCAGAGCAAGAGTTTGGTAGTTTTGCTTAATTCAAGATACAGGCTTTAGAGAGGAAGGGGGTGGGATGAATTAGGAGATTGAGATTGACATATATACACTACTAAGTATAAAATAGATAACTAATGAGAACTTACTGTATAGCACAGAGAACTCTTCTCAATGCTCTGTGGTGACCTAAATGGGAAGGAAATCCAAAAAAAGAGGAGATATATATATATATATTTGTATAGCTGATTCACTTTGCTGTACAGCAGAAACTAACACAACATTGTAAAGCAACTATACTCCAATAAATTTTTTTTTTTAAAAATCTCTACTTTAGAGGAGGTCTAAGAAACATAGAATTATTCTCATAACCCAATTGTCAATGTGATTACTGACTGTTATTTTATTTCCTATAGCAATGCCATTTGAATAAAAGTAGCACTGAAATGAAATAAAAAATAAATTCAAAATTAAATAAGTAAAAAATTTTAAAAAGATACAGGCTTTTTCTACCACACTATGCTGCCTTCAAGAAAATTAACTCCTGGGAGGTAATCAAAACGTTTTCTAGGTTAACTGTTGCTATGTTTTGATTTATTTTACAGGTTACAAACCCCAATAGTGGGTAAAAGACTTTTTAGATCCCATGATGCCAAGGTTAATAGATAGTTGCTTCTCTACTGGTTTCAGTTGTGTTAATGTGTTGACTTCAGCAGGTTCACTAAATATCTTCAAGTTCCCATGTTAGCATTTGCCAAGTAATGTGTTCAATTCAAAAGTACCAATGAGGGTCCTCTGCTACAATGTTCCCATTGATCCTTTTATCTAAAAATAAAATAATGAGATCTCATGGCATTGATATGCATTAGTAAGGCAAAGAAAGTAGAATTTGCTTTTTGATTTTCAAAAGACTGACTAACGAACTCAATACGAGTCTTCTGGGTCTATTTCACTCATCTATCCATTCTTGCATTCATTCAACAAAATTTATTGGGCACCTCCTGCATGCCTTGTACTATTTTTGCTATATATATAAGTAAATGAGACAAAGTTTCTCTCTTCTTAGAATTTGTATTTTAGGAGATCATAGGGTAGAGAAGAATAAAGTGGGGGTATTTATTCACCAGCTCCCTCCTGATAAGGTAAGTATGTTGGCTATGTCCCTCCATCTAAGTCTATCGTTTCTTCAGGTGACCCTCTCTACACAACTAGTTTTCTCCTGATACTAGGTCTTAGAGATGATAACTTGTCCTAACTGATGCTACTGCAGCATCCTTTGTGGGTTATTTTAACCCTGCCCACACATTTATTAAACTCCTCTCATGACCCTGTTTGGGTGTGCCATATATTCCTCACTATCTTAGAGCCCTTGATTCTTGTCTGCTTTTTCTACTGTCTAAATCTTTTCTACTGTCTGCTGACATGTCTAAGAATTTACGTGAGGAAGAGACATGTAGGCTAATTATAAATATGACATCTTCAGAAGAAAAGCTAACGTGCATGAAGGTGAGAGGAAAAGGAGAGTGATTAATCAAGTGATAAAATGAAAAAAGTCAAAGAAATAAGGGAGTTATGGCAACAATATGAAACAGGCTATCCTAGTTTACTGGCCCCTTCTCAGGAGCCTTCCCTGAAATAGTCATATAGTCACTCGGTAGTCAATCAATCTGTGTATGTGTGTTTTGTGTGTGTGTGTGTGTATGTGTGTGGTGTGTCCCTCCTTCCCCTTATGGTTAGCTCAGTCTTCTCTGAAAAGCTCTGATGTTTTCTTTTCAGCCATCACAAAGCTGCCTAAGCCTATGAAGGATGTGTCTGCTCTACCAAGCCATTCCATTATCTTAGGTCACATATCTGTCAAAGTGGAGGGAATATCTGTACAGAAGAATGTCCGTGAATAAATATACAGAGAATAAGAATTAGAAAAATCATCATTTTTCAGATCAAATGTCATATATGATTTAGGCAAGGGGTATAAATGGATACAAAAACATTGATAAAAATGTTGGTTAAGGAACAAGATATTCACAAATTCTAATGTTTTACACTATGAATTATTTTAAATTTGCAAAGAGAAAAATATACCTTTAAAATTGCAACTTCTAGGAGCCACCATCTTCCTGGGTGATCAAACATCATCACTTATCAAGAACAATCTGATAGTATATGCTTTAGAATGGAGTGTGTTATGAAATATAGATTATCACCTATCAAGCACTCTTACCAAAATGCTTAACTTATATAATGTCAAAACTCTGGACCTAACTTCCAGTTTCCAAGAGATACAGAGAATAGAGGAACAAGTTAATCAACAATGTGAGGAAAATAATCAGATGAAAAGCAAAAGAAAATGACAAGACAGCTGTTCAGAGTTCTTTAAAAAGTCAATGTCAAAAGACCCAAAATAGTGAAAGCAGTTTTGAGAAAAAAGAACAAAGCTGGAGGCATCACACTTCCTGACTTCAAACTATATTACAAAGTGATAGTCATCAAAAGAGTATGGTATTGACATAAAAAACAGACACATAGATCAATGGAACAGAACAGAGAGCCCAGAAATAAATCCGTGCATATATAGTCAATTAATTTATGACAAAGGAGCCAAGAACACTCATAGGGGAAAGGACAGTTTCTTCAATGATTGACATTGAGGAAACTGGACAGCCACATGCAAAATAATGAAATGGAACCCTATCTTGCATCATACCAAAATCAACTCAAAGTGGATTAAAGACTTGAACATAAGACCTGAAAACCTAAAACTCCTAGAGGAAAAAATAAGGGGTAAACTCCTTGAAACTGGTCTTGACAATGATTTTTTGGATTTAACTCCAAAAGCAAAGTCAATAAAGGCAAAAATAAACCAAGTAGAACTACATCAAACTTAAAAGCTTCTGCACAACAAAGGAAAACATCAACAAAATAAAAGTGCAACCTACTGAATGGAAGAAAATATTTGCAAACCATGTATCCAATAAAAGGTTAATGTCCAAAATATCCAAGGAATTCAATTAATAGCTAGAAAAAACAACCCAATTTAAATGGGCAAAGGACTTGAATATACATTTTTCAAAGAAGATATACATATGGCCAACAAGTACATGGAAAAGATGTTCAACATCACCATTGATCAGGATAATGCAACTCAGAACCACAATGAGATATCACCTTACACCTGTTAGATTATCTTTTATCAAAAAGATAAAAGATAAACAAGTGCTGGTGAAGATGTGGAGAAAAGGGAATTCTTGCCCTCTGTTGGTGAGAATGTAAACTGGTACAGCCACTATGGGAAACATATGAATGTTCCTCAAGAAATTTAAAAAAAGAACTACTACATAATCCAGCAATCCCACTTCTGAGTATATATCCAAAGAAAACAAAATCATTATCTCAAAAATGTATCTTCTGTACTCCCATATTCATTGCAGCATTATTCACAATAGCCAAGATGATATGGAAACAAGCTAAATGTCCATCAATGGATGAATGGATAAAGAAGATGTGAGATATGTATATATATATATATATATATATTATATATATATATCCACAACAGAATACTATTAAACCTTAAAAAGGGAAAAATCTTGTCATTTGCAACCACATAGATGAATCTTGAGGGCATTATGCTAAGTGAAATAAGCCAGACAAATACTGTGGGGTACCTTCTTATGTGGAATCTAAAAAAAGTCAAACTCATAGAAAAAAGAGAGTAGAAGAGTGGTAGCCAGGGCTGGGAGGTGGAGGATATAGGGAAAAATTTGTAAAAGGGTACAAACTTTCAGCTATAAGATGAACAAGGTCTGAGGGAATCTTATATAGAACATGGTGACTATAGTTGAGTGACATTGTGGCTGTGTAATTGAAATTTGCTAAGGAAGTAAAGCTTAAATGTTCTCACGCAAAAAAAAGGTAAATATGTGAGGTGATGGATGTTAATTAACTCAAGGGAGGAATTCTTTC